>NC_141109.1:28688068-29940568 GCF_041138505.1 Cibotium barometz
TACGCCTGCACCTGCCCGACTACAACAGTAGTTTGCAGCAGCACCTCATCAGAGCAAATTCGACGTCCCCCCCTTTCCTGCAAAATCAAAAATTACCTGAGGTATTTGCTTCAATTTTTTGGAATTTGCATGTCCAATTTGCAATTGAGCAGGTACAATCATCAATTGAGCAGGTCAGGTGCCGAATTGCTCAATTTTTGAGCAAAATTGGCAAAATTGGGTGACATTGGTCACAATCAAGATCAATTTGTAGGAAATTGGATGTCGAAATTTGGGGCTTTTGATGTAATTGTGCAATTAAGCATTCATACATGCTGTATGATGTGAGAAATCGCACATTCGGGCAAAATTGCAGCAAATTGCAGTGCAAATCAAGGGGCTTTTGTGCCGATTGGATTGATTTGCATGCAGGCACTCGTATTTGATGCTTTGGGCAATGTGTTGATGCCTGTCAAGCACTCAATGTGCCTATAAATCAAGGGGCTTTCATGTATTGGATGTATATGTGGCCAGGGGGAAGCACCGTGAAGACTCTGGATGCCTTCATGTGCGTCAATGTACCATGTATAATCAGCAATTGATCTTAAATCAAGGGGCTTTTCAAGATTTTATGCTTGTTGAGCTTGGCAAGGCAGCAGGCAAGACTTTTATACTTTGAATCCTCAGAAATCCACTTGCAGTCAAGGGGCTTTTGCTCAATTTCAGTCCAGGACTGTTGTATGCAGTGGTGGGGACTGTAAAAGTCTGATTTTCACTCATTTGGACAGCCAGGAGAGCATTTATTGCTACTGTACCTGTTGGTACACATTTGGTACAGCTTTGTACAAGTTTTGGCATGGCTGCACATTGATTTGAGTGACCAAAAGGCTCAATTTCAACTGCTGTACTTGCCGGTACAGGTTTGGTACATCATTGGTGAGCACTTGGTACTGTTGTACAGTACTTTGGAAGGGCAACAGAGCACATTTAAGGTGCTGTCCTAAATCTGCAGCAACCAGATTTTGGTGATTTCATCACATACAGTGGGAGAAAAGTTGCATTTTTGCTTCCGCAGTGGGAGATAAAGCTTGGGAGAACAACTGTGAGCACTTTGTGTGCTTTGGTGCAGTGTTTGCACATTTTGCAGGGAGTCAGGCATTGACAGGTTGCATATTGCTATGGCAACCACAGGTGAGAGCTCTTCATTGCTTCACATCAAGAAGCTTGAAGGCTCACATAACTATGATATTTGGCAAACCCAGTGCTATAATGTGTTGCTCCAGAAGAAGCAGCACAAGCCTATCAAAGAAAGGGGTGTAATGCCCGCTTCTCTTACTGCTGAAGAGTGGGAAGATATGGATGAGCTGGCAAGATCTACTATCATGTTGTCTGTGTCAGACTCTTTACTTTTCAGCATTCGTGAAGAGAAGACAGCTTGGGGAATGTGGCAAAGATTGCAGGACTTGTATGCCCAGCAAAGTGCCTCAAGCAAAGTGTATTGGTTGAAGAAACTCATAGGTCTTCAGATGAAGGAAGGGGCGTCTATGGCAGCCCATCTAAATGAGTTTAATGGTATTGTCAGCCAAGTCATTAATCAAAAGTTGGCAATGGACGATGAGTTCAAAGCCACTTTTCTCTTATGCACTTTGCCAGAGAGTTGGGACACATTCAGGACAGCCACTAGCAATTCGAATGCTATGTTGTCATATGCAGATGTTGAGGGTGCTCTTCTTCAAGAAGAGATGAACAGGAAGAACAACTCTGTTGGAAAGTCCAATG
The DNA here is from genome assembly GCF_041138505.1 of Cibotium barometz. NCBI lineage: Eukaryota > Viridiplantae > Streptophyta > Polypodiopsida > Cyatheales > Cibotiaceae > Cibotium > Cibotium barometz. The sequence goes on from NC_141109.1 coordinate 28,689,827, forward strand.
CAATGAATGCACGTGGGAGATCCCAGCAAAGGGGTAAAAGCCAAGAACGGGGAAGGAGCAAGTCTCGCTCCAAAAAGGATTTGAAATGCCATTATTGTGGCAAGAAGGGACACATCAAAAAGCAATGCTACAAATGGAAAAATGATCAAAAGGAAAAGGGAAAAGGCAAAGACAAAGACAAAGATGAAGCCATAGATGCAAAGCAAAAGGGCAAAAGTGGAGTCAAGATTGAAGAAATCAATGTGTCACATGCAAGTGACAGTGAGGATGAGGTCCTATTCACGTCTTCACTTGATGCCCGTTCACTTCTTACAGGAGATGGTCATGGTATGCACTCATGGATCATTGATTCAGGTGCCTCCTTTCATGTCACAGATTGCAGAGACTTGTTTGTCAGGTATACTGCTGGCAATGAGAGAGTAGTTTATTTGGGTGATAACCATGCATGCAAGATTCTTGGCAGAGGTGATGTGAGGCTTGTGTTTTCAGATGGCTCACAGCTTATGCTCCATGATGTCAGGCATGTGCCTGAGATCAAGAAGAACCTGCTTTCTACTGGACAGCTTGATGATGCTGATTATGTTACCACATTTGGTCGTGGAAAGTGGAAAATTAGTAAGGGCTCACTGGTTGTTGCCAGAGGCTCTAAGGTGGACACTCTTTACTTCATGCATGCAGGTGTTTGTCACCATGCTAATGTAAATGCAACCGAGCTGCCGGAAATATCTGTGGCATAGCCGGTTGGGACACGAGTGTCAAAGGAATGGAGCAATTGTCTCGTTTGGGTTACTTGCCTTCTCTAAAGTTTTCAAGTTTTCAGTTTTGTGAGCATTGTATATATGGTAGGCAACTACACTGCCCCCACAAGAAAGCTCTTGGACAGAAAGATGCTCAGTTAGAGCTTGTGCATACAGATGTATGTGAGATGCCTCAGCTTTCTTTGGGAGGGGCAAAATATTTTGTGTCTTTTATTGATGATGCCACACGCAACGTGTGGGTTTATCCTCTTCGTTTGAAGAGTGATACATTCTCAGTGTTTGAGAAGTTTGTTGCTCTTGTTGAGAATCAAACTCGCAAAACACTGAAGGCTTTGCGTTCCGACAATGGTGGAGAGTATATGTCCAAACAGTTTCAGGACGTTTGTGATGCTAAAGGCATCAAGAGGGAGCTCTCTACTCCTTATGATCCTCCACAAAACGGGACAGCAGAGAGGATGAACAGGACCATTCAGGAGAAGGTCCGTTCTATGTTGTCACATGCTGCGTTACCTCATGGTTTTTGGGCTGAAGCTGTTATGACAGCCGTTCATCTTATAAACAGGTCACCTAACACGAGGCTTGGTGGGAAAGTGCCAGAGGAAGTATGGACAGGGAAGCCTCCGTCATACAAGCACTTGAGAGTGTTTGGTTGCGTTGCGTACGTGCACATACGCAGGGAAATGCGCACCAAACTTGATCCTAAGTCTCAAAAATGCATATTCCTAGGATATGGTGACAGAGGTGAAATGGGGTATAGACTTTGGGATCCCGTGAATAGAAAGATTATGTCATTTTTTATGAAACATGCATGTATAAGGAGCCTACAAGGCAACAGGAGCCTGGCAGAGTCATCTTTGATGATGATGGACATCATGGACAACAACAAAGGGCTGTAAATCAGCCATTACAGCAGCAAAACCAGCCCTTAAATGGTGCTGAAAATGGTCCAAATGGACAGCCAGAGATGGCAGAAGATATCCCTATGGATATACCACAGTTAGAGGAGATACCGGGCATGATTTTTCAGCCTTATGGCATGGAACAGGAGCCACCAATAGGTGATATGCAGGCTGGACAGCAACCTGCAAATGATGGTCATTGGATACGGAGGGCCACAAGACCCTCCAGAGCCCCTGACAGGTTTGTTCCAGGGGTTGACTACTTGATGCTCACTGACTGTGGGGAGCCCTCATGTTATAAGGAGGCTTTACAGAGGGCAGACAAGGCTCTATGGGAGCGTGCCATGAAGTCAGAGATGGATTCTCTGGACAAAAATGGAACATGGAAGTTGGTGCATTTGCCTGCAGGCAAGAAGGTTTTGCCATGCAAATGGGTTTACAGGCTCAAAGTTGCACCAGATGCAAAGCCAAGATACAAAGCCAGGTTAGTGGCTAAGGGCTTCAAGCAGGAATATGGTGTGGACTTTGAGGAGATCTTCTCTCCAGTGGTCAAAATGACCACACTTAGAGCTGTGTTAGCTTTGGTTGCGCATGATGATCTGGACTTGATTCAGATGGATGTGAAGACTGCTTTTCTTCACGGTGATCTCCATGAGGAGATATATATGCAACAGCCAGAGGGTTATGCAGTGAGTGGAAAGGAGAAGCTTGTATGCAAGCTGAAAAAGAGTCTTTATGGGCTCAAACAGGCACCAAGAGAATGGTATCATAAATTTGATACATTCATGAAATCCCAGAAATTCAGGAGAAGTGACATAGATCACTGCTTATACACCAAGAAAGCTTTGGATGGCAGTCTATTGATCCTCATCTTGTATGTTGATGATATGTTGATTGTCGGGAAATCTCGTAAGGAGATGGATGCCTTGAAGCAGAGGCTGCATCAAACCTTTGATATGAAGGATTTAGGTGATGCAAATCACATTTTGGGTATGCGGATACTTCGGGACAGAAATCAGCATGTGTTGTATTTGTCTCAGAAGGAATACATTGGCAAAGTTTTGCAGAGGTTCAATATGGACGGGGGAAAGAAGACTAGTACTCCTTTGCCTCCATATGTGAAACTCAGTGCTATGGACAGCCCACAGTCAGATAGTGGCAGGGCTGATATGGCCAAGATTCTGTATGCTTCAGCTTGTGGCAGTCTCATGTATGCCATGGTTGCTACTAGGCCGGACATTGCATTTGCAGTGGGAGTGGTTTCTAGATACATGGCCAACCCTGGCAAGAAGCACTGGGAAGCAGTGAAAGGTGTCATGAGATACCTGAAGGGCACACAGGATATGTGCATTTGTTTTGGCAAACAGGATGCATTAGTGCATGGTTACACGGATTCAGATTATGCCGGTCATCCAGATAACCGGAAGTCTACTACCGGTTATGTGTTTACATTCACAGGAGGTGCTGTGTCATGGATATCCAGGATGCAGAAGTGCACTGCCTTATCTACTACAGAGGCCGAGTATATTGCAGCCACAGAGGCTTGCAAGGAGGCATTATGGCTATCTCGGTTAGTGGTTGATTTGGGTTATACAGGGGATATTCCATTGTTGCATTGTGACAGTCAAAGTGCCATCCAGTTGGCAAAGAACCCTATCTTTCATGCAAAGACGAAGCATGTGGATGTGAAGTATCACTTCATCAGAGAGGTGATAAAGAACAAGCAAATTCAGCTTGTTAAGATTCATACGGATGACAACCCGGCTGATCTGTTGACAAAGAGTTTGCCTCCGGAGCGGTTTGCTCATTGCAGACACTTGATGGGCATTGGATGAGGCCAGTTTCAGCCTTGATATGGCCTTGTATATTATCATGTACATGCTGATTTTTCTTTTCCTTCATTTAAGGGCACTTTGCCTTTAAGTGGGAGGTTGTTGGGGTAAAGGCATAATGCCCACCCTTATAGTGTGTACAAGCCCATAAGTTATAGTACATAGTACACTTAGTACTTTTAATGTACTAAGTGCACTATGTGTACTAGTGCAATATACATGTGTGATAGGGGAGTCACACACTCACACTTGGTGAGTTGACTTATCCCCACAACTCTCTCTCTCTCCCTGCTTCTCTGTGTATGTCTCCCACACATGAACTCTAACCCTAAATCTCTCCCATTCATCTCCTTCAAGCTCGCTCCGTCCGAGACACCGTCGCTAGTCCCTCATCGCCTACTAGGTCGCTCCCACTGACCCCTCACTCCTCCCCGAGAGGCGAATGTGAAGGTCGACGGTCAAACCGCTTGACAAAAGGATCAAGCGAAGGCCCTTACCGTGTCGCAAGGGTTATGGTATGGAGGATGCATGCAAACACCCCACCAACCCCCGCAACACTCGAGACCAACACCTCTCCCTCAATAGCGTCACCAGTGCAATGACCCACAAGGGCTGCCAGCTTCATAGGCCAGCGATCCAATACGGCATCCTCAAGAACCCCACTTGCTTGGTGCGACACACACAAGTGTGTGCATGTATGTGCACACACATTCTCTTCGTTACCCGCCGCCACACACGAGCACCCCCACCTCTCACTAAACCTTAAACATGAAATAACCAAATGGAATAATTGCTCGTCCAAAGATTTACAAAGTGTGTGCGTAGGCGGACGACACGACGCGTACAATTCATGGTGCAGCCGACTATGGGCTAGGAAGAAGACAAACTTGGAAAAGTAGCATTATTTTATTTGGGGGGGTTACAACCTCACCTTGCCTATTTAAGAAGGCTCTTTTCTTTGTAATGGACACACACACTCCTCATTTGACACCCAATCTTCCACTTGTAGCCATGCTCCTTTCCACCTCCTTAGTCCAACCCATTTCCTTTGATGCCCTCTGTCTCACTTAGTTTTCCTTTGTCCACATAGAATGCTCCATCATTTCACTTCACTTGTATTCCTTCCACTCCTTTCCATTGTACATGAGCCACCCTTCTCCATGAATGTAGTTTCACACCATTACCCTTTTGCTGTGAATATCCTTTGAGTCACTTCCTATTTTTACATTTGTATCAGGTTCCTTTTCTCTCTTCCTCTTCCATTGTAATTCGAAATTGACCACTCCACATATGCCATGATGCATTACGGCATCCCGAATGTGTATGTTTGCAACAACACCACCACATCGTTGCACATCCACAGTAGTAACAAGCTAAAGCACCTATTTGCCTAATTGTAGGCTTATAGTTTAGATTCTCAAATAATTTAGCATTTACTTCTACATTTAATATCCTGAATAACTTTGTTAATATGTTTTCATTTCTCTATTTTTAATTTTTGTGGCAATTTGGATGTTGAATTTAGTGGTAGTGGAAATTTGACAATTCCAAGAGGGGGTAGTAACAAGCTAAAGCACCTGTTTTTATTCCTGCCCTATTGTAGAGACAATTTCAAAGAAATGAAAAACAAACGCACTCGATAAAAAGAAAATGAAAAGAGACGGTACGAAAATCTAATTATTTCTTCTTCTTCGATGAACTCAAGTATTGAAGATCCTACTACAAGTAAAAATGGTATATAGACATATTTCAGCATTCTTCCAACAACATGATTTTTTTCTACCATCAAAGTTTGAAAATTGCTTGTAATGCCTTCAAAAAATGCATCCCTTATCCAGGTGTTGGTTCTATAAAGAGTTATCTAAATGAAACATGTGTGTCAATTTATTTGTTTAGCCAAGTTGAAATATTTAAATGAGCCTTAGAGATCCATCAAAAAGAAAAATACAACGAGATATATAAAGAAATGTATAACATAATTTTGTTTTTAAAGATCCTAAAAAGTACATCAGCTTGGTAACTTATGGTATTGATAGAATTTTTGTTTGCCACATTTGTCTTATTTGAAAAATGACATGAGTGAAGATACTCTTATGAAAATTCTTTTTTTTTGGTGTCTTATCTAAAATATTCACAATGATCCCAACCTTATGGTCACAATTTTTCATACAGTACTCTCATCTTGGGAAGGTCTTTTGGTGTTCAACTTATATCTTCAATTTGGCAACACAACAAGAGAAAAAAAATCAAAATACACTATTTGTATATGTTAGTGAACTTGAATGAATTCTAGAAGTAAATGTTAATTGCATTATTATGGGACTCACTCATGGTAACATTGACCAGATGTTCAGATAGTGTTGTCCAAAAAAATATCGAGGGATCTAGACTACTCGTGATGTTGTCTAAGTGGAGCTTTCACGGCCAAATCCCAAGGTTTTGCATCATAAAGAAACTTATTGTATGAATTTCTTTGCTTATGGCCCAATTGATCACAAAGTGAAGCCTTACACAAATTGAATGATTGCATTTTGGACATGCTTTTCTTATCAAAAGAAAAGGTGGTGATCGTGTGTATCTTTAAGCTAATAAAATTTCATCTACCAAAAGTTGGATTTTGTTAAAGGATTGAAAGTTTCTAATATTTTACTTCAAATATTTATGAGAGCTTTCAAGGTAGAACTAATTTAGTATTTAGAAGAAACTAAAGATATATGAAAAATGATACGCGATATTGATGATAAGTGCATCAAAGATTAAAAAACAATTGGCGGAAAAATAAAAGAAATATATAGTTAAACAAGAAGTAACTTGGTGGGGGTTGTTTTTTCTTTAATAAGAGGGAAAATTCTTTGGAATCCATGAACAAACTTGGGATTTAGTGGCTCCCTTTGTATGGCCAAGAAGCTCCAATGACACAACGTAAAGAAGAATGCAAAAATTGCACCTATTAAGGCAAAGACTATGCTTCATCCCAAAGAGATAGATACATACTTGGTACGAGGCAGATATAAAGAAAGGACCTAACAATTAAGAGAGATATGAAAATGCAATCATCAAGACACCAAGATGCGATTCTTTGTAGCAACTTTGCTAATAACAATAAACTTTGAGATCCATTTTGGATTAACCAAGTGTAGACATCCAAAAGGATGGACATAGGGATGAGTTATCTTTTATATTAAGAACTCATTGGTAGCAAAAAACTTGTGAAATTGAATTTGAAGGCAAGTACACATTGGAGATTAGATGTGGATTATGAATCAAAGCAAATGATTTCATTATAAATATAGTCACATTGAGACTTGACAAGCTGGATACATTAGTGTTTGAACCTACCCTCATTAATTATTGATGCCTTGGGAAATTTACAATCAAGTCCTTGAAAAAAAAAATACCATGACTTCAACAACAGGGCCATGCAATGAATAAGAGTCTAGTAGAAGGTACACTACGATTAGGACACAATTACTAGCACATGGCCTCCATCTAGACTCTAATGGTGCAATTGCTACAAATAGCGATTAGGATGCATTCTAAACATCCTTAATCAAGGAAAGAAATGATTCTATGTTATAGTTTTGAGTTTCTTTTTAAGTTTTTAAACCATCTTACTCCTTGTAACATGATGTTGAAGTTTGAACCTTAGCACTTGTTGGTCTTCCTCAAGGCCTTCGCAGTTGCTTGTTGGAGTTCTTATTCTTTTAGAGCTAAATCCTCTTGGTATTTCTATTTATCGAACCATCATTAGAAATGCAACGGCAAAAGGGGGATAGGAGTGAGAAAGGAATTCCAAACTCAAGAAAACCCAAGGAACTCGTTGAACCCTTGCCATAGAAATAACGTGAACCTTAGCTTGAACCAGTAACGAAAGGGACACCATTGCATAGTAAGAAGTCTCGACCATCTGACTCTGTGATTACTCAAAACGACCAGAAAATCTGTCCTCTTCTTTACCAGAACTTGTCCTCAACCAAAAAGGCTGCCAGTGTTTTTGGGCACCTTTGGAATATATTCTACCTTGCAGGCTATATATTATGATGATTGTTATTGTTATGGAATGGAAATGGAAAAGGTGTTCTTCGGCCGCAAATGGTGTTGTGTGCATTCTTTTTCTTCCGGAAGATGCTGATGCAACTATACATGGGAAACACGATATCACGATCAGAATATGTGTATGTCGGCAAACATAAGAAGAAAGAAACAATGATTTGGACTTGGGGACCTTGTCTCGTCCACTGCCTTTCCGTCGTCGTTGTTTGATGATCAAGCAAAGCAGAGTATGTTTCTTGTTTATGTGCCCATGTTTGAGTGCTCGGAAGAGAATTAGAAACCATGTTGGATTGATGGATCGATGGCTTGATTGATCAATCGATTGATGTGCATGAATGATACTACATGTAAAATTCCTGCATTTTCGTGTACGTGTAAATATACGCACCGAGCCAATTAACACAGCTGGTAGCCTGGTTTGTCCAATTTGTGCTGCCGTTTTGGATTCGGCAAATGAAATATGGATGATTAGGGAAGACTTGTGTCGGGCTCTTGCAAATGTGCTCGAGTCACTAGTGGGTGGTGGTAGGAAGATGTACAAAGTGGCCGGATTTAACATCAGTCGGTGTGGTTTAGGCTTGGCAATTCGCAATGTATCAACAACACAGCAAAACCAGAGACAGGAAACGAAGTTCAAACGGCAAAGAAAACTAAACAAAAGCGTTGCAAATTACAATGGTGGATGCCCAAGAACCCGAGCAAAACGAGAAATGAGAAGAGGGTGATGATGATGATGATGGGTAGGTCAGGAATTGTCGAAGCGTGCCATTTGGTCTCCCTTGGACTAGCAGACTAGAGACTCTAAAGAGTAAGGTGGAAAGACTCGAGGCAAGACTGAAGTAAGAAAATCAGAGAAAGAATGGCATCTAGTTTGAAGGCAAAAAGGCTAGCAAATTCAAAGAGAGAGGGTGCTTGTTTGGAAGGCACAGTCTACAAAGAAAGAAAAAAAAGATGATGATGATGATGATGAAGACAAAGGGGTATAAGCCCGGAGGATGGGTCATATGGCCTGCCTTTGCTGCTTCTGTAGCTTGGCCTTGGCTTCTAAGTTCTGGCACTGTAGCTCCTACAACTGCTACACTGCCACTATCGATCAACGTGCACAACCCAAAAAATAATATTAGAAAAAATTGAGAGACTGTACCCACTGCCACAAAATATATTTAAATAACCATTAAAAAGAAAACCATGAACTCCCACTAAAGTAGCGCCTGTGCCTCCCCCCCCACTCCCCACTAGAGCAACACGAAAGCTCAGCAAAGAACAGCCCACAAAAAAGCAAGTTAATGGGCAGGAACGCCCACTAGAAAAGTCTCTAGATTTAGCGAGAAGAGATGCGATATGATTGCTGTGGAAGTAAGCTGCAAATCTAGCTATTATATCGAATGAAGATATCAGATCTGAAGTTAGATTTTGAGGTCTGCTATATTCTCTGATAGACACCTCCTCTCTCACTGCACTCATCAGTCTAGTCTCTTGCTCTCTGTGAGATGCTCCTTGAATTTACTCCTACAGCTTCTTCCATAGCCTTTTCTTGTGCTGCTTCTTCATAGAATTTTTCGTCTTCTTCTTCTTCTTCTTCTTCTTCTTCTGTGCACCTGCATTCTCTCTCCCATGCTTCTTTCTTCCTGTCTTCTTCCCCTTTATCCTTGCATGTGGGCTTGAATGTAGCTCTCCAACAAGGGTAGCTCCCCCCAAAACCTCTTTTGTCTCCCCCTCTCTTACTTACCTTCTCTCTCCTTCCCTTTGCTTGCTCTTGGGTGCTCTTGGCACCCCCATAAGTTTCTTATTTGCCCATATCCCTCCTCCTTAAGTCGTTTTCCATGGCTTTGACTGTCCATAAAGACCCTAAAAGTGCCTTGGACATTAGTAAATATGTCCGCTACACCGCTGAGCAAGTGCAGGCCCTTGAGCGCCTCTACAACGAGTGCCCCAAGCCTAGTTCAATCCGCCGTCATCAGCTCATCAAAGACTGCCCCATCTTGCAAAATATCGAGCCCAAGCAGATCAAAGTCTGGTTTCAAAACAGACGGTAGGTGCTTTGTGTCCATGGTGACGTTTTTTGATCGGGCCTTCACCACTTTGCCTTCGGCATCGGGCTGAACGTGATCTCTAAACTTGGAAGGGATATATATGTATCTAGGTTGTAGACATGGAGCTTGTTAATCTGCCTTTTTCGTGTGTCCGTCAAGAAACTGTGTTTGATTGATGCTGATGTCGCTCACGAGATTTCGGTCTTTTCTAAAGTGAAGTCCTTGGTGCCTTTTAGGTGTCGGGAGAAACAACGGAAAGAGTCTTGTCGGTTGCAGACCGTCAATGGGAAGCTCACAGCAATGAACAAGCTTCTCATGGAGGAGAATGACCGACTGCAGAAGCAAGTAGCACAGTTGCTCTACGAGAATGCTTATCTTCGTCAACAATTGCAACAGGTATGTCTTCGGTTCACGATGATTTGTGTCTATCGACAGTCGTAGTAGCTCAAAACACTCTTCTCGTGCGAGCCATTCCCTCGGGGGCAGGTTCCTTCTGGGTCAGTTGATGCCTCTTCCGCACGCTTTGGGTATGGAAGAATTTCGCATGGATGAAAAGATGAAATGTGTGCTTCATGACAGACCTCGAAATATTCATCGTGATGCATCTCCTCCCGCTAAAAGCTGGTCACACTGTCTCTTTGGCTCGCCAATGAATTCGTGTCACGTTTATGTAGGATGGTGGGGGGAACTGGCTGTGATAGAGTTGGCAGTTTGGGTTTCTGTGTAGAGTCTCTCTCGGAAGAGCTCGTGTTGTTCACAGATCTGGGCTTCGGTCTATTTGAGGAGTCGTTACGTTGTTGAACCGAAGATTCTCCACTTTTGATCTGAAATTCGAAATATACCTTGGAAACCATGATCTTCCACATGATTCTACCAACTCAAAACTCCACATTTGGCCGTGAATGAATTCTCAGTTTAATCACCGCAGCACGATTCAGTATTTGATTCTGTTTCATGGTGACCTCCTACAGCCCTACCTTTCCATCCTTTCACACTTGATTTTGAAACATGTGGAGGCGGCTGTAAGCCTTGGGCTTGGTGAAGAGATTCGTCCATACCAAGTCCCTCGAATTCAATGTGCCGTAATCTGTCTGAATATCTGATAGCCTTCGTGGTGTGCCGTTATCTGTCGACATATCTGATAGTTTTCGTGGTCCTGGTGGAATCGTTTGAGAGTGGGAACTAATCTTCAACGTAATGGTTAACAGGGTGGCGTAACAACGGACACAAGCTGCGACTCTGTTGTGACAAGTGGGCTGCAACATTTTCAGACGCCGCATCAATCTCCGCACGACGCCACCTATTCAGGGTAACTTATTTCCACAAGCATGGTCGATGCAATCTGTATACACTCGTATCATGGTGGTGGTGCATTCTGGTACTGTATAAGGGAATGTGACGAGACAAGGGTGGCGGTTCATTACAGGATTCCCTCGCTTGCTGAGGAAACATTAGCAGAGTTTCTTGGGAAGGCAACAGGAACAGTCATTGACTGGATTCAGATGCCTGGGATGAAGGTAAGTAAGTCTTTAGGAAACCGAGAAGTTCTGCATATTTGTGGAGAGAACTATGACTATCTTTTGGCACTAACTTGCATAATTCTCTTTCTAGCCTGGTCCGGACACGAGTGGAATGGTTCACATTTCACATAGATGCGCTGGTGTAGCCGCTCGAGCTTGCGGGCTTGTGGGCTTAGAACTAGCAAGGGTGAGAATGTGAAATCCAACAAGCTTCTAGACTTGAATTTCTGTGGGTTTTGAGGTTGAAGATGAAATATTCTTTCTTCAATTTACTTTGAGATTTCTGAGACAATGTGCCGGTAACATCCTCCGTCCAAGCATGTACTCTTCTAATTGTATTTCTGCGTAAAAGGTGCTGGAAGTGTTGAAAGATAGACCCTCTTGGCATCGAGACTGCCATCGTTTGACATCTATGTTTACCACTTCCACGGCTAATGGGGGAACGATCGAGGTGCTTTAAATGCAGGTATTGTGATAGAATCTCTCAGTCAAGCTTCTAAGGATGGTGAACATGCAATCAATGCTTCTTGTTGATGATCTCTGGGAACGCTAGTAGTCTAACGATTAACACATATTTGATGGGTTTGTAACGTCGTTTTTAGAAGAGTTGTTGCGTACTTCAATTTTGCTCAAATCTTCGAGTTGCTTTGTTGCAGATGTATGCCCCAACCACTTTAGCTCCCGCGAGGGACTTCTACACCCTGAGATACACGTCTGTGCTGGAAGACGGCAGCTACGTCGTAAGTCTTTTGAGTGCGTTGATGTTGTTTACACGATTGCACTACGTGTTAGATGATAGCCAGTTTATCAAGAAAAAAGGAGTGAATCACTTGTGTTTTGCTAGATTTGCGAGCGTTCTCTGAATGGCACACTTGGAGCACCGGTCACACCTCAAATGGAGTCATTTGTGCGGGCAGAAATGCATTCTAGCGGATGTCTGATCCGGCCTTGTGAAGGAAGTGGATCTATCATCATAATTGCAGACCATATGGATTTAGAGGTAAGTTCGCCACCTTCATCACGATGCGGCCAAAATCGGAGCTAAAACCTTCGGTTATGAAGGTATCCAACTCTCTGTCTTTTGTCTTCCTCCATGTGCTGCAGCCATGGACCGTTCCCGAAGTGCTACGACCGCTGTATGAATCTTCGGCTATTCTAGCTCACAAAGTCACCATAGCGGTAAGAGACCTATTTTCTCGACGCGATGGGATGATCTGTTCCTGCAATACAGGTGTTCGAAATAAGCTTTATTTCTGGATGCAGGCTTTGAAGCATTTGAGACAGCTTGCCCAAGAGGCAGCAGTGGAAGCACCTGGAGGTGGGCAGCAACCAGCTGCAGTTCGATCACTTAGCCACAGGCTTGCCAAGTACGTAGAAAACATGAGCATTCTCGAGAATGTTCGCGTATAGTATATGATCAGGAATCAGGTTGTCAATACGCTAATTGCTACCAAATATGGGTCGATTGTCGTCTACTGTAGAGGCTTCAACGATGCGGTAAATGGGTTTGCGGATGATGGATGGACAGCAACGGCCAGCGATGGAATGGATGATGTGATAGTAGTGATGAAACCACCTCCGAATTGCAGAGAGCTTGGAGTAGGTCTACACTCTACTACGAGCAATATGGGGACATTGTGTGCGAAGGCATCGATGTTGCTACAGGTTTGTGCGAAAACAAGTGTTTCTGTGAAGAATTTGAAGTTGCGGAAGCATTTTTTTTCGGGCTTAATCAAAAGGAGGTGGGGATGATAGATGGTTTTGATTTGGTGGTGAGCAGAACGTGCCACCAGCGTTGTGAGTTCGATTTCTGCGCGAGCATCGATCTGAATGGGCAGATCATGGCTTGGAAATGGCGAGGATGGGTAGTTATGATGTGCCTAGTTTTCACGGAGCTGTATGCAATTACAACTTCTCAAGCCGCAGGTTCATGGCGTCGATCAGGACGAGGTATAATAATGGAGTAGCCTGATTTTGAGTGCTCTTGAATGACACTAATTTCCTTTTCTGATTGATCGATCATCTGTTCTTAATTTACATCTCCACAGATCTTGGAATTCATCAAGATGGATAATCGACAAGACGAACATATGCTGGTCGCTTGTGACATGTTCCTGTTGCAGGTTGGTGGCATGGCCTCACAATACTCTCGATGAAATCGAATTTGGTCGAATATTTTTGAAGAGATTTGTCGTGGATTGTTTTCACCAGTTGTGTAGTGGGCTCGAAGAGAACGGTACAGAAGCTTGCGCAAAGATGGTGTTTGCTCCCATCGATGCTTCAATTTCAGACGATGTGCCATTGATTCCATCAGGTTTCCGAGTCATCCCATTGAAAAGTAGCACTCTGGTAAGATTAGCTTCTCTGAATCCATTCATCGAAATACCAGCTTTCATCGCTGAGCTCCTGATGATTTCACTTCGAAATTGAGCAAGAAAGTGGAGTTCTCAACCGAACTCTCGACCTTGCTTCCACCCTCGAAGTGGGTTCTGCAACAACTGGTAGATCCGCAAGTGATAACAGCGTTTTGCACCTGAGATCCGTGTTGACGATCGCATTTCAGTTCAATTACGAGAGTCGCACGCAGGACAGCATTGCTTCCATGGCGAGACAATATGTTCGCCATGTGGTCTCCACTGTGCAAAGAGTAGCCATGGCCTTAGCTCCAACTCGCTTGAGCTCGCAATTGGGTCCTCCGAGACACGTTCAAGGGATTCCCGAGAGTCTTGTTTTGGCTCGCTGGATCTGCAGGAGCTACAAGTAAGAGCAAAATGCTCTACCTTCCAAAGCAATCGAGCTCAATAAGGATTAGTGAAGCTCGCCCTTCTAACTGAATTAATTCCATCTTTACAGATTGAATCTGGGCATAGACCTTGTTCGCGTGGAAGTGGAAAGCAGCGAAGCATATTTGAAGGCGCTATGGAAGCTTGCAGATGCACTGATGTGCTGCTCCAGCAAGGTGAAACAGATTATGATGATACTTACTCGTGTAGTTCATGGGAAGATGTGATTGCTCAGAAAATGATGACATTTGTGTCTGTATGTTGTGTAGTCTCTACGGGTATTCACCTTTGCAAACCAAGCAAGTCTAGTTGGAGACATCATCCATGGCCTTGCAAGAGCTCTCGTGGAAAAAGACACTGGATGAAGATTCGAGGAAGAGTTTGTGTTCGGTGTTCAATCAAGTCATGCAACAGGTATATAATTGCTTCTCCTTGTATGCCCATCACCATGGCTGCACTCCAAGAGCTCGAGGCACACAAAATCTGATGCTAGACCAAAAAGTAGAAGAACCCAAATCTCCATTGTTTCTCTAATCTTCAACAAGCTAAATACCCACATTTCCATTGTTGCTGCTACAAAATCAAAAAACCCATATGTGTCTTCGTTGCTAATCGAACTCCACAACCCACATCTCCATTGTCGTATCTTACTGCGAAATTCCCACGTCCCATTGTTGCTAACCGCACATGAAAACCTGTGCCTATTGTATGTGCAGGGCTATGCTTGCCTTCCAGCCGGAATTCGTGTTTCAAGTATGGGTCGCCCAGCCTCTTACGATCGTGCCATTGCTTGGAAAGTGCTGGACGAGGACGATAATCTCCAAGGTGTGGCTTTTTTGTACGTGAACTGGTCCATGGTGAACACCAAGGCGGATCACCACCATCCCTTACTTCTTTGATCAAAGACTCGTGCTACTACGAGGACACCAATTCCCTTATTCCTTCAACAGTCATGCTATGATCAGAGACAGTAGTTCCGAAGCAATCAGAATAGGTCCTATCCATGGAAATTACCATTCCATACATCACTAGAGTAGCCACACTTTACCACTGTCAAGCTTACATTCTCACACATGCACCCTTTTTTTGAAGGCCTTGCTGCCTTGTCTGTCGTTTTTGAGGCCTTGCAAGTGTCTTTTGCAGTTTCCACAATACTCTGTTTTAGCTTCAGAGTTTTTAAAATATATGGTGGCAGCCTTTCTGTTTTGTCAATCTAAGCTTTTTATGGTTTTGAATCTCACATGGAAGCTTATTCATATGGTATGTGAGCGATATAAGTTTAGTTTCATTTTAAAGTGTACAGCAGAGTAGACCTTTACTCGCAATTTTGTTGTTTCTGGTCTACTCAAGGATCCTCAAGATCTCGCCTTCTGCTTACTTTTGATATCTTGTTTGTCCTCGAGCCTCCCTTCCAAAGTTCCAAGGATCAACATGGAATCTCTATCCACCTTTTCTGACAATAAATAAGTTGCCATCTTCAGCTGGGCAATCTATACCCTAAATGAAATATACTCGAACTCTTAAATAAAGGAAAGTAATTACTAGTGTCCCCTAGAAGAGTGTGTGGTTCTTATCACCTAGCATCGGAAGGAACTTCTACCTTTTTGCTTTCCAATCATGATGGACAGCAAAGTGCCTGAATTAAAAGTGATTAAAGACTCTAAAGTGTTGAGATCTTCACAATTTGCAAAAACGCTCTACATTGGAAAGTGGCAATTGTTTGAAGTGATCCTTGTTATAATTCCTTGAGTTGGTAAAGGTAGTGCACTATGCCCCATGTAAATACTTAAATATCATTTATGCATCTATTCTCCACCTCGTGATAGAAGAACTCAAGAAATGTTGCCTCATGTCACTCTTGGACTCTTTTGGTCTATTGTTCTTGGACTCCACACACTCTTGGATTACTAATCTTGGATTCTTACTATATCTACCACCAGCCCTTGGTTTATCGACCGTGGACCCTTAAGAGTACCACCCTGTCTTAAATACATACTATATATAAACATATATTATTTAGTAAGGCATGCATGGGGATGTCATGGTAGCTAGTCCCTATTGTGCATAATGGAGTCGATGGTGTGCATAATGGAGTTGATGACTACCATGAAGTTATATACTGCGCTTCCTTTATTTTTATTGTGATGAGTTTGGGTATGTTCTTGAAATCATCTAGGAATATATTATTTAGTAAGGCATGCATGTGTTAAGATATCAAGCTTCATCCTTGATGTATAATCTTGGGTGACTTATTTATGTCACTTTCTCTTGTTAGTTGTGGCGTAACTAGGTAGCCACGAATGTTTGGATTGGGTTCACATATATCAAATCCCAGTTAGGTGCACGTAGGATTGGTGCTGATGCTAAAGCTCGTTTTAAGGCATCATATGCCTTCTGGCATTCATCTATCCATATGAAATCAATTAACAAACGGTACAGCGGTCGAGCTAGTTCCGCGTACATGTAGATGAATCTCCGGTAATACCCAGTGTGTCCAGTGAATCGTTGAACACCTTTAAAGTTCGTTGGTGGGGGTAATTCCAAGATCAGTTTGATCTTATTAAAGTCTGTGGAGATCCCATTCTTGGACACCACATGACCTAGGATAACACCATGTCTTACCCAAAATTGGCATTTTAGTGGGTTCAGTGAAATCCTATATAATCTGCATCGCTCAAAGGCCATTCGTAAATATTTCAGGTGTTCTAGCCATCGCGAGTAAATGCATAGATCATCTAGAAAGATTTCGAGCCATACATGAAAGTACTCCTTGAAAGCCGTACTCATTAGTCTCTGAAACGTTGCTGGGGCATTGGTTAAGCCAAATGGCATCGTTCGATACGCAAACACACCCCATGTTGTGGCAAAGGCCGTCTTGTGTTGATCTTTTGGATCGATGGACACTTGGTTGTATCCAGAGAACCCATCTAAAAAACTATACGCTTCATGGCCTGCCACTCTTTCGAGCACATGTATGTCGTAAGGTCGTCATTGCACTGGCTTCGCGTCATCTCGTATATGAATCGTGTGTTGTACCACTTCTGGTGGCACACCCTTCATGTTCTCGTAAGACCAGGCAAAACAATCCTTATATTACTTGAGTAAAGTGATCAAATCACCTTCTTCCTCCTTACTGAGGTCTACTGACACAAAGACTGGTTTAGGGGTCTCTCCAGGCCCAGCCAAATTGACTTCCTTAACTTTTGCGGGCCCTTCATAGACTCCATCGTCATATGTGTCTGCAATACGCTTAGCTTTCTCACAAAATATGTCTCGGTCTTGAATAGAAGAAGACTTGAAATGTCCTGGGACATCCTTGTGATCTTCTGCTTCCAGCGACTTGTCCGAAGCTCGTTCAAGTAAAGATGGTCGAGACTTCTTGTTAGATAACGACATTTTTTTCGTTGCTGGTTCGGGTTGTGGTTCACGTTGTTTCTTAGGTGAGGTTTTGATGGATTCCTTGGGTTTTCTAGAATTCGGAGTTCTTTTCTCACCCCTATCTTCCTTTTGTTCTTGCACTTCTGAAGATGATTCTTCTATCTCCAGGGATCCTACTGGAATCAGGATCTCTTCCATCCTCCTACCCCAATCCTCTGTGAATTCGTGATCGACCGTGGTTGCTTGGACATATCTTAACCATTGAAGGTCAGATTCCACATATGCCACCCCGTCGTCACCCATATTGGTCGTGGCGTAGGAAGGAGTTGGTACCACATTCCGTCGCTTAACATGCTGTAGATTTGGCTTCACTGGTAATGAACTGCTAAGCTTCTTGTCATGTTTAACTAGGTTGATCATGCGGAGTGGGACTATTGTACCCTCTGAGCCACTCTCATCCTTCACCATGTGAGTTCCTCTTTTCTCGGGTATATCAATGGTTGCAAGTAAATGCATCCAATTATGCGAGTACTCAGGTTCAGGTAGAGATGCATACCATGTTTCATCCGCATCACCTCCCATTCTTCTCTCATTGGCCGCTTCAAACTGATTGACAGTTGTTGTCCTAGCGGTCATTTCTGATTCGGCAGCAAACAAGTTGCCACCTAGTGGACGAGATTTCCACATTGTTAGGTCCACTTTCGTTACTGAAGTATCCTTCTTGAGATAGATTGTATTGGATGACCAATCGTGCACTACTCCTGCTAATCTCAAGAACGGTCTCCCTAGAATAATGTCATACAAGTCAATTGGGTTCTTAAAGTCCATAACTACAAACAATACGTGGTAAGTGATGCCAAAAGTTTTGACTTTTAAGTCCTTCACTACACCCACTAGCCTTGTAGTGGTTCCATCAGCCAACTTGACTATTAGCGAGGTTTTCTCCATAAGCAGGCTTCCCCATTTTTCCCAACACTATTTGGTCATGATGCTCACTCCGGCACCACCATCCAGGATGGCTTCCACCTTCCTATGATGATACGATATCGGAATGACTGCATTAGAGTCATCACTCTCAAAATATTGGCCTAACTTATTGATAGGCACCATTGGCGTGTCATCTTCTAAGTTTGACTCTTCTTTTGTCCAACCGTCATCATGAGCTTCTATCATTGAATCGAGGTGTCCGTTCATCCAATCTGATAAGTCATGCCATAATGTCGGGTTTCCCCTTGGCAATGAAGCAATTGGCATTTTGACTTCCATGGACAAGAATGCAGCAAGTCCTGCAACATCCCTTGGTCCACCCGGCATCGTAATGCCATCAGACTGTCTCTCTATACTATCATGAAGGTTGTCTAGACCCTCATGTCTTAACCTTTCCATAATTGGATCCTCTTCAAACATACGATCCATAAGCAGTGGTTCATCATTTGACATTCGGTCTTCGTTCATCTCTGCTATAATGGATGGTACTTTGACTGGTGCTCTATGCGTTGGGTAATTCTGATGTTTTGGGAACTTAATGTCAACCGGCGCTCTGGATTCCACCTGCGTTGCTTGACATTCTTCAACTAGAGCCTTGGCCTTCACCAAATTTTCCTTCTCCTGGATAGGATTAGGGTACTCATGAAATCCGCTTGGTGTATTCGGTCTTGGCTCTTCTGTCTTCTCTACTTTCAGTCCCTCGTCTCCTTTACCTCCTTGACTAGATTTTCTTTCTAAGCTCCCTGTGGTCTCTGAGGTTGCTACAGTGGCCGTGTCCTCACCGGAACCACTCTGCACTATCACTTTATCCTTTCCCTTACCCACTTTAATAGCTTGCTTTTTGGTCGGGTTGTTTTGAGGTTTTGGATTCTGTGATGTTCCAGCTTGACCTTCTCTTTCTCTCTTGTGCAATTCTCGCGTAATTGCCTTAGCTTGCATGCGAGTAATCGCGTTTAGGGATACTGGACAACATGCCAAATCTGGACAACATGTCCAATGCATATTGCCTTTGCATAAGCCATATTCCATCTGTGGATCTAATGACCTCAATACCAAGGAAATAGCGCAACTCTCCCAAGTCTTTCATCTCAAACCTGCTTCCAAGTTGTTGCTTGATTTCACAGATCTCAACAACACTATCACTTGTCAATATGAGATCATCCACATAAAGTACTAACACAATCATGCCATGGGCTGATTTCCTCACAAACAAAGAGGAATCGGCAGGTGAAACCTGAAATCCAATAGAAATAAGATAACCACTTATCTTTTCAAACCATTGCCTAGATGCCTGCTTCAAGCCATACAATGCCTTCACCAATTTGCATACCTTCTCTGGATACTGTGGATGTACATAACCCTGTGGCTGCTCCATGTACACTTCCTCATGCAAATCACCATGTAAGAAGGCATTTTTAACATCCATCTGATGTAAAGACCAGCCCTTACTCGTTGCTAAAGCAATGACACACCTCACTGTACTCATCTTAGCAACAGGACTGAAAGTCTCTTCATAGTCAATGCCAAGCTAAGGATCAGCCGTGATGTGGTTTTTGATGAGCTTGCAAGTTGGTATAAATTGCCTCCTGTAGTAGTTAGGTTATAGCATCTGTACCCCTTATGTTCTTTCTCAGCCTTTGCATCCAACTTAGTCCGCAACTCATCTGGAACATGCACATAACATATGCAACCAAAAACCTTCAAATGTGATAGATCTGGCTTCTTGCCACTATATCTCTCCTCTGGTGTGACATTATGTACCTATTAAGCCTTCTTCGACGGAGACTAACGTGTCGTGGGGATCTTACAACTTGCCGCTTGAGAGTGCTCAACCTCCAAGCCACTTCCTTGTGAGAGCTGGTTCACTTGAAGTTGTTACAGTGTTGTCACGGGCACCGTCCTCGGATTCTGACTCGAGCTACTACGCGATCGGAAGGGGGAGAGGGAATGAGAAGAGTAGAGGGGAGAATCGTGAGCATGGTGAATGGGAAACAATCGTATGCGTAGCAACAAATGAAAGCAAATGGAAAGAAAGGAAGCAAGACACAACACAATAGTGAAGGAAGCAATGCTCTCTATTCCACACCTTCAACAAGGAAGAATGAAGACTAAGTCAAAGGACTTGTCTTTTATACATGGACCTTTTGAAGGGAGGTTCAACCCTAATTTTGGCCTTAGCCTTTTTACCCTCTGATCACCCTTGTTGGCCCACGGCCTATAATGAATGGAATACAATATTACAATATATGGACTATGTTACTTGCGTAACATGCCCCCCTTCTTGTACGAAATTCCATCCTTGGAATTTTTTTCAAAACTGTTTTGGTTTCAAAATGTTTGTTGTCAAGCATGCTTTGATAAGGGCATGCCTGGCAAACAACTTTTTAGATAAACCGGTAAAGTATGGATGTGGCGGCCAAAAATGGGTGTCAACCATATCCTCGAATGTCCTTATGTGGCAGGAATGTAAATTGCGGACACGGATATATAGTCTACATATCTGCTTGAGATCTGGGCCAATGTCCGGATTGAACGTTATCTCGTGCCGCAGTCCCAGCTCTTGCTTCTCCAAAATTGGTGATTCCCTTGGCATTGTATCTAATAGCAAAATGATAAGCCGGTTGAAGTGGCTTGCTGCGACAAAAGCCGAATCTGGAACCGCCTAGTGTGCCTGGTTCCAATCCTTGAGTTGCTGAGCTAATCGGGTAGAAGTTGCTGTCGGGGCAAAATTGAATTTTGGAAAATTATATACAATATTGGGATCCTGCTTCCGCAAGTCCCTAAAGGTGGTCCAGCTCCACCTTCTTGTCATGGGCATGAATGTTGGGTCGACACGTCGATCCTTGTGTGCGTTGGAGTAGTAGCTCCACGCAAGAAGGTTTTGCTGCAAAAATTTGACTCGCCAGGCTGGCTTAGTCCCCAATTGTTCTGTAGTCGGCGGGAAATTTCTGGCTTGTGGTTGCTCATATCCTCCGCGCGACTTTCGTGGATGATCATCCGCCCAACACCACATGGATTTGCTGATGAAGCGGGTGAGGGTGCGGACATCCATCATGTCAATCATCCTGATGCCCTGTTTCTGCATCTCACCTGTCCAGGTGCAAAGATGGGCTTGTGTCTGCAAGTCCTGGAAGGTATATACATGTTCGGTCCATTCCTTGGGTGGCTCTGGTGGTGGCATTTGCTTTGCATCGTCTTCTTCTTCATCATGCGGCACCTCCGCTGGCAGGTCTGGAAATAAGGTTGCTGGCGCCAGTGCAGCATCCGTATTGTTGATCAACGGATTCAGCATTTGTTGTACTAGATCATGTGTATCTGCCGCACCGTGTTTGTCTTTGTGAAGATCGGGCTGTTGTGAAGAAGTGGTGTCGGAGGGCAAAATTGGTGAGGAAGAGGTGGGTGTAGCAGAGGGGTGTGACGAGGTTGTGGGAGAAAAGATATAAGAAGGAATATAGTTAAGCGAGTAGGTATGTAAAGCAGCTGTTGTAGAGGCTTGGCGGTTGGTGGGTGTAGTAGATACATCTTGTTGAGGTGGCTGTAATGCCGCAAAAATCGCCCACTCGGCTTGCTGCTCCTCCATTGTGAGGCCTTCGGGGTAGGCTACATGAGATGTATCATAGTTATTGGTATAGTTGGTGTACATGGTGCTAATGCACTCATATACCCGATTGTATAATACTATGATTCCGATTGGGTTGTATTGTACAACATTGTGCTCTACCAAAAATTGATAGCACGTGCGTGCTTCAATCCACCCTTGTGTCTGCAACCAAAATTGTGACTCAAAAATCTGATCTTGCGGGTAGGGATACTCCGACAAGTCAGCGGGTTTAGATACCTCCATGATGGGTTCAGAGGGTGCAAAATCGGTAGATTCCTGGAGACACCAGCACCATGAACGAAAATTTAGGACAATGGGGTGAATGGGAAGCTTGTAGACCTCAGTTTGATCTTGTAAGCAAAGATCACCCCGAAAAAAAGACATGGCCAAAATCGGGAGGTGTATTTCTCAAGAAGAAGGGTGAATTGGAGGGGATGCAGAGGTTGGGTGAGGTCCACCGTGTATTGTACAGACGAGGCTGTCAAGGCATTGAAGTAATAAGTTAGCCTCTGGTCCACCGTACGGTTTTCCAGAGCTAAACTTACTATATTTGATGAAGCCTCCATGACGAGCTTGTGTTCATTTTCTAATTGATCATCCGGTGAGATTGGAATTTTGGGTATTTCTTCCAGCTCACGGATTTGCTGTGATTTCTCGCGAAGTAGCGTCTCGGATCTCTGGAGCGTGGTCTCCAACTCAATGGTGCGGCGATGTAGGCTCATATTCGTTTGATATGCCTCTTGAATATGTTGCTATGTAATCTGTTCTTTATCCCTTATAAGCTTTGCATTTTGCTCTCTGATCTGCCTGAGCTCTGCTTCCTTCGCCTCGATCTGCCTTTGATACTCTTCTTGGGCCTGTTGTAGTTGCCGTTCTACTTCTTGTATGCATTGATGCAATGCTGTCTCATTAGCTCGGGACATTTCCAAAGCTCAGTTCATTTCCTCCTGGCTCTTCAATTGTTGTTCCAGCTGTTGGATGTAGCTTTGCTTCCTTTCAAAAATTTGAAGGCCCTGCGTTTGGAAATGAATCAGAGTTTTGAAAAACTCCCTTTCTCTGTCCGGTACATCAGCATTCATATCCTTGTATCTTTGGTATGCTTCATCATCCTTGTAGTTTTCGGAAATGGTTGAAGCCACTGCCTGCAATGCCTTGAATGTGTTGTCCTCATGTTGCGCTTCTTGAGCCCTAGCTCTCATTGTTTGCATCAAGGTTGATGCTAACAAGAGGCTATTCAGTTGTGTGGTATCAAGATCCTGTTGTGTTGGCATTGGCGGCGGCATCTCGAACTCCGGCATGTCCTGAAATATATCTTCTTCTTGGACCTTTGCCTTCCCCTTGTTTTGCTCTCTTAGTTTTCTTTGTTGCTCAGCTTCCTTGTCTCTGTGATGTTCCTCTGAAATTTTCTTCCACCTGGCCGCAGCTTCGTCTTCCTCTTTTTTTCGTTGTTCGTCCTGCTTTAAGGTCTGTTCCTGTCCCTGGCTTCTAGTTGCCCTTCGAGGTGGTACTTCTGCCTTGTGCTTCTTGTGTTCTGGTTGCAGTGCGAGGTCTTGCAACTCCTCCTTGTTTTTGTCCGCAAAACCGAAGTGGGACCTATCCAATTTCCATGCCGCTAGATGGTAGATGACGGGCATCAACAGCATGGGATGTTGTATGATGTTGTTATGTTGTGCACATACCTTGTCTAGCTTCTGATAGAAGTAATCCGCCCAATTAGTGATGTGTTGTTGCGGCTTATGTAGGCGCAGCAGATGGTTTGCTGGTATTATGTTATGATGGTTAGAGGGTTCTACCTTGGTGAGTAAACGCAATACCCTTGCGGCCTTCTGTAGGTGGGGCAAGATATCAATGAATTTAACACCTCTTTGTTTGTGGCTTTCGTATGTGGCAGCCCCTTCCAGCTTGTTGCCCAACTTCCGCAGATCGACATACGGCTCAACTATGACGTCCAGTGCGAAGGCGTTGCGGACGGCGTCGATGCTGAGTGTTATGGTTCTTTCCTGTCCATCATTAGATATTATCTTCGATTGCTTCGTGTTCCTGTTGTAATTCTTGACGAACTGTACTGCATAATTCATGTTCCGGAAACACGGCAGTTTGTATCGCATCTTGCCTAAGCCGCATGCATCAAGGTGGGGGATGACTTCTTTGTCCTGTAGTGCATTATAGCACTCTGAAGTGTGATAGCAGATTTTGAATCTTGTTGTAGAATTGTGGACATAAGTCGAGTGCACCACCATTCCTCCCAGCTGCTCCACCCACTCTTGTCCCAAGGGCGAGTGCGTAGTGATGGTGATGTTTCGCTCTAGACTGGGACTTGATGCACTCGTCTCAGAGCTAGCTTTCCTCTTCTTAGGCGTTGCACTTGCCGTCGAAGGTTAACCTACTTCATGAGGGGGCTTGTGGGGATTCTTTCCCTTCTTTTTGTACCTCTCCATTGCTTCTTGGGCTGATAATCTTAAAGCTTCTTCAAGTTCCCTTGCTTCCTCCGCTTCCAGCTGTCCTGGCAGCTGTGATCGTGTCTCAGATTGCCCACTGGTGAATTCTATCTCTTCCTCATCGAGAGCACTGAAATGCTTTCGGATGAGTTTGCTGGTATCGGAAGACATAATTGGAGATTGGCTGGAAGTGATTTTGGGAGTTGGGTTTGGTTGAGGGTGTTGGTTTTCAGTAGAAAATTTGGCAGCATTCAGTTGGAAACGGTAATGCACCACCTGGCAGTTTTCCCTTATATAGAATTAATGCAGCGCGCTGCATTAACCTGTTATTGCAGCGCCCTCAAAAAAGTACTTCCTCTTGAAGTTGTCAAGCAATCAATGGTACTTCACCTGTCTTGGAACATTGTCCCTCACCCTACAATGCACACTTGACTTTCCTTTTGGCCACTTCAACACATGCTGATGCATTAAGCTGTTATTGCAGCGTGCCCTGTAATGATGCACCTGTGGCCTATTCTTGTGCAACAACATTATGAGTGTCACATTACATGTCTATTTGATCATTCCATGCATGTACTTCACTTACTTGGATGAGTTGTCATACCACGCTGCATTAACCTGTTAATGCAGCGTCCCTAATTTTTGGCTGTTGCAAGCATCTGGTTGATGATCCAAAGTTGTTATGGCATTGTTGAGATACATTTTGAGCTTGGTGCCACTCCTTGTATGAGTTTGGTGACACTTGGCATATGGTCGATGCATTGCTGGCTTATTGCAGCGTCTAGTTTTTTGTCACTTACTGAGCTAATTTTGACCATCCAATGTGATAGACTTCTGATTTGCACTTTAATAAGGTGCAAGAACATATTGGATCACCTTTTGGGTGACATGGATTATTGCAGCGCGCTGCAATGACCTTAGCTCCTGCAGCCCTGCAACTGTTTTCTACTGTTGTTTTTGACCTTTTTGACTTCTGGCCATGTGCATTCCATTCTGTTCATGTGATAGGGCAGGTGTGTGTGTTGGAATGTGCTGACCCTAGTAAGTGCTTAAGCTATTTGATAAAGGTGTTGTGCTTCTAGCACCTACTTTGTTGTTGACCTGACTCAGGACTTGGGCTTGACCTTGCGTTGTAAGTGCTTGTGCATAGATGGTCCTGCCCCTGTGAGGTTGTTTTTGCTAAGGACCCTAGAATATTGGCTTTATAAAATGGTGCCCTAGCCTAGGCATTTGACCTATCTACTGAGTAATTGATATGCAACACTTGGTTCATGGTAATGCATTGAAAATCCAAGTGGCATACCTTGTAGCTGACATCGTTACTGCTGATGGAATCTTGACTTGCGATGTCGTAGTGAGCACCGATTGTGCGAGATCCTTGAGCATTGTCTTGGTGTCTTTGATGATATCTACTTCATTATGCTCCTCGCTCCTTGCATTGTCATGTGGCAAGACAGGTTCTTGTGGTTCTACCTCCTTTGCAGAAGTAGGTTCTTGTGTAACTGTCTTCGTTTCCACATGCTGAGGCTTCTTGCTGAAGGGGTTAGTTTTTCCTACGGTAGGTTCTTGTGTATCTACCTTAGGTCTAATCACCCATGTGGTTGTTGACGTCATTGGCAAAAAAGACATAGATGTTGATGATGATGGAACGTTTGTAACATCTACTATTTTGCCCTTTCCCTTGTCTTTTAGAGCAGGTTCTTGTGGTTCTACCTTTTGAGGTGTGGCGTTCGGCGTTACCCTCCTCCAGGTAGGTTCTTGTGGTTCTGCCCTTTTGCGTTGCACATTTGTTGGTGGTAATGGGTATGATTTACTTGTAGCACTGTTGTCCTTTCGTACCCAAACCATCTTCGTCGTCTTCGATGCCTTTGGCTGCGTTTTGTCTTGATGTAATCTATTTGTAGTAGCTGCCTTCTTTTGTTTGGGTACCCATATCTGATCATTGCCTTGGTAAAAACCTTGGCCTTCCAATATTGGTACTGGCACCCATCGCTGATGCGTCTTTCTTCGATGTTGCGTTTTCTTAGCTCAGTGTTGTCGGGGTTTTGGTTGCCAGGGAAATGCTGGCTTCCGATGTTGAGGTTGCCGTGGTATCCATACATTTCCTTCACCATTGAAATAACCTTGAGCTTGTAGCAACTTCTTGGGAATCCACCCTGTCACTGATGATGTCGTCATGTTGTGTGAACAAGGCGTAGCTTGTTGGCGAGGTCGTGGGTGATGAAGTTGTGTAGTGGAGGTTGTGGGTGTAGGAATTGGAGGTAGAGAGGTTTTCGTGGATAAGGCGTCTTGTGCTAGAGTTTGTTTACCTTTACCTTTTTCTATGGTTGTAGCACCACTTGTTGGGGTCGGAGATTGCGTCGATGTGCCTTCTTGTAGCAGATTCTCGCAGGTTCTACTTGTGGTTCATCATCCCCTAAGTCTTCGTCTTCTAGGGTGCCCTTGTATAAGGTCATCCTTCTGGACTTTTCTTTTACTTCCCTCTCTTTAGCTTCCTGGCGAGCTTGCAACTGCGCCAGTTTTTCTTCTTTCTTCCTCCTTTGATTGCTATGGATGGTTTGCAATGTTTGTAAGGTCAAAGGTCCATAGAACCTTCTTAACTTACTTCCGTTAATATATCCTTCCATTACCACTCCATCGAGTGTAGCAATTCTCACTGCTCCTTGTGGCGTTATTTCCACCACTTGGTAGGGTCCCATACCCTGATATTTCAGCTTTCGTTTCGTGTTCCTCACACCGTACATGAGACATAAGTCTCCTTCCTTGAGGTCCTTATTCTTAAGGTGACGGTCAAACCACTTCTTTCGTCGCAGTTTTTCCACCTTCATTCCATATGCTGCGTGGAGTCGAGTCTCTTCGAGTTGCTCTAAATCCACGAGTCTCTCTGTCAAGGATTCCTCTGTTAACCTTTCTTGAACTGCCACCCTTAGACTTGGTACTAGAAACTCCATAGGCATGACTCCCTCTAAACCAAACGCAAGACTAAAAGGTGTACAATGTGTTGCCACCTTGTATGCAGTTCTATAAGCCCATAATGCTGCTGTGAGCTTATGTTCCCAGTCACCCCGACTGGCTTCCACTGTTTTGGTCAAGATTTTGCATAGCGTTTTGTTTGTACTTTCAGCCTGACCATTGGCTTGAGGATAATTAGCTGAAGACTTCCTATGGATAATCATGAATTCCGTCGTCAGCTGTGCGATTCCTTCGTTTAGAAAATGTGAGTCACGGTCACTAATTAGCTCCAAGGGACATCCATAACGTGATATCACCTGCTCATACAAGAATTTAGCAGTTGACCTGGCATCTGCTTTGCGCGTGGCTCTAGCTTCCGCCCACTTAGTGAAGTAATCCGTAGCAACTATGATATACCTAGCTTGGCTGTTAATCGCAGCCGGACTAATGGGGCCAACAAAGTCAATTCCCCATTTTTCAAACGGTTGTGTTGCTAGGTTCATGGACAGTGGCACTCTATCCCAGTTTTGTGGTTTGGTTGCTCTTTGGCAAGGATCACATCTCTTAACAAATTCCACTGCATCACTGAATAAAGTAGGCCACCAAAGGCCTGCTTGAAGTACCTTTCGTGCTGTGGTTTCTGCTGCGAAGTGTCCTCCCGCTATTCCTGAGTGAGCTTCGTCTAAGATGAGAATGAACTCATCTTCCCTAACGCACCTGCGCATCACTCCATCTTTTCCCTGCTTGTATAATTGTCCTGCAATTAGTTGGTAAGGAGCAGCGTCCCTAATCAACCTTCTTGCTTTAGCCATGTCTATAGGTGTATCAGTGGGCAATCCATTGGTCAGAAAATGACAAATTTGTTCCGCCCACTCGGGAATTAAATCCACTAGAAATAATGGTGCGTCTAGTAGGTCGTCGTCCACACCAATTGGCTTCTCTCCATTGGGAATTCGTGACATATGGTCGGCAAGAACATGTGTCCTTCCCTTCCTGACTGCGACCGTGAAGTCAAACTCCATCAAAATCAACAGCCACCGTGTAATTCTTCCCGTCATGCAGGGTTTATTTACCAAGTACAAGAGTGCTTGGTGATCCACAAAAAATACAAATTTGTTTGCCAACAGGTAATGCCTGAATTTCTTCACTGCATATACCATCGACAACCCTTCTCATTCTGTAGTGGTGTAGTTTCTTTCAGCATCATTCAGCTGGCGACTAGCAAAATATATGGGATGATCAAGCTTATGTTCGCCTGGCTGAGCTAACACACATCCTATCGCAAAGTTAGATGCGTCGATATGAACATGGAATACTAAATCCCAACTTGGTGCACGGAGGATCGGTGCTGATGCTAGAGCTCCTTTCAAGGCATCATATGCCTTTTGACACTCATCTGTCCAAGTGAAATCAATTAACAATCGGTACAGCGGTCGAGCTAGATCACGTACATATAGATGAATCGTCTGTAATACCCTGTGTGTCCCATGAATCGTTGAACACCTTTAAAGTTTGTTGGCGGGGGTAATTCCAAGATCAGTTTGATCTTATTGAAGTCCGTGGAGATTCCATTTCTGGACACCACATGACCTAGGATAACACCGTGTTTTACCCAAAATTGGCATTTTAGTGGGTTCAATGAAATCCTATATAATCTACAGCGTTCAAAAACCAATCGTAGATATTTCAAGTGTTCCAGCCATCCCGAGTAAATGCATAGGTCGTCTAGAAATATTTCTAGCCAAATACGCAAGTACTCCTTGAAGGCCGTACTCATCAATCTTTGAAATGTTGCTGGGGTGTTGGTTAAACCAAATGGCATTTTTCGATACGCGAACACACCCCATGTTGTGGCAAAGGCCGTCCTATGCTGATCCTTGGGATCAATGGACACTTGATTATATCCAGAGAATCCGTCTAGAAAACTATATGCTTCATGGCCTGCCACTCTTTCGAGCACATGCTCAGTGAATGGTAAAGGGTAGTGGTCCCTTACTGTGGCTGCATTAACTTTTTTCAGGTCAACACACACTCGTATTTTTCCATTCTTTTTCGTTACAATTACAATGGGAGACACCCATTTTGTATGCTCGATTTCATATATGAATCCTGCATCTAGGAGTTTGTCAATCTCCTCTTTCACTATTGTTTCGTACTTAGGATTCATGTTGTAAGGTCGTTGTTGCACTGGCTTCGCGTCATCTCTTATGGGGATCGTGTGTTGCACCACTTCTGGCGGCACACCCTTCATATCCTCGTAAGACCAGGCAAAACAATCCTTATACTCCTTCAGTAAAGTGATCAAGTCACTTTCTTCCTCCTTACTCAGGTCCACTGACACAAAGACCGGTTTAGGAGTCTCTCCAGGCCCAGCCAAATTGACTTTTCCGGTGACAAGGTCCCCCTTTTTACGGGACCTTACCTTATAAAGTGTACCTTCCTTTTCTTATATAGCCCCCCTCCCTTACACTCACGTGGTACCATACAGTAAACCCTAGTGGACCCCCCGGGCTTAAGGAGGACAAGAAAATGTCAGGAAAAACACAAAACCTTCCTGCCAAAGTATCCATGGGTGGAGCAAAGGCAAGGCGATTCTTATCCAACCATAATCTTGGAAAAGAAAAGCATACATTGTCTTATAGTCCCTCAAGTTGGGAGTGTTGGAAAGCTCTGTGTGAGTGCACCACCAATAATGCTTCACACCCTTCAACAATGACCTTGAGATCAAAAGTGTGGCCCAAACTCAATGCTTTTGTGAAACGTGACTTCGCTAGAGTCAATCAGATGAAATGTATTATGAAAAGTTCAGGCTGGCAGTGATAGAATTTACACAACTAATGGTAAAAGCATGGGGAGAGACACATATAACACATTACATGGTAATCATCTTTTTATTGACATATTTTATAGATGTTATGTGTGAATTTTGGTTTTGATATGATTTCATGTTTGCAGCACATTTTTTTCGCACATGGTCCATGGTTCTTGAAAAAATGGGGGCCTTTATCTATTTGGAACACACAAGGTATGGAGAAGTCACATTATCGTGCCAAGGCTGCGTACTTTAGGAATACGAGGCATGGAGGTGGATTCACTCGTAGCAATGCATTTCACGAGATGGTTGATTGGTTCTGCAGAACTATAATAGGAAGGACTTTGAACATTAGAAAGGCAAGGGAATCAGAACTTGTTCGAGCAGTTCAGGAGGTGTCCAAGAACAAAAGACAATGTGCATGGAAGGCATCTACAAGGACTGTTGGAGTTTCACGGTGGTTGCAAAGTAGGTCTAGGCAAGGCTCGAAATGGATCCCTCGATGTTCTCGAGGATGAATTGTATTTGGTGCTCTCATGAATAAAATGGATTTTCTTACATGCTCTTGCATTGAATTAAGCGTTTGTACATGGCTCTGTGATGCAATGGTTCATGTTCTAAATAGTTCAAACAAGAATGTGCCAAAAAAAAAATTGTGTATGCACTCGCGACGGGGGGGCGGGATGGCAAGCATAGTCTTTTTGAAGATGCAAACTTGTGTGTCATCCATGCAAAGCGAGTGACACTGATGGACAGGGATCTCCGTCTAGCGACTCGCATCCGCTCGGACCCTGCCCTTAGGCATTAGGATTAGGATCACTTTTTCCCAATGTTGCCTTGGAGGCCTTGTATTTGTTATTTTCTTCCTATGTTGCTGGGCGGATTACTTTTATCAAAAACTCGACAAGGTGTGTGCTCAGCACAACAACATCATTCAACATCCGATGTTGTTGATGCCACATTTATATCATCTTGCGGCATGGAATGTCATGTGCATCATAGATGCCATGGACATTCTCAGGGCTAGATCCAGAAGAAGCAGCCAGATAAAGAGTAGAACCAGAATGTAGGAGCTTCAGGTGTAGCATCTGAGGTGAGCATGGAGCAGGATAAGTGGGATCATGGAGGGAAGCAGACGACTGAAGCACATGATCCAGATAAAGGGACTGTCGACTGATTCCAGAAGGGCCAGGGGCTGAAGCGCATCATAAAGTCAAGAGCATCTAAAGAGCATGCGTTTTGGTACTTTTTGGCAGGGCTGCTGGCCGACCAGCAGTCGGCCAGTTTCTAATGGATCCCAAGGCCTATATAAAGGCACCCTTGCTCTATGTGGTAGTCATTCTCTCCCACTAGGGGATTGGATCATTAGAGGTCCCATAGGGGACAGATTTTAGGGTTAACAACCTTTTTATGAAGGCAGCCCATGGCTGCAGAGATATGTACCCTTTTTGTACCATAGTATATACTGAAATTCCAGCACTTCTCACTCTCTCTCTACTCTCTCTCTCTACCTGCGTTTTTGCATCAGATGGTGCGTTTTTGCATCAGAAGGTTTCCAAGAGTGTTTAGGGCTGAAAGAAGACTACCCAGAGCTTCCGCGTGTTACATTGGTATCAGAGCATCAGGCTCAGCCAAGCTAAACACTGATTCAGTCCCAGATGATGGTGTACAGGTCCAAGGTACAAGAAAGTACACGGATTCGAAGCCCAAGGCGGGAACACAGATCGGGAAGAACTCCCAGGAGGTTTGTTGGTGGTGTTCCACAGTGCCAGATGGGGATGGCTGTAAACCGGCCTTCAGAAACCAAAGGGCGGTGGAACAAACATTTGCACATAAAACACTTCAACACCATTGAGGACCTAGAAAAGGAAAACAAACAGGGGGAGCTAGAGCGCTCCTGCAAAAAGCACACGGACACCGATTGGCTCCAA
Organism: Cibotium barometz; assembly: GCF_041138505.1. Taxonomy (NCBI): domain Eukaryota; kingdom Viridiplantae; phylum Streptophyta; class Polypodiopsida; order Cyatheales; family Cibotiaceae; genus Cibotium; species Cibotium barometz. The sequence continues at coordinate 28,721,804 of NC_141109.1, forward strand.
ATCGCAGTGGCGCCCCTTGCGGTATTTCTTTAATTGATTATAAGAGCTTTGATTACAATATAAGGCTGGTAATTCAGCCGTCCCAGTAGAACTCCTGAAGCCTGCAAAGGACCTGCATCTGGCTTCTTGTCCACACGGCATCCACAAACAAGTCCAGCCATTGTTCCCATCGAAAGACTCTCTCACATTGAGTCTGCATACAGAAGCTTTCTCCCATGATCAAGGCTGCCACAACCATCCATAGCCTCTCACACTATGAACAGCATCACACCCTGACACATCCAGTGCTCTTGTATCACAACACAGACTCCCAAACTGTCTCTCAAAAGAGAACTCGCATCACAGCACAGCATACCATACAGTTGACACACCTGTACAAACCCTCTCTACCATCCAAGGGTACTATCCATCTCTGTCATGGATTTCCTGTCCCCTGTCCTATCAGTAGCAAGGCTGTACCAAACATGTGTCCACTCCTGTACCCTTTGCCTGCATGTGACCTATCTCTTGGAGAAACCCAAAAACATGTTTCCTCGAGAAAACCTACGACCTGTTTCCACATGAAACCCTTAGGCCTGTTTCCCTTTTGAAACTTCTGTCCTGTTTCGCATACATCTAGTTACTTGTTCCCTCATGAAACATCTGGCAACATAGAGATGTCCATAACTGTAGGTCCCACTGTTCCTTTCTAGCAGGAAGAAAACAATCTGCTCCATGAGCATGCAGCCATGCGAGCTTGCATCACTCCCATGCCAAGAAACATAACCACAAGACCTGAACTTGCAGTCAAAAACCCAAGCACATAGCTGAATTTGCAGCCAAACAAAAACAGCCCATAAACTGTCCCAAAACAGTCCCGAATCCAAAGCAAAGAGAAGCTGAAAGTTCCATCAGTTGAACGCCATCGACATGATGTCTATGTTCATGGAAAACCAACCTCTGTCCACCTTTGTAGCAAGAGAAACCAACCCTTGTCTACTCTTTAGCAGAGGGAGAGAAAGAAAGAGAGAGAGAGAGAGAAAGCGGTACTGGCTGTCCCCACATGTACGCCCTTGTTTCACAAGCAGTTCCCTCTTTCCAAAAGAGCCTCTCATGCCCTGCTTATCTGCGCAGCTTTTCACCAAGAAAGGGGAGAGTCCCACGCTCAGATCAGCCACTGCCCAACTGTCCTCTCTTCCACGCTGCCGCCTTGTACCTGCGATTCAGCCCACGTGCATCTACCATGCAACCGACTAGGCCCTGCAGTCCAGCCCCTTGCGCATAGAGAAGAACATGCGCTGCTCTGTCCAGCGCTGCCTGTACACGCCTGCAGCAGAACTGTCCTGCGCCAGAATTTGTCCTGTCCGTACAGCTGTCCGTACAGTCGTACAGACCAGCCTGAACTCTCCTGTGTGCAGCCCACGTGTCCCTTCAGGCGACCAGCCCTCCTCCGAAAAGCACATGCGCCTGCTGTAGGGATAGGCGCCTCTTTTGCCTGCTAGCCCTCCTTTTACCCAAAAAGCACACGTGGCCCCAAATTAGAATATGGGCCACGTTTTTCTTTAATGAAGGGCTTAATAAATGATTTTAAAGGTTTTTAAACCTTTTAAACTAAAATCTCTTTGCCCCCTTTCACACATGGGGTTATCCACACATGGGCTTCCATCTTCACTCCCACCTGATGCCATTCACACTGTCCACCATGTCCCCGTGCACATCTGCATCTTGTCCAGAGAAAAACACAGGGTCATGACATACCCCCCTCTTGAAAAATGGCAAGCGTCCTCGATTGCACTCAATGGCACAGTAAAGCATCTCATGAGCAAAGATACCCCATATGGCAGAAACAATGGCCTTCCAATGCATCTGGATGATAGAACAATCATCCTGCACAATAAGCCACACTGTCCTCTTGCTTGTTCCTTCAGAACCTACAGCCAAAGTCTAAAACCAAATGGAAACACGTTAACTGTGTTAGCCAAAAACAAAACCATGCATCATTCTACATATGACACACATATGCATGACACACACATGCATTCGCAAACAATATGCTTCTCAAAATGCTCTACCTACTCCAAAGTAACAGTCTAAGGGCTGCTCGCAAGCCTTACGCCCATGGGCATTCCGCAGGACCCACGACTGAAGGTAAAACATGGGCATATGAAAGCACTCAATGCATCCAAACACTACATCTACCAAGTACTTTCCCCCACATGTCTCATGGCCATCCCGCAGGAGTTACACCCAATGGTGCATCCATGACATAATAAAGCACTTGATGTAGCATACCAACATACATGCAGCACATGACACAATGTAGAGTATTTCCCAATGTATTCTCAATGGTACCAGGATCCAATGGCACCAGAATACAAAAATACCTCTACCTCAAAAAGTGTATGCATACATGCACAAACAGAGTTCGATCCATATTTCCATGAACCAAACCAACTCTAGGACTGCTCGCAAGACTTATGCCCTCCATAGAGTTATCCATAGTTGCAGTTAGAGTTCCAGGTGCGCGCGACTGTGAACCATACTCAACCACCATCTCATGTGACTAGTACACAATATCATAGAAGTCCCATAAGCAGATGTACTGTCAGCCTCAGTACCTTCGGGTGGATACAAAGATGTCACCAAGCGACTCCTAGATAACAAATGAGCATGTCTGTAACAAGGGAGCGGAGGTGCTACCCCCCTCTTGAGCATCAGGCAATGCTCCAGACCTATGCTCTGCTGAGCCTGAATGAGCCGTAACAAGAGTCGACTCCAACTCATAGGCATCAAGATAAAGCTGCAACTCCTGAGGTGAATCTGCTAAGTCACCCTCCTCCATCCACTTCGCATCCATCAGTGAACCTCCTCCATCCACTTCGTATCCATCAGTGAACAGCTCTTGAACTTCACAGGATAGCGACGGAAACTTTACCCTGTACCTAATGTGCCAGAATATGCTCAGGAATAAGAACCTCGTCAAGTTCCTCCACTTCCATCTGAGCCTCATCTGATACATCCTCAGGCACCCAAAACCTGCTTGCACTCCACCCAAGTGGTAAGCACAAGTCCTCGATGAAGCATAGTAGATCACCACTAACATAGAAAGAAACTGTCTTCCGAACCCATGAAGCCTCCGTGAAGATACCACCGGTGACAAACTGTCGAAAGCCATAGCCTTCAACGCATCTCCTGCACCATAACACTTCAACTGCTTCTTGTTCCTGGCCGACTACTTCTTGTCCTTGGTGTCTTTTCTCCTGAACTTCATCTTCTGCTCTTGCTCTTCACCTCATATAGGCAAAGACACAATCCTGCACTGTGTCCTGCACTTCCTTTTCACTTTCCTCATGTTGAAGCTTTTGATGTGACTCTCATGAGACAACCACGAGCTCGCCCCCTTAGGAAAGTTGGCGATTGTCCCGACCAAAGCAACCACGGACTCGCCCACTTGAGAAAGTCGACGATGTGTCCCGGCAACGGAACCTTGTAAACCGGCCTTCAGAAACCAAAGGGCGGTGGAACAAACATTTGCACATAAAACACTTCAACACCATTGAGGACCTAGAAAAGGAAAACAAACAGGGGGAGCTAGAGCGCTCCTGCAAAAAGTACACGGACACCGATTGGCTCCAAATCGCAGTGGCGCCCCTTGCGGTATTTCTTTAATTGATTATAAGAGCTTTGATTACAATATAAGGCTGGTAATTCAGCCGTCCCAGTAGAACTCCTGAAGCCTGCAAAGGACCTGCATCTGGCTTCTTGTCCACACGGCATCCACAAACAAGTCCAGCCATTGTTCCCATCGAAAGACTCTCACATTGAGTCTGCATACAGAAGCTTTCTCCCATGATCAAGGCTGCCACAACCATCCATAGCCTCTCACACTATGAACAGCATCACACCCTGACACATCCAGTGCTCCTGTATCACAACACAGACTCCCAAACTGTCTCTCAAAAGAGAACTCGCATCACAGCACAGCATACCATACAGTTGACACACCTGTACAAACCCTCTCTACCATCCAAGGGTACTATCCATCTCTGTCATGGATTTCCTGTCCCCTGTCCTATCAGTAGCAAGGCTGTACCAAACATGTGTCCACTCCTGTACCCTTTGCCTGCATGTGACCTATCTCTTGGAGAAACCCAAAAACATGTTTCCTCGAGAAAACCTACGACCTGTTTCCACATGAAACCCTTAGGCCTGTTTCCCTTTTGAAACTTCTGTCCTGTTTCGCATACATCTAGTTACCTGTTCCCTCATGAAACATCTGGCAACATAGAGATGTCCATAACTGTAGGTCCCACTGTTCCTTTCTAGCAGGAAGAAAACAATCTGCTCCATGAGCACGCAGCCATGCGAGCTTGCATCACTCCCATGCCAAGAAACATAACCACAAGACCTGAACTTGCAGTCAAAAACCCAAGCACATAGCTGAATTTGCAGCCAAACAAAAACAGCCCATAAACTGTCCCAAAACAGTCCCGAATCCAAAGCAAAGAGAAGCTGAAAGTTCCATCAGTTGAACGCCATCGACATGATGTCTATGTTCATGGAAAACCAACCTCTGTCCACCTTTGTAGCAAGAGAAACCAACCCTTGTCTACTCTTTAGCAGAGGGAGAGAAAGAAAGAGAGAGAGAGAGAGAGAAAGCGGTACTGGCTGTCCCCACATGTACGCCCTTGTTTCACAAGCAGTTCCCTCTTTCCAAAAGAGCCTCTCATGCCCTGCTTATCTGCGCAGCTTTTCACCAAGAAAGGGGAGAGTCCCACGCTCAGATCAGCCACTGCCCAACTGTCCTCTCTTCCACGCTGCCGCCTTGTACCTGTGATTCAGCCCACGTGCATCTACCATGCAACCGACTAGGCCCTGCAGTCCAGCCCCTTGCGCATAGAGAAGAACATGCGCTGCTCTGTCCAGCGCTGCCTGTACACGCCTGCAGCAGAACTGTCCTGCGCCAGAATCTGTCCTGTCCGTACAGCTGTCCGTACAGTCGTACAGACCAGCCTGAACTCTCCTGTGTGCAGCCCACGTGTCCCTTCAGGCGACCAGCCCTCCTCCGAAAAACACATGCGCCTGCTGTAGGGATAGGCGCCTCTTTTGCCTGCTAGCCCTCCTTTTACCCAAAAAGCACACGCGGCCCCAAATTAGAATATGGGCCACGTTTTTCTTTAATGAAGGGCTTAATAAATGATTTTAAAGGTTTTTAAACCTTTTAAACTAAAATCTCTTTGCCCCCTTTCACACATGGGGTTATCCACACAGGGGCTTCCATCTTCACTCCCACCTGATGCCATTCACACTGTCCACCATGTCCCCGTGCACATCTGCACTTGTCCAGAGAAAAACACAGGGTCATGACAATGGCAGTTCCGTGAGCCAGATAGGTTCACAGGTTACGGTCCCAAGGGAGGTTGATCCTCCAAGGGTGATGTGAGAGTGCCAGACTCAGTTCCAGGAAAGAAGACCAAGACGGTGTTCAGAGTCAGGGCAAGAATGGATTGTGGACTAGAGGAAGACCAGATGCATAGATCTTCATCAGAGACAGAGTGGTTTGGAGAACAGACCGGATTTTCAGAGAAAAAGGGTTGCCAAGAATGGATGATGACAGAGGGACTTCGGGACAGGATTGGGATGATGACAGTCATCCAAGAGCAGGTTGGATTCCCGTCATCAAGTTTAGCAGAGGGGGATGTCATGTGCATCATAGATGCCATGGACATTCTCAAGGCTAGATCCAGAAGAAGCAGCCAGATAAAGAGTAGAACCAGAATGTAGGAGCTTCAGGTGTAGCATCTGAGGTGAGCATGGAGCAGGACAAGTGGGATCATGGAGGGAAGCAGACGACTGAAGCACATGATCCAGATAAAGGGACTGTCGGCTGATTCCAGAAGGGCCAGGGGCTGAAGCGCATCATAAAGTCAAGAGCATCTAAAGAGCATGCGTTTTGGTACTTTTTGGCAGGGCTGCTGGCCGACCAGCAGTCGGCCAGTTTCTAATGGATCCCAAGGCCTATATAAAGGCACCCTTGCTCTATGTGGTAGTCATTCTCTCCCACTAGGGGATTGGATCATTAGAGGTCCCATAGGGGACAGATTTTAGGGTTAACAACCTTTTTATGAAGGCAGCCCATGGCTGCAGAGATATGTACCCTTTTTGTACCATAGTATATACTGAAATTCCAGCACTTCTCACTCTCTCTCTACTCTCTCTCTCTGCCTGCGTTTTTGCATCAGATGGTGCGTTTTTGCATCAGAAGGTTTCCAAGAGTGTTTAGGGCTGAAAGAAGACTACCCAGAGCTTCCGCGTGTTACATGGAAACTAGACAAAACCACATTTGGTTTTGCGGACAGGAATAGGGCGGAGCTTCAAGAGCTAGTGCCACAACCAGAGCCCAAGAAACAAAGGCCAGAAACTCGGATTCGATCTAAGCTACTACGCGATCGTAGGGGGAAAGGGAATGAGAAGAATAGAAGGGAGAATCGTGAGCATGGTGAATGGGGAATCGATCATATGCGTAGCAACAAGCAAGAGTACAAGAAAGAACAGCACCACCACAGGACTTGAGGAAACATCAAGAGCAAGAGGCTGCAGAGAAATGGAAGCAGATAGCGGAACAACACCGACAAGACAAGGAAACTGAACAAAAAAAGGAAACTAAGGGAGCAAGAGAAAGGGAAGGCTAAGATCCAAGAAGAAGACATATTTCAGGATGCACCCGAACTTGAGATCCCACAAGCAACACTGACACAACAAGATCTAGACACAATAAGACTTAATAGCCTCTTGTTAGCATCAACCTTAATGCAAACAATGAGAGCGAGAGCTGAGGAATCGCAGCAAGAGGAAAATGCCTTTAAGGCATTAGAGGCAGTGGCAACTACTTCATCAGAAAATTACAACGATAATGCCACATATCAAAGATACAGGGACACGCACGCCGATGTGCCAGACAGGGAAAGGGAGTTTCTCAAGACTCTTGTTCACTTCCAGAACCTTGGCCTTCAGATATTCGAAAGAAATCAAAGTCAAATCAAAAAGCTGGAAGAGCAACTGAAGGGCCAAGAGGAGCTGAACAAAGCCTTGGAAACGTCCTTAGCCAACGAAGCGGTGCTACGACAACAGGTACAGAATTTGGAAAAACAACTACGACAAACCCAACAAGAACATCAAAGGGAGAACGAGGCAACAAAGGCAGAATTAAAAAAGATAAAGGACCATAATCAACAGCTGATAAGGGAGAAGGAGAGGATTACCCAAGAGCATATATAGGAGGCATACGCAACGAACATGAGCCTGCATCGAAGGACAACGTAGTTGGAAAACGCTCTTTAAAGTGCAGAAAATCTACTTCGACAACGAGCGCAATAGATCCGCGAATTGGAGGAGATCCCCAAGATCCCAGTGTCGCCGGATGACCACCTAGAGTCAGAGCACAGACTCATAATGGCAGCATCAACCAATATTGTAAACTTCTTTGGAACACCGTACGGTGGACCAAACGCTAACATATTATTTTAATGCCCTTGCCGCCACCTCTGTACAGTATTCAATAGATCTCACACAGCCTCTTCACCCCCTCCAACTCACCACTCTTCTAGAGAAATATACCAATCATACACACCCCATTTTTTCCATGTCTTTTTTCCGGGGCGACCTCTGCCTAGAGGATCAAACCGAGATCTACCAGTTACCCCTCCACCCTATAGTTTTGAACTTCCGTTCATGGTGCCGTTGCATCCAGGAATCCAACAATTTTGCACCCTCTGAACCTGTAATGGAAGTATCCAAGCCAACCGACTTGCAGGATTACCAATATCCACAAGATCGAGTTTTTGAATCTCAATTTTGGCTGCAGACCCAAGGATGGATCGAAGCCCGGATGTGTTATCAATTTTTGGTGGATCGCGGCATCACACAGAATAATCCAATGGGGATTATAGTGTTGTATAATTGGGTATATGAGTGCGTAAGCACCATGTACACCGATTACCTACGATAGGCGGCCATAGTTGCTACCACAAGGTAGGCCACATGGCCAACAGTATGTCAGCCAAGTCGGCCAACCTACTGGCTGACAGTGGCCTAGAATTGGGGCACTTGGGGCTGGCTGACTGCCAGCCCCCCCCCCCTCTCAAATTGTGCCCACTTTGGGGCTGGGGCTGGCATTCTCCCTTACAAAACCCTATTGGGTTTGCCCTTGGGCCTGGCTCGTAGAGCCCTACAGAGGGGCAGCGACCCTAATTCTAACACCCCCTCTCAATGACCCATTGGAGGGCCAATACCCATGCACCGGATGAGATGCTCTGGAGGGAGAGCTTTAGTGAAGCCATCTACTACGTTCTCATCGGTGCGACAATACGTGAGCTCGAGTGTCCTGTCGACGATAAGCTCGCAAACTATTGTACATGCAGGCCGATACTCCGCCTTCATGGTTGCCTGCCAGTGAGGCACATCCTTCTCCTAAAAGGATCTAGGCTTGATCAACTGAGTCATCAGAGCTGGGGGGGCTTCTCACTCTGTTGAGACCTTTGTACTCCTGTACTCCTCTCGAGAAGCTATGTGACTCTAGAATCCGGAAGAGTCCTTAAGTACCATTGCAACAATTTCTTAGCCAGTGCGGTATCCTATTGAGCCAGTGGGGCAGGTCCTCCTGCTCCTCTTTTAATTCCTCTGCTTCTACTACACCCTCTGAAACATGGCAATCCCCTTTTGAAGTCAAAATCTGTGTAAGAAGATCCACCATCCAAGATCTAGCCACCTCTGCAATAGTGCCATCATAATTGAACCACGATCCAAGAATGCACTCAATGTGTACAATCCATGCTCTTCGTCACCATGGGCAACCAAGTCACCCTTATCCCTAGATCAAACTGAGACCTCTCCATCTTCAAAGAGCATGGACATCATGTGCTTGACCAGTAGACTAACAACAAACTCTTGCACAAGTCCGGTACATAAAGCACACCTGAAATCACCTTCTCCTTGCCACCGGGAGTGACGAAGGGGATATTGCCAACACCCTTAATAGGCATGTCCGATGGCCTCGCACAATGACCTTGGAATCAAGAAACACCCTCAAGGAACTGGAGCTGCTCCTTCTTGTTTGACTTGGCCATCACATCCCCGAGATCTGAGTGTTTTACTTGCTGAAAATTCACAGCAAAACCAGCACAAACAGAACCACGAACCAGAGTGCTTCAAGAGGCAGAAGGCTCCTTCCTTCGTGATGGAACTCTTCCTCAGCTACTACTCTGATACCATGTCAAATAGCACACCAAAAGAACAAGCGACCATGCAGCAAAAGGATCGAATAACAAGGCTGGAAATAACTCAAAAAGACGACAGCAAAAGAAAGCTAAGAAGAGTGCAACAATACTCTTGTATAATCATTCCTTTTTGCTCCATGGAAAGTACTTCAATTACACTTGTAGCCTTAGCTCCACTTATATGCCCACTTTTGCCATATGTAATCCACTTTGCAATGTGACCCAACCTCGACAAGAGTAAAGAAGTAGCAAGATTCACTTTAGGAAGTGACAAAACCTACAACAAGGTAAACCAATTGAGCCCCAAAAGTAAGTGAGATCATCACATAAGCATATGATGACGCACACACAAATACAAGAGCATTACATTTATACGGACATATTTGCATTGGTTTTTTTTCCAATACACCAAGTGAAGACCACGTCATGAAGGAAGCTAGCAAAAAGGGAGAAGGATAATTAGGCTGCATAGTATATACCTAGATGAATCCGGGAAAATGCCCAAACTCATCACATGGAAGAGTGCAGTTTATAACTTCATGGCAGCCACCCACTAGGTTATAAAGCTAAGTCCAAGTTCATGAAGCTAGCAATTAAGTCCAAATTCTCTTAACCCAACCTACCACTACTATTTTTCTAACAAACAAAGAGCACAAAATATTAAAAAGTTATCACAGTATAAAGAAGTCGATAGAATAAAACGCCCTTAATTTTCACAAAATTACTAAGGTAAGGTAGCTAATAGGGGATTTAGTTAATAGGCGAGCTATGCACATATCAAGGTAGCTCACATGGCCTTCCCAACTACAGCAGACACTACATTACTTGCACACACTCAAAGAGAGAGAGAGAGAGAGAGAGAGAGAGAGAGAGAGAGAGAGAGAGAATGTACCACATATCTACAAGCACAACGTCTGTAGAATGAAAGACCCATTCAATTCTCCACAAGATGCATTTGCGCCTGAAAAATCAGGAAAAAAAAGACACAATCTTCCATTTCATTGAACTTATTGTAGAGAGGGTGTCCATGTTGAAAAATGAAAAACGTAAAGAGCAAGTGATGTGATAAATAAGAATAGAGGGGAAGATTCATACTTCGATTGTGTACCTTGCAAAATGCAAGGCAAAAACAAAAAGTCAAAGTTGGACCAAAAGCTATGACCAATCTGACAGCAAAGGCTTTGCCAAACGAAAGCTAAATCCCACGGTAAAAGGAAGGTTGAACGTGGCCCCCACAAGCCGGCTGTCTCAATCCTTCTACAGTATCGACGACATATAAAAGTGTTATCTTCCGCTTCCTCGCTTGATTTCTCATTACAGTCCACCGTGCACTCAACGCTGGCGTCGTGCACTCAACGCTGGCGTCGTCCAATCTACATCGCTTCGCAGACTCCGCTTGTCTCAGAATTTCCTCCAAAAATTGGTAATCTGCATACAACATCATGAAAAGGACAACCACTGGCATTGTTGAAGGTGAAGCAGAAGACCTGACATGAGGCAGTTCTCGTCGTAACATGCGAGCGGCACAAAGGCACTCCGGTTGCGCTTGCCAGTGCAGGAAGTACGAACTATGTGAGCCTTCACACAATCAAGCCCACAAGATCGGATGCCACATCCGGGACATTTTGTATTTGGGCGGTTGCTTGCGACACTCTTGGCACAGCGTGGCTGCCGTCGTCGTCGTCGTTGTTGCCGCGGCCTCGCCGTCGCAATCCAGCATTGCAGCCATCTACCAAACCCTACCGAACGACAAGGTTTACGATTGTCCGCGCGTGTGAAGGATATATGTGCACACAAACCATGGTGTGACTCTGTACATGAACATGATTTTTGCGTACATGTGCATGTGGTTAGAGACACGCATTTACAATAAACTTTCTTTTTTATGGGTAAATACACACACACACACACTTGTAACAGGATGAAGGTGGAATCTATCTCCCTCAATCAAGCAACACTACTTACTTCGTGTGCCATACAGTGTTCTGCAGATGCAAGGACTATATGTGAAGGCTACTTGTACGCGCGGTGTTCCCATTACTCTTACACCTCTCTCCCATAGTATGAAAGTTCAGCTAAAGATGAATGTAGTTGATTAGTGTCAAGAACTTGAGCTTGAATTACTAGAGGTGGTTGACAATTGCATGCAGGAGATGGAGCTTCTTTGTTCATATCTTCAATGGACGGGAAATATGGTTTGAACTTGCATATGTGAGTTGTTGTCTTTGATTTCCTACTATCTCATTGAACCAAGAATGTTGTGGAAGACAGGTTTTTTGAGGATCGTGTATGGACCAAGCCACTGTGCATAAAGGATTCAAAGAGTCCGTGTTTCTTGATCGGGTAGTAAATGCTCACTTTCCGACCTTCTTTGTGACTTGTCTTCATTCTCGATCATAGTACTTCTTTTGATGACTTTGAGCTATCTATGGGTTCCTTTGGGCAGATGATCGAAGTAAGGTTTGGTACATCTGAAAATGAGTGTACCATTCAATAGCCTCATGTTTCTTGGGTTGTAGTTGCAGTTGTGTGAGATATGGTGGCAATCTTGGATCTTGGCCATACGGTGCCCAAAAAGGACTGATTCTTGTTGACTCTTGAACCATGGTTCTGTAAGCATGCAATAGATATGGCAGTATTTCATCCCAATTCTAATGCATCAGGTCTAAATACATTGCAACCATTTGCTTGATCATTTTATTCAATCTTTCCATCAATCCATTAGTCTGAGCATGGTATGGTGAAGCAAGCACTTGAGTCCGACCCAAACTTGCAGTCAAAATAGATAGAACCTTTGATGTGAATTGAGGACCTTGATCCAACAAAATTTGCATTGGACAAGAATGACAAGTTATCACTTCCTTGACTAAGAATTTGGCTAGCAGAAGTAGTTACATCCATAATGGCCTTGATCTCACACCAACAAGTGAGATATTCAGCCAACACTACTAAGTATTAGTTTCCAAACGAGGATTAAAGGAGTGGACCAACTAGATCCTATGCAACCAATTGAAAATGATGTTAAACTTGAATTGGTTGTAGTAATCCATCTCGTCTTTTCATGGGGCTTTTATAAGATTGACAAAGAGTACACTCTTGCAAATGAGATGAAACTGTTTGTCTCATTTTTGGCTAGAAGTAACTCATCCTTAGAAGATCAAGAACTTTGTGAACTCCCAAGTGTCCAAATAAAGGATATAGGTGATGATAGTTGATGTAGACCCTTTGTAGTTGTTGTGGAATGTACGGACGAGGTGGTGATCGTCTAGAAGAGAGATACAACATATTATCTTGAAGAAAAAAGTTTCATTGATGCTGATGCGGTTGAAATTGGCGTACATTGTTGATGACGTTGAGTATAGTGGGAACCTAACTTTGAAAAAGTGAGAGTCGAAGCAAGTCCGTCGGGAGTTGATCATGAATTGTTGATATTTTGGAATTGTGGTTTCTGATCTTGCATGTGCATTATCGAAAGGGCATATGCTACAGTGTTGGATGTACCTACACAATGTTGCAAAGTGAAGTCACACCCCTACAGAGCTAGAACCCATCACATCAATGTTGATATTTTGGAATTGTAGTTTTCTGATCTTGCATGTGCATTGTCGAAAGGGCATATGCTACAGTGTTGGATGTACCTACACAATGTTGCAAAGTGAAGTCACACCCCTACAGAGCTAGAACCCATCACATCAAGCAGCCCGATGGGTGGTTCTTTTTTCAGAAAGGGATAAGTGGATTATGATCAATTTCCACTAAAAAATTTGATCCATGAAGACACGGGTGAAGCTTCGTGAAGGCCCACACAATGGCGAGAAGTTCCTTTTCTATAGTTGAATAGTTTGTTTCTATTGGAGATAGACTTCTGCTAATAAAACAAATAGGCTGTATCACTTGGCTCTCATTTTGTTGCAAGAATACAACTCCAAAACCTATATTAGACGCATTTGTTTGTAATATGGATGGCTTATTAAGATCTAGGTACATTAGGACCAAAGATTTAGTTAGTGTTTTATTTAATTGAAAAAAATGCATAGTCACATTCTTTGCTCCAATGAAATTTGGTGCCTTTTTGAGTAACTTCCGAGAGAACAAAATATAGAAAATCCATTTTTCATAGTTAAATGTTTATTCAGTAAGAGAAATGATTTAATTAAAAAGAAATAATTGTAATAACAATTACATCACAATAATATAACACGTAATAACAAAATGATATTTAGAAAGGATTTAAAAAACTTCACAAGAGTTTCTAAGCAACATAGTGAAGTTAATAAACAACAGTATGATCAAATTTTTATTGAAGAGGGATGTCTACATACTTGCCACCATCCACAAGAAAAGCAAGGTTCAGAACCTCTATTAACTTGGATGGGAAGATAGGTGTCAGAAATACCACAAGCTTACAGAAGCTTTAATGGAAAGCAAGAGAGGAATCAAGAAGGTAAAGATAATGGTTTAAGTAGCTATTAGTGTCAAAACTAAATGAAAGAGTATGTGTGTGTGTGTGTGCATGTACGCACATGTTCATGGCTTTATTTTTTTAAAATACAATGTTTTTCAACAACCCTCTCTCTTAAACAAAACAACTAATTTATAAAATTAAATAAATACATTGCATATAGTATTCTCTCTCTCTCTCTCTCTCTCTCTCTCTCTCTCTCTCTCTCTCTCTCTCTCTCCCCAAAAAACAATAATAGCATTCAAAAGAATTTCCAAAAACACTCTTTTAAATAACCTTGTTTTTTCATTATTCAATGATTCTCTTTGCTATGATTACCCTCTTGAAGCTCTAACTCCCTCCTTTTGCTTTCTCTTTGCCTCCTCCCCATACCTTGCCCTAGTATGTCTTCCTAAAAGAGAAGACATAACTAATCAAGGTCAAAGAGTATAGAGCCCTAGCACTCTTTTGTTTGGCTTTGTGGTTCCAACCCTTGTTGTCCATATACATGTCTCAAGATTTCTATACCTTCCCATGCTTTGCTTGTCAACCACTTCCTGTCAAAGTCCCTCTTACTACCTTATTAAATCATTGACCTTCATTCTACTCAAAGACTCTTTGAAGTTACCCGAATATTTGCATAGAGTATAGAGCCCTAGCACTCTTTTGTTTGGCTTTGTGGTTCCAACCCTTGTTGTCCATATACATGTCTCAAGATTTCTATACCTTCCCATGCTTCGCTTGTCAACCACTTCCTGTCAAGTCCCTCCTACTGCCTTATTAAATCATTGACCTTCATTCTACTCAAAGTCTCTTTGAAGTTACCCGAATATTTGCATTCAACTTCTTCTGTAACCATCCAATTAGCATTTGTATGTATTGGATCTAGTCCTTTGGGATCACTACCTATGACAATTATACTAAGAATTAATCGGTTAAATATTACATTCTATATGTCTCCAATATTGAAAAATGTTGTGTGACCAAACACACACCAAGCACAGCCTATATCAATGCAAACTTCAGTCTAACATAAATATGCATCAAGGGTAGGAGTGAGGATGATAAAATGTCCACAAAGGAGATGAATGGTTTTGGGAAAAATTCAATGAAAGTGGATGTTGGTTGTTATGATTTGGTGCACTCAACCAAGGGGACGAACATTATACTAAGTTAGTAATGTCTTTTTGTTGGGAGATTGTAGGATGTTCTTTGTTTTAAATTTTTTAATGAAAGTATGACTCTTCCTATTGATTTTGTTCCCTAGTGGGACAGCTCTAAAATTATGTACACTAAGTACTTTGTGGGGGTGGAGTTCCCACTTCACATATGTAAAGACCCAAAAGTGCTTCAAAGAGGATTCCAGCTTATGCCTGCAACACATCAAGAATCATAGTTCTTTGGAGTTGTAATCATGAATGTGCCATTTCTTTACATAACTTGGTTGAAGCACTCTCAAGTTGCGCACCCACACTCGATTGCTACATAGTGGACAAACAAAGTTGATATGGTCTTCCTAGATATCAAACTCACTCAGCAAAATTGCCATCATC
The DNA here is from genome assembly GCF_041138505.1 of Cibotium barometz. Lineage (NCBI taxonomy): Eukaryota > Viridiplantae > Streptophyta > Polypodiopsida > Cyatheales > Cibotiaceae > Cibotium > Cibotium barometz. The sequence continues at coordinate 28,737,052 of NC_141109.1, forward strand.
CTTCCCCTAATTCCTATTGTCCAAACACTTTCCTCTCAAAAGAACTCTAACAGTGAATTCAATGTGGAACTAAGGTAGAATTTTGAGAATTCTTCGCAATGGTTGTGCCAATAACCAAGATTGGTTGACAAGGCTAGGTCTTCAACAAACAATGAAAGATGTGGTCGGGACCTAGCCCTGTGATGGCAAAATAGAGCTAAGAGATATATGATGCAGAGCTAGAGCTAAATCCATGCTTCCATCATGCCTAGACATTTGGGTCTTGCCTCTTTTTCCCTTTACAGGTTCTCTTGAATTGATTGAAACATTCATGCTTGCATGTTCATAGGAATCAATGAGACCCAATTGTAGTGCCTACTATTGAGACCTTCTATTTTGGTCATCCATGTGTCCTCGGTGTTATGCCATTGGACATTTTGCCTTGACTTTACTCAGAGTCATGTCTTCATTGAACCTTTGATTTTGTAGTTTCTCTAGCTTTTCATGTCATCATATGCAACATGTACTTGTGGAATGTAGCAAGTGCATTCCCTAAGCCAAAAGGAACCACCACAAGCACATCATCATTGTCCTAAATAAAATCATCTCCTGAGTTAGTTGTGACCAAGATGCCAAGTAATTAGACAATCATCCTAATTAAAAGATAGAAACTAGTCAAGTCATGCAATAGGAGCAAGTGGCAAAGTATGTGCAAGGAATCATGTTTCAACAATAACATCTTTAGCCTTTGTTGAGACTAAAAATCTACCATGAGGGTGCCACGTTCCGAATTAGACCAACTCATATAGAGGTAGTGAGAGGAATTTAGATTAGAGACATTAGATCTTAGGGCCTTAGACATTGCAAGCCTCATTGAACATTGGGCAAGGATTCCATAATGTGTCCCTCACTAAAAGATGGCCTAGGAATGACAACATGAAACTCAATTAAGGAAAGGTCATGGGATCTCAAGCTTCCATGTACGAATTTGAGCATTGGCTCTTATTTTCCTCATTTGTTTGGAGGGATCTCTACTTCAATGGTCATATTTTTGCCATGGATACTCACTGTGTCTTTTGGTACTCCATGCTTAGTGATTTTGACCATTGGTTTTCAGGTTATAATACATTTGTGCCAAATAGACGAGAGAGAGAAAGTAGAGAGTATGGAGAATTAAAAAAAATGATATATTGAAATTGATATAGTAGATGGTGGCCATTTCCCAGTCATGTGCTTTGGTGAGGAAGATTTGATGGTGTGCTGGAAAAAATAGAGGACATATGTTGTATGATGACGAAACAAGGGTTCCTAAAGCAAGTAGTGAGGATGGGCTATGCATGCTATCAATATATAGCCCCTTTTGTGAGGTCAATTTATGCTTAGTCTATGCAACCTAATTGACCCTAGATTCATCCACTTAGATTGGTGATCACCTAACCACCACTATTTCTTAATGAACCCATACCATCATGCGAGGGGTTATCACCCTTAAACCCTTTCCAAGAGGGTTGTTTGCCCCCCGAGACCCCCTAGTCAGAGCCACTTGGCCCCTAGACCCGAACAAGAGCTTTCTCTCCATAACATCACAGCTTAGTTGGCCCCTAGGACCTACCGAACGAGCAACCATGCTACTCAATGCCTTCTCCTCATATGGGGTCTCACAAGTAGAGTTGGCTGGTACCCCTATAGTTAAATGAGAGTGGAGAATTGATACCTAACATGCCCCCTCAATGTCCACCTGAAGGTGAACAATCTTTTTGGCATAAGGCCGATGTTGCCTCTCCCAAGAGCCTTCACAAAGATGTCCACACCAATTTCTATGGTAGGACATTACATCATCTCAACTCTCCATCCAAAATGAGCTCTCCATGTCGACCTCTCCATCCACAATGAGCTCACACACAAAGTGATACTGAAGTTCAATGTATTTGGTGCAAGCATGGAGCATAGGATTCCTTGCGATTGCCATGCAGCTTTGTACTATCATAGAGCAATTCTATAGGCTACGCCTAGGTTGCTCCCATGCAACTCTATACTATCATAGAACAACTCTATAGGATGCTCCTAGATTGCTCCCATGTCCCTCCCTCAAAATCCTCCTCAAGTAGACTACCTCACAAGCAGCAAAGCAACCTACATTGTACTTAGCTTTGATATAAGAAAGAACAATGGTAGGCTACTTCTTACTAATCCACGACACAACTCTAGTCCAAATAAATAATAATAACATGCTATTGATCTCAAGTTATCCATGTGTCTGACACAATCTGACTACAAAATCTAGTTTTCACAACTCTATTTACCTTGAAAGCAATGTTACCTTTAACTTTCATTGGGCATTGGTATCATTTTTTACTAATACCATGACACCCTTCCCTAAGTAGCTTTAGCGAGGTATACTAGTCTTTGCGATTGATGGTAGTGCAATGATCCATGATTCATTGAGTGTATGTAACTGGATTGCCTTTATACATATCTCTTCAATTGTTATGAACATCTCTACCTCCTCTTGTGCAATAGTAATAGACACCTTTTTGTACAACTTCATTGTGTCATTCTTCTTGTTAGCAACTTTCTTGCAACATTCCTTTGAAATGTGGCCCATCTTTTGGCAATAGTAGCATGTAATTGTCCTCTTCCTCTTTTCTCTCTCATTTGAGCAAGATGGGTTATTGGAGTCCTTATCCTTTCCTTTCTTGTAGCCTGTTAGAAAAAGGCTAAATCTTCTCTTGGCCTTGTCTTTTCACACATCTCCTCCTCCACAAGCATGGCATCCAAATCCTCAAAATTGAGGGTAGGTACTTGTACATGAGTGCTCAACAATATAACAAGGCCATTCTATTTGAGAGGAAGGATTTGTGTGTACCTTTATGTAGGATCTATGGTATTGAGAGTGATGCCTATCACAATCATTTGGTTGTGCAGATTCTTCACCCTTGTGATAACTTTTATGCCCCATCATCATTCAATTGTTTCTCAAAAATGAGTTAGTTTTCACTATTTTGAATGTGCATTTAATTTGTGGTCTCATTTTGGTTCTTAAAGATTTCCCATGCCTCCACTATCATGGCATGTTAAATCAATGCCGCGATGGAGTCACTAGCACTGCAAAATGATGGAACATGTAGTATCCATGTCCCTCCTTTTCTTTGCCAAACTCTTAGCTTCTATTGTGTTACATGAGGGGGTGGACCTTTGTTGGAGCACTGACCTTTGATGTTCTTCTTCATGTTTTTTGAGCTTCTTTGCTGAACCTCCATGTCTGCACTGCTTGCTCCTCAACTTCTGGAATGAATGGTGGCTGCAATTTAGTTGGAAGGGTGTTGACAAGGTGGGCTCACAATGGGAAAGATGAGAATCAATGGTGGCTGCAGTTTAGATACAAACATGTTGGCAGGTCATGCAGAGTATGTAGGGAAGAGTTGGCTCAAGAGGAAAGTGTCAGGCTGGAATCAAGGAAGCATTTAAGAATGGCCCAAATTCCAAGGCAGTAAGGGTCCCATCCACATGTGTGAAAAAATGGCTCTTAACCCGCACGTGTGGTATTGATAAGGTTACTTTAACTTCAATTAACAAGATTCTCTTCCTGTTTCAACTCTCCTGTCAACCTCCCTTCCTATTCTCCACCATCAGCATCCACGTTACAGGGGCATCAACGTGACCACAGAAGGGCATCAGCCAGATCACACAGGCATCACCTTCATCATACAGCACATCCAAAGAGAGCTTGCAAGTCATTACAACCCCAGCTATCTTGTGCTCTTAAATTTAAAGTATTCTTTCAAATCAGGAGGATGAGGAACATAGATTCCATAGGGATTAGGATTAAGGCCACAAGTATTTTCTTTTTTAAAGTAGTTTACTCATCTCCCAATCATACATGGACAAGATTTGCCTTAAAACCCAAAGGTGAAGTCTAAAGGAAGTTCTATGTCTTCTCTACTCCAGCAAATCTTAGTATTTAGCATCATGCAAGGTATAGAAAGGGTCAACTGACCATCAAGGTCCAAATAACATTCTCCCATGACCTAGCTGATACTTGGACAAGAAAAGGAGCATGCATAGACCTAGAATAGCAGCACAAAAAATGGAGCTCTGACCTTTTCTCTTCTTTTCCTAGCTTTCTGATTACTCCTGCTGACACTTCTGCAAGTATTTTGCTGACACTTTTGCAAGTATTTAGGGAAGTTTTACATTTGCATGAAAATGCGAGGAGAGGCCGTTTAGATTTCCATACTGCCCATATCGCGTTTTCATGCAAATAACTGTTTCTTGCATTAAAATACTCTTGTTGCTGTATTTTCTCTGTTTGTTTTGCAGTTTGTTGATGAGAAACCCCTCTTTGTTTAGGATAGATATTGTCTGTTTCTTTCTCCTATGACTAGAACCATGTCGACAGCAAGAAAACCTGGCAAAGGCCCAAGAGTAGCAGCAACGGGCTGCAGATAAGCCCAAAAAACGAGGGTTGCCCCCAAAAGGAAGAGGTAAACAAGGTAGAAAGGGGAAGCCTATGAGTCTTCTCCAACAAAAGAGCAGGAGATTGAAACAGGGTACCTTTATCCTCAGGGAGATCAGGAAGGCACAGAAGGCTGTAGGCTTTGCCATCCCCAAAGCCCCATTTCAAAGACTTGTGAAAGAAGTTTGTGATAGCTGGCACTTAGGGTTTAGGTGGAATAGTTCTTTCACTACAAGAAATGGCAGAGGATTATTTGGAGAAATTTTTTGAAGATGCTATGCTCGTTGCTACCCATGCTCATAGGGTAACACTCATGGCTAAGGACTTCAACACTTTGGCCAGGGTAAGGTGGAGGTATGACAAGTTAATCCATCCTATAGAATGGCAAGATATAAAGATGAGAGATATTCTATTGAATCCACCTGCAAGAAAGTCAAAGCAAGATGAAGTCAAAGTTGTTGAGGTCACCCATCGTAAGAATACGAGAGGGAAAGCAGTCTATGAGGAGGCCCTCAGGAATCAAATGAGGGCCTCTAAATCTGCTGTGGTGGTTGAAACTGTACAGAAGGAGCTTCAGGTGTACAGAGAAGGCTGTTGGAGCTGAGGGCCCTCATGTAGTGGTGCATATTGAGGAGGAAACCTCAGTAAGAGATTTTGACCTTACCAAAGAGTGCTTCTTAGCCCTATCTTATAGGAATCAAAACGTATCAGACACTATCATTGTTGCAATACTATGGTAAGGGTCCATCTTGTTCAACTTGTGTGCAATGCAACTTGATTCTTCTACGTCTTTTACTTTGTAGAATAACATTTTTGTGGTCCTATGCAGCATGTTCAAGAGTCGGTTAGACCATTCTGTACAGCATACTGTACATATCATTGATCTTGCCATCTCATCTAGACTTAGAGATGCAAAGGAAACCCCTGCAAATCTTGCAAAGTGGTTCAAATTTTGCAAATTTGAGGTCTTAGATGTTTTGTTGCTTTCCTATCATAGCAGGTGTGTAGAAAGAAAGGGTTCTTTTTGGGATTGAAAACTCTCGTACTATTTATATTTTCTAATAGTTGTTCTTTAATCAATTCCACCTGCAATGACCATTGGAGTTTAGTTTCCACAGATCTCCAACAAAAGCAATGCTTCTTGATCAACTCTCTTTCAAACACCCACAAAGAGCTCACTCTGTAAGCCTTATGAATCCTTTTCTTTTGTACAGACTTGGTGATTATGAATCAATGTATACTAACTGATTTACATGTATTGCAGTTGTATTCGTAGACTGCTAGATGCTCTTGACCATTGCCCCCCAAATGTGAATCTTTTGGATTCAATTGATCCAGCAGTTTTAGAGGTAGAAATCTTTTCCTTATAAGGATCTTTATTTCAGTTTAATTTTTTATTTGTTTCAATCTTAATTTTCTAGCCTATCTTTTCAAATTTTCAGGCTCCACAACAAGATGATCCAAATAGTTGTGGCTGGAGACTGTTGATCCATGCTAAGTACATGCTTGCAAGCTACTTTGAGCTTTATCAGCCAGAGATTGTAAGAAGCTTATTCCTCTTTGAGCTTAAATATAAAATATAGTGGCACAAAGTAGTTAGAAGTATATGTAAATGCTCATGTCTTTTATTGCAGATGAGGAAAGACAGCTTTGGCTCTGACTACATGTATAGTTTTAGAGCAGACACAATTTTGAAGCTCTTAAACCATGCCTCCTCCAAACCAGCTGTGCAAGATACATTTGAGGTTGGTGAGAGTTCTAAAGACCATGGTGGTGTCATTCATCTAGATGCAGATGATTTGGAGGAGAAGACACAAGGACATGGAGATGTAGGTATCCCACCAAAGTTTGTAGAGAAAAAGGTGGTGGAGCAACAAACAAAAGTTGAAGAGGCAGCTGCTGGTCAGGAACAGGATGAGGAGGACAAACAACCATGTGGACTTGGAGTGGAGAGCTTCCAGATCCCAGGCCTTGAAGACCTTGAAGATGCAGTGGAGACCTAGGGGTTCCAAAATCTTAGTGGGGATATTGACCAAGGATAGCCTGATGATCATTTGGGATGATTTGGAATGATTATTTGTATAACATTCTTTTAATCTAGTGATGCTTATATGATTTGGGATGACTATGTATAAAAGTAAAATGGAAGATACTTTGCAAATGAGTCCCTCTATCTCCATAGACTTTTCATGATATTTATAAATAGATTTAAATGTATGAAAAGAGAGAGAGAGAGAGAGAGAGAGAGAGAGAGAGAGAGAGAGAGACTTTGAAAGCATGTAGTAATTTGGTTTAAAATTGATCAATATATTAACAATGTCATTCTAAATCTTAACAAGTGGAGATCCTAACCAAGAGCAGCTACAAGATCATTTGGGATGATTATATGTATTAAATTCTTTGAATCTAGTAATCTATTAATCAAATGAAAGTTGTTTTGCAACTGATACCCTCTATCTCCATAGACTTGACATGATATTCATAAATGTAGGAAGAGAGAGAGACACTTTGAAAGCATGTAGACATTTGGAATAAAATTGATCACTTTATTAACAATGTCATTGTACAGATCCCAGTCGAGGACCAAAAGGTCATTGACTCTTTCCTGTACTCGCTCTTCATTCGAGCTTACAAAGAATGTTGAGCAGTCCAATGTGTCATTGACATTTAAAAAAAAGCATTTGCAGACTCAATGCAAGAGCCTTCCCTCGTAGGACCATCCACATCATCAATTGTTGTCTCCACAGCAACCTAGAGAGCAAGGGTTGATAAGGATTGAGAATCAATATATTATTTAACTTTCATAGCAGTGTAGAAAAACTGAACAAAATATATGTTCTTTAGTACTCCAATGATCAATTTAGCTGGTTGTCAATAATCCCATCAGGGATATCTCCGCATTGAATTATACTTTCCCTCCTTTGAAGAACCTGTTAAGATGGTTGTTAAAAAATCACTAGAGTTGATTAATGAATTAAATAAACACAGTAAGTTTACCTTCTTGTTGTTGAGCACGAATGCAAATCCTACTGAAATTGTTATGTTTGCCTCCATATGAATGTCGTGCCGCAATTGAGCAAGTGTACATTTCTGTCTGACTGATATAAAACTCACCAACTTTCCATTCTCATTCACAATAATGTCAATTGATACATTGTCAGGAGCATACCCGTTTAGGTCTTGATCTAATGGAACAAGTTTATTTCCAAGCATCCTACTGCGTTTATAGTAAAAGGAAAAGATAAAATTTTGAGACCCAATCATGTATTTTAGTTGTATCGAGCTTAGAACAAGCTCACAATACACTGAGTTGGATGTTCTCTTATCCCAACCTTCATCTAAGAAGTTAACAACATGTTCTGTGCCATCAGCCTTATAATTGAGCATTGTTTTACAAACCTTTATTTCCAAATGATTGAAAAGATCAACAAAGACTATAATGGGCATGCAAATGTTGATTTTGCAAATTCTTGTTGCAATCCCTGGTCGTAAAGAGTGCTGTACTTCAGTAAACAACTTGGCTCTATAGCTTTCTGTCACAACACCTTGAGGAATTAGCCAATCAATGGTGTTCCATGCTGGGAGCCCAAGTTTTTTCAACACACCATGTGTGTTCCCCTTGTCTAGTAGCTGGTAAAAATGATCGTAGAAAAAGATACCTGATTGAGAAAGTTGTGTTGCAGATCTACCTGGATACTGCAATTCCCCTATGGATCCATGTAAAACATCCATGAACCCTAAAATGCATTCCCCTGGTTGCCACTCCTGATAGGATAAAGGATATATATCTAAAACAAAAAACACAAACAAGTCAGTCAAATCTAAAGTCAAAAACTTATGTTTAATTTCTCTAAACTCTCAAGTAAGTTACTTACAATTTGGTCTGTGGTGTGGGAAATTGTCTGGTTCATCCAATAAGACAAGTTATCTATGCATGTACACATGTTGAATCAATATTTCCTTCCTACACCCTCGACACTAGATGCTCTTCCTCCATCCCCACTCATTATTATCCCTTCTCCCACCTTCATTCCATTGTGTGGCCATTTTCCTCTCCTTGGCTCCTTCTTCTGCTCTCTCTTGACTTTTAGCCTTCCCCACCTTTCCATTTGTTCTCCACCTCTTGGGATTCATTGTGTGCTCTCCCCTGCCTCGGTTTTGCCCTTCTATGTCCATCATGAGTCTCATAGGCTACTGCGAAACCTATGTTGTTGTGGCACCTCATTCTATCCGCTCATTCCTCATCCCCATAAATTCCCCCACCCTCTTCCTTGGCTTTCTCCCACCCTCACACTGTTATCCCGGCCCTTCGTCAATTTGATTGTGGCCTCCTTCCATCTATCTTTGAGTTCCATCATGTGGGACCTTTTTGCCACCCTAATTCCATTGACAAACTCTCGATTCCATCTATGCATACGGCACTTAGTTGTTTTTTGGGCATTAGCCTTTGATGTTTACTTCCCCCAATCCTCATGCAACACATGATAACCTAGCTTTGTGAGACTTGGAAGTGGTGATATAGTAGTCAACCCTTGATCGATGATGTGGACTATTGACTACATAGCTTTGACTTTGTCTTTGACTCATAGTCAGTTGGGCATTTGAGTTTGTTCACACCATTTTCTAGGTTGGCAATCAATTTTCCAAAATGAATATTCCATTCAAAACAGCACAAGTTCAAATGTGAAAATCAATTTCTCATTGGCAATTGGTTGTTTGGAATCTTTTTAGCATATTCTTTATATATTTTGAAGAAATTGATTGGAAACCCGAATTGCTCACCTGTGTTTCATTGGTTTCCTTTGGCAAAAAAAATTGATTTCTCATGTTAAATTCTCTTATAACTACTTATGCTAAAGTTTGATTGAAGTGAACCAAAAAGAACTACTCACCTGTGTTTTTTTGGTTTCCTTTGGCCAAAAAAATGATTTCTTATGTTAAATTCTCTCATAACAACTTATGTTGAAGTCCGATTGAAGTGAACCAAAAAGAACTCATTTCTAATTTTTTGTGCTAAACACATCTGAAGTATTAGAATTCAATTCCAGAATTTTTATAGGGTACTTGCTTTGTTATGTGGCAATAGTGACAGAAATGTAACCCCCACTAGATGGATAGGCAAACCAACTTGGGTTGCGAACAATTGAACTAAGTCCCACCCTTATTTTTAGATGTTCTTTCCATTGGATAGGCAAACAATTGAACTGAGACCCCCCTTATTTTTTGCTATTCTTTCCATTGGTAGCATTAGAAATCCCTTTTGGACCTTGCTATACTATGGTTACCTTGTAAATACCATGAATTAATGTTGCAGTTTAGCGATGCAATGCTTGTTAACCATCTTGGTGTGATGTCGATGATTAGTTAGAGCTTATAGAGATTTAATATGAGCCTTAGGGAATGTCATTAAACTATTAGGTGGGTTATTGGCAAGCTTGTAATTCAGTTGGTAGTGGCTTGTACCATCTCTTTCCCATGTGTTGTTGGCACTTCACTTTATTTGTATTTTGCATGGTTGAAAATTGGAGGAAAAGCACTCACATTCATGTCACCTCTCGACATAAAATACCTCACTACAATAGATGATAGACACATGCATGCTTGGACTTTCAAATGGAATTATGCATTCACTCCTATGCCTAGCTTGGCATTGAATCAAACAATGCAAAACTAGAGGCTTTTTCCTTTCAAAGACCAATCTCATGTGTAGCTATATAGGTGTGTAGTATAGCCTAGACTTGTGTTCTTGTGACAATAGGAGTACTCCTATGATGATGAAAATCTCGTGCACCTATACTGATGCATAGTGGGATATACCTTCCCACCATTCCAAACCAGCATACCTTGTGGTTGGGTTTGGTTGACCCTAGCACTCTAGAACCAACTTCATTGATATTATGTGATTTAATGGCACCACCCCCATATTGAAGGAATGTTAATGTTCAATTCTTAAGAAGTCTATCACACTTATTTTAGTTGACAACAGTTTAGCAGGTTGGAAAGTTTAATATTTTTCAAATAAAGGTTTATTCAAATCATAAAGAGAATGGAAATGGAGTTTGTGACCATGAAGATGATATAGAATGGAAATGGAGTTTGTGACCATGAAGATGATATAGAATGGGGTGACTTTGTTGTGGTGCACGCTCAACATTTGAGAGGAATGTGACATTTCAACTTGTTGCATTGGTTGTAACCTCAAACTTAAACTTATTGTGTTCCTTAGACACATCTTTAGAGATGTAGAATTGTTTTCAAAGAAGATTATTCCTTTTAGGCATGGAACATATGGAGTGTAACATATTTTGAAGGTTCAAATTTAATCATTGGATTAATAACAAGTTTTGTCATTGTGTACAAGATTTTATATAAAAATGCCTCATTTAAGTTGTCTTAAAGTAGTTGGCAAAATGTGCATGCTCCTACTTTTGTTTTATTGCACAATGATCTATTACCTTGGCAACATCCATAACATACCCACTATACATGGCATGACTATTCCACTGCAACCTACCACCAGTCATGCATAAATGGCATACATGTAATCACCATGGAAACCATCCAAAAGCATACAAAATGTCATTATAAAACAATCTCCTAGCAATGCATAGATGGTAAAGTCCAAGGTAAATCCAATGGCATAAAAATGAATGCCACTACACATTATCCAAGTAACCATCCTGCCATGAAACAATGTGACATGCATAACATCCATGCCCTACTGGCATATAGAACAGCAATAGTTACCTGCATCATAGCAAACTCACACGGACTACAGAGTGATCCCATATGAAACTGGAAACAAAAAAGCATGAAGAAGTCTCTACCACAACATAGAAATTCACGTCGAGCATACTAATATCTCAAATGGGTCTAGAGTGGTGGCAAACTAAAAGGGCCATAATGATATAGGTAAGGACTATCCTCATTACACATGATATGTGAGGTGATTCATAGAATTATCCAAATTGAGAGGCAAAATAGGGGAGTGGACCTAGTTTCCGTTGGTCCTATGAGGTTTTTGGATACGGGCAAGGCCAAACAACCAACCCTATCACAATTGGAGACTCCCTCGGTGAGTCCCATAGACCCTTCATATGTTGTTTCGCCTGGAGTCTCAATGCAGGTTGAGCCCACGAGTAGTAACTTTAGCTTTCCAACCTTGGCTCAACTTTCCATTAGGGAATCCGCAATGCCTACCCCAATGATGAGCATGACAGAAAGCGCACCTGTTACCACTGTAGTTAGTACAACACCACTACCTAGTGGAACAGTACCTACAACAGTGCGTGCCAGTGCCTATCGACCCTATGTACCTATCGCTACTCATGCTCAGGTAGCTCCTACGCCTCTTAGTATGCCAATGGCGTATGCTCCACGACCGCCTTATCATAACCATTATCCAAGGGGAGCTAGGCCTAGTCACATATCATATCCTACGTCATTTGCCAACCTACTCAGACCAACGCCAACTCCTATCAGCCAGGCTATCCCGAAAGTGCCTCCACCAACTATGCCTGCTCACTTAGGTGATCTCGCAGCATTTGCTCAGACGATCGGACGATCCATTGCAGAAAACATGCGGGGTATGCCTGAGAGAGAACGTAGAAGCAAGGCAGTACAAGTGGCTAAGCTCACTCAAAACTTCAGTGGTAACGAGGATGTTAGGAAGCACATTGAAGTCTTTGAACACGTGTGTGATTCCTTGGAAGAGCACAATGAGCTGCATAAGTGTAAAGCCTTAGGCTTAACCTTGAGTGGGAAGGTCGGAGATTGGTATCGAACCTTAAGGGTTGAAGAGCGCACTCACTACCCCACTCTCAAGAGATTGTTCTTGAAAGAATACATACGTGAGGGTGTGCTTTGGGGAGTAGCATCTCAACTCCAAAAAGCTGAACGTGAGGAAGGGGAGTCAGTGAGAGACTTTATAAGTCGATTGAAGCATCTAAATTCTCGCTGCACTCCCGATGAACGCTTCAATAACAACCAACTCCTCGATAGATTCATCCGAGGATTGCGCCACGAGGACATTTACAATGGCCTAGTCATTAGAGGTCTTACAACGTGGGAAGCAGTCACTGCCAATGCAATCCAGTTAAAAGACAACTTGATGATTGCAGGTAAAAAGGTGTCTTCAGAAACAAAATCCGTTAGTTCGCAAGTATCTGGGCACGAACCAATGACGGTAAAACCTATTGCCAAGGAGCCCAAGATATCTGAAATGTCTATGACCGACCTTACTAAGGCTCTCCAAGAATACTTTAGGGGTAATCGAGCTCCTCAGAATAGCCATATGTACCCAAGGAGAGAGCAACAATGGTGTTCGGTGTGCTTAGGACCACATAGCACAAGTGAATGTCCCACATTCAAAGTCAAATTCAATGGGAATTACAATGCATGTGGTAAGTATGGTCATCAATCTAAAGATTGCCTAGTACTTAAGCGAATGTTGGCAAATCAGGCACCACTAGCCTGGTCAAACACACCTCAAGTACCCGCGCTAATGCCTGCACAACCTGTCGAGCAACCGTCACAGCACATAGTTCCAAGGAATCCGAATGTAGTCCAGCCTGTGCCGTTACCACCGCCAGTGCTAGGACCACAACCTCCACATCCAAGGATAACCCCAATAAACCAGATGGGTTGTGAGTCACATAGTGCATGTGGGGATTATGAAGAGGAGATAGACCCTACTGCTCCATACGGGATTGATACGTTTGAAATGATTCCCCAGTACTACATGGAGGATCATTTTGGGCAAGTCAAGCCTGTATATCAAGCGGCTGCTCTTGCCACAAGAGGGCAAAACCTTAATACCATGGCAAGGAGACCACCTCTTCAATGTTACGAGTGTGGTGGACCGCATCGTGTAGCGGAGTGCCCTAATAGGTTACAAAAGATCGCTACTCAGATGCAACCAAATCAAGGGAGCACATCGGGAATGCCGGTACTTACATGTAATCGTTGTGGCATAGATCATTTGATTGCTCAATGTCCACATAATCCTAATGCACCCAAGATTACGCCATTGAATTTGGTTGAGGTCACCAACCAAGCACGAAGAACCACACCCGTTGTACCCGCGAATGTAGTTACACGGTCAATGCTTCAAAATCAAAACTACATTCTTGAAGAGAGGGATACTGCATCAATCGCTCAGGCAAAGAAAAAGAAAACACGACAAAAGAGATCGCTTAATGCCACGAGCTCCAAGCCCAGTTCAAAGACTAACATAGGGACAGGAGACGACCCCGTGTATATGAATGATCCTGAAGATGATTCTGATTCAATAGAAACCATGGGGACCAAAGCCACTACCTTAAGGGATGAACCCACACGGGAGCTCAATGAAGGAGAATCAAGCGAGTACATAAATAAGGGAAAACAGAAGGAAACTTCCTCGGCCCCACAACCAAGTCAGTTAATGCACTCTCGACCACCCAAATTGACTGAGACTCCCCAAGACAAGCCACGTGGGCCAAAAACCCTTAAGAAAAAGATTGAAACTTATCCAAACCCAGTTGAGGAGATTGAACAAGTGCAACACTTAAGGGGTTTGGTGGAAGAAACACAAAGAGAATTGGAGCCAAACCTGAGTAAAATCAAAATTCCAGACACAGTGTTTCCAACGCAAGTTCAGCCTCACCGGAACCATAAACCGTTAGCTATACCTAGTATCATTCGGGAAGAAAGTGAGGATAGGACATCCGGAAGTGGGCAAACACCCTTCTTGCTGGAAAGAATGTTTAGTGAGGGAATGCCTGACCCCATCGAAGAGGAAGTGATTCCATCTTCACCAGTCCCTAGTCAAGGGGCGATGTCTCGAAAAGTACCATTGAATGTGTCCAAGCTAATGGATTTCATGTCCTCCGAGATCAGAACCACGATCATATCCAAATTATACGGAGATCCTGAGCTATTCTTAGCTCTTCGGGCATTTCTCAATGGAGAACTAAAGGCGGGGTTACCACAATTTGCAAATATGGATAGACCCGACACGCTTCAAGATGAAGGGGAGCATTGGGATCTACAACCCAACTTTGATGAAGATTCGGTCGTGGAAATACCTATGAACAAGTTGGGACAGTACTTTGAAGGTGACGAATCTAATGCCACCCTCCCCATTACTACCAAGGGATTAACTCTAAAGGGAATCCTTGATGGTGGTGCTGGAGTGAGCATTGTGACTAAAAACTGTTGGGAATCTATGGGAAGGCCTCACCTCGAAGTCACAAACATAGTGGTTAAGATGGCAAACGGAACTATTGCTAAACCTATTGGAATGTTAAGGGACCTTAAGATCAAGGTCCTGGGATACAAGGTAAAGCATACCTTCATTGTAATGGATTTCTCCAAGCATCCTATGTCATATCAAATGATCTTAGGACGTCCTTTCATGAGGGAAGCACAAATGGTGCATGACTGGTCGAAAAACCATGTCTACTTACAATTCCAGGACTCTGTCATTCGAGTTGATCTTGAGAATGGTCGTGCACATCCTTTAGGAAGCAAGGTTATCATCGATAATCGATCGGATACCACTGTTCATTCCGCCCCATTAAGGTATTGCTATACATGCAAAAAAGAGACTGATGATGGGAAGGATTCTCCTTACATGGATGTCCTACCGGGTATGACTGAGTCGGATAACGTGGATTGGGTACACTTAGCGGCAACCATAGACACATGGGGAAATAGAGGCACAAGTTGGGTAACACCTGAGGGGCAAGATATGCCACCGTTAGTGCCAATAAACATGATAGGTGTTATGCACTTGACTCCTGATGGCGAGAACGTGGCAAACTCCACCGACACTGAAAGTAGCGAAGACTCTGACCAATGCAACTCTGAGTATGAATCTCAAGAAGAAACTGACCCTGATCCTGATGGGAAAAATGAATCAAATATTCACCCAAATGTGGAAGCAAGGTGCTCAAGGCCTAGGACAGTGACCTCCTGCAGTTCATCCGAAAGTGAAGATCGACCAAGTGAGTTCGAATCTGATAGAAACAAAAATCAAAAACTTGGTAAGAAGAAAACGAGCCATAAGCACCAACGCTATACGAACTGCAATAAACAAGGAGCAATCCACTGCAGAATGGCTTAGTTATGTAGGAGCCATTAATGCTCATCGGAAGATAGCGGATAATTAGGGACAATACCTCCAAAGTGTCATGTGGTGTATTCCGCAACCTCATGACGTCGCCCAATTAGAAATCGAAGAGAAGCCGAAACTAAGTCGTACTGCAAGAAGGCGGCAAAACCAAGAGTTGGCTCAACAACAAAGGGAAGCGGAATTGAAAGAAAAAAACCTGGCACAACAAGAACCAGTAGACTTACACCCCGCACCCGAGCATTTCAAATCATTCACCACAGGGGAACGTAAAGTAGTCTACACAAAAGCCCAACGAACGCCTACCAATGGGAGTAGCGGTGTCTACGATGGCCCTACGGTAGTCAAGGAGATAGACTTAGCAGATCCGGGTGAGGAGTCTAAACCAGTTTTTATTGCTCAAGACCTCACCAAGGCGGAAGAAGCTGCACTTACGAAGCTTCTTAAGGAATTCAAGGACATATTTGCCTGGACATATCATGATATGAAGGGTATTCCACCCTCGGTGGTGCAACACACGATTCCAATGATTAGCACTGCTAAACCAGTCCAGCAACGTCCCTACCCAATGAATCCTAAGTATGCAAAGATTGTACAAGAGAAAATTGAAAAGCTTGTAAAATGTGGATTCATATACCCTATTGAGCACTCAGCATGGGTTTCTCCGATAGTCATCGTACCAAAGAAGAATGGGAAACTCAGAGTGTGCGTTGATCTCAAAAAGGTTAATGCAGCCACCAGAAGGGATCACTACCCCTTGCCATATTCTGAACATGTGCTTGAAAGAGTGGCAGGCAAGGAGGCATATAGCTTTTTAGATGGGTACTCGGGTTACAATCAGATCACAATTGCACTCGAGGACCCATTAGGACCTCAATGGAAGGCTTCTTGGGCCCTTTTATTTGGCAGTTTAAGGAGTCAAACCTTTTCTCTTAAGATGAAACGTTTTCTAATTAGAAGCTTCAAAACGGCTACTTTATTCGAATTTGAATTTTGGGGGAAAAATGGAATTTAAAATCTAGCAGATAAAACCATATAATGTAACATATCTATGGAAAGCTCTTGATGCGTAGATCATGGATCTATAATCTCCGCTCAAATCGGAGCTTGTATGTAGAAGTTATGGAGGTCCGAAAATTGTAAAATTGCCTCCCCCCTTTTTGGGGAAAAAAGTGCACCCTTTGACCACTCTTACACCTCTCTTACAAACCCAACATTTCAGTCCACATGTCAACCCCCCATTTCGCTATTCCTTAATCACCTTGATTAGGCTTGGGCAAATTAAAGGGCCCAAGAAGACCCCATTCACTTCCTAATGAAGCTAAAACAGCATTTATCACGGAGTTTGGAGTGTTTGCCTTTCGCGTCAAAGGGACTTTTGTGAAGCTTTCTTAGATGATCTTTGTGTTCATTTCTCCTGGGACGAGCACCTGATGTGTTTACGAAAAATATTTGAAAGGTGTAGATTATATCGCATCTCCTTGAATCCTTTCAAATGCCAATTCTGGGTTAAACACGGAGTTATCTTAGGGCATATAGTGTCCAAAAATAGGATTTCCACGGACGAGAGTAAAATCAAGGTCATTCTGGAATTGCCACCACCCACCAACTACAAGGGAGTCCAACGCTTTATGGGCCACGTTGGTTATTATCGAAGGTTTATTCTCTTCTTCGCCGAGATAGCTCGACCATTGTATAAGCTTCTCATCGAGTTTATTTGGACCGAAGAATGTGACCGTGCCTATGAGTTATTAAAGAAGGCCTTGGCGAGTGCTCCAATCTTGAGAATGCCTAACTGGGATTTACTCTTCCATGTGCATATTGATGCATCAAACTTTGCTATTGGGTGTGTTTTAACTCAACCTGGAGAACACAAGCTAGACTACCCCATTAGCTTTGCCAGTCGCCAGTTGAACGATGCTGAGATAAACTACACCACTACGGAGCGAGAAGGGTTGGCAATGATATATGCAGTAAGGAAATTTCGTTATTACCTCCTTGCCACCAAGTTTGTTTTCTATGTGGATCATCAAGCATTGTTGTATCTGGTAAATAAACCATGCTCCACAGGAAGAATCACACGATGGCTATTGATTCTTCTTGAGTTTGATTTCATTGTTGTTGTGAGACCTGGCAAAAAACATGTCATGGCTGATCATTTGTCTCGCATACCTAATGGTGAAGCTCCTACGGGGGTTGATGATGACTTACCGGACACTTTCCTGTTCATGGTGGAGACAATGCCTGAATGGAGTGAGAAGATTGTTAACTTTTTGGTTAATGGCTTTCCACCCAAGGAGCTTCGTAAAGATCTAGCTCGAAAGCTAATCAAAGAATGCGAACCCTATTGCCTGATAGCTGGGACTCTTTATAAAAGAGGAAAGGATGACGTTCTTAGGCGTTGTGCCCGAGAGGATGAGTATCTATACATTTTGCAAGAGGCACATATGGGTGTAGCCGGTGGTCACTTCTCAGGAGACTTAACTGCGCGAAAGATCTTACAATCAGGGTATTGGTGGCCCACTATGTTCCAGGATGCATCACTCTTTGTGAAGGGTTGCGATGAATGCCAACGATACAAGAAACCCCAACGGAAAGATCAGATGCCCCTACATCCAATCAAAGTAAACCAACCATTTGAAAAGTGGGGTTTAGACTTTGTAGGTCCAATTAGCCCAGCGTACCGAAACACACAATCTCGCTATATTATTGTGGCCACTGACTATATGACCAAATGGGCTGAAGCGAAAGCGACACGTAAGGCAGATGCAAGGACAACAGCCAAGTTCCTCTTTGAAAATATAATCACATGCTTCGGTTGTCCTTTTGAGCTTGTGAGCGACAATGGGACACATTTTATAAATGACGTGATTAAGGAGCTCACAACAAATTTCATGATATCCCATCATAAATCTACTCCTTATTATCCGCAAGCGAATGGCCAAGCCGAGAGTACAAACAAGACATTAATCTCTGTTTTGACAAAGACAGTTGAAGCTCATCGCACGGATTGGGATCTAAAGCTCACGACAGCTTTATGGGCCTATCGTACTGCGTACAAAGTGGCTATTAATTGCACACCATTCAAAATGGTATATGGCCAAGAAGCAGTCATGCCGTGGGAATTTGTCATTCCTAGTCTTCGTGTTGCTACTCAAGAGGGTTGGGATGGTAATCCCTTAGCAGAACGTCTGTATATCCTTGAGCGGCTAAACGAAGAAAGACAATTGGCTATATACAATGCCCTTGTGGAGAAGGATAGGAGGAAAAAATGGTTTGATCGCCATCTAAAGGACAAGGACATCAAGGTTGGGGATAAAGTCCTAATGTATGGAGTGCGAAACGAAAAGAAGAAGCTCAAATATGCTGGTAAGGGACCGTATAGAGTATATGAAATTACACCGCAAGGTACCATCAGAGTGGAGACTCTCGACGGAGTTGAAACCATTGGATTCCTTAATGGGAGTAAATTCAAAAGATACTATGACCCCCTGAGCCAGTAGGAGTTACACGCAATCCATCAAAAGAAGGTAGCTAAAGAACAGGCTGAGCTTAAAAAGATACAAGCAAGAGTCGAAGCCAAAGAACGTCAACAGCGTGCTAGGAGACAACGAGAAGCCAACTTGGGAATTACGCAAGTATTTTTCGAGGAAGCAGAGGAGGATGCACTGGAATCTGACCCACCTCTAAGATACCCAATTGAGTTACAGAGTCCTTACGGGGAGGTGCTGTATAATGCACTATTGGATACAGGAGCTCAACACAATTTGCTATCATATGGCGTGTGGTGTCAACTGGGAAAACCACCTTTATCCAAGAGTTCTATCCAAGTTCAAGGAATCAACAAGAAGAAAACCCCTGTCTTAGGAATTTTGCACACTCCGGTTGCTTATGATAAGGGAACCATAATTCAAAGCTTTTTGGTTATGCTTGCTGGTACCATGGAAGGGACTGTAATCTTAGGGTGCAAATGGATGATGGCCACCAAGTACAATATCGATTGGGCAACCAGACAAGTCACAACGCAAGAACCAACACTAGGTCTGACCGCTCAAAATCCCGCACCTAAGTCATCCACTCAAATATTAGATAATGAAAAATCACAAAGTCCAATGGCAAAACCATCTTCGATTGTAGGCCACCCCTCTAACGCTTCAACGCCAAGAGTGGAAACAAGCAAGGTGGTCCCTAAAGCTTCGCTTACTATGCCAAAGAGTACATACAAATGGGTCCCCAAAGCTTCGTTAACAGCTACTTCCCCTGCTCAATCTCGTTCAGCCACCAAGAAGCCTCGTAAAAGGAAAGCAGCTACCCACCCGAGAAAGGGCAATGTAACATCGCGATGGATCCCTAAAAAATTATTAGTAGCCCAAGGGTACTACGAGGGAAATGACCAGATTTGGGTCCCTAAACATAAGCTGAATCCCTCTACATCACCTGTAAAACCTTGCAAACCAATTGTTGCCACCCCAACGATAATTCAAGATCGTGGTAAGGGAAAGGTAACAGAGTGCTCTGCACCACTTCTTCCAGAGTTAGTTTGGATTCCCAAACGATATCGATCATTACCACCTAGCTCAGGAAGGGGGGAGCCACATGAGCTTCTAGCTCCTCATGCCAGGCACACACTCATATAGAAGTTTCTACATGCTCTACACCTACTCTTGTCAACACCCAACAAAAAACCGATGAGTCTACGTCTCCCCTTGTAATAGTATCGTCGAAAACCATTTCCTCCATTCGTCAATGGGAGCGTACACTACCATCTCTGCAATTGGATGTGGCCACAAGGGTCATAAAAAGCTATCTGCCCACATCACAACCTATGACCCGCTGGACAAATTGGTTCCAAGAGGCTGCAACATCATTGCAAATAATATGATCTACCCAAGGAAAGGGGGAGCATGTACTCACTCTCGAAATTCTATTGCTTCCTCCTTAACCTTCTCCCCTGACCATGTAATTGCCAAATTCAAGGGGATGTATATATATAGCTTCATACATAGAAAAGAAAAGAGAAAAACAAAAATAGTAAAAAGAGCAAGAGCACAAAAACAAGAGAAATATCCGTATACAATCAAGAACTAGATTGTCCTGTCATAAACCTACTGATGCTATATCTGTGTTTGCAGATATGGCAGATGCCCGATCATCATACACTTCATCCACTCCTACCTTTGGTGAGAGGTATCATCTGTACCTTTCTCAGATATTCCACATGTGCTATCCTGTAATTGAAACTGAATGGGATCATATAGATGTACTAGCCAGAGAGGAAAATATTGAGGAATTAGAATGGCTAATTCGCCTATTGACCATGACTGACCCCTACTCCGTAGAGGACATATCCCCAATAGCCCAATGCTTTCCTTTTCCACAAGATGACTATCCTCGCATGGTTACATTTTTGATGAGTTTATGTGGATGGGAAAATGAAAAAGAAATATCTGACAATGATGAATGGACGGATGAAACTCATGGCACTACTGAGGTTGACTTTATTTGTTTGGATGATGCGGATAGAGGCTTAGCCTTAGGGCTAGAGCCAGGACTCTACAACATCCTCTTACCGTATCCTCAGTAGTAGTGTGGTGACTGGTAGGTAGGTTAGTGTTTTTAAGTTTTTTCTAGTTTAGATTCCTTAAACAAGTCTTGAAATTTTCACACTGATGTGCCTCTCGAGGTATAGTGCTTGTTAGTTGATTGTACAGGTTAAAAAAGTTTGAGGTGGGTTCGCTTTCAAGTCTTGAGACTGCCGCAACGTTCATCAAAATATATCTACATCAAATTGCAAGCTGTCTCATCGAATCAAGGAGATCTCCAATTTACAGGTTTAATTCTTCCATACCCACTCTCTTTCGTTTTTACTGTCAATCAATTGCATAAACTATAATGCATGACCACATGGAAATTATCAATGTACTACTTAGTTTTTGAAGTTGCTTGCATGCTAGTGTAAATCATTAATGAGCTTAACTTTATTGGAAATATTCCTAGGCAGCATGACGTCTTTAGTTAACCTTGGAATACAATTGTCTCAGGTCTAGGGTCAAACCATCTTAATGTTTGACACCTGGCCATGTGTGTGTTGACCTCTAGGACATAGCTATTACCCCTTTGTCGAAAGGATGCAAGACAAATTATAGTTCAGGAGCAAAGATCAAAAGAAATAGATTATTAAAAAAAAAGCCTACAATAAATGGCAATACAAGTCTATGATGTGCTTTAATGTTGGCCTATCGCCTTATTGATACTTGGTAGGCGAGGAGTATTCTACTCCAGACCGATGCCTTGGTTGGTAGGGGGTAGCCTTGCCTAAAGTAAGCTAATAGATTCCTGGATAATGCCTTGTGTTAAACATGGTACCAGGATCGATGTTAGTTTTGTCTTAGGAAGGTCGCCATTGTGTGTAAAAATTGTCACGTGCATTAAATTAAAAAAAAAAAGAAGGCAAAAAGCTCCTGTAACTCTGATGTTTCTTATATCCCAAGGCTTGTGGTATTAACTTGTTCTTAGAGTAGACACAGTGTGGTCATCTGTTTATTTATTAAGCTTGGTTATTTCCCTTGACTTAGGCCAGTTATAAACCTTGATTAACCTTTGCCACCTTGCTTACTCTTGATTTACTTTCAATAATTTTAAACTCATGTTAATTTGCTACACTAGCTCATTCATGTGACCCTTAAACTAAGTTCTCATAGCAACATCCATTGTGGTTTAACATGCTTGAATTTACACACTTTATATCTTTTGAATTCCAGCATACTTTCACTCTACTTTCCTATTTTGCAGACGGTCCACCACAACATCCCTATCGAGCTTACCATACCATAGATTCCGAGGACGGAATCTACATCAGGAAGGGAGGCATGTTAACCCATGACGAACATTGAGACGTACTATGTTTTATGTTATTTATTTAAATATTCTGAGTCACGGGCCGGTCTTGTCGGCACCATATGTTAAGGATGAAGGGATTGGGTGATCGCCGATGAGAGGCGCACCTTGAATATCAGTAGGATAAGGGTTAGGATTGGCCGGCCATGTATGGGCGCCCAAGTGTGAACGGCCAAGTCACCTATAAGAGTCAAATGTAACCCTAAAATCCTCATTCTCATGTGTTGTGAATACAAGAGTGCTCTTGCCTTATCTCTTTGGTTTCCTTCTCCTGCGTGTGTGTGTGAGAGAGAGAGAGAGAGAGTGAGAGAGCGATCGAGCACTGTGTAGCGGCACGGCGGCAGAGAGGCAGTAGAGCAGCGAGACGGCGGCTCCTCCTTCATGGCTGCGACGCGGGAATCCTTCAAGGCGACGGTTGAGCGGTGAGTGACACACCCTTTGGCATTCTGTTTGAGCTTCCTTCCCTGGTTGTATGCTTGTAGCCATCCGTGGCTCGCATACGGTGTCTGGCAAGTCCCCAGCTACGACCTGTGCGGTAAAAGCGCACAATAAGGGTTCGTAAGGCTTGTCCATCGAGACAAATATCGTTTCGATGCAGTGAAAAGTAAGCAAGAGATCCCAAGGTGGTTCAGTCATACCAAGACAACATTCATCGGAGGTTGCAGTGATTCTGTCGATTTTATCGGTTATTATCGCACAAGGTAAGTTGTGTATCTATTTCAAAAAATGAAAGAGGCAACCAGATACTCACTTTCTTACTTTCAAAGCAAAGACTGAAGAAAGAAAAAAAGCGCCAGGGTATGCCTAACCTTCCCAAGGTTGAGTGTAGGGACGAGTATTTCTACGATGAATTCAATGATTGTCCGAGAGAAGAGGGGGTACAAATAAAAATGTAATGCGGATGCAATGCTCACAAAAACTTGGGGTTGCAGTACAACTCATAAGCACGGAGTTACTCGATGGAGCCACGAGTAAGGTGATACAAGAATACGAGCTTCCATGTTTCTGAAGATGCAGTAGGTCAAAAAATCTAGGATGCGGCCATGGACGAAGAGACGACAGCCTTGGAAGCAGACTATGCTTGAGATTTGGCACCTTTGTTTCATAACGAGAGGGAAATCGACTGCAATTGGGTTTGAAGGTTGTAGACCTATCGGCGGTAGGGCTGAACCATTTGCCATTTTCTAAGATCAAAGAGAAATTTTGTTTCAGCTGTTATTACGGGCTTGCTCTTTTCTACAAGGAGTGCTTCTTTTATCGAGATCCACACGAACTTCGCAAACTCGATGATGGCAATTATCTTACTGGCAGGCAACCATGAAGGCGGAGTATCGGCCTGCATGTACAATAGTTTCCGAGCTTATCGTCGACAGGACACTCGAGCTCACGTATTGTCCCACCGATGAGAACGTAGTAGATGGCTTCACTAAAGCTCTCCCTCCAGAGCATCTCATCCGGTGCATGGGTATTGGCCCTCCAATGGGTCATTGAGAGGGGGTGTTAGAATTAGGGTCGCTGCCCCACTGTAGGGCTCTATGAGCCAGGCCCAAGGGCAAACCCAAGAGGGTTTTGTAAGGGAGAATGCCAGCCCCAGCCCCAAAGTGGGCACAATTTGAGAGGGGGGGCTGGCAGTCAGCCAGCCCCAAGTGCCCCAATTCTAGGCCACTGTCGGCCAGTAGGTTGGCCGACTTGGCTGACATACTGTTGGCCATGTGGCCTACCTTGTGGTAGCAACTATGGCCGCCTATCGTAGGTAATCGGTGTACATGGTGCTTACACACTCATATACCCAATAATACAACACTATAATCCCCATTGGATTATACTGTGTGATGCCGCGATCCACCAAAAATTGATAACACATCCGGGCTTCGATCCATCCTTGGGTCTGCAGCCAAAATTGAGATTCAAAACTCGATCTTGTTGATATTGGTAATCTTGCAAGTCGGTTGGCTTGGATACTTCCATTACAGGTTCAGAGGGTGCAAAATTGTTGGATTCCTGGATGCAACGGCACCATGAACGGAAGTTCAAAACTATAGGGTGGAGGGTAACTGGTAGATCTCAGTTTGATCCTCTAGGCAGAGGTCGCCCCGGAAAAAAGACATGGAAAAAATGGAGTGTGTATGATTGGTATATTTCTCTAGAAGAGTGGTGAGTTGGAGGGGGTGAAGAGGCTGTGTGAGATCTATTGAAGAAAGGATTACGGTCAACTTGTCAAGTTTTGCATATCAATCACAACGATTCAACAGTTCTTAGACACCACTGTTTAAAAACAAGTGACTCGTTTACAAGCGATTAAGTGGCGTCGCTTCTAACTTGAACTTTGACCCTCTTCTCTATGAATCTCGTCCATTATCACAATCAAAGTTGCGATGAAAGCATAATCGACGCCTGGAAATACTGTGACAATGAATGTGTCCATCCCAAGCAGAACATTGGTTACTGTGTACTTGCGCTTAACCTGCATAGAAGAGCACTCACATCGTTATATATTTATATCAAAAGAGGACCGGCTTTTCGAATGTATGAAACACTTGACAGTAAAGACTTGTTGATTGTGTATGGGCATGATCAGAATCCAGCATGGAATGGAAAAGGGTTGAATGAGATAGTGCATCAAAGAGAGATGAAAGTAATTGAGAGTTCTGAGCATCACAAACTGTTTGCGAGACTCTGTCTCTTGAGAGGTATTGTTTCGAATATGTAAGGGGAGAATAGACCTGTGCTACAATTTGAGATCCCCAGAACACTGTGCAATTCCTCTCAAAATAGTTGCCTTTCACTTTGAAATCGGGCTGTGACTGATTCATATTTGAAGCCAAAAACACATCCAAGGAAGTCCTTATCTGGAAGAATGAAGATTTCTTCACGGTGAACAACTTCTGGCTATCATGGGAGCTGCCTCCGCGATACACAAACCATGTACTGTGACAACTGAGAAGCTGCAAAACCAACAACAGAAAGATGTCTCAAATACAGATCAGACACAAATAATTGGTAATTGCACAAGCTGCAAAGAATTGAAGATCCCATTACCTTGCGCGTGGCACAGATCAAGGGGTTGCCCAATCCATCCAAAAGCACTCTTTTATCCCTGAAGCTGAACGCACGGCCATCGATTCGAAAGAGGGTGTTTTCGTTGGAGTCGTTAATCACGAAGTCACCACCACTGAAGCTGAAAGCCTTCTTCTGCACTGTGAGATCTGTGGCGTAGGGAAGACAAAATTGCGGTCCTATGGCAAACGGAATTGGGGCAGCTCAAACAGGTTGCATGATTGTTAGACCGTGGAATGCAGAAGTACGCAAAGATTTGTTATAACGGTGTGATAAATGCAGAGGGGTTTTTGACTCAGTCAAACAGTATCAAATCAGTATACCTTGAAGAAACTTTCAAAGTCAATGCCCCTGTGACCTGTGACATTTTGTATGGCTTGAAGAAACTTTTCAATAGAGCCTCTAGCTTGACCAAACTCGTGAGGAATGATTGGGTGTGGGTTGGCACCAATTGCACCTCTCAAGGCTACTGGACGCAATCGGTGAAATTTAGGCTGGCATCCTAGCATGACTAGTCCAACCAAGTCCGTGTTGGACACAAACTTTCCAAGATCTAGTGTGTTGTAGATGACTAGGATCGACCGACCTAACCAACCACAAGGACGGGGTCTTGAGACGGGAAAAGTATATCCCATTGTGAAGGTCACCACCTTGTTGCAAATTGTCGTTATAGTTCAAGTATTCCTACCGCCTCACACTCATGCAGTGGCTGTTACCCACAAGCACATACCACATGGCATAGGCATCGACCTAAAATTGCAGGGGTTCAGGGTAAAGAGTGAATGTTTTGCATTGATGATTTACAAGTTATTGTTTCTCATGTTGGTGAAAGGAGTCTGAATGCCACATCCGGCAAGGGGTAAGTGTATCATTTCCTTTTCATGTGTAGACATACATGTGACTGCTATTTCATTCCAATTGATGCATGCCCACCTATGCACATCCCTATACCCTAGGTGTTCCCAATGTCTGAGTGTTCTCCGAGTTCCTTTGCATGCATTAATGCCTTATTGCAATGCACATACACACATCAATCAATCAACAAAGCAATTAAAAATTACACTTTTCGCATTGAAATTGCCGACTGATGAATACCGACTCAGGCTCTACCATTATCCACATGGAATTTTCAGTATGTTTTCAGGTCTAGGTTTCTCAAAATAGCTATTGGTCATGGGTTCCTAGGCCAAAACACTCATACTGCGTGGAAAACCATCATTTGCGAGATCACTTTACTAAGCAAGTGCTCCATGGTTATGTCCGAATAAGGTTCTGATGTTACCGAGAGTTTAAGTAAAGAAAATGAGCATAACTTTCTTTATGAACTATTTGATTCCGATGTCGTTTGCTTGTCCAACGAGCTAAGGTTCCATTTTCTGTAAATTGGCCAAATTAACAAAGTAAGTGCCCTAATTAAATTCCGGAATGAAAATCAGATGCTGTATCCACGATTGGCATGAAAAAATAATATAAGTTACTTCTTTGTATTTTCAGTTTCGGCATTCGTACGGCCAAATACAATGGAAAGAATGCAAAAAGATTCGAATTTTTAATCATGGCAACTAGAACCAAAAGAGACCGTGTGAACAAAAGCAATTTCCAACCGATTTCCACAAGAATATTCTCTAAAATATGCCATGAATATTCTCAAAAGGTTCCATGCTAACCTAGTTGTAGAATCGAATTGAGTGTGAACTGTCAGTTGGGTCCAATCGAACTAGTCAAAGGTCAATTGGTCAACTAGTTGACTGGTCAACTATTGACTGCCATGTGTCACTGCAATGTCACTATTGCCACATCACTCGGGCTAGCTAGGTGCCACATCATCTGCCACGTTTTGAAAGCACAGCTTGCCACTTGTCAAACCAAGGGGCTACCACTTGTCAGAACCTGATTAGCGGAAATCTTAACAAAGGTTTAACCAAAGACCAAGCAAAGGAAACAAATCATGGACGAAATTATGGACGGAATGCGAGCCTGCCAACAGAAACTCGTGATGAAAGGTGCCCATGATAGGTTGGGATGGCCAGTGATCAACCTACGCATGCCAAGACGGCTCTAGAGGTAGCAGACGACACCGTGTAGTATCATCAATCTCGGAGGGGTCCATTGGTCGCTGCAAAGTGTTCCTCTTTAACGGGCCACTCCTCGTAGTTTTCTTCAAACATCCAGATGAAGATGCTCAGTCATTGGGTAAGAAAAGCATTGACTTTATCATCTATGAACTTTGAAACCTGAGGAATGTTTCTAGCATCCGCCTGCCTTGCTAATGTTCCTTGAAAACCATGGCCGCGACTTCATCCGAGAGGCTTATCGAAGATCCAAGAAGTAGTCATTGGATCAGCAAATCGATCGGGTCAAGGAAGGCTAAGAATCATGGAAACGGATCAATCAATGATACAAAACATGGATCGAAAGGAAAGGCAGGCAGGGATTCAAAAAGAGGGATCGAGGAAGGGAAAGAGCAAGACGGCCATAGCCATGAGTACAGGCAGCTCCATAGCCAGAGGACACGAGGAGGAAGGAAAACGAATGTGGGGAAGGAAAAGGGTGGTGGAGTAGATGGGTAAGAAGGAAGGTGAGCAGGATAGGAAGATAGCACAGATGGGGAAGAGGATGCACGGAAGCCAACTAATGGAAGGTGAAGAAGAACGATCGGTTGGAGAGCTACCAGCAAGGAAAGAGGGAGGAAACCGTAAGGGATGTCGCTAGGGAGGGAAGCAATGCCCCTCAAGAGAGAAGAGAGCCAATCCTCTCCCCCAAAATTGGTGGTGGTGAGAGTGTGGCTCTCATTACAGAGAACTGGCTCCAAGATAAGCACCTCCAATCCACCTTATCCTCCAAGAAGACACCCTACATACACCCTATTTGGCATTGCAAAAATTGTGTCGCACACGTGCAATTGTGGGCAAACATCTCAAGACAACACCATCAAGATGCAGTGCAACATCCACAAAAATTATGTCGAACCTCGGACGCTACAGAACCTTCGACTCTCCGATGTGACATAACGGTATGCCTCGTGCAATCACAAATCGGACCATAATTGTCACATATGGGCTCATATCGAAGTGTTGTAAAAAATGAAAGTGTAGCCTACATCCCATCTGACAACATCATACCAAGTACCCCCTCATCAGAATTGATCCGATGCCCATAACGGTGACATCGGCTAAAAATAACTGCATCGAATGCTCGTATAAATCCCTAAAAATCTCAGCACCGTCAACTCGAATCAAAATGCAGTAAAAAGGAAAAGCATACACCTCGACGAGACTCACATGGCAGTAGCAAAAGCCCCATGATCAGGATCCATCTATCATGTTGAATAAAATAAAATAGATAAATGACACTGAGACAGATACCATCATGCCCATCCTGATCCACTGATACCCAATCACAGGCATACGGCATCTGACACCAAAATAAATGCAAGTGCCATCCAATAGCAAGCCAAGATATCAGTACCACCATGAAACATGTGTAAACACTGCCATAAATATAATGTCACTGGCAGATCCAATGAAATCCTCATGCATGCCACATCATAGCAACCAACCCAATACAACCCACTGACATGGCTCTCATACAAAAAAATACAATGCAGTACTGAGACCACTGTGTCCAACTGACTATCCCAACACATAGGTATACTGACACCTGGTGCATAGGTGGGAATCCCAAAAAATCAATGCATCAGCATGACCTCCAAATCAAGTAGTGCATTTCAAATACATCCATGATGAGGGTCTCACTGACACACCTCACTGATGCAATTGCATGGCATCTATCCTTCTGCAAAACCACTATAAAAAACATGACATATACCATAATCTGATGGTTCCTGACCATCACAGCATCCAACATAATACCATGGCATCAAAACACTGCTGAGAAGATCATCTGACATGCATGAAAACTAGTCATCCATCTATCTGGAACATAGATCCATCATCCTGAAGGCCATCCAAAAAGAAAAAATGACTATCTATCGTCATGCCATCTTGGCAAGGAGGCATACTATACAGTCATAGCATCGGTAGCATCCACAACATACCCACTGATCCATGGCATGACCCAAGCACTGTAGCATACCGTCAGGCATGCACAAAGGGCATACATATAATCACAGGGAAACCATCCAGAACATACAAAATGTCACTATAAAACAACCTCCTGTCAATACATAGACGGTAAGGTCCAACGCAAACCCAATGGCATAAGAAATAAATGCTGCTGTATAGTATCCAAGTAACCATCCTGCAATGTAACAATATGGAATACATACATCCATGCCCTACTGGCATATACAACATTAATCATCAGCAGCATAAGCATGAATAGGCCTATGATGTATACCAAGGTCATGGCTTGAGGGAATGATAAAATGTGTCCCCGATCATCCACCACATCTGCAATGTATCGAATGCCCATTTTGCTGAAATTGTATGCCCTAACAGGCTCCTAGCAAGCAAGGGGAGAAGAAAAACCAATATTCCAGTATATGTCAACTGTACGGTCTCATGGCTTCCTCAAATTGCATGTCCGTAATACGTCCCTTGGTTCTGAAGAGGGCCCACGTGTCACGTCTGCTATGACGGCAAGCATACGCAATCTCGTGTGACATGGGCTTCCTTCCCATAACTTGTCGCTATATGATAATATAGTTTTTAAGATTAAAACAATCATAGAATCAATGTAAGTAATAAATCAAATAAGGTTTAGAGATACTTACAAACTCTTCCTCCCACGGCTCAATGCCTCCAAATCCAAAATGTGAGGATCCAATGGTCTCCATATAGATCCCCCTTGCCTCTACATGTTGCCTGCTCTTCACACCACCCTCTGCTCATTTCTTTGCCTCCTTTGCTAGCCAATAGAGAGGGAAAAAATGTGTTTTTCTTCTTCTCATGCCCATACGGTGCACAAACATTGACTCTACTCCCCCTATAGTGTAGAAATTAAGCATTTCTCATCACCCATTCCCTGTGTCTGGCTTCCTGCAAGTTCCCATGCCCTATATGTAGTTAGTTTGGAGAAAAAGGAAGCATAATTTCACAATTTTCTCTCCTTGGTAATGTCTTCCTATATGAAATCAAAAATTTTTCCCTTGTAGCTTCAATTGTTGTCAGTTTCAAGTTTCCTACTTGTCAATTGATAGATTTGCCAGTGTATAATCAACATGTATGCCATCGATTTGGAGGAGGAGACCTGTAGGAAGCAAAAATTTGATTTTTTGCTCATATCTTTCTCCCTATCTGACCTGGAACTGTTCTCCATCACTTGTGGAGGATAATCATCAAAGTTTAGCATTGGGGAGCAGTTGTGGCAAGTGTTCATCAATTTCTAGTGACCTATAGTAGCTTTAGTGGATAATTATGGGACACGAGTATGAAAAAAATGATTTTTTTTGTTCTTCTTTCTCCTTGGTTGAATAGTCTAGCAGATAGGGATCTTTCTTTTTGGTTAGCAATAGATTCTTGTGTTGTACATTCTTGCATTCATTTGTAGAAATTATGGATGCCATGGGTCCCTAATTGCTTGCACTATGTGGAGAAGATAGCCTGTAGGGAGAGAGGAAAATCGATTTTTTCCCTCACATGTACTTGTGTCTGCCTGATAGCTGTGTTCTTGGCTTTCTGGAGGTGTGTTTAGATTGCTTATGTTCAACCATATGCTCCCTGGTATGCCCATTGGCTTGCATCTCTTAACCCTAGGAGAACTACCCCTTGCTGCATTGACTTCTTCCTGCATACCCTGCAGGGAAGAAGGAAAAAATCAATTTTTGCTTCTTCTTTTCATCCGTTTGTGACCCTAGAATGTCATATATTTGCTGAATTGTGTCTGGGTGGAATATTGTCCATTATGGTATGTTTCCTACCCCTACAAACCCTTGCATTAGACTCTATTTTTGCGTCTTTTTTTTTGGCTATCTTTGTGGTTATTGGGGAAGGATTAATGCATTGAAATTGATTAAGGATAATGCCAATAGTCTAGCTGGTAGCTTTCTGCTTGGACTATTGGGAATAACTTTTAATTTGGCATCTGATTAGATGATTAAACATGGCTCATCTCAGTTTCTTTGTGCTTAGTTAAAGAGCGTAATTCAAGCATTCAAATTGGGTTGAAGTAGCTAACTGTTGCACTGTCTTGAATTTGGAAGTTGCAAATGATCTTGTGAGACTCCATTTATATATTGCATCATTCAGTGGTGTTACTACAATACTTGGATAGTTGAGAAGTTGCAATCATGTAATAAATCTGTTGTTGTCTTGAACCATTGAGCAACTCACAGGTTAGTGGTGCATATGTATATAAAATCAGTGGCATAGCAATCTGTGGCTATCTTTGCAAGTATCATAAGTGCTTGGCTATACCATATTCCTCCATTCATTGCACAAATCACTTAACACCCACATGTATGCATGCACGGCAATGAAAAAGAGCACTCACAACAACCTCCCCCTGCAACAATGACCCAGAATGGACTACCCTTGTGCTTCAATTAGCTAGAGAGCCATCTAGGGAGTGACACCCTAGGTTGTGAGGATAGTGACGGTAGGAATAATGTGACTACGATGATGACAACCATGGTATGGTAGCAGCCTTCATAATGGGATATAATTTTCTCATCTCAAGACCCCGTGCTTGTGGGTTGGTTAGGTCGGTTGACCCTAGTACTCCACAACTTGACTTTCATCACTTCTTTGTGTATGTTTTGAATGTCAAAAGGCAAATGAATGTGGTGGAAAAGAGGCCTAATGCAACAATAAAATGCCATGCAAGTGGCTATGTAACTATTGACTCTACAAAGTTTAGGCAAACAAAGAAACATAGACTAGTATTGCCACAACAATGTGAGTAGGTATGCATTTTTTTACTAATGTGCTTCCTATACATATATATCTAAGCTCATGTCTTGACTTTTGATATGCTAATTGTATGTGTATTTGAATAGGTTATCTATCAGCAAATAGTGCATGACACTAAATGGTGGTACGTCATCCCTATTGTACCACGTTTCAAAGTGATTTACAATACATTCACTGATATGGAGCATATAAAGGATGAAATAGGCCACAATGAATACGATGTCGAGCATGTCAATGAAGATGTTGATTAAGAAATAAGAGAGGATCATGATGATGAAAATGAGCGTGCCATTTCTCATGATCTGAGGATGACCCTACCATTGGTGATGACGGTGATGTTGATGTAGATAAGATCATCAGTACCCTACCATTGGTGATGACGGTGATGTTGATGTAGATAAGATCAACAGTACCATTATTAGTGGATTGATCAAAAGTGAATTAAATTTATTCATAGCCTTACAAATTGATCAAATGGATATTGATGTTGATTGTTTGGCAAGGATCGATCTTATTGAAGATGAGATCGAATCCTAACTAATCCATCATTGTATCATTCTAAATTGGTGACAATTCTATTGTATGTGTTGTCTTATAGTCGTCATCTCATTATTTATTTTTGAATACACATCGTTGTGAATTTATACAATATTCCATTATGATGTATGCATATAGTGGGATTGTGTTATTGCCTTTCAATGTAGTATGTATTTGCGTTAACAAATATGTTGTTTTTCTTTTAAATATTTTTTCCATGTTTTTGCATGGAAAAGAACGTGTATATGTGCATCTATTACACAATACTTACGCATGTATACACACACTATTTTTGTCTATATACATGTGTGTGTAACTCTAGACTTACATGCACCCGATATTACTCAAATACATGTGCGATAATACATGTGACTGTCATTAATCATGTGTAACAAATGCATGTAAGGAGGCATTGTGTTGTAGTAATATTTCAGAATTTCTTGGCCAAGTGGATAGCTCTTTGCTGCAACTATGGAGCAACTGAAGAGGACTTAAGGATGACCTCTATTGCGCCTCAAGGAAAATGACATATTAAAGTAATTGATAGAGCATTGATTGATGATCTTAATTTCACTTGCATCTTAATAATGATGTGATGAGCAGATGGGTTACAAGATATGAGGATGCACAGACAAGAAGGCAAGTAGAGAGCGCTCTCTTTCAGAGGCAACATGACATACCTTAAGTATCTAGCAACACTTTTGCGAATGATATTCATGTTACCTAGTTGCATGAGAAAATGGAGAGAGCAGAGACAGATTAGGAGATGCATATCACGACAAAAGAATAAAAGTATGCACGAGGACGCATGTTTAAGGTACATACATATAATGTTTTGCATTAGTTGTATGTGATTTGATTTTAATGATTCACATTGCTTATATAATTGCTTATGTTTTGGTCTAGTGCGCTATGTTCAATGCTATATGGTGTGAAGGCAAGCATTTTCGAACACAAAGAATTGATGATAAGACTCAAGAGGAATACACAAGATTGTGTTAGTAGCTTTAAGGGAGCCAATGGAAAAATAGATGATTATTGTGGTGCAATCCAAGATATTTTCAGACTTGACTTTCGTCACTTCTTTGTGAATGTTTTGGATTGCAAATGGCAAACAAACGTGGTGGAATAGCTATTGAGTCTACTAAGTTTTGGCAAACAAAGAAAGATAGAATAGTATCTCCACAACAATGTGAGCAGGTATGCATTTTCTTAATAATGTGTTTCTTGTCCATATATATCTAAGCTCATGTCTTGACTTTTGATATGCTATTTGTATGTGTATTTAATTAAATAGGTTATCTATTAGCTAATGGTGCATGACACTAAATGGTGGTACATCATCCCTATTGCACCATGTTCGAAAGTCATGTACAATATATTCATTGATATGTAAACATATTTGGCATTGTCCACATTAACAATTGCATCAGTCACTTGAAAAGAAGCACCATCCATGCATTGCCTTTTGGCATCTTAAATATGCTCTTTCGTGGAGTAGGGAATGAGAGTATATCATGCATCCATTGTATTGAAGAAGGGGAAAATAGAGTAGAAAACAGAGATGGGCAGAAGACATGTATAACTATCTAAGAAATTCTTTATTATTACTGGCTCCTAGGAGGATCACCCTACAACATCAACACCACAAAGATGAATAATTGAAGTGTCCAACAAAGCCACGAAAGAGAAATTGTGCACTCCTCCAACAAAGATCCTCGTAAAGAAATACAGGGAAAGAATCAATGTCTCTAAAGAGGGGAGTCTTGTGAAAACGATTCAGATCAGCGTGACCGGGCCCAATGTATTTTACTTGTAGATGCTCAAGCTATGAATTGATATTGAATCTATCGCTGGTGTGCATGTTGATGGCGAGTAGCTACAACACCACACACACACACACACACAAACATGATGTGGTGGTGTATGGGTGTCCACTTGTAGTAGGAAGTTCAAGTGGGAAGAGTCCTAATATGTAACCATCTCGGCTCAATATATGGAGGTGCCCACCAATGGAGGGGACATGCTAATTTGGTCTCATAGCAGCACATTACATTGGTGGAGATGCCAGGCATTTATGTGGGTAGTTATTGCTTGCATGTAGCCATGGAATTCTTGCTAGATGGAGAGGCTAGGTGCTTGGATTTGCCACCTTCCACAGCAGTCCTTCATGGGCTGCCTCTCGGGCTCCACCAGTCCCACCTGCGATTTCCAAAAGTCTCCCAAGTCCCAAATCTTTGGATTCCATGACCTTGAGGCTATCACTGCTGGATTGGCTACCGAAACTTGGCTTGGCAAAGGTAGCTATGGCTACGTTTTCAAGGGCGTCACCGAGAATGGCATGCATGTGGACATTCCAAGTTTTGTCAAGAAGTCTTTCAATAATTTCAAGGGCATCATCGCGTTGGAGATCCTCTTGTTCCCAACGACCTCTCCAAATATCATGTTTCAATCAAGAAACAGCCTGTCAAATGGGGTGTCAACAATAAAGTTTCCGTCAACATTTCTGGCAATTCTAATGAAGACATGGTTGAGCCTCCAGATTTAGTCAACGCATCTGTTCATGTTTCCATCCACAAACTTTGCAAGATATCCTTCGAACTTGCTATTTCTTTCAATAGTCATATGAATTTCTATGTGACAACAAAACGGGCAAGTTTTCCTTCAACATTTATGTTCTTGATCTTGACGTTCATGTTGTTTCCAGAACCCACCGGCCTCGTCAACAATCTCGTGAGGGGTTTGGATCATGCCAAGAACTAAGGCCTTGTTCTTGAAAATGTTGTTCATGATAGTCTTGATTCGACATATCGATCCCATGTCCTTGCTACTTCTCATGTGGAAGGTCCTATAGGAAGAGACAAAAAGCGAGAGAAATGGAGAACTAGACAAAAGGTTGCTCCCCGAGAAGTAGTTTATTCCATACTTGAATGGACTAGATAGGTTAGGCAATAGTCAAAGTCAAAGCAAGCTATATGTAGTTTTAATATCCCCATTCAAACTACGGTCCCTAGCCCCTGATTAAAAAAAACCCTTGGGGAAACTGGAGCTCCTATAAAAGTTCATAAATTTTATACAAAAGTGTTCATAAACCATGTTATAAAATGTAGAGTAACCGTGTGCAAGATGAAGATCTATACAGGAGGAAGAATGCCAAGCCTAACTCCTAAATGTGAGAAGTGAACCTCTGAATGTGGTTTTGTAAATATATCAGCAATCATTTCCTCTTGCGGGAAATATTCCACCATGATGGAGCCTTTCTTGACTTCCTATCGAATGTAATGATAGTGTATAGAAATGTGTTTAGTCTTGCTATGTTGAACATAATCCTTTGTAAGGCTTATGGCACTTTGATTGTCACGTCTTAGAGGAATACTGGATCCAAGAGAGTGACCGATATCAAATAGTTATTGTTGTAGCCATACAAATTCTATGATCCTGCTCCAAAAAAACCATTATAATTAGTAGGGATGCCATTTCTCATGAGTAGTATATAGGTTAGGCCATAGTCAAAGTTGAGGTGAGCTATGTATAGCTCTAACACAAGGTCACGTAATAAATTCCGTCAGTGTTCATGAAAAGTTGCTCCCATGATTTTTACCCTAATATTTCATTCGGCCACTTTAGCAATTCCATCCAAGCTTACAAGTTTAATTTCATCAAATTTGTTCTCTTGGTTTGTTCAGACAGTCGAGTTTCCTTTGACATTGTTTTAATTCTCATAGCAAGACAATCTACTAGGATTCTTTGGAATTGGAAAATCATCCATATTGCTTGTACTTTTTCTCAATTCCAAGGAAACTTGTGTGAACTCAATGGTGCTAGTCTATTTTTCATACTGCTCATGAAGTCCAAGGTTGCAAGAAGGTTCATCCAAACATCATCGATAGGATACCTTTTGCCACAATGCTTTCAACATGCATTCACAAACAACACCTTGCTGCATTCACAATGTCCTTGGATCACTTTTCAAGATCAAAATGACTTTCTTATTTCTTGAGGTATACATTTGACATGTTTGATCGCTTGCACTAAAAATGGAAAATGTATTCCCAAGGTTTTCAATATAGGCTCTAGCTTGAACTCCAACCTCCAACTATGCTATTGCTTCTCACTGGATGTGCCTATTATAATGTTCGTTGCTTACAAATTGGATTCCCATCAAGATTGTTGCTTATGAAAGATCCTTATCATGGCATATGAGTTGCTAACCTGTGTAGGTGTGGTCATAAACCATATTACAAAATGTAGAGTAACCGTGTGCAAGATGAAGATCTATACAGGAGGAAGAATGCCAAGCCTAACTCCTAAATGTGAGAAGTGAACCTCTGAATGTGGTTTTGTAAATATATCAGCAATCATTTCCTCTGGCGGGAAATATTCCACCATGATGGAGCTTTTGTTGACTTCCTATCGAATGTAATGATAGTGTATAGAAATGTGTTTAGTCTTGCTATGTTGAACATAATCCTTTGTAAGGCTTATGGCACTTTGATTGTCACAGCTTAGAGAAATACTGGATCCAAGAGAGTGACTGATATCAAATAGTTATTGTTGTAGCCATACAAATTCTATGATCCTCCTCCAAAAAAACCATTATAATTAGTAGGGATGCCATTTCTCATGAGTAGTATATAGGTTAGGCCATAAACCATATTACAAAATGTAGAGTAACCGTGTGCAAGATGAAGATCTATACAGGAGGAAGAATGCCAAGCCTAACTCCTAAATGTGAGAAGTGAACCTCTGAAAGTGGTTTTGTAAATATATCAGGCAATCTTTTCCTTTGGCGGGAAATATTCCACCATGATGGAGCCTTTCTTGACTTCCTATCGAATGTAATGATAGTGTATAGAAATGTGTTTAGTGTTGCTATGTTGAACATAATCCTTTGTAAGGCTTATGGCACTTTGATTGTCACATCTTAGAGGAATACCGGATCCAAGAGAGTGACCGATATCAAATAGTTATTGTTGTAGCCATACAAATTCTATGATCTTGCTCCAAAAAAACCATTATAATTAGTAGGGATGCCATTTCTCATGAGTAGTATATAGGTTAGGCCATAGTCAAAGTTGAGGTGAGCTATGTATAGCTCTAACACAAGGTCACGTAATGAATTCCGTCAGTGTTCATGAAAAGTTTCTCCCATGATTTTGACCCTAATATTTCATTCGGCCACTTTAGCAATTCCATCCAAGCTTACAAGTTTAATTTCATCAAATTTGTTCTCTTGGTTTGTTCAGAGAGTCGAGTTTCCTTCGACATTGTTTTAATTCTCATAGCAAGACAATCTACTAGGATTCTTTGGAATTGGAAAATCGTCCATATTGCTTGTACTTTTTCTCAATTCCAAGGAAACTCGTGTGAAATCAATGGTGCTAGTCTATTTTTCATACTGCTCATGAAGTCCAAGGTTGCAAGAAGGTTCATCCAAACATCATCGATAGGATACCTTTCTCCACAACGCTTTCAACATGCATTCACAAACAACACCTTGCTGCATTCACAATGTCCTTGGATCACTTTTCAAGATCAAAATGACTTGCTTATTTCTTGAGGTATACATTTGACATGTTTGATCGCTTGCACTAAAAATGGAAAATGTATTCCCAAGGTTTTCAATATAGGCTCTAGCTTGAACTCCAACCTCCAACTATGCTATGCTTCTCACTGGATGTGCCTATTATAATGTTCGTTGCTTACAAATTGGATTCCCATCAAGACTATTGCTTATGAAAGATCCTTATCATGGCATATGAGTTGCTAACCTAAAAAATTCTCTCAAGGTCTCGAAGATTTCCCATTCATGTAATCAACTTTTTGTCAGTAATGCCTATTGAGTTTCTAATGTGCTATGCATCATGATGATGTTCTATGCAAGCAAAGGATTTGACATGCATAAATTGTCCAGCCAAAAATCTAGTCTACAAAAAGATTGCATTCAAAATTCCTTCATGATAGCTAGATTTATACTGGTTTATTTGGATGATTTGGTGATCATTTTCATTGGCAACTTAGCTACTTGCATGCATGCAAATGTAGCATGTGTGATGATTTCCTATGGTAATGTATTCAATTGATATTTGTAGTATGCCACTGTAGCTATCTCATCCCTCCATGAATAAAGTTGCAGCCTACACCATGAACCTTTTGAACATGTCAATTTTTATTCCTCTTGTCCCAACAATGTCGTAACTAGGGCTATGCCTAGAGTGGACAATGCTTTTTGGAAATATCTCCTCAAGGCTCCATATGGTTCCACATTCTAGATGATGTTAAAATTAGTCCCTCATGTTGCAGCTCTCCTCATGTCAAAGTGCAAGCTATACCTTGAGCAAGCATGCATGTTGGGATTAGCTCCCCAATGCTTCATATGTCTCACATTTGAGATGATTCCATTTAGTCGCAAATAATACTGTGTGTATGAGCCATTTGATGTAATAATGTACCTTCCCCCCATAGGAGGCATTGGAATTTGTTCAAGTCCAATGCATTCAATTTTGTTTTATATCCCCTAAGTCCATTTTCATGTCAAGTCGTGTGGTAAAACAAATGTCTATCTTTTTTACCCTAAAGGGGGACGTGTGGTGTAAAGGAGGAAGGAGTATGTAAAGCTTGTTTTTTTCTTCTAGCCCTAATTTTTTCTCACCTCCTCTGCACAAATATTTGGCTTAAATTACAAACTATTTATGCTTCCTTCAAAATTTAAAAAGGAGGAGCCCACAACACCTTGAGCACACACTCAAGGTGCCTCCCACGCAAGTTTTTTTTTTTAAA
This sequence comes from Cibotium barometz, assembly GCF_041138505.1. Classification (NCBI taxonomy): domain Eukaryota; kingdom Viridiplantae; phylum Streptophyta; class Polypodiopsida; order Cyatheales; family Cibotiaceae; genus Cibotium; species Cibotium barometz. The sequence continues at coordinate 28,776,743 of NC_141109.1, forward strand.
GGGAGGGAGGCACCTCGAGCTCAAGGTGGAGAAATCTCCTCAAGATGAGAGACTCTCTCACCTTGGGCACAAAATGCACAAAATTTTGATTTTTAGGAGGGAAAATAACTTTTGAGATTTGAAAGGGGGAGGAGGAGGAGGAGGAGGAGATGGAAGATAGTGAGAGGAGTAGGAGTTGAGAGCAAAAGAGTGATGAAGATAATGAGAAAGATGGAGATTTGAGATTTGAAAGGGGAGGAGGAGGAGGAGATGGGAGATAGTGAGAGGAGTAGGAGTTGAGAGCAAAAGAGTGATGAAGATAATGAGAAAGATGGAGATTTGAGATTTGAAAGGGGAGGAGGAGGAGGAGATGGAGATTTGAGATTTGAAAGGGGAGGAGGGGAGGAGGAGAAGATGTGAGAAAATGAGAGGAGTAGGAGTTGAGAACAAAAGAGCGATGAAGCTAATGAGATTGCTGGAGATGGGAAGAGGCTATACAAAGTTAGGGTTGCATTTTTAATATTATATTTTGTACAAATTTGAGGGTTTCTCACATGATAGTTTTTTAAAAAAATTTCTATCCCAATTTGATGTTAAATATTAGGGCTTAGGGTTCAAGAACATGTAGCATTTAGAGGAAATTTTGCCAAATATTTAGGATTTAAAAAATATATGTTCATATTTCTTCTTAGTTTTTAAATTTGATTAAAAACATTGATGGTTTTGGGTTTGGGGTTATGAAGATAAGTTCATCTTTCATCTTATGAGTATCTATGATGGGTTAGAGCCTCGCTTCATCGAGTCTTAAGGTTGGTCTCAAGGTTGGCATTCTAGATTGCATGCATTGCTAGGACATATGATTGTGTATAAGTATCCATATTTGAATGCTTTCAAGGAAAATTTGGTATTGTTCCTCTACCATTGATTTAAATGTTTTCTGTTTATACATTTGTGTGTGTGTGTGTGTGTGTGCAAGCTACTTGGTATATACACATTCACACACACACACACACACACACACACACACACACACCTCTCATACCACATGTAGGGTGTGCATGTGCCTTATCCTTGCACTTCCCTCTCACTTGACCCCCCACTCTCTTCACATCCTTGTGCTTTCCCCTTCCCCACTATATTTCCCATCCCCCAGTTACAAAATATCTCCTTTTTCTTTGTTTGGATGCCTTTATCACTTGACTTGTGTGTGTGTGTGCCAAACATCTATCGATATGCTGATTTCAACTAGGGATTTTCATATTATGGTTGAGACTATGAAAGTAGAAGAATCCAACTACTAAGATTTGATAATGGAGGGGAGTTCTTGTCAAATGAATTCTACAAGTACCTTCTACAACATGGGATATAAAGGTAGCTTTGTTGTAGCCACACACCTTAGGAGAATGGTGTGGCAAAGAGGATGAATCAGATGTTGTTTGAGATGGCAAGATAGATGCTAAAGGATAAGATACTTGCTAACTACTATTGGGCTAAAGCAATTGCTAAAAATCTCTCTCTCTCTCTCTCTCTCTCTCTCTCTCTCTCTCTCTCTCTCTCTCTCTCTCTTTCCAAAACATTTTTCCTTACATCTAGCAATATTTGTAACTTGCTCTCATTTGAGACCTTATACAAGTGTTTTCACCATCTCACGCTAAGCCCTACACTTTCTAAAATGATACTCAGTTAGTGGCCATGAGAACAATGTAGTAGGTGCAATTGAAATTCCAACTCTTGTTCATACTAACCTACTACCTTGTAAGTATTCCATGGCCCTTGCAAGAATGATTCTAGAACAGGTCTTCAATACTTCTTGCATGACACAAACATCTATCGATATGCTGATTTCGACTAGGTATTTTCATATTATGGTTGAGATTATGAAAGTAGAAGAATCCAACTTCTAAGATTTGATAATGGAGGGGAGTTCTTGTCAAATGAATTCTACAAGTACCTTCTACAACATGGGATATAAAGGTAGCTTTGTTGTAGCCACACACCTTAGCAGAATGGTGTGGCAAAGAGGATGAATCAGATGTTGTTTGAGATGGCAAGATAGATGCTAAAGGATAAGATACTTGCTAACTACTATTGGGCTGAAGCAATTGCTAAAAATCTCTCTCTCTCTCTCTCTCTCTCTCTCTCTCTCTCTCTCTCTCTCTCTCTTTCCAAAACATTTTTCCTTACATCTAGAAATATTTGTAACTTGCTCTCATTTGAGACCTTATACAAGTGTTTTCACCATCTCACGCTAAGCCCTACACTTTCTAAAATGATACTCAGTTAGTGGCCATGAGAACAATGTAGTAGGTGCAATTGAAATTCCAACTCTTGTTCATACTAACCTACTACCTTGTAAGTATTCCATGGCCCTTGCAAGAATGATTCTAGAAAGGTCTTCAATACTTCTTGCATGACAAACATCTATCGATATGCTGATTTCGACTAGGGATTTTCATATTATGGTTGAGACTATGAAAGTAGAAGAATCCAACTTCTAAGATTTGATAATGGAGGGGAGTTCTTGTCAAATGAATTCTACAAGTACCTTCTACAACATGGGATATAAAAAGGAATGCACCAATAAAATGCTTACGTTTATAAGTATCAGAGAGTAATCGTTTCATAAGCAATGCCATCTTTATACAAAAGATGACAGATGTCAAAAACGTGATCCAATTAGTTCACAATTTCAATATATTGTTTGTTCAATATTTAATGACACCACTCTATCTATCCCAAGGTCTTCCAATTGGGACCCTCCTTTTGAGCTTGATGGGTGTCTTCTTCTTCCTTATTGGATTGATGTCCACAGCGGATTCATTAGCAATGGTTGCATCTGTAGATTGTCTTGGAAAGGTAGTTGTTTCTTCAACTGGCTGTGTCTCTACCTGTTGCTCTTCTGTAATTGCCTTTGTAGATTGTCTAGGAGGGGTACCCTTGTCCTCAATTGTCTCGGCCGGCGTAATCATAGGTGGCTCTCAGTACCTTATGAGCTTGTGCTTTCCATAACCCTCCAAACATTTGGGATTGTTGACACCACAAGCTAGTGCATAGGAAGTATATGACAAAAAGTAAGAGGCCCTAGAGCACTGCTTATTCGCAAAATACCCAAAAATATTAATGGCAGAGCACCTCTCTATCAAAATTATCTTATCTTTTTGCCATGTAATAGCATGTCCTCCCAAAGCCTTAGACAACAATTTAAAAAAGTAAACAGTAGCTTCTCCATTGATACTCAGCTGCCTGTGGTAAATTATTATCTTAGCATTGGCAAGATCATGAATGTAATGAGACTTGACATTTTGCCAAACCCAATTAGTCTGCTTCCACTTGATCTCTATAGAAATTTGTCATCCTCAATTTGAAGCTGCCATATATCAAAGTAATCAGGTGAGAAGTCAATACACAAACAAAAAAATTATTCAAGACAATTTAAAGCAAATTTGGTTGAAGGAAAAAGCTCATTACCTTCTCACTTTCATCACTGACAAGTATATCATCTTTCCAGAGATTGATTCCTCTTCCTTCATGCTCTGTTTTCGGATTTGGCTTGTGGAGTGGTGGAAGATTCATAGCAGCCTGTGTGAGTTGGAAAGCAACTTCATCTGGCTCCTCAAACTGGACAGCCTCTTTAAAACAAATAGAAAGGGCCTCTGCAGGATCAAACTTGGTGTCAAGTGCAAGTAATGCAGGGTCATCCTCAATGCCCACCTCCTTGTCAAGCCTTGAAGCTTGGGCAATAAGAGATATTGCATAGTCTTCCCTCAAGTTAAACATGCATTCTATATCATAGAGGAACACATACTCCTTGCCATCAATAATGACCCCAGGAATCATAGGCACTGTATAATTGCTGCTCTCAATATCAAAATCTTCAACAGGTTTAGCTGCCCTTAGAGTTTCACTCCTAAGTTGAATAAGGTCAAGAGCATCCTCCTCTCTCAGCAAAATCCTCTTCTTCTTCTTCTTCTGATGGTCCTTCCTCTTTTGAACCCTACCCAGTTTCTGTTGGAATTAGGGTTGCAGGAAAGTACACAAAGCTTGGAGAAGAAGAAGCAAGAATGCACACAACACACAATGTATTAGATTGTGTCAATGTACAAAGATAAGTTAGCCCTAGAAGGATGGGCGTATATACAAGCCGGGGGAAAAAACCTCCTAAAGAGGGAAAAAGTGCCCCGGCGGTCCTAAGTGTGTTCACACACATCACTGCCTATATATATATGGCAACAAATCCCCCCTGGGAGTGATGGTGTGAACGAGAGCTGGCACTCATATATAGGGGAGTGCCATGCCCGAAGTAGATCAGTCCACAAAGGGGAGTAAGCCCAAAGCTTTGCGGAAAGCTTCGAACTTCTCACGAGGAAGCGCCTTTGTGAAAAGATCGGCGAGGTTGTCCTGTGTTGGCACATAGGCCAAGCTGATCTCTCCTAATGAGAGTCTCTCCCTGACATAGTGATAATGCACCTCAATGTGCTTTGTGCGAGCATGAAAAACTGGGTTTCTCGCAACTGCCAATGCACTCTGACTGTCAGTGAAGATAGAGGTGGCAGACTTCTGTCCAACACCCAAGTCAGCCATAAGCCGTCCGAGCCACACACACTCAACCGTAGCTGTGAAAGCTGTCCTGTACTCAGCTTCACAACTAGAAGTGGCCACAGTAGGTTGCTTCTTGCTCAACCAAGATATGCATGAGCTACCGAGCATGAAACAAAAACCACTTGTGGACACTCTTGTGTCATAGCAACCAGCCCAATCTGAGTCCGAAAAAGCATGTAAATCTGGCGGCAACGATCCCCCCTTGGGATGAAACAACCCAAGATGTATGGTGCCACTCAAGTAGCGAAAGATGCGTTTAACTGCCTTCCAATGCTGAGACCCTTGGCTATGCATAAACCTGCTCACCTGTGAGACTGCAAACTGAATGTCCGACCTCGTGCAATCAAATATACATGTATCTTTTCATACCAAGCTCGTGGAGCTTGCTTTAAACCATATAAAGCCTTTTTCAACCTGCACACTTTGTTTTCCTGCCCTTTTTGAACAAAACCACGAGGCTGTGATACATACACCTCCTCGTGCAAATCTCCATTCAAGAATGCAGTCTTTATGTCCAACTGATGTACATTCCAACCATTATGAGCTGCCAATGCACAAATGCTACGAATGGTAGTCATACGACAAGTGGGAGCAAAGGTCTCATCAAAATCAATGTCCTTTTCTTGAGCATAACCCTTTGCAACAAGTCTAGCCTTTTAGCGATCAACACTGCCATCTGGCTTTTGTTTCAACTTAAAAACCCACTTACATCCAATGGCCTTTTTACCAATAGGCAAATCACATAAAGACCATGTACCATTCTTCATTATAGCATCATATTCACTTTGCATTGCAGCCAACCAATTTTTTTATTTTTGTGCCTCATCAAATGAAAGAGGTTCTTCCTCTTCACATATACTAGACACAGCCAAAGCATAACAATCTGATGCATAAGAGGCATGCTGAAAACCTGAACGAGTACGACTAGATATAGGTGCATCAATTTTACTATCACGCAAGGTTTGCACCAGTCATTTAGGCATACCTCTAGCCTGCTCATTTTCAGACCTATCCTCAGAAATTACATCCTGTAAATCTGCATCAGAAATGGGCTGATCTATGATGTCGTTTGATATCTGCATAGGCTGAATATTTGCCTCATTAGGACTTACATTTGAATTCCCACCTATAAACAGAGGCAACAATGTATCAAATACATCCCGTGAGCTCACACCTGTCTCTTTGGTACATGATAACAAAGGCTGCATAGCATCTTCCACAAAAACAATATCTCGACTAATCAAGATACGCTTTGACTGCACATGATACAATCTGTAACCCTTGCTCTCAGCACTGTAACCAACAAAAATGCATTTGACAGCCTTATCATCCAATTTTTTGCATTGTTGCACAGGCACTAAAGCATAGGCCAAGCAACCAAAGACACGTAAGTGACCAATAGAAGGCTTCCTGCCATGCCAAGCTTCGTATGGAGTAATAGACTGCAAGGCCTTAGTGGGACACCTATTGAGTACATATGCAGCACACATGACAGCCTCAAGCCAAAACGCATGTGGCAAAGCTTGGCTCTTGACCATACATCATGAAATCTCCATAAGTGACCTGTTTTTCCTCTCAGTAACACCATTTTGCTGAGGGGTATACAGCACTCTACATTGGTGTTTTATCCCACGATTAGCCAGAAATGCATCAAACTCTTTAGACAAGTACTCCCCCCCTCGATCAAAACGGAGGGTGCCCACAGTACAATTGGATACATTGTCAACCATAAGAAAAAACTATTTGAAGCACAAAAACACTTCGGACTTTGCCTTCAGTGGATATACCCATGCATGCCTTGAGTAATCATCAATGAAAGTCACGAAGTACAAGTGTTTACCAAATGACGGAGTTTGCATAGGCCCACATACATCACTATGTACAAGTTGCAATTTGCGAGTGGCCCCCATAGAACCATCCTTTGGAAACGCAGAATGCTGCATTTTGCCCAAAATACAGCCTTCACAAACATGTTTCAATGGTGCCTCAAGAGGGGGCAATGAAGCAACCATATCAAATTTTTGCAAACGCAGCAAACTAGCAAAGTTCAGATGACCAAAACGAGCATGCCATAGTTTTGCATCTGAAACTGCCTTTTCATCAGAAATTGCATTTGCTGAATCTTCCACACACTTGTCATAAGAATTGAGCCTATACAGCCCACGAAACAAGGTGCCAGATGCAATAATCGTATCACCAGAAGTCAAATCATGAACAGTACATCTGTCATCCACAAATTTGATTACAAATCCAAGTCTAGCAAGCGCAGAGACAGACAATAGATTCTTCTTTATCCCTGGCACATACAAAGCATCTGAAAGTGTGAAAGCGCTACCATTTGCAGCAGTAAGCATAATTTTACCAACGCCCTTCACTGGGTAAGAAGCATTATTGGCACATGTGACAGTATTCCCATTAGAGACAGCCTCAAGACAAGTGAACATATCACGATGTGAGGTAATGTGCTTTGTAGCACCACTGTCAAAATACCATACATTAGAGTCAACAGAAACTGCCAAACATGCATCATATACAGATGGGTAATACTGGCAATACACGCTAAACGCCCATTCTGTATCCTGCACAACATTTGCAGAATCTGCATTTGTAGAAGCATCCGCTATTGTGTCTGCATTTGACTCTTTCTTCTTTGCCTTTTTAGCCTTTAGCTTAGGGCAATTCTTAATGACATGATCATTTGCCTTACAATAGTTGCACCTGGTCTTTTTCTTGCCTTTATCAAGAGCCTTCTCAGACTTATTGTTGCTACCTGTGGAAGGAGAAGAAGTTGCAGACCTACTAATAGGAGAAGAAACAGTGGAAGGGACTGCCTTACCACTTCTTTTCTGCTGCTGCCTGCTGGGCAGCAATAAATGCTTGATCAACTGCACGCTGCCTGGCCCTGTTTTGCCTGGACTGTGCTTCTTGCAAGAGCTTGTTGACTAAAGTATCATACTTAACAACATCAGGTCTGTCCTCAGTAAGAAGTCTCCACGTGGAAGCAAAAGTCTGATATGTCTCAGGTAAAGCATCAAGAACAGTCTGCACAAGAGAATGATCAGGAATAATCTCACCTGCAGAAATCAACTGTTCTTTGAGATCTTTAATCTCAACAAGAAAAACATTCATGTCATCATCTCCCTGCATAATCTTCAATTCTAGCTCTTTACGTAGGTAAGAGATTTTTGCCTTGTTACAACCTGCATACAAACCAGCTAGAATATCCCAAGCCTATTTTGCTGTTTTAGCTGAACAAATATGTGGGTGATGTTACGTTTGACAGAAAGTGCAATCAAGGCATGAGCCTGCGCATCTTTACCATCCCAACGAGCTTGTTCAGCAGTGGGTAAAACAGCAGCAACAGTGGAGCTGCTAACCTGCAACATCCTCAACAGATCCTACATCCACAGAACCTGGACGTACATCCATACCCTGCACAATGTTCCACACTCCTTTTGCAAACAAAACATGCTGCATCATGTACGCCCAAAGTGGGTAGTTGCCATCTCCATCCAGTTTGTCTTCAGCAGACAACATGCAAAATACATCATTGCTGTTATCAGTCATGGCCACTGACTCAAACTGATGCAAAAGCCGCCTGTAATGAAGCAAAGATTGAATAGAAAACAACTCGTGCTATGTAGCACGGTCCACAATAGAATACGTATGCCTGTTTTGCAGAAAACTGCACTGTCAAAATTTCTGCAAAAAATGATGAAAACACCTATGCAGAAATCGAACTTCCATGAGGAGACACAATTTTGAAGCTCTTGAACCATGCCTCCTCCAAACCAGCTGTGCAAGATACATTTGAGGTTGGTGAGAGTTCTAAAGACCATGGTGGTGTCATTCATCTAGATGCAGATGATTTGGAGGAGAAGACACAAGGACATGGAGATGTAGGTATCCCACCAAAGTTTGTAGAGGAAAAGGTGGTGGAGCAACAAACAAAAGTTGAAGAGGCAACTGCTGGTCAGGAACAAGATGAGGAGGACAAACAACCAAGTGGACTTAGAGTGGAGAGCTTCCAGATCCCAGGCCTTGAAGACCTTGAAGATGTAGTGGAGACCTCGGGGTTCCAAAATCTTAGTGGGGATATTGACCAAGGATAGCGTGATGATCATTTGGGATGATTTGGAATGATTATTTGTATAACATTCTTTTAATCTAGTGATGCTTATATGATTTGGGATGACTATGTATAAAAGTAAAATGGAAGATACTTTGCAAATGAGTCCCTCTATCTCCATAGACTTTTTATGATATTTATAAATAGATTTAAATGTATGAAAAGAGAGAGAGAGAGAGAGAGAGAGAGAGACACTTTGAAAGCATGTAGTAATTTGGTTTAAAATTGATCAATATATTAACAATGTCATTCTAAATCTTAACAAGTGGAGATCCTAACCAAGAGCAGCTACAAGATCATTTGGGATGATTATATGTATTAACTTCTTTGAATCTAGTAATCTATTAATCAAATGAAAGTTTTTTTGCAACTGATACCCTCTATCTCCATAGACTTGACATGATATTCATAAATGTAGGAAGAGAGAGAGACACTTTGAAAGCATGTAGACATTTGGAATAAAATTGATCACTTTATTAACAATTTGCAGAGTATAGGGACCTGCAAGCGATCGTGAAAGCTCACCTCAATCGGAGAACGTGAGTCGGAGGGTACTGGCGGCGTAGCCCTGGGAGCCGATGCCTGCTCTGATACCAATTGTTGGAATTAGGGTTTTCAAGAAAGCACACAAAGCTTGGGGAAGAAGAAGCAAGAATGCACACAACACACAATGTATTAGATTGTGTCAATGTACAAAGATAAGTTAGCCCTAGAAGGATGGGCGTATATACAAGCCGGGGGGAAAAACCTCCTAAAGAGGGAAAAAGTACCCCGGCGGTCCTAAGTGTGTTCACACACATCACTGCCTATATATATATGGCAACAGTTTCTTCAAATGATCCTTCATTGAAGTCAAACTACAGCAGGAATGCCAGGGCTTCCTCAAGCAGTCTACATTTTCTGGTGTGCTCCTTACATGTACACTTGAAATCCTCAGGCAGGTTATCAAATCTCCTGTTTACATGGTACTTAAGGCTGTCATCTCTCACAATTTGATTTAAATGAACAAAGGTCCTGTCACCTTCCTCAACTCTACCTACTGCCTGTGTCAATTCCTGAATGCTACCAGGTGGTCTGATAGAAAATCCTTGTGCTGCTCCAGTACAGAGCTCATCTTAAACTCCCTGTTAAAAATATTGTGGTATATGTGAAAATCTCTCCGGGCCTTGCACCTGTGAAGGAACTCAAACAGGAGCAAATCTGGAGATGTCTCATCTCCTACTTCCTTGCCCCTTGGTTTTGAATGGGAACCCTGGCCCTTATGCACCAGTCTGTGTCTCTTCTCTGTATAAAAACGTATATATTATCGATTGTATCTGAATGCATCTACAATCAGGCACTACAGAGGATTGTAGAATTAAATTTGACTAATAGTAGAAAAGTGTTAACTTACCAGTTGTTTTCCTCGAACTTTTACTATAGCAGCAGAGAAATCAACTTTCCTCTTGAAAGGAAGGTTCTTGGTATCTTCGACTGCAAGACAACTTAGTATTCAGCATCATGAAAGGTGTGCAAAGGGCCACACGACCACCTCACACCCAAATCTAGGCCAGGAAGGTGTCAATTTTGAGAAACTACATAAAAACTAAAATTAGCATAAAAACGCGATATGGGTTCTTAGGGAAATGCAAAACAGTCTCTACGCGTTTTCATGCTATTCCTCTATTCAACATAAATGCAGCATGATATATTATTTTTGAACAAAATTCATGACATTAAGGTGACAATTCTAACAAACTACACTAAGACAGAAAATTAGCATGAAAACGCGATACGGGGTCTTTAGGAAAGCCAAAACTCTCTCTGCACATTTTCATGCAAATTTTCCAAAGGGAAAAATAGGGACATCTGAATAAGATACACCTATCTCCTAAGAAACACATGGATCATGGATCTTGAATTTGTGACAAAAAGATTGAAAGTCTGTTCAGGGAATCATGTCTACATGAGGGGGTGGACCTTTGTTGGAGCACTGACCTTTGATGTTCTTCTTCATGTTTTTTTAGCTTCTCTGCTGAACCTCCATGTTTGCACTGCTTGCTCCTCAACTTCTGGAATGAATCATGGCTACAGTTTAGTTGGAAGGGTGTTGACAAGGTGGGCTCACAGTGGGAAAGATGAGAATCAATGGTGGCTGCAGTTTAGATACAAACCTATTGGCAGGTCATGCAGAGTATGTAGGGAAGAGTTGGCTCAGGAGGAAAGTGTCAGGCTGGAATCAAGGAAGCATTTAAGAATGGCCCAAATTCCAAGGTAGTAAGGGTCCCATCCACATGTGTGAAAAAACGGCTCTTAACCCGCACGTGTGGTATTGATAAGGCTACTTTAACTTCAATTAACAAGATTCTCTTCCTGTTTCAACTCTCCTGTCAACCTCTCTTCCTATTCTCCACCATCAGCATCCACGTTATCACAGGGGCATCAACAAGACCACAGAAGGGCATCAGCCAGATCACACAGGCATCACCTTCATCATACAGCACATCTAAAGAGAGCTTGTAGATCAGTACAACCCCAGCTGTCTTGTGCTCTTAAATTTAAAGTATTCTTTCAAATTAGGAAGATAACGAACATAGATTCCATAGGGATTAGGATTAAGGCCACAAGTATTTTCTTTTTTAAAGTTGTTTACTCATCTCCTAGTCATACATGGACAAGATTTGCCTTAAAACCCAAAGGTGAAGTCTAAAGGAAGTTCTATGTCTTCTCTACTCCAACAGATCTTAGTATTTAGCATCATGCAAGGTATAGAAAGGGTCAGCTGACCATCAAGATCCGAATAACATTCTCCCATGACCTAGCAGATACATGGACAAGAAAAGGAGCATGCATAGACCTAGAATAGCAGCACAAACTACAATAAGACAGAAAATTAGCATGAAAACGCGATACAGGGTCTTTAGGAAAACATTCTGACAAACTACACTAAGATAGAAAATTAGCATGAAAACATGATACGGGGTCTTTAGGAAAATCAAAACTCTCTCTACGCGTTTTCATGCAAATTTCCCAAAGGGAAAAATAGGGACATCTGAATAAGATACACCTATTTCGTAAGAAACACATGGATCATGGATCTTGAATTTGTGACAAAAAGATTGAAAGTCTGTTTAGGGAATCATGTCTACATGAGGGGGTGGACCTTTGTTGGAGCACTGACCTTTGATGTTCTTCTTCATGTTTTTTGAGCTTCTTTGCTGAACCTCCATGTCTGCACTGCTTGCTCCTCAACTTCTGGAATGAATGGTGGCTGCAATTTAGTTGGAAGGGTGTTGACAAGGTGGGCTCACAGTGGGAAAGATGAGAATCAATGGTGGCTGCAGTTTAGATACAAACATGTTGGCAGGTCATGCAGAGTATGTAGGGAAGAGTTGGCTCAAGAGGAAAGTGTCAGGCTGGAATCAAGGAAGCATTTAAGAATGGCCCAAATTCCAAGGCAGTAAGGGTCCCATCCACATGTGTGAAAAAATGGCTCTTAACCCGCACGTGTGGTATTGATAAGGTTACTTTAACTTCAATTAACAAGATTCTCTTCCTGTTTCAACTCTCCTGTCAACCTCCCTTCCTATTCTCCACCATCAGCATCCACGTTACAGGGGCATCAACGTGACCACAGAAGGGCATCAGCCAGATCACACAGGCATCACCTTCATCATACAACACATCCAAAGAGAGCTTGCAAGTCATTACAACCCCAGCTATCTTGTGCTCTTAAATTTAAAGTATTCTTTCAAATCAGGAGGATGAGGAACATAGATTCCATAGGGATTAGGATTAAGGCCACAAGTATTTTCTTTTTTAAAGTAGTTTACTCATCTCCCAGTCATACATGGACAAGATTTGCCTTAAAACCCAAAGGTGAAGTCTAAAGGAAGTTCTATGTCTCCTCTACTCCAGCAAATCTTAGTATTTAGCATCATGCAAGGTATAGAAAGGGTCAACTGACCATCAAGGTCCAAATAACATTCTCCCATGACCTAGCTGATACTTGGACAAGAAAAGGAGCATGCATAGACCTAGAATAGCAGCACAAAAAATGGAGCTCTGACCTTTTCTCTTCTTTTCCTAGCTTTCTGATTACTCCTGCTGACACTTCTGCAAGTATTTTGCTGACACTTTTGCAAGTATTTAGGGAAGTTTTACATTTGCATGAAAATGCGAGGAGAGGCCGTTTAGATTTCCATACTGCCCATATCGCGTTTTCATGCAAATAACTGTTTCTTGCATTAAAATACTCTTGTTGCTGTATTTTCTCTGTTTGTTTTGCAGTTTGTTGATGAGAAACCCCTCTTTGTTTAGGATAGATATTGTCTGTTTCTTTCTCCTATGACTAGAACCATGTCGACAGCAAGAAAACCTGGCAAAGGCCCAAGAGTAGCAGCAACGGGCTGCAGATAAGCCCAAAAAACGAGGGTTGCCCCCAAAAGGAAGAGGTAAACAAGGTAGAAAGGGGAAGCCTATGAGTCTTCTCCAACAAAAGAGCAGGAGATTGAAACAGGGTACCTTTATCCTCAGGGAGATCAGGAAGGCACAGAAGGCTGTAGGCTTTGCCATCCCCAAAGCCCCATTTCAAAGACTTGTGAAAGAAGTTTGTGATAGCTGGCACTTAGGGTCTAGGTGGAATAGTTCTTTCACTACAAGAAATGGCAGAGGATTATTTGGAGAAATTTTTTGAAGATGCTATGCTCGTTGCTACCCATGCTCATAGGGTAACACTCATGGCTAAGGACTTCAACACTTTGGCCAGGGTAAGGTGGAGGTATGACAAGTTAATCCATCCTATAGAATGGCAAGATATAAAGATGAGAGATATTCTATTGAATCCACCTGCAAGAAAGTCAAAGCAAGATGAAGTCAAAGTTGTTGAGGTCACCCATCGTAAGAATACGAGAGGGAAAGTAGTCTATGAGGAGGCCCTCAGGAATCAAATGAGGGCCTCTAAATCTTCTGTGGTGGTTGAAACTGTACAGAAGGAGCTTCAGGTGTACAGAGAAGGCTGTTGGAGCTGAGGGCCCTCATGTAGTGGTGCATATTGAGGAGGAAACCTCAGTAAGAGATTTTGACCTTACCAAAGAGGCTTCTTAGCCCTATCTTATAGGAATCAAAACGTATCAGACACTATCATTGTTGCAATACTATGTTAAGGGTCCATCTTGTTCAACTTGTGTGCAATTGAACTTGATTCTTCTACGTCTTTTACTTTGTAGAATAACATTTTTGTGGTCCTATGCAGCATGTTCAAGAGTCGGTTAGACCATTCTGTACAGCATACTGTACATATCATTGATCTTGCCATCTCATCTAGACTTAGAGATGCAAAGGAAACCCCTGCAAATCTTGCAAAGTGGTTCAAATTTTGCAAATTTGAGGTCTTAGATGTTTTGTTGCTTTCCTATCATAGCAGGTGTGTAGAAAGAAAGGGTTCTTTTTGGGATTGAAAACTCTCGTACTATTTATATTTTCTAATAGTTGTTCTTTAATCAATTCCACCTGCAATGACCATTGGAGTTTAGTTTCCACAGATCTCCAACAAAAGCAATGCTTCTTGATCAACTCTCTTTCAAACACCCACAAAGAGCTCACTCTGTAAGCCTTATGAATCCTTTTCTTTTGTACAGACTTGGTGATTATGAATCAATGTATACTAACTGATTTACATGTATTGCAGTTGTATTTGTAGACTGCTAGATGCTCTTGACCATTGCCCCCCAAATGTGAATCTTTTGGATTCAATTGATCCAGCAGTTTTAGAGGTAGAAATCTTTTCCTTATAAGGATCTTTATTTCAGTTTAATTTTTTATTTGTTTCAATCTTAATTTTCTAGCCTATCTTTTCAAATTTTCAGGCTCCACAACAAGATGATCCAAATAGTTGTGGCTGGAGACTGTTGATCCATGCTAAGTACATGCTTGCAAGCTACTTTGAGCTTTATCAGCCAGAGATTGTAAGAAGCTTATTCCTCTTTGAGCTTAAATATAAAATATAGTGGCACAAAGTAGTTAGAAGTATATGTAAATGCTCATGTCTTTTATTGCAGATGAGGAAAGACAGCTTTGGCTCTGACTACATGTATAGTTTTAGAGCAGACACAATTTTGAAGCTCTTGAACCATGCCTCCTCCAAACCAGCTGTGCAAGATACATTTGAGGTTGGTGAGTGTTCTAAAGACCATGGTGGTGTCATTCATCTAGATGCAGATGATTTGGAGGAGAAGACACAAGGACATGGAGATGTAGGTATCCCACCAAAGTTTGTAGAGGAAAAGGTGGTGGAGCAACAAACAAAAGTTGAAGAGGCAGCTGCTGGTCAGGAACACGATGAGGAGGACAAACAACCATGTGGACTTGGAGTGGAGAGCTTCCAGATCCCAGGCCTTGAAGACCTTGAAGATGCAGTGGAGACCTCGGGGTTCCAAAATCTTAGTGGGGATATTGACCAAGGATAGCCTGATGATCATTTGGGATGATTTGGAATGATTATTTGTATAACATTCTTTTAATCTCGTGATGCTTATATGATTTGGGATGACTATGTATAAAATTAAAATGGAAGATGCTTTGCAAATGAATCCCTCTATCTCCATAGACTTTTCATGATATTTTTAAATAGATTTAAATGTATGAAAAGAGAGAGAGAGAGAGAGAGAGAGAGAGAGAGAGAGAGAGAGAGAGAGAGAGAGAGAGAGAGAGAGAGAGAGAGACTTTGAAAGCATGTAGTAATTTGGTTTAAAATTGATCAATATATTAACAATGTCATTCTAAATCTTAACAAGTGGAGATCCTAACCAAGAGCAGCTACAAGATCATTTGGGATGATTATATGTATTAAATTCTTTGAATCTAGTAATCTATTAATCAAATGAAAGTTGTTTTGCAACTGATACCCTCTATCTCCATAGACTTGACATGATATTCATAAATGTAGGAAGAGAGAGAGACACTTTGAAAGCATGTAGACATTTGGAATAAAATTGATCACTTTATTAACAATGTCATTGTACAGATCCCAGTCGAGGACTAAAAGGTCATTGACTCTTTCCTGTACTCGCTCTTCATTCGAGCTTACAAAGAATGTTGAGCAGTCCAATGTGTCACTGTCATTTAAAAAAAAGCATTTGCAGACTCAATGCAAGAGCCTTCCCTCGTAGGACCGTCCACATCATCAATTGTTGTCTCCACAGCAACCTAGAGAGCAAGGGTTGATAAGGATTGAGAATCAATATATTATTTAACTTTCATAGCAGTGTAGAAAAACTGAACAAAATATATGTTCTTTAGTACCTCCAATGATCAATTTAGCTGGTTGTCAATAATCCCATCAGGGATATCTCCGCATTGAATTATACTTTCCCTCCTTTGAAGAACCTGTTAAGATGGTTGTTAAAAAATCACTAGAGTTGATTAATGAATTAAATAAACACAGTAAGTTTACCTTCTTGTTGTTGAGCACGAATGCAAATCCTACTGAAATTGTTATGTTTGCCTCCATATGAATGTCGTGCCGCAATTGAGCAAGTGTACATTTCTGTCTGACTGATATAAAACTCACCAAGTTTCCATTCTCATTCACAGTAATGTCAATTGATACATTGTCAGGAGAAAACCTATTTAGGTCTTGATCTAACGGAACAAGTTTATTTCCAAGCATCCTACTGCGTTTATAGTAAAAGGAAAAGATAAAATTTTGAGACCCAATCATGTATTTTAGTTGTATCGAGCTTAGAACAACCTCACAATACACTGAGTTGGATGTTCTCTTATCCCAACCTTCATCTAAGAAGTTAACAACATGTTCTGTGCCATCAGCCTTATAATTGAGCATTGTTTTACAAACCTTTATTTCCAAATGATTGAAAAGATCAACAAAGACTATAATGGGCATGCAAATGTTGATTTTGCAAATTCTTGTTGCAATCCCTGTGTGGCCATTTTCCTCTCCTTGGCTCCTTCTTCTGCTCTCTCTTGACTTTTAGCCTTCCCCACCTTTCCATTTGTTCTCCACCTCTTGGGATTCATTGTGTGCTCTCCCCTGCCTCGGTTTTGCCCTTCTATGTCCATCATGAGTCTCATAGGCTACTGCGAAACCTATGTTGTTGTGGCACCTCATTCTATCCGCTCATTCCTCATCCCCATAAATTCCCCCACCCTCTTCCTTGGCTTTCTCCCACCCTCACACTGTTATCCCGGCCCTTCGTCAATTTGATTGTGGCCTCCTTCCATCTATCTTTGAGTTCCATCATGTGGGACCTTTTTGCCACCCTAATTCCATTGACAAACTCTCGATTCCATCTATGCATACGGCACTTAGTTGTTTTTTGGGCATTAGCCTTTGATGTTTACTTCCCCCAATCCTCATGCAACACATGATAACCTAGCTTTGTGAGACTTGGAAGTGGTGATATAGTAGTCAACCCTTGATCGATGATGTGGACTATTGACTACATAGCTTTGACTTTGTCTTTGACTCATAGTCAGTTGGGCATTTGAGTTTGTTCACACCATTTTCTAGGTTGGCAATCAATTTTCCAAAATGAATATTCCATTCAAAACGGCACAAGTTCAAATGTGAAAATCAATTTCTCATTGGCAATTGGTTGTTTGGAATCTTTTTAGCATATTCTTTATATATTTTGAAGAAATTGATTGGAAACCCGAATTGCTCACCTGTGTTTCATTGGTTTCCTTTGGCGAAAAAAATTGATTTCTCATGTTAAATTCTCTTATAACTACTTATGCTAAAGTTTGATTGAAGTGAACCAAAAAGAACTACTCACCTGTGTTTTTTTGGTTTCCTTTGGCCAAAAAAATGATTTCTTATGTTAAATTCTCTCATAACAACTTATGTTGAAGTCCGATTGAAGTGAACCAAAAAGAACTCATTTCTAATTTTTTGTGCTAAACACATCTGAAGTATTAGAATTCAATTCCAGAATTTTTATAGGGTACTTGCTTTGTTATGTGGCAATAGTGACGGAAATGTAACCCCCACTAGATGGATAGGCAAACCAACTTGGGTTGCGAACAATTGAACTAAGTCCCACCCTTATTTTTAGATGTTCTTTCCATTGGATAGGCAAACAATTGAACTGAGACCCCCCTTATTTTTTGCTATTCTTTCCATTGGTAGCATTAGAAATCCCTTTTGGACCTTGCTATACTATGGTTACCTTGTAAATACCATGAATTAATGTTGCAGTTTAGCGATGCAATGCTTGTTAACCATCTTGGTGTGATGTCGATGATTAGTTAGAGCTTATAGAGATTTAATATGAGCCTTAGGGAATGTCATTAAACTATTAGGTGGGTTATTGGCAAGCTTGTAATTCAGTTGGTAGTGGCTTGTACCATCTCTTTCCCATGTGTTGTTGGCACTTCACTTTATTTGTATTTTGCATGGTTGAAAATTGGAGGAAAAGCACTCACATTCATGTCACCTCTCGACATAAAATACCTCACTACAATAGATGATAGACACATGCATGCTTGGACTTTCAAATGGAATTATGCATTCACTCCTATGCCTAGCTTGGCATTGAATCAAACAATGCAAAACTAGAGGCTTTTTCCTTTCAAAGACCAATCTCATGTGTAGCTATATAGGTGTGTAGTATAGCCTAGACTTGTGTTCTTGTGACAATAGGAGTACTCCTATGATGATGAAAATCTTGTGCACCTATACTGATGCATAGTGGGATATACCTTCCCACCATTCCAAACCAGCATACCTTGTGGTTGGGTTTGGTTGACCCTAGCACTCTAGAACCAACTTCATTGATATTATGTGATTTAATGGCACCACCCCCATATTGAAGGAATGTTAATGTTCAATTCTTAAGAAGTCTATCACACTTATTTTAGTTGACAACAGTTTAGCAGGTTGGAAAGTTTAATATTTTTCAAATAAAGGTTTATTCAAATCATAAAGAGAATGGAAATGGAGTTTGTGACCATGAAGATGATATAGAATGGAAATGGAGTTTGTGACCATGAAGATGATATAGAATGGGGTGACTTTGTTGTGGTGCACGCTCAACATTTGAGAGGAATGTGACATTTCAACTTGTTGCATTGGTTGTAACCTCAAACTTAAACTTATTGTGTTCCTTAGACACATCTTTAGAGATGTAGAATTGTTTTCAAAGAAGATTATTCCTTTTAGGCATGGAACATATGGAGTGTAACATATTTTGAAGGTTCAAATTTAATCATTGGATTAATAACAAGTTTTGTCATTGTGTACAAGATTTTATATAAAAATGCCTCATTTAAGTTGTCTTAAAGTAGTTGGCAAAATGTGCATGCTCCTACTTTTGTTTTATTGCACAATGATCTATTACCTTGGCAACATCCATAACATACCCACTATACATGGCATGACTATTCCACTGCAACCTACCACCAGTCATGCATAAATGGCATACATGTAATCACCATGGAAACCATCCGAAAGCATACAAAATGTCATTATAAAACAATCTCCTAGCAATGCATAGATGGTAAAGTCCAAGGTAAATCCAAGGGCATAAAAATGAATGCCACTACACATTATCCAAGTAACCATCCTGCCATGAAACAATGTGACATGCATAACATCCATGCCCTACTGGCATATAGAACAGCAATAGTTACCTGCATCATAGCAAACTCACACGGACTACAGAGTGATCCCATATGAAACTGGAAACAAAAAAGCATGAAGAAGTCTCTACCACAACATAGAAATTCACGTCGAGCATACTAATATCTCAAATGGGTCTAGAGTGGTGGCAAACTAAAAGGGCCATAATGATATAGGTAAGGACTATCCTCATCTTTTATCGGCTGATTGTGATAATACCAGCTGAAATCCCTATTTAGCACCATCTTGGTTGAGATTTTACATCAATATTCAACATATGGAAAAAAATCTCTAAGGAAAAATAAAAACACAACAGTCATGCAAACCACACACAACTTTAGTCTACACTTTTTCACCATTTGGCAGAATAAAAAAACATTCCAGCACAAGTGCTTCTAGCTGTGCTAGAGAGCTTTCATACCCAATTTTTCACCACCCTATTAGATATTCTCTGAAGAATATCCAGTGCATCAAAAGGACACAGAATTTGGGTCTTTGTAGTAGATTCATTTATAGAGTCTCCCAAGATCTTCCAATAATCATGGGTATAAATTCAGCTTTAGAATCAATTTCCAGGCATACTTCTTCTACCTATTGATCCTTTCTCAAGCACTTGCATTGGATCTTGACTTGCACTTCAAGTTACGATCCCTTGCAGTATTGCCATTTAAATTTGGCAACCTGACTTACATCACCATGCCTTCTTTTTGCATGTGAGCTTGCAATAAATGTCTCATCTTTCTAAGTTCAACATGCTTTCTCGCAAGATTGCTCTGTCCATCACTTATACCTGACAATTGACACTTCACAGCAATGTTTCCATGTTTGGTAGAACATTATATCATCATTGTCATCATCATCGAAAACGTCAATAATTGTCTTGGTAGCAGGAGAGGTTTTGCAACTTCTCATGATGAACCGATGAGATTTATGAGAACAGAACACCTTTTAGCACATGCATCACCATTCAACAAGATTGTTTTTTTTTAAAAACATCAGCATGATTCTTCGTCAAACTTAAATGCGATTGTAGCCACCTTGATGGTAATATATCCATCCACATAGAATCTACTGAAACATCCTCATCATCGTTATCATGTTTTTCAATCCACACTGAAAATAGACAGTGCGATTCAATATGCGAACTATTTCAGACACCTAATTAGGTTGATATATGGGAGTAGGTAAGACAATATGCCCAAAATGTCCTTCACAATCTTGCTCGAATTTCTTTCGCAAGATTTACCTTCACGATCAGCATTTGGTAAATCAAGCCGACTGTCAGTGAGCTCACTTTACTGCCTGGTAGCATCTCCCTACTCGCTATACACAGAAATTTGTCTAACATCCTTTGTGGTCAACAACCCAAGATGAATACATTTTAGCTTTACAATTGGATGTTGAGGAGCTTTCCCCTACACAGTCTCCATCTGGCCTTAAGTGATCTTCCAAGAGGAAATGATCTCCCACTTGGAGAAAAGAGGTGCTGTGGTGGTGGACAGATGAGAGGGAAAGAATGAGAAGCAAAAAGAGGTGGAATTGATAATGGAGTTGTGCAATGAGGAGCAAAGAAGGTCCAAAACAACTCAGGGAGGACGAGAAAAATCAGTAGTAGGAGATGGAAGGAAGAAGGAAGGAGGGAAGCAAGAAACAACAAGAGGAATGCAAGGGCATCACAATCCTATGCAAGGATAGATGATATCTACTTCATCAACTTGGTGGAACTTCTGAAAATGTGTTATCATTGATGGTCACCATAATATGCCAAAGATGTTGGATAACCCTCAGCACTTGGGTCATCCCATAACATTGATAACACTTAAATCAAAACACAAAACAATCCACTCATCACACAGAATCCACAGAAACACACTGTGACACACAACATTTTTTTTGTTTTCTTGTTTTTTTTAAGTTTTGTTATTTTTTGTTATTTGTTTCCTTTAATACCCACACAACTATGTACAACCACCAATGTCAGAATCATTCCAAATCGTAAAATCGACGAAAATTTCTCAATTCTGCATCCGCATTTGGAAGAATACAAGGAAATTTCCCATTGGTTGCTCTAGTGTAGAGCTGTGATCCATATGCTCTATTAAAATGCACAGCCCCATCAGGATATAACAAGATTTTGTAGCTATTCCACTAGAACTTGATTTTCTTAGCAATCCCATCAGGATACAACAAGATTTTGTATAGAACTTGATTTTCTTAGCAATCCCAATAGCATGAACTAAATCCTTATTGTTCCTGGTAATCAAATCAATGGGTACACTCCAATGAGTATGTTCAACTGTCATATATACGTCATTCGTCTCAGGATTCCTGTGCTTTTGCACAAGAATTAAGGATTCTAGGTTAGGTTTACCATCTGGCCTATCTTCAAGGGATGACAGTCTTGGAAGTAGACTATGCTTGAGATTTGGCGCCTTTGTTTCATAACGAGAGGGAAATTGACTGCAATTGGGTTTGAAGGTTGTAGACCTATCGGCGGTAGGGCTAAACCATTTGCCATTTTCTAAGATCAAAGAGAAATTTTGTTTCAGCTAGTACGGGCTTGCTCTTTTCTACAAGGAGTGCTTCTTTTTATCGAGATCCACACGAGCTTGGTGAACTCGATGGTGGCAATTATCTTGGGATTTCGCGCCTTCCTATACGTTTCACGAAAGGTCTCCATCCAGTGAGTCATAGCTAGTGCATTAGGGCCAAAAACGTCTCAAAATGGGCTGTGTAAGGAATTTCGCTAACTTGCTAATTAGTAGAATGTTGACGGTCAAAACGGCTCCAAATTTAGCCGTTTTGGGTATTTAAAGCGTATCTATCTGACTGAATACGTATCTAAGTGCATATTTTAAAATCTTAAAAAATAGATCGTTTTCATGCTACTCTTTAATGGCTCGTCTCGAAATTTGTCCTCTTTTAGTGACTACGCGGTAAAATGACCATTCTCTCCAAACGCGCTCTTATCCATTCTCCAAAAAAATTTCACTCCTCTGCTTCTCTAAAAATTTCACAAGCTACATCTTATTCTCATTCTTCTGTGTCTCTCATGATCTAATAGCTCTGCTTATACTTTTTGCTCGGTTAGTAATGAGTGATACATCTAATCGAAAGTTTCATTTGAACATCAAGCTCAACCACGAGTATGCAACTACACGGAGTGTCTACCAAAGATCCCTATCATGTGCAAATGAAGCTCAACATCTTCGCAACGAAGGAAAGAAGCATATTGACCTATGGACAGATGGAAGTCTATATCCACCGGATCCCAAAACAGGAAGGTATCCTTCTTTTCACACACCACATGATTTGATTAGATTTGTTGGTGATGGGGAGGATGGCTTACTTGGTTATAGTTCAAGACTATCTCAATCACATATTAATTATGCAGAATATACTACATATCTTCAAAATACTTCATCTTTGAATGCAACAAAAATTTTAGAACTTGAAAACGAAATAGTGTCTTTGAAACAAGAAAATGATCAATTGAAATCCTTAAAAGAAACTCCAATAGGATTAAGAGCACGAGTAAAACGAATGCGGGATGTAGTTAACTTAACAGAGAGATCTGGACAAAGAAAAAAAAGGTTAAAACTTGTAAGAGATCATGTTACTAACCTTCTAGGATTTGACATGTCTAATGCTCAGGAAAGGGTGAGATTTTTGAATGAGCTTCTGAATAGGTCGGATATCTTGAAACTATTAGAACTTCCTGAAAATCAAACTCAAAAAAAACTGGTCTTTCAACATCTATTAAAAGATATGGACTTATTAGTCCAGCCTTCCCAAATGCAAGAAGTTTGTGACACAGTGGGAGTGAGTAGAAAGGGATACAGAGCCATCTCTAAAACCTGGTTCAGGGTCCTTAAGTATTACAAAATCAAAGCTTTTGGGTTGCCTAGACCTCACAATGTTGGAAAATATAGAACTATGTTAAATGAGGAAATTTCTAAACATTTCGGAGAGTATTTCCATATTGAGGGAACAATGCCATATGAGAGACAAAAAAAAAAATCATCTTTTGAATACAACGTTTATAATAATATTTGGATGAACATTAGAAAAGTCCAATCTTTTATGGTGAGATATTACAACATAAGAGAAATAGATTGTGAAGGAAAACTTGTATTTGTTTTAAAATTAGATGAAGCTCAAATCCAAAAGTGTCAAAAAATGGAAAGAATATCTATATCCCTAATGAATAAAGCATTGGACTATAGTCAGGGTAAGCTTGATTCTCCATACCACAAAACTCAATCAGAAATGGAGCTATGGTGGATTGGATCAGCTCAGGTACCAGTAGAGAGTCATGAAACATTAAAGTGGCTCTTCTCAAAAACAGACATTCCTTCAGTTATTCAGAGCCAGAATACAGGTGAACACCTTCATGTTGATGACATAGGTGATTTCATTGTGGAATGGCATTTGAGTGCCGACCTCAAGGCGTTGAAGTGTATGTTTGGTGTATGTGGAGGAGCAAATACCAAATATCCATGTCTTTATTGCATGGCAAGCACAGGGACAAAAGAATGGCTTGCAGAAAATGAGATTGGAAAACCACCATCCAGAAATAATGTGAATGTTGTCGATTATCCAACTTCTGTTAAAATATGGGATCCAATTCTACCAATACATTTGAAAAATGTGCATATATGTACACTGCATGCAGAGATAAGAATCTTGGACAAATTGCTCAGACTTCATCTGGACTATGCATATTCTATTAAGCCGACTAAACTTGCAGATGAGTGCATAGAAAAGTGCGAAGCCTTGCTCTCTCAAATGGGTTTTCATGGTGGGGAAGTGCATCTTAAAAAAGATCCTGTTCTTTCTGGAGGTACAGGTGATGTTCTGCAAGATGTTTCAATGGGAGGAGCAAAAGCGAGAAGATTTTTGAGCAACCATGACACCAAACAAGTCAACGCAATGTGGAACTGTTGGAAACAGCTGTGTGTCATCACCACAAATGTCAAAAGTAGACCAGATGTAGCCAACAAACGTATGGAAGTTTGGAAAAAACTCGACAATTTTTTCAAAGTCCTTAGACGACAAGTTGGTTCAAATACTTATGCAGATGATTTCAAAAACGCAATAAAGCTTTTGATCAAAGCTATCACAGATGCCTGGGGAGAAAAAGACATAACTTATTACTTGGTGAGTATTCAGACTTATCAAAACAGTTATAAATTGGTGTCCAGACTTATTACTTGAAATTTCTTAAATGTACTAACAAAAATTTTCTTTGTAGCATATTCTTTACTTGCATGGACCATATTTTGCTACAGAAGGACCACTTGCAACATGGAATACACAAGGAATGGAAAAGTCTCATTATCAAGCGAGAACTTCCTTTTTTAGATGTACCCGAAGAGGAGGAGGTGGACAAAGAAGAAACAATGCACTAAACGAATTATTCAATTGGTTCTACAGGAGGCAATTACAAAGGATGAGATCAAAGACCCAGCAATCTGAAACTACACCAACACCTCAAGAAAGAGACTAATGATTACTAACACATTTGTACCTCTAACAAAAAGTTTTGCTGAAATAAAGTTGGTCCTTGCAAAATATTGTGTACATTAGTATTTGATTCTCTTGGGACTACTTGGCATGTCACCTCTGTATCTCAAAAATTTTCTCCTTCTATAACCTCCAAGGAGATTGATATCTGACACCTCAGCTGCAGCTGCATAGCTAGAGTAGCAAAGAAAGTATCCTGCTCTTGAGGCATTGAAACCTGCAGCATATCCAAAGATTCTAAGAGCAGCAGCTCTCTCTAGAAGCAAAACCTTGTTAGCATTTATTTGAAGGGGAGTATATCCCATAAACCTTGACAACACCTTGAAGGCAAATATTGGCAACTCAGCATCTTCAGAGAAGTTCATGTGGAATGCACAGAACACAGCCTTATCCAATGTAGGCAAGTAGTGCATGAGAGCAGATGAAGGCCTTCTTGACCTTGTTTCTGTAGATTTCACTCTGGTGCCTCTAGCTCTTCCCAGAAAATCAGTCTTATCAAGCAATTCAATCTGCAAGACAAAAACCTCAATTAAAAAAAATTACAATCACAATAACATTTAACAAAGGAATAAATGGAAGCTACCTTCTGCAACTCATCCTCAATTACTACTTTGTCTTTCATCAAGTTGCAAGAGCCAACCCTTTCCACCTTTTCAGAATCTGCCTGAAGCTTGAAATCTCTGCCAAAAGACTCAATACCTAACTCAATTAGCCTGTCCTCAAAATCCTCATCACTCAAGGAAGGTTTCCCCTCTTCCATTTTTTTAAGGCACAAGGCAAGTGCATCAGTAGCAGGGATAAATGAGTTGTCAGATGTTTGCAAATCAAGTGCCAAAAACTCTTCCTTTGGCTCTACTTCTGTATCAATAAAGTCTTTGGCCACTTCACAAGCTTCTGAAATTGCTGCAATACAGTAGTCTTCTCTGATATTGAAGAGACATTGAAGATAGGAAAGAGGAATAAAATCTTTCTCATTGATATAAAAGAAAGGAAGGTTTGGAAGAGTAACAGAGGATTCAGATATACTTGCTACCTCTAAAGGCTCTTCAGTAAGAGTGGAAGCCCTAAATTCTGCAACATCAAGATTTGCACTTTCTCTCTCCTCAGCTTGAACATCAATTTCTTCCTCTTCTAAAATTTCACATTTCTCTAACTTTGAAACTGTGGTGACAATTAAGTTTTCTTCCTCATTCTCTGCATCAATTTCTGGTTGTTGCTCTTTATCCTGTATTTCTGCTTTCAAAAATAGGAAGAAAAGAAAGGAGACATCCTTGGGGACAAGGTTGCAATGTTTTTTATGGATAGGACAAGAAATGGATGAAGGGCATGTGAAAGAAGTTCTATTTGAAAATCTACTGAACCTCTTTGTTACTTTGGCTTTCTCCACAGATAGCTGTGTAAAATCTGTAAGGTGGCAAAAATCATGGTCTCCAATACGAAAACAATGAGCTTGAATTGACATTTCAAATTGGTTGTACTCATCTTCAAGAATGTCCTTGAGATTCAACAAAACATCTGAAAGAGAAAACCTTGGATTGAAAATCTCCACTGCATCAAAGTATACCTTCATATCATGACCATCTTGCAAAATAGCATTCAAGAGTTTCTCACTTGGGCTTTCTTCAACAAGCTCATGTCGACCCGCAACACCTTTACTCATTGAGATATTGAGAAAAATGCCTGAAAATTTCTGATGTGCCAGAACCAAGCAAAAATGAAAGGTCCAAAAGAATTGGAATGACTCTATCGCTTGGTGCGGGATTTGACAATTCCAAGGTCTCCAAATTAATTTTGGTTTTTGCAAAATAGGGTTTGGAAGAGAAAACGGTGCACAGCTTGATCTGACGCAAATGAGTGGTCCAAAACTGGGGAAAAAATTTAAAACCGCGTGACTAAAAGACATTAAATAGTGACCGTTTATGCCACGTGGCAATAATGATTACATACCACGTGTACTCAACGGTACTTTGTACGACATATCCGAGGTATAAAAACTTAATATTGTTAAAAATATTCATTTTTTTCTCCGTCACTGTATCAAGCGAACCCAGGCTACCTTTTGTTTCTCAACCCCACTTTTCCCATATCAAGCGTTTTCTCAATTCCCTACCCGAATCAAGCGATAACGAACATCCGAGATCCTTGCATTCTCCGCATCGCTTCGTTCCTGCCCGCATCAAGCGATTACACACATCCGATTCACTAGGATTTCCCTCATCGCTTCGTTCGGGTCTTCAAATTTTTATTAAATCCTGCCCGCATCAAGCGATAACATACATCCGAACCTCTAGGATTCTCCTCATCGCTTCGTTCGGGTCTTCAATTTTTCATTAAATCCTGCCCGCATCAAGCGATAACACACATCCGAACCTCTCGGATTCTCATCATCGCTTCGTTCGGGATTTTTCTTTTTTTTATTTCGTGCCCGAATCAAGCGATTATCACCTTCCATAATCTTTGGAATCCCTATATCGCTTCGTTCGGGCTACTTCATTTTTTTGTCCTGTAATACAAATTGCTTGATCTGGTCTCCTTTTCTAGCTTCAATGGCAAGGACGAAGCAGACTGCAAGGAAAGTTTACCCACCATTGGAGACTGAAAAAGCTGAAGATAAGCCAGGACCTTCCGAACAGGAAAAGCCCCTTCCAAAGCCTCGTGCGAGGGCGACAGCAAGAAAGAGATTGAATTATCAAGTGAGGTCCTTAAGAGAGATAAGAGCAGCACAGAAATCTACAAGTCTCCTCATCCCTCGACTGCCATTTACACGGGTTGTCAGGGACATATCAGAAAGGTTGGTTGGTAAAATGAGAAACACATATCTTCAGAAAGTTCGATGGGAAACCCAGGCCCTCATGTGTCTTCAAGAGGCTGTTGAAGATTTTTTAATCGACTTTATGAATGATGGCTACATTGCTGCTGCATTTGCTCATAGGATCACTCTTATGAGCAAAGATTTTGTGCTGGTGTCCAGACTTAGATATAAGTTTGACAAAGCTTTGGAGCCTATTCCAAGTCAAGATATGAGAGCTTTTGAAATTCTTAATATCCCTCCAGCAAGGCAACCCAAGCAGTCTGTTGTTATTGAAGATATTTCTCATCCTTATGATACAAGAAAAGCTCAGGATATCAAAGAAGAAGTTGAAAAAGAGAGAGAGCAAGAGAAAATTTCAGAGGATGCACTTCTTTCTCAGCAAGCTGAGATTCTCCATTCATCCAATTCAGAGCTTTATAAGAATGTGACAGGTCAAATGATAGTAGATGTGTCCATGCCTGGAGAAGATGAGTTGTATTGTGACATTGCCCTTGAGGACACAAGCATGCTTGTGAATCCTAATATTGAGATATCTGACACAGTCCTCTTCATCTGCCTGAGGTTTGTAGGGATTTGCTTTTGTTTTCTTGATGAATTTCCCAGGAACCATATTTTGTTGACATGTTTTGTTTGTGTATCCAGATGTCTTATGAGGGATCTTCATGAATCAATGGCTGTGCAAGTGACAATTCTTGATCCCCTTGTTACACAGTGCCTTTTCAATAGACAAGGGGATCTTGCAAGTTTTCTCAAAAACTTTGATATGCTTACCTGCAATTACATTGTGTACCCTTATGTTGAAGTGTAAGACTCATTCTCAATTACCTTTTGCCTATTATAGACATGACAGTATTCATTACTAATTTCAGTACTCATATTATCACAGAGGCCATTGGAGTCTTATTATTATCAATCTATTGGATAGAGATGTGATCTTTATGAACTCTTTGGCATCCATCCATGGGAGAAGTAAAATGTAAGAATCAATTTTGCCATGTGTTGACCCTCAAATTTCTTGCATGATTTCAATTATTTGGTTGACCCTCAAAATTTTATGTTTGCAGTGCTGCCAAACTTATCTTGAGTTTTCTAGCCTCTACCTATGTAGACTACAAACTTGAAGATTTTAAGTACTTCAATCAGGAAGTTCCCTTGCAGAAAGACTCAACATCCTGTGGATGGATGGTTCTTGCTAATGCTTGGAGATTTCTTGAGTCAAGATTCAGAATGACAACACTTCCTGTAAGTTCTTGAATAAAAACCATTGATTGATTTAGTGAATACATTGAGTGACCTGTTTTCTTACTTTCTTATTTTCTTTTGTCTTAGTTGCATGAGTATTCAGATTCTTGGGTAAGTTGGGTAAGGGAGAAGGCAGTGTCCATGGTTTTGAGCAGATCCATCAATCCATATGATCCTGATTCTCCCTTTCCACCTGGAGCCGAGGATACAACTTCAAAGAAAAGGAAAAGGGAGAAGAAGGAAAGCAAAGACAAGGATGACTCATTCAAGAAGGAAAAGACCTCTGCCAAAGAGAAGAAGAAGAGAAAGAAGAGCCCTTTCAAGAGCAAGTCTTCCAAGGGGAAAAAGAGCCATTCTAAAGAGAAGAGCCATTCTAAATTAAAGATCCCTCAGGCTACAGAGAAGATCCCTACCCCTCCTGTTAAAGAGAAGAGCCCTAGCCCACTTGCTAAAGAGAAGACCCCTAGCCCTCCTGCCAAAGAGATGAGCTCTTCACCAGCTCAAGGGAAGACACCTATCAAAGAGAAGATCCCTAGTCCTCCTACCAAAGAGAAGAGCTCTTCTCCAGCTCAAGAGAAGACACCTATCAAAGAGAAGACCCCTGTCAAAGAGAGGAGTGCTGCTAAAGGTCTTCCTTTTCACTCACCAGTGAAATTTAAAATTCAGAAGCGTCGTTTGTCCAACAAAGGTAGTAAGAGGGCAAATGTTGGCTCTCCATTTAATTTCTTGTTCATGTTCCCCAAGAAGACTGCCAAGTCTCCAAGGCCAACCTCCAAAGAATCTTCTCCAAAACCAGACCCCACTGCCAAATCTCCCTCGCCAACACGTGAAGGTCTCAAAGAGGAGCCCAACTTACCACCATTAGGGGAATCCACTCTAAAGTCTTCCTCTCCAACACCTCAAGTGCTGAAAACTCCAGAATTTGAACCTCAATCAGCAAAATTTGATCGAAGCAAACAGAAGAGAGAAAGATTCTCTAAAGATGCAGGGTCATCTCATGCCAAAAGGAAAGTTGATTTTGCAGAGTGATTCCACATTTTGGATTTTGTTTTGTTCATTTTGTCCATATGAACACACCCTTTTTGGGTTAATTTTCTATAAAATTCTGTATCAATAATTTGATATCAATCTGTTAAACCTTGTTTTTTGTCGCGAACAATTTGTTAACCAATTTTGTGAAGAAGACGAGACGAAATCTAGCAAAATATATTGATTACATTATCATTTTCAACTATACAAACTTGCCCTTGCAAGTGGCTCAAATACAACTTTTTTTGGGGGGAGACATGTGATGCATGAGGTTACACTCTCCATCCTTGTACGGATAACAATATCATCTACTTTGAATCTATATTCAGGTGATATTTCATCCAGAAACTCAAGCGACTCTCTAACATGTTGTAGTCGCCAGTTTGATGTTACTATGAGTTTCCTAGGATCTATGAATGGATGGACTATGATGTTAAATTCAAACTCTGGACAATTCTCTTCAGAGTCCAAAGGGACCCAACTACCAAGCTTGCTTTTCCATCTCCTATAGTCATAGCCCAAAACTAAGGATTGGCGACACAGTTGGTATGAGATGGACAAAGAATTTGGGCTTACTCTACAACTGATATTGTCCCCCATATGAAAAGTTTCCTTGGTATTCCATCCTTCTCCAAGTACAGTGTCCAGATCAGTCAGAGATAGTCTTCTATTAAGCCACATCGTTCTTGTCCTCTCCAATTCCATTGTTTTGAAACATGCCACAAAGACATGTATAGGCAAGAACCATTGAAGTTTAATCCTTCTTGAAATCCTTCCAGGAGACATTGCTTTAAGAATATCATCTTTGATTTTGGATTTGAAGCTTGTTATGGTATTTGGATCAGGAACTTCCCATTCTAGTGACATTATTGTGGGAATAGGTATGTCATACAATTCTCCATGAACACCTTCTCTTGATGGAACCCTGTATTCTGCAAAATACACAAATATATCCACTGATTTGTAAAATGAAGGTGGTTTGTCTGCGTACATGACATCTGCAATCCCCTTGTGAATTGCCTTGAATGTGCCACTTAAGCTCTCAACAGGCTGCCACTCCACAGCTATTGACGGAAAGATAACTGAAATGAAACAAACAACAAATATATCAGAAAGAGAAATATTGTGTTGTGTCAAATAGATAAAGGTTTGTTGAATTACAGTAAGAATGGAGAATTGGATGTTCATCCAAGTTCAACACCATGTCTTTGGCCATGTAGACATGTTGAACTTTTGCAAGCCAGCCATTGTCGGTCACTTTGAATGCAAGAACACGACCTTTCCAATGGGATTTCACTTCATTTCGCTTGGTTCTTTTCACCCTGTGGGCACCTTTGCAAGAGGGAAGCATTGTTACCCAATCATTCACACGAAAAGACATGGGTTTCCAAACACCATCTTCTCTCGTGTTATGAAAATCACAAGAAGTTATATTATGAGAAGGACGACGTGAGGACGCCATAGAAGCTCACAGATAAGAGAAAAATAGTAAATCTTTTGAATAGTGAATCTTTTGAATAGTGAATCTTTTGAAAGTGCAAAGAAGAAAGAATAAACCATATGCCAAAATGAAAGGAAGGCGGAAAGTAGACGTCTGATGTTTTGTCATTAATAGCGTTGTTTTCAAGGCCTGAAAAGAGGATTTCGTATCTTAATGCTTGATTTTTTGAAATAAAAAATGGAACAAGATGTCACTATTTTGGACCCAAACTTTAATGTTAGCCATCGTAAACGTCTAAATTTAGCCGTTTTAGCCGTTCGCCACTAAAATAGAACCGTTAAGAAGACATTTGGAGGAGACAAGAATGCCATACTTTTGTATACGTGTCAATTCACAATTGGACAATTTCTTAATCCTTGGATTAACAAACAGCCCTTTTCTAGCCGTTTTTGGCCCTAATGGCTAGAGGTGGAGTAGGGATGATGGGACAACTCCATTTAAACATCGCCTCTGGTTCATTTTGAGATTCTACCAGGATTGCCTGCAAGGGATGGCATGTACCGGGGACCTGCTTGGATTGACATAGGTGGGGCACACTAGGCCTTTCAACGATACTGACCGTGAGGCAAGGTACTTGTAGAGCTCATTGGACACCTCCGGTGGCTTGATGGAGGGTAAGGGCATTGGGGCTCCTCTTCGGAGGAGGCGAGTGGAGAGTGCTCATAATGTGGTCTCGTTTGCTCGGAACTACAACGTTGTTTTGAGAGATTTAGTCTTCATGTTGGCTCAAACTGAACACGTTGCAGATTTTAAAATCCATCTCCACGAGGATGTGCCTTTGAGTACTTTGCCTAGTACGCCCAGAGCGTCATCAAGGGATTAAGCCATTAGACCTTGTTTATAGGGAAGCAAATCAAGTACCCATGGAAGCTCGAGCACATAACTGTTTTCTTGAAATTGGGCTACGCAACTAGTGAAGCACAGAACATCAACCATGTGCGCGCCGAAGGGAGAGTAGCCTCTCTACCTTGATTGTTATAAACTTGACTTACAGTTGGCTCGCTCTTGCGGTGAAGAACTTCTCTAGGAAGCACATCCTGGAAAGACGGTCCAAGCTGATCATCAAGTAACAACTATCGTCGTATTTCACATGAAGGAGCAACACCGAGGTTAGCGAAGCTCCTTGTAGAGGCCAACGGTGGATGTCGTCGAAGGCCAAGCCATTGCAATGCTTCTCAATCTCACGGCCCATCCACCATTGTGTATCTTTGTGCACATTGTAGATTCGTACGCGCACCTGGCATTGGACATCGAGAAGTGCAGGGGTTGTTCCGTCTCACCTCTTCGGACGAGGTGACTTTGAGGACATCATTGCCATTGGCGTTGAGGATTTGAGATCGTTTTCTAGCCATCTTATAGTTTGTGTGATGAACTAGATGACTCACAGTAGGGCATGATAGCAGGATATACGACGCTTGAAAGTATGAAGAGACATCATGGTTCTTTAAGGCTATGCCGCACTCCACTTCTCATGCAAGGAAAACCCACAATGGCACGAGAGTTGTAAGAGACATCGATATAGCGTAAAGGTACTAGCCATGTTGGTGTGCAATGATCGAAAACGATGCAAGCTCAAACCGTTAGCAAAGCAAGGAACCCCAACACGAAGGAGCAAGAGCAATGCCAGTACAGCTCCTTGTAGAGGTCAATTGAGTCTATCATCCGAGGACACACCATTGCAACGCTTTTCAATGTCAAAGCTGGTTCCCATTGTTCTATACCACATTCTAGATTTACGTGCACGTCGCACTGGGACGTGGAGAAGTGTGGGGATTTTGCCATCATCCACAGGGACAAGGTCACTCGAACGGCATCATTGTTGCCATAAGGACGGAGGACCCGAGATCGTTCAGTGACTTACTTGGTCACTCGCGAGACAGGGCACAAATGGTGGAGAGAACAGAATCTACAAGGCCCATCGATTGGAAGCGTTCCAAGGCATTATGGTCCTTCAAGGCCATGTAGCGCTCCACTTTGCACACAAGAAATCCTAAAATAAGTGCTACAATGCTTGCACATGGCATGAGATTTTTCAGAGACATTGATATACAGCATAAACACATTGGCATTGTTGACATACAACGATTGAAAAAAATGCAAGCTGAAAATAAGGTGGCAAGATCGGCAAAGTTTAAAGTGGATCGTATGTATAAGTGTTAACCCATGAGACGGACATTGAGACGTACTATGTTTTACGTTATTTATTTAAATATTCTGAGTCATGGGCCGGGCTTGTCGGCACCATATGTTAAGGATGAAGGGATTGGGTGATCGCCGATGAGAGGCGCACCTTGAATATCAGTAGGATAAGGGTTAGGATTGGCCGGCCATGTATGGGCGCCCAAGTGTGAACGGCCAAGTCACCTATAAGAGTCAAATGTAACCCTAAAATCCTCATTCTCATGTGTTGTGAATACAAGAGTGCTCTTGCCTTATCTCTTTGGTTTCCTTCTCCTGCGTGTGTGTGTGAGAGAGAGAGAGAGAGAGAGAGTGAGAGAGCGATCGAGCACTGTGTAGCGGCACGGCGGCGGAGAGGAGGTAGAGCGGCGAGACGGCGGCTCCTCCTTCACGGCTGCGACGCGGGAATCCTTCAAGGCGGCGGTTGAGCGGTGAGTGACACACCCTTTGGCATTCTGTTTGAGCTTCCTTCCCTGGTTGTATGCTTGTAGCCATCCGTGGCTCGCATACGGTGTCTCGCAAGTCCCCAGCTACGACCTGTGCGGTAAAAGCGCACATTTTTGGCGTCGCTGCCAGGGAGTTGCCCTGCACCAAGCTCCAGTTTGCAGCTCGGCTGCTGCGTGAAGTTTAATCTACACTGTAGGAAAGCGACTGTGTGTTTGTTGTTAAGGTGTTTCTGTGTTGCATTTCTGTTTCTTTTGTTATATTTTCGCTCCGCGTGTGGGCATGCGTTCTGTTATCTGGTTTCTGCGTGTGAGAGGGATTTCTGAATCCCCAGATTTGTGCTGTGTGTGCGAACTGCGCCGCGGCCAAGGCTGAACCCTAAGGAAACCCTAGAAAACTTATCTCACAAAAAAAATAGAAAATAAAAAATAAAAAAAAATTATAAAAAATAAAAAAGAAAAAATTAAATTTTATTTTCAAAGAAAGAATCGAACGTGTGGAGAGGAAAGATTTTCTAATTGGAGAAAAAAATTTTGAAAAGAAAGAACCCCAATTGACCCACGACCCCGGCCTCGGTCTCGGTCTTTTGATATATATATATAGGAGAGTGAGCCTCCATAGCTTTCTTTCAAGTGAGAGCTTATGGGAAGTTGTGCCCTATATGTAGCCCACTCCCCAAGGAGTAAAGTGAGTATGTGGGATAAAGCCCTCACCCTTTCCTCCACAAGCAAATAGGCTTTTGCCCCTTCCCCCCAAGGGAAACGGACTGTTTTGAGGACTACAGGAGCTCTAGATAGGCGAACACGGTGCTGTAAAGCACACTAGGATCCTTTGAACGATACGCTCGTTTCGAGCTATCACACGTCCTAGTCCAAGTTCGACCGTAAGTAAGGGGGTCAAAAACGGGTTAAAAACAACACAAAAACAAGTAAAAACGGGGTGCGAAACACCTAAGAAACCACTTGTGTGAGTTTCAAGGGTAGTTACCAACGCACGTAGGGTACCCACGTCACATGCATCTACGCTCTGGTCGGGTGCTGGAGTCTGAGCCACTAGAAAGCGTTTCAGTTTACGCAGGCTCACACCATCCCTCCACGTTAGCATCTTGGCCAAGGGAGTGCAACCCAAGATCCACGAATAGTGGATAGTGACTCATCTTCTGACTCAGAAGCCATGGAAGGACACCCTACCAAGAACCCTGAGGAGACAATCCAAAACATGCCAGTGTGGGCCCCACAACCTGGATCTAGCATGTTTAGTCGTCTAATAGAGACTTTTAGTAGAGCTACACGCTCTGAACATGCGACAAGCGAAGTAAATGAGGAAGGAGGGGTAGTAGATTCGCCATTCACATCTTATGTGGACCCTACCCTCCCAAAGAGTGTCCATGTGGATATTCTACCCACTTCGTTTAATGAGGGCCCTACTGAGCTACCACATTCCGATGCTCTTCCTAAAGTAGAGGTCCCTAGAAGCCAATCCATAAGAAGTGACATTGCGTCCACTTCAAGAGAACCATTTGGCACACCAAGTCTAGATGGGATATTTCTCAATGAAAATTGGGAATATGATCTACACACAGAGACTCTAACTGACCTATACACAGGTTACACATACCATGTAGGTTGGTTAGAAGTCCTACGATCTACATCTAGCGCCACTAATCTAGAGGAGCAACAACACATGATATGTGAGGTGATTCATAGAATTATCCAAATTGAGAGGCAAAATAGGGGAGTGGACCTAGTTTCCACTGGTCCTATGAGGTTTTTGGATACGGGCAAGGCCAAACAACCAACCCTATCACAATTGGAGACTCCCTCGGTGAGTCCCATAGACCCTTCATATGTTGTTTCGCCTGGAGTCTCAATGCAGGTTGAGCCCACGAGTAGTAACTTTAGCTTTCCAACCTTGGCTCAACTTTCCATTAGGGAATCCGCAATGCCTACCCCAATGATGAGCATGACAGAAAGCGCACCTGTTACCACTGTAGTTAGTACAACACCACTACCTAGTGGAATAGTACCTACAACAGTGCGTGCCAGTGCCTATCGACCCTATGTACCTATCGCTACTCATGCTCAGGTAGCTCCTACGCCTCTTAGTATGCCAATGGCGTATGCTCCACGACCGCCTTATCATAACCATTATCCAAGGGGAGCTAGGCCTAGTCACATATCATATCTTACGTCATTTGCCAACCTACTCAGACCAACGCCAACTCCTATCAGCCAGGCTATCCCGGAAGTGCCTCCACCAACTATGCCTGCTCACTTAGGTGATCTCGCAGCATTTGCTCAGACGATCGGATGATCCATTGCAGAAAACATGCGGGGTATGCCTGAGAGAGAACCTAGAAGCAAGGCAGTACAAGTGGCTAAGCTCACTCAAAACTTCAGTGGTAACGAGGATGTTAGGAAGCACATTGAAGTCTTTGAACATGTGTGTGATTCCTTGGAAGAGCACAATGAGCTGCATAAGTGTAAAGCCTTAGGCTTAACCTTGAGTGGGAAGGCCGGAGATTGGTATCGAACCTTAAGGGTTGAAGAGCGCACTCACTACCCCACTCTCAAGAGATTGTTCTTGAAAGAATACATACGTGAGGGTGTGCTTTGGGGAGTAGCATCTCAACTCCAAAAAGCTGAACGTGAGGAAGGGGAGTCAGTGAGAGACTTTATAAGTCGATTGAAGCATCTAAATTCTCGCTGCACTCCCGATGAACGCTTCAATAACAACCAACTCCTCGATAGATTCATCCGAGGATTGCGCCACGAGGACATTTACAATGGCCTAGTCATTAGAGGTCTAACAACGTGGGAAGCAGTCATTGCCAATGCAATCCAGTTAAAAGACAACTTGATGATTGCAGGTAAAAAGGTGTCTTTAGAAACAAAATCCGTTAGTTCGCAAGTATCTGGGCACGAACCAATGACGGTAAAACCTATTGCCAAGGAGCCCAAGATATCTGAAATGTCTATGACCGACCTTACTAAGGCTCTCCAAGAATACTTTAGGGGTAATCGAGCTCCTCAGAATAGCCATATGTACCCAAGGAGAGAGCAACAATGGTGTTCGGTGTGCTTAGGACCACATAGCACAAGTGAATGTCCCACATTCAGAGTCAAATTCAATGGGAATTGCAATGCATGTGGTAAGTATGGTCATCAATCTAAAGATTGCCTAGTACTTAAGCGAATGTTGGCAAATCAGGCACCACTAGCCTGGTCAAACACACCTCAAGTACCCGCGCTAATGCCTGCACAACCTGTCGAGCAACCGTCACAGCACATAGTTCCAAGGAATCCGAATGTAGTCCAGCCTGTGCCGTTACCACCGCCAGTGCTAGGACCACAACCTCCACATCCAAGGATAACCCCAATAAACCAGATGGGTTGTGAGTCACATAGTGCATGTGGGGATTATGAAGAGGAGATAGACCCTACTGCTCCATACGGGATTGATACGTTTGAAATGATTCCCCAGTACTACATGGAGGATCATTTCGGGCAAGTCAAGCCTGTATATCAAGCGGCTGCTCTTGCCACAAGAGGGCAAAACCTTAATACCATGGCGAGGAGACCACCTCTTCAATGTTACGAGTGTGGTGGACCGCATCGTGTAGCGGAGTGCCCTAATAGGTTACAAAAGATCGCTACTCAGATGCAACCAAATCAAGGGAGCACATCGGGAATGCCGGTACTTACATGTAATCGTTGTGGCATAGATCATTTGATCGCTCAATGTCCACATAATCCTAATGCACCCAAGATTACGCCATTGAATTTGGTTGAGGTCACCAACCAAGCACGAAGAACCACACCCGTTGTACCCGCGAATGTAGTTACACGGTCAATGCTTCAAAATCAAAACTACATTCTTGAAGAGAGGGATACTGCATCAATCGCTCAGGCAAAGAAAAAGAAAACACGACGAAAGAGATCGCTTAATGCCACGAGCTCCAAGCCCAGTTCAAAGACTAACATAGGGACAGGAGACGACCCCGTGTATATGAATGATCCTGAAGATGATTCTGATTCAATAGAACCCATGGGGACCAAAGCCACTACCTTAAGGGATGAACCCACACAGGAGCTCAATGAAGGAGAATCAAGCGAGTACATAAATAAGGGAAAACAGAAGGAAACTTCCTCGGCCCCACAACCAAGTCAGTTAATGCACTCTCGACCACCCAAATTGACTGAGACTCCCCAAGACAAGCCACGTGGGCCAAAAACCCTTAAGAAAAAGATTGAAACTTATCCAAACCC
This sequence comes from Cibotium barometz, assembly GCF_041138505.1. Classification (NCBI taxonomy): domain Eukaryota; kingdom Viridiplantae; phylum Streptophyta; class Polypodiopsida; order Cyatheales; family Cibotiaceae; genus Cibotium; species Cibotium barometz. The sequence goes on from NC_141109.1 coordinate 28,815,068, forward strand.
AGTTGAGGAGATTGAACAAGTGCAACACTTAAGGGGTTTGGTGGAAGAAACACAAAGAGAATTGGAGCCAAACCTGAGTAAAATCAAAATTCCAGACACAGTGTTTCCAATGCAAGTTCAGCCTCACCGGAACCATAAACCGTTAGCTATACCTAGTATCATTCGGGAAGAAAGTGAGGATAGGACATCCGGAAGTGGGCAAACACCCTTCTTGCTGGAAAGAATGTTTAGTGAGGGAATGCCTGACCCCATCGAAGAGGAAGTGATTCCATCTTCACCAGTCCCTAGTCAAGGGGCGATGTCTCGAAAAGTACCATTGAATGTGTCCAAGCTAATGGATTTCATGTCCTCCGAGATCAGAACCACGATCATATCCAAATTATACGGAGATCCTGAGCTATTCTTAGCTCTTCGGGCATTTCTCAATGGAGAACTAAAGGCGGGGTTACCACAATTTGCAAATATGGATAGACCCGACACGCTTCAAGATGAAGGGGAGCATTGGGATCTACAACCCAACTTTGATGAAGATTCGGTCGTGGAAATACCTATGAACAAGTTGGGACAGTACTTTGAAGGTGACGAATCTAATGCCACCCTCCCCATTACTACCAAGGGATTAACTCTAAAGGGAATCCTTGATGGTGGTGCTGGAGTGAGCATTGTGACTAAAAACTGTTGGGAATCTATGGGAAGGCCTCACCTCGAAGTCACAAACATAGTGGTTAAGATGGCAAACGGAACTATTGCTAAACCTATTGGAATGTTAAAGGACCTTAAGATCAAGGTCCTGGGATACAAGGTAAAGCATACCTTCATTGTAATGGATTTCTCCAAGCATCCTATGTCATATCAAATGATCTTAGGACGTCCTTTCATGAGGGAAGCACAAATGGTGCATGACTGGTCGAAAAACCATGTCTACTTACAATTCCAGGACTCTGTCATTCGAGTTGATCTTGAGAATGGTCGTGCACATCCTTTAGGAAGCAAGGTTATCATCGATAATCAATCGGATACCACTGTTCATTCCGCCCCATTAAGGTATTGCTATACATGCAAAAAAGAGACTGATGATGGGAAGGATTCTCCTTACATGGATGTCCTACCAGGTATAACTAAGTCGGATAACGTGGATTGGGTACACTTAGCGGCAACCATAGACATATGGGGAAATAGAGGCACAAGTTGGGTAACACCTGAGGGGCAAGATATGCCACCGTTAGTGCCAATAAACATGATAGGTGTTATGCACTTGACTCCTGATGGCGAGAACGTGGAAAACTCCACTGACACTGAAAGTAGCGAAGACTCTGACCAATGCAACTCTGAGTATGAATCTCAAGAAGAAACTGACCCTGATCCTGATGGAAAAAATGAATCAAATATTCACCCAAATGTGGAAGCAAGGTGCTCAAGGCCTAGGACAGTGACCTCCTGCAGTTCATCCGAAAGTGAAGATCGACCAAGTGAGTTCGAATCTGATAGAAACAAAAATCAAAAACTTGGTAAGAAGAAAACGAGCCATAAGCGCCAACGGTATCGAGCTAATGTACGAACTGCAATAAACAAGAAGCAATCCACTGCAGAATGGCTTAGTTATGTAGGAGCCATTGATGCTCATCGGAAGATAGCGGATAATTGGGGACAATACCTCCAAAGTGTCATGTGGTGTATTCCGCAACCTCATGACGTCGCCCAATTAGAAATCGAAGAGAAGCCGAAACTAAGTCGTACTGCAAGAAGGCGGCAAAACCAAGAGTTGGCTCAACAACAAAGGGAAGCGGAATTGAAAGAAAAAAACCTGGCACAACAAGAACCAGTAGACTTACACCCCGCACCCGAGCATTTCAAATCATTCACCACAGGGGAACGTAAAGTAGTCTACACAAAAGCCCAACGAACGCTTACCAATGGGAGTAGCGGTGTCTACGATGGCCCTACGGTAGTCAAGGAGATAGACTTAGCAGATCCGGGTGAGGAATCTAAACCAGTTTTTATTGCTCAAGACCTCACCAAGGCGGAAGAAGCTGCACTTACGAAGCTTCTTAAGGAATTCAAGTACATATTTGCCTGGACATATCATGATATGAAGGGTGTTCCACCCTCGGTGGTGCAACACACGATTCCAATGATTAGCACTGCTAAACCAGTCCAGCAACGTCCCTACCCAATGAATCCTAAGTATGCAAAGATTGTACAAGAGGAAATTGAAAAGCTTGTAAAATGTGGATTCATATACCCTATTGAGCACTCAGAATGGGTTTCTCCGATAGTCATCGTACCAAAGAAGAATGGGAAACTCAGAGTGTGCGTTGATCTCAAAAAGGTTAATGCAGCCACCAGAAGGGATCACTACCCCTTGCCATATTCTGAACATGTGCTTGAAAGAGTGGCAGGCAAGGAGGCATATAGCTTTTTAGATGGGTACTCGGGTTACAATCAGATCACAATTGCAGTCCAGGACCAAGCTAAAACAGCATTTATCACGGAGTTTGGAGTGTTTGCCTTTCGCGTCATGGCCTTTGGCTTGACCAATGCACCTGCAACATTCCAACGATTGATAAACACGGCCTTTAAGGAATATCTAAGGGACTTTTGTGAAGCTTTCTTAGATGATCTTTGTGTTCATTTATCCTGGGACGAGCACCTGATGTGTTTACGAAAAATATTTGAAAGGTGTAGATTATATCGCATCTCCTTGAATCCTTTCAAATGCCAATTCTGGGTTAAACACGGAGTTATCTTAGGGCATATAGTGTCCAAAAATAGGATTTCCACGGACGAGAGTAAAATCAAGGTCATTCTGGAATTGCCACCACCCACCAACTACAAGGGAGTCCAACGCTTTATGGGCCACGTTGGTTATTATCGAAGGTTTATTCTCTTCTTCGCCGAGATAGCTCGACCATTGTATAAGCTTCTCATCGAGTTTATTTGGACCGAAGAATGTGACCGTGCCTATGAGCTATTAAAGAAGGCCTTGGCGAGTGCTCCAATCTTGAGAATGCCTAACTGGGATTTACTCTTCCATGTGCATATTGATGCATCAAACTTTGCTATTGGGTGTGTTTTAACTCAACCTGGAGAACACAAGCTAGACTACCCCATTAGCTTTGCCAGTCGCCAGTTGAACGATGCTGAGATAAACTACATCACTACGGAGCGAGAAGGGTTGGCAATGATATATGCAGTAAGGAAATTTCGTTATTACCTCCTTGCCACCAAGTTTGTTTTCTATGTGGATCATCAAGCATTGTTGTATCTGGTAAATAAACCATGCTCCACAGGAAGAATCACACGATGGCTATTGATTCTTCTTGAGTTTGATTTCACTGTTGTTGTGAGACCTGGCAAAAAACATGTCATGGCTGATCATTTGTCTCGCATACCTAATGGTGAAGCTCCTACGGGGGTTGATGATGACTTACCGGACACTTTCCTGTTCATGGTGGAGACAATGCCTGAATGGAGTGAGAAGATTGTTAACTTTTTGGTTAATGGCTTTCCACCCAAGGAGCTTCATAAAGATCTAGCTCGAAAGCTAATCAAAGAATGCGAACCCTATTGCCTGATAGCTGGGACTCTTTATAAAAGAGGAAAGGATGACGTTCTTAGGCGTTGTGCCCGAGAGGATGAGTATCTATACATTTTGCAAGAGGCACATATGGGTGTAGCCGGTGGTCACTTCTTAGGAGACTTAACTGCGCGAAAGATCTTACAATCAGGGTATTGGTGGCCCACTATGTTCCAGGATGCATCACTCTTTGTGAAGGGTTGCGATGAATGCCAACGATACAAGAAACCCCAACGGAAAGATCAGATGCCCCTACATCCAATCAAAGTAAACCAACCATTTGAAAAGTGGGGTTTAGACTTTGTAGGTCCAATTAGCCCAGCGGCCCGAAACACACAATCTCGCTATATTATTGTGGCCACTGACTATATGACCAAATGGGCTGAAGCGAAAGCGACACGTAAGGCAGATGCGAGGACAACAGCCAAGTTCCTCTTTGAAAATATAATCACACGCTTCGGTTGTCCTTTTGAGCTTGTGAGCGACAATGGGACACATTTTATAAATGACGTGATTAAGGAGCTCACAACAAATTTCATGATATCCCATCATAAATCTACTCCTTATTATCCGCAAGCGAATGGCCAAGCCGAGAGTACAAACAAGACATTAATCTCTGTTTTGACAAAGACAGTTGAAGCTCATCGCACGGATTGGGATCTAAAGCTCACGACAGCTTTATGGGCCTATCGTACTGCGTACAAAGTGGCTATTAATTGCACACCATTCAAAATGGTATATGGCCAAGAAGCAGTCATGCCGTGGGAATTTGTCATTCCTAGTCTTCGTGTTGCTACTCAAGAGGGTTGGGATGGTAATCCCTTAGCAGAACGTCTGTATATCCTTGAGCGGCTAAACGAAGAAAGACAATTGGCTATATACAATGCCCTTGTGGAGAAGGATAGGAGGAAAAAATGGTTTGATCGCCATCTAAAGGACAAGGACATCAAGGTTGGGGATAAAGTCCTAATGTATGGAGTGCGAAACGAAAAGAAGAAGCTCAAATATGCTGGTAAGGGACCGTATAGAGTATATGAAATTACACCGCAAGGTACCATCAGAGTGGAGACTCTCGACGGAGTTGAAACCGTTGGATTCCTTAATGGGAGTAAATTCAAAAGATACTATGACCCCCTGAGCCAGGAGGAGTTACACGCAATCCATCAAAAGAAGGTAGCTAAAGAACAGGCTGAGCTTAAAAAGATACAAGCAAGAGTCGAAGCCAAAGAACGTCAACAGCGTGCTAGGAGACAACGAGAAGCCAACTTGGGAATTACGCAAGTATTTTTCGAGGAAGCAGAGGAGGATGCACTGGAATCTGACCCACCTCTAAGATACCCAATTGAGTTACAGAGTCCTTACGGGGAGGTGCTGTATAATGCGCTATTGGATACAGGAGCTCAACACAATTTGCTATCATATGGCGTGTGGTGTCAACTGGGAAAACCACCTTTATCCAAGAGTTCTATCCAAGTTCAAGGAATCAACAAGAAGAAAACCCCTGTCTCAGGAATTTTGCACACTCCGGTTGCTTATGACAAGGGAACTATAATTCAAAGCTTTTTGGTTATGCCTGCTAGTACCATGGAAGGGACTGTAATCTTAGGGTGCAAATGGATGATGGCCACCAAGTACAATATCGATTGGGCAACCAGACAAGTCACAACGCAAGAACCAACACTAGGTCTGACCGCTCAAAATCCTGCACCTAAGTCATCCACTCAAATATTAGATAATGAAAAATCACAAAGTCCAATGGCAAAACCATCTTCGATTGTAGGCCACCCCTCTAACGCTTCAACGCCAAGAGTGGAAACAAGCAAGGTGGTCCCTAAAGCTTCGCTTACTATGCCAAAGAGTACATACAAATGGGTCCCCAAAGCTTCGTTAACAGCTACTTCCCCTGCTCAATCTCGTTCAGCCACCAAGAAGCCTCATAAAAGGAAAGCAGCTACCCACCCGAGAAAGGGCAATGTAACATCGCGATGGATCCCTAAAAAATTATTAGTAGCCCAAGGGTACTACGAGGGAAATGACCAGATTTGGGTCCCTAAACATAAGCTGAATCCCTCTACATCACCTGTAAAACCTTGCAAACCAATTGTTGCCACCCCAACGATAATTCAAGATTGTGGTAAGGGAAAGGTAACAGAGTGCTCTGCACCACTTCTTCCAGAGTTAGTTTGGATTCCCAAACGATATCGATCATTACCACCTAGCTCAGGAAGGGGGGAGCCACATGAGCTTCTAGCTCCTCATGCCAGGCACACACTCATATAGAAGTTTCTACATGCTCTACACCTACTCTTGTCAACACCCAACAAAAAACCGATGAGTCTACGTCTCCCCTTGTAATAGTATCGTCAAAAACCATTTCCTCCATTCGTCAATGGGAGCGTACACTACCATCTCTGCAATTGGATGTGGCCACAAGGGTCATAAAAAGCTATCTGCCCACATCACAACCTATGACCCGCTGGACAAATCGGTTCCAAGAGGCTGCAACATCATTGCAAATAATATGATCTACCCAAGGAAAGGGGGAGCATGTACTCACTCTCGAAATTCTATTGCTTCCTCCTTAACCTTCTCCCCTGACCATGTAATTGCCAAATTCAAGGGGATGTATATATATAGCTTCATACATAGAAAAGAAAAGAGAAAAACAAAAATAGTAAAAAGAGCAAGAGCACAAAAACAAGAGAAATATCCATATACAATCAAGAACTAGATTGTCCTGTCATAAACCTACTGATGCTATATCTGTGTTTGCAGATATGGCAGATGCCCGATCATCATACACTTCATCCACTCCTACCTTTGGTGAGAGGTATCATCTGTACCTTTCTCAGATATTCCACATGTGCTATCCTGTAATTGAAACTGAATGGGATCATATAGATGTACTAGCGAGAGAGGAAAATATTGAGGAATTAGAATGGCTAATTCGCCTATTGACCATGACTGACCCCTACTCCGTAGAGGACATATCCCCGATAGCCCAATGCTTTCCTTTTCCACAAGATGACTATCCTCGCATGGTTACATTTTTGATGAGTTTATGTGGATGGGAAAATGAAAAGGAAATATCTGACAATGATGAATGGACGGATGAAACTCATGGCACTACTGAGGTTGACTTTATTTGTTTGGATGATGCGGATAGAGGCTTAGCCTTAGGGCTAGAGCCAGGACTCTACAACATCCTCTTACCGTATCCTCAGTAGTAGTGTGGTGACTGGTAGGTAGGTTAGTGTTTTTAAGTTTTTTCTAGTTTAGATTCCTTAAACAAGTCTTGAAATTTTCACACTGATGTGCCTCTCGAGGTATAGTGCTTGTTAGTTGATTGTACAGGTTAAAAAAGTTTGAGGTGGGTTCGCTTTCAAGTCTTGAGACTGCCGCAACGTTCATCAAAATATATCTACATCAAATTGCAAGCTGTCTCATCAAATCAAGGAGATCTCCAATTTACAGGTGTAATTCTTCCATACCCACTCTCTTTCGTTTTTACTGTCAATCAATTGCTTTAACTATAATGCATGACCACATGGAAATTATCAATGTACTACTTAGTTTTTGAAGTTGCTTGCATGCTAGTGTAAATCATTAATGAGCTTAACTTTATTGGAAATATTCCTAGGTAGCATGACGTCTTTAGTTAACCTTGGAATACAATTGTCTTAGGTCTAGGGTCAAACCATCTTAATGTTTGACACCTGGCCATGTGTGTGTTGACCTCTAGGACATAGCTATTACCCCTTTGTCGAAAGGATGCAAGACAAATTATAGTTCAGGAGCGAAGATCAAAAGAAATAGATTATTAAAAAAAAAAGCCTACAATAAATGGCAATACAAGTCTATGATGTGCTTTAATGTTGGCCTATCGCCTTATTGATACTTGGTAGGCGAGGAGTATTCTACTCCAGACCGATGCCTTGGTTGGTAGGGGGTAGCCTTGCCTAAAGTAAGCTAATAGATTCCTGGATAATGCCTTGTGTTAAACATGGTACCAGGATCGATGTTAGTTTTGCCTTAGGAAGGTCGCCATTGTGTGTAAAAATTGTCACGTGCATTAAATTTAAAAAAAAAAGAAGGCAAAAAGCTCCTGTAACTCTGATGTTTCTTATATCCCAAGGCTTGTGGTATTAACTTGTTCTTAGAGTAGACACAGTGTGGTCATCTATTTATTTATTAAGCTTGGTTATTTTCCTTGACTTAGGCCAGTTATAAACCTTGATTAACCTTTGACACCTTGCTTACTCTTGATTTACTTTCAATAATTTTAAACTCATGTTAATTTGCTACACTAGCTCATTCATGTGACCCTTAAACTAAGTTCTCATAGCAACATCCATTGTGGTTTAACATGCTTGAATTTACACACTTTATATCTTTTGAATTCCAGCATACTTTCACTCTACTTTCCTATTTTGCAGACGGTCCACCACAACATCCCTATCGAGCTTACCATACCATAGATTCCGAGGACGGAATCTACATCAGGAAGGGGGGCATGTTAACCCATGACGGACATTGAGACGTACTATGTTTTACGTTATTTATTTAAATATTCTGAGTCATGGGCCGGTCTTGTCGGCACCATATGTTAAGGATGAAGGGATTGGGTGATCGCTGATGAGAGGCGCACCTTGAATATCAGTAGGATAAGGGTTAGGATTGGCCGGCCATGTATGGGCGCCCAAGTGTGAACGGCCAAGTCACCTATAAGAGTCAAATGTAACCCTAAAATCCTCATTCTCATGTGTTGTGAATACAAGAGTGCTCTTGCCTTATCTCTTTGGTTTCCTTCTCCTGCGTGTGTGAGAGAGAGAGAGAGAGAGAGAGAGAGAGAGTGAGAGAGCGATCGAGCACTGTGTAGTGGCACGGTGGCAGAGAGGCGGTAGAGCAGCGAGACGGCGGCTCCTCCTTCATGGCTGCGACGCGGGAATCCTTCAAGGCGGTGGTTGAGCGGTGAGTGACACACCCTTTGGCATTCTGTTTGAGCTTCCTTCCCTGGTTGTATGCTTGTAGACATCCGTGGCTCGCATACGGTGTCTGGCAAGTCCCCAGCTACGACCTGTGCGGTAAAAGCGCACAATAAGGGTTCGTAAGGCTTGTCCATCGAGACAAATATCGTTTCGATGCAGTGAAAAGTAAGCAAGAGATCCCAAGGTGGTTCAGTCATACCAAGACAACATTCATCGAAGGTTGCAGTGATTCTGTCGATTTTATCGGTTATTATCGCACAAGGTAAGTTGTGTATCTATTTCAAAAAATGAAAGAGGCAACCAGATACTCACTTTCTTGCTTTCAAAGCAAAGACTGAAGAAAGAAAAAAAGCGCCAGGGTATGCCTAACCTTCCCAAGGTTGAGTGTAGGGACGAGTATTTCTACGATGAATTCAATGATTGTCCGAGAGAAGAGGGGGTACAAATAAAAATGTAATGCGGATGCAATGCTCACAAAAACTTGGGGTTGCAAAACAACTCATAAGCACGGAGTTACTCGATGGAGCCACGAGTAAGGTGATACAAGAATACGAGCTTCCATGTTTCCGAAGATGCAGTAGGTCAAAAAATCTAGGATGCGGCCATGGACGAAGAGACGACAGCCTTGGAAGCAGACTATGCTTGAGATTTGGCACCTTTGTTTCATAACGAGAGGGAAATCGACTGCAATTGGGTTTGAAGGTTGTAGACCTATCGGCGGTAGGGCTGAACCATTTGCCATTTTCTAAGATCAAAGAGAAATTTTGTTTCAGCTGTTATTACCGGCTTGCTCTTTTCTACAAGGAGTGCTTCTTTTATCGAGATCCACACGAACTTCGCAAACTCGATGATGGCAATTATCTTGGGATTTTGCGCCTTCCTATACGTTTCACGAAAGGTCTCCATCCAGTGAGTCATAGCTAGTGCTAGAGGTGGAGTAGGGATGATGGGACAACTCCATTTAAACATCGCCTCTGGTTCATTGAGATTCTACCAGGATCGCCTGCAAGGGATGGCATGTACCGAACGACGGGGACCTACTTGGATTGACATAGGTGGGGCACACTAGGCCTTTCAACAATACTGACCGTGGGGCACACTAGGCCTTTCAACGATACTGACCGTGAGGCAAGGTACTTGCAGAGCTCGTTGGACACCTCCGGTGGCTTGATGGAGGGTAAGGGCATTGGGGCTCCTCTTCGGAGGAGGCGAGTGGAGAGTGCTCATAATGTGGTCTCCTTTGCTCGAAACTACAACGTGGTTTCAGGAGATTTAGTCTTCATGTTGGCTCAAACTGAACACATTGCAGATTTTAAAATCCGTCTCCACGAGGATGTGCCTTTGAGAAGTTTTGGAGTACTTTGCCTGGTACGCCCAGAGCGTCATCAAGGGATTAAGCCATTAGACCTTGTTTATAGGGAAGCAAAGCAAGTACCCATGGAAGCTCAAGCACGTAACTGTTTTCTTGAAATTGGGCTACGCAACTGGTGAAGCACAGAACATCAACCATGTGCGCGCCGAAGGGAGAGTAGCCTCTCTACCTTGATCGTTACACTTGACTTACAGTTGGCTCGCTCTTGTGGTGAAGAACTTCTCTAGGGAGCACATCCTGGAAAGACGGTCCAAGCTGATCATCAAGTAACAACTATCGTCGTATATCACATGAAGGAGAGACACCGAGGTTAGCGGAGCTCCTTGTAGAGGCCAACGGTGGATGTCGTCGAAGGCCAAGCCATTGCAATGCTTCTCAATCTCACGGCCCATCCACCATTGTGTATCTTTGTGCACATTGTAGATTCATACGTGCACCTGGCATTGGACATCGAGAAGTGCAGGGTTGTTCCGTCACCTCTTCGGACGAGGTGACTTTGAGGACATCATTGCCATTGGCGTTGAGGATTTGAGATCGTTTTCTAGCCATCTCACGAAATGTAGTACCAACTCCTTCCTACACCATGACTACTATGGGTGGCGACAGGGTAGCATATGTGGAATCTGAACTTCAATGGTTACGATATGTCCAAGCAACCACGGCTGATCACGAATTCACAGAGGATTGGGGTAGAAGGATGGAAGAGATCCTAATTCTAGTAGGATCCCTGAAGATAGAAGAATCATCTTCAGAAGGGCGAGAATAGAAGGAAAATAGGGGTGAGAAAGAAGTTCCAACCTCTAGAAAACCCAAGGAACCCATCAAAACCTTGCTTAAGAAACAACGTAATCCACAACCCGAACCAGCAAACAAAGAAAATGTCATTGTCTAACAAGAACCCTCGACCATCTTTACTGGATCAAGCTTCGGACAAATTGCTGGAAGAGGAAGATCACAAAGATGTCTCGGTACATTTCAAGTCTTATTCCATACAAGACCAAGACATATTTTGTGAGAAAGCTAAGCGGATAGCAAACACATACGACGATGGAGTCCATGAAAGGCCAGCAAAATTAAAAGAAATCAATTTGGCTAGGCCTGGAGAGACCCCTAAACCAGTCCTTGTGTCAGTAGACCTCACCAGGGAGGAAGAAAGTGATTTGATCACTTTACTCAAAGAATATAACAATTGTTTTGCCTGGTCTTATGAGGACATGAAGGGTGTGCCACCAGAAGTGGTGCAACACATGATTCCTATACGAGACAATGCGAAGCCAGTGCAACAACGGCCTTATGACATGAATCCCAAGTACGAAACGATAGTGAAAGAGGAGATTGACAAACTTCTAGATGCGGGATTCATATATGAGATCGAGCATACTGAATGGGTGTCTCCCATTGTAATCGTAACGAAGAAGAATGGTAAAATACGAGTGTGCGTGGACCTCAAGAAGGTCAATGCAACTACCATGAGGGATCACTATCCCTTGCCATTCACTGAACATGTGCTTGAAAGAGTGGCAGGCCATGAAGCATATAGTTTCTTAGATGGATTCTTTGGATACAACCAAGTGTCCATTGATCCAAAAGATCAACACAAGATGGCCTTTGCCACAACATGGGGTGTGTTTGCATATCGAAAGATGCCATTTGGATTAACTAATGCCCCAGCAACATTTCAAAGACTCATGAGTACGGCTTTCAAGGAGTACTTGCGTATCTAGCTCGAAATCTTTTTAGATGATCTATGCATATACTCTTGATGGATGGAGCACCTAAAATATTTACGAACGGTCTATAGGATTTCACTTAACCCACTAAAATGTCAATTTTGGGTTAGACACAGTGTTATCCTAGGTCATGTGGTGTCCAAGAATGGGATCTCCACAGACTTTAATAAGATCAAATTGATCTTGGAATTACCCCCACCAACAAACTTCAAAGGTGTTCAACGATTCACTGGACACACCGAGTATTACCGAAGATTCATCTACATGTATGCGGAACTGGCTCAACCGCTGTACCGGTTGTTAATTGATTTCATATGGACAGATGAATGCCAAAAGGCATATGATGCCTTGAAATGAGCTCTAGCATCAGCACCAATCCTACGTGCACCAAACTGGGATTTGATATTCCATGTTCATATTGATGCATCTAACTTCGCAATAGGTTGTGTGTTAGCTCAGCCTGGCGAGCATAAGCTTGATCATCCTATATATTTTGCGAGTCACCAACTGAATGATGCTGAAAGAAATTACACCACCACTGAGCGAGAGGGTTTGTGAATGGTATATGCGGTGAAGAAATTCAGGCATTACCTATTGGCAAACAAATTTGTATTCTTGTCGATCACCAAGCACTCCTGTACTTAGTGAATAAACCGTGTATGATGAGAAGAATTACATGATGGCTGTTGATCTTGATGGAGTTTGACTTCACGGTCGCAATCAGGAAGGGAAGAACACATGTTCTTGCTGACCACATGTCTCGAATTCCCAATGGAGAGGAGCCAATAGGTGTGAAAGATGATCTACCAGACGCGCCATTGTTTCTAATAGATTTGATTCCCGAGTGGGCGAAAGAGATTTGTCACTATATAACAAATGGACTACCCACTGATACGCCTTTGGACATGGCCAAAGCAAGAAGGTTGATTAGGGATGCTGCTCCTTATCAACTCATTGCAGGACAATTGTATAAACAGGGAAAAGATGGAGTGATGCACAGATGCATTAGGAAAGATGAGTTCATTCTCATCTTAGACGAGGCTCACTCAGGGATAGCAGGACACTTTGCAGCAGAAACCACAGCACGAAAGGTACTTCAAGCAAGCCTTTGGTTGCCCACTTTGTTTAGTGATGCAGTGGAATTTGTCAAACGATGTGTTCCTTGCCAAAGAGCATCCAAACCATAGAACTGGGAAAGAATGCCACTGTCCATGACCCATTTGAAAAATGGGGAATTGACTTTGTTGGCCCCATTAGTCCGGCTGCCATTAATAGCCAAGCTAGGTACATCATCCTTGCCACAGATTACTTCACTAAATGGGCAGAAGCGAAAGTCGCCCAAGTCAACTGCCAAGTTTTTGTTGAACAGGTGATATCACGGTATGGATGTCCCTTGGAATTAATCAGTGACCGCGGCTCACATTTTTTAAACGAAGTAATCACAAGGCTGACGACGGAATTCATGATTATCCAAGACCATTCAGGGTCACAAACACTAAGTCTTCATCATCAACAGGTGCTCCAATTGAGCCAAGAGAATCTGCAAGGCCTTTAACCTTCATGGAATACTCGTTTATGCTTAGCTTATTCCTCTGCACATTATGCAACTTCTGTTTGAGTTTCATCTTCCGTGCAGTGGTATTGGTGGTGTACATCTTCACCAATGTATCCCATGCCTCCTTTGGCGTTTCTGCATCCTGTATATGCACAATCATTGAGTTTGAAACACTGACTAACAACCAATATATTGCCTTCCCGGCATTTTCATACCATTCTTTAAAGGTCTTCAAATCTACAGTAGTAGGAGCAGCACCCAAAACTGGTTCTTGCTCATCACCATTGATAAATGGCCATACTTGCTTTCCCATAAGGAAGTTTGTCATCCTAAACTTCCATGCTTGGAAGTTGTCCTTCTCAAGTTTCTCGTTAACAATAGTTGACATAATTTCAGACATTTTGCAAAGTCAAAACTGTGACTACAAGAGAAAGGAATAGAGTTCTACGTCACAAGGGCAAACAACAACAATTCTGCAACACCAAAAATTCTGCCTCACAAGGGCGCTGGCAAGCAGCCACGAGTCACACCAAGTGACGACGAAAATGCATAAACATAGTAACCCAAAATTGGCATGCGTTTCTTAGATTCTCTGCAATGGGACACAGAGCAATCATTCTGTTACAACTTTGCTCAATGGCGAAAAATAGGCATACACAGTCAGAAACGGCCACTTTTCCAAAGTGCCTGTTGAAACTTCGCCATGTCAAAACAAATCCCGAAACGGTTTCGGAATGGAAATTTTTGTGACAGCAACTCCTACGGAGTTAAATTTTTCTAGGTGATGCTCTCGTGCTCCACAACAAAGAGCACCTCAATATGAGGTTTTGCACTTTACACTTACGACTGTGTACCTGCACCAATATGCTCCCGAAAGCTCGAGAGAATGGAGATGTTGATCCTCTTACCAAAGTTTCACGAGCTCCTCTTGCCTCTACTTGCTGCCTGAGCTCCTCACCATGAACCAAGCTATGATACCATGTAAAGATGTAGGGAGAGAGGTAGGAGACTCGACTGCAGCTTTCTTAACAACACACAAAAGAGAGAGGATACAAGGTTGGAGGCTGAAGCCTATCTTCACTTTAGCACACAATAACAATACAATGAAAGATGGGTATACACTATATGTGTAACCCTAGAATACACGGTTCATATGTGAATCCAATCCAAACATACGTGGCTATCTAACTACACCACAAGTAACCCTAGAATACACGGTTCATATGTGAATCCAATCCAAACATACGTGGCTATCTAACTACACCACAAGTATACCTAACATAAGATGGTGACATAAATGATAGTCACCCAGGATATACATCAGGGGTGGAGCTTGATATCTCAACACCAAGTACCAAGTCTTCGAATTCAGCGAGAAGTAACATGAAATTTCATCCTCCTTGTGTTGCGTGCACTGAATTATGGTCTTGAAAATTTTCAAAATGTTTTTCAACACTTGAAGAAAGCACATAAAATGAAGCACTTTGGCTTTTTACATCAAGAGGAAATTCCTCATGGTTAGAAAGTTATGGTTCCAAGGGCTTCACCATAAAAGCAATATCCTCCCAATTAAATCACCAACACCTAGCTAGCCTAGTGGTAATGTAAGCTTTTGACATTTGGGAGGCCATGGGTTCAAATCACACTCCACTTAAAATCCTTCTACTTTAATATATATGTAGTTATATATATAAAAGGAGAGGAGAGGAGAAGAGAAGAGAAGGAGGAGGAGAAGATAGTGAGGTGAAAGGAAGGAGTGCAGAAATCAGAAGAGAAGGAGAAGGAGAAGATAGAAAGAGAAGGAGGAGGAGAAGATAGTGAGGCGAAAGGAAGGAGTGCAAAAATCGGCTGAAATTTTTTTTCTACAGCAGATCCATGCACGCCTCGCCACACAGTCAGAGTCGCGTGGTGCAGAATAGTTACAAATACGCAGGCAGGATTGTAGTCGCGCAATCACCTCACACGGCCATGAAAATGCAATCATTGCTCTGCGCTTTAGCCAACCGGACCACCGTAGTCACAATCCCGCACTTCGTAGTCGTAGGAGATGTTTTTCTCTTTTCAGTGTTGCTAGCCATGGAGATTACGTATCTTAACAACCACACCAAAAATGTGGATGTGCAACATTATGGTGGTGCCATTACAAACATACACATTTGGGATGCCATAATGCATCATGGCATAAGAGGTGCCGTCGTTTTTAAATTATAGTAGACGAGGGAGAGAGGGAAGGAGCATGATAAAAATGTCAAAAGAAGATTCTACATGAGGTAGAAAGTGATGCAAAGGGTATGCACAACAAAAGGGTGATGGAGTGAAGCTATATTCATGGAGAAGAGTGGCTCATATATAATGGAAAGGCATGGAGGCAATACAAATGTAGTGGAGGGATGGAGCATTCTATGTGGACTTGAGAAAACTAAGTGAGAGAGAGAGCATCAAAAGGAGATGGGTGTGGACTAAGGGAGTGGAGAGGAGCATGGCTATAAGTGGTATGGGTGTATCAAATGAAGAGTGTGTGTCCAATACAAAGGAAAGAGCCTTCTTAAATAGGCAAGGTGAGGTTGTAACTTCCCAAATATAATAATGCTACTTTTCCAAGTTTATCCTCTTCCTAGCCTATCGTCGACCGCACCATGAATTGTAAGCCACAATAGTTGGGCTTCTTTTTTCCTATGCTCCAAACCATATCTTAGATCCTTTTATTTGATCCTCATTATTTTATATTTTGGATGGGTTGGCACAAAGATGCTCTGCCACCTCAATCCCTCTCCCCTAATATTTCATGTACCTTGGCCCATGGGTGACTCATGATTCTTGTCCTCCCAAATTATTTATTATTATTGGTTCATAGAGTAGCTTCCCTCTCATTAAATGCGGGTGAGGTAGAGGCATGACCCATTCAAGATGCTCCTCCATCTCATCACATTTATGCATATTATAATACACACACTTTAACCTATATGCATAATTGAGAAGATGCTTGCCTACATGGAGGGTGGCACATGGAGCTCCTTACCACTTCAACCATGGGGCCATGAACATGTATTATTCTATGAAACTAATGCCACACATGCATTCACATATTTACTTATTACATTTACAAGAGTTCATTTTTTTAGTTAACAGTACATGGTGTAAATAAGTAGGGAGAGAGGGAGGAGACTCGACTGCAGCTTTCTTCACAACTCACAAAGGAGAAAGGACACAAGATTGGAGGCTGAAGCCTATCTTTACTTTAGCACACAACAAAAACAATGAGAGATGGATATATACTATACGTGTAACCCTAGAATACACGATTCATTTGTGAACCCAGTTCAAACATATATGGCTATCTAACTGTGCCACTACTATAACTAATAAAATTTAGTGACATAAATGAGAGTCACCCAAGATATACATCAAGGGTGGAGCTTGACATCTAAACACCCCTCAAGCTCAAATCCATCTTGTATACACCAAGCAAGCTCTTGAATATGCGAAGCTTCTCCATACCCAAGGCCTTTATGAAGACGTCATCCTCTTACTCCTCGGTGTTGACATAGACAAGATCAACCTCTCCATCTAGAACCTTCTCTCATACAAATTGATAATGTACCTCAATGTGCTTCGTTCTAGCATGATAGACTGGTTTATTAGCAAACATAATGTTACTAATGTTATCACAATAAATGAAAACTGCACCATGCATTAACTAGCCCAAATCAACAAGTAGCTTCTGTAACCAAACCTCACATGCAAGCATAGCTGCACCTCTATACTCAGCCTTTGTGCTTGACAAGGTAACTGTCGATTGCTTCTTGCTACTTCAACTAATAGTAGCACTCCTAAGAAAAAACATAAATCCGCTAATAGATCTCCTATCAGAGATACTACTAGCCCAGTCAACATCTGTGTATCCATATACCTATAACAAGTGCCTAGTCTCAAAAAAAAGTCCATATTGTAAAGTAAACTTCACATATCTCAATATGCACCTAACCGAATCCAAATGTGGCTTCCTCAGCACCTACATAAATTGACTCAATAAACTCACAACATACCTTAAATCTGCTTTGGTGATAGTCATGTATATCAAACTACCAACTATGCATCTATACGCAATGATATCTTCAAGAAGCTCCCCTTTTTCTACACAGAGCTTCACATTCTGCTCCAATGGAACAGAGATGGACTTACAACATGTCATCCCATACTTGGACTGCATATTCAAGCCATATAGCCCTTGCAATAGCCATATCCCACCATAGAATGTAATAACTCCAATGCCTAGGAAGTAATATAGCTCTCCCAAATTCTTCATTTAAAATTTTTTGTTGGCTTTGTAAATGAATTCCATCTTTCCAAAGAGGCCTCTAATGGTATACTCAACATACTAGCCAGTTGGGGATGATCTAACACTTGTTTGGCCTGACGTTCCTAAATATTGCCACCAACCCCATCGACAAGCTTCTCATAATGCATATAACAATTACTTGCACCTTGCTTATGCAATCCAATAGTACCAAAGATACTTTCTTTAGGTAGGGTCAAACCTTGCTTTTTTAATTTAGAATTAAGCATGTTGTAGGTTTGAGTTCTAAAAGCATCCTCGCCTCTTTGTGCTTTGGTTGAGATCATAAAATTTTCATATTTGCCTACAAATTTCACAATTTCTACTTTCTTTGGTGAAAGAACAAATTTGAATTTGATATGTTGATTGCAATAACTTTTTGAAAATTATGCAAAATGTAACACCCACAAGGACACATATAACTAAGATTGTCAAATTAGTTACATGCCTGCTTGTGGGTGCTACATTTTGCATAATTGTCAAAAGTTATTTGCAATGAGCATATCTAATTCAAATCCACTCCTAATAATGTGGTCATGTACCAGTCTTTATCACAAGGAGGTACACACTTGTATGATACACCAAATCATGACTTTATATGGCTTTATGCCATCTAAATAGACTTTCTCATAGAGTTCAAGAGCATACAAAGTTTCACTGAACTAGGCATCACCAACAATCTTTCCGCTCCAAGAAGTCACATTTTTAATTAGAATTTCATCAAACACTTTGTGAGCCTCCTCTACATTGCCATATTTGGTATACAGGTCACCAAGGCTACTTCCAATAAATTGGCTAGTATGTTGTCTTAATACTATAATAATAATAATAATAATGCTAAAAATTTATAGGCTACACATACTCGTTGATTTAAAGCTAAAAAATAATTATCATTTGATGTATTTTGGTTGCCATACATGTGTCATTTTGATTACGAGCATTACCTACAAAAGGAGCATACAAGAAACCCATAAAAGCTAACCTTTACTATTAAACTAACCAAACACATAAAAAACCTAAGCAAAAGCAAAGCTAAAAACAAAGCACAAACTGGAGAGGAAGTGTGCCACCTCTCAGATGGTTTTTCTAATTTGGGTTTTTTAAAAGGGAAATGGATTTCTATTCATATTTGTCAAGTTTTAATTTCTAAATAATTTCAATTTAAGTGATCTATTACACTCAAACTAAATAATAAGAACATAATCAGACATCTCTTTTTACATATATGAAAAACAATGGATTCTAATTTAGCATTTTTTTGTTTTCTAATTGTGCCATGGGTATCTTTATTTTTGAATATGAACTTAGTGTAAGAGTACCTAGAAGAACAACATACAAGCAAAGTATTATTGTTAAATTGTAATTTTTTGAAAAACTTAGTCATTGTGGTTCAAAACACCTTAAATTTGTATTTAAATTTTAATATTTAATAAAACTCATTATGTTAACTTTTCAATAAGAATTTATCTTCAAATTCATGCCTCTTTCTATAGTTGCAAGAATGTAAAGTAATTAAACTATTACATTCTTTGATATACTCTCTCTCATTTATGTATTCATCTTATCAACTACAACTATTGTTTACAAAAGAAACTTTGAGTCTACAACAAAATCAACAGAAGAATTCAACCATGTAAGTATAAAGCTACATATAATACATCTCTATTTTTATTTATGAAAAAAATCAAATACAAAATAGAAATAATAATTTTCACAACAAATTTATCTATTTTGAAATGCATGAATACTTTATCTAAAATAAAAGTTTTAAATTTTAGCTTTAAAAATATTGCAAATAATTGTCTCTTTTATTTTTAATTATCATTTCAAACATTAAAAATTATTTAATTTATTTGTAATTATCATTTCAAATATTAAAAACTATATTAAATCCAATAATCATGCAAAAACACTTTTCCAATGAAGGATACCATTAAAGAGAAAAGAGAGAGCCAAAATAGCAATGGATCAAACACAAGCAGATAAAATTGCTAATCTAGAACCATCTGCACATCATCATGGATCAACATCGATTTCCTCCTCAAGAGATGGAGTAAAAGTTGTAACAACTTGCTATGTCAAATGCACAGTCTTCCTTGGGAAATATTTTTTATCCACATATGTGGAAAGAAATTCAAGAGATAGACAATGGCTAACTTTACTTGGAGGGATTGCCTAGTTGAATGTGCAGTTCTTTTTCACAACAGATTACAAATGTTCATGAAAAATTATATCTTGAATCCATCTGGCATACTCAGTTGGGTTGACCATTGTATCAACAACCGATATGAAATCCAAAACCGTGGATCACTTCATGCACGCATCATACTATGGATTCTCAAAGATGATAGACATAATATCCAATGAAAAGTAGCTCACACACTGAGAAAAAACTCAATATATGCACATAGCAAAAATCAAATGTTACAATCTCACTTGTATGATTTGGTAAAAACAAAATAGATACACATTTGTAGAAAATCATGTATAAGGTAGCCAAGAAACATCAAATGCAAGTACGGTTTTCCTTTCGAACCACAACTAAATCCCTTTGCTACAATTGACAAAAAAAACTCAACAATGGCTATACTATTGGCCTGGATATGAGCATAGGAACGTTGTCCCATACCACTCAACCATCCTGTTGCTATGGAGTGCACACATGAACATACAACGAATAACCAACTCTAGCATCAAGACCTTAGAATGAAACCCATTCTCAAAGGATGTGAAGGAGGGGAAGAACCGATAAATGTAGAGGGACCATGGAATGGAATCCATTTTCATACATTTGAATGGTATCATGGTAAAGAAAGGCAACATTGAATATAAATGAATCTTAAGGATAATTAAGAGCATCTAACCCAATATCCAATAAGGGAAATAGACCCTAATTTACCAAAAAAAATCACAACTCCATAGTCTCCCTTATGGGGAAAAAAAAGGTAAGGGTAAACACAAAGTGAAAGAAAAAGATAGCCACCTACATAAGGTAGGAAAGCACAGAGAAACCACCTTAAAAGACTACCCTAAGCAAAGCGAGCAGCAAATGCACTGAGCTCCTCATTGCCTCTAGCAAAATACCTAATTTGATTAAACTAGCAATTCTTGACAAGCCTTACCTATAATATATTTTCACACTTAAAATTTCATGTTATAAATAGCCTTTATAAAAGTTTGATGCTTCATCTTGTTGTATTTATTTATTGATGGAAGTTGATTTCATTTCATCTTGTTGTATTTATTTATTGATTGAATTCGATATCCTTTTATAAATAGCCTTTCCACAAGTTGGATGCTTCATCTTGTTGTATTTATTTATTGATTGAAGTTGATGTCCTTTACTTCCATTTCTATTTGGAGCACATGATAATCTTTAATTTAGTCTTTTCACAAGTTGGAGCTTCATCTCGTTGTATTTATTTATTGATTGAAGTTGATGTCCTTTACTTCCATTTTTATTTGGAGCACATAATAATCTTTAATTTAGGATGCATTTTCAATCTTTTTAAAAAGAGATTACAATTCTTCATTTGCTTAACCATCATGCATCTCCCTTGTGAAGGATTCCCTTTACATCGCCCCCTTGCAAATTTTAGCTAGCCCATCTATATCTTGATTCCTTTGTGACCATATACTTCTAGTGGAAAAAGAAACATGCATCTCTAGATATATGTGATCTTATTACAACATGTGTAGCCTAACTGAAAGATAATCTCTCCACTCATGCTGCCAACATGCTTGAACTACCCTCTCAAATTGGCATAATGCTTTTTTTGCTCTCTTATGTGACTGTGAGTGGTATTGTTTACGCATAATTGTGCTCATATGTCTTATTGCAATACTCATGGTCATTTATGATGGATCTTAGTGCTTTTTTAGGGGTACTTTTTAAATCTTCACAAAGCATCACTTGATCTATGTTGGCTTGGTCAGAATTGAGGTGAAAATGTTCTTTAGCTTTATTGGATTTAGATTATTTTGCTCTCTTATGTGATTGTGAGTGGTATTGTTTACGCATAATTGTGCTCATATGTCTTATTGGCCTTCCCCTCTTTCACCTCTCTCCTCCCTTCATTCCTTTACCCTCTCCCAATATGTTTTTTACTTCCACTTTCTTCCTATTTACTCATGTCATCTTTCTTTTTACATGTTATTGGAGGATTTTCTTTCCTTGTCAAAATTTTCAACTTTTATTTTATATGGGGACATAGTGGCTATGCCACCTTGTTGATATATTAATACAATAGGTCTTCTTTTTTTTTTTGGGGGGGGGGGGGGGGGGGACATTTGGAGGCAAATCTCTAAGTTCTTTATTCATCTTTGTTTACTAAAGGCAAAGGTGCCATCCAAAGGCTGTGCCACATGGCACTCTCTCCTTGACACACAAGGCTGCCTTGCCCATCACATTTTCCTCAAGGATGCCTTCTTGTCAAACACATTTTCACAAAAATTTGAAAATGCATTTGTGTTATTTCTCTACCCAATAGCTCCTCTTCTCTACCTCCAATTCCTTTACCATGTCCTCCATTGGCCATCCCTTTATTCATAAGTAGTGATGCTCCACATTGTAGTACAGACCATCAGGTCTTATAGATGGACAATTGTTGAGTGATGATACCTGATGTTGACCAACAAGCTATTCTGGTCCTTTGAGTGGACTTGAGGATTGTTTTGTTTGGATGCCCAACAATCCCACTCTGAAAGTGCATTTCTATTGGTCGATGCCCATTGTTTAATTGTGAGCTTGGGCTAGAAAGTGGAAAAATCTCCTCGTTGTATGTTGAAACTAAGGAGGGATTTATGCCTACTTATTTGGAATGAAGAGCACAATATTAGACGAATTGTTTGCACCTACAACATTGCTTGGTGGGTTAATAGAGACACACAATTCTAACAAAGTTTTGGTCATCACCTTCATTGAAGACCAAAGGAGAGATAATCAACATGTGCCCCTAAATAAATTGGCCACATATACAGATCATAGGGAATCTAGAGGATCCAGATGACAACTATGATCCATTCATAGGACACTTTCACATAGGATATGTCATCCTCCACCATCGAGCAAAGAATTTTGGTCTAATTAAATCATGAACTCACCACCACTTCCTTTAATTGTTATCCTCAATCAAGTTATCTAGGCTACCCTAGCTTATCAATTCCTTCTTGATTCAATGCCCCATATTGTTAGCAAACAAGTTGCCACCTAGTGGACGAGATTTCCATGCGAGGATGCAAAAATAGTTTCAAAATCACTTTATTACAATTAGACATCCCTCCATCCAAAAATCACTCTAAATCCTACTCTTCCATGTTGGATATCAATGCTCTACTTGCATATAACTACATAAGTGGAAGCTGAATCTACTTGCGAGCCCCCATATGAGAAGGAGGCATTGAGTAGTGTGGTTTCCATGTAGGTCCTAGTTTATACACTAGAAGGGGGCCAAATGTGGCCCAATGTTATGCGTTCATTAAAAGCAGGTAGTGGTAAAGCAATCACCAATGTAACATAAGTGGTTTGATTGTAGGGTTGACTAGGTTGGACACCAACAAAGCATAAACCAACCTCACTAAAAGGGGTATATATTGATAGCTTGCATGCCCCATCCTCATTACTCCCTTTAGTAGCTCTAGTTTCCTTAGCATACAATCTATGCATCTCTATTTTTTCGAGCATGCCAACAAAGTTTCCTTACCGAAACACACAATTGGGAAGTGGCCATCGTCTACTATATCAATTCAGGATATCATATTTTTTAATTCTCCATACTATCTACTATATATTCTCTATCTACAAGATCATGTTATTTCTTTTTCACAAATGTTATATTATTTCTTACATGGTATCAGAGCTTTGGCTCTAGACAAGAAGATCTTGTAGCGCGTTTCAGTTCATGAGCAGATTTGGAGAGATGGTTCAACACACAACACTTTAATCCCACCTTTTGGCAAAAGGGGAAAGCTAGATGGCAACAACTACACATTTGGAAGTTCAAAATGAAGGCAATATTAAGCTCATATTAGCTTTGGGAGATGACAACAATAGCAGATGCGATGTTGATTGCAAAGCCAGGTCTAGCCAATGCAACAAATGTGTTTATACCAATAGAAGCTAAGAGTTTGGCAAAGAAAAGGAGGGACATGGATACTACATGTTCCATCATTTTGCAGTGCTAGTGACTCCATCGCGGCATTGATTTAACATGCCATGATAGTGGAGGCATGGGAAATCTTTAAGAACCAAAATGAGACCACAAATTAAATGCACATTCAAAATAGTGAAAACTAACTCATTTTTGAGAAACAATTGAATGATGATGGGGCATAAAAGTTATCACAAGGGTGAAGAATCTGCACAACCAAATGATTGTGATAGGCATCACTCTCAATACCATAGATCCTACATAAAGGTACACACAAATCCTTCCTTGTTATATTGTTGAGCACTCATGTACAAGTACCTACCCTCAATTTTGAGGATTTGGATGCCATGCTTGTGGAGGAGGAGATGTGTGAAAAGACAAGGCCAAGAGAAGATTTAGCCTTTTTCTAACAGGCTACAAGAAAGGAAAGGATAAGGACTCCAATAACCCATCTTGCTCAAATGAGAGAGAAAAGAGGAAGAGGACAATTACATGCTACTATTGCCAAAACATGGGCCACATTTCAAAGGAATGTTGCAAGAAAGTTGCTAACAAGAATAATGACACAATGAAGTTGTACAAAAAGGTGTCTATTACTATTGCACAAGAGGAGGTAGAGATGTTCATAACAATTGAAGAGATATGTATAAAGGCAATCCAGTTACATACACTCAATGAATCATGGATCATTGCACTACCATCAATCACAAAGACTAGTATACCTCTCTAAAGCTACTTAGGGAAGGGTGTCATGGTATTAGTAAAAAATGATACCAATGCCCAATGAAAGTTAAAGGTAACATTGCTTTCAAGGTAAATAGAGTTGTGAAAACTAGATTTTGTAGTCAGATTGTGT
This sequence comes from Cibotium barometz, assembly GCF_041138505.1. Classification (NCBI taxonomy): domain Eukaryota; kingdom Viridiplantae; phylum Streptophyta; class Polypodiopsida; order Cyatheales; family Cibotiaceae; genus Cibotium; species Cibotium barometz. Next base: position 28,839,631 of record NC_141109.1, read on the forward strand.
CACATGGATAACTTGAGATCAATAGCATGTTATTATTATTTACTTGGACTAGAGTTGTGTCGTGGATTAGTAAGAAGCAGCCTACCATTGTTCTTTCTTATATCAAAGCTGAGTACAATGTAGGTTGCTTTGCTGCTTGTGAGGTAGTCTACTTGAGGAGGATTCTGAGGGAGGGACATGGGAGCAATCTAGGAGCATCCTATAGAGTTGTTCTATGATAGTATAGAGTTGCATGGGAGCAACCTAGGCGCAGCCTATAGAATTCCTCTATGATAGTACAAAGCTGCATGGCAATCGCAAGGAATCCTATGCTCCATGCTTGCACCAAATACATTGAACTTCAGTATCACTTTGTGTGTGAGCTCATTGTGGATGGAGAGGTTGACATGGAGAGCTCGTTTTGGATGGAGAGTTGAGATGATGTAATGTCCTACCATAGAAATTGGTGTGGACATCTTTGTGAAGGCTCTTGGGAGAGGCAACATTGGCCTTATGCCAAAAAGATTGTTCACCTTCAGGTGGACATTGAGGGCGCATGTTAGGTATCAATTCTCCACTCTCATTTAACTATAGGGGTACCAACCAACTCTACTTGTGAGACCCCATATGAGGAGAAGGCATTGAGTAGCATGGTTGCTCGTTCGGTAGGTCCTAGGGGCCAACTGTGCTGTGATGTTATGGAGAGAAAGCTCTTGTTCGGGTCTAGGGGCCAAGTGGCTCTGACTAGGGGGGGCAAACAACCCTCTTGGAAAGGGTTTAAGGGTGATAACCCCTCACATGATAGTATGGGTTCATTAAGAAATAGTGGTGGTTAGGTGATCACCAATCTAAGTGAATGAATCTAGGGTCAATTAGGTTGCACAGACTAAGCATAAATTGACCTCACAAAAGGGGCTATATATTGATAGCATGCATAGCCCATCCTCACTACTTGCTTTAGCAACCCTTGTTTCATCATCATACAACATATGTCCTCTATTTTTTCCAGCACACCATCAAATCTTCCTCACCAAAGCACATGACTGGGAAATGGCCACCATCTACCATATCAATTTCAATATATCATATTTTTTGATTCTCCATACTCTCTACTTTCTCTCTCTCTCGTCTATTTGGCACAAATGTATTATAACTTGAAAACCAATGGTCAAAATCACTAAGCATGGAGTACCAAAAGACACAGTGAGTATCCATGGCAAAAATATGACCATTGAAGTAGAGATCCCTCCAAACAAATGAGGAAAATAAGAGCCAATGCTCTAAATTCGTACATGGAAGCTTGAGATCCCATGACCTTTCCTTAATTGAGTTTTATGTTGTCATTTCTAGGCCATCTTTCAGTGAGGGACACATTATGGAATCCTTGCCCAATGTTCAATGAGGCTTGCAATGTCTAAGGCCCTGAGATCTAATGTCTCTAATCTAAATTCCTCTCACTACCTCTATATGAGTTGGTCTAATTCGGAACGTGGCACCCTCATGGTAGATTTTTAGTCTCAACAAAGGCTAAAGATGTTATTGTTGAAACATGATTCCTTGCACATACTTTGCCACTTGCTCCTATTGCATGACTTGACTAGTTTCTATCTTTTAATTAGGGTGATTGTCTAATTACTTGGACCTGCTACTTGGCATCTTGGTCACAACTAACTCACGAGATGATTTTATTTAGGACAATGATGATGTGCTTGTGGTGGTTCCTTTTGGCTTAGGGAATGCACTTGCTACATTCCACAAGTACATGTTGCATATGATGACATGAGAAGCTAGAGAAACTACAAAATCAAAGGTTCAATGAAGACATGACTCTGAGTAAAGTCGAGGCAAAATGTCCAATGGCATAACACCGAGGACACATGGATGACCAAAATAGAAGGTCTCAATAGTAGGCACTACAATTGGGTCTCATTGATTCCTATGAACATGCAAGCATGAATGTTTCAATCAATTCAAGAGAACCTGTAAAGGGAAAAAGAGGCAAGACCCAAATGTCTAGGCATGATGGAAGCATGGATTTAGCTCTAGCTCTACATCATATATCTCTTAGCTCTATTTTGCCATCACAGGGCTAGGTCCCGACCACATCTTTCATTGTTTGTTGAAGACCTAGCCTTGTCAACCAATCTTGGTTATTGGCACAACCATTGCGAAGAATTCTCAAAATTCTACCTTAGTTCCACATTGAATTCACTGTTAGAGTTCTTTTGAGAGGAAAGTGTTTGGACAATAGGAATTAGGGGAAGGATGATGGCAATTTTGCTGAGTGAGTTTGATATCTAGGAAGACCATATCAACTTTGTTTGTCCACTATGTAGCAATCGAGTGTGGGTGCGCAACTTGAGAGTGCTTCAACCAAGTTATGTAAAGAAATGGCACATTCATGATTACAACTCCAAAGAACTATGATTCTTGATGTGTTGCAGGCATAAGCTGGAATCCTCTTTGAAGCACTTTTGGCTCTTTACATATGTGAAGTGGGAACTCCACCCCCACAAAGTACTTACTTAGTGTACATAATTTTAGAGATGTCCCACTAGGAAACAAAATCAATAGGAAGAGTCATACTTTCATTAAAAAATTTAAAACAAAGAACATCCTACAATCTCCCAGTAAAAAGACATTACTAACTTAGTATAATGTTCGTCCCCTTGGTTGAGTGCACCAAATCATAACAACCAACATCCACTTTCATTGAATTTTTCCCAAAACCATTCATCTCCTTTGTGGACATTTTATCATCCTCACTCCTACCCTTGATACATATTTATGTTAGATTGAAGTTTGCATTGATATAGGCTGTGCTTGGTGTGTGTTTGGTCACACAACATTTTTCAATATTGGAGACATATAGAATGCAATATTTAACCGATTAATTCTTAGTATAATTGTCATAGGTAGTGATCCCAAAGGACTAGATCCAATACATACAAATGCTAATTGGATGGTTACAAAAGAAGTTGAATGCATCTAAAATGCAAATATTCGGGTAACTTCAAAGAGACTTTGAGTAGAATGAAGGTCAATGATTTAATAAGGCAGTAGGAGGGACTTGACAGGAAGTGGTTGACAAGCGAAGGATGGGAAGGTATAGAAATCTTGAGACATGTATATGGACAACAAGGGTTGGAACCACAAAGCCAAACAAAAGAGTGCTAGGGCTCTATACTCTTTGACCTTGATTAGTTATGTCTTCTCTTTTGGGAAGACATACTAGGGCAAGGTATGGGGAGGAGGCAAAGAGAAAGCAAAAGGAGGGAGTTAGAGCTTCAAGAGGGTAATCATAGCAAAGAGAATCATTGAATAATGAAAAAACAAGGTTATTTAAAAGAGTGTTTTTGGAAATTCTTTTGAATGCTATTATTGTTTTTTGGAGAGAGAGAGAGAGAGAGAGAGAGAGAGAGAGAGAGAGAGAGAGAGAGAGAGAGAGAGAATACTATATGCAATGTATTTATTTAATTTTATAAATTAGTTGTTTTGTTTAAGAGAGAGGGTTGTTGAAAAACATTGTATTTTAAAAAAATAAAGCCATGAACATGTGCGTACATGCACACACACACACTCTTTCATTTAGTTTTGACACTAATAGCTACTTAAACAATTATCTTTACCTTCTTGATTCCTCTCCTGCTTTCCATTAAAGCTTCTGTAAGCTTGTGGTATTTCTGACACCTATCTTCTCATCCAAGTTAATAGAGGTTCTGAACCATGCTTTTCTTGTGGATGGTGGCAAGTATGTAGACATCCCTCTTCAATAAAAATTTGATCATACTATTGTTTATTAACTTCACTATGTTGCTTACAAACTCTTGTGAAGTTTTTTAAATCCTTTCTAAATATCATTTTGTTATTACGTGTTATATTATTGTGATGTAATTGTTATTACAATTATTTCTTTTTAATTAAATCATTTCTCTTATTGAATAAACATTTAACTATGAAAAATGGATTTTCTATATTTTGTTATCTCGGAAGTTACTCAAAAAGGCACCAAATTTCATTGGAGCAAAGAATGTGACTATGCATTTTTTTAATTAAATAAAACACTAACTAAATCTTTGGTCCTAATGTACCTAGATCTCAATAAGCCATTCATATTACAAACAAATGCATCTAATATAGGTTTTGGAGTTGTATTCTTGCAACAAAATGAGAGCCAAGTGATATAGCCTATTTGTTTTATTAGCAGAAGTCTATCTCCAATAGAAACAAACTATTCAACTATAGAAAAGGAACTTCTCGCCATTGTATGGGCCTTCACGAAGCTTCACCCGTGTCTTCATGGATCAAATGTTTTAGTGGAAATTGATCATAATCCACTTATCCCTTTCTGAAAAAAGAACCATCCACCATCGGGCCGCTTGATGTGATGGGTTCTAGCTCTGTAGGGGTGTGACTTCACTTTGCAACATTGTATAGGTACATCCAACACTGTAGCATATGCCCTTTCGCCAATGCACATGCAAGATCAGAAACCACAATTCCAAAATATCAATAATTCATGATCAACTCCCGACGGACTTGCTTCGACTCTCACTTTTTCAAAGTTAGGTTCCCACTATACTCAACGTCATCAACAATGTACACCAATTTCAACCGCATCAGCATCAATGAAACTTTTTTCTTCAAGATAATATGTTGTATTTCTCTTCTAGACGATCACCACCTCGTCCGTACATTCCACAACAACTACAAAGGGTCTACATCAACTATCATCACCTATATCCTTTATTTGGACACTTGGGAGTTCACAAAGTTCTTGATCTTCTAAGGATGAGTTACTTCTAGCCAAAAATGAGACAAACAGTTTCATCTCATTTGCAAGAGTGTACTCTTTGTCAATCTTATAAAAGCCCCATGAAAAGACGAGATGGATTACTACAACCAATTCAAGTTTAACATCATTTTCAATTGGTTGCATAGGATCTAGTTGGTCCACTCCTTTAATCCTCGTCTGGAAACTAATACTTAGTAGTGTTGGCTGAATATCTCACTTGTTGGTGTGAGATCAAGGCCATTATGGATGTGACTACTTCTGCTAGCCAAATTCTTAGTCAAGGAAGTGATAACTTGTCATTCTTGTCCAATGCAAATTTTGTTGGATCAAGGTCCTCAATTCACATCAAAGGTTCTATCTATTTTGACTGCAAGTTTGGGTCGGACCCGAGTGCTTGCTTCACCATACCATGCTCAGACTAATGGATTGATGGAAAGATTGAATAAAATGATCAAGCAAATGATTGCAATGTATTTAGACCTGATGCATTAGAATTGGGATGAAATACCGCCATATCTATTGCATGCTTACAGAACCATGGTTGAAGAGTCAACAAGAATCAGTCCTTTTTGGGCACCGTATGGCCAAGATCCAAGATTGCCACCATATCTCACACAACTGCAACTACAACCCAAGAAACATGAGGCTATTGAATGGTACACTCATTTTCAGATGTACCAAACCTTACTTCGATCATCTGCCCAAAGGAACCCATAGATAGCTCAAAGTCATCAAAAGAAGTACTATGATCGAGAATGAAGACAAGTCACAAAGAAGGTCGGAAAGTGAGCATTTACTACCCGATCAAGAAACACGGACTCTTTGAATCCTTTATGCACAGTGGCTTGGTCCATACACGATCCTCAAAAAACGTGTCTTCCACAACATTCTTGGTTCAATGAGATAGTAGGAAATCAAAGACAACAACTCACATATGCAAGTTCAAACCATATTTCCCGTCCATTGAAGATATGAACAAAGAAGCTCCATCTCCTGCATGCAATTGTCAACCACCTCTAGTAATTCAAGCTCAAGTTCTTGACACTAATCAACTACATTCATCTTTAGCTAAACTTTCATACTATGGGAGAGAGGTGTAAGAGTAATGGGAACACCGCGTGTACAAGTAGCATTCACATATAGTCCTTGCATCTGCAGAACACTATATGGCATGAACTAAGTAGTGTCGCTTGATTGAGGGAGATAGATTCCACCTTCATCCTGTTACAAGTGTGTGTGTGTGTGTATTTACCCATAAAAAAGAAAGTTTATTGTAAATGCGTGTCTCTAGGTGTGCGAGCAACAAACCAGATGCACATGTACGCAAAAATCATGTTCATGTACAGAGTCACACCATTCCTTCACACGCGCGGACAATCGTTAAACCTTGTCGTTCGGTAGGGGTTGGTAGATGGCTGCAATGCTGGATTGCGACGGCGAGGCCGCGGCAACAACGACGACGACGGCAGCCACGCTGTGCCAAGAGTGTCGCAAGCAACCGCCCAAATACAAATGTCCCGGATGTGGCATCCGATCTTGTGGGCTTGATTGTGTGAAGGCTCACAAAGTTCGTACTTCCTGCAGCAACCGGAGTGCCTTTGTGCCGCTCGCATGTTACGACGAGAACTGCCTCGTGTCAGGTCTTCTGCTTCACCTTCAACAATGCCAGTGGTTGTCCTTTTCATGATGTTGTATGCGTTCTTTCTCGCACGCTGTGCAGATTACCAATTTTTGGAGGAAATTCTGAGACAAGCGGAGTCTGCTAAGCGATGTAGATTGCCTATTGGTTGCACGACGCCAGCGTTGAGTGCACGGTGGACTGTAATGAGAAATCAAGCGAGGAAGCGGAAGATAATAGTTTTATATGTGCCACAAGGCATGACAAGAAGGATCCAGAACACTGTAGAAGGTAACTAAATGATTCTAAGGTGCATTGAGACAGCCGGCTTGTGGGAATCCTTGGTATGGGCCACGTTCAACCTTCCTTTTACCGTGGGATTTAGCTTTGCCAAAGCCTTTGCTGTCAGATTGGTCATAGCTTTTGGTCCAACTTTGACTTTTTGTTTTTGCCTTGCATTTGGCAAGGTACACAATCGAAGTATGAATCTTCCCCTCTATTCTTATTTATCACATCACTTGCTCTTTACGTTTTTCATTTTTCAACATGGACACCCTCTCTACAATAAGTTCAATGAAATGGAAGATTGTGTCTTTTTTTTTTCTGATTTTTCAGGCGCAAATGCATCTTGTGGAGAATTGAATGGGTCCTTCATTCTACAGACACGTTGTGCTTGTAGATATGTGGTACATTCTTTCTTTCTCTCTCTCTCTCTCTCTCTCTCTCTCTCTCTCTCTTTGAGTGTGTGCAAGTAATGTAGTGTCTGCTGTAGTTGGGAATGCCATGTGAGCTACCTTGATATGTGCATATCTCGCCTATTAACTAAATCCCCTATTAGCTACCTTACCTTAGTAATTTTGTGAAAATTAAGGGCGTTTTATTCTATCGACTGCTTTATATTGTGATAACTTTTTAATATTTTGTGCTCTTTGTTTGTTAGAAAAATAGTAGCTGTAGGTTGGGTTAAGAGAATTTGGACTTAATTGCTAGCTTCATGAACTTGGACTTAGCTTTATAACCGAGTGGGTGGCTGCCATGAAGTTATAAACTGCACTCTTCCATGTGATGAGTTTGGGCATTTTCCCGGATTCATCTAGGTATATACTATGCAGCCTAATTATCCTTCTCCCTTTTTGCTAGCTTCCTTCATGACGTGGTCTTCACTTGGTGTATTGGAAAAAAAACCAATGCAAATATGTCCGTATAAATGTAATGCTCTTGTATTTGTGTGTGCGTCATCATATGCTTATGTGATGATCTCACTTACTTTTGGGGCTCAATTGGTTTACCTTGTTGTAGGTTTTGTCACTTCCTAAAGTGAATCTTGCTACTTCTTTACTCTTGTCGAGGTTGGGTCACATTGCAAAGTGGATTACATATGGCAAAAGTGGGCATAGGCTAAGGCTACAAGTGTAATTGAAGTACGTTCCATGGAGCAAAAAGGAATGATTATACAAGAGTATTGTTGCACTCTTCTTAGCTTTCTTTTGCTGTCGTCTTTTTGAGTTATTTCCAGCCTTGTTATTCGATCCTTTTGCTGCATGGACGCTTGTTCTTTTGGTGTGCTATTTGACATGGTATCAGAGTAGTAGCTGAGGAAGAGTTCCATCACGAAGGAAGGAGCCTTCTGCCTCTTGAAGCACTCTGGTTCGTGGTTCTGAGTTATTTCTAGCCTTGTTATTTGATCCTTTTGCTGCATGGACGCTTGTTCTTTTGGTGTGCTATTTGACATGGTATCAGAGTAGTAGCTGAGGAAGAGTTCCATCACGAAGGAAGGAGTCTTCTGCCTCTTGAAGCACTCTGGTTCGTGGTTCTGTTTGTGCTGGTTTTGCTGTGAATTTTCAGCAAGTAAAACACTCAGATCTCGGGGATGTGATGGCCAAGTCAAACAAGAAGGAGAAGCTCCAGTTCCTTGAGGGTGTTTCTTGATTCCAAGGTCATTGTGCGAGACCATCGGACATGCCTATTAAGGGTGTTGGCAATATCCCCTTCGTCACTCCCGGTGGCAAGGAGAAGGTGATTTCAGGTGTGCTTTATGTACCGGACTTGTGCAAGAGTTTGTTGTTAGTCTACTGGTCAAGCACATGATGTCCATGCTCTTTGAAGATGGAGAGGTCTCAGTTTGATCTAGGGATAAGGGTGACTTGGTTGCCCATGGTGACAAAGAGCATGGATTGTACACATTGAGTGCATTCTTGGATCGTGGTTCAATTATGATGGCACTATTGTAGAGGTGGCTAGATCTTGGATGGTGGATCTTCTTACACAGATTTTGACTTCAAAAGGGGATTGCCATGTTTCAGAGGGTGTAGTAGAAGCAGAGGAATTAAAAGAGGAGCAGGAGGACCTGCCCCACTGGCTCAATAGGATACCGCACTGGCTAAGAAATTGTTGCAATGGTACTTAAGGACTCTTCCGGATTCTAGAGTCACATAGCTTCTCGAGAGGAGTACAGGAGTACAAAGGTCTCAACAGAGTGAGAAGCCCCCCCAGCTCTGATGACTCAGTTGATCAAGCCTAGATCCTTTGAGGAGAAGGATGTGCCTCACTGGCAGGCAACCATGAAGGCGGAGTATCGGCCTGCATGTACAATAGTTTCCGAGCTTATCGTCGACAGGACACTCGAGCTCACGTATTGTCCCACCGATGAGAACGTAGTAGATGGCTTCACTAAAGCTCTCCCTCCAGAGCATCTCATCCGGTACATGGGTATTGGCCCTCCAATGGGTCATTGAGAGGGGGTGTTAGAATAAGGGTCGCTGCCCCACTGTAGGGCTCTATGAGCCAGGCCCAAGGGGAAACCCAAGAGGGTTTTGTAAGGGAGAATGCCAGCCCCAGCCCCAAAGTGGGCACAATTTGAGAGGGGGGGGCTGGCAGTCAGCCAGCCCCAAGTGCCCCAATTCTAGGCCACTGTCGGCCAGTAGGTTGGCCGACTTGGCTGACATACTGTTGGCCATGTGGCCTACCTTGTGGTAGCAACTATGGCCGCCTATCGTAGGTAATCGGTGTACATGGTGCTTACACACTCATATACCCAATAATACAACACTATAATCCCCATTGGATTATACTGTGTGATGCCGCGATCCACCAAAAATTGATAACACATCCGGGCTTCGATCCATCCTTGGGTCTGCAGCCAAAATTGAGATTCAAAAACTCGATCTTGTTGATATTGGTAATCTTGCAAGTCGGTTGGCTTGGATACTTCCATTACAGGTTCAGAGGGTGCAAAATTGTTGGATTCCTGGATGCAACGGCACCATGAACGGAAGTTCAAAACTATAGGGTGGAGGGGTAACTGGTAGATCTCAGTTTGATCCTCTAGGCAGAGGTCGCCCCGGAAAAAAGACATGGAAAAAATGGGGTGTGTATGATTGGTATATTGGTGAGTTGGAGGGGGTGAAGAGGCTGTGTGAGATCTATTGAAGAAAGGATTACGGTCAACTTGTCAAGTTTTGCATATCAATCACAACGATTCAACAGTTCTTAGACACCACTGTTTAAAACAAGTGACTCGTTTACAAGCGATTAAGTGGCGTCGCTTCTAACTTGAACTTTGACCCTCTTCTCTATGAATCTCGTCCATTATCACAATCAAAGTTGCGATGAAAGCATAATCGACGCCTGGAAATACTGTGACAATGAATGTGTCCATCCCAAGCAGAACATTGGTTACTGTGTACTTGCGCTTAACCTGCACAGAAGAGCACTCACATCGTTATATATTTATATCAAAAGAGGACCGGCTTTTCGAATGTATGAAACACTTGACAGTAAAGACTTGTTGATTGTGTATGGGCATGATCAGAATCCAGCATGGAATGGAAAAGGGTTGAATGAGATAGTGCATCAAAGAGAGATGAAAGTAATTGAGAGTTCTGAGCATCACAAACTGTTTGCGAGACTCTGTCTCTTTGAGAAGTATTGTTTCGAATATGTAAGGGGAGAATAGACCTGTGCTACAATTTGAGATCCCCAGAACACTGTGCAATTCCTCTCAAAATAGTTGCCTTTCACTTTGAAATCGGGCTGTGACTGATTCATATTTGAAGCCAAAAACACATCCAAGGAAGTCCTTATCTGGAAGAATGAAGATTTCTTCACGGTGAACAACTTCTGGCTATCATGGGAGCTGCCTCCGCGATACACAAACCATGTACTGTGACAACTGAGAAGCTGCAAAACCAACAACAGAAAGATGTCTCAAATACAGATCAGACACAAATAATTGGTAATCGCACAAGCTGCAAAGAATTGAAGATCCCATTACCTTGCGCGTGGCACAGATCAAGGGGTTGCCCAATCCATCCAAAAGCACTCTTTTATCCCTGAAGCTGAACGCACGGCCATCGATTCGAAAGAGGGTGTTTTCGTTGGAGTCGTTAATCACGAAGTCACCACCACTGAAGCTGAAAGCCTTCTTCTGCACTGTGAGATCTGTGGCGTAGGGAAGACAAAATTGCGGTCCTATGGCAAACGGAATTGGGGCAGCTCGAACAGGTTGCATGATTGTTAGACCGTGGAATGCAGAAGTACGCAAAGATTTGTTATAACGGTGTGATAAATGCAGAGGGGTTTTTGACTCAGTCAAACAGTATCAAATCAGTATACCTTGAAGAAACTTTCAAAGTCAATGCCCCTGTGACCTGTGACATTTTGTATGGCTTGAAGAAACTTTCCAATAGAGCCTCTAGCTTGACCAAACTCGTGAGGAATGATTGGGTGTGGGTTGGCACCAATTGCACCTCTCAAGGCTACTGGACGCAATCGGTGAAATTTAGGCTGGCATCCTAGCATGACTAGTCCAACCAAGTCCGTGTTGGACACAAACTTTCCAAGATCTAGTGTGTTGTAGATGACTAGGATCGACCGACCTAACCAACCACAAGGACGGGGTCTTGAGACGGGAAAAGTATATCCCACTGTGAAGGTCACCACCTTGTTGCAAATTGTCGTTATAGTTCAAGTATTCCTACCGCCTCACACTCATGCAGTGGCTGTTACCCACAAGCACATACCACATGGCATAGGCATCGACCTAAAATTGCAGGGGTTCAGGGTAAAGAGTGAATGTTTTGCATTGATGATTTACAAGTTATTGTTTCTCATGTTGGTGAAAGGAGTCTGAATGCCACATCCGGCAAGGGGTGAGTGTATCATTTCGTTTTCATGTGTAGACATACATGTGAGTGCTATTATGTGTCCCCGATCATCCACCACATATGCAATGTATCGAATGCCCATTTTCCTGAAATTGTATGTCCTAACAGGCTCCTAGCAAGCAAGGGGAGAAGAAAAAACAATACTCCAGTATATGTCAACTGTACGGTCTCATGGCTTCCTCAAATTGCATGTCCGTAATACGTCCCTTGGTTCTGAAGAGAACCCACGTGTCACGTCTGCTATGACGGCAAGCATACGCAATCTCGTGTGACATGGGCTTCCTTCCCATATCCTGTCGCTATATGATAATACAGTTTTTAAGATTAAAACAATCATAGAATCAATGCAAGTAATAAATCAAATAAGGTTTAGAGATACTTACAAACTCTTCCTCCCACGACTCAACGCCTCCAAATCCAAAATGTGAGGATCCAATGGTCTCCATATAGATCCTCCTTGCCTCCACATGTTGCCTGCTCTTCACACCACCCTCTGCTCATTTCTTTGCCTCCTTTGCCAGCCAATAGAGAGGGAAAAAATGTGTTTTTCTTCTTCTCATGCCCATACAGTGCACAAACATTGACTCTACTCCCCCTATAGTGTAGAAATTCGGCATTTCTCATCACCCATTCGCTGTGTCTGGCTTCCTGCAAGTTCCCATGCCCTATATGTAGTTAGTTTGGAGAAAAAGGAAGCATAATTTCACAATTTTCTCTCCTTGGTAATGTCGTCCTATATGAAATCAAAATTTTTTCCCTTGTAGTTTCAATTGTTGTCGGTTTCAAGTTTCCTACTTGTCAATTGATAGATTTGCCAGTGTATAATCAACATGTATGCCATCGATTTGGAGGAGGAGACCTCTAGGAAGCAAAAATTTGATTTTTTGCTCATATCTTTCTACTTGTTTGACCTGGAACTGTTCTCCATCACTCGTGGAGGATAATCATCAAAGTTTAGCATTGGGGAGCAGCTGTGGCAAGTGTTCATCAATTTCTAGTGACCTATAGTAGCTTTAGTGGATAATTATGGGACACGAGTATGAAAAAAATGATTTTTTTTGTTCTTCTTTCTCCTTGGTTGAATAGTCTAGCAGATAGGGATCTTTCTTTTTGGTTAGCAATAGATTCTTGTGTTGTACATTCTTGCATTCATTTGTAGAAATTATGGATGCCTGGGTCCCTAATTGCTTGCACTATGTGGAGAAGACAGCCTGTAGGGAGAGGAAAATCGATTTTTTCCCTCACATGTACTTGTGTTTGCCTGATAGCTGTGTTCTTGGCTTTCTGGAGCTGTGTTTAGATTGCTTATGTTCAACCATATGCTCCCTGGTATGCCCATTGGCTTGCATCTCTTAACCCTAGGAGAACTACCCCATGCTGCATTGACTTCTTCCTGCATACCCTGTAGGGAAGAAGGAAAAAATCAATTTTTGCTTCTTCTTTTCATCCGTTTGTGACCCTAGAATGTCATGTATTTGCTGAATTGTGTATGGGTGGAATATTGTCCATTATGGTATGTTTCCTACCCCTACAAATCCTTGCATTAGACTCTATTTTTGTGTCTTTTTTTTTTGGCTATCTTTGTGGTTATTGGGGAAGGATTAATGCATTGAAATTGATCAAGGATAATGCCGATAGTCTAGCTGGTAGCTTTCTGCTTGGACTATTGGGAATAACTTTTAATTTGGCATCTGATTAGATGATTAAACATGGCTCATCTCTGTTTCTTTGTGCTTAGTTAAAGAGCATAATTCAAGCATTCAAATTGGGTTGAAGTAGCTAACTGTTGCACTGTCTTGTATTTGGAAGTTGCAAATAATCTTGTGAGACTCCATTTATATATTGCATCATTCAGTGGTGTTACTACAGTCCTTGGATAATTGAGAAGTTGCAATCATGTAATAAATCTGTTGTTGTCTTGAACCATTGAACAACTCACAAATTAGTGGTGCATATGTATATAAAATCAATGGCATAGCAATCTGTGGCTATCTTTGCAAGTATCGTAAGTGCTTGGCTATACCATATTCCTCCATTCATTGCACAGATCACTTAACACCCACATGTATGCATGCACGGCAATGAAAAAGAGCACTCACAACCTCCCCCTTGCAACAATGACCCAGAATGGACTACCCTTGTGCTTCAGTTAGCTAGAGAGCCATCTAGGGAGTGACACCCTAGGTTGTGAGGATAGTGACGGTAGGAATAATGTGACTACGATGATGACAACCATGGTATGGTATCAGTCTTCATAATGGGATATAATTTTCCCATCTCAAGACCCCGTGCTTGTGGGTTGGTTAGGTCGGTTGACCCTAGTACTCCACAGCTTGACTTTCATCACTTCTTTGTGTATGTTTTGAATGTCAAAAGGCAAATGAATGTGGTGGAAAAGAGGCCTAATGCAACAATAAAATGCCATGCAAGTGGCTATGTAACTATTGACTCTACAAAGTTTAGGCAAACAAAGAAACATAGACTAGTATTGCCACAACAATGTGAGTAGGTATGCATTTTTTTACTAATGTGCTTCCCATACATATATATCTAAGCTCATGTCTTGACTTTTGATATGCTAATTGTATGTGTATTTGAATAGGTTATCTATCAGCCAATAGTGCATGACACTAAATGGTGGTATGTCATCCCTATTGTACCACGTTTCAAAGTGATTTACAATACATTCACTGATATGGAGCATATAAAGGATGAAATAGGCCACAATGAATATGATGTCGAGCATGCCAATGAAGATGTTGATTAAGAAATAAGAGAGGATCATGATGATGAAAATGAGCGTGCCATTTCTCATGATTTGAGGATGACCCTACCATTGGTGATGACGGTGATGTTGACGTAGATGAGGTCATCAGTACCATTATTAGTGGATTGATCAAAAGTGAATTAAATTTATTCATAGCCTTACAAATTGATCAAATGGATATTGATGTTGATTGTTTGGCAAGGATCGATCTTGTTGAAGATGAGATCGAATCCTAACTAATCCATCATTGTATCATTCTAAATTGGTGACAATTTTATTGTATGTGTTGTCTTATAGTCGTCATCTCATTATTTATTTTTGAATACACATCGTTGTGAATTTATACAATATTCCATTATGATGTATGCATATAGTGGGATTGTGTTATTGCCTTTTAATGTAGTATGTATTTGCGTTAACAAATATGTTGTTTTTCTTTTAAATATTTTTTCCATGTTTTTGCATGGAAAAGAACGTGTATATGTGCGTCTATTACACAATACTTACGCATGTATACACACACTATTTTTGTCTATATACATGTGTGTAACTCTAGACTTACATGCGCCCGATATTACTCAAATACATGTGCGATAATACATGTGACCATCATTAATCATGTGTAACTAACGCATGTAAGGAGGCATTGTGTTGTAGTAATATTTCAGAATTTCTTGGCCAAGTGGATAGCTCTTTGCTGCAACTATGGAGCAACTGAAGAGGACTTAAGGATGACCTCCAAGGAAAATGACATATTAAAGTAATTGATAGAGCATTGATTGATGATCTTAATTTCACTTGCATCTTAATAATGATGTGATTAGCAGATGGGTTACAAGATATGAGGATGCACAGACAAGAAGGCAAGTAGAGAGCGCTCTCTTTTAGAGGCAACATGACATACCTTAAGCATCTAGCAACACTTGCGAATGATATTCATGTTACCTGGTTGCATGAGAAAATGGAGAGAGCAGAGAGAGATTAGGAGATGCATATCACGACAAAAGAATAAGAGTATGCACGAGGACGCATGTTAAAGGTACATACATATAATGTTTTGCATTAGTTGTATGTGATTTGATTTTAATGATTCACATTGCTTATATAATTGCTTATGTTTTGGTCTAGTGCACTATGTTCAATGCTATATGGTGTGAAGGCAAGCATTTTCGAACACAAAGAATTGATGATAAGACTCAAGAGGAATACACAAGATTGTGGTGTCATTAGTAGCTTTAAGGGAGCCAATGGAAAAATAGATGATTATTGTGATGCAATCCAAGATATTTTTAGACTTGACTTTCGTCACTTCTTTGTGAATGTTTCGGATGTCAAATGGCAAACAAACGTGGTGGAATAACTATTGAGTCTACAAAGTTTTGGCAAACAAAGAAAGATAGACTAGTATCTCCACAACAATGTGAGCAGGTATGCATTTTCTTAATAATGTGTTTCTTGTCCATATATATCTAAGCTCATGTATTGACTTTTGATATGCTATTTGTATGTGTATTTAATTAAATAGGTTATCTATTAGCTAATGGTGCATGACACTAAATGGTGGTACATCATCCCTATTGCACCATGTTCGAAAGTCATGTACAATATATTCATTGATATGTAAACATATTTGGCATTGTCCACATTAACAATTGCATCAGTCACTTGAAAAGAAGCACCATCCATGCATTGCCTTTTGGCATCTTAAATATGCTCTTTCGTGGAGTAGGGAATGAGAGTATATCATGCATCCATTGTATTGAAGAAGGGAAAAATAGAGTAGAAAACAGGGATGGACAGAAGACATGTATAACTATCTAAGAAATTCTTTATTACCGGCTCCTAGGAGGATCACCCTACAACATCAACATCACAAAGATGAATAATTGAAGTGTCCAACAAAGCCACGAAAGAGAAATTGTGCACTCCTCCAGCAAAGATGCTCGTAAAGAAATACAGGGAAAGAATCAATGTCTCTAAAGAGGGGAGTCTTGTGAAAACGATTCAGATCAGCGTGATCGGGCCCAATGTATTTTACTTGCAGATGCTCAAGCTATGAATTGATATTTAATCTATCGCTGGCGTGCATGTTGATGGCGAGTAGCTACAACACCACACACACACACACACAAACATGATGTGGTGGTGTATGGGTGTCCACTTCTAGTAGGAAGTTCAAGTGGGAAGAGTCCTAATATGTAACCATCTTGGCTCAATATATGGAGGTGCCCACCAATGGAGGGGACATGCTAATTTGGTCTCATAGCGGCACATTACATTGGTGGAGATGCCAGGCATTTATGTGGGTAGTTATTGCTTGCATGTAGCCATGGAATTCTTGCTAGATGGAGAGGCTAGGTGCTTGGATTTGCCACCTTCCACAACAGTCCTTCATGGGCTGCCTCTCGTGCTCCACCGGTCCCACCTACAATTTCCAAAAGTCTCCCAAGTCCCAAATCTTTGGATTCCATGACCTTGAGGCTATCACTGCTGGATTGGCTACCGAAACTTGGCTTGGCAAAGGTAGCTATGGCTCCGTTTTCAAGGGCGTCACCGAGAATGGCATGTGTGTGGACATTCCAAGTTTTTTCAAGAAGTCTTTCAATAATTTCAAGGCATCAAAAGCGTTGGAGATCCTCTTGTTCCCAACGACCTCTCCAAATATCATGTTTCAATCAAGAAACAGCCTGCCAAATGGGGTGTCAATAAAGTTTCCGTCAACATTTCTGGCAATTCTAATGAAGACACGGTTGAGCCTCCAGATTTAGTCAACGCATCTGTTCATGTTTCCATCCACAAACTTTGCAAGATATCCTTCGAACCTGCTATTTCGTTCAATAGTCATATGAATTTCTATGTGACAATTTTCATCAACAAAACGGGCAAGTTTTCCTTCCAAATTTATGTTCTTCATCTTGACGTTCATGTTGTTTCCAGAACCCACCGGCCTCGTCAACAATCTCGTGAGGGGTTTGGATCATGCCAACAAGAACTAAGGCCTTGTTCTTGAAAATGTTGTTCATGATAGTCTTGATTCGACATATCGATCCCATGTCCTTGCTACTTCTCATGTGGAAGGTGTTAGAGGAAGAGACAAAAAGCGAGAGAAATGGAGAACGAGACAAAAGGTTAGAAGTAGTTTATTCCATACTTGAATGGACTATAGATAGGTTAGGCAATAGTCAAAGTCAAAGCAAGCTATATGTAGTTCTAATATCCCCATTCAAACTACGGTCCCTAGCCCTTGATTAAAAAAACCCTTGGGGAAACCGGAGCTCCTATATAAGTTCATAAATTTTATATAAAAGTGTTCATAAACCATATTACAAAATGTAGAGTAACCATGTGCAAGATGAAGATCTATACAGGAGGAAGAATGCCAAGCCTAACTCCTAAATGTGAGAAGTGAACCTCTAAATGTGGTTTTGTAAATATATCAGCAATCATTAAATTTTCCTCTTGCGGGAAATATTCCACCATGATGGAGCCTTTCTTGACTTCCTATCGAATGTAATGATAGTGTATAGAAATGTGTTTAGTCTTGCTATGTTGAACATAATCCTTTGTGAGGCTTATGGCACTTTGATTGTCACATCTTAGAGGAATACTAGATCCAAGAGAGTGACCGATATCAAATAGTTATTGTTGTAGCCATACAAATTCTATGATCCTGCTCCAAAAAAACCATTATAATTAGTAGGGATGCCATTTCTCATGAGTAGTATATAGGTTAGGCCATAGTCAAAGTTGAGGTGAGCTATGTATAGCTCTAACACAAGGTCACGTAATGAATTCCGTCAGTGTTCATGAAAAGTTGCTCCCATGATTTTGACCCTAATATTTCATTCGGCCACTTTAGCAATTCCATCCAAGCTTACAAGTTTAATTTCATCAAATTTGTTCTCTTGGTTTGTTCTTCAGACAGTCGAGTTTCCTTCGACATTGTTTTAATTCTCATAGCAAGACAATCTACTAGGATTCTTTGGAATTGGAAAATCATCCATATTGCTTGTACTTTTTCTCAATTCCAAGGAAACTCGTGTGAACTCTGGTGCTAGTCTATTTTTCATATTGCTCATGAAGTCCAAGGTTGCAAGAAGGTTCATCCAAACATCATCGATAGGATACCTTTCTCCACAATGCTTTCAACATGCATTCACAAACAACACCTTGCTGCATTCACAATGTCCTTGGATCACTTTTCAAGATCAAAATGACTTGCTTATTTCTTGAGGTATACATTTGACATGTTTGATCGCTTGCACTAAAAATGGAAAATGTATTCCCAAGGTTTTCAATATAGGCTCTAGCTTGAACTCCAACCTCCAACTATGCTATGCTTCTCACTGGATGTGCCTATTATAATGTTCGTTGCTTACAAATTGGATTCCCATCAAGATTGTTGCTTATGAAAGATCCTTATCATGGCATATGAGTTGCTAACCTGTGTAGGTGTGGTCATAAACCATATTACAAAATGTAGAGTAACCGTGTGCAAGATGAAGATCTATACAGGAGGAAGAATGCCAAGCCTAACTCCTAAATGTGAGAAGTGAACCTCTGAAAGTGGTTTTGTAAATATATCAGCAACAATCATTTCCTCTGGCGGGAAATATTCCACCATGATGGAGCCTTTGTTGACTTCCTATCGAATGTAATGATAGTGTATAAAAATGTGTTTAGTCTTGCTATGTTGAACATAATCCTTTGTAAGGCTTATGGCACTTTGATTGTCACATCTTAGAGAAATACTGGATCCAAGAGAGTGACCGATATCAAATAGTTATTGTTGTAGCCATACAAATTCTATGATCCTGCTCCAAAAAAACCATTATAATTAGTAGGAATGCCATTTCTCACCCATGAGTAGTATATAGGTTAGGCCATAAGAGGAGGAGGAGAAGATGTGAGAAAATGAGAGGAGTAGGAGTTGAGAACAAAAGAGCGATGAAGCTAATGAGAATGCTGGAGATGGGAAGAGGCTATACAAAGTTAGGGTTGCATTTTTAATATTATATTTTGTACAAATTTGAGGGTTTCTCACATGATAGTTTTTTAAAAAAATTTCTATCCCGATTTGATGTCAAATATTAGGGTTTAGGGTTCAAGAACATGTAGCATTTAGAGGAACTTTTGCCAAATATTTAGGATTTTAAAAATATATGTTCATATTTCATATTAGTTTTTAAATTTGATTAAAAACATTGATGGTTTTGGGTTTGGGGTTATGAAGATAAGTTCATCTTTCATCTTATGAGTATCTACAATGGGTTAGAGCCTCGCTTCATCGAGTCTTAAGGTTGGTCTCAAGGTTGGCATTCTAGATTGCATGCATTGCTAGGACATATGATTATGTATAAGTATCCATATTTGAATGCTTTCAAGGAAAATTTGGTATTGTTCCTCTACCATTGATTTAAATGTTTTCTGTTTATACATTTGTGTGTGTGTGTGTGTGTGTGCAAGCTACTTGGTATGTACACATTCACACACACACACACACACACACACACACATAACACTCTCATATCACATGTAGGGTGTGCATGTGCCTTATCCTTGCACTTCCCTCTCACTTGACCCCCCACTCTCTTCACATCCTTGTGCTTTCCCCTTCCCCACTATATTTCCCATCCCCCAGTTACAAAATATCTCCTTTTTCTTTGTTTGGATGCCTTTATCACTTGACTTGTGTGTGTGTGTGCACACTTGTACATGATAAGCTTTGGTTCTTACAAAAAAAGTTCACTTTTTGAGGCATCTACTTAACATCCCTTATCACCCACTCATGTGCTTGGACTCACCTCCTCTTCCTAGCTTGGTGCTCCCCTCACACTTAGATTCGCAACCCTCCCCCCCCCAAAAAAAAAGTGTGTGTGTGTGTGTGTGTGTGTGCAAGCTCCACCCCACAACTACCTATGCACACCACTCTCCACCACTATGATTTCTCATCCCTCACACACACACATAACACATATCAGATTGCTTAAGTAATGAGCATGTATGCTACTCACTATCATTTCCCTCAATAGTCCTTGCATATGTTTGTGGCAAAGGGAGAATCAAAGAGGTGGTACATATTATCTATTTGTGCGCACACACACACATGTTTGTGGAAAAGGGAGAATCAAAGTGGCGGGACATATTATCTATTTGTACACACACACACACACACACACACACACACACACACACACACACGTTTCCCTAATAAACACCCTTCACATCCTCTCTAGCTATTATGGATAAAGAAAAAATTGATGCAAGATGTGCCAAGTCTTCATCTCATGTGCAAAAGAAAATGACATAGTTAGGAAGTGCTAAAGATAGGAGATGAGCCTCCTTAAAAGCTCAAGAAAATCTCTCTCTCTCTCTCTCTCTCTCTCTCTCTCTCTCTCGTTCCAAAACATTTTTCCTTACATCTAGCAATATTTGTAACTTGCTCTCATTTGAGACCTTATACAAGTGTTTTCACCATCTCACGCTAAGCCCTACACTTTCTAAAATGATACTCAGTTAGTGGCCATGAGAACAATGTAGTAGGTGCAATTGAAATTCCAACTCTTGTTCATACTAACCTACTACCTTGTAAGTATTCCATGGCCCTTGCAAGAATGATTCTAGAACAGGTCTTCAATACTTCTTACATGACACAAACATTTATCGATATGCTGATTTCGACTAGGGATTTTCATATTATGGTTGAGACTATGAAAGTAGAAGAATCCAACTTCTAAGATTTGATAATGGAGGGGAGTTCTTGTCAAATGAATTCTACAAGTACCTTCTACAACATGGGATATAAAGGTAGCTTTGTTGTAGCCACACACCTTAGCAGAATGGTGTGGTAAAGAGGATGAATCAGATGTTGTTTGAGATGGCAAGATAGATGCTAAAGGATAAGATACTTGCTAACTACTATTGGGCTGAAGCAATTGCTAAATCTCTCTCTCTCTCTCTCTCTCTCTCTCTTTCCAAAACATTTTTCCTTACATCTAGCAATATTTGTAACTTGCTCTCATTTGAGACCTTATACAAGTGTTTTCACCATCTCACGCTAAGCCCTACACTTTCTAAAATGATACTCAGTTAGTGGCCATGAGAACAATGTAGTAGGTGCAATTGAAATTCCAACTCTTGTTCATACTAACCTACTACCTTGTAAGTATTCCATGGCCCTTGCAAGAATGTTTCTAGAACAGGTCATCAATACTTCTTGCATAACACAAACATTTATCGATATGCTGATTTCGACTAGGGATTTTCATATTATGGTTGAGACTATGAAAGTAGAAGAATCCAACTTCTAAGATTTGATAATGGAGGGGAGTTCTTGTCAAATGAATTCTACAAGAGTACCTTCTACAACATGGGATATAAAGGTAGCTTTGTTGTAGCCACACACCTTAGCAGAATGGTGTGGCAAAGAGGATGAATCAGATGTTGTTTGAGATGGCAAGATAGATGCTAAAGGATAAGATACTTGCTAACTACTATTGGGCTGAAGCAATTGCTAAAAATCTCTCTCTCTCTCTCTTTCCAAAACATTTTTCCTTACATCTAGCAATATTTGTAACTTGCTCTCATTTGAGACCTTATACAAGTAATTTCACCATCTCACGCTAAGCCCTACACTTTCTAAAATGATACTCAGTAAGTGGCCATGAGAACAATGTAGTAGGTGCAATTGAAATTCCAACTCTTGTTCATACTAACCTACTACCTTGTAAGTATTCCATGGCCCTTGCAAGAATGATTCTAGAATAGGTCTTCAATACTTCTTGCATGACACAAACATCTATCGATATGCTAATTTCAACTAGGGATTTTCATATTATGGTTGAGACCATGAAAGTAGAAGAATCCAACTTCTAAGATTTGATAATGGAGGGGAGTTCTTGTCAAATGAATTCTACAAGTACCTTCTACAAGATGGGATATAAAGGTAGCTTTGTTGTAGCCACACACCTTAGCAGAATGGTGTGGCAAAGAGGATGAATCAGATGTTGTTTCAGATGGCAAGATAGATGCTAAAGGATAAGATACTTGCTAACTACTATTGGGCTGAAGCAATTGCTAAATCTCTCTCTCTCTCTCTCTCTCTCTCTCTTTCCAAAACATTTTTCCTTACATCTAGCAATATTTGTAACTTGCTCTCATTTGAGACCTTATACAAGTGTTTTCACCATCTCACGCTAAGCCCTACACTTTCTAAAATGATACTCAGTTAGTGGCCATGAGAACAATGTAGTAGGTGCAATTGAAATTCCAACTCTTGTTCATACTAACCTACTACCTTGTAAGTATTCCATGGCCCTTGCAAGAATGATTCTAGAACAGGTCTTCAATATTTCTTGCATGACACAAACATCTATCGATATGCTGATTTCGATTAGGGATTTTCATATTATGGTTGAGACTATGAAAGTAGAAGAATCCAACTTCTAAGATTTGATAATGGAGGGGAGTTCTTGTCAAATGAATTCTACAAGTACCTTCTACAACATGGGATATAAAAAGGAATGCACCAATAAAATGCTTACGTTTATAAGTATCAGAGAGTAATCATTTCATAAGCAATGCCATCTTTATACAAAAGATGACAGATGTCAAAAACGTGATCCAATTAGTTCACAATTTCAATATATTGTTTGTTCAATATTTAATGACACCACTCTATCTATCCCAAGGTCTTCCGATTGGGACCCTCCTTTTGAGCTTGATGGGTGTCTTCTTCTTCCTTATTGGATTGATGTCCACGGCGGATTCCTGAGCAATGGTTGCATCTGTAGATTGTCTTGGAAAGGTAGTTGTTTCTTCAACTAGCTGTGTCTCTACCTGTTGCTCTTTTGTAATTGCCTCTGTAGATTGTCTAGGAGGGGTACCCTTGTCCTCAATTGTCTCAGCCGGCGTAATCATAGGTGGCTCTTGGTACCTTATGAGCTTGTGCTTTCCATAACCCTCCAAACATTTGGGATTGTTGACACCACAAGCTAGTGCATAGGAAGTATATGACAAAAAGTAAGAGGCCCTAGAGCACTGCTTATTCGCAAAATACCCAAAAATATTAATGGAAGAGAACCTCTCTATCAAAATTATCTTATCTTTTTGCCATGTAATAGCATGTCCTCCCAAAGCCTTAGACAACAATTTAAAAAAGTAAACAATAGCTTCTCCATTGATACTCAGCTGCCTGTGGTAAATTATTATCTTAGCATTGGCAAGATCATGAATGTAAAGACTTGACATTTTGCCAAACCCAATTAGTCTGCTTCCACTTGATCTCTGTAGAAATTTGTCATCCTCAATTTGAAGCTGCCATATATCAAAGTAATCAAGTGAGAAGCCAATACACAAACAAAAAAATTATTCAAGACAATTTAAAGCAAATTTGGTTGAAGGAACAAGCTCATTACCTTCTCATTTTCATCACTGACAAGTATATCATCTTTCCAGAGATTGATTCCTCTTCCATGCTCTGTTTTCGGATTTGGCTTGTGGAGTGGTGGAAGATTCATAGCAGCCTGTGTGAGCTGGAAAGCAACTTCATCTGGCTCCTCAAACTAGACACCCTCTTTAAAACAAATAGAAAGGGCCTCTGTAGGATCAAACTTGGTTTCAAGTGCAAGTAATGCAGGGTCATCCTCAATGCCCACCTCCTTGTCAAGCCTTGAAGCTTGGGCAATAAGAGATATTGCATAGTCTTCCCTCAAGTTAAACATGCATTCTATATCATAGAGGAACACATACTCCTTGCCATCAATAATGACCCCAGGAATCATAGGCACTGCATAATTGCTACTCTCAATATCAAAATTTTCAACAGGTTCAGTTGCCCTTAGAGTTTCACTCCTAAGTTGAATAAGGTCAAGAGCAACAACCTCCACTCCCTCATCTTGGAGATTGATATCCTCTTCCTGTTCACACGAGTGTCTCCTCTCTCAGCAAAATCCTCTTCTTCTTCTTCTTCTGATGGTCCTTCCTCTTCTGAACCCTACCCAATTTCTTCAAATGATCCTTCATTGAACTCAAAGTACAACAGGAATGCCAGGGCTTCCTCAAGCAGTCTACATTTTCTGGTGTGCTCCTTACATGTACACTTGAAATCCTCAGGCAGGTTATCAAATCTCCTGTTTACATGGTACTTAAGGCTGTCATCTCTCACAATTTGATTGATATGAACAAAGGTCCTGCCACCTTCCTCAACTCTACTTGCCTGTGTCAATTCTTGGAATGCTACCAGGTGGTCTGATAGAAAATCCTTGTGCTGCTCCAGTACAGAGCTCATCCCTGTTGAAAATATTGTGGTATATGTGAAAATCTCTCTGGGCCTTGCACCTATGAAGGAACTCAAACAGGAGCAAATCTGGAGATGTCTCATCTCCTACTTCCTTGCCCCTTGGTTTTGAATGGGAACCCTGACCCTTATGCACCAGTCTGTGTCTCTTCTCTCTGTATAAAAATGTATATATTATCGATTGTATTTGGATGCATCTACAATCAGGCACTACAGAGGATTGTAGAATTAAATTTGACTAATAGCAGAAAAGTGTTAACTTACTAGTTGTTTTCCTCGGACTTACTATAGCAGCAGAGAAATCAACTTTCCTCTTGAAAGGAAGGTTCTTGGTATCTTCGACTGCAAGACAACTTAGTATTTAGCATCATGAAAGGTGTGCAAAGGGCCACACGACCACCTCACACCCAAATCCAGGCCAAGAAGGTGTCAATTTTGAGAAACTACATAAAAACTAAAATTAGCATGAAAACGCGATATGGGTTCTTAGGGAAAAGCAAAACAGTCTCTACGCGTTTTCATGCTATTCCTCTATTCAACATAAATGCAGCACCATATATTATTTATGAACAAAATTCATGACATTAAGGTGACAATTCTGACAAACTACACTAAGACAGAAAATTAGCATGAAAACACGATACAGGGTCTTTAGGAAAACCAAAACTCTCTTTGCACGTTTTCATGCAAATTTTCCAAAGGGAAAAATAGGGACATCTGAATAAGATACACCTATTTCCTAAGAAACACATGGATCATGGATCTTGAATTTGTGACAAAAAGATTGAAAGTCTGTTCAGGGAATCATGTCTACATGAGGGGGTGGACCTTTGTTGGAGCACTGACCTTTGCTGAACCTCCATGTCTGCACTGCTTGCTCCTCAACTTCTGGAATGAATGGTGGCTACAGTTTAGTTGGAAGGGTGTTGACAGGGTGGGCTCACAGTGGGAAAGATGAGAATCAATGGTGGCTGCAGTTTAGATACAAACTTGTTGGCAGGTCATGCAGAGTATGTAGGGAAGAGTTGGCTCAGGAGGAAAGTGTTAGGCTGGAATCAAGGAAGCATTTAAGAATGGCCCAAATTCCAAGGCAGTAAGGGTCCCATCCACATGTGTGAAAAAACGGCTCTTAACCCGCACGTGTGGTATTGATAAGGCTACTTTAACTTCAATTAACAAGATTCTCTTCCTGTTTCAACTCTCCTATCAACCTCCCTTCCTATTCTCCACCATCAGCATCCACGTTATCACAGGGGCATCAACGAGACCACAGAAGGGCATCAGCCAAATCACACAGGCATCACCTTCATCATACAGCACATCCAAAGAGAGCTTGCAGGTTATTACAACCCCAGTTGTCTTGTGCTCTTAAATTTAAAGTATTCTTTCAAATCAGGAAGATGAGGAACATTGATTCCATAGGGATTAGGATTAAGGCCACAAGTATTTTCTTTTTTAAAGTAGTTTACCAGTCATACATGGACAAGATTTGCCTTAAAACCCAAAGGTGAAGTCTAAAGGAAGTTCTATGTCTTCTCTACTCCAACAAATCTTAGTATTTAGCATCATGCAAGGTATAGAAAGGGTCAGCTGACCATCAAGATCCGAATAACATTCTCCCATGACCTAGCAGGATACTTGGACAAGAAAAGGAGCATGCATAGACCTAGAATAGCAGCACAAACTACACTAAGATAGAAAATTAGCATGAAAACGCGATACGGGGTCTTTAGGAAAAAATTCTGATAAACTACACTAAGACAGAAAATTAGCATAAAAATGCGATACGGGGTCTTTAGGAAAACCAAAACTCTCTTTGCGCGTTTTCATGCAAATTTTCCAAAGGGAAAAATAGGGACATCTGAATAAGATACACCTATTTCGTAAGAAACACATGGATCATGGATCTTGAATTTGTGACAAAAAGATTGAAAGTCTGTTCAGGGAATCATGTCTACATGAGGGGGTGGACCTTTGTTGGAGCACTGACCTTTGATGTTCTTCTTCATGTTTTTTGAGCTTCTTTGCTGAACCTCCATGTCTACACTGCTTGCTCCTCAACTTCTGGAATGAATGGTGGCTGCAGTTTAGTTGGAAGGGTGTTGACAAGGTGGGCTCACAGTGGGAAAGATGAGAATCAATGGTGGCTGCAGTTTAGATACAAACCTGTTGGGCAGGTCATGCAGAGTATGTAGGGAAGAGTTGGCTCAAGAGGAAAGTGTCAGGCTGGAATCAAGGAAGCATTTAAGAATGGCCCAAATTCCAAGGCAGTAAGGGTCCCATCCACATGTGTGAAAAAACGGCTCTTAACCCGCACGTGTGGTATTGATAAGGCTACTTTAACTTCAATTAACAAGATTCTCGTCCTGTTTCAACTCTCCTGTCAACCTCCCTTCCTATTCTCCACCATCAGCATCCACGTTATCATAGGGGCATCAACGAGACCACAGAAGGGCATCAGCCAGATCACACAGGCATCACCTTCATCATACAGCACATCCAAAGAGAGCTTGCAGGTCATTACAACCCCAGCTATCTTGTGCTCTTAAATTTAAAGTATTCTTTCAAATCAGGAGGATGAGGAACATAGATTCCAAAGGGATTAGGATTAAGGCCACAAGTATTTTCTTTTTTAAAGTAGTTTACTCATCTCCAAGTCATACATGGACAAGATTTGCCTTAAAACCCAAAGGTGAAGTCTAAAGGAAGTTCTATGTCTTCTCTACTCCAACAAATCTTAGTATTTAGCATCATGCAAGGTATAGAAAGGGTCAACTGACCATCAAGGTCCGAATAACATTCTCCCATGACCTAGCAGATACCTGGACAAGAAAAGGAGCATGCATAGACCTAGAATAGCAGCACAAAAAATGGAGCTCTGACCTTTTCTCTTCTTTCCCTAGCTTTCTGATTACTCTTGCTGACACTTGTGCAAGTATTTTGCTGACACTTTTGCAAGTATTTAGGGAAGTTTTACATTTGCATGAAAATGCGAGGAGAGGCCGTTTAGATTTCCATACTGCCCATATCGCGTTTTCATGCAAATAACTATTTCTTGCATTAAAATACTCTTGTTGCTGTATTTTCTCTGTTTGTTTGCAGTCTGTTGATGAGAAACCCCTCTTTGTTTAGGATAGATATTGTCTGTTTCTTTCTCCTATGGCTAGAACCAAGTCGACAGCAAGAAAACCTGGCAAAGGCCCAAGAGTAGCAGCAACGGCTGCAGATAAGCCCAAAAAACAAGGGTTGCCCCCAAAAGGAAGAGGTAAACATGGTAGAAAGGGGAAGCCTATGAGTCTTCTCCAACAAAAGAGCAGGAGATTGAAACAGGGTACCTTTATCCTCAGGGAGATCAGGAAGGCACAGAAGGCTGTAGGCTTTGCCATCCCCAAAGCCCCATTTCAAAGACTTGTGAAAGAAGTTTGTGATAGCTGGCACTTAGGGTTTTGGTGGAATAGTTCTTTCACTACAAGAATTGGCAGAGGATTATTTGGAGAAATTTTTTGAAGATGCTATGCTCGTTGCTACCCATGCTCATAGGGTAACACTCATGGCTAAGGACTTCAACACTTTGGCCAGGGTAAGGTGGAGGTATGACAAGTTAATCCATCCTATAGAATGGCAAGATATAAAGATGAGAGATATTCTATTGATTCCACCTGCAAGAAAGTCAAAGCAAGATGAAGTCAAAGTTGTTGAGGTCACCCATCATAAGAATACGAGAGGGAAAGCAGCCTATGAGGAGGCCCTCAGGAATCAAATGAGGGCCTCTAAATCTGCTGTGGTGGTTGAAACTGTACAGAAGGAGCTTCAGGTACAGAGAAGGCTGTTGGAGCTGGGCCCTCATGTAGTGGTGCATATTGAGGAGGAAACCTCAGTAAGCTAACCTTACCAAAGAGTGCTTCTTAGCCCTGTCTTATAGGAATCAAAACGTATCAGACACTATCATTGTTGTAATACTATGGTAAGGGTCCATCTTGTTCAACTTGTGTGCAATGCAACTTGATTCTTCTACGTCTTTTACTTTGTAGAATAACATTTTTTGTGGTCCTATGCAGCATGTTCAAGAGTTGGTTAGACCATTCTGTATAGCATATTGTACATATCATTGATCCTGCCATCTCATCTAGACTTAGAGATGCAAAGGAAACCCCTGCAAATCTTGCAAAGTGGTTCAAATTTTGCAACTTCGAGGTCTTAGATGTTTTGTTGCTTTCCTATCATAGCAGGTGTGTAGAAAGAAAGGGTTCTTTTTGGGATTAAAAACTCTCGTACTATTTATATTTTTTAATAGTTGTTCTTTAATCAATTCCACCTGCAATGACCATTGGAGTTTAGTTTCCATAGATCTCCAACAAAAGCAATGCTTCTTGCTCAACTCTCTTTCAAACACCCACAAAGAGCTCACTCTGTAAGTCTTATGAATCCTTTTCTTTTGTACAGACTTGGTGATTATGAATCAATGTATACTAACTGATTTACATGTATTGCAGTTGTATTCGTAGACTGCTAGATGCTCTTGACCATTGCCCCCCAAATGTGAATCTTTTAGGTTCAATTGATCCAGCAGTTTTAGAGGTAGAAATCTTTTCCTTATAAGGATCTTTATTTCAGTTTAATTTTTTATTTGTTTCAATCTTAATTTTCTAACCTATCTTTTCAAATTTTCAGGCTCCACAACAAGATGATCCAAATAGTTGTGGCTGGAGACTGTTGATCCATGCTAAGTACATGCTTGCAAGCTACTTTGAGCTTCATCAGCCAGAGATTGTAAGAAGCTTATTCCTCTTTGAGCTTAAATATAAAATATAGTGGCACAAAGTAGTTAGAAGTATATGTAAATGCTCATGTCTTTTATTGTAGATGAGGAAAGACAGCTTTGGCTCTGACTACATGTATAGTTTTAGAGCAGACACAATTTTGAAGCTCTTGAACCATGCATCCTCCAAACCAACTGTGCAAGATACATTTGAGGTTGGTGAGAGTTCTAAAGACCATGGTGGTGTCATTCATCTAGATGCAGATGATTTGGAGGAGAAGACACAAGGACATGGAGATATAGGCCAAAGTTTGTAGAGGAAAAGGTGGTGGAGCAACAAACAAAAGTTGAAGAGGCAGCTGCTGCTGGTCAGGAACAGGATGAGGAGGACAAACAACCAAGTGGACTTGGAGTGGAGAGCTTCCAGATCCCAGGCCTTGAAGACCTTGAAGATGCAGTGGAGACCTCGGGGTTCCAAAATCTTAGTGGGGATATTGACCAAGGATAGCCTGATGATCATTTGGGATGATTTGGAATGATTATTTGTATAACATTCTTTTAATCTAGTGATGCTTATATGATTTGGGATGACTATGTATAAAATTAAAATGGAAGATGCTTTGCAAATGAATCCCTCTATCTCCATAGAATTTTCATGATATTTATAAATAGATTTAAATGTATGAAAAGAGAGAGAGAGAGAGAGAGAGAGAGAGAGAGAGAGAGAGAGAGAGAGAGACTTTGAAAGCATGTAGTAATTTGGTTTAAAATTGATCAATATATTAACAATGTCATTCTAAATCTTAACAAGTGGAGATCCTAACCAAGAGCAGCTACAAGATCATTTGGGATGATTATATGTATTAACTTCTTTGAATCTAGTAATCTATTAATAAAATGAAAGTTGTTTTGCAACTGATACCCTCTATCTCCATAGACTTGACATGATATTCATAAATGTAGGAAGAGAGAGAGACACTTTGAAAGCATGTAGACATTTGGAATAAAATTGATCACTTTATTAACAATGTCATTGTACAGATCCCAGCCGAGGACCAAAAGGTCATTGACTCTTTCCTGTACTTGCTCTTCATTCGGGCTTACAAAGAATGTTGAGCAGTCCAATGTGTCACTGTCATTAAAAAAAAAGCATTTGCAGACTCAATGCAAGAGCCTTCCCTCGTAGGACTGTCCACATCATCAATTGTTGTCTCCACAGCAACCTAGAGAGCAAGGGTTGATAAGGATTGAGAATCAATATATTATTTAACTTTCATAGCAGTGTAGAAAAACTGAACAAAATATATGTTCTTTAGTACCTCCAATGATCAATTTAGCTGGTTGTCAATAATCCCATCAGGGATATCTCCGCATTGAATTATACTTTCCCTCCTTTGAAGAACCTGTTAAGATGGTTGTTAAAAAATCACTAGAGTTGATTAATGAATTAAATAAACACAGTAAGTTTACCTTCTTGTTGTTGAGCACGAATGCAAATCCTGCTGAAACTGTTATGTTTGCCTCCATATGAATGTCGTGCCGCAATTGAGCAAGTGTACATTTCTGTCTGACTGATATAAAACTCACCAAGTTTCCATTCTCATTCACAGTAATGTCAATTGATACATTGTCAGGAGCAAACCTGTTTAGGTCTTGATCTAACGGAACAAGTTTATTTCCAAGCATCCTACTGCATTTATAGTAAAAGGAAAAGATAAAATTTTCAGACCCAATCATGTATTTTAGTTGTATCGAGCTTAGAACAACCTCACAATACACTGAGTTGGATGTTCTCTTATCCCAACCTTCATCTAAGAAGTTAACATGTTCTTTGCCATCAGCCTTATAATTGAGCATTGTTTTACAAACCTTTATTTCCAAATGATTGAAAAGATCAACAAAGACTATAATGGGCATGCAAATGTTGATTTTGCAAATTCTTGTTGCAATCCCTGGTCGTAGAGTGTTGTACTTCAGTAAACAACTTGGCTCTATAGCTTTCTGTCACAACACCTTGAGGAATTGGCCAATCAATGGTGTTCCATGCTGGGAGCCCAAGTTTTTTCAACACACCATGTGTGTTCCCCTTGTCTAGTAGCTGGTAAAAATGATCGTAGAAAAAGATACATGATTGAGAAAGTTGTGTTGCAGATCTACCTGGATACTGCAATTCCCCTGTGGATCCATGTAAAACATCCATGAACCCTAAAATGCATTCCCCTGGTTGCCACTCCTGATAGGATGAAGGGTATATATCTAAAACAAAAAACACAAACAAGTCAGTCAAATATAAAGTCAAAAACTTATGTTTAATTTCTCTAAACTCTCAAGTAAGTTACTTACAATTTGGTCTGTGGTGTGGGAAATTGTCTGGTTCATCCAATAAGACAAGTTATCTATGCATGTACACATGTTGAATCAATATTTCCATCTTCGTTTTTTTCCCATCCTTTGTTCTAAGATCCAACACTCTACCCTTCCAAGATATCAAAAAGTTGTTGCCGGATCGTCTTTTCCTTCTTCTATCAGGCTGCATTAGCACCCAACTTCCTTTTGATACACTCAATGTTTGCCAATGACCTTCAGTAGTAGATGTGTTGGCAATTTCTATAGCAAAAATTGAAGGCCGAGGCCGGCGAGGTAAATGGGTGACGTTGGTATCTCCATCTTTGTTGATTTGATCTACACAACGTTTTTTACAAGTTCTGTACATTGCCATTGAAAATTTAAACAGATCGACAACGCAATCAAAAACTGCAACACCTAAAAATTTAAAGAAACAGATCGACAAGACAACCACGATAAGCTATAATAAAGTCTATCTTATGACCAAAATGAAAACACGATTTTCAATCATGGCAACAAGGCTAAGGTAAAGTTAAGAAAACACCTAGATATTTGTGGCTTTTTGGATTGTCCTCACCACTGCCTCCTTCCAAGCCTGTCGAACACAATCCAATATAAATTCCGAGCATTAAAAAAGTCAAAAGCAGGCTTCTTCCAAACCTGTCAAACACAATCCAATCTAAAACCTAAGCATCAGAAAAATCAAAAGCACGTACCTTTTACAAAACAATACAATTTAAAATGGAAGCGCTTATAAAATGAAAGAAACATCTTGGCAAAGCAAAGTGCTCATGTTTATACTTTGGTCGTAGATACATGCCTGAACTCATCATTTCATATAAGGATATGCAGTAGTTGCACTATCGTGTCGGCACTCAAAGTTTACAGGCGAGTGGATCTGTTTCAAAGATTGAACATTGAAAATAATTAAAAACCGTATGGATAAAAATAAAGAAATACAAGCATGAGAATCATTTTGGCAAAGAACGCAAACTTTTGTCCTTGAATGTTTCAGATTGGAGGGCTGGCCATGCCTCTAGGTGCAAGATGAAGGTTGGAAGAGAGCGAGCGAGAGAGAGAGGGAGGGAGGAAGGGTGCCGGAAGACTAGCTTGGGAGGGGAGAGTAGTTTGGAAGGGAAACCTAGTTTCAGTAAGTAGTTTTTTTTAAAAAAAGACATCAATGTCAGACTCAAAATCGTGATAGTATCTTTAGTTTTTTTTTTAAAAGACCTTGTCTGACTCAAAATCGTTATAGTATCTTGAACATTAACTATGGCACGCTTCTACGAACATAAAGTACTATTTGTTTTTCCTATTTTCACTTGTTTTTGGTGAAATTTCAACGTTACGTTGGCCCTCTCCTCATTGGTTGAGAGACTATTTTTCCAAATCCTAAAAGGCCCCAAAATGAGCTCCCTTTTTTCCTAATGATCTCACTCTTCCATTCTCCTTTTATGTTTCTGCTCCCTTTCTCCGTTCCTTCCTACACCCTCGACACTAGATGCTCTTCCTCCATCCCCACTCATTATTATCCCTTCTCCCACCTTCATTCCATTGTGTGGCCATTTTCCTCTCCTTGGCTCCTTCTTTTGCTCTCTCTTGACTTTTAGCCTTCCCCACCTTTCCATTTGTTCTCCACCTCTTGGGATTCATTGTGTGCTCTCCCCTGCCTCGGTTTTGCCCTTCTATGTCCATCATGAGTCTTATAGGCTACTGCGAAACCTATGTTGTTGTGGCACCTCATTCTATCCGCTCATTCCTCATCCCCATAAATTCTCCCACCCTCTTCCTTGGCTTTCTCCCACCCTCACACTGTTATCTCGGCCCTTCGTCAATTTGATTGTGGCCTCCTTCCATCTATCTTTGAGTTCCATCATGTGGGACCTTTTTGCCACCCTAATTCCATTGACAAACTCTCGATTCCATCTATGCATACGGCACTTAGTTGTTTTTTGGGCATTAGCCTTTGATGTTTACTTCCCCCTATCCTCATGCAACACATGATAACCTAGCTTTGTGAGACTTGGAAGTGGTGATATAGTAGTCAACCCTTGATCGATGATGTGGACTATTGACTACATAGCTTTGACTTTGTCTTTGACTCATAGTCAGTTGGGCATTTGAGTTTGTTCACACCATTTTCTAGGTTGGCAATCAATTTTCCAAAATGAATATTCCATTCAAAACGGCACAAGTTCAAATGTGAAAATCAATTTCTCATTGGCAATTGGTTGTTTGGAATCTTTTTAGCATATTCTTTATATATTTTGAAGAAATTGATTGGAAACCCGAATTGCTCACCTGTGTTTCATTGGTTTCCTTTGGCGAAAAAAATTGATTTCTCATGTTAAATTCTCTTATAACTACTTATGCTAAAGTTTGATTGAAGTGAACCAAAAAGAACTACTCACCTGTGTTTTTTTGGTTTCCTTTGGCCAAAAAAATGATTTCTTATGTAAAATTCTCTCATAACAACTTATGTTGAAGTCCGATTGAAGTGAACCAAAAAGAACTCATTTCTAATTTTTTGTGCTAAACACATCTGAAGTATTAGAATTCAATTCCAGAATTTTTATAGGGTACTTGCTTTGTTATGTGGCAATAGTGACGGAAACGTAACCCCCACTAGATGGATAGGCAAACCAACTTGGGTTGCGAACAATTGAACTAAGTCCCACCCTTATTTTTAGATGTTCTTTCCATTGGATAGGTAAACAATTGAACTGAGACCCCCCTTATTTTTTGCTATTCTTTCCATTGGTAGCATTAGAAATCCCTTTGGACCTTGCTATACTATGGTTACCTTGTAAATACCATGAATTAATGTTGCAGTTTGGCAATGCAATGCTTGTTAACCATCTTGGTGTGATGTCGATGATTAGTTAGAGCTTATAGAGATTTAATATGAGCCTTAGGGAATGTCATTAAACTATTAGGTGGGTTATTGGCAAGCTTGTAATTCAGTTGGTAGTGGCTTGTACCATCTCTTTCCCATCTGTTGTTGTTGGCACTTCACTTTAGTTGTATTTTGCATGGTTGAAAATTGGAGGAAAAGCACTCACATTCATGTCACCTCTCCACATAAAATACCTCACTACAATAGATGATAGACACATGCATGCTTGGACTTTCAAATGGAATTATGCATTCACTCCTATGCCTAGCTTGGCATTGAATCAAACAATGCAAAACTAGAGGCTTTTTCCTTTCAAAGACCAATCTCATGTGTAGCTATATAGGTGTGTAGTATAGCCTAGACTTGTGTTCTTGTGACAATAGGAGTACTCCTATGATGATGAAAATCTCGTGCACCTACCTTCCCACCATTCCAAACCAGCATACCTTGTGGTTGGGTTTGGTTGACCCTAGCACTCTAGAACCAACTTCATTGATATTATGTGATTTAATGGCACCACCTCCATATTGAAGAAAGGTTAATTGCACCATCTCCATATTTATTAGACTCAATGTTCAATGGCACCACCCCCATATTGAAGGAATGTTAATGTTCAATTCTTAAGAAGTCTATCACACTTATTTTAGTTGACAACAGTTTAGCAGGTTGGAAAGTTTAATATTTTTCAAATAAAGGTTTATTCAAATCATAAAGAGAATGGAAATGGAGTTTGTGACCATGAAGATGATATAGAATGGGGTGACTTTGTTGTGGTGCATGCCCAACATTTGAGAGGAATGTAACATTTCAACTTGTTGCATTGGTTGTAACCTCAAACTTAAACTTATTGTGTTCCTTAGACACATCTTTAGAGATGTAGAATTGTTTTCAAAGAAGATTATTCCTTTTAGGCATGGAACATATGGAGTGTAACATATTTTGAAGGTTCAAATTTAATCATTGGATTAATAACAAGTTTTGTCATTGTGTACAAGATTTTATATAAAAATGCCTCATTTAAGTTGTCTTAAAGTAGTTGGCGAAATGTGCATGCTCCTACTTTTGTTTTATTGCACAATGATCTATTACCTCGGCAACATCCATAACATACCCACTAATACATGGCATGACTATTCCACTGCAACCTACCACCAGTCATGCATAAATGGCATACATGTAATCACCATGGAAACCATCCAAAAGCATACAAAATGTCATTATAAAACAATCTCCTAGCAATGCATAGATGGTAAAGTCCAAGGCAAATCCAATGGCATAAAAATGAATGCCACTACACAGTATCCAAGTAACCATCCTGCCATGAAACAACGTGACATGCATAACATCCATGCCCTACTGGCATATAGAACAGCAATAGTTACCTGCATCATAGCAAACTCACACGGACTACAAAGGGATCCCATATGAAACTGGAAACAAAAAAGCATGAAGAAGCCTCTACCACAACATAGAAATTCACTTCGAGCATACTAATATCTCAAATGGGTCTAGAGTGGTGGCAAACTAAAAGGGCCATAATGATATAGGTAAGGACTATCCTCATCTTTTATCGGCTGATTGTGATAATACCAGCTGAAATCCCTATTTAGCACCATCTTGGTTGAGATTTTACATTAATATTCAACATATGGAAAAAAATCTCTAAGGAAAAATAAAAACACAACAGTCATGCAAACCACACACAACTTTAGTCTACACTTTTTCACCATTTGGCAGAATAAAAAAACATTCCAGCACAAGTGCTTCTAGCTGTGCTAGAGAGCTTTCATACCCAATTTTTCACCACCCTATTAGATATTCTCTGAAGAATATCCAGTGCATCAAAAGGACACAGAATTTGGGTCTTTGTAGTAGATTAATTTATAGAGTCTCCCAAGATCTTCCAATAATCATGGGTATAAATTCAGCTTTAGAATCAATTTCCAGGCATACTTCTTCTACCTATTGATCCTTTATCAAGCACTTGCATTGGATCTTGACTTGCACTTCAAGTTACGATCCCTTGCAGTATTGCCATTTAAATTTGGCAACCTGACTTACATCACCATGCCTTATTTTTGCATGTGAGCTTGCAATAAATGTCTCATCTTTCTAAGTTCAACATGCTTTCTCGCAAGATTGCTCTGTCCATCACTTGTACCTGATAGTTGACACTTCACAGCAATGTTTCCATGTTTGGTAGAACAATATATCATCATTGTCATTATCATCGAAAATGTCAATAATTATCTTGGTAGCAGGAGAGGTTTTGCAACTTCTCATGATGAACCAATGAGATTTATGAGAACAGAACACCTTTCAGCACATGCATCACCATTCAACAAGATTGCTTTTTAAAAAAAAAACATCAGCATGATTCTTCGTCAAACTTAAATGTGATTGTAGCCACCTTGATGGTAATATATCCATCCACATAGAATCTACTGAAACATCCTCATCATCGTTATCATGTTTTTCAATCCACACTGAAAATAGACAGTGCAATTCAATATGCGGACTATTTCAGACACCTAATTAGGTTGATATATGGGAGTAGGTAAGACAATATGCCCAAAATGTCCTTCACAATCTTGCCCGAACCTCTTTCGCAAGATTTACCTTCACGATCAGCATTTGGTAAATCAAGCCGACTGTCAGTGAGCTCACTTTACTGCCTGGTAGCATCTCCCTACTCGCTATACACAGAAATTTGTCTACTAACATCCTTTGTGGTCAACAACCCAAGATGCATACATTTTAGCTCTACAATTGGATGTTGAGGAGCTTTCCCCTACACAGTCTCCATCTGGCCTTAAGTGATCTTCCAAGAGGAAACGATCTCCCACTTGGAGAAAAGAGGTGTTGTGGTGGTGGGCAGATGAGAGGGAAAGAATGAGAAGCAAAAAGAGGTGGAATCGATAATGGAGTTGTGCAATGAGGAGCAAAGAAGGTCCAAAACAACTCAGGGAGGACGAGAAAAATCAGTAGTAGCAGATGGAAGGAAGAAGGAAGGAGGGAAGCAAGAAACAACAAGAGGAATGCAAGGGCATCACAATCCTTTGCAAGGATAGATGATATCTACTTCATCAACTTGGTGGAACTTCCGAAAATGTGTTATCATTGATGGTCACCATAATATGCCAAAGATGTTGGATAACCCTCAGCACTTGGGTCATCCCATAACATTGATAACACTTAAATCAAAACACAAAACAATCCACTCATCACACAGAATCCACACAAACACACTGTGACACACAACATTGTTTTTGTTTTCTGTTTTTTTTAAAGTTTTTGTTATTTTTTGTTATTTGTTTCCTTTAATACCCACACAACTATGTACAACCACCAATGTCAGAATCATTCCAAATCGTAAAATCAACAGAAATTTCTCAATTCTGCATCCGCATTTGGAAGAATACAAGGAAATTTCCCATTGGTTGCTCTAGTGTAGAACTGTGATCCATATGCTCTATTAAAATGCATAGCCCCATCAGGATACAACAAGATTTTGTAGCTATTCCACTAGAACTTGATTTTCGTAGCAATCCCAATAGCATGAACTAAATCCTTATTGTTCCTGGTAAGCAAATCAATGGGTACACTCCAATGAGTATGTTCAACTGTCATATATACCTCATTCGTCTCAGGATTCCTGTGCTTTTGCACAAGAATTAAGGATTCTAGGGTAGGTTTACCATCTGGCCTATCTTCAAGGGATGACAGCCTTGGAAGTAGACTATGCTTGAGATTTGGCGCCTTTGTTTCATAGCGAGAGGGAAATCGACTGCAATTGGGTTTGAAGGTTGTAGACCTATCGGCGGTAGGGCTGAACCATTTGCCATTTTCTAAGATCAAAGAGAAATTTTGTTTCAGCTGTTACGGGCTTGCTCTTTTCTACAAGGAGTGCTTCTTTTATCAAGATCCACACGAGCTTGGCGAACTCAATGGTGGCAATTATCTTGGGATTTCGTGCCTTCCTATACGTTTCACGAAAGGTCTCCATCCAGTGAGTCATAGCTGGTGCTAGAGGTGGAGTAGGGATGATGGGACAAATCCATTTAAACATCGCCTCTGGTTCATTGAGATTCTACCAGGATCGCCTGTGCAAGGGATGGCATGTACCAGGGACCTGCTTGGATTGACATAGGTGGGGCACACTAGGCCTTTCAACGATACTGACCGTGAGGCAAGGTACTTGCAGAGCTCGTTGGACACCTCCCGGTGGCTTGATGGAGGGTAAGGGCATTGGGGCTCGTCTTCGGAGGAGGCGAGTGGAGAGTGCTCATAATGTGGTCTCATTTGCTCGGAACTACAACGTGGTTTCGGGAGATTTAGTCTTCATGTTGGCTCAAACTGAACACGTTGCAGATTTTAAAATCTGTCTCCACGAGGATGTGCCTTTGAGAAGTTTTGGAGTACTTTGCCTAGTACGCCTAGAGCGTCATCAAGGGATTAAGCCATTAGACCTTGTTTATAGGGAAGCAAAGCAAGTACCCATGGAAGCTTGAGCACGTAACTGTTTTCTTGAAATTGGGCTACGCAACTGGTGAAGCACAGAACATCAACCATGTGCACGCAGAAGGGAGAGTAGCCTCTCTACCTTGATTGTTAGACACTTGACTTACAGTTGGCTCGCTCTTGTGGTGAAGAACTTCTCTAGGAAGCACATCTTGGAAAGACGGTCCAAGCTGATCACAACTATCGTCGTATTTCACATGAAGGAGCAACACCGAGGTTAGCGGAGCTCCTTGTAGAGGCCAACGGTGGATGTCGTCGAAGGCCAAGCCATTGCAATGCTTCTCAATCTCACGGCCCATCCACCATTGTGTATCTTTGTGCACATTGTAGATTGGTACGCGCACCTGGCATTGGACATTGAGAACTGCAGGGGTTGTTCCGTCACCTCTTCGGACGAGGTGACTTTGAGGACATCATTGCCATTGGCGTTGAGGATTTGAGATCGTTTTCTAGCCATCTTATAGTTTGTGTGATGAATTGGATGACTCACAGTAGAGCATGATAGCAGGATATACGACGCTTGAAATTATGAAGAGACATCACGGTTCTTTGAGGCTATGCCACACTCCACTTCTCATGCAAGGAAAACCCACAATGGCACGAGAGTTGTAAGAGACATCAATATAGCGTAAAGGTACTAGCCATGTTGGTGTGCAATGATCGAAAACGATTCAAGCTCAAACCGTTAGCAAAGCAAGGAACCCCAACGTGAAGGAGCAAGAGCAATGCCGATACAGCTCCTTATAGAGGTCAATTGAGTCTATCATCCGAGGACACACCATTGCAATGCTTTTCAATGTCAAAGCCGGTTCCCATTGTTCTATACCACATTCTAGATTTACATGCACGTCGTACTGGACGTGGAGAAGTGTGGGGATTTTGCCATCATCCACAGGGACAAGGTCATTCAGACAGCATCATTGTTGCCATTAGGATGGAGGACCCGAGATCGTTCAATGACTTACTCGCGACAGGGCACGAATGGTGGAGAGAATAGAATCCACAAGGCCCATCGATTGGAAGCGTTCCAAGGCATTGTGGTCCTTCAAGGCCATGTAGCGCTCCACTTTGCACACAAGAAATCCTAAAATAAGTGCTACAATGCTTGCACATGGCATGAGATTTTTCAGAGACATTGATATACAGTGTAAACACATTGGCATTGTTGACATACAACGATTGAAAAAAATGCAAGCTGAAAATAAGGTGGCAACATCGCCAAAGTTTAAAGTGGATCGTATGTATAAGGGTTTGTAAGGCTTGTCCATCGAGACAAATATCGTTTCGATGCAGTGAAAAGGTAAGCAAGAGATCCCAAGGTGGTTCAGTCATACCAAGACAACATTCATCGGAGGTTGCAGTGATTCTGTCGATTTTATCGGTTACTATCGCACAAGGTAAGTTGTGTATCTATTTCAAAAAATGAAAGAGGCAAGCAGATACTCACTTTCTTGCTTTCAAAGCAAAGACTGAAGAAAAGAAAAAGCGTGAGGGTATGCCTAACCTTCCCAAGGTCGAGTGGAGGGACGAGTATTTCTACGATGAATTCAATGATTGTCCGAGAGAAGAGGGGGTACAAATAAAAATGTAATGCGGATGCAATGCTCACAAAAAATTGGGGTTGCAGTACAACTCGTAAGCACGGAGCCACGAGTAAGGTGATACAAGAATACGAGCTTCCATGTTTCCGAAGATGCAGTAGGTCAAAAAATCTAGGATGCGGCCATGGACGAAGAGACGACAGCCTTGGAAGTAGACTATGCTTGAGATTTGGCGCCTTTGTTTCATAACGAGAGGGAAATCGACTGCAATTGGGTTTGAAGGTTGTAGACCTATCGGCGGTAGGGCTGAACCATTTGCCATTTTCTAAGATCAAAGAGAAATTTTGTTTCAGCTGTTACGGGCTTGCTCTTTTCTACAAGGAGTGCTTCTTTTATCGAGATCCACACGAGCTTCGCGAACTCCATGACAGCAATTATCTTTGGATTTCGCGCCTTCCTATATGTTTCATGAAAGGTCTCCATCCAGTGAGTCATAGCTAGTGCTAGAGGTGGAGTAGCGATGATGGGACAACTCCATTTAAACATCGCCTCTGGTTCATTGAGATTCTACCAGGATTGCCTGCAAGGGATGGCATGTACCAGGGACCTGCTTGGATTGACATAGGTGGGGCACACTAGGCCTTTCAATGATATTGACCGTGAGGCAAGGTACTTGCAGAGCTCGTTGGACACTTCCGGTGGCTTGATGGAGGGTAAGGGCATTGGGGCTCCTCTTCAGAGGAGGCGAGTGGAGAGTGCTCATAATGTGGTCTCCTTTGCTCGGAAGTACAACGTGGTTTCGGGAGATTTAGTCTTCATGTTGGCTCAAACTGAACACGTTGCAGATTTTAAAATCCGTCTCCACGAGGATGTGCCTTTGAGAAGTTTTGGAATACTTTGCCTGGTATGCCCAGAGCGTCATCAAGGGATTAAGCCATTAGACCTTGTTTATAGGAGAGCAAAGCAAGTACCCATGGAAGCTCGAGCACGTAACTGTTTTCTTGAAATTGGGCTACGCAACTGGTGAAGCAGAGAACATCAACCATGTGCACGCCGAAGGGAGAGTAGCCTCTCTACCTTGATCGTTAGACACTTGACTTACAGTTGGCTCGCTCTTGTGGTGAAGAACTTCTCTAGGAAGCACATCCTGGAAAGACGATCCAAGCTGATCATCAAGTAACAACTATCGTCGTATTTCACATGAAGGAGCAACACTGAGGTTAGCGGAGCTCCTTGTAGAGGCCAACGGTGGATGTCGTCGAAGGCCAAGCCATTGCAATGCTTCTCAATCTCACAGCCCATCCACGATTGTGTATCTTTGTGCACATTGTAGATTCGTACGCGCACCTGGCATTGGACATCGAGAAGTGCAGGGGTTGTTCCGTCACCACTTCGGACGAGGTGACTTTGAGGACATCATTTCCATTGGCGTTGAGGATTTGAGATCGTTTTCTAGCCATCTCATAGTTTGTGTGATGAAGTGGATGACTCACAGTAGGGCATGATAGCAGGATATACGACGCTTGAAAGTATGAAGAGACATCACGGTTCTTTGAGGCTATGCCGCACTCCACTTCTCATGCAAGGAAAACCCACAATGGCACGAGAGTTGTAAGAGACATCGATATAGCGTAAAGGTACTAGCCATGTTGGTGTGCAATGATCGAAAACGATGCAAGCTCAAACCGTTAGCAAAGCAAGGAACCCCAATGCGAAGGAGCAAGAGCAATGCCAGTACAGCTCGTTGTAGAGGTCAATTGAGTCTGTCATCCGAGGACACACCATTGCGACGCTTTTCAATGTCAAAGCCGATTCCCATTGTTCTATACCACGTTCTAGATTTACGTGCACGCCGCACTGGACGTGGAGAAGTGTGGGGATTTTGCCATCATCCATAGGGACAAGGTCACTCGGACGGCATCATTGTTGCCATTAGGACAGAGGACCCGAGATTGTTCAGTGACTTACTTGGTCACTCGCGACGACAGGGCACGAATGGTGGAGAGGACAGAATCTACAAGGCCCATCGATTGGAAGCGTTCCAAGGCATTATGGTCCTTCAAGGCCATGTAGCGCTCCACTTTGCACACAAGAAATCCTAAAATAAGTGCTACAATGCTTGCACATGGCATGAGATTTTTCAGAGACATTGATATACAGTGTAAACACATTGGCACTGTTGACATACACCGATTGAAAATAATGCAAGCTGAAAATAAGGTGGCAAGATCGACAAAGTTTAAAGTGGATTGTATGTATAAGGGTTTGTAAAGCTTGTCCATCGAGACAAATATCGTTTCGATGCAGTGAAAAGGTAAGCAAGGGATCCCAAGGTGGTTTAGTCATACCAAGACAACATTCATCGGCGGAGGTTGCAGTGATTCTGTCGATTTTATCGGTTACGCACAAGGTAAGTTGTGTATCTATTTCACAAAATGAAAGAGGCAAGCAGTTACTCACTTTGTTGCTTTCAAAGCAAAGACTGAAGAAAAAAAAAGCGCGAGGGTACGCCTAACGTTCCCAAGGTCGAGTGGAGGGACGAGTATTTCTACGATGAATTCAATGATTGTCCGAGAGAAGAGGGGGTACAAATAAAAATGTAATGCGGATGCAATGCTCACAAAAAATTGGGGTTGCAGTACAACTCGTAAGCACGGAGCCACGAGTAAGGTGATACAAGAATACGAGCTTCCATGTTTCCGAAGATGCAGTAGGTCAAAAAATCTAGGATGCGGCCATGGACGAAGAGATGACAGCCTTGGAAGTAGACTATGCTTGAGATTTGGCGCCTTTGTTTCATAACGAGAGGGAAATCGACTGCAATTGGGTTTGAAGGTTGCAGACCTATCGCCGGTAGGGCTGAACCATTTGCCGTTTTCTAAGATCAAAGAGAAATTTTGCTTTAGCTGTTTACGGGCTTGCTCTTTTCTACAAGGAGTGCTTCTTTTATCGAGATCCACATGAGCTTGGCGAACTCGATGTTGGCAATTATCTTGGGATTTTGCACCTTCCTATACGTTTCACACGAAAGGTCTCCATCTAGTGAGTCATAGCTAGTGCTAGAGGTGGAGTAGGGATGATGGGACAACTCCTATACGTTTCACACGAAAGGTCTCCATCTAGTGAGTCATAGCTAGTGCTAGAGGTGGAGTAGGGATGATGGGACAACTCCATTTAAACATCGCCTCTGGTTCATTGAGATTCTACCAGGATCGCCTGCAAGGGATGGCATGTATCGGGGACCTGCTTGGATTGACATAGGTGGGGCACACTAGGCCTTTTAACGATACTCACCATGAGGCAAGGTACTTGCATAGCTCATTGGACACCTCCGGTGGCTTGATGGAGGGTAAGGGCATTGGGGCTCATCTTCGGAGGAGGTGAGTGGAGAGTGCTCATAATGTGGTCTCCTTTGCTCGGAACTACAACGTGGTTTCGGGAGATTTAGCCTTCATGTTGGCTCAAACTGAACACGTTGCAGATTTTAAAATCCGTCTCCATGAGGATGTGCCTTTGAGAAGTTTTGGAGTAGTTTGCCTGGTACGCCCAGAGCGTCATAAAGTTATTAAGCCATTAGACCTTGTTTATAGGGAAGCAAAGCAAGTACCCATGGAAGCTCGAGCACGTAACTGTTTTCTTGAAATTGGGCTACGCAACTGGTGAAGCAGAGAACATCAACCATGTGCTTGCCGAAGGGAGAGTAGCCTCTCTACCTTGATCGTTAGACACTTGACTTATAGTTGGCTCGCTCTTGTGGTGAAGAACTTCTCTAGGAAGCACATCCGGGAAAGACGGTCCAAGCTGATCATCAAGTAACAACTATCATCGTATTTCACATGAAGGAGCAACACTGAGGTTAGCGGAGCTCCTTGTAGAGGCCAACGGTGGATGTCGTCGAAGGCCAAGCCATTGCAATGCTTCTCAATCTCACGGCCCATCCACCATTGTGTATCTTTGTGCACATTGTAGATTCGTACGCGCACCTGGCATTGGACATCGAGAAGTGCAGGGGTTGTTCCCTCACCTCTTCGGACGAGGTGACTTTGAGGACATCATTGCCATTGGCATTGAGGATTTGAGATCGTTTTCTAGCCATCTCATAGTTTGTGTGATGAAGTGGATGACTCACAGTAGGGCATGATAGCAGGATATACGACGCTTGAAAGTATG
This sequence comes from Cibotium barometz, assembly GCF_041138505.1. NCBI lineage: Eukaryota > Viridiplantae > Streptophyta > Polypodiopsida > Cyatheales > Cibotiaceae > Cibotium > Cibotium barometz. The sequence goes on from NC_141109.1 coordinate 28,884,485, forward strand.
AAGAGACATCACGGTTCTTTGAGGCTATGCCGCACTCCACTTCTCACCATGCAAGGAAAACCCACAATGGCACGAGAGTTGTAAGAGACATTGATATAGCGTAAAGGTACTAGCCATGTCGGTGTGCAATGATCGAAAACGATGCAAGCTCAAACCGTTAGCAAAGGAAGGAACCCCAACGCGAAGGAGCAAGAGCAATGCCAGTACAGCTCGTTGTAGAGGTCAATTGAGTCTGTCATCCGAGGACACACCATTGCGACGCTTTTCAATGTCAAAGCCGGTTCCCATTGTTCTATACCACGTTCTAGATTTACGTGCATGTCGCACTGGACGTGGAGAAGTGTGGGGATTTTGCCATCATCCACAGGGACAAGGTCACTCCGATGGCATCATTGTTGCCATTAGGACGCAGGACCCGAGATCGTTCAGTGACTTACCTGGTCACTCGCGATAGGGCACGAATGGTGGAGAGGACAGAATCTACAAGGCCCATCGATTGGAAGCGTTCCAAGGCATTATGGTCCTTTAAGGCCATGTAGCGCTCCACTTTGCACACAAGAAATCCTAAAATAAGTGCTACAATGCTTGCACATGGCATGAGATTTTTCAGAGACATTGATATACAGCGTAAACACATTGGCATTGTTGACATACACAATTGAAAAAAATGCAAGCTGAAAATAAGGTGGCAAGATCGGCAAAGTTTAAAGTGGATCGTATGTATAAGGGTTTGTAAGGCTTGTCCATCGAGACAAATATCGTTTCGATGCAGTGAAAAGGTAAGCAAGAGATCCCAAGGTGGTTCAGTCATACCAAGACAACATTCATCGGAGGTTGCAGTGATTTTGTCGATTGTATCGGTTACTATCGCACAAGGTAAGTTGTGTATCTATTTCACAAAATGAAAGAGGCAAGCAGTTACTCACTTTGTTGCTTTCAAAGCAAAGACTGAAGAAAAAAAAAGCGCGAGGGTACGCCTAACGTTCCCAAGGTCGAGTGGAGGGACGAGTATTTCTACGATGAATTCAATGATTGTCCGAGAGAAGAGGGGGTACAAATAAAAATGTAATGCGGATGCAATGCTCACAAAAAATTGGGGTTGCAGTACAACTCGTAAGCACGGAGCCACGAGTAAGGTGATACAAGAATACGAGCTTCCATGTTTCCGAAGATGCAGTAGGTCAAAAAATCTAGGATGCGGCCATGGATGAAGAGATGACAGCCTTGGAAGTAGACTATGCTTGAGATTTGGTGCCTTTGTTTCATAACAAGAGAGAAATCGACTGCAATTGGGTTTGAAGGTTGCAGACCTATCGGCGGTAGGGCTGAACCATTTGCCATTTTCTAAGATCAAAGAGAAATTTTGTTTCAGCTATTATGGGCTTGGTCTTTTCTACAAGGAGTGCTTCTTTTATCGAGATCCACACGAGCTTGGCGAACTCGATGGTGGCAATTATCTTGGGATTTCGCGCCTTCCTATACGTTTCACGAAAGGTCTCCATCCACTGAGTCATAGCTAGTGCTAGAGGTGGAGTAGGGATGATGGGACAACTCCATTTAAACATCGCCTCTGGTTCATTGAGATTCTACCAGGATCGCCTGCAAGGGATGGCATGTACCGGGGACCTGCTTGGATTGACATAGGTGGGGCACACTAGGCCTTTCAACGATACTGACCGTGAGGCAAGGTACTTGCAGAGCGCGTTGGTGGACACCTCCGGTGGCTTGATGGAGGGTAAGGGCATTGGGGCTCCTCTTCGGAGGAGGCGAGTGGAGAGTGGTCATAATGTGGTCTCCTTTGCTCAGAACTACAACGTGGGTTCGGGAGATTTAGTCTTCATGTTGGCTCAAACTGAACACGTTGCAGATTTTAAAATCTGTCTCCACGAGGATGTGCCTTTGAGAAGTTTTGGAGTACTTTGCCTGGTACGCCCAAAGCGTCATCAAGGGATTAAGCCATTAGACCTTGTTTATAGGGAAGCAAAGCAAGTACCCATGGAAGCTCGAGCACGTAACTGTTTTCTTGAAATTGGGCTACGCAACTGGTGAAGCACAGAACATCAACCATGTGCGCGCAGAGTAGCCTCTCTACCTTGATCGTTAGACACTTATAGTTGGCTTGCTCTTGTGGTGAAGAACTTCTCTAGGAAGCACATCCGGGAAAGACGGTCCAAGCTGATCATCAAGTAACAACTATCGTCGTATTTCACATGAAGGAGCAACACCGAGGTTAGCGGAGCTCCTTGTAGAGGCCAACGGTGGATGTCGTCGAAGGCCAAGCCATTGCAATGCTTCTCAATCTCACGGCCCATCCACCATTGTGTATCTTTGTGCACATTGTAGATTCGTACGCGCACCTGGCATTGGACATCGAGAAGTGCAGGGGTTGTTCCCTCACCTCTTCGGACGAGGTGACTTTGAGGACATCATTGCCATTGGCGTTGAGGATTTGAGATCGTTTTCTAGCCATCTCATAGTTTGTGTGATGAAGTGGATGACTCAGAGTAGGGCATGATAGCAGGATATACGACGCTTGAAAGTATGAAGAGACATCACGGTTCTTTGAGGCTATGCCGCACTCCACTTCTCATGCAAGGAAAACCCACAATGGCACGAGAGTTGTAAGAGACATTGATATAGCGTAAAGGTACTAGCCATGTCGGTGTGCAATGATCGAAAACGATGCAAGCTCAAACCGTTAGCAAAGGAAGGAACCCCAACGCGAAGGAGCAAGAGCAATGCCAGTACAGCTCGTTGTAGAGGTCAATTGAGTCTGTCATCCGAGGACACACCATTGCGACGCTTTTCAATGTCAAAGCCGGTTCCCATTGTTCTATACCACGTTCTAGATTTACGTGCATGTCGCACTGGACGTGGAGAAGTGTGGGGATTTTGCCATCATCCACAGGGACAAGGTCACTCCGATGGCATCATTGTTGCCATTAGGACGCAGGACCCGAGATCGTTCAGTGACTTACCTGGTCACTCGCGATAGGGCACGAATGGTGGAGAGGACAGAATCTACAAGGCCCATCGCTTGGAAGCGTTCCAAGGCATTATGGTCCTTTAAGGCCATGTAGCGCTCCACTTTGCACACAAGAAATCCTAAAATAAGTGCTACAATGCTTGCACATGGCATGAGATTTTTCAGAGACATTGATATACAGCGTAAACACATTGGCATTGTTGACATACACAATTGAAAAAAATGCAAGCTGAAAATAAGGTGGCAAGATCGGCAAAGTTTAAAGTGGATCGTATGTATAAGGGTTTGTAAGGCTTGTCCATCGAGACAAATATCGTTTCGATGCAGTGAAAAGGTAAGCAAGAGATCCCAAGGTGGTTCAGTCATACCAAGACAACATTCATCGGAGGTTGCAGTGATTTTGTCGATTGTATCGGTTACTATCGCACAAGGTAAGTTGTGTATCTATTTCACAAAATGAAAGAGGCAAGCAGTTACTCACTTTGTTGCTTTCAAAGCAAAGACTGAAGAAAAAAAAAGCGCGAGGGTACGCCTAACGTTCCCAAGGTCGAGTGGAGGGACGAGTATTTCTACGATGAATTCAATGATTGTCCGAGAGAAGAGGGGGTACAAATAAAAATGTAATGCGGATGCAATGCTCACAAAAAATTGGGGTTGCAGTACAACTCGTAAGCACGGAGCCACGAGTAAGGTGATACAAGAATACGAGCTTCCATGTTTCCGAAGATGCAGTAGGTCAAAAAATCTAGGATGCGGCCATGGACGAAGAGATGACAGCCTTGGAAGTAGACTATGCTTGAGATTTGGTGCCTTTGTTTCATAACAAGAGAGAAATCGACTGCAATTGGGTTTGAAGGTTGCAGACCTATCGGCGGTAGGGCTGAACCATTTGCCATTTTCTAAGATCAAAGAGAAATTTTGTTTCAGCTATTATGGGCTTGGTCTTTTCTACAAGGAGTGCTTCTTTTATCGAGATCCACACGAGCTTGGCGAACTCGATGGTGGCAATTATCTTGGGATTTCGCGCCTTCCTATACGTTTCACGAAAGGTCTCCATCCACTGAGTCATAGCTAGTGCTAGAGGTGGAGTGGGGACCTGCTTGGATTGACATAGGTGGGGCACACTAGGCCTTTCAACGATACTGACCGTGAGGCAAGGTACTTGCAGAGCTTGTTGGACACCTCCGATGGCTTGATGGAGGGTAAGGGCATTGGGGCTCCTCTTCGGAGGAGGCGAGTGGAGAGTGCTCATAATGTGGTCTCCTTTGCTCGGAACTACAACGTGGTTTCGGGAGATTTAGTCTTCATGTTGGCTCAAACTGAACACATTGCAGATTTTAAAATCCGTCTCCACGAGGATGTGCCTTTGAGAAGTTTTGGAGTACTTTGCCTGGTACGCCGAGAGCGTCATCAAGGGATTAAGCCATTAGACCTTGTTTATAGGGAAGCAAAGCAAGTGCCCATGGAAGCTCGAGCACGTAACTGTTTTCTTGAAATTGGGCTACGCAATTGGTGAAGCACAGAACATCAACCATGTGCGCGCCGAAGGGAGAGTAGCCTCTCTACCTTGATCGTTAGACACTTGACTTATAGTTGGCTTGCTCTTGTGGTGAAGAACTTCTCTAGGAAGCACATCCAGGAAAGATGGTCCAAGCTGATCATCAAGTAACAACTATCGTCGTATTTCACATGAAGGAGCAACACCGAGGTTAGCGGAGCTCCTTGTAGAGGCCAACGGTGGATGTCGTCGAAGACCAAGCCATTGCAATGCTTCTCAATCTCACGGCCCATCCACCATTGTGTATCTTTGTGCACATTGTAGATTCGTACGCGCACCTGGCATTGGACATCGAGAAGTGCAGGGGTTGTTCCCTCACCTCTTCGGACGAGGTGACTTTGAGGACATCATTGCCATTGGCGTTGAGGATTTGAGATCGTTTCCTAGCCATCTCATAGTTTGTGTGATGAAGTGGATGACTCACAGTAGGGCATGATAGCAGGATATACGACGCTTGAAAGTATGAAGAGACATCACGGTTCTTTGAGGCTATGCTGCACTCCACTTCTCATGCAAGGAAAACCCACAATGGCACGAGAGTTGTAAGAGACATCGATATAGCGTAAAGGTACTAGCCATGTTGGTGTGCAATGATCGAAAACGATGCAAGCTCAAACCGTTAGCAAAGCAAGGAACCCCAACGCGAAGGAGCAAGAGCAATGCCAGTACAGCTCGTTGTAGAGGTCAATTGAGTCTGTCATCCGAGGACACACCATTGCAACGCTTTTCAATGTCAAAGCCGGTTCCCATTGTTCTATACCACGTTCTAGAATTGGAAGAGAATGGGAAGTTATAAATTATTGTCCCCATTCTTACAAAATAGTTGATCTTCTATAATACCTTGTAAAGATTTTATTCTCTATGTTGAATTTGATGCATTTCTTGAATGTTAACAAAGAAATTCAAATTTTGAAGGGTCCCCCATGGTCACACTATGGCAAGGTTTGGTGATTTTGAGTCCCCCATGTCGTGCCGATCAACTTTGTCTTCTGCACCATCACTTAATTCCTTATAGATTTGTCAAAAATGACCATTACATTGGCAAGAACTAGACAAGATGATTGAATCAACTTATAACTTACTCATGATGCACTTTTGTTAATTTAAAGCCATACATACAATTTCAAGAACAATTAACTACATGGAATATGTTCAACAAAATATAAAATCTAAGACAATAAGCATATCCAAGAAATAGGTTTATGCACAAAAGATCATCGTTTAACAATAGGTGAATGAGAATATTAGCCAATTGATGATGACATTATCAAAAGTGGAAGTTTGTATTACAAAGAGCCTTCATGCCATGTCTCTAATTTTTCTTGATTTTAATAGTTCAACAATAGGGGCATTTGAAAACCACATTAATTTCCTCATACAAACAATAATACAGAGCATTTGGCTATCCTCTTTTGTAGCCTAACACATGGTTCAGACCATCAATGCCATGCCATAATTATTCAAGTCAAATGCATTCAGGGAAACCATGCAATGGATCAAAATAATATTGTTAGCATCTTGATTAATGTCAAAATTCCCAATGACCCTTACCAAGGCTTTACACTTCATTAGCTTCACAAGCTCTCATGGTGAAAATTTTATGTGAAACACTAGAATATGTCGTTCTCAGCTGATGTAGTGTGCCAATGAGTGATTTGTACAAAATTCATGGTGAACATAGACTCATCTAGAAGAGATTTCATTTGTCTAAATGGCTCCTAGAATAGTTCAACAAGAGATCTTCATAGGTGGTAGTGTAGCTACCTATATGAAAGACTTAACAAGTTTCCACTCCTCAAAGTCTAAAAGGGATATGTCTACCATGAAGAAGTGCTCTTCCAAAATCAATAGAAAATTTCCAAATGAATGTGTTACACATGCGGTAAAATACAGTGCACAAAAGAAATACTTACAATGTGGTGATATCGTATAATGCAAGCAAGTCGGATTCCACACCTATGTTATATTCCACTTGACATGTTAGAACTGCTATTGTGCTCATCCCAATACTCGAACTTTTGAGCTCCTTAGTTGAATCTGTACCAACGTAGGGTTTCAACCCGAATCCATTCACAGCTTTGTCAAAAACATTGCAATGCAAGTCTACCAATGTGAAAGTTCCCTGCTCATATATCTCTGCTATCCCGAATGGGCTCTCTACTTTGGAGAGTACTATGTTGGCATAGTACACAAGTCTGAACCACTTCCTCTACTTTTCTTACATTAAGATTGCTCCTACTACCACATCTGAAGCATCCACAAAAACGTGGAAAGGTAATGACCAATCTGGAGGTTGAATTATCAGAGCTACCACTAGCATCTTCTTTAGAATGTCAAATGCCTGCTATGTTCAGGTCCCCAAACATATTTCTCAGATTCTCGTCAAATTAGTCAATGTAGAACATACATGAGATAGATATCTCAAAATTTGGCTATGCCATTTCATTTAACCCACAAATCTAGATAATTGCCTAATATTCTTGGGGGTTGTAGCTTGCTGGATCACCGCCACCTTCCGAGAATCAATTTCCATGCCCTCTTTGGAAATAATGTGTCCAAGAAGGACTCCCCTCTAGACTGCAAAAGCACACTTTGATGGATTGAGCCATCCTACATTTTTCAAAGCACAGCCTGAGATGACTAAGATGATCCAACCTGGTTCTAAATAACATGAAATCATCCAAAAACACTCTCATAAAAGAGGTAATGAATTCACCAAACACCTCCAGGATCCAACTTTAAAAGGAGGATGGGTCTTTCTTGAGACCAAAACTCATCACATTACTAGCAAACACCCCCCATTCAATTATAAAAGTTGTTTTATCCCTATCTTTGGGTGCCATTTTGATATGGTTGTATCCACTGAAACCATCAAGGAAACTATAAAGCTCATGTCCAGCAAATGCATCCAATAGAGTGTCATACAATTGTAGAGGGAATGGATGTGAGATGGTTGCTACATTCAGCTTGCGATAATCCACACACATCTGAATCTTCCCATTCTCCTTTGGTACTAAGTGACCCTATCCAAGGGGTAAATGAAGCCTACTTGTAACAATTTATCTAGCCCCTCTTTGACTTGCTTTGCATAGTTAGGATTCATTATGTACCTTTGTTGCACAACCAACACTGCATCCTTCTTCAAATTTATCATGTGCTGACAAAAGGATGTCAGAGTAATGCCAAGCAAAAATATACTTAAATTCCAGCAATAGGGCTCTAAGCTTCCCCTTAAAAGGTTCGTCCAACTCTGCACTAATGTGTACCAACTTTGGGTCATCTGGTTCCCCTAAATTCATATCTTCTAGATCATCCTCTTTAACTCGGGAGATTTTTTACGTGCTCCTCAGTAGCTTGTTCTACTTCTATGATGGCTTGTATATGTGACTTATGGTGTTCTTTGTAGCTCTGATCTTCCTCATCTGATTCTTGTAACTCTTAATCAGTAGGTTGTTCTACTTCTATGATGGCTTGTATATGTGACTTATGGTGTTCTTTGTAGCTCTGATCTTCCTCATCTGATTCTTGTAACTCTTAATCAGTAGGTTGCATGTCTATACTCTTTGTTTGGGTATCAGAGGTTTCTCCTCTCTTCGTGATCCTAGCCGAATCCTCTTTGGCCATTCTTGATATATCTTTTAACAATCCCCACAACATCAACTTCAAACAATGGTACCATAGTAGGATTCCTCCTTAAGAACTCTCTTCCTCATCCTCGTCAAGCTCAGCTACAATATTGATACCCTCTGCTTGCAAAGATTGCATATGTTTAGGCAAGATTCTCGTTGGGACTAATGTTATTTTGTAATTCTTTTTGCCCTTCCTAACTGTGATCCTGTCAAATCCCTAGTCCTACTTTACTCTTGCTACTCTGAGCCAAGGTCTTCCCAACAACATGGAGTATGCACCCTCCTTTTTTTCCATTCTCAGTACAACAAAGTTGACTAGAAACATCAATCCCCAAATATTAATTTCTTGTCCTCTTACAATGCCCAAAGGTTGAACCCTCCTTTGATTAGCCATTCTAACCTGGAAAGGAGTTGGGACTAAATCACTGGTACAATACTTCCTATAAAGATCTTCTATAATAATATTGACCCCAAAACCTCCATCTATGAGGATATCAGGGAATAGTCTATGCTTGTATTCTACATCAATGACTAGTACTCTATAATGAACATCCTCCACGTGGGAAGTGCAAGCATTTGCATCCTCCTCTTCCTCTTTATCGGTCTCCTCCTCGGTGATTTCTCCTTGTATGTTTTGGAAGAACTTCTCTTTAAAAGGTGGTGCCAAATTCAACAATTGGCCTAAACTAATACTCATTTTAGAATGGAGGAGTTCTCAAAACAACTCGTCAGGCTAGGCCTTTTGTTTTACTTTAATGGCCGTATCCTCTCTGGTTGTGTTGCTCACTATCTTCATATCTTTATCCTTTTCCAAATGCTTAGTTCCAGCTTTGTCTACTTGGTTGGGGTCTACCCTTCCTTCCTTGGGGTTCTCTCAACTCGATTATCTAACTCCTCTTTGGTATCTAGACTCAAAGTTAAGGATAGATTTGTCTTCTTCATGGTAGATCAAAGTTGCCTAGATCCTCATTCAGGTCCTTTGATAAGGTCCCTTCTGCTTCTGATCTAGTAGGAAATCCAATACTAGTAGGACATGTTGTGGTCCTATTTGCTTATGTAGCTTCTTCTTGTTTTCTTCTTCTACTTCGATGATCTTATGAAGGGCCTGCACAATCTTATTCCTCACTTCTTCTTGTGCTGCCTAGTCTATGGCTTTCTTTGAGCTTGGATCATCGAACTTAGTTGACTCTGGGACCTTCCCTTGAGACCTAGTCACAACCATGACTTCTACAACTACTTATGCCACTTGCACAACCTCTTCCTCCTTGCACTTTGAACAATCACATTTATCTTCAGGGGGATGTACTTCATGATGGTGTGTTATTATTCTTGTAACCGATCGAATTACCTCCTCATGTAAGCACTCCTCTGATTCTTATGTGATGTTCTAGCATGACCATGTTCACAAGGGCTGGGGGTTATGGTGGGGATTCTATCCTTGTCTTGCATTGTACTACTATGGGGATACCCCTCTCCTCCATATGCTTCTGCCACAATTCACACTATAGCCCTTGCCTATGGCCATTTATACCACAATAAGTACAAATATTTTGTGCATTCTACCCTAATTGAGCTCCCCAATTCTAGTTTTAATGCCTTCTGTGTGCCACATTATTGAATCTCAAAGTTGCTTGTGCTCCCACTTTGACTTGGTTGATCACTGGTGGTTTGGTTGTAAGAGAACATTTCCTACCAACCTGTTTACGTATCCAATCTTTTTTTCATTCATTTTGTGGTCATTTTGTGGAACATGGTTCTCAACTTGATTATGTATTGGGAGAGTAATCTTTGGGTCCATTGGTTGCAATGCCCTATTTAAACTATATGAGTGGCATGGACCTGAGTGCATAACCTTTCTCTTTTTAGGTAGATGACATGTTCTACTTAATAATTTGTTAGAGAAAATCAACCTCATGCAATGAACAAAGGCCAAGTAAGTAAGCCCCCAACCATCAATTCACCAACATGACAACTCATCATTCCATGCATCACATGCAATAGGAACTCCAAATTTGAAGCTTCACAAGGATTTGACCAATAATTTTAAACCCAAGTAATAGTTAAAGTGCAAACTAGCACCAAAAAGCAATTGCCAAGTTCAAGGACGTCAATTTCAAGCAAGGGGGTGCACATTTCACCATGCAAAAGGCCAAAATCAAGATGCACACATGGAACTAAAAAGAGCATTCCCACATCATCTTTGCAAAGACTTTGTGCCAACCACTTTCACATGATGATACCTCACCATATCAAACTTCATAAGGCTCATCATGCGTAACTTTAGCACATAATTGAAGATTGGTCCCCAAGGACTTGTCACTACCATTAAAGAGCATATTGACAATTACAATACACTAGAAGAGGCTTAAGAAAGACCAAGGCTCAAAGAGTTTTCTTGTGACCCTCATAGTTCACCATTTAATTATTAATACCAGCATTTATTCACTAACTTCCCCATTTTAGTTTTACTAACTTGCAATAGTACCTACACACCCAACTGTGCCCAAAAATGTGTAATGAATTTGTACACATAGGCAGATTGAACGACTTACAATGTAGTATAAACATCACCCCACTCACCTTAGCTTGTGGGCTAAACTCAGATGTGTGTTTTCTAGTACCTAGCCTAAGAATTACATAAACTGGTAATTTATTTTTATATGAGTGGGAAAGTAAGTACTTTATCCCAAGCCTCAGCAATGTGGAGAAATAGCCATGGTGGTGGTCTAAAGTGCCATGTCATCCCATGAGCAATGAAATGAAAAAACAAAAAGCAATCTTGGTAGGTCCTCATAAAAGAAATCATTCTATCTCTAGCTGTACAGGATCTTGTACATCCCTCCTACTGACTCTTGATAGTGAATTTGATTTTTGCTTAAATGGAATCCAATATAGCTGTTGTCGCTCGTGAAAGTATGCCCTCCCAAAACTTGCGAGCATCTAAGAACACCAGATCCTTCATAGTGTAATACTATATTAAATTCCCAAGTTGATCCTGCCTACGAAGAAGGCAATGAATCCTAAGCTGGAATGGGAATCTGGAATAAATCTTGCAACTACATAATGCTAGTTTATGTGGGACCACGTCTCAAATGATGCTACATGAAAAAACCCTAATCCCCATGTTCAACCTTAGAGTTGTAGTGAGGGAGAGATCTCTAGGAAATGCTCTTGTACAACAACTAATTGACCTAGAAAGTTAGATGAGTCTTAAATAGACACATATAATGGTTAAAAAGTGACACAAGTAGTGGTTTGATGACAATCTTAAATACAAATAACTTTAATGGGACATAGCTCTTCTATTCAATGTATCCAACACTAAATGAGCACTTAGATACAGAAGGCTAGGCCCATACCATGTTATGGAAATCACCCCCTAGGCACAATCCACACTAAGACTCTTGATACAATCAAAATGTTGGGCTACATTAATGATAATAAATTGAAGAGGTACTATGAAACTCTAACATCAAAGAGTTTGAAAGAAATACACCATCGTGAAGAAAAGGCAAAGGAGCTCGAGCTTCTAAAGGGATTAAAAATGGAGGTAGTTGTGCCTCCTAATGGAGACGTCACATGTTCAAACCGATGGAGAAGTCATAGGGTCAAATGTTGCATGCTCTGGATTTTCCCCCAAAATTGCTCCCCCAAAAAAGAAAAAAGGCTCACTCCCACACTAACCAATGTATCAAAAAGATAACCAATTGGTGTGGGACAGAATGATGCAACATCACAATAAAACTATAAGCTATTGACAATTTAGGACTTAGGCACCCAAACCGCATGCAACAAGGATACAATTGATCTCTCATCATGGAGAGGTAAATCAATTGAACAATTAATCCCATTCCAAAAAGCATGCTATGAGCATGAATAAAGTTGAAGTGAGCAAAAATACATCAAGGTGACTTAGTCGAGTTCTCATAATCATTGGAGTTCATTCAACACACGCTAGTGTTAAGACTAATGCCGATAAGAGTGTCGATAAGTTATCTTCGAAGTAGGAGATGATGTTTAGAGGAAGACAAAACTCACACAACTTGGAATGCACGCTGAAATAGAAATTTGAATGCAATATTGGATTCACAAGTTGCTTTGTGATCGTTGTGAGCCCAACAAAGGCCTATAGCATGACAATATAATCTACATGAGACACAAATTTAGAAACTTTCATTAGTCATGCAATGAATTGCATTGGTCATATAAGTCATCAGGACTTAGTCACACAAAAAAAGGAAATTAAAAAATTGTTGATGTGTTCATGGCCACACATAAAAACAATTACAACTGACCTTTCCAATCGATTCAACTTTCCCGGCAAAGTATCATTCCTACTTTTGAGGAGGGGGGATGTTACAAACTGAGCTTTCTCACGACGAGTAAGACCAAAAGTTGCAACTTTATCCTAAAGGCTATGTATTAGATAGTTAGAGATTTGAGGGAGTGTTGTCATTGCACAATAAGATGAATCATAAAGTCTCTTGATGAATTCATAGACAACTAGCTTGCCTCGGGTGGTTTTGACAACCTTGTTTATCAGTCATTCTAGTTTTGAAGTTGGTTCAACTTGCCGACGTTGGTCCAAGAACTATGGCCACGGTTTGATTAAGCCATTTACCCCTTTAGTTTGGGATGGTTTGTGAAAAGCTTTTGCATAAAATGGAGGCAACTTCAAGCTACATTGGACATTTTCCTAGTATTCAATATCATGAGCTTCTACAAGGCATTGTGCACCTAGTTAGGTACGATTGGGGGCAAGGAATCGACAAGTGGGCATTGGCGGTCCCCTACCTGCAATCGCACCTACCTAGCTATGTGATACCTCCCTTATAGAAGCTCATGATGTTGGATACTAGAGGAAATGCCAGAGGTCCTATGTTCTCGGCCACACATAGCTAGGTGAATGGTGCGCCCTCCCTTATAGAAGCTCATTATAATCTTTCTGAAACTTCTTGTAAGGGGCTACCTAGCAATCCCAAGTGACCCCTACTCTCTAAAACTAATTGTGAATTAAAGGTGGTTTTCTTGCATGTCCTCTCCTATAGAAGCTCATGATAATGTGGAAATCTTGTTGTAGGGTTTGAGGCGTTGCTGTTCGAAGGCTTGGCCAAATACATGAGGGTGGTGGCAAGGGGAGTGAACCACTACACTAGGAGGACATATAGAAGCTCATGCTAATGTGGAAATCTTTCTAAAACTTGTTGTGATATATAATGCCCAATGCCCAAATCTAAAATGAAAGGGAAGGGTCTTTGAATTAAGGAAGAGGTGTGGAGGGGACCGAATGGTAAGGGCAGCCCAGCCTTCTTCCTTCCCCAAAAGCAACAACAAACAAAAAGCAGGGGTTTTCTTCCAGGCTTCTTCCTCTTCTTCTTTCTTCTGTAGTTTTCTTCTTCTGTGGTGTGCTTCTGGCGTTTCTTCTGTGTTGTGGCGATGGCGGGCGCCCCTCGCATCACACCTCGTCCTCCTCGTGAGGGCTTCCCTTACCCTCCTGCCCCAATGCCTGCCTTCCCCATGGAGCCTCGCCCCCCTCCCCTCGACCAGCGCGAGCGCCTGCGTGCCCTCGAACGCCAACACCATAACCCCTCTTGTTCGAGCGCGAGCGTATCATGGAGCGTGACCGCTTAGGCCCCCGAATCTCAGCCGTGGGCGGCATCTTCGACCGAGAACGGATGATGGGTGGTGGCGACAACCGGCCGATCCTTATGGACAGAAGGATGGAGGGGCCTGTGTTGCGTCTCGACACCGGGAATGCGTCCTCCAGGCTTGGAAACCTGGGTTTGGACCGAAGGCCTGAGAATCAGTCGGGACCTGATATCTGGGTCTATCTGGGACCTTGGAGTGAACCTTTGAAGAACGTCTTACGACTCACAACGATGCCGTTTCCATACTAGGGACTTTCGAGTCCCCATAGTTTGTCTTCTTGGAGGGTTGTTGAATGGTGGTTTGTGTCATGCTGATTGAAGGTTCTCTTATTGTATTTTGTTCAACTGTTTTTTCTTTGTGCTATGCTTGTTGATGGCATTGGTGGAGGATCTACAGTGTTGGATAGAGGCTAAGAAGTCCTCTGGCTTGTTGTTTGTGTTGTGCATGTTGGTGGCATTGGTAGAGCCATGCTAATGAATGAGATTCAATTTTTGGTTAAGGCTAAGAAGTCCTCTCATTGTATTGTGTAGACTTAAATTTTCATGGCTGGGCACACCTTTTGTTTGTTGATAGTACAATGCCAATATATTTTCCCCCCAGCCTATTGGAAAGGTGGATAAACTACTTATGTGAGTAGCAGTTTGTATCTATTTTCCTTTCATCTTTAATACAATCAGTACTTTGTGTATTATTTTCTTTTTTCTTTAATACAATATTCCTCCTTTTAAAAAATATTCCTCTTTTTTAAAGACAATACATGTAATGTTTTTGCTCTGTGGAGTTGTTACGTTTTCTTCCATCCCTAACTAATTCAGCTCAAAAAACAAAAGCTTTAATAGACCTGCCCAAAGTGTGAATCAGTGGATGAAAGGAATGGTGGTTTGAGTTTTTATTTGGATCTCACAATGGTTTGTAATGAAAGGAGGAGAAATAGCATTTACTTAGTCACTTGTTGCCTGTAATGATCGCAACCTAAATAGATTACTTAGAGTGCATCTGCACCCTGGCACAATACCATCAACTCCTTGAAAAGTAAGGGAAAAATGGTTATTGTAGAATGAAGAATCCAAATTGCCAGTATTAATGGAGCAACTATTCTTTTGCCCAACTGGCTCAAATTTGAGCCTGCAAGCCTCCGCACTTAGTTCCACGATAACATTCTCCAATAAAACTTTGGCATCCTCACAAAATTTTTGGCACAGGTGATAAATAAGGGAATCTCAACAAGCAAGTAGGAAGGGCTCTCTAGGGGAGGAACAAGCAAAATCCCTCCCATGCAATTGCAACCCAATGGTACTCCCCCCAATGAGGGAATATGCTCTTACATGTGTTCTCCCGTCAATGACAAATGGAAAATATTAGAAAATGAAATATGCAAAAAAAAAATTCTTGCAAGAATGTTATAGTAGGCTTGGGACAATTCCAAGTCAATCAATTACAGAAAATACAGTGTTGATTCTATGCCTTGCTCGAGCTTGAGTTTGAGCATGGGCTATGCTTTTCAAGTGTGCTATGCTCGAACTAGAGTTTGAGCATTGCTTGAACTTTTCAATTGTGCCGTGCTCAAAGTTAAGTTACTGCACTAGCATCTACCTTTCAATAAATAGGTTAGAGAGAGAGGGAGAGAAATGATAACAATTTTATTTCTTTGCTATGCACTATTTTCTTATACTTTTCAAGTGTGCCATGCTTGAACTTAAGTTAGAGCACTAGCATATTCTTTTCATTATGTGGGATAGAGAGAGGGGATGAAATGTTCAAATATGGATCAGATCAAGGAAATGACCCACAAATAATAAAATGGTATTTGAATCTCTATAACTTACAATGGACATCACACAAAAAATGTGTTGTTAGACTTGATTACATGCTGAGTGTAAATGTGTGTGGCGGTGGAAAAATGGGAAATATTCTTGAGAGCTACATGTAGGAAAATCAACGCATAATGGCTCTGTTTAATGTATTTTTGCAAAAAAAGATCATTAAAACACATTGGTTCACATCTTTTGTACTTGAGTTAAAATGTTTCTTGGCCTTTGAGATGGAGTTAGAAAATATTTAATTTATTCAAATAACATTTGTCACCTCGATGGAGTTGCTGAGTAGAGGGCATCTAAAAGTAGTGAACAATATTGTTCACACAATGTTGAGGTTCTCCATAATTAGCACTTCTGAAATAAGATGATTTGATTTCGAAGTGTATGGTGTCTATGTACACTTGTGCAATGATGTGTCTATGTGTGCACGTGCATGTGCAATAATGTATTATTTATGCAATGCTTGCACTCATGTGTGTGTATGGGGGGGGGCTTGTGCATATGTATGTGTTTGTGTATGCATGTGGATGTGCATGTGTGTATGCATCTGTACCCTATATCAAACATGTTCATATGTGTATAGTCTTGTGGTATGTGCGTGTGTATGTGCATATGTGACACTCGTGTGTGTGTGTGTGCGTGTGCGCGTATCTTGTGTATGATGTGTGTGACTACGCAACACTTGCACAAATATAAGTCTATGCTTGTGTGTATATGCATGAGTTTTTTTTAATAAAAGTATTATTTAATAAAAAGACTAACAAACAAATAATATGGTACTTTTAACGTAAGAAAATAAAAAATGAAATATTTGTTCTCCTTAAAGCATTCTCTCCCCAAGGTATGCATCACCATAGGAACCCTGGTAGCGTGGGGGTAGCGTGAGCGAGCGCGCGCGCGAGAGAGAGAGAGAGAGAGAGAGAGAGAGAGAGAGAGAGAGAGAGAGAGAGGGTTATTTGGGGAGTGGGGGGTGGAAGAAGGAAGAGTGTATCTCAAGGCAAGGAGAGTGCACCAATGTGAGAAAAAAGGAGGCTACCTTTGCATGCCACGTGGTGCTCTAGTTACTCACTATTTGGGAGGCTACAAATTATGAATAGTAAGATTTTCCTTTACCCTATTAATAGAATACGAGTGTTTTGGCAAAAAAAAGAAATATGAGTCACGAGAAGGGTGAGGTGTACTTTCACATCAACCTTATAGCTTGCCATATCAAATTGAACAAAGTCTATGATGTCATTCCTCCACTCCCACACACAAATATTTTTTCCCTTTTGCACATGGAGGACTCTACACGGTGCACTTGCCATTTCTATAAGGTTTTCCCAAAACAAATAAGGTGGCCCACTGAAGTAGGTCATGGTACATGCTTGAATGGAGAGTGGAAGAAACCATGGTAATGTTGAATTTGCTACCTTTGAGCAACTACAAAGTGGAAGGCTCCATTAAAAAAATAAGCCACATGCCCACTTACTTATTAAAAATTCCCTTCCAGCAGCTTTGAAGGGGAAAACAATTTTAGGGAAAAGGAACTAAATCCTTTTCATCACTAAATGAGAAGGAAATTGCTATTTTTGAGATGGTATTTTTTACGTGAACTTAGAAAATATAACTAAAACTTGTAAAATTTGAAAGGGTTTTATTTCTTTTTCATAAGAATTTGAGAAGGATTTTCCCCAAGTTGAACAAGTTCTAGGCTAAAGCGAACCCGTCTTTTCTCGAACCCTGCAAGTTTGAAGGCCGATTCATGGACCACAATGTTGGACCTTTTCAGCTTAGGCGCACTCCATGGTTGTTGTATGAAAATTCTAATGGTTGTGATTATTGTGAACAATTGCAAACACACGTGAGCATGATGAACTACATGACGCTCTAGCAAAAGCTGTCCCATACAAAATAAGCAGAGGGCATTATTTCCCACAACAACAACAACAAAGCACAGAGCTATGGTGCACGCACTAGTGGTGCCATACCCTCTACAAGGCCACGTAAATCCATGTCTATCAATAGCCAAGCTTCTTGTCCCAAAAGGCTTCACCTTTACTTTCATTCTCACAGAGCAACTAATGTCCAAGCTTCCTGCAGATTCCTCTTCTTCCCATATACAATTCCTTAGTGTTCCTGATGGCCTGCCGCCTTCCCACCCCAGGCACAATTCTGGCCCCCTCGCTTTCCAATCTACCTTAGAAATCATGCACGGTTTGCGTCCTGGATTTGTCTCCCTTCTTCATAAACTCATCTCCAATTCTCATCCTGTCCATTGTATCATTGCTGACTCTTTCGTCACTTGGGCTCAATCTGTTGCTACCCAATTCCACATCCCCAGAGTTTGCTTCTCCACTAGTAACGCTCATTGTTTTGCTGCTTACCTGCATACCCCTCTCCTGATTTCCAAAGGATTTCTGCCCGTTCAAGGCAAGGTTTTGCATTTCTGGGCATAATGGCTGTACTTGTGGGCATGCGGCTGTACTTGTTTTCCTTCCATTTTAACGTAATCAATTATCTCATCAATCTTGCAGATGCTGATCAGATCATCGATTTTATTAGCGGTCTCCCACCTCTCCGTGCTGGAGATTTGCCTCGATCTCTCCGAATTGCGCCGAATTTCGTACTGGATCAAATCAAAGACATACACGAAGCAGAAGGTGTCATCTTGAACACTGTGTACGAGATCGAGAGCGAAGCTGTTGACTTTGTACGAAAGACTATTCCTGTTTATACAATTGGCCCTTTGATGCTCATGCTTGGCTCTCTTGCATCGGATGCTGGCACTTTTGCCTACTGGTCTGAAGATCGGCATTGCCTAAGCTGGCTAGATACTTTGCCTCCCTCCTCTGTCTTGTATATTTCCTTTGGAAGCGTAGCTACTATGGGTGCTGAGCAGATGAAAGAGCTTGCTGAAGGTATAGAAGCCAGCCAGCAGGCCTTTCTCTGGGTCATACGCTCAAACGCTGCAGATGGATCTGTCTCTGAGCTATTGCCAGAGGGCTTTATGGATAGAACAAAAGACAGGGGCCTTATCATTTCATGGGCTCCTCAGGTGGAGGTTTTGTCACACCCATCAGTGGGAGGTTTTCTTACACATTGTGGGTGGAATTCTATAACAGAGAATATATCATGTGGGGGGGTTCCAATGATCTGTTGGCCTCATGGTGCAGAGCAGAAAGTGAATGCTATTATGGTGGTGGAGGAATGGAAGGTGGGTGTGAAGCTGCAGGAGGAGGATGGAATTGTGAAGAGAGGGGAGGTGGAGAGGGCTGTGAAGGATATCATGCAAAAAGAAGGGGAAGTAAGGAAAAGAGCCCTTAAATTGAAGGAAACAGCATGCAGAGCTGTGGAGGAGGGAGGCTCCTCTAAGAAACATTTGGAGGCTTTTCTGCATGATGTGGAGAAGCTTAAATCCAAGCTTCATTCATGACATGCTCCTTGGAAGACTGTGTTGTTCAGTAAGCCAAGCTTAAAATGGAAGGTGGGCACAGGAAGGAAAATGGAGGAAGCAATGAAGTATGTGACACAGGGAATAGAGAAAGAAGCTATGTCCTCCAACAAATAGCAATGAGAACCTCCTTTTCTACGATATGGAGAGGCTCTCCCCTATAGCGTGCTGTAATGCCACAACAAATGGCTGATTAATTATGCATTTTGTTTTATGCTAGCAAAGGTTATGTCCATCAGTCTATGAGTGGAATGAAGAGGAAAAATCCAACGGCATCCCCAATATTATTAAAAAGAGCTTGCTAGAAGAGGGTGGTCATCCTTGGATATCTATCACCTACAATTGACTTTGGCATCCCATGGTGTGATCTACCTTTATCATCTTTCTTATTAGAATAAAATGTACTCGCTTGCTAAACATGCCTTGATGGTCTAGATACCATCATTCCCTTGCTTTAACTGAGGAAGGTTAAAAATGAAATCCATTACAATAGTTTCCCAAGGTGTGGTAGGCACCGGAAGGGGAAATAGCAATCATAGCATTTTTTGCATGTCATACTTCAATTTCTGGCAAACAAGGCATTATGTGACATATTGATGAATATCCTTCCACATACTAGGCCAAAAGAAATACCTTCCAATTGCTTGAGAAATTCCTCGATGTGGCTGGCATAGGGCAGAGAGAGAGAGAGAGAGAGATTCTTCAAGAACCTTCTAGGGTAAATCATGGGTGATACATAGCCAATCATCTTTCAAAAGGCACATATCCTTGAGAGAAAATGAACTGGTTACTATACTTGTTGAATGTTGCCCCATGATTTCCCTTGGTCCTTAATGGTAGCTTTCCCTCATATTCTCAAGTGCTTGACTCATGCGCAATGGTAACATTACTAACTTGGGGTCTTTGGGACAAAGCATACGCTACCCTATGCTGAGTTTATAGGGTACATATTATCTGAAAATGAAACATGGACTAAAAATTTTCCCATTTTATATGTCTCTCAGGTAGCTTAGGAAGTATCGTAGGCTTTGGTGATCCATCTTGACCATAAAATTTGCCCCAATGAGATAATATTTTTAGATAGTCAGCACATGTATCACTGATGGCATCTCTTTCTCCTAGATATCGAGGTGTAATTCAACATCCTCGAGTCTTTCATATGCAACAACATGACCATCATTATGAAGAGCATCTCCTATACATTCGCCATAGGTGTCACAATGTACCTTGAAGGGCTTACATAGATAAAAAACAATGAGGCTAGGCAAAGAGGTGAGTTTCTCCTTCAAAATGTTGAAAGTTGATTGTTGTCTTTTGCCCAAATGGAACACCAGCTATTTCTTTGTTAAGTCATACAAGGGGGAAGCAAATTTAGCAAAAATGTCAAATAAACCTATGATATTATGAGGAAAGGCCTAGGAAGCTGCATACATCATGTATCATGTGCAATTTGGGCCATTCCAAGATTGCCTTGACCTTGTCAATGTTCTTCCTTATTACTTCTTTGGAAATCACATGCCCTAGGTAGTGAATCTCTTCCAAAAAGAGCTTGCTTTTCTTGGCATTGATGTAAAGCTTATGCACTTGTAGCTCTTAGAACATTGTGTCAAGATGTTTCTCATGCTCTTCCATTGTTTTCAAAAACACCAAAATATCATCATAGAAAGTACATGCAAAATTGCGATGGGCACGAAAAATCCGGTCCATCAATCCACTTGAAGTTCCTAGGAGAATTGGCCAATTAGAATGCCATAACTAGATATTCATAACTAGATATTCATAAACACCAACAGTTGTACAAAATGCCATCTTGTGAGTGTGTGCATGGAGTGAGTATGTGCATGGAGCGAGTTTTAGGCAAGTTTTATTTTTGGTAGCCACATAATTGTTCTTCCACTTAGTACACCTATTCCACATCTCTCTCTCTCTCTCTCTCTCTCTCTCTCTCTCTCTCTCTCTATTACAAGTAGATCTCCCTCTCTCCCTCCCTAGCCCTCGATGTTAGAGCTCATTGCATGCTGTTGAGACTTGGCTTGGCAGAGTTCATGCTATAGGTGGGAAAGATGTTCCATTGTTTTCAAAAACACCAAAATATCATCATAGAAAGTACATGCAAAATTGCGATGGGCACGAAAAATCCGGTCCATCAATCCACTTGAAGTTCCTAGGAGAATTGGCCAATTAGAATGGCATAACTAGATATTCATAAACACCAACAGTTGTACAAAATGCCATCTTGTGAGTGTGTGCATGGAGTGAGTATGTGCATGGAGCGAGTTTTAGGCAAGTTTTATTTTTGGTAGCCACATAATTGTTCTTCCACTTAGTATACCTATTCCACATCTCTCTCTCTCTCTCTCTCTCTCTCTCTATATATATATATATATATATATATATATATATTACAAGTAGATCTCCCTCTCTCCCTCCCTAGCCCTCCATGTTAGAGCTCATTGCATGCTGTTGAGACCTGGCTTGGCAGAGTTCATGCTATAGGTGGGAAAGATGTTCCATGTGGCTATTGGGAGCTCGATGCAAGAGGGCAACATGTGTTGATTGCTATACCATACTGACGTAAGAATGCCACCAATCCAATGGCCATATACCATGTTCATCGTCCAGTATAGCCAAAGCAACTGTACCACACATCCTATGTATGCAGAAAATTAAGTGGCTGCACTTTGACCTCGATGTGATGTTGTTTGTGGATGATAGTGTGGAGAAGATGGTTTGAGAAACATGTACATAGTCTCGCCCACTTATACCAGGGAATTCCTTGACATATTCCTCCTTTCACATTTACTGTTTTAGATGAGACAATTAGCTGTCGAGTCCTTGATTTTGTTTTACAAAACCCCTTCATGAAAGAATATTGAAAAAAATAGTGCAAGATTTCAGACATGAATGTAAAGCATAAATGACTCATGTTTGATTTAAACGAAGTAGAATGGACATGTATGAATTGCTTGCTAGTCGTGCGCGTGCGCGTGCGAGTGCGAGAGAGAGAGAGAGAGAGAGAGAGAGCGCATTTTGCAAATACATACGAAGAGAAACATGTAATTATCCATTTAAATTAGTGAATGGATGGAGACGTGAAGAGAGAGAGAGAGAGAGAGAGAGATGTGATTGTCCATTTGACTCGGGGCGGGGGAGGGGAAGAGAGAGAGAGAGAATATGATGTCGATGAAGATTTTCTTAGGTTTCACATGGGATGATTGAGCTAATTAATTTGGGGATATCTCTTTGTATCATGTATGAGCATTGACAGGCCTCCTTTGTATAAGTCTAATAGCTAATACAACTCTCTATGTGTTGGCTTAATATGTTATTCTTCATCACACTTTAATGCTTGGCTCTCATCTTTCTATTCAATTCATGGTGATCCTATTAGTTTAGTAACATGGTATCATTGCACCAAGCTCTATCTTCCTCCCTAGTGACTTTGTGAGCAAGTATATGGTTGATCTCTGCATATCCTAGCTCCTAGCAAAGTTCTATTTAGCTGTGGACATCTACTGTTGCTATTCCAACGTACTCAAGCTTCAGATTGCACGTTATTTTGGTCCATGCTGCACTATATTTGTTGGTGTTGATCAATTCTATTATCCTTCATGGTAGGATCGTGGTGTCTTAAGCTTTTGCCACTATTAGTTCTCTGCTATCATGCCAGTCCAACATCCGAATTTGATTATTTATTGTGGCTGAGTGAACTTGTTTCCGTATATTCAATCAAAACTCCAGGTTTTTGGTTGACACTCATCCCAACGTTGATTATTTTTTACGGAATTGTTTTCATGCTGCCTCGACAAGATTTATTGGCACTGGTGCTAAGAGTATTCTTCCTACTATATTGTTGATCGAGATTTATTGTGGAAGAATAAGCTTATGCCATACCATCAACAGCAAAGCTACAATTAATTTCTGGCTTCTAACAGTTCATTCTCATCAATTTTGCATATCATGAACTATGTGCTAGGCAAGTTGTTTACCTGCTTCAACTCATTGAACATCTCAAAGTTTCATATTCGGAGCTACTGATTCTTCCTTTGAGGTGATACACTACACCATATTGATGTTGTTATGATCTTGATACTAGAAGCAACTTTCTTTTATGGAAATTGGTTGCTATTGTTGAACTGCTACTTGTATTCGCAATTGATAAGCGAAGCTCACTTCTCATGTTGGTGGCTAGTGAAAGATGATACTACATACATTTTGCTAATTCTTTGAACTAAGACAAACTACATTGGGCAGTTTATTGCTTCTTTATGGATCATTCTAGTCTAGATCCATTGCAATTCATTTATATTGCTACATATTATTTCTAGGATTCCGCACTCTATTCCAAAAACTTTGTTTCTGCTGCAGTTTATTCAATGGTTGAAGGTTACTTATGCCAACAAGTTCAAGGGTGATGGCTTTCATTCGTGGTCTAATATATGCTCATGTTTAACACTAGTTTGGTACCAAAACTAGACACTTGAGTGTCCTTTTTTGGGGGTTGCGAAAAAAAATCAAACTCCTAATGTAGGCTTTAAAAACCAAAATGCTTCATTGGGCATGTAGAACATAACCCTATGCTTATGTAAAAAATGCTAAACATATAAAATGCCTTTTTATTTGGAAGTACATAAGCAACAAAGTAGCATATGTCTTGAAAATGAACATTTTTCAGGATTTTTCAGGATTTTTCTAAATATGCAAGCATCATTCTCTCAAAAAAAAAATCCAATGATATCAATAGCATTTTTCCCAAGATATTTTGATAGCATACATCAGTCCAAGGAGGTAGAAGTTCACAAAAAAAAATCATTTTCCTTTCCTAGAATTTTTTCCAAAAAAGTTGTATAAAATCAGCAAAAGTAACGCGTATTATCAAAACTCAATCACGCCACTAAAAAAAATTGTAGCCCTATCAATGAGAATGTTGATTATTGGTTTTCATGCTTGAGATGAGATAAATAAGCCATAATTTGATGTGTATGACACTAACTTAGCCTCCACTTAAGTAGGTTCTTATCGCCTAGTTCTAAAAAAACTGTAAAAAATAAAAATACAAAATTTGATCATCTTTTTTCAAAAACTAATCATTACTATGCTTGCACAAGTAGTCTACACCTATAGTTACAACAAATAATGCACTTACACAGCTTTCCCCTTTGATGAAAATCAAAATTAGGCTCATAATTAGACATTTTACGTACTAAAAACAGGTTGCGCAAAAGGCCATGTATGAGAAGAGGCCCAAAAAGTGGCTCTAAAGTTTTGGAAAATTCAAAACAAAGTAGTATTTACCCTATATAACATGGGTGCACCTCAAGTTTGACATTATTAGCTTGCATATGGAAGGATAAAAATTCATGCTCCACCTGTATAAAAAACATCATTTCAATATTAGCGAGTCAAAAATTTATCCAATAATTATCGTTTGATGATTCCAAGATTTAGTTTACATCATGGGCTTTCCATCAAGCCAAGTTTCATGATCAAACTATGTCCCTTCTAAAAGTTATGTACAAATTACTACTATTTTGAAAACAGCAAAAATCATGCGTTTTATCAGCATGCGTCTAAGAAAATTAAAATATTGCCTTGCAAAAGCTAAGAAAAGTGCAATTTAAAAAATCTCAAATTTTTTTTGGGTCTTGAGGAACATCTGTGGATGTTAAGCATTTCAAAACTCTTAATAGATTGCCCACAAAAATTCAAGAAAAATGCTAACTTTCAGGACACTTTAGTGTCCTTAGGACACTTTAGTGTCCAATTACAGAACTAGTGTTAAGGGCCTCTGGCACTATATTGGCTCCTTATAAGTCAAAGAGTGAGAAGGTTGAAGATGATGAAAGAGCACAAGCTATAATTATGTTAACTATTGACAAGGGTCTCATCCTTCATATTGATGAGCTTGGTACAACCAAAGAAAAATGGGAAGGGATGGAGAAGTTCTATGGGGCTAAGGCACCTCAAAGATTGAGTTCTTTGGCCTAGGGCTTACTCAAGATGATCTTGGTACTTTCATTTCAAATATGAAAGGACTTATGACTCAGCTAGCCTCATTGAAAGCTAAATTAGAAGAAGAAGATGCAATTGTAGTGCTTTTGAAGGCTCTGTCCAAGCAGTACTCAAACTTGGTCATTACCTTGAAGAATGTTCCTAACCCAACTCTTGAAGGAGTTATCTCATCTCTTCTTGATGAGGAAAAGCGGAATAAGGTTAATGGGGTGTCTACATCAACTATCTCAGCATCTAAACAAGATCTCTAAAATGTTCTTATTGTAAGATGAAAAGGACATACTAAAGCTAAGTGCTTCAAGAAGAATCCTTTGCTCAAGAAATGTGGAAAGTGTGGTGAGCAAGGTCACTTTAGTTGAGAGTGTAGTGTCCATAAGAAAGAGAGAAGCAACACTTCTCTAGTAATCTTTTCCTACAAATTAGTACATGATTCTTATAGTCAACCAACCTTGTAATAATCCAATGTTATATAGCTTCTCTTTCTTGTATAGTGTCAACTCTGATATAATGCAATACTTCTCGTATTGAGGGGGGGTGTTGAGAATTAACCAGAAGAGTAGACATAAATTGAGCCGAATCTATGTCATGGTTGTATGATCTTAGCTATGATGTCGATGAGGATTCCCTTAGGTGTCACATGGGATGATTGAGCTAATCAAGGAGGAATCATAGGCCTAATTTAGGATCTGGTGCCTAGTAATGGCGACATCTCTTTGTATCAGGTGTGAGCATTGAGAGGCTTCTTTATATAAGGATGATAGCTAATACAACTATTTATGTGTTTGCTAATTCTAGTCTTCTTCATCATGTTTGAATTCTTGGCTCTCATATGCAACTATATTCACAAAGATAGTACAACTTCCTGGCACCAAATTTCAATTGACATCTTCAGCTGCCCCTTTCAGTTCATGGTGATCCTACTAGTTTTGTAACATCTTTAAGTCAATCTTGCTAAAATTGTAGCCTCTTCGAGACAATCCATCACATCATCTATGCACAAAATAGGAAGTCTGCTCTTTATAATTATCTTACTAAGAGCTTGGTAATCCACGCACATTCTGCAAGAGCATCTTTCTTTTGGACTAGTAGTATTGGTGAACAAAAGGGTGAAGAACTGGGCCTATCGATCCTTTCAATAATAGATCTTGAGCTTGGACTGTGATTTCTTCATTCTAAGCGGTCCTACTCGATATGGTGACTGGTTGGGTGGTGTAGCTCCTAAGACTTGCTCTGTGGGGAACTTGAATTTACCTATGAACTCTTGAGGGTCTCCTCTCAGCTTTTGAGTTTGTAACTCTCTCTTTCTGCCTTGGATTGGAGAGAATTTCTTCTTGCCGATATCTCCTTCTTTAGGCGTGGCAGTCGATATGGATTTAAACAAGTCTTCTTTCATAATTTCAGCCAACTTTTTGTTGCATGCCTGAGATCCTAAAACTTGGATGTAGAGTTTATACTCATGAAGGCCTAGCAAACCAGCCCTATACTTCCAAAGATTCATCTTTTTTGAAATATCCTTGAAAGAAGTGATCTGGAGATAGGCTGCCAAAAACTTTGCATTATATGACTTTAGTGTATTTGTAGGCAACATCGACAAACTCTCCCACTTGATGTGAGCTTCATCATAGAAGTCTTTGGGAAGGAACTCCTCATAGAACTATCTCTTGAACTCTCTCCATGTAGTCAAAGCATCTCCTGGAACAAAATGAGAACCCCACCATGCACAGGCATTGCTAGTGAGATGCAAATTCATTGTCTTCAACTTGGACTTCTCTCAATAGTCTCATATCTATAAAGCTATTTCAAACTAACAAACAAATTGGAGTGCTTTGTCACTTTCATCAAAGGTGCCATCATAGGTAGTGAACCGTATGGATTTACGGCCTTCTTTTAAGTCTTTGCTTCTCGATCTCCTCTGCTTGCAGGAATGATGTGAGCTCTTATCTGATGATGAATTGCTACTTGACGAGGAGGAGCTGGGCCTAGGAGATATTTTCCCTTTCTTCTTGTTAGGGGATATTTAGGAACCATAGGTTGGACACAAGTCCTAGTAATCATGAAGATATACTTGTAAATTTGAATGATCCTTGACTCAAGGAGGATTGTCCTTCTCGAATTCATGATAGAGAAATAGGTTTGCTCACTTTTCCAATAACAATGGATGAAGAAGATGAATTGCTCTCCTCTAAAGCATAAAGCATTTTAGATCTCAAGGAAGCATAGGTAAGTCTATCATCATTTGTTGGATTTTTTAAATTATTATCATGACAAAGTCTACGAAAATGTGTCGAAGGAAGCATTGTTTGCTCTCTAGAAAAGGAATATTATTTTCATTTGTGCAAACATTGCAAGCAACATGGTCATTGAAGGAAATATTGACCATTGCTTTTAGATGATAAGTTCTATGAGATATTTCCAACATTTATGTGAGGCAAAGTATGATCGAATGCTCCAAAAACTATAGGATGAACTTCCAGCTTATTTTGACTTGCTTCATGATCCAAAAGCTTGGCATGTCAAATTTCATAGAGATAATGCTAGTCGAGTTTGATAGCAAGTTTCAACAGTCACACATTAATTCTAAGTAGTCTAATATCAATTCTAGCAAGTCAAAAATTTCAACCATGAATGATTATGCAATGCTAGTCAAATCAGGGATTTTTCATCAAAAAATGGAGCGAAAAGAACCGGGATCAACAAATGATGATACAAATGATGGCTTTTCCATCGAAGATGATCAAATTTTAGAAGAGTCATATTATGAGTGTGCATGCTATGAATTTGCACCAGCTTTTGCTGTTGAAATTCTATAAAAGCAAGAAAAGGTAAATACAAATGAAATGTTAAAGGAGCCTCACTATTGAAGCCCTTATAGCAAAGAAGGTTTGGGATACATCTCTACTCCAATTCAAATCAATATTTCCAAAGTATATCAAAGTAATGAAGTCAATATGTGTCATGATATTTATGTTCCACTTGTGACTATTAATGATATGCAAAGTTTGCAACTTCCATATGTGATGATGATGAAGATGTTGAGCAATATTTAGGTTACTCAAGTGAAAAAATTTTATATTTTGATATGGACCAATGGATAGAGTTGGAACCAAAAATGAATCAACCTATTGAGCCACTGATGAATAAAATAAGCCAACTCATTATATTTTTTATGCTGATATTCAACTGGATAAATATACATGTGAAGAAGATGCAATTATGAACAATTTGATTGCTATTTGAAAGAATTTCTGACATACTACAAAAATGGTTTTGATTCACAAGAATGAAGATGTAGGCAAAGAAAAGAAGTCAGATGGAGATAAGGTTGAAGTCTACTTTCCTACCAATGGTCAAAATGTGAATATGGAGTTTTTATTCTCTCTTGAAATTGATTAATGTGAAGAGTTGATTATTGGTGAATTCCTAGACATGATTGAGTGCGAACCAACAAAACAAGGGGGACAAAATTTCAAATTTTAGAACACAAGGTATAAATAAATTCAGCTCGTGTATTGAGTGAAGAAGATGATGTGGACAATGCTCCAAAGGAATCCCTCATTGAGGTGGTTTCACGAACTGGAATATCAAATTTGATGGATGATATGTCTAACATATTTTTTTATGCTTTGACTGAAATTCAATATGAATATCTTGGTGCATCTGATGAGATTATGTACTCAGATTTTAGTTTGCAATGAGCTCCCAGTTTGGGCAAAGTTCCAGTGGTTTGGAAAGACTTGAGTGGTGATGAGGGTGAAAGGAAGAGCTTAACCCAAAGTTAAAAGAGCTCGGAGGAGTTCCCTAATCCACACTACTTCATGCCCAAAACATTTTGACACTCGGTAAGTGATCAAGGTCATAATATATAACAAATGAAAGCCTGTGAGAAGGGTAAATAAGAAATAGAAATTCAGCAAACTATGTAGTCATATTTCAGGCAGTCTTATAGAAGTCGGAATTCGAAGGTTGGAGAGAGTCCCAAAGATGGAATTTCAATTTGATCTCATTAAAACAAAGTTTTGAAGTTTTGACAATATTTCTTGTGATTTGTAATTTAGTTTGTGCTAAACAAACAATTGGCATCATGTGGAAAAACAATCGACAGCTCAACTACAGCTTGTTGATGATAGTTCAGCTATCTATACTACTATTTGTGATACCTTTTTCAAAATCCAACTAGATAATGTATTTTTGAATTATATTATCTTTGAGTGTGCTTTTATACTCTATCATTGGAAAGGTCTTGACAATTCATTTGTGGTCCGATAATAGTTTGATTTCATTTTGACTAGTTTTGATAGTTTGACTATGTTGGATGCTTGAGACAAATCAAAATTCAGAATTTGGGATGTTTAATCAAGGTCAAATTTGGATTTTTCAAAGGGAAATGATGGGTTTCTTTGATGAATTTATAGCAATAGATGTTGCGAATGTTGAAGCTTCATCGACATATTGCTTTTTGCTTTTTGCTTGACTCAAAGCAATGCATTTATTCCATGCCAGTGGAATGTGAACGTGTTGATACATGCATGGTTCTACTTATTCATCTTGTATAAACTAGCATGGATGACACTATATTTCATGGGTTCCTACCCCTGTCATGTGGCCATGAAATGGAGTAATTGTAATCAGTAGGTTTTTTTCAATTTTTATCCATGCATTGACACTGTAATGAATCCAACACCATGGAGCTTTGAGTGGGTTTGAGTCTTCACCTTTTACAAGCAAAAGCCCTATCTAGTGTGACCTTCAATTCTTAGATTCAATGGTAGTGTTGTAACTAATTGGAGTGGTACCAATTGGTGCTATCGATGATGGACGTGTACGAGGATGGGCATGGATGCAAAACAAGATCTTGCAGAGTAGAAGCCACTATATGAAAATTTGACATCCAACACCATAAATTTCAGAGGGTCATTGTAAGGGAGCTATTGCAATATCTTCATTGATGGGTTAGCATTAGCATGAGATGTGTGAGTGAGAGGGGATGTTGGAAAAGTCACCTCCCCATCTGTAAGCCCCCATATGAGGAGGTGATGGGCAAGTAGTGAGTTTCTCAAGCGAGTTTTTAGGCAAGTTTGTTTGGCAACCATCTTATTGCTACTCTCTCTCTCTCTCTCTCTCTCTCGTAAGCCACCAACACATTGCATTATCTCACAATGGTATCATTTAAATTGCCATAAAAAATACTTGCTACACTAGACAAGATTCCATGCCACATGATTTCAAAAGACATTACAAAAGTTCTAGACACATGAGCAAACTCAAATCTTTAAATTTCAAAATCCTGTTACAAATTACCTCCCTCATGAGTGAGGTAATACATTGAGAGGAACTTTTGATACAAAATTTGGTACATTTTTGCTCAAGGATGCTAATTGTCTTAGATATGGCAACAAGAATGTTAAAAGAAAAGTATCAAAAGGGCCCCCCCTTAAAGCATCCAAGGTCAATTTTAGGCCAAAAACATTTTTAGACTTGTTTTCAGTGCTTTCTTGCATATATACTTAGTCTTGTGTTATAACTGTTTATAGCATCCGTTTTTGCATGCTTTTAGAGAGCTTTTTAGCATGCTTTTTATATTTAGAGTTTTTAGCATTGCTTTTGGCACTTCTTTTTTTTGCTTTTTAGCACATGCTTTTCTAAATGCTTTAAAACATACTTTTAAGGGGGGATTGGCTCTAGGCACGAAGGTAGGCCGCCAAGGGAGGGGGGGTTATAGCACCCTTAAACCATAAAATAAAAGCAACCAAATTTTAAAAAATTGTTCATTAAAATTGCTGGCAACCCCCTTCTCACCAATTTTGGGCCACTTTTTTTTAAAGACTTGTTTTTCAAAATTTTATCTTGCATATATACTTAGTCTTATATTATAATTGTTTATAACATCCCCTTTAGCATGCTTTAAGAGAGCTTTTTAGAATGATTTTTATGTTTAGAGTTTCTAGCATTACCTTTTTTGTTTTTCTTTTTTAGCATGCTTTTTTTAAAAATGCTTTTGAGCATGCTTTTTAGGGGAGGTGGCTTAGGGAGGGACAGGGGGGACAGGTGTGGGTTTATAGCACCCCTAGACCATTGAGAAAAAGCAATTCAAAAAAAACATTTTGGCCCAAAGTTGGCACCAACACTTTGGACTTTTTTTTAAAGACTTGTTTTTTTAATGCTTTCTTGCATATATACTTAGCCTTATGTTATAATTGTTTATAAAAATCCTTTTTAGCATGCTTTTAGAGAGCTTTTTAGTATGCCTCTTATGTTTAGAGTTTTTAGCATTGCTTTTTAGTACATGCGTTTTAGCATGTTCTTTTTTCATGCTATTTTAAACTGCTTTTGAGCATACTTTTAAGGGGTGTGGGGGTGGGGGGTGGGGTACAAAGAGACCTTTTTTTTTAAAAGGCCCAAAATTGGTGCCATAAGATTGCTAACAACCCCCCTCTAGCGCTAGATTTGGGCTTTTTTTAAAGACTTATTTTTTTTTTACCAATCTCTATGTAGGAAATTATCATTAAACTAGGAAATTCAAGCATTTTTCCTCGGTAGATGGAACTATTTTTTCCTCTTTATGTAGGGAACTTTAATTTCCATATAGTCCACACCTTGGTCTCTAGGAAATGTAAGTTTTTATATGGAGAATGAAATGGATTTTAATTTTCCTATATAGATAGTTTTATTTCTCATATAGGAAATGATATTTTTAATGGAAAGTAAAGTGGATTCTACATGGAAATATTATTTTCAATATAGCCCCCTTAGGTCTAGCTAGGAAATGTCTATTTTTATATGTGAAATGAAGTAAGTTTTATGTTTCTTATATAGGAAATGAGGTCTTCATAAAAAAATCAATGATATTATATTTTTCCCTATGTACTAGGTATAGTTTGGCAAGACATAATTGTATATATAATGGATATATACAAAAATTAATCAAAAGAATATTTCATTATAGGTTATTAACTTGTTTCTATCATAAAACACTAATATAGTTATTTTTCTATACATAAAAGAAATAACTTTATAAATTAACATGAAAATGAATCCATGATTTGTATAGTATTATATTAAGAATGTCAATCGACCAATGTTAAATTGATATTCAATACTTTTGTCAATTATCTCATATTTCTTAAAATGATGAAAAGTTAAACTTCACAAAAAGTTCACTAATAAAATAATAAATAAATCATAGTAAATCGAAATTTAAGGAAAAGTGTCAAATAAAGAATAATTATTTCACAAGCCATGAAATGCACATTGCATAATTCTAAATTGACTCGAATGTAAGATTCAATTATCTTAAGCATTCTCTAAGCAATTAGTGTAACTCAAAATAGGTTTTCACTACCATAAGATGAGTAACTCTTATAATTGATTAATGAATAAGCATGTATAAGTGACTAGGGATTTGCCATGCATAAACTTCAAAGTTTACATAATGTGAAATGCCATTTCAATAGAAATCTCAAATATAAAATTTAGTTATCCTCTAGTTTTTAAGATATATATTAGTGAAAATAAGTCCTTAAGTACTGATAATACGTGCACAAGCTTTAAAATATTCACCACAAGAAGATTTTCAAAATTGAAAATAGACAACTACATGTGCTCCCATTTTTAGGCATCATGAATGTGGATATGTCACAACAACTCTTGGGTCCTACATATTTGATGTTGCTCACCCATGTAATGTTTTTTTAATTTTTGGAAGCTACTTGAAATTTGGAAATACACACCCACCCAACCCCCTTAAGGTGGAGGAATCCCTTAATTAACCATCATATGTATATGTTTTGCACCATGAACCATAGCCAGTGGCATCACCCATGTAATGATGTAGCATGGGCATGACAATTGATAAGGGACGTATATAAGTTTGAATTATTTGATGGCTATGCAAGTTTGTGTGTGCGCGTAAGTGATTGAAAAACAAATGCTTCCAAAGTTTGCAAAAACATTAACAAAAAAGTGAAATTGTCAATTGGGTCTAAATGCTATCTTAATATCTATTAAGTGTTGGGACATACAATCATGAAAACTTGGGATTGATGTTGAATAGAATAATTAAATAAGATTGTATCAGTTTCTATATCCATCCCTTAACACTGCCATAAAATTTCATTATCATGATCCTAGATCAATGCCCATTTTGAATACTAAGGCTCATATTCTTGTGTGTATTTAGTCCCAAGATGAGATACATGTGGGGACCACTTTAGATTTGATGGCCATGGAAAATTGTAAAGAGTTGAAACTCCAGATCTTTCATTGCAAAATTTCATGGTAAGTCCATCTACCAAATCTGTGATTCGGAAGGCCACACACAAGAAGTTTGTACGTCAAAATATGATTCTTCACAATACTGTAAGAATAAATATATGAATTAGAAAAGATGATGAAGCATACTAGAGTAAATCATGCCTCAAATAAATTTTGATTCGAGTTCTTCTATTGGTCTCAAGTCGATCCATGAAAGTGTATCTCAAGTGGTAGCTATCCATCCATAGCACAATGATTTGATTTATGTTTTCCCATTTTAATTAATTTTAAAATCCTAAATTCAAAAGATTGCAATTTTCTAAGAACAAAAAAATTACCAAGATGTTTAATATTTTAGTCTTCTGACACATGCAAAATTTCATGTTTTAGTCTTGATGGCACATGTACTAAAAAAGTATAACGAGGTCACTAAATTTTTAGAACATCCATACATGGATGATATCTCCATGCCCTTCTATTTGCACATGTAATCTATTAAGTATGCTTGAACATATAATAGCACATGTAGAGCATGGGCATACACATAACAACATGGGTATACACATATAAAGCATGGTCCTAAATATTTTGGTTACAATAAATTGAATGTATTAGTGAGATGAAGGAATGGAAAGTAGAGAACTAAGTGGACATGTGAAGTAGAGGCACATCCAAACTATCAAGATGAGGCAATGGATGTATGGTAGAGTGTGTGTGGTTGTAATTGCAAGAAGAGGACTTGTGAGTGTTCTACCAAGTCATGAACAATGTTGAGAAATCAACGAGTTAGTCCTGAACCTCTGGTACTCTTGAGCAATGTTGCCAATAGTGGAATATCATTGAGCAAGTCATGTACATTTGCTTACAAGTAGCTTTTTGATTGCATGGATTTGCAAAAAAAAATTTGTATCACGTTGTGGCTAATTGTTATGATAGAAAGCATGCATGTTTACCGTTAAAAGCAATGTTGCTCTTGAAGAGGCCATATGCAAACATGTGTTGCAACATGTGTTTTCCATAACATTGCTAATTTTAGATCGGTCTAGAATGTCATTGCTTTATTAGTTTATTCAAATGTTGATGTGGAAAGCCCCATTGATGGTACTAGATTGATCTTCCCAAGGAGAGATGAAAGAAAAGGGGGAGTCAAGATAGGATCTATAGAACGTCCATAGATGGATGATATCTCCATGTTCTTCTATTTGCACATGTAATCCATTAATGTATGCTCTTCGATACATGTGCTTATGAGCTATGCTTATGTTATGTTTTATCTATGTGTGTATGTCATGCTATGCCTCTCCTTATGTTATGCAATGCTTATGCTTATGTTATGTTTTTCTTATGCTATGCCTATGTCTTTGTACCTATGTTTTTATGCCTAAGTCATGCTATGCCTATCCTTATGTTATGCATTTCCATGTGTTATTTATTTATTTCGACCATGAATATATGGCAGATTGACTTGAAGTTTTTAAAAAGGGAGACTCTTCACAAATCAAAGATGGAGATTTTTTTAACATTATCATATTCTTTATGCCTTGTATATTATACATAATACATGTAGCTTGTATATTATACAACATACATGCTACATGTATTATACATTATACATTATGCATTATACATCATACATGCTACGTGCATTAGGCTATGTTATGTTATGCTATGTACACTATGATTTGTCCTACTTTCATGCTTATGCTAAGTTTATGGCATTTGTCCTACTTCTATATGCATATAGACAACATTCATACATCTGGGTATTGTCGATGTATTTGTAGTTACAAGTGTAAATATAGTCCTGCCGGGTTTCAAATGGTGAGTCGAAGAACATATTTTGATCACTGTCAACAAGATATAAATGGAAACATTCACCCTAATGTCCAAAGGAGAATAGAGTGGGTATCGTCGATGTACTTGTAGTTATAAGTGTAAATATAGTCCTGCTGGGTTTCAAATGGTGAGTCGAAGAACATATTTTGATCATTGTCAACAAGATATAAATGGAAACATTCACCCTAATGTCCAAAGGAGAATAGAGCATGAAACATCAAGAAGCATGTTCTTACAATGCACACAAAGTGATCATGTAATAGCTATTGAACCAAGATGCTCAAAGGAGAATATGATGTACTTGTGTTGCATATTGTATTGGAGGGAGAGAGGTTACTTCCTCAACCTATGTTAGGCACAAAAGATTATTTCAAAAGTATGGGACCATGTTGTCACATGTAGGATTTCCCACATCATCGAGTCACATTGAGAATACTCACTCATCTCAAGTATGTAAGGAGAATTTCAGTAAACAAAATGACTTTGTACCTAATGAGGATGATATGCTTGGAAACATAAATCTTGAGAAAGAGGAAGTGGAAGAAACATCAATATATGAGCAGACATACGACTTGATTTTTTCTAACTTGTATATTAGAGTATTTATTTGCAATGAATTTTCTATGCATGAAAATAGGATGATGATGTTGATGGAGGTTACGAGGACATGTA
This sequence comes from Cibotium barometz, assembly GCF_041138505.1. Lineage (NCBI taxonomy): Eukaryota > Viridiplantae > Streptophyta > Polypodiopsida > Cyatheales > Cibotiaceae > Cibotium > Cibotium barometz. The sequence continues at coordinate 28,920,327 of NC_141109.1, forward strand.
TATTCAAGAAACATGTACTTTGGAGCTTGAGGTGATATGAGATGCTACTACTATATTTTTTTAAATTCTAGTATGAGATGTTGTATAGCATTAGAGAGATTTGTTTGAAGTCTTTTTGTATGTCATGATATAAAAAGCTCTAGAGTTTTATGAATTTCAATGTTGAATTGCTATTTTGTATCAATGTTTTACTAAGAAATGCCTTTTGGAATATGGCATCATATGAAACACTAAAACTTTAAGTATGAAATATTATTAATTCTAAGATGAATTGATACTTTTCAATCCAAAAGACAATGGAATCCTCTGAGATGGGATCTTATTTGAGATTGCTTGAAAGCATGAATGGCAATGGTAAAGACAAAGACAAAATGTACATAGCTACTTATGTATTATTTTTATTAAAATTTAATTTCTTAATATATACTCATATTTTATAAGATTAGTCTACCATGCTCTTTTGATTTTAAATCGATCTTTTTAGGTACAAAAGAAAGTGTAAACTTTTAATTTAGAATCTTATTCAAAATTGCTTGGAAGTATGGATGGGACTATTGAGAACAAACGTGAAGCCATAACCACTCAGGTGTAGCATGATTTTTAAGTTTTTTTATAATTTAATAGAAAATTATTTTACAAGTTAATAGAACTTTTATTTACATGCTGTAATCGATTTCTATTAAGAAAATGAGTTAGTTGATGATACTTCTATTAAATACTCCAGAAAAAAGAGTAAAAGAAAAAAGCACATATGACGACTATTTTTAAATTGATGATTAATTGCTATTCATTTCTCAAGCTACGAAGCATTATCTTTCAATACTTTTGATCTTATTTTTTGTCACATCACTTACATCATATGCCTTTTGTAAAGATGACATATAAAATAAAGATTGTACATGATAGCAATGTGAAACGTGATGAAGTAGAAAAATGTTTCTCTCAAGTTAGTAAAAAATCTAGGATATACTTGTTAAAGTTTTTGTAAAAATAATTTTTTTAATTAAAACATTAACACTTAGCTCAATGTCTTTTGTTAAAAAAGGTTCAATTGAGGAATGAAAAGACTTCAAATCCAATTAGAACTATAATTGACACTCGTATAAGTAAATATTTTTAAAGTTTTTTTCTTACAACTGTTGATTAATAAAAGATTATCTTACATGTTAAATTTATACTTTATTTATTTATGACTACTTTTTTTGCAGGTCCATTAATGGAGCATACAAGACCAAGAGACTATTTTGATGAAATTTCTTGATATAAAGATTATGGAAGATCTATATATTCAATTAAAATCTGTTTGATCTTGTCTTGTTAGAAAGAAAATAACTATTAATAGTAGTGTAGTTTACATGTATAATATCATGTTGAAAGATGTAGTTGATTGTCTTTTTCAAGAAGTCAAGGTTAAAGTTAAAACTCATAAAAATTTATTTTTACTACTTGATGACGTGGATATAGTTATGTACTTTGAAAAACATGAAGACTATCAAAGTTTTTTCAAAGTAACAAATTGTTTTTAATCTTGAAGAATTTCATAACATGTCTTTAAAATTTTTATATTGAGAAAATGATATTCATTTAATTTAATAAATATTGTAGTTTTTAAAATGAATTAGATTCATAATAATCTATGCTCTTTCACTTTGATATTAGACTTATTGTATCACAGATGAAATTATTTGAAACTTTATTTTGATTTATATTTTTATTTAAAACTTGCTTTAAAAAAATATCTTAATATAAGTATAGATAATCTATCATTTATTGATCGCATTAATTTATTAAATAAACACATGATAAAAACTAGGTTGATTTCATAGATACACATTAATTTAAAGAAGTTTACTAAGTTTAAAATGATTGAAAATAAAAAAAGTAAAACTTAAAAATAAAGCGTTTTCTTAGCATTTTCTATATAGATATTTTACACATAGAATATTTTATCTTGATAGGAAAAAAAATTTCTATGTACATATTCTTTACATAAGAAAGTTTTTCCATGTAGAAAAAAATTTCCATGTAAGTAACATCTGTATTGAAAATGTCTATTTTCATTCATACAAAACTTAGAAAATGCTCCTTTTTTTTAAGTTTATACTTTTATTACTTACGTTCATTTTGAACTAGGAAGACCTCTTTTTTTATATATAGAAGGAGATTTCCTACAAGAAACTTTAAATCTCTTTCTATATTAAAAAAATGGAAGTCTTCCTAGTTCAAAATGAACGTAAGTAAAAAAGTGCAAACTAGAAAAGATGGAGTATTTTTTAAATTTCGTATATTTAAAAAATAGACATTTTGAGTGCAGATATTACCTACATAGAAAATTTTTTCTACATAGAAAAACTTTCCATATTTACATGGAAATTTTTTTCCTATCAAGGTAAAATATTCTATGTTGAATATCTATATAAAAACCGCCAAAAAATGCTCCATTTTTTAGTTTCACTTTTCTTATTTACAATCATTTTAGACTAAGAAAATTTCTTTAAATTAATGTGTATCTATAATCAACCTAGTTTTTTTAAATGTGTTCATTCAATATTTGAATGCAATCGATAAATGATAGATTCTCTATACTTACATCAAGATATTTTTTTAAATAAGTTTAAATAAAAATATAAATCAAAATAAAGTTTCAAATAGTTTTATCTATGATACAATAGGTTTAATATCAAAGTGAAAGAACATAGATTATTCTAAATCTAATTTATTTCAAACATTAAAATATTAAATTAAGTGAATATCATTTTCTCAATATAAAAACTTTAAAGACATATAATGAAATTCCTCAAGATTAAAAATAATTTATTACTTTGAAAAAACTTTGATAGTCTTCATGTTTTTCAAAATACATAACTATATCCAAGTCACAAGTACTAAAAACAACTTCCTGTGAGTTTTAACTTTGATCTTATCTTTTTGAAAAAGACTATCAACTACATCTTTCAACATGATATTATACATGTTATCTATATTACTATTAATAGTTTTTTTTTCCTAACAAGATAAGACCAAGCAAATTTTAATTGAGCATATAGATCTTTCACAATCTTTATATCAAAAAAGTTCATCAAAATAGTCTCTTAATCTTGTATGCTCCATTAGTGGGCCTCTCAAGAAAGTAGTCATAAATAAATAAAGTATAAATTCAACATGCAAGATAATCTTCTATTGATCAACAGCTGTAAGAAAAAAAAACTTTGAAAATATTTACTTATAGAAGTATCAATCATAGTTCTAATTGGATTTGAAATCTTTACATTCTTTAATCGAATTTTTTTAACAAAAGATATTGAGCTAAGTGTTAATATTCTAATTAAAACATCACTTTTACAAAAGTCTAACTTTAACAAGTATTTCTTAGATTTTTTACTCACTTGAGAAGAACATATTTTTACATCATCATATTTCGCATTGCTATCGTACACAATCTTCATTTGTCATCTTTACAAAAGGCACATAATATAAGTGATGTGACTAAAAATATGATTAAAAGTATTGAAAGACAACTTCATGGCTTGAGAAATCAATAGCAATTAATCACATATTTAAAAATAGTTATTATACGTGTTTTTTCTTTTGTTCTTTTTTTTAGAGTGTTCAATACAGTATCATCACTGACTCATTTTCCTAATAGAAATTGATTACAGTATATAAATAAAAATTCTATCAATCTATAACATAATTTTCTTTTAAATTACCAAAAAACTTTAAAATCATACTACCTAAGTGGTTATAGCTTCACGTTTGTTCTCAATAGCCCTATCCATGCTTTCAAGCAATTTTGAATACGATCTTAAATCAAAAGTTTGCACTTTCTTTTGTATCTAAAAGGATCAATTTAAAATCAAAACACTTTCTTATGTACTTAAAATGGTCGATTTAAAATCAAAAGAGCATGGTAGACTAATCTTATAAAATATGAGTATATATTAAAAACTTAAATTCCAATGAAAATAATACCTGAGTAGCTATGCATACTTGGTCTTTGCCTTTACCATTGCCATCCATGCTTTCAAGCAATCTCAAATAAGATCCTATCTTAGAAGATTTCATTGTCATTTGGATTGAAAAGTATCAATTCATCTTAGAATTAATAACAGTTTATACTTAAAGTTTTAGTGTTTCATATAATGCCATATTCCAAAAGGCCTTTCTTAGTAAAACATTGCTACAAAATAGCAATTCAACATTAAAATTCGTAAAACTTTAAAAACGTAGAGCTTTTCGAATCATGACCTACAAAAAGACTTCAAATAAATCTCTCTAATGCAATACAACATCTCATACTAGAATTTAAAAAAATATAGTAATAGCATCTCATATCACCTCAAGCTCCAAAGTACGTGTTTCTTGAATATACATGTCCTCGTAACCTCCATCAATATCATCATCCTATTTTCATGCATAGAAAATTCATTGCAAATAAATATTCTAATATACAAATTAGAAGAAATCAAGTTGTATGAGTTTGATAAGTTGCAATTTTATCAGCTAACATAAAAGTTAATTAAGACTATACCAAAAGCATGGATGGTCTCTGTGAATGTTTAAAGTCACGAGTATTAACTCTAGTAGCACTACATTGGGAAAGCATCAACTGTAATTCTTTATCTATAGAGTTGATCTAAAGGACCAACAAGACATTGAGACAATAGGAGAAACTTAATGACTTTTAAATATATACAAAAAATGACAAATGATAGCCTAAAGATAAAAAACTAATATTCAAAGAGTAATAAGAAAGAATCAAGATATCTCACCTCATCATCATGTGAACCATTGATAATCGAACTCATATCAACATGGTAAACATCTCCCTACATACCATAGTTTCGTAGACCATGCATAAAATTGAATATAGAAAAAATAATATTGTTTATCATTTAAAAGCACTACAAACAGTAGCAAAAGATTATACCAATTCAACCAAAGGTACTTTCAATATTATTGATGATCTTTCTCAAGCTCATTACATTCTTACAATACAAACGATTAAACCTTTATCATACTCCTTCACTAGAAGTAACGAAAGTATGACTGCCTTAAAATTTGGAATAGTATCCTACATACCTCATCCTCATGTCGACTAATTATTGGAGTAATGTTATCTTTTACATTGCTTTCGTCGCTATCCTATGTATATGAAGATTAAAATTTCTCAAAATTTTACAAACCAAATAATAATATTTAAAAAATTAAAACAAGAGAATTTCTTAACTTGTTTGTGCTACAACTTGATGTTGATATCTTTTGCTTTTGGTACTTCATTTGAGATTGCTTTAATGACAATATCTACATGTAGATATCCTCCTCTCTCCATGTGTATGTGGCACTAAGAAAAGACAATGACTATATATCATGAATATTTGTATGAATGAGATCTTTCACGCACTTCTATTCAACGGGATTTTATCTCATATCCCCCACTACCACATCTTTAAACCACCTTGCTATAGTTTGCTGAAAGTATTTTATGTTAGTCTTCATAATGCTTCCTAAGAAGCATCCTTCCATAAAGCTTTGATGGATCACTATTAGTTGTCTTTGGAGGCTGAAATATCTGCTCATAGGATAGAGTATCCACAAACTGTATATGTGTCTTGCATTTCCCAAGTTCAATCATAGAATTCTTCTCTATAATTCCTTTCTCCATGGGTTGGGAACAAAGGGGATTTGCTTGTTTATTAGATGTTCCAACATGAGTCTCCTTATATTGGTTAAACATTTTCATCGTAAAACTTGAGAAGTCATTAGACTTCATCATCATCTCCATAAATTCCTTTGGATCCATGTTTATGCCATGTAAAACAACAAAACAAACAAATGAAACATTAGTATGTTATGATTACTACCAATTGTATCTCCACCCTCCATTACTTCTGATACAGCCACATGACTAAATACACATCAATGAGTCAAAAGCAATGTCATTAGATTAAGGTTTTTCTTACCTTTCTCGCATGCTACATGAAGCAAAAAAGTATGGAACCTTTGAGATCTACATCAAAGACAAGATTATGTTTCCTCTCATAACATTAGAATTTGTTGTGTTTGTCCTTCAATGTGTAATCTCTTAGTCCCTATGGCAATCCATGAGCATAAAAGAATACAACCACTCTAATCTCTCCACTTCTGGTCTTCTATGTGCACTTTCCATCTACATGAACATCTTGGATCACGTTTTAACAATGCAATTTTAATTTTCTTATTTTCAATATCTACATCTCTAATCACAACATGAGAAAACCCTTGACTGGTTGGTGTAATTTCCAAGGATTGCATTAGCATCACATCATTTCTCATAGGTCATGGAGGTATACAACCAAGAAATCCAGGTTGTAATAGTCTACATCTTGCTTCTAAATCCTTTGCCTCATATGCGCATAAACATGTGCCCCTTGGTAATAAATTTATGAAATAGAGAGTTGAGGGGACGTATACAATCCCATGTAAAAGGAAGTGGATTCATCTGCAAGAGGCTTATCCCAGTAGTCTCATTAATCTGCAATCTTTTCAAATTTTCTTCTATAGTAATATGTTGCCTATAATATGTAGTACCAAAGAAAGTCATGAAATCTCCATTAAATTGAATTGAGAAGAACGAATTTATAAGTGCCTTCTAATGACCCACACCTGATACATTATTGACATCTGATTTTACAACCACATGATCTCCTATACGAAATACATCCCCTTTAAATAAAACCTTTTTATACACTACAGCCTCACCAAATGTCAATGTGTTTCTCTCTAAGCCCAAAAAGTTATCTAAGTAATGCCTCTCTTCATCACTTAGAGGACAAAAGACTCTGCTTTTCATCGTGATGGCAATCCCTTTTGTTTTGATTACTTCCATGTAAGGATAAACTTGATCGTTCTCAACATAAGATTTCCAAATATCCTTTGCCTTTGAAATAGATGATACTTCTATAAGTCGTTTGTTGTGCCAAGGAAGACAATCAACAATGCTAAGGTCAACATTATTAAAATCACTTGGGAGGACTAAAAATGTATGCATTTCTTTTAGCATCCTCTAAAAAGGCATTAAACCATCCTTATCCATTTGAAGTTTCTCAAAAACCCATGTAAACAAACTTCTTGCATGATATTGAGAATATGATATTTCATTGCTTCGATTATTTGTTAGAATATTTACATGTGGAAATATATCGCTCAAAAGCATAGTACCAATATACATCATGTGCTTCATGTCTAAGAATGTCATCCAAAATCTCTCCATTTCCAGCAACATGTTCTAAGGGAGATGAGTTAAGTCCCATGTACCCCTCACTTCTTACTATCCATGCACTTAGTGATATTCTAGCCACCTCTATGCCCTTCTTTGATCATCTTTTTTCTCGACTATAGTTGTAAAACAAATGTGCAATATCAATTAACAAAAGTCCTGACTCAAACAACTCCTTTGGAATGGTAGTGATAATACTAAGAACTTGTGGTAAACACCATTGAATAAATTTTTTGTTCTCCTCTGCTTTAAAGCTCTCATGATACTTGCTTGGATTATGAGACCATCTTCCATAATGTATGGAGTATAGAGAGGTTTTGTATATTGAGTGCACAATACCATCTACTGCTTTTTTGACATCATTATTAATACTCTTCATAAGTGAAGATATATATTTTTTGAATAAGTTCAAAGCAAATATATGCATGGCATCATAAACAAGATCTCTAGATCAAATGCATATAAGTTGTGTAGTCTCCATAAGATTAAATCTCCAAATAACCCAGCATTTCTAGGATCTTTTCCTTTTCATGAAGGGTGTAAACTCTTTTAGAAAAGGATATTGCATCAACCATCTCTTTTATTGATCTTTTTTTTGGTGGATAGCATACTTGATATCTATTTTTATCATATAGATATCTACCTACTAAGCCTATGTTTGAAGTGTCTAAAGATACTTGAGCTATATCTCTCTTGCAAAAGGCTTCCCCTCCATTTTTGAATAGGCCCATTTTACATTGAGCAGGATGATCACCAGTAACCATCATAAGAATAACTCGAAGGGTGCATTTTCTTGAAGCTCGAAGGGTGCATTTTCTTGACATTTGGTTTGCATCACCAAAAATGGACCTCAAAGGGTAATTATAGTATAATTCAATCCCATTGAGAAACAGACTCTCTAATTCATCTAGCAACAGTCTCAAAAAAGTACTTAAGATATCGCTAGTACTTTTAATGAGTTTCTTATAACTAAATGGTATAAATATAACAGGCAAAGCTTGTATGATTAGATTATTCCTCCTAATATTCAATATAAGTACCTTGACCACACTACACTCCTTTTTGAGTTGTTTGTAAAGCTTGGAACCCATCAAAGTGAATACAAAGGCCAAAAATTCGAGGGTCGCCCTGTAGAAAAAGTTGACATTCAAGAAGTAAGCAAAGTTAAAGTTTAAAATAATAGTTCACAAATTTTAAGAAAGCACAAAATATTGAAAAATAGAAAGCTATGGAAAATATTTCACTTACCTTGACTATCTTCCTCTCGCACTGAATAGGATTTCGGCATTTGTCACAAATGAATCTGTATTGTTTTTCGTCTTCATTCCAAGCATCATGTGATGGTTCCGCAAGACTTGACTTTGAAAAAGCTCTATATATCTTTTTACAATAGGGATTATCACATATTATAGGCAATTCAAAAGTTGCATTTGGATCCCAAAACTCTTGAAGGTCTCTACACTTCTCACCATTCCAAAAATCATATATGTATTCAGAACAGTCGCTCACTCCTCTATTTAGCCAATTTTCCTTATTCTACCAAATTCTTCATGACAAATGGTTCTACTTTGTGTCATGACTTGTAATTGTTGAGCTAGTGGAACATAATTAAAGGCCACCATATTTTTCCTATGCATGTTACATACCTTACACTTTTCGTAATAAGAGAGACAATCATGCTTAATTTTTTAGTGTTTTGTGTGAATGCAATACAAGAACAATACATGAATTTTCCTGAATAATTATCCTCATCACTAGGTCCAACCACTTCAACAGTGTGAATTCTCCTTTGCAGCTGTGCATAATCTCCAGCGTTGTGGTTAAACCATACCTAATTCAAGGTACATAGTTTTTAATTCATCCCACATTGATGGTGGGATCCTATCTCCATTAACACTAGTTTGGTACCAAAACAGGACACTTGAGTGTCCTTTTTTGGGGGTTGTGAAAAAAAATCAAACTCCTAATGTAGGCTTTAAAAACCAAAATGCTTCATTGGGCATGTAGAACATAACCCTATCCTTATGTAAAAAATGCTAAACATATAAAATGACTTTTTATTTGGAAGTACATAAGCAACAAAGTAGCATATGTCTTGAAAATGAACATTTTTCAGGATTTTTCCAAATATGCAATCATCATTCTCTCAAAAAAAAAATCCAATGATATCAATAGCATTTTTCCCAAGATATTTTGATAGCATAAATCAGTCCAAGGAGGTAGAAGTTCACCAAAAAAATCATTTTCCTTTCCTAGAATTTTTTCCAAAAAAGTTGTATAAAATCAGCAAAAGTAACGTGTATTATCAAAACTCAATCACGCCACTAAAAAAAATTGTAGCCCTATCAATGAGAATGTTGATTATTGGTTTTCATGCTTGAGATGAGATAAATAAGCCATAATTTGATGTGTATGACACTAACTTAGCCTCCACTTAAGTAGGTTCTTATCGCCTAGTTCTAAAAAAACTGTAAAAAATAAAAATACAAAATTTGATCATCTTTTTTCAAAAACTAATCATAACTATGCTTGCACAAGTAGTCTACACCTATAGTTACAACAAATAATACACTTACACAGCTTTCCCCTTTGATGAAAATCAAAATTAGGCTCATAATTAGACATTTTACGTATTAAAAACAGGTTGCGCAAAAGGCCATGTATGAGAAGAGGCCCAAAAAGTGGCTCTAAAGTTTTGGAAAATTAAAAACAAAGTAGTATTTACCCTATATAACATGGGTGCACCTCAAGTTTTACATTATTAGCTTGCATATGGAAGGAGGAAAATTCATGCTCCACCTGTATAAAAAACATCATTTCAATATTAACGAGTCAAAAATTTATCCAATAATTATCGTTTGATGATTCCAAGATTTAGTTTACATCATGGGCTTTCCATCAAGCCAAGTTTCATGATCAAACTATGTCCCTTCTAAAAGTTATGTACAAATTACTACTATTTTGAAAACAGCAAAAATCATGCGTTTTATTAGCATGTGTCTAAGAAAATTAAAATATTGCCTTGCAAAAGCTAAGAAAAGTGCAATTTAAAAAATCTCAATTTTTTTTGGGTCTTGAGGAACATCTGTGGATGTTAATCATTTCAAAACTCTTAATAGATTGCCCACAAAAATTCATGAAAAATGCTAACTTTCAGGACACTTTAGTGTCCTCAGGACACTTTAGTGTCCAATTACAGAACTAGTGTTAAGGTCTCCATCCCATGATGGATCAAGTTGCACCAATAATGAGCTAAGACTTGGTTTCTCATTCTTTCTTCCCATTTTGACAACTCCTGGATTATGCTTGTCTCCAAATAAAATATGTAGCATCTCCTCTTGAAACTTCTTAGGTACTTAATACTTGTCCCAAAGTGCTTGTAACTCAATTGTTCTTTCCATTATCCGCTCATATATCGATGTTTCTTCTACTTTCTCTTTCTCAAGATTTATGTTTCCAAGCATGTCATCCTCGTCAGGTACAAAGTTATTTTATTTACAAAGATTCTCCTCACATGGTTGAGATGAGTGAGTATCCCCAATGTGACTGGAAAATCCTAAATGTGACAATATGGTCCCATACTTTTCAGATAATCTTTTGTGCTTAGCATAGGTTGAGGAAGCAACCTCTCTCCCTCCACTACAATATGCAGCACCAGTACACCATACTCTCCTTGAGCTTCTTGATTCAATGGCTATTACATGATCACTTTGTGTGCATTGCTGTAAGGATATGCTCCCTAATGTTTCATGCTCTATTCTCCTTTGGACGTTAGGGTAAATGTTTCCATTTATATCTTGTTGACGGTGATCAAAATATGTTCTTCGACTCACCATTTGAAACCCAGCAAGACGGCTGGGGATATATTTCATGCGCTCCCCCTTGTCGTGTAGCGGGGGAGTGCACGAAACACTTTCCAGCTCAGCTCCTGCATTTAACACTGTGGCCGCCCGGAGACCCGGAGGCACGAGTTCAGACGCTGCTCTGCTTGTGGCTGCGTTAATTATTGCTCTAGAGCTTGCTTATACTAAAACTTAAATATATTGTCTTATAAACTAGGCAATATTAAATATATTCAAAATTGGGAATTTTGTAAATTTGCTAATATTATCATTGAAAACAATCTCATATTCATAAAAGAAGGAATTAAATGAGATGTATAATCACATTCCTTGTTTGATGGTAAAATAATATGTTACATATCCTTAAAATACATAAACTCAATTTTATTTTATGATGGTTCCATTTGGATTAACCTCGTTAGGTGTTTGAATTGAAATAAAAAGGCAATTATTAACTCACATGAACAAAGTGCTCAAAACTTAGCACTATATTCCTCATAGAGAAGAAAACAAGTGATATGTTTGTTGTAGGCCTATCTTTAGTAGTCATTGATATCAATACACTTAAGTAATCAAATTTATAATATCTATATATATATATATATATTATAAAGAGGAGCTCTGTCTAATATTCAGATTATGTATTAAATGTAATATTATATAAAAATATCAAATTTATGGCTACATTAATATGACATATAATCATGTACATTAATGTTTATAGAATTTTGTATGGATGCCCACGTGCCTACATGTGTGTTCTATAAGCATGCTTGCTTGTCTTTGTGCGTGTACACAAATGCATAAACATGCTTGTGTGACTCCAATTGTGTGCTCCTTTGCCACCAATATTGTTTCCACCAACCATCATGATGTGCCAACTTAAATCAATAACATGCTCATCCATGCTGTGTTAAGCTACATATCTATCATTGTATTTTTCTTCTTCCAAATTTGTAACCATTTGTCCACCCGCCGATAGCTAGAAAGTGAAACACTAGAAACATCATAACCATGGTTTTAGCCTACTTTATTTGGAGCTTAATAGCTCATATTTAATGATTGTGGACAAATCACATCCTCAAAAAATATTTGTTAGGTTATTTTTATCCCCTTTGCAACACTTGTGGGTCATTGAAAGATAATATAATAAACGCTTGATTATTCATTTTCAACGGACTTGTAACTTTTGGAATCACATCCTAGAGAAATACTTATTCGGCTATTTTGAGCCCCTTTACAACACTTCATGGGTCATGGAAACATAATATAATAAATGCTTAGTTTTTGTTTTTTCAATGGCATCCCCATAGTAACTTTTGAAATTTTTGATTCACAATATGTGGAAACACAAGCCCCAAGACACCTTATCTTGATTTTAAGCATATTAGATTCAATGTCATATTCCTTTTCCTTACATCACAAGGGAAATATGCCCAAATTCACCTTTTAGGAACGTGCATGTTATATACTCATGGTAGTCAACCCACAAGACTATATAACTATCAACTCCATTATGCATAGTATGGACTAGATACTATGAAATCCCCACTAACGTCATCAGTGTGCCCAATAGTGAGTGTAGAACTTTGTATCAAGATATGCTCTCACACACGCACTCCACACACACACCATAAGAGCATATATTCACACAAAGCCCTTCATAGTGAGTTTCTATCAAACGAGGTAACGATGATGATGATGATCATGAAGGTAACGAGGCTTTCATGGGCTTTGGTAGGTACAGGAAGCCGGAGACAAGTGCGATCGAGAGGATGAAGAAGGCGATAAAGTACGGGTAGATGCCTTTGAGGAGGTGCCCATAATCATGGATGTTCGTCGAGGGTGTCAACAATGCAAAGCTTCAGAGTGCTACATTTACTTGGTTTGTGGCACTTCAAACAATAGGCTCTCTCATATTGATGGTGAAGTTGTGAAGTTTTGACTACAACATGCTACTCCCCTCACTACTCCCCCTCATGCTTGAGGGGGGAGCACGAGGAGTTGCCATATGGTGGAGCCTTCACTTTGGCCATGTGGCAGTAGTGAGGATAAAGAAGATAGGGATTGAGGCGATGGTAGTGATGATGATGATGATGATCATCATCATCATCAAGATAATGAGGGTTTCGTGGGTGCAAACCACCTTAATCCAGGAACGTGAGTAACACCTATGCCACTAAACTCACTTCAACTCACAATGCATAGGTATAATGCTAGGGCAAGTTTAGGATTTGGAAAACCAGATTTTCAAATTGTTTGTAAGCTCATGCAATGGGAAATTTAGGAGTATGTAGGGTTTGAATCAATCGAATGGGAGTAAGAGATCCTCATTACGATTAAGAATTAATTGAATTGATTATTTATCAAAGTCATTGAAATCAAGAGAACCACAACCTCCAGGTCCAGCTCTACCTTTTCTACTTTTGTCCAATCGATTTGTGTTAAACATATAGACCGCTTTGAACAATATATATTCAAGGTCATCACATAGACTTCCATACACGCAAGGGGAACAAAAACGACAATCATTCACCAAATCGATTGAAATACGGAGGAGGAGGAGGAGGAGCACCTCCACCACCTCCTGCAACAACTGATCCTACAATTGCAGCCATGGCATTTCCTTGCCAATTGGCCACAGGAACACAATTATACTTATGCTGGAGCTTCCAATCCAAGGCTTGGCAAGCTCTAGAGCAATAATTAACGCAGCCACAAGCAGAGCAGCGTCTGAACTCGTGCCTCCGGGTCTCCGGGCGGCCACAGTGTTAAATGCAGGAGCTGAGCTGGAAAGTGTTTCGTGCACTCCCCCGCTACACGACAAGGGGGAGCGCATGAAATATATCCCCAGCCCAGCAAGACTATATTTACACTTGTAACTACAAGTATATCAACGATACCCAGCTCTATGAATGTTGTCCATTTGCATATAGAAGTAAGACAAATGCCATAGACTTGGCATAAGCATAAAAGTAGAACAAAGCATAATGTACATAGCATAGACATAACATAACATACATAGCCTGATGCACGTAGCATAATGCATAATGTATAATGTATAATATACGTATAATCAAGAAACAAATTAAATCTTTACGAGATAATCAAGAAATAAATTAAAGCTACATTGCAACACAAGTAAGGAGATAATTCATTTGTCCAACCTGGAGGATTAGTAGATCAAACAAGATAGAGTGGTCCTCGTAGCGCAACCGCTAATCAATAGAATAAGGATATACCCTGCAATACAAGCACAAAAGAATGATAAGCGTCTTACCTCTTGGTTTAACGTTAGAAGTGGTTGAAATTCTATAATGATGTGCAATTGACACAATACAAGAAATATAAACATAAACTTTTCCAATCAAACCTTTGAATAACCCCTTTAAATATTTAGAGCAAAATGTTTTTTAAAATATTTAAGCAAATATATAATTACTTGAATTTTAAACAAAATATATTGTAAAATTCCATTATGCTAAACCCACGAAGCTTGCTCGAGCAGCGAAGCTCTGTCACAATGCCCTTGATTTTCCTTATCCAGCCTTGCACAAGAAATGTATCTTTACTTTTAAGGAGAATGAGACCAACGGGGAGAACAAAGACTCAAGACAAAAAGGGTCTTTGGACATGAAGTGAAGAAATGTATCTATGCTTTTAAGGAGAATGAGACCAAGCCATGTTGTAGCTGTTATTGGAGAGGAAGCCCTGACAGCAGGTCAAGTTTATGAATCCCTCAACAATGCGGGGTATCTAGACTCGAACCTAATTAATCATAACAGTAGGCAGGTGTTGCTACCACCTGATTCTGTAGAACCCCAACAAGCACCCCCTGTCAGAAGTTTAACGAGCACTCAAACCAAAATTCAGTCTAACGCAGCACTTCGTGAGATACGGGAGGTTGCCAAGGTGAGGGCTGAACAGTTTATGATGAGAGCTGTTGAATCATATTGTGAGCTCAAGATTATGAAATTAAGCGAAACTTTGACATGAATCTGCTGGTAATGCAAATAGGGAGTCACGAAAACGCTTGGTGGCGAAGTGCAGCATGAGATAGCAGCAAAAGTTGATGAATATGCTGGTGGCATGATCAGTGGATCTGGAGCTACGTTATTTGAGGAGCTGGGTCTTTACTGTATCAAGATTTCCGACCTCGTGACAGTTCTACGCGAGGTTACTCTATGTAAAACTCATAGGACATCATGATTCTCTTTCTAGGAATCCATCTTGTGGAATATTAGCTACCATGCACATGTAGAAATATAATAGAATAAGCTAGATGGAAGAATATTTGAATATGCATAATACAAAAATGAGGCAAACATGCACATTGAACATTTTTGGATTGATGATTGAAGTTTCAATTGAATAGATTTGAGGATTGAAGAATTTAGTTTTAGCAACAAATTTTTTACTTCCAAACAAAATTTGGTTTTTTTAAAATTAGTCCATAAGATTGATGGCACTGTTTAAGAAAACACATAATAGTACCATATGATGCCATAAGATTTAATGGCATTGTTTAAGACAACACCAAACATATAGGGTTGTTTTCATTGTGGTCAAGGAAGGGTAACCAAGCTTTTATCCTAACACTTGGGAGCACACTTTAGTGTGTACGTTACAAATGCATGCTAGTCTTGCATGTCATGTTTGTCTTGAACAATACATGGAATGATGTATGTCCAATTGATACATTGTTGCTATAGGGCACATTAGGTTTTAGACTTTTAATTTCTTTTAAGAAATAGAGTAAAAACCAATCCATTTAGAGGTGATGTTGGAAATGGGTTACTGATTGTTGAAAAAGATCATTCATATTGAAGCACAATCTGATAGCTGCTTTGAGGGTTGGGTAGGAGTGCTTGTGTTGGATGGTAATTTAGCTTAGTATTCTTGGCAACTCTATCGAATGGAAATCTCACTATCACCCATGCTTCCTATTTGATTTGAGAAATACACAAAATTTTCTTAAGATTACTTCATGTGGTTGTGGAGAGGCATGTGGGTGACAAAATTATGCAAAAGGAACAATAAGAATACCTCATAGTATAACAATAGAAATGAAAATGATTTTATTTGCAAAATCTAGAGTTGTTGACTACTTCATTGTGGGCTCTCGACATGGCATTGCAAACCTCTGTTTTCTTTTCCTGTAGCTACTTTCTAGAGGAAACCTTTTAGTCAAGCCAATGTGCTTGCATTTCATATCTAAGTGATGGCGTAACTTTTGGCTTGTTAGCTTGTTCATCCTAGAAGGACCTTCTTGCTTGTCATGTACCTTTCTTGCTCTGCCTTTTCATTTTCCTACCCCTTTGGATTCATTGTTCACGATGATATGAACTTATGAATCTATCAATCCTCTCACAAGATTTGGGAAGATCAAGGGATGCTTCCTCCACCTGTGACCCATGGCATCCTACTTATTCGTCAATAATAGTAGTATAGATAAGGGCTCTTGCATCCTTAGCTTATTAGCATGGTCCATGTAACCATCCTAATATGTGCCTAGTTGGGTACTCATAATGCATCAAAGTCAACATCCATGAGTCCCATTAATCATAAGTCTTTGGAAAGCCTTATCATCTCTTCACTTGTGTCCCTTGCACTTCATGTGGGAATATGGGGACTATAATAACAATGAACACGAGTGGCTCAAGTAATTTTCCAATATCCAAACCTTGACCATGATTGTTCTCTTTTAAAACATTCCTAAATCCACATATATATAGGGTGCTCCACTTATTGAAGCCTTATTATGTATGAAAGGTCCCAAAAATATTATTATTACATTCTAATTTGTATGGTCAAATTTTGTTATATTAAGTACAATAACTGAGCTAATATGAAAATATTACTTTCACGTATATGCGCATTTTAAAACTCCTTGTGGATGTTCAAATATCTTGAATATGCATTAATCTAGTGTTCATGATGGAAACTATTTACTATGTGGTGGTTGGTGGTTGTGTTGCACTTAATTTGACACATTTCTTGAATCGCACAAAGTATAAGCTATATAGCAATCAAACCAACCATAACCCTGACTTTTAGTAGCAATTCGATAACCCACTCAACAAGGTTAAGTTTTTTTAACAAAACAATTGACATCACCTATCTCTTGTACTCAATCATATGGGGAATTAATATCTGCTAACATCCCTATAGCAACCAACTAAATTTGCGACCATTTTAAGTCTTTGAATACCTTTGATGTTTTTAAGATTCAAGTTTGTATAGCTTGTATAACCCCTTTAGTTTGATCTGCATATTTTTCTCACTTATTTTATGTACCATGGGGAAGCATGTTTATAACAAGGCGGTTGGGAGCTACTGATTCTTTCTTTGAGGTGATACACTACACATGGCTGAAAATAAGTGCATCTTCATACGTTAAAGTCACATAAAAAGTATGCTAAATTGGCATGTTGTTATCTTAATACTAGAAGCAACATTCTTTTTTGGAAATTTGTTGCTATTGTTGAACTGCTGCTTGCATTCGCAATTGATAAGCGAAGCTCACTACTCATGTTGGTGGCTGGTGAAAGATGATACTACAGACGTTTAAACTACATTGGGCAGTTTATTATTTCTCTATGGATCATCATTGCAATTCACTTATATTGCTACCTAGTATTTCTAGGATCCCGCACTCTATTTCCAAAAACCTTGTTTCTGCTGCTGCAGTTTATTCAATGGTTGAAGGTCACTTCTGCCAACAAGTTCAAGGGTGATGGCTTTCATTCGTGGTCTAATATCTGCTCATGTTTAAGGGTCCTAGCCTTATACTATAAAAGCTCCTTATACGTCAAAGAGTGAGGAGGTTGAAGATGATGAAAGAGCACAAGCTATGATTATGTTAACTATTGACAAGAGTCTCATCCATAATATTGATGAGCTTGCTACAACTAAAGAAAAATGGGATGGGATGGAGAAGTTGTACGGGGCTAAGGCTAAGCACTCTAATATCACCTCGAAGATTGAGTTCTTTGGCCTTGGGTTTACTCAAGATGATCTTGGTACTTTCATTTCAAATATGAAAGGACTTATGGCTCAGCTAGCCTCATTGAAAGCTAAATTAGAAGAAGACGATGCAATTGTAGTGCTTTTGAAGGCTTTGTCCAAGCAGTACTCAAACTTGGTCACTACCTTGAAGAATGTTCCTGATCCAACTCTTGAAGGAGTTATCTCATCTCTTCTTGATGAGGAAAAGCTGAATAAGGTTAATGGGGTGTCTACATCAACTATCTCAGCATCTAAACAAGCATTGTACTTTATATCTCCTTCTCTAAAATGTTCTTATTGTAAGAAGAATGGACATACTAAAGCTAAGTGCTTCAAGAAGAATCCTTTGCTAAAGAAATGTGAAAAATGTGGTGAGCAAGGTCACTTTAGTTGAGAGTGTAGTGTCCATAAGAAAGAGAGAAACCTTGTATCTTCAGTCCTACCCTAAACACTTCTCTAGTAATCTTTTCCTACAAATTAGTACATGATTCTTATAGTCAACCAACCTTGTAATATGCCCATGTTATACGGCTTCTCTTTCTTGTATAGTGTCAACTTTGATCTAATGCAATACGAGGGGGTTGAGAATTAACCATGAGAGTAGACATAAATTGAGCTGAATCTATGTCATGGTTGTATGATCTAAGCTATGATGTCGATGAGGATTCCCTTAGGTGTCACATGGGATGATTGAGCTAATCAAGGAGGAATCGTAGGCCTAATTTAGGATCTAGTGCCTAGTTATGGCGACATCTCTTTGTATCCTGTGTGAGCATGAGAGGTTTCTTTATATTAGGATGATAGCTAATATAACTGTTTTTGTGTTTCCTTATTCTAGTCTTCTTCATCATGTTTGAATTCTTGGCTCTCATCTTTCTATTCAATTCATGGTGATCCTACTACTTTTTGTAAGATCTTTAAGTCAATCTTGCTAAAAATTGTAGCCCCTTTCAAACAATCCATCACATCATTTATGCATGGAATAGGAAGTCTTCTCTTTATAATCATCTTACTAAGAGCTTGGTAATCCACACACATTCTGTAGGAGCCACCTTTCTTTTGGACTAGTAGTATTGGTGAACAAAAGGGTGAAGAACTAGGCCTATCAACTCTTTCAATAATAGATCTTGACCTTGGACTGTGATTTCTTCATTCTACGTGGTGCCTACCTGATATGGTGGCTGGTTGGGTGGTGTAGCTCCTAGGACTTGCTCTGTGGGAAACTTGAATTTACCTATGAACTCTTGAGGGTCTCCCCTCGGCTTTTGAGTTTGTAACTCTCTCTTGTTGCCCTGGATTGGAGAGAAATTCTTCTTGCCGATATCTCCTTCTTTAGGGTTGGTAGTTGATATGGATTGCAACAAGTCTTCTTTCATAATTTCAGCCACCTTTTTGTTGCATGCATGAGATCCTACAACTTGGATGTAGAGTTTATACTCACAAAGGCTTAGCAAACCAATGGACACAACACAAGTAGTATTTTGTAGCTTTTCTTTTATGGCTTTATGCATTGTGTGGGATGGACATGGCTTCCAAAGATTTGTCTCTTTTGAAATGTCCTTGAAAGAAGTGATTTGGAGATAGGTTGCCCAAAACTTTGCATTATATGACTATATTGTATTCGTAGGCAACATCAACAAACTCTCCCACTTGATGTGAGCTTCATCATAGAAGTATTTGGGAAGGAACTCCTCATATAACTATTTCTTGAACTCTCTCCATGTAGTCTTACTCATGATATTTTTTATGTTGATATTCAACTAGATAAATATACATGTGAAGAAGATGCAATTATGAACAATTTGATTGCTATTTGAAAGAATTTCTAACATACTACAAAAATGGTTTTGACTCACAAGAATGAAGATGCAGACAAAGAAAAGAAGTCAGATGGAGGTAATGTTGAAGTCTATCGATTATCAAAACGTGAATATGGAGTTTTTATTCTCTCTTGAAAATGATTAATGTGAAGAGTTGATTATTGGTGAATTCCTAGACATGATTGAGTGCGACCAACAAAACAAGGGGGACAGAAATTCAAATTTTAGAACACAAGGTACAAATAAATTCAGCTCGTGTATTGAGTGAAGAAGATGTTGTGGACAATGCTCCAAAGGAATCCCTCATTGAGGTGGTTTCACGAACTGGAATATCAAATTTGATGGATGATATGTCTGACATATATTTTTTATGCTTTGACTGAGTTTCAATATGAATATCTTGGTGCCATTAGGGCCAAAAACGTCTCAAAATGGACTGTGTAAGGAATTTCGCTAACTTGCTAATTAGTAGAATGTTGACGGTCAAAACGGCTCGAAATTTAGCCGTTTTGGGTATTTAAAGTGTATCTATATGATTGAATACGTATCTAAGTGCATATTTTAAAATCTAAAAAAATATATCGTTTTCATGCTACTCTTTAATGGCTCGTCTCGAAATTTGTCCTCTTTTAGTGACTACGCGGCAAAATGACCATTCTCTCCAAACGCGCTCTTATCCATTCTCCAAAAAAATTTCACTCCTCTGCTTCTCTAAAAATTTCACAAGCTACATCTCATTCTCATTCTTCTGTGTCTCTCATGATCTAATAGCTCTGCTTATATTTTTTGCTCTGTTAGTAATGAGTGATACATCTAATCGTAAGTTTCATTTGAATATCAAGCTCAACCAAGAGTATGCAACTACACGGAGTGTCTACCAAAGATCCCTTTCATGTGCAAATGAAGCTCAACATCTTCGCAACGAAGGAAAGAAGCATATTGACCTATGGACAGATGGAAGTCTATATCCACCGGATCCCAAAACAGGAAGGTATCCTTCTTTTCACACACCACATGATTTGATTAGATTTGTTGGTGATGGGGAGGATGGCTTACTTGGTTATAGTTCAAGACTATCTCAATCACATATTAATTATGCAGAATATACTACATATCTTCAAAATACTTCATCTTTGAATGCAACAAAAATTATAGAACTTGAAAATAAAATAGTGTCTTTGAAACAAGAAAATGATCAATTGAAAACCTTAAAAGAAACTCTAATAGGATTAAGAGCACGAGTAAAACGAATGCGGGATGTAGTTAACTTAACAGAGAGATCTGGACAAAGAAAAAAAAGGTTAAAACTTGTAAGAGATCATGTTACTAACCTTCTAGGATTTGACATGTCTAATGCTCAGGAAAGGGTAAGATTTTTGAATGAGCTTATGAATAGGTCGGATATCTTGAAACTTTTAGAACTTCCTGAAAATCAAACTAAAAAAAAACTGGTCTTTCAACATCTATTAAAAGATATGGACTTATTAGTCCAGCCTTCCCAAATGCAAGAAGTTTGTGACACAGTGGGAGTGAGTAGAAAGGGATACAGAGCCATCTCTAAAACCTGGTTCAGGGTCCTTAAGTATTACAAAATCAAAGCTTTTGGGTTGCCTAGACCTCACAATGTTGGAAAATATAGAACTCTGTTAAATGAGAAAATTTCTAAACATTTCGAAGAGTATTTCCATATTGAGGGAACAATGCCATATGAGAGACAAAAAAAAAATCATCTTTTGAATACAACGTTTATAATAATATTTGGATGAACATTAAAAAAGTCCAATCTTTTATGGTGAGATATTACAACATAAGAGAAATAGATTGTGAAGGAAAACTTGTTTATGTTTTAAAATTAGATGAAGCTCAAATCCAAAAATGTCAAAAAATGGAAAGAATATCTATATCCCTAATGAATAAAGCATTGGACTATAGTCAAGGTAAGCTTGATTCTCCATACCACAAAACTCAATCAGAAATGGAGCTATGGTGGATTGGATCAGCTCAGGTACCAGTAGAGAGTCATGAAACATTAAAGTGGCTCTTCTCAAAAACAGACATTACTTCAGTTATTCAGAGCCAAAATACAGGTGAACACCTTCATGTTGACGACATAGGTGATTTCATTGTGGAATGGCATTTGAGTGCCGACCTCAAGGCATTGAAGTGTATGTATGGTGTATGTGGAGGAGCAAATACCAAATATCCATGTCTTTATTGCATGGCAAGCACAGGGACAAGAGAATGGCTTGCAGAAAATGAGATTGAAAAACCACCATCCAGAAATAATGTGAATGTTGTCGATTATCCAACTTCTATTAAAATATGGGATCCAATTCTACCAATACATTTGAAAAATGTGCATATATGTACATTGCATGCAGAGATAAGAATCTTGGACAAATTGCTCAGACTTCATCTGGACTATGCATATTCTATTAAGCCGACTAAACTTGCAGATGAGTGCATAGAAAAGTGCGAAGCCTTGCTCTCTGAAATGGGTTTTCATGGTGGGGAAGTGCATCTTAAAAAAGATCCTGTTCTTTCTGTGGAGGTACAGGTGATGTTCTGCAAGATGTTTCAATGGGAGGAGCAAAAGCAAGAAGATTTTTGAGCAACCATGACACCAAACAAGTCAACGCAATGTGGAACTGTTGGAAACAGCTATGTGTCATCACCACAAATGTCAAAAGTAGACCAGATGTAGCCAACAAACGTATGGAAGTTTGGAAAAAACTCGACAATTTTTTCAAAGTCCTTAGACAACAAGTTGGTTCAAATACTTATGCAGATGATTTCAAAAATGCAATAAAGCTTTTGATCAAAGCTATCACAGATGCTTGGGGAGAAAAAGACATAACTTATTACTTGGTGAGTGTTCAGACTTATCAAAACAGTTATAAATTGGTGTGTCCAGACTTATTACTTGTAATTTCTTAAATGTACTAACAAAAATTGTCTTTGTAGCATATTCTTTACTTGCATGGACCATATTTTGCTACAGAAGGACCACTTGCAACATGGAATACACAAGGAATGGAAAAGTCTCATTATCAAGCGAGAACTTCCTTTTTTAGATGTACCCGAAGAGGAGGAGGTGGACAAAGAAGAAGCAATGCACTAAAAGAATTGTTGGCAAAATGAGAAACACAAATCTTCAGAAAGTGCGATGGGAGCCCTAGGCCCTCATGTGTCTTCAAGAGGCTGCTGAAGATTTTTTAATCGACTTTATGAATGATGGCTACATTGCTGCTGCATTTGCTCATAGGATCACTCTTATGAGCAAAGATTTTGTGCTTGTGTCCAGACTTAGATATAAGTTTGACAAAGCTTTGGAGCCTATTCCAAGTCAAGATATGAGAGCTTTTGAAATTCTTAATATCCCTCCAGCAAGGCAACCCAAGCAATCAGTTGTTATTGAAGATATTTCTCATTCTTATGATACAAGAAAAGCTCAGGATATCAAAGAAGAAGTTGAAAAAGAGAGAGAGCAGGAGAAGATTTCAAAGGATGCCATTCTTTCTTAGCAAGCTAAAATTCTCCATGCATCCAATTCAGAGCTTTATCAGAATGTGACAGGTCAAATGATAGTGGATGTGTCCATGCATGGAGAGGATGAGGTTTATTGTGACATTGCCCCTGAGGACACAAGTATGCTTGTGAATCACAATGTTGAGATATCTGACACAGTCCTCTTCATCTATCTGAGGTTTGTGTGGATTTGCTTTTGTTTTCTTGATGAATTTCTCAGACTCCATATTTTGTTGACATGTTTTGTTTGTGTCTCCAGATGTCTTATGAGGGATCTTCATGAATCAATGGCTGTGCAAGTGACCATTCTTGATCCCCTTGTTACACAGTGCCTTTTCAATAGGCAAGGGGATCTTGCAAGTTTTCTCAAAAACTTTGATATGCTTACCTGCAATTACATTGTATACCCTTATGTTGAAGTGTAAGACTCATACTCAATTATCTTTTGCCTATTATAGACATGACAGTATTCATAACTAATTTCAGTATTCATATTATCACAGAGGCCATTGGAGTCTTATTATCTTCAATCTATTGGATAGAGATGTGATCTTTATGAACTCTTTGGCATCCATTCATGGGAGAAGTAAAATGTAAGAATCAACTTTTCCATGGTTTATGTTCCAAAACAATTTCTTGCATGATTTCAATTATTTGGTTGACCCTCAATATTTTATGTTTGCAGTGCTGCCAAACTTATCTTGAGTTTTCTAGGTTCTACCTATGTAGACTACAAACTTGAAGATTTTAAGTACTTCAATCAGGAAGTTCCCTTGCAGAAAGACTCAACATCTTGTGGATGGATGGTACTTGCAAATGCTTGGAGATTTCTTGAGTCAAGATTTAGAATGACAACACTTCCTGTAAGTTCATGAATGAAAACCATTGATTGATTTAGTGAATACATTTAGTGACCTATTTTCTTACTTTCTTATTTTCTTTTGTCTTAGTTGCATGAGTATCCAGATTCTTGGGTAAGTTGGGTAAGGGAGAAGGCAGTGTCCATGGTTTTGAGCAGATCCATCAATCCATATGACCCTGATTCTCCCTTTCCACCTAATAAAGGAGCCAAGGATACAACTTCAAAGAAAAGGAAAAGGGAGAAGAAGGAGAGCAAAGACAAGGATGACTCATTCAAAAAGGATAAAACCTCTGCCAAAGAGAAGAAGAAGAGAAAGAAGAGCCCTTCTAAGAGCAGATCTTCCAAGGGGAAAAAGAGCCATTCTAAAGAGAAGAGCCATTCTAAAGGAAAGATCCCTCAGGCTACAGAGAAGATCCCTACCCCTCCTCTGGGGTTTCTTGTATCGTTGGCATTCATCGCAACCCTTCACAAAGAGTGATGCATCTTAGAACATAGTGGGCCACCAATACCCTGATTGTAAGATCTTTCGCGCAGTTAAGTCTCCTGAGAAGTGACCACCGGCTACGCCCATATGTGCCTCTTGCAAAATGTATAGATACTCATCCTCTCGGGCACAACGCCTAAGAACGTCATCCTTTCCTCGTTTATAAAGAGTCCCGGCTATCAGGCAATAGGGTTCGCATTCTTTGATTAGCTTTCGAGCTAGATCTTTGAGAAGCTCCTTGGGTGGAAAGCCATTAACCAAAAAGTTAACAATCTTCTCACCCCATTCAAGCATTGTCTCCACCATGAACAGGGAAGTGTCAGGTAAGTCATCATCAACCCCCGTAGGAACCTCGCCATTAGGTATGCGAGACAAATGATCAGCCATAACATGTTTTTTGCCAGGTCTCACAACAACAGTGAAATCAAACTCAAGAAGAATCAATACCCAACGTGTGATTCTTCCTGTGGAACATGTTTTGTTTACCAGATACAACAATGCTTGATGATCCACATAGAAAACAAACTTGGTGGCAAGGAGGTAATAACAAAATTTCCTTACTGCATATATCATTGCCAACCCTTCTCGCTCTGTAGTGGTGTAGTTCATCTCAGCATCGTTCAACTGGCGACAAAGCTAATGTTCTCCAGGTTGAGTCAACACACACCCACCAATAGCAAAGTTTGATGCATCAATATGCACATGGAAGAGTAAATCCCAGTTAGGCATTCTCAAGATTGGAGCACTCACCAAGGCCTTCTTTAATAGCTCATAGGCACGGTCACATTCTTCGGTCCAAATAAACTCGATGAGAAGCTTATACAATGGTCGAGCTATCTCGGCGAAGAATAGAATAAACCTTTGATAATAACCAACGTGGCCCATAAAGCGTTGGACTCTCTTGTAGTTGGTGGGTGGTGGCAATTCCAGAATGACCTTGATTTTACTCTCATCCGTGGAAATCCCATTTTTGGACACTATATGCCCTAAGATAACTCCGTGTTTAACCCAGAATTGGCATTTCAAGGAGATGCGATATAATCTACACCTTTCAAATATTTTTCGTAAACACATCAAGTGCTCATTCCAAGAGGAATGAACACAAAGATCATCTAAGAAAGCTTCACAGAAGTCCCTTAGATAGGCCGTGTTTATGGAATGTTGCAGGTGCATTGGTCAAGCCAACCAAAAGCCATGACGCGGAAGGCAAACACTCCAAACTCCGTGATAAATGTTGTTTTAGCTTGGTCCTCGACTGTAATTGTGATCTGATTATAACCCGAGTACCCATCTAAAAAGCTATATGCCTCCTTGCTGCCTGCCACTCTTTCAAGCACATGTTCAGAATATGGCAAGGGATAATGATCCCTTCTGGTGGCTGCATTAAACTTTTTGAGATCAACGCATACTCTGAGTTTCCCATTCTTTTTTGGTACGATGACTATCGGAGAAACCCATTCTGAGTACTCAATAGGGTATATGAATCCACATTTTACAAGCTTTTCAATTTCCTCTTGTACAATCTTTGCGTACTTAGGATTCATTGGGTAGGGACGTTGCTGGACTGGTTTAGTAGTGCTAATCATTGGAATCGTGTGTTGCACCACCGAGGGTGGAACACCCTTCATATCATGATATGTCCAAGCAAATATGTCCTTGAATTCTTTAAGAAGCTTCATAAGTGCAGCTTCTTCCGCCTTGGTGAGGTCTTGAGCAATATAAACTAGTTTAGACTCCTCACCCGGATCTGCTAAGTCTATCTCCTTAACTACCGCAGGGCCATCGTAGACACCGCTACTCCCATTGGTAGGCGTTCGTTGGGCTTTTGTATAGACCACTTTACGTTCCCCTGTGGTAAATGATTTGAAATGCTCGGGTGCGGGGTGTAAGTCTATTGGTTCTTGTTGTGCCAGGATTTTTTCTTTCAATTCCGCTTCCTTTTGTTGCTGAGCCAACTCTTGGTTTTGCCGCCTTCTTGCAGTACGACTTAGTTTCGGCTTCTCTTCGATTTCTAATTGGGCGACGTCATGAGGTTGCGAAATACACCACATGACACTTTGGAGATATTGTCCCCAATTATTAGCTATCTTTCGAATGGCTCCTACATAACTGAGCCATTCTGCAGTGGATCTTTCCTTATTTATTGCAGTGCGTACATTAGCTCGATAGCGTTGGCGCTTATGTCTCGTTTTCTTCTTACCAAGTTTTTGTTCTTCTTATGTCTCGTTTTCTTCTTACCAAGTTTTTGATTTTTGTTTCTATCAGATTCAGACTCACTTGGTCGATCTTCACTTGTGACCCCCTCACTTTCGGATGAGCTGTAGGAGGTCATTGTCCTAGGCCTTGAGCACATTGCTTCCACATTTGGGTGAATATTTGATTCGCTTTCCCCATGAGGCTCAGGGTCAGTTTCTTCTTGAGATTCATACTCAGAGTTGCATTGGTCAGAGTCTCACTACTTTCAGTGTCGGTGGAGTTTGCCACGTTCTCGGCATCAGGAGTCAAGTGCATAACACCTATCATGTTTATTGGCACTAACGGTGGCATATCTTGCCCCTCAGGTGTTACCCAACTTGTGCCTCTATTTCCCCATGTGTCTATGGTTGCCGCTAGGTGTACCCAATCCACGTTATCCGACTCAGTCATACCCGGTAGAACATCCATATAAGGAGAATCTTTCCCATCATCAGTCTCTTTTTTGCATGTATAGCAATACCTTAATGGGGCGGAGTGAATAGTGGTATCTGATCGATTATCAATGATAACCTTGCTTCCTAAAAGATGTGCACGACCATTCTCGAGATCAACTCGAATGACAGAATCTTGGAATTGTAGATAGACATGGTTTTTCGACCAGTCATGCACCATTTGTGCTTCCCTCATGAAAGGACGTCCTAAGATCATTTGATATGACATAGGATGCTTGGAGAAATCCATTACAATGAAAGTATGTCGTACCTTGTATCCAAGGTCCCTTAACATTCCAATAGGTTTAGCAATAGTTCCGTTTGCCATCTTAACCACTATGTTTGTGACTTCAAGGTGAGGTCTCCCCATAGATTCCCAACAGTTTTTAGTCACAATGCTCACTCCAGCACCACCATCAATTAATCCCTTGGTAGTAATGGGGAGGGTTGCATTAGATTCGTCACCTTCAAAGTACTGTCCCAACTTGTTAACAGGTATTTCAATGACCGAATCTTCATCTAAGTTGGGTTGTAGATCCCAATGCTCCCCTTCATCTTGAAGTGTGTCGGGTCTATCCATATTTGCAAATTGTGGTAGCCCCGCCTTTAGTTCTCCATTGAGAAATGCCCGAAGAGCTAAGAATAGCTCAGGATCTCCGTATAATTTGGATATGATCGTGGTTCTGATTTTTGAGGACATGAAATCCATTAACTTGGACACATTCAACGGTACTTTTTGAGATATCGCCTCTTGACTAGGGACTGGTGAAGATGGAATCACTTCCTCTTCGATGGGGTCAGGCATTCCCTCACTAAACATTCTTTCAAGCAAAAAGGGTGGTTGCCCACTTCCTGATGTCCTATCCTCACTTTCTTCCTGAATGATACTAGGTATAGCTAACGGTTTATGGTTCTGGTGAGGCTGAACTTGCGTAGGAAACACTGTGTCTGGAATTTTGATTTTTCTCGGGTTTGGCTCCAGTTCTCTTTGTGTTTCTTCCACCAAACCCCTTAAGTGTTGCACTTATTCAATCTCTTCAACTGGGTTTGGGTAAGTTCCAATCTTTTTCTTGAGGGTTTTTGGCCCACGTAGCTTGTCTTGGGGAGTCTCAGTCAGTTTGGGTGGTCGAGAGGGCATTAACTGACTTGGTTGTGGGGCCGAGGAAGTTTCCTTCTGTTTTTCCTTATTTATGTACTCGCTTGATTCTCCTTTATTGAGCTCCCGAGTGGGTTCCTCCCTTAAGGTAGTGGCTTTGGTCCCCATGGTTTCTATTGAATCAGAATCATCTTCAGGATCATTCATATACACGGGGTCGTCTCATGTCCCTATGTTAGTCTTTGAACTGGGCTTGGAGCTCGTGGCATTAAGCGATCTCTTTCGCCATGTTTTCTTTTTCTTTGCCTGAGCGATTGATGCGGTATCCCTCTCTTCAAGAATGTAGTTTTGATTTTGAAGCATTGACCGTGTAACTACATTCACGGGTACAATGGGTGTGGTTCCTCGTGCTTGGTTGGTGACCTCAACCAAATTAAATGGCGTAATCTTGGGTGCATTAGGATTATGTAGACATTGAGCGATCAAATGATCTATGCCACAACGATTACATGTAAGTACCGGCATTCCCGATGTGCTTCCTTGATTTGGTTGCATTTGAGTAGCGATCTTCTGTAGCCTATTAGGGCACTCCGCTACACGATGCGGTCCACCACAATCATAGCATTGAAGAGGTGGTCTCCTCGCCAAGGTATTAAGGTTTTGCCCTCTTGTGGCGAGAGCAGCCGCTTGATATACAGGCTTGACTTGCCCGAAATGATTCTCCATGTAGTACTGGGGAATCATTTCAAACGTATCAATCCCGTATGGAGCAGTGGGGTCTATCTCCTCTTCATAATCCCCACACGCACTATGTGACTCACAACCCATCTGGTTTATTGGAGTAATCCTTGGATATGGAGGTTGTGGTCCTAGCACACTGGCGGTGGTAACGGCACAGACTGGACTACATTCGGATTCCTTGGAACTATGTGCTGTGACGATTGCTCGACAGGTTGTGCAGGCATTAGCGCAGGTACTTGTGTGTTTGACCAGGCTAGTGGTGCCTGATTTGCCAACATTCGCTTAAGTACTAGGCAATCCTTAGATTGATGGCCGTACTTACCACATGCATTGCAATTCCCATTGAATTTGACTCTGAATGTGGGACATTCACTCGTGCTATGTGGTCCTAAGCAAACCGAACACCATTGTTGCTCTCTTCTTGGGTATAGAGGAGCTCGATTACCCCTAAAGTATTCTTGGAGAGCCTTAGTAAGGTCGGTCATAGACATTTCAGATATCTTGGGCTCCTTGGCAATAGGTTTTACTGTCATTGGCTCGTGCCCAGATACTTGCAAACTAACGGATTTTGTTTCTGAAGACACCTTTTTACCTGCAATCATCAAGTTGTCTTCTAACTGGATTGGCTGCTTCCCACGTTGTAAGACCTCTAATGACTAGGCCATTGTAAACGTCCTCGTGGCGTAATCCTCGGATGAATCTATCGAGGAGTTGGTTGTTATTGAAGCGTTCATCGGGAGTGCAGCGAGAATTTAGACGACTTATAAAGTCTCTCACTGATTCCCCTTCCTCGCGTTCAGCTTTTTGGAGTTGAGATGCTACTCCCCAAAGCACACCCTCACGTATGTATTCTTTCAAGAACAATCTCTTGAGAGTGGGGTAGTGAGTGCGCTCTTCAACCCTTAAGGTTCGATACCAATCTCCGACCTTCCCACTCAAAGTTAAGCCTAAGGCTTTACACTTATGCAGCTCATTGTGCTCTTCCAAGGAATCACACACGTGTTCAAAGACTTCAATGTGCTTCCTAACGTCCTCGTTACCACTGAAGTTTTGAGTGAGCTTAGCCACTTGTACTGCCTTGTTTCTAGGTTCTCTCTCAGGCATGCCCCGCATGTTTTCCGCAATAGATCGTCCGATCGTCTGAGCAAACGCTGCGAGATCACCTAGGTGAGCAGGCATAGCTGGTGGAGGCACTTCTGGGATAGCCTGGCTGATAGGAGTTGGCGTTGGTCTGAGTATGTTGGCAAATGACGTAGGATATGATATGTAACTAGGCCTAGCTCCTCTTGGATAAGGGTTGTGATAAGGCGGTCGTGGAGCATACGCCGTTGGCATACTAAGAGGCGTAGGAGCTACATGATAGGTACATATGGTTGATAGGCACCGGCATGCACTGTTGTAGGTACTGTTCCACTAGGTAGCGGTGTCGTACTAACTACAGTGGTAACAGGTGCGCTTTCTGTCATGCTCATCATTGGGGTAGGCATTGTGGATTCCTTAATGGAAAGTTGAGCCAAGGTTGGAAAGCTAAAGTTACTGCTCATGGGCTCAACCTACATTGAGACTCCAGGCGAAACAACATACGAAGGGTCTATGGGACTCACTGAGGGAGTCTCCAATTGTGATAGGGTTGGTTGTTTGGCCTTGCCCGTATCCAAAAATCTCATAGGGCCAGTGGAAACTAAGTTCACTCCCCTATTTTGCCTCTCAAATTAGATAATTCTATGAATAACCTCACATATCATGTGTTGTTGCTCCTCTAGATTAGTGGCGCTAGATGTAGATCGTAGGACTTCTAACCAACCTACATGGTATGTGTAACCTGTGTATAGGTCAGTTAGAGTCTTTGTGTGTAGATCATATTCCCAATTCTCATTGAGAAATATCCCATCTAGACTTGGTGTGCCAAATGGTTCTCTTGAAGTGGACGCAATGTCACTTCTTATGGATTGGCTTCTAGGGACCTCTACTTTAGGAAGCGCGTCGGAAGGTGGTAGCTCAGTAGGGCCCTCATTAAACGAAGTGGGTAGAATATCCACATGGACACTCTTTGGGAGGGTAGGGTCTACATAAGATGTGAATGGCGAATCTACTACCCCTCCCTCATTTACTTCGCTTGTCGCATGTTCAGAGCGTGTAGCTCTACTAAAGGTCTCTATTAGATGACTAAACATGCTAGATCCGGGTTGTGGGGCCCAAACTGGCATGTTTTGGCTTGCCTCCTCAGGGTTCTTGGTAGGGTGCCCTTCCATGGCTTCTGTGTAAGAGGACGAGTCACTATCCACTATTCGTGGATCTTGGGTTGCACTCCCTTGGGAAGGCCAAGATGCCAACGTGGAGGGATGGTGTGAGCCTGCGTAAATTGAAATGCTTTCTAGTGGTTCCGGCTCTAGCACCCGACCAGAACGTAGATGCATGTGACGTGGGTACCCTACGTGCATTGGTAACTACCCTTGAAACTCACACAAGTGGTTTCTTAGGTGTTTCGCACCCCGTTTTTACTTGTTTTTAGATTGTTTTTAACTTGTTTTTGACTCCCTTACTTACGGTCGAACTTGGACTAGGGTGTGTGATAGCTCGAAATGAGCGTATCGTTTAAAGGGTCCTAGCGAGCCTATTTGCTTGTGGAGGAAAGGGTGAGGGCTTTATCCCACATACTCACTTTACTCCTTGGGGAGTGGGCTACATATAGGGCACAACTTCCCATAAGCTCTCACTTGAAAGAAAGCTATGGAGGCTCACTCTCCTATATATATATATCAAAAGACAGGGACCGAGGCCGGGGTCGTGGGTCAATTGGGGGTTTTTTCTTTTATTTTTTATAATTTTTTTTAAATTTTTATTTTCTATTTTTTTTTAGATAAGTTTTCTAGGGTTTCTTTAGGGTTCATCCTTAGCCGCGGCACAGTTCGCACACAGCACAGATCTGGGGATTCAGAAATCCCCCCCCACACGCAGAAAACCAGATAACAAAACGCACGCCCACACGCGGAGCGGAAAAATAACAAAAGAAACAGAAATGCAGAAGACAAATTGCAGAAATAGATTGCAAAACACAGAAACATCTCAACAACAAACACACAGTCGCTTTCCTACAGTGTAGATTAAACTTCACGCAGCAGCCGAGCTGCAAACTGGAGCTTGGTGCAGGGTAACTCCCCGGCAGAGCGGCGCCAAAAATGTGCACTTTTGCCGCACAGGTCGTAGCTGCGAACACCGTATGCGAGCCACGAATGGCTGCAAGCATACAACCAGGAAGGCAAGCTCAAACAGAATGCAAAAAGGTGTGTCACTCACCGCTTAGCTGCCGCCTTGAAGGATTCCCGCGTCACAGCCGTGAGAAGGAGGAGCCGCCGTCGCCGCTCTACCGCCTCGCCGCCGCCGCCGTCGTGCCGCTACACAGTTGCTCGATCGCTCTCTCACTCTCTCTCTCTCTCTCTCTCACACACACACACGCAGGAGAAGGAAACCAAGGAGATAAGGCAAGGGCACTCTTGTATTCACAACACATGAGAATGAGGATTTTAGGGTTACATTTGACTCTTATAGGTGACTTGGCTGTTCACACTTGGGCGCCCATACATGGCCGGCTGATCCTAACCCTTATCCTACTGATATTCAAGGTGCGCCTCTCATCGGCGATCACCCAATCCCTTCATCCTTAACATATGGTGCCGACAAGCCCGGCCCATGACTCGGAATAGTTAAACTAATTACATGACGTAAAACATAGTACGTCTCATTGTCCGTCATAGGTTAACATAAGCATACTTTTAGGGGGGATTGGCTCTGGGCACAAAGGTAGGCTGCTAAGGGGGGGTTTATACACCCTTAAACCATGAAATAAAAGCAACCAAAATTGTAAAAATTAATCACTTAAATTGCTGGCAACCCCCTTCTCTCGCCAATTTTGGGCCACTTTTTTTTAAAGACTTGTTTTTCAAAATTTTCTCTTGCATATATACTTAGTCTTATATTATATTTGTTTATAACATCCTTTTTAGCATGCTTTAAGAGAGCTTTTTGGAATGATTTCTATGTTTAGAGTTTTTAGCATGAATTTTTTCTTTCTCTTTTTTAGCATGCTTTTTAGGGAAGGTGGGTTAGGGATGGGCAAGGGGACAGGTGTAGGTTTATAGCACCCCTAGACCATTAAGAAAAAACAATTCAAAAAAACGTTTTTGGCCCAAAGTTGGCACCAACACTTTGGACTTTTTTTAATAAGACTTGTTTTTTTAATGCTTTCTTACATATATACTTAGCCTTATGTTATAATTGTTTATAAAAAACCTTTTTAGCATGCTTTTAGAGAGCTTTTTAGCATTTCTCTTATGTTTAGAGTTTTTAGCATTTCTCTTATGTTTAGAGTTTTTAGCATTGCTTTTTTTTTTGGGGGCATTTTAGCACATACATTTTAGCATGTTCTTTTTTCATGCTGTTTTAAACTACTTTTGAGCATGCTTTTAAGGGGGGGTAAAGGAACCCCGAGGGGGGGGGGGGGGGGGGGGGAGACCATTCTTTTAAAAGGCCCAAAATTGGTGCCATAAGATTGCTGACAACCTCCCTCTAGCACCAATTTTGGGCTTTTTTTAAAGACTTGTTTTTTTTAAATGCTAGCATTATATAGAAACCTTAAACCTCTAAGAACCTCTAAGCTAGCATCATACAAAACCCCTAAACCTCTCTCTCTCTCTCTCTCTCTCTCTCTGTGCATTCCCTCGTTGTTTTTTTGGGATATTCTCTCTCTCTCTCTCTCTCTCTCTCTCTCTCTCTCTCTCTCTCTCTCTCTCTGTGCATTCCCTCGTTGGCTTTTTGGGATATTTTTGAAATATTTTTTAGAAACTACAATGACCTTTTAAGACATTTTTTGGGGATAATTTTTTATTTTTAATGATGTTTTTTAATTCTATTGAATTTTTAAGATATTTGTAGAAGATTTTAAGGGGTATTTTGATCTTTTGAAGTTTTAAAAAAAGAAATTTCTTAGATTCTTGAAGGATTTTAAAGGAAATTTTAATGGGATTTTTAAAAGTTATTTAAAGGGATTTTTTGGAATGCTTTGTGATTTCAAACTTTTTTGGGTTTTTAAAAGAAAAATGTAAGGGATTCTCTAGGGGTTTTAAAGGGATTTTTGGGGGTTTTTAAAAAACAAATTCTCAAAAATAACCCTAAATTTAGTGCAATAAGGGGGGCTTCCTGCTTCCTCCCTATGGCCCCAAATTAAGGGTCGTTTTTGCGAAATTATTTTTAAAATCTTAAAATTTTTCCAAAAACATTCCTTAAAAGTTTCCTTTAAAAGCCCCCCAAAAGTCCTTTAAAAATCCATTAAAAAAATCAATCCATAGAAATACCTTTTAAAAACTAAAAAAGGCTCAAAATTTTTGTTTTTAGCATCCCAAAAAATCCAAATAAAATCCCTTTAAATTTTTCTTTAAAATTTCCAAAAAATCTTTCAAGAAATCTTTAAAAATCCCAAGAAGCTCTTTTTTAAATCCAAAGGAAATTCCTTTACAAGTTCCAAAAAAATTCCTTAAAATTCCTTTAAAATTTTGGCCATAATTTGGCATTAATTTTTGTTTTATTTCATGTTTTTCATTTTCTTAAAAAATAATTTTTTATTTTTAAAATTATTTTTGAAAATTTATAAATTAATTTTTTCTTATATTTTTTAAACTAATCTTTAAATGATTTTTTGAAAAACCAAAATTTGAGGTCTAAATTTGTTGCGACCAAATGAAACTTTTTTATTTTAAAAGATGCATCTGCTAGTTCATGTTGTAGATGAGGTTGCAGTTTCTAGAACAGTCCATTCAAGATCATTAGGAAGTGAATGGGGTCTTCTTGGGCCCTTTAATTTGCCCAAGCCTAATCAAGGTGATTAAGGAATAGCCAAATGGGGGGTTGCCATGTGGACTGAAATGTTGGGTTTTTAAGAGAGGTGTAAGAGTGGTCAAAGGGTGCACTTTTTTCCCAAAAAGGAGGGGGGGCAATTTTACAATTTTCGGACCTCCATAACTTCTACATACAAGCTCCGATTTGAGCGGAGATTACAGATCCGTGATCTACGCATCAAGAGCTTTCCATAGATATGTTACATGATATGGTTTTATCCGCTAGATTTTAAATTCCATTTTCCCCCCAAAATTCAAATTCGAATAAAGTAGCCGTTTTGAAGCTTCTAATTAGAAAACGTTTCTTCTTAAGAGAAAAGGTTTGACTCCCTTAAACTGCCAAATAAAAGGGCCCAAGAAGCCTTCCATTGAGGTCCTAATGTGGATGTTCTTTTTGGAGAGGTTTATGAAGACATTAAAGGGATTTGTTCGCCAAATGGCTCGCCCAGAGGGTAGTATGTCAGAAGGGTGGCTGATACAAGAGTCCCTTGTTTACATCACTGAATATTTAAGTTCCTCAGATCTAGAGATACCTCGACTATGGTCTCAAGAGTCTAACAGGCGAGTCATTGGTGAGGAACCTCAAGGCCAAGGCATTAAGAGAAAGATGGATAACAATTTGAGGGAAAAAATCAACAAATTTTGCATCTTGAACTCTCATGTAATGGAGAAGTGGATTGAGACATATGAAGCTCTCAAGCGACAGCGAGTACAAGATCGTTTGAGTTTCAGAAGGAATCGCACTACAAGAAATCTCCCATATCCAGAAGGTATGCAAGCTCTTCCGGACTTTCCCACAGGTAGATGGCTAGAAGCTACAATTTTAGAAGCCAAACGTGCTGGTTTAACTATAAAACAGAGGAGGAGGAGGAGCTTACAAAAGGATGTGATTGGCATGTAAGTGTTTAAGTTCTACATGTCTCTCTTTTTTTTCTCTACATGTCTCAGTGTTTGATTCTCCATCAACAATCTTTTTGTGCTATTTGTAGTATCACAAATATGGGGCGTTTTGGTCACATGGACGTCATTTTCGAGTAGAACGAATAGACCAAAGAAGAGCAACCTTTGATTGTGGTGTCACAGCACAGTTTGTTCAAGAAAGTCGTGCAAGTGCAAGTGATGATAACACAATTACTGGAATGCTTGATTACTTTGGAACCATTCAAGATATATTAAAGGTTGGCTTCAGAAGTTTTGAGTTGTTTATCTTTGATGTGAAGTGGTTCAAGGTAATCATGAATGGGCCACATGCAACTGTATGTAGAGACAAGAGTGGCCTCATCCAAGTGGACTCCACAAAGGTATGGACCGATCAACAAGATACTTTTGTGCACCGAGAGCATTGTGAGCAGGTTGTCTTTAAAGCGGATCCAAAAGATCCACGCTGGCTGTTTGTGGTTCAAGTCGCCCCCCGCAATAAGCTAATTTTTGAAGAATTTGAGCTACAACAAGGTGATGTGGATGCACAGGGTGGTGGAGAGCAGCAAGAACAAGCCGATATCAACAATGAAGAGGAGCAAGCAAATGAAGAGGAGCAACTAGAGCAAGATCCAAATGAAGAGGTACAAACCAAGGAAGCTGAAAAACATGTTGAGGAAGAAGACATAGATGATGAAGACATCCTTCATCTCAAGGGACTTTTAATGATGAGGATGCTGAAATGTACATAGACATAGATCTCTTTGGGGCTACTGATCTTAATGAGGATGATAGAATAGATAATGATTTTTAAATGATGTATCTTAATGATTATGCAAATAGTTATGACATATTTGTAATGGTCTTATGACATTGAATTTGTTTACCATTGTTAATGTTTACCATCATAATCACTACTGTAGGAGCAAGTTGATATAGTTTTACCAATGTTGTTTATCATTGTTAATGTTTGTCATATGGTTCTTTCATTGTTTACCGTGTAATTTTCATTTCGCACAAGTTTGTCATATGGTTTTTTGTCCAACAGGCCATGGGTGACTCACCGCCCTACGACTACAGTCCTGATTTCTCATTTAATCCTACACCGCAGGGCATGAGTCCCCAGCAGTTATATGGTTTTCTTTCGTCCATGACTCCAGAGCAGAGAGCCATGGCTCAGAGTTATTGGGGTTCTGGAGCAGGGACATCTGCCTCACCATCTGGCTTCCCGCCCGACGCCAGTTCCCACACCCGTGGGTACGACAGCAGCTCCCACACCTCATACCACACAGCCTTCCACTCCTCTTACAGCTCGATCTACCACCTCTTCACATAGACGGCGCTCACGTAGCAGGTCTTCAGGGGGAGGTTGTTGTGGTGGTAGTGCCATAGATGCTGTGACACCACCACCACGTAAGCGTCATCCTTCGCTCTCATCTGTTGATAGCACACCCATAGGGTCACCTTCCACTCCCTGGGGTGCACATGACCATGACAACAGCAAGATATACACAATTAGGGATGGGGCACCAATAATGGATTGTGCAGGAAAGGCAATG
This sequence comes from Cibotium barometz, assembly GCF_041138505.1. Classification (NCBI taxonomy): domain Eukaryota; kingdom Viridiplantae; phylum Streptophyta; class Polypodiopsida; order Cyatheales; family Cibotiaceae; genus Cibotium; species Cibotium barometz. The sequence continues at coordinate 28,958,021 of NC_141109.1, forward strand.
AAGACATGCACACGCATTCGACAATTGTGCACTATACAGTTTCACGACTCTGTCATGACTAAATGGGATCAGCAAGATAAGGGGAAGAAAAATTATATAAATACAAAGATAAAGCAAGAGTTTCAGCCATCTGACCCTATGAATGTTGTCTCTAATGAGTGGATACAGTATACAGCTCGCATTTTGATGGGGAAAGAGAAACCTGTTTGGCTAGATGCCAGGGAGTGGGCAGCCATTGCTCAGGAGCTCACCGAGACACCAAAGAGGTTTCAACAACAAAGAGAGGCGGCAAGGGCAAGACTCCAAACAGTAGGGGCTTCTCATCTTGGGAGTGGTGGTTACGAAACCATGCGCCATGAATTCGTAAGTATTTGTAGCAATTTTATTTATGTAAATGTATGTATGTGGGCTAAATGTTGATTTCTAAAAGTTATAATTGTTAATCGTTTGTGTAGGAGTTGGCCATGAATCGCCCACCAAGTAGGCGAGAGGAGAAGTACGCTCACAAACATGGCCTTGTGGCCTTATTTGAGATGCTTGAAGAAGAAGGAGAGACCGTCAATTGGGAGGCATTACCATGATGTAAGATGACCTTCAAACTAATGGTATATGATCAAAACATTCTTGAGTATTAATGTTTAATTTAATTTCTTGTTTATCGATTAGAAAAATATCAAAACGAGCACGGTTGTTTTTGTGCTCTATTTTAGACAGAATAGTGCTGCCTGTTTGCTGTTGTTGATCCTGTTCATTGCAGGCAGCCAGGCAACAGCCAGAGGCAACAGCCAGGCAACACTATTCTGCCCAAAAGAAAATTTTTGGTACAGCGTCGGTATATTCCTCGGTATGTACACTAGTATATTCACTGGTATATCTGTCGGTACTGGCGTCGGTATACAGTCCGGTATATACCCCGGTATATACACCGGTATAGACGCTGGTATAGCCGTCGGTATTATCGCCAGTGAGCATCGGTATAGATGCTGGTATAGGCGTCGGTATTATCGCCGGTGAGCATCGGTATAGACGCTAGTATAGGCGTCGGTATTGTTGCCCGACGCTTATACCGACGATATGGTTCCGGCGCTTATACCGGCGTTTATACCGATGACGGGGCTTTTTTAGACCCCGTTGAATGACGTCGGTATAAGTGCCGGTATTAGGCTAACATGTAGTAGTGTTCATGGATGATTGAGAGATACTGGGAGATAATTGTGGATCTAGAGATGCTCTACTCAACTCATATGATTGTAAACCAATGGAATTAGAACCTTGATTACACATAGTGCAATCCAAGTTGTATCAATCCTAGATCATCAATTTGTGTGGGGGATTGTTGGGGAAAATTGATGTAATTGGAGTTATGCCATGGTCATGTGAACAAGGTGTGCTTGTGTGATAGTGCTTACAAGAGGCTAGGTGTGAAAATTGATGTAATTGGAGTTATGCCATGGTCATGTGAACAAGGTGTGCTTGTTTGATAGTGCTTACAAGAGGCTAGGTGTGAAAGAGTAGGCGAGTTCCAGTTAGATTGCGCTAATGAGATGGCAGTTAGGTGTGTCAGGTTAGCAACTGATTGAGAGATTCGTGTGATAATTGAGAAATATTGCAAGATAGTTGTGGATCTAGAGATGCTCTATTGAGCTCACATGTGATGCCATACTTGGACGTAACTAGTGTCTATTCATTGGCTCTCTCCCTATGAATAAACATGCTTCATTTGGTCTCATTGTGTCTACATCATTTCTCCATGAGTTCGCAACAATCACCTAATGTAAACACACAAGGAACATTCACTCATAACACATCAAGGCATTCCACTACTAACCCACATTCACACACCTCCATTAAGCACACCACAAGGGGGTACATCAGGAATAGTAAAGCAAGTTCTTGTGTTGGAAACACATCAAGGATTGCAATCTATGAGAAAAAGTTGATGAATATATATGGCAATATTAGAGACCACTTTCAAAGAAAACTGTGTGAACATGCTCCAAGTCCTCTATAGCAAGGTAGTCTAGCAAAAGACTTAATGGTTGTACATCAAGACTGGAGCTTTAGATTAAGAATGGCTTTTGTTCCATTTATTTGTATATATGCAAAATGGCACTCATTTACTATATGTGTGAAAATAAAATTTCAATGTAAATGGATGGAAATAGTGCCCCCCTTGTCTTGCGTTGCATGGTTATATGATTGCTTTCTTCTCTTTGCTAGCTTCTACATCTACACATTCACTTTCCCATACACCACACTGGTGCTTCCTTTCTCCTCCATCCGATCCTCCCTTTCCTTCCTAGTGGAGGAAGAGAGAGAGAGAGAGAGAGAGAGAGAGAGAGAGAGAGAGAGAGAGAGAGAGAGAGAGAGAGAGAGAGAGAGAGAGAGATTATTAAAGTCTTTTGAAGACCATGAAAAGGTCTATGAGACTAAAGAAAAACAGGTACAATGATCCAATTGGGTGTGGCCTCAAAGTGGACCATCAATCCCAGAATACAAGTGATATGAAATGAAATACACATATATATCGATGCAGTGTGGGAAGAGAGAGAGAGAGAGAGGGGGGGATATGAACACCACATCCATAGACAACATGCCTTCACAATTATGGTTGAGTACATGAGGATTAACCACCTCACCTACATTGCTCTAAGATCCCATACGACATGTTGACAAGCAAGTAGACCAGACCAAATAAATGGTTGCCTTTAAGAATGTTCAGTAAATTTGAAATTATGAAGAATACAATAATCATCCACTTTGTGGCATTGCATGTTTAGAAAGAAATTTTCTTTCTTATAGCATTAGTTAATTGTAGTTTCTAAGATCCCATACAACTTTGTTGAGAGGCAAGTCAACCATATATGAAATAAACGATTGGCTTTCAAAATGTTGGTTAAATAGAAACTTACTTTTAAATTCCATGAAGAATACAATCATCATCCCTTTGCATCATTGCATGCTTAGCAGAAACAATTATTTCTTTTAGGATTAGTTAATTGTAGTCAAACAACACTATCTTTAAAAAGTTGTCACGAAATTGATCAATCCATCCTTCCTTTGCAACTTTGTGTCATTATTCTTAATCATAAATGCAAAATCATGGGGATACTTATTCACATATGCACTAATGTCCAATTGTATTTGAATATTTACATATGCTTGCATCAATGAGCATATGCCACATAAATATAGCCATATAGATAGATATACATACTTGAACACATACAAATCAGCTTGCACATATAAAAATCATACTCAACACATGCATGTATATGCAAATTGCACTTATGCTCACATTGACATTCAAAATCAACCCTAGTCAATAATATGCATTAAACTACCAATGGAAAGTCTTTGTTACATAGACAAATTTTCCCAAGGTCAACATTTATTATGTACACAAACAATGGAAAGCAAATGCTGAAGATCAACCTTTATACATAAACAATGGAATGGCAAATGCCCAACAAGAGGTGCTGCTTGATGCCACCTAACACTTGTGGTGGTGCAACATGAAGCTAGAAGCCCCATATAACTAAAGCCCATGCTATCTAGGAAACCTATACCATGAAGCTAGAAGCCCCATATAACTAAAGCCCATGCTATCTAGGAAACCTCTACCATTGCCCAAGACAACCTAGGCTACATAATTCCAACTTGCAGTCTCAAATCTCAAAATTGCAATAAGGCACAAAAAAAAGGCTTGGATTGGATAAACTTGGGCATATGAATCACTAAAGACTCAAGATGTAGGTTGGAGTACAAGGAGTGAAGACGCCAAGGCACTCGTTTGGAGAGTGTTGGCGTGCTCAATCATTGCAGCTAATTAGAAAGACGTTTCTTTAGAAAAAACTTGGACCCTTGAATAGATACAATCTAGGCTCACTACTACTCACACCTATATATACATATATATACACATATATATATGTATATATGTGTATATATATACATATATACATATATATATATATATATATATATATACACATATATATATGTATATATGTATATATACATATATACATATATATGTATATATGTATATATGTATATATATATACATATATACGTATATATATATATATATATATATAGGTATATATGTATATATATATACATATATACATATATATACACATATATATGTGTATATATATACATATATACATATATATACACATATATATGTATATATGTATATATATATATGTGTGTGTGTGTGTGTGTGTGTGTATATATATATATATATATGCGTGTGTGTGTGTGTGTGTGTGTACATATGTACTTATGTATATATATATATATATACATAAGTTATGCACATAATCTTAATCTTGCATAGAATCATGACTTATACTTTTTACTTCATTTCCTAGACAACTACTATTGTTAATAGAATAAATCTACTTGATTTATGACACTTACTACATTAATAGAATGAATCATTATGACCTCACCCACACATATAGACACCCACACACAATTGTAGGTACGTGTGTATGTGTAGAAAAATATAGGTGCAGCATGTTGCAGGTTTGTATTCCAAAACATTCTGGAACTTGCTATTTTTTAATGTATTTTATTCTGACTTATGCCATTCTAAAATCTTTCTAAAGAGATGTAAAGCTACTGAAAGATAAATTGTAAAAGCAAAATGCATACATATGTATGTGCTTGCACAATGTGCGCAAAATTAGAGAGTGCAGATATTTCTAGTTTCAGAGTCCCAAGTAGTTGTAAAAAACACATTCAACACAGCTTGAAATATCTCTGAAATTTGACTTCAACATACAGCTATGGTCTATACATTGAGTGTTAGCACATACGCACAGAGCGCTACAGAGAATGAAAAGTACTAAGAGGCATTGCCATGTTAATTGAAAAATATGTCATCAAGAGACGCATTACCGATTCCAACATTGCCCTTCCCTGAGAATTGAAGAAACAGCCCATTATAAAGCCCACTTACTATGTGCAGAGGTACGGCACTAAAATGACAATCTACAGCATTAATCAGCAGTAGCAACTATTAGTCAATTGATAGATAAATCTCTTAGGATAGAAAATTGAAGGCTTTCTTCCAAAAAAATAGGCATTCATCCATACAACCTCGTATATGAATAGACCAAATATCAGCATCTCTTGTCTTGCAAACAAATTACAAAACAGAGGACACTAAGACTATTGGGTCTCAAGTGAATTTATTGGAACATCTGCTGTGGTATCACAAGATCCATACGATCTGCCAAACAAGCATTGGCAAGTACCCTGCATAAATGTATCATAAACAAGGAAAAGAACTGGTCAATTGAGGCTAAAAATACATTCAATGGAATATGCACAAGGTTATCAAGGTCATGTTATGAAATTATGGAATTCAAACATGCGAGGTGAGGAAGCACATTGTATTGGAAGAGGAGAGCACACAAGCAACAACTACATCGAGAACTTGACTGGATAACCAAGGGTGGCACCCACAAAAGAAAACTGGACTAGCCCTAGTTACATCTATCCATTTAGTTACTACAACCATGATGACATTAAATAGCATCCCTCAAATATGGCAAGAATATTTTTCCTACCTTAAAACACACCACACCAACAAATTCTGGGTAATAAAAAAGCATTCATATTTTAAGAACCTTTCTTTACAATCCATAGGTACCTTCTTATTCATGTGGAATGTACATAAGACAAGTCCTCAAGTCGAACTACATCTTCAATGGCTACAAGACTATTGCATTTTCCAAGAACTACTTTCAGTCTCCTAATATGAAAGACAAGATGGACTCACTCCGTGAAGCAACTCCAACTCATATGCCACATCATTAATCTTCAAACTAAATGATAGGGAATAAAAAGTGATTGTTTAAACAACACCAATCCACAATACTTTGGAATCCTCAGGGACTCGTAAGAGTTCATATTGACGAAAGTAGAACATTACATGGGGCTTGCTATCAATTCATATAAAAGTGTGCTACTTCTATAAGATCTCATAAAAAGTGCACTTTATAGAAGATTATAAACCATCAACTCCATTACAAATAGTAGGGACCGGCTACTATGACATCCCCACTAATGTCATCAATGCCCAGTAGTGAGTGTAGAACAAGCTCCAGAGATGCAAGGCAGACTCAGCCTTAAAGGCTAGCGCTTACAAAGAAACCTAATCAAATTATAATCCAAAAACCCTTCATCAGAGCTGCAATAGCTTGTGAAGCAAATTTTCATCTTGCATTTTTCTCTCCCAACTTAAAAACAAAAAAGATTGAAAACTTTATTTCAAAACAAAGGGTAGCTGATAGGGCATATGCACCACTAAAGGTAGAAAGATCCTCACAACACCAACTGGCCGATTGGACAAAATTTTCACAATGCATGTTTGCTAATAGATGAACCCCGGAACATACCCAAACTCATCGCATAAAAAAGTGCAGTTTCTAGTTTCATGTCAACCATCCACTAAATTATAAGCCATCAACTCCATTATGCATACTATGGACCGTCTAATATGACGTCCCCCTCAGCTCTCACCCACAACCCACACACTCGAGCATCCATTTCTACTACGGTTTGGGTACTGAGTTTGTTACATCTCAGACGATGCAACGTAGACTGTCATAATGCAGCTGCTGCTGAGCTCGCTACCCCCCTCGTCGATGCTACCTCCCCCCTTCTCCTGCACGAGCTCGCCCTCGCCTCATCCTCGTCACCCGCTCTTCTCCTTCCCCCCATCTCCCCCCCTTGCTGCCTGCGTCACCTACACGCCTTTTCCCCATTTCCCCTTGCTGCCGCATCACCTTCCCCCCCGTTTTTCCTTGCTGCCTGCGTCACCTGCGCCTGCATCTGCCCATCTCCTACGCATTGTGGCATCACTTGAGCAACTGTCCCTGCAGCGACCTTGCTACCCGCTTGTGTGTTTGTGCTCTCCTCTGTGGCTGCCCGCGACCTGCACCGACCTTGCTCCTCGCTTGTGTGTTGCGCACCAGCTCGTGGCCTTCCCGTGAGGTTGGGCTGCTTGTGCACCGGGCACTTGTGTGCTCCTCTCCTCCACTTCCTTCTTGGGTCTTGCCTCCTCATTGACCTCGCACTTTCTCCTCGCAGCTGGACCCCTTCTCCCTTAAGCTCGAGCTTTCAGTTAGTCACCTTTGATATGGCGGCTTCCAACCCAGAACCGGTGACCCAGCAGGAAACCCCCCTCCCTCCAAAACCGATCGAGTTACCTTGACAGAGCAACAGATTTCCGTTGTGAGGAGAGCAGACTCAGATTTCGCAAGTACTTCAATGTACGTGCGTGTCATTGAGTACTCTCCGTCATGAGCAGACATTCGAGACTATCTTCAGCCCAATTTATTGCTTGAGGACAGTCATCCCTCGACACCCTATCACCCTCCAGTTCCCAAGTTTGGCGGCAGAGCTTCGTCCCATTAATAGGGATTTGCTCATGCAAGATACTTTTGCAAATGTTGTGGCTGCCACCGGTGTCCCTCAAGTCCGGGTAGTGGTGCTCAATCCCTCTAACTTGCCTTCGGAGCTAGAGATAGTAACAGATGTGGGAACTATTACCCAAAGCCTACTTGTCACAAGGCTTCCCAATCAGTGCTTGAGATGCCATGGCTTTGGGCATCAGGCGCGATTCAGTCCTCGTTTCACTAGGCCAGACCCACCCCCAGCCAGCCTAGGCCTTCCATGCAAAACCCCAGCCCATCAGGATGGTGCCCAACCAGACAACGAGGGCTGACAGGAAGTTGGAAAGAAAAAGACAAAAAAACAAAAAACAAAAACAAAAAGAAGGAGAAGCCCCCTAAGGTGGCAGATATGAGGAGGTGGTGGAGGGTGGTGCACAGGGAGCACAGCCTCCACAGATGGTGGAGAAGGACAATGTCCAAGAGACCCTCCAGCATAAGCCTCTCCCGCCCCGCCCCCGCCCCCTCATTCCTCCACCATCCCTCACTCCTCAGTCCTTGCCTGCAAAGGGATCAGGGATTGCAACGGTCCAGGCTGCGCATGCCGCCCCTCCCACCCCACCAGCCAAGGTGGAGGGGCATGAGGTGTCTCGCCCTCAGCCTTCACCCCAAACCTCCCGCACCCCCTAGTCAGCCAGATCCTCTTCGTCCTCGCTCAGTCCTCAGCAGCTACCCCTAGAGTTTTACTGCTTTGGGCCATGGGAGTACCTAGATGTAGCCGATTTTGGTTCCTTCCCTGCCTATTTGGATATCAGTGTCTCTTTCCTCCGCAAGAAGGAAGATGGGAGGATCACTGCTCTCACCTTGTCAAATGGACCCAACTACTCTTTCACGTTGCTCAGTGATTAGACCGAGGTGTGGACAGACAACCCCTTGTTTGGAAGACCATTCGTGAGCAGACGCAGGACCAAGTCTAGGGATGGATTGGCACCATGGCTGGAGAGCTACTCAAGCAGCAGTTTCAAGCAAGGGACGTTCGATTGCAATGAAGAGGTTTCACCTTACAGTGATCATTCAACCCTCTCCTCATTGGTCATACCTGTGGAAATGAAGGGGGGAGGCTACAGCCATGCTGGTGTTGCCATGGCTGCAGCATTCACGAGAGCGAGAGCGAGAGGGAGAAGGAGACGCGCTCACAGTTGTGAATCGTTGTTTTTTATTAATGAGAGAGTACATTTATTTATAGTTATTGAGTTGTGCCTCTTCGTGTGTCTGTTCATTGCTCACATGCGTTCACACACATGCGGGCATTATAGCATTAATTCCTACACTCCCCCTTAATGCGAATGTCCGCATAAGGGTAAGTGAGAGCATGCTATGTGTCTAGTGATGTATGTATTGTGAATGCATGAGAGATGATATATTTTGTTTATATCATGAGTGAACAATTGAATGTGGTGAACAAGGTTAAAAAGTATATGAGTGTTGATGTCGATGTTGATGATGACGAAGACAACTTTAGGTACTCCATTGGAAATAATGATGTCGACAACGTCGACATTGACCATGAGCAGACAGCTATTTGGGACCTACCACACATCAGCATGAGACTGCACATCATCTCTTGGAATGTAAACGGGTTTCACTTCTCTAGAGCCTGTGGTCCCAAGAAGTTGATTTTGAGGCATGAGCTTCAACCTGCCTTAGTGGGCTGGATGGATATGGATGGATATGCTTCTTTTACAGAAGCATAAACTTTCAGCAACGTAGACCAATAGATGTGGGAAGGTCCTTCCAGGACGCTCTCACACCTATTGGAAGCCTTCGATTGGTGAGCAGGGGCGCAGTGGTGGGGTGTGCACCTCTATCGGTGCCTCCCTTACGTAGAATGTTTTTGGGCGTGGTACCTTGGTTCCAGGTCGTGCTTTGTGGATTGGCATGGAGATAGAGGGTTCATGGGTTGGGATCCTCAACATCTATGCACCCACAGACCTTCTGCGGAGGGCTTCCTTCTAGCAGACAATGGCGGGGTTGGTCCCCGAGGTTGGATTGTTAGATACGATTTCAACAATCTAGAGACCTTAGAGGATCAACAGGGCAAGGGGTAGAGTTCATTGGCATTGCACGGGCAGAGCAGACTGCGTGGGAGTCCTTCCTCTTTGCGGTTGGAGGAAGGGATTGCAGCTGGTCAAGAAGCTGGGACTTCTCGTGGGGTTTTCGACGGGAAGGGGGCAGATTGTTGGAGCGTTTGGACCGCTTCTACATCAGTGAGTGGGCAGCTCACAAAGGTGGCCAACCTGGGGTGGTGCCTAGGACGACGCTTTCACATCATGCTCCAGTGATTCTGACGCTTGATGAGGCTCCTCATTCCTTGGCCCCTCGTTCTTGCAGGATTCCTGACGACATCTACTCTGATGAGGAGGTTCACAGTCGCATTTTGGAGCTCTGGGACAAGGAGTGGGACATTTGTGGTGACTTGGCGGAGCAGGTAACGCAAACCTTGGCTGATTCCAATAATATTTGCCAGGAGGGAACGAGACATGCACGGTAGAAGTGGTGGGCTAGCGAGAGGGGTCCTTGCAAAACCTAGCTTCCATTCAGCATTTGCAGCAGGCATCTCTCGGCTCGGAGGAGCTCAGGCTTCAGGAGATCCATGCGTGGTCCATGCTGGAAGAGACAACGCAATGGAGGTCAAACTTCTTCTTCCATGCTTCCATGTCCTTGTGGGCGAGGAAAGGTGACAAGATGAGCCGTGAGTTCTTCTAGACATGGATAGAGATAAAAAAGAAAACAGATTCACAATCTGAGGGCACAGGATGGTAGCCTCAAAACAAGCCCTGAGAGGTCATGGAGATTGCCACTGGTACAGCTTGATACTTCCGTTTAGTTCTCATACAGTTGACGACAACTCAGCGAGGAGATTGTAAAATATTATGTTTTTCTGAAATAATATTATTTTCCATATCATGCTTATTACTGATGTGTATGAGACTCCTTTTTGCAAGACTCATCATTTTTGCTGCTACCGTGTGCACATGCTAATTGCAAACAGAGTACTCTTTCATGACCATGGCTGATCACCATGAGGCTATCTTTATCATAGTAAGTCATATTCAGTATGACTTTTATTTCCACCTTTAGTGTGAGGCTCCCACCAGCTATATGGCGTGTATTTCCACATTCAGTGTGAGGCTCCCACCAACTACATGGTGTGTATTTCCATCATTCACATTAGGATACAACCACTGATAGAGACAAGAGCATGATTTTCACCGGATCATCCCTTTTATTACATCATGCCGTAGGAGAATCAGAGTGTCTCGCATATTCATAAAGGCTTTATGAGTGATATTTCTAACACCTTCAATGGCTTTAGGGATGAGCCTTGGTGTGTTAGGAAGCGATTTGATGCTAGTCCATGAGGACAAGGCGAGTTGGTTCTTGCGATAGGGGTTTCGGTTTGAGCCAAATCGGAGTATTCTAGCCTTAGTTATGACGTATTGTGCACGTGAACTCATTAATTAATTAATTTTGGCCAAGTGTGGGAGTAGAGTGGTAAAATAATAACAATTAAGTAAGTTATTGGCCAACCTAATTAAATATTAATTGAAGGCTAACTCAAGATTATCCCTAATTAAAAATAAGTGCCTAAAAATCTAGAGCAAGTGCATTTTGCTAATTTTTACTGCTTTTTGTGTTTTCTGGTAATTAGCATGAGTATGCTCTCCACAGATCTATATATATACATATATACGTGTACGGTGTGTGTGTGTGTGTGTGTGTGTGTGTGTGTGTGTGTGTGTGGACATATAGGTATGTGTGCACTATTAGTACACATACTAAATGAAGATACATAAAAGAAAGATTGTATAAAAATTGTAGTTTTATAACTCACCCGTGGTTATGATGGATGTGTGTTCATGTATATATCTATATTAAAAAACATATGAATGTGTCTATGTTAGTTAACAAAGATGCGTGTGTGTGTGTGTGTGTGTGTGTGTGTGTGTATTTAATTGTGTTTGTGTTTGTGTATGCACATACTTGTCTATATTAACAAAGATATGAGTGCGTTTATGTTAACAAAGATGTGTGTGTGTGTGTGTGTGTGTGTGTTTTCTTGTATTTATCTATGTGTGTATATTAATAAAGATATGGGTGCATCTATGTTAACAAAGATATGTGTGTGTTCCCTTAATTTGTCTATGTGTTGCACACCCATGTGTGTGTGTGTCAATAAAGTTATGTCTTTCTACTCATGCAAAGGAGCAACTCGTTCAAGTGAAGAGGAGCCATGTGAAGATGAAGCTTCATAAATGACATGTTGGCAAATCTTATGCCTTTCTTAACCAAGATTTTGATGCTTCCTTGTATATCGTTCGTTGATGATATTGAGCAGATTTGCAATATCTGGGTCCTGTGATGGGTGATCGACATTGCCTATGAAAAGATGCAGGGGGGAAGAGAGCTTGAGCTCTTGCAAGCACACACACACACACTCACAAAACCCTAATAGAGAACACACAAGGTGAGAGGCTGAAAATCTTCTTCTTCACTCAACACTCAACACACCATATACAAGAATAAGAGTACACATAATATGAAAGGTACTCAACCAATACGCATACATTCTAATGAGATTCTAATCAAGTGGCTTCCCAAGAAAGTGTTGAGCTCATATCTTCTTCTCCTTATAAGAGAATGCACTGTTCTGCCAGTATCCAGGTCCCTTTTGTCAATGCACCCTTGTAAGAGATAGTAAAACATAGTGGTAGAAACATGAGAGCTGTGCCCGTCCACTGTCAGGTCCATATGGCTTCATGAAGGCTACCCTGATTACAAAGCTTTTTCAATCCTTCAACAAATTGCTGTGGGTTATCATGCTTTGCCATCCTGCATCACATATGAAGCCTAGCCTGCCTTCCCCTTCCACCGATGCCCTGTACTGCTTCAAATCACCATGAGCTTCTTTTCAAAGACTCTAACTGGTTGCAGCACATAGTTTATTCATGTATTACAAATGAGCATTCCATGTGTACATATAATGCCATCATATATGGCTTTCCTGAACAACGAGTAGAGCTTTAATCTCCATGTTCACACACTCAATTCTACAGCATTCTGCATTGGCATTCCTTTTATCCTTCTGATGTTTTGGGCTTTCTCTATGTCGAACCATTCATTCAGATTATCATTGCATACATTTAGCCCTATTTTTCAAGAGTTTCTTTCAGATATTCCGACAATTAGAGTACAAAGAAGTGTCCACCTTTCCGGCATTCATAAGTTCTTGAGCATTCTAACTGTTTTGCAACTTGTAGGGAAGACCTCAAGTCAATACAAGCTCCTCAGCTATCAAAAAGGTCGAGTGTCGTAAGCCCTTGAGACAAAGGTTTAGCTTCAAGTCACTACAAGCTCCTCTCTATCCTTGGTTATTGGAATAGATGAGTGTCATAGGCCCTTGAAGTGGCAGGAATGGATCAAGTCATTGCAAGCTCCTCTCCTTCCTCAGCTGTCGAGAAGGATGAGTGTCACAAGCCCTTGTTGCCCATTCTACAGTCCTAAGAGAGAACTACAAGTCTATACAAGCTCCTTGTTACCCCCTTCTCTTGAGGTGAACAAGTGTCATAAGCCCTTGTAATCCTTCTTCTTCCCTAATCCACCTGGGTCAAATGGTACCAACAAATCATACAGGCTCTGCTGCCTATACCCTTAAGGAATACCCTCTAGATCATAGGCCATCAAGGTTTTCTACCTCATACGTATGCTGAAATCATCACATACATAGTTCACGGGGATTTCACCACACTCTCACCCCAGCAATTTCACGTCGGGTTCACCAAAGAATGTCGTGACATGGCGGTGTCGCTGGGAAAGCGCGGGACTTCTGGCTGTGAGAGTAGCTTCCAAAATCCCAGGAAGGAAACAGAATAGATAGCTCCTCAAGGAGCATAAGACATTAACATTTTTGTTAACATGTACAAATGCCAATTCACTTCAATTCTCGAAGGTTTGAGATTAGTATCATTCTCCCTTTCTCTTCCTTGGTTACAAGTTCATCATCACACATGCACTCCCAAAATCACACATACAATTACCATCATAATCATAGCACACATACTAGCAGAGAATATCCGAGCTCCGGATCAAGAGGTAGAAATCAGCTCAACAACAAATGCACAGCCTATTGGAGCATACCCCAAAGAAGAGGCTAATCAAAGAGTAGTAGAAAATCTATGAATTGGTTTCACTGCTGAGAAAGATCTTAGATGCTGCATACGATATTGAAGCAGTGCTATGATGATTTAGTTTAAGAAAAAAAAGAAAAGAGGATGGCAACAACTCGAACAGATATCTTGGAAATAACCACTTGACCTGCATGTTCCTTTCATCAGATCACAAGCCTCTAGAAGCATTTTGCCAAACCTTAAGTCCTCATCTATGAGATTGAAACCATTGGCTTAGAGAGCTTGGAGTGTAACCCAGCAGCAGTTAAGTGCACAATGCTAATTTCTCAAGTGGTGGCATGATCGTCAAGCTTGTAGCCAAGACAGCAGACGACAAAGCTGACTGGGTTTTCTTAGAACATGTCTGAAGACAGCAAAAACTTTGGGGATACTATCTTCTCATGAGTGATGCAGTGTCCAAGAAAAGCAGATTCATACCCACAAAAATCGATTCGTTGTCTTTGTTGACGGCGGCTGACTCCTCTGGCCTTCGCTTCCACGCTTATTTTCCTTCGCTGTTAGCCCGACCTGCCTCAGCTGCAGTTCACCACACGTCAAAAGGCACCCCTTCGTCTTTCGCTCCCGAGGCCCCTTCCCCAAGGCCCCCCCCCATCCACACACAGCTACTCTCTGTACATTCTACAGAGAGCCCCCGGTTCCCTCCGAAAATCTCCCTGCTTATTCTTCCATACCCTTTCGAAGCGCCCCCCCAACTCTGGTTATTTTTGGATCCTGCCGGTAAATCGGGCCTCTCCACACCTTTTTCAGCTGAAAACACGTTTATTCCGTTTTGAAATTCCACACTGCCCTCATTTTTCTCCCATTTTTCTTGGATTGATAAGTATCACATTCTTTATGGCTCCTTTACACCATATCTTTGCTTAGGGGCCGTTCCCATGCATAACATCAAAAAGACTCATTTGGCCTCATTTAACATTTGCTATCCCCGCATTATTTTCACTGCCATCAATACTCATTTAGTCAGGACCATGGCCATGACCTTGACTAATCATACTGCCTTCATGCCCATGCATCTGAGTTCATATGGGATGGTCTGTGAGCTTCTTTCACTACATGGATGTGCCACAGCACGACAGCGGTAAGATGATCCAAGTATCTGAGAAGTGGGTGAGTGGCAATGGCATATAAGAGGGCACTAAGTGGACACCCTTGTCTGACCGAACAACCCAAGGACCAAGATTGAGAAAGATGATTACCAAGGATGCATTGGGCTGTAGAGTCAGCATACAAGCAGTAGATGACATTAGCCATTTTTGGCCCGAATCCCATCTGAGCCATTGTCTATGAGATAAAATCCCAGTTGACCGTGTCAAAAGCTTTAGCAAAGTCCACTTGCATAATAAAAACATCTTGGTCAGAATATTTTGCATATTCAATAGCCATGAGAGCATTGCCAATATTATCATGGATCTGCCGCCTAGGAACAAAGCCATATTGCAAGGGATGCAGACCCTCATAAAGCACTTGCAACAGGCATCAATGTGATGGGCCTCCAATCCATGAGATGCTCACACAAATTCCGCTTGGGGATGAGTTTACCTATGCCATGCTTCCATGATTGGGGGAGTACTCCTATATGCCAAGCCTCATTAATCATTTGCAGGATAACACCTTTAAGGTCTTCCCAAAAGTGTAAGAAAAATTCCACCGTGAGGCCATCATATCCTGGTGCCTTACCTGTGTTGAGATGGGACAAGCTCCACATCAGTGAAAGGCATATCAAGTTTGAGAGCTTCCTGTGGGTTGAGAATGGGAAGAACATGCTGTAAAAGAGTATCCCAAGCTTGTAATTCGTGCAAAGAAGTGGTAGCAGGGGGTGCAAACAGTTTCTGAAAATAAGAAAAGCATTCATGTTGGAGCTCTGAGAAAGACCGAGTCCATTCACCATCCAGTTTACGGACTCTGAGGCAAGAGGTCTTCCTCGTGGAAGCATGTAACCCTTGAAAGAAAGATTTTGAAGAGCAGCCTTTATCCATGAATTGAGTCATCCTTGCCCGAACCTACCACTTGACCAATTTCCATCGGTCATTAGCTTGCAAGAGAGCTGTTGTGACTGAGAGAGAGTGTCCATTTGTTGAGAGGAGAGGGGCTGTAATTGGGAATGTGCAGTCAAGGACTGAACTACTGCTTTGGCATGCTGAACTTTAGCTCTCCAGTCAGGCATGAAATTACTCCCATATTCATGAATAGCATGCTGAAGCCTATCCACAAGGCGTTGCCATGCAAAATTACAGTCATAATGGACATGGGCTGTAAGAGGAATTATGGCTATAGGATCAATTGTTGAAATTGTGCATGCTGCAGGTATTCTTTATTGTTATGTTTCATCCGAATGGAATGTAAAGGCATGTCATCCCAGGGCTACCAAACTGAATATTCAGCCATAAAGGAGCATGGTCAGAGAGACCAAGAGAGTGATCAACCTCAATATGAAGACTGAAATCTGTATATTGTTGAGCATATAGTAAATACCATCTATCCAAGCGAGCCCAATAGTTAGTAAAGGCATTATGATGATAGGTGTAGCCCACTATTCCAGTGTGCATGGTTGTCCATAAATCTTGTGCATGTGTCGTGGTAAGTAACTCCTCCCATGATCGCTTTTCAGAAGGGATCATATGAGATCTATGAGTAGTGTTGTCTGATGGCATGGGAGAGTTATTAAAGTCTCCGCCAAGAAGAGCACAAGATCGCCATGGGTAAGAAGCAATGGCATGCCACATGGAAGCTCTGGAAGCAGAAGTTTGCAAGGCATAAATAGAGGCAAATTCCCAAATATCACCATTGACATTGAATCACCATCCATCTGCCATCACAATCATTGAAGGCAAGCTCGGGCTGCAGTTCATGTCTGACCAATATGCAAAGACCCGAGAAATGCTTAGTACCTGCATAGTGGATATCATAGCCCCCAAAATAGCCAGCCTAGCCAGCCATAGAATGTTGGTTATGTTCTTGCAAACAGAGAATGTCCGGCTGCCTAGTTAAAACATAATTCCACACTAGCCTCCACTTTAGAAGGATTGCAGAGGCCCTGTACATTAAGAGTGACACAATGGAGTTTGTCAAGCATGAGGATATATACAAAGGAGGAGACCAAGAATATACAACCAAAGAGTGCTTAAGCATCAGCCATCATGGGCTGCAGCCCTTCCTTCCCTGGGTCAAAGGATAGCCCTTCCTCAGACTCACAAACAGGAATGTGTTTTTTGAGAACTCCAACCCAATTGAGAAGAACCGGGGGAGTGGCTGAGGTAGAGGCTTGGCCTGGAGTAGGAGTAGATGCATCCTAGTGGCGAGATTGAAGGGGTCTTTGCCTCAACACCCTCTTGGGCTGTAAAAAACCATCATTATCAGGGGCCTTCTCTTTCTCTTTACCTTTGTCCTTGCCTTTATCTATGGCTAGCATTTGCGAAGCCACTTTCCCAACTTTGGAGGCATTTTTATCCAAATTCTTGGACCCAGTAGTCTCTTGCTTATGAGTGGGCTGAACCAGGGGAGAAGGTATAGCAGTGGCTGGAGGGGGATGCAAGACAGTAGGGCATGCAGAGGCCATATGCCCGTACACACACTCGGCAGCCCCCCCTTCCCTCTCTCTCTCTCTCTCTCTCACACACGCACACACACACACACACACGCACACACTTGGCAGCCCTTCTCTCTCTCTCTCTCACACACACACACATGCACACTTGGCAGCCCTTCTCTCTCTCTCTCTCTCACTCACACACTTTTTTTTTTTGATTTGATAGGATGATACAATCAACCCATAAAGAGAGAGAGCCTCTGCAAAGATGAGAATAAGAATCATGCCCACAAACAGCTTTGGCTGCTATGCATTAGCATTTGAACTATTGTAACGTCCAGTGCCATCCCTTCAGGCATAGCACTTCTAAGCCGAGCAAGCGTTCAAACAGTGTTGGGTACAAAGCCACCCTGGAGATCTATGAAACACTACCCTTGCAATGGCTTTTGTATCATCTCAATGTTCATAGTGGCAAGGTGATGCCTCTTCTCTATGACAGAGCAACTGGGTTCAACACGAAAGAACATGCAAGGTTCAGCTGGGCCATGAGAGCTGCGACGAGAAGCACCTCTTGGAACAGATCTCAAATCCTTACCTCGCACTTCTATGGCTTCATCATCGTTCTCAAGGCTTAGCCAACTCATCGCTCAAGGCTCAAGTAATTGGTAGCAGGCGCTTATGTTTTTTTCTAGTCTTTCTCTCAGCCAGAGCTTCATCGCTTTTGGCTCAGCCAACTTGCAAGCGTATCCTTGCTTCATATTCTTTTTAGTTCAGCAAGAGTATCATAACTTTGGCTATAGAGACAGTCATCGCTTCTACTAAGTACCAAGATAGCCATCGCTTCTAACTGCAACCGAGTACCAGACAGCCATAGCTTGCAACGCTCTTGCTTTGTTTCATCTCAGCTCAGAGGCTGCATTGCACTATTGCTTCATTTCATCTCAACTTAGTAAAGACTGGAGGGGAAAAAATAAAAATAAAAAAGAGAAAAAAAAGCGTGGAACGCATCATTTTTTTGGCTGAGGTCGCTTCATGGCCTCAACGTTCACTACGCTGAAGGCTCAGCCCTCGTTTCAATCACCTTAACAAGGAAGCAGTAGCTTTATCGCAACCAACCAACAATTGCTTCACCGCCTGGGCAGCGTTCACTACGCTGAAGGCTCAGCCCTCATCATCACAAGCACCTTAAGAAAGTGCTTTTAGCAAGTGCACCACACAGAGCATCGATACCCCAACACACACACACACGTTACCTGTGCTGGCCGTGAGCTTGGGATTGTGAGACGAATCAAACGTTTGAAGCTGCTACAGTTGCTACAGTGCGCGCGAAACGGGCGAAAAGAAAATGAATACACGTTTTATTTTTTTTAAAGATTTGAAATGCATAAACGACCCTAAAAAAAAGGTGGGTTATGCATCGCAATTTCGATGCATAAACCACTCATTTCCAGTTTGCTAGGGTCGCTACTACGGTGGCATATACAACTGCATTTTAAAGGTCGCATAAGCATCCACGAAAGCGACCCCCGCTATTTTCTTCATATTTATATGAGGGTCGCTATGTATAGACCATTCTTGTAGTGAGAGTTTTTGTACAAATACAAGTTTCAATCTACACGTAGAAGCACAAAAATAAACAAATTAGAGCTATGCATAAACAAACAAGTGAAGACAACAAGTGAGAAGACTAAGAAAAACAAGAAGACAAGAATCAATACCTAAGTATGCACATAGAAACTAAAACAAAGGGGAGAGAATAGAGAATATAAACCCTTACCTTCACCTTCACCTTCACCATGAAACTATGAAAGCACATAGATGAAGAATGAGAGCATGAGTTTTGTGCTTGAGGTTCTTGATGTGGCTTAGGTATAGAACATGAAGGGAGGAGAGAAAACCCATTCAACGCAGGTTTTTGAGAGAACAAAGAAAGGACGCGCATCGAGGAAGAGAATTAAATTTTTCCCAGAATGTGGCTATAGCCACATACATAGCTATGTGTGGCTATAGCCACGTACATAGCTATGTGTGGCTATAGCCACACTTATAGCCACGTATTGGGAAAAAAAATCCTTCTATATTTAGCTACAACTCTCTCACTACGTCGAGCGGCTATACCATCATCCTCTTGTTGTGTAGGTGAGTGTGTATATGACACTTCACAAAAGTCTTCAAAGCACAATGAAAACAACTCAAAATGGAGACCTTCACTAGAGAGGGAAAATCTTTAACCACTAGGCCAAGTGGACTTGACATTAAGCATACATCTCTATGTCTATGATACACCATAAGAAATAGGGCGTATAGCCGCATTTCTATACCGTGAAGAAATCCAAGGATCCAAAGAGAAAGAAAATCATGTTTCACCGGTTATAAAGGCGATTGACAACATGGCTAGGCTAGGCCATGTTATAGCCACATTGGAGGGTGGGGTATATGATGATATAAGTTAGTCTTGGTGACAAGAGAATGCATGGTGGGTCTCATGCCATGCCATAAGCTATTTATTGGCTATCCTTTACACTCTTCTTAGGATCTAGTATTACAGGTATATATTTTATCATATTTTTAGTGAATTAATAATCGAAGAAAAATATGCTTGATTTAATGTGTAGGAATCAACTTAATGGAATGTGCAAATGTGCACAAGATTATTATATGTAAAAATGTGCATAAAGCTATTTTATGTAACAAGGCCCACTAGCAATTATATTTGGGCAAAGGTTTTTATATATACAAACCTTAGGGATTTTGATATGATTATAAATATGTAAAGCAATGCCCCAAAGTGGGAAAAGCAAGCCCAATTTGTACGCTCATCTATTCTTAGCTCCTTGGGCTTATTTTATGAATAAAACTCTCTAAATACTCACGTCGTGGAAGTGGAGCTACATGACATGGGGGGAGAGATTGCACCCAATCTTGTCTTGATGGTGATGTTATTCTATTTATTTTGCCTTATGATATGCTATCTTATGTGATTTTAAGTTAATTCAAGTCTGTTTTAATTTTTGAAATATTCTATGAGTCTTTAATTATTTTTTCAAGAAGTATAAAAGGGTCATGTGACAGTGGTATCAAAGCTTTGGTTTAATTCAATCTTCTTAAAGCGTGGTCAAAGACAAAGAGGTGAAAGAGACAACGAAACATGTGATTTTGGTAAATTTTTAATTTAAATTGAAGAAGAACAAGTTTATGGATTTATGTTATGCACTACAAGAGAATCATTGTTTTTTGACGCTTAGTTTCCATGCCTAGTCATCACGTTGTTGATATGTGCGTTGAAATAGGTGTGGAAAAATGTGTGTCAAAATAGGCGTGGAAAAATGCATCAAAATAAGCGTGGAAAAAGTCATCGGACGTCGAAATAACAGTCGAAATTTTTCTTTTTAGAAAATTTAAATTTATATATAATATTTGCTAGTTCCCAACGTGGGGTGTGTTTTAGCCTTCTCTTTCTACCTCTTTGTTGCAAGCATGTGTCTGTGAGAGAGAGAGACAGAGAGAGCTAGAGAGAGAGATGATCAGAGAGAAAGAGATAGATAAAGAGAGAGAGAGAGAGAGAGAGAGAGAGCTAGAGAGAGATGATCAGAGAGAAAGAGAGAGATAAAGAGAGAGAGAGAGAGAAAGAGAGAGAGAGAGAGAGGGGGGGGGGAGTCGAAGGAGATAGGAGGGTATAACTTCCATCACGCTCTTTGAAGGAGGAAAAATGCTAGCTCCTCCTCCTCATCACTAAGGTGCAATTAAGAAAGTGCTCTATTTTACCAATGAAATTAAAGTTCATCATCAATTTGCTCATCCTCAGTGAGATCCATGGCTCCAAATAAATCTATTTCTAGAAATACTCCATCATTGTTTTCAATTGGTGGAACCAGTTGTCTTGTAGTAGTAGAAGGTAATTCATCCATGTCATCATCCTCTTCTAGCTCTAGCATGAGAGCTGTCGATGCATCATGATCATACTCAGCTTGAATCTCTTCGTCTTCTAGATTATCTCTAGTGTCTGTTTCTCATTCAAGATGTATTTGCTCAATGAGTACACCTTCATCCAATCCTAATCCCATGTGAGCCTCACCTACTTCCTCAGCTAGTATGTCTTCTTCTTGTTCTTCTTGTTGTTCAATAGGTGCTAGTGGTGTATGCTCAATCATCACATGATTTGGGGGGAGTTCCTCAGCATCTGGCAAACAGTCAACTGCTATTTTCACTTCTTCAAATATTTGTTTTCCACGTGGATTTATTTGGATCACAAACAACCATTTATGGTCTATCACGTCTTCCACAAAGATGATTTGTTCACAGTGCTCTGGTAGTGCAAATGTGTCCCTTTGGTCAGTCCATATCTTTGTGCGGTCTACTTGAAGAAATCCACACTTGGCTTTGCATACAGTCACATGCGCCCCTTGAGTTACCAACTTGAACCATTTCACATAAAAAATGAACATATCAAACTTTTTGAATCCAACCTTGATAATATCTTGGATTGTTCCACACAATAATCTAGCATGCCTACTTCAGTATTGCCATCACTTGCACTTGAATGACTTTCTTGCATGAAATTAGCCTTCACACCACAATCAAATGTTGTTCTCTTTTTATCTATTCCTTCTACTCAAAAGGGACGTCCACATGACCAAATTGCCCCAAACTTACGATACTGCAAGCACAATAAATAAGTACTTTTATTGTATAAATTCACGAAAGCACAACATAAGAGACAATGCGTAGATATCTCTAACTCACATACATGGAAATCACAACCATATGCAAGCTCCTCCTCCTCATCACTTATTGATTCACCATTGCGTTTAGCTTGTAGTATGGTTTGCTCAAGCCATTTATTAGAAGGAAAGTCTAGAAGAAGTGCAAGTTTTGTTGGGTACGGTAGTGTGCGGGTTGTTCGACTCCTTCTAAAGCTCAAACGAGCTTGGTCCCTTTCAGACCTCACCAAGTGATGTCTCTCGATCCATTTCTCGATAGCATGTGAGTTTAAGATGCAAAATTTATGGATCTTCTCACGCAATGCTACATCCATTGTTCTCACAAGGCCTTTCCCTTGTGGCTCTTCCCCAACTAGTCGATCATCTTCTTCTTGTGTCCATAATCTTGGCATATCGGGATCAGATGTATTGAGAAATTCAATTATATATACAAGTGATTCTTGAACAAGCCATCCCGCTACCATACTACCTTCAGGACAAGCTCTTTGACGAACAAATCCTTTAAGTGTTTTCATAAATCTCTCCAAGAAAAACATCCATCAGCTATGGACAACCCTAGCCACAGCAACTTCATCAACCACATGAACTAGCAAGTGCAATTGAATGGTTAAAATACTGGTTGGAAAATATTTCTCAGCCATTGTAATAGCCTCGATGGAGTTTAATCGTGGTGCTTCCAATGTGTCTCTACTAATCTCTTTCCTTGATATCCAACATACCACTGCACCAATTTTATAAATTGTTGCTCTAATGTCATCGTTGAGGCAATCCTTGATGGCTATAGGAAGCACGAATTGCAAGAATTTGTGCCAATCATGACTCTTCAAGCCACTAAGCTCATCGTCCTTTATAAATGCTCCCTTCAAGAAATGCATGCATCCTATAGGGGTACAAAACTCACTAATGCACTTCTTTACACACCGTTGCTCATCCTTTGTCATGACCCAAGGTGCTTTTGGTAGCTTCACCTTTCCATCTGCTCTATTTTGGGCCCATAAGTGGTGCATGTGTTGAATCTCTTGTAAATCATCTTGTTGTGCCTTGCTCTCCTTTGCTCCTGTGATGGTTTTCCAAAGCACCTCGGCTATATTCTTGAAAATGTGCATTGGGTAAAGAAGATAGTTCACTAGAAGGTCACTCCAGTATGGAAGTTGATGGAAAATGGATAGACGCTTCATTCTTGGAGGTGTACAAATTGGATCTAGCTCCCATAAGGTCCTCCAATCACTGCTCTTCCATATGTGAGGATATCTCCTCAGAAATCCCTCATGCAAAGGATGGTCCACTGGGAAATACTTCTTGTGGCCCTCGTATACTATCTTCTTCATAGACTTTGAGTATCGAGCCTCAAGTTGCGGCCCACATAATGGACATCCATTATACCCTGACACTGAAAACCCTGTAGAACGTCAAAAAAGATTGTAGTAGGTAAGTTTGGATGATAATCATGATAACATAATACGTTAACAAGCTACAGTATTACCTGAGCACTCTCCATAACCAGGCCAATCATGCATAGTCCACATAAGTATTCCTCTCAATGTTAGCGCAGGTTGTCCAAACCTCTTGGAAATATCATGAACTTCAATGCCCTCCCATAGAACATGAAGCTCCTCAACTAAAGGGGCTAAATACACATCCATGTTCTTCCCTTGTACTTTCCAGCAACTATCAAAGACAATAAAAGATGTCCTTTTTTTATCGCTAGCCATGGTGGAAGATTATAGTGAACTAGACAAACAGACCATGTACTCCATGATGAACTTCGTAGACCAAATGGATTCACTCCATCCATCGCTAGTCCGAGTCGAATATGGTGAGCCTCCTCCTGAAAGGCTACCCACTTCTCTTCAATGTGCTTCCATGTAGTGGAATTTACGGCGGGCACACGCATAACACCATCCGAGGACCTAGTGTTACCATGCCAACTCATCAATCCTACAATGGATTTGCACTTGAACATTGTTTTAATCTGAGGGATGATGGGAAAGTGTCATAAAACGTATCTATCTATGTATAGAAAGATGGTTGGCAGTCTTATTTACATGACTATCACACGATCGGATCTAAGTTATGTTGTGGGGCTAGTAAGCCAATTTATGCAAAGCCCCAGAAAACCTCATTTGGATACAGTGAGACGCATTATGCGCTATGTAAAGACCACTACACATTATGGTCTTCTTTATGAGCATGGTAAAGGCTTGGATGTACATGGTTACATAGATGCAGATTAGGCAGGTAGCTCATTATGACAGAAGGTCCACTAGTGGTGTGAGATCCCCCTTCGGGGGCGCCGAGACGGGCAGAAGCAGCGACGACCTCCCGCGTGGGGTACTCTCTGTTTTGAAGACGAGCTGGCCAACCAATGAGATCCAGTATGAAAATTTGATTCACAAAAATCTTTCCTTTTAGTCCATCTGAATCTTCCTCGATGCATGCATGGGTGTCCTAGCGACCGCGAGCTCGTACATCACCTGGTCAGAACCCTCTAGGATCCTCCTTAGGTGTCCTAGCACTTCACTCAGGGACCGCTTCGTTGGTCCTCGCCCATCATACCAGAAGCGCACCATTTTAACCATACTGAGGCTGGTCAAGACCTCGGCAGGCTTTGCTGCCAAGAGCGACGTCCCTCGACGACTCCCCATGAGCTGTTGCAAAATGAACCTCCTCTTATTAGTAAAACACATGCAAAATGATTCCTCCAACATTCTGGCATAAAATAGTCCTTTAAATGAAAACAGGGGTTCTATGCATGTGAGATCCCTATCCCCACCACGCAACGACGAATTCAGGGGTGCTAGCAGCGAAAGTAGCACTTCTTGCGCGGGATAGGGTCCCACACTCAGGGCCTCTCGCCCCACGGATATCTGGACAAGAGACTAATCCATCGGTTCTTCCAAGCGAAAGTAACACTTCTTGCGCGGGATAGGGTCCCACACCCAGGGCCTTGCACCCCACGGATATCCGGACCAGAGACTAATCCATCGGTTCTTCCAAAACCAAACCCAGAAAAACTTCCCTTGCCCGAAAAGCACGGGCGATTCCTCCAGGATAACTTTTCTCTAACGTTGTCAAAAGCCTTAACTAACTAAACTGATCTGACCAAACTCGTAATTTCCATAGTCAAATCAGGGAAAAGATTGTACTTGGATCATAGAGACCAATGCTTTTTTCCTCATTGAGAGGCACACCCATTGATTCTTTTCCATAGAAAAATCATTTGTTCGGGAGGATTAACTTGAGTCTATCATACCATAACAGAATTGAGTCTCAATTTAGGGATCCATCAGTCCAGCAGCCTAGCCCCAATCCCATGGGTTAGCCAACTGCCCAACCACTGTAGTGATGGGATCCAATTAAGAATCTGGTTAGGTTTTGCCCCGGGTACTAGGGAAAAGAGTTCCCTGGCCCCCTAGCCGGGTATTCATGCAAACTTAAAATTAGTCACACCACTTACACACCCAATAAGAAATTGCCTTTTTCATAGAATCAGCTGTCTTTAAAACAATCATTTAATGAAATCATAGAGTCACTGATCATAAACCTCAAAAACACCATATTGGGGAATATGGGAATTTCCCACAAGTTTGGGACACGTGGTCAAAAGTTTGGATTAACCATAACTTGAACACCACTAATCCAAAATGAGCGCTTTATAGCTCTTTAGATTCCATTTTTCAAGCGCTTTCCAACGATAGGTCATATGATAGGGTTTTGAGAAACTTACAAACATGTTATCCATGTCCCCCTTTTTTAAGTATTCAAAAATGGGAATTGGGAAATTCCCAAATTCACTAATATGGTGTTCAAAATCTCCGGTTGAATCCTTAATTCCAATAATTCCTTCATCGGTGTACCTATGGCATCATTGGGAGCTAGAACGCTCACCCACTGTCCACTCATAGAGGGGCCTTTTCGATAGTTCCTAGCTCATAGTAACCGGCAATATATTCACATATCAAAAATGGATTCTCTGTTGAAGATCAGCAAGATCAACCAACGGATCCATATAAAAGAGCCATGGACTCATCCGTTGTTGAGGACTAGCAAGGTCAATCAGCAAGATCAGCAAGATCAGCAAGATCAACCAACGGATCCATATAAAAGAGCCATGGACTCATCCGTTGTTGAGGACTAGCAAGGTCAATCAACTAGATCCATGCCCGAATTCAGAAAACAACTCTTACTCCATGTTCCAATATCTTTCCCGACGTACGTGTGGGTATCTTCAGTGACCCAGAGCTCGAGCACCGTATGATTCAGCACCCTCTAGGATCCTTCTTAGGTCACTAGCGCTTCACTCATAGGCCGCTTCCTTGGTCCCTGATCCACCGTACCGGAAGCTCACCATTTAAATCGAACCGAGGCTAGTCAAGACCTCGGCCAACCTTGGTACGCGAGACATCCTCCGTTGACTCTCGGTCCACCAACTGTTACAAGTCTATCAGCTAGGTCTCCACGACCTCATTCACAAGACGCTCAAAATGCTTCCCCAACATTCTTGACATAAAAGTCATTTAAAAACAGGTCATAAATACAATTTCTATAACGAACTCTTGTCTTTCCACATCAATCTACATTACTTAATCCACATTCATTTCATATGCATTCCCATTCTCATCCAATCACATCATTTTCCATCTCAACACTTCTTTCCTCAATTAACCTCATCAGATCTCATCCACTCGCATTTACCCATACATCTCTTCACATCACATACATTAACATCTATCCAGTTTACATCGCATCTTATCACATCACATCTCATTCATTCACATCACATCACATCCATTCACATCCCATATCATTCATTCACATCCTGATTCACATGACATCACATCCATTCACATGCCATCACATTCATTTACATCCTTCCTTTTACATACATCCACATCCATTCTTCACATACATCCACATCCATTCTTTCACATACATCCACATCCATTCACACATATCATTCATTCACATGACATCACATCCATTCACATCCCGATTCACATGCCATCACATTCATTTACATCCTTCCTTTCATATACATCCACATCCATTCTTTCACATACATCCACATCCATTCTTTACATACATCCACATCCCATATCATTCATTCACATTTAACTACATCACATCCATCCATCCATTCATTCACATTTATCTCACATCTATCCATCCATTCATTCACATTTATCTGATTCACATCACATCCATCCATTCACATCACATCACATCACATCACATCACATCCATCCATCCATCCATTCACATTTATCTGATTCACATCACATCCACAATCAATTCGAAGGGTCTTAACTTAATTTCAATTTTGGCGGGGGTTTTGAGAGTATTTTTTTATAAACTAGTCACACCTTCTTTCCTTGAAAAACTAACAAAAGAGTTTGGCCTTGGTTATAGTCTGATTCACATATCAAGTGTCTAATAAGATTTTTCCTGAGAACTAGCTTTCTCGGAAAGGGTTTGATAATTCAGTTACTATTTTACTGAATTCCTTCCTTTGAATATTCACTTAATTGATTTCTAAATTAATTACGAATACCCATAAGGAATAAATTTATCATTAATATGAAAATTTCAATCTCGATAGATCTCTTGAATTTTTAATTTTTTTATACAATCCCGAGTGAATATAAAACAATAGAATTTTCTTTCTTTTAATAATAAATCCTTTATGCCATGCATGAAATCAATTTTAATGGGAATAACACTTTTGAAATAAAAATAAATTCTTTATGCATCTTTTTATGCATAAAATCAAAATTAATGAGAATAACTCTTTTGAAATAAAAATAAATTCCTTTATGCATCTTTCTATGCATAAAATCAAAATTAAATAAAAACAAATCTTTTATAATAAAAAAATTTCCAATATGCATATTTCTATGCACAAAAATTTAATTCTAATGCAAATAACGCTTTTATAATAGAAATATTTCCAATATGCATCTTTCTATGCATAGAAATTAATTCTAATGAAAATAACGCTCTTATAATAAAAATATTTCCAACATGTATCTTTCCATGCATAGAAATTAATTCTAATGAAAATAACGCTCTTATAATAAAAATATTTCCAATATGCATCTTTCCATGCATAGAAATTAATTCTAATGAAAATAACGCTCTTATAAAAAATATTTCCAATATGCATCTTTCCATGCATAGAAATTAATTCTAATGAAAATAACGCTTTTATAATAAAAATATTTCCAATATGCATCTTTCTATGCATAGAAATTAGTTATAATAAAAATAACGCTTTTATAATAGAAATATTTTCAATATGCATCTTTCTATGCATAGAAAGAAAATAACACTTTTAGAATACACAAACGGAGGGGATTACTCTTTTTGAATAACATAAAGATAAAACTTATTTCCACAAAATTTAAGAAAATTTTGCCATAACCTCCTTTGTATAGCTGACAATTTCTCAATTTTTACATTCTCAATCTACGTAGAGATTACCCCAAGATGAAGTTAGCACTCTAATCTAATCAATTCTCATTTTTTTAAGAGTAAACAATACAAAAAGTTCAACTCTATTTATTTGATTACACATCTTGGATAAAGAATTGGCTTAGGAGAGAGGAGAGATGAAATATCTAATTTTAATGGTTTTTTTAAAGAAAGGAATGATGAGAAAAAGGTGCCTACTTCATGAGGTGTGGATGGATGTATGGATGATGTGGATTGATGTATGGATGATGTGGATTGATGTGTGGATGATGCGATTGGATGTGTTTTGATGTGGATTAATGTGTGGATGATGCGATTAGATGTGATTTGATGTGGATTGATGTGTGGATGATGCGATTGGATGTGATTTGATGTAGATTGATGTGTGGATGATGCGATTGGATGTGATTTGATGTGGGAATGAAGTGATGTGATAGGGATCGATGAAGAAAAAAATTTTGTGGGAAGATGAGAAAAGATGGGGTCTAAAGTGAAAGGATGTAGAGTGATGAGAAAAGATGGGGTCTAAAGTGAAAGGATGTAGAGTGATGAGAAAAGATGGAAATATTGTTGGAACTGTATTTGTATGTGAAATCTGTTTTAAATGATTGTTTTATGTCAATAATGCTGGAAAAGCATTTTGACCGTCTTGTGAATGAGGTCGTGGTTGGAGACCTATCTGTTAAAGTTGCAACTGCTAAAACAGAGAGTCAATGGAGGATGTCTCACATAGCAATAAGAGGTCCCTATCCCCACCGCGCAACGAATTCAGGGGTGATAGCAGTTGAAGTAGTACTTCTTGCAGTCCCACACTCGGGGCCTCGCCCACAGATATCCGGACAAGAGACTAATCCATCGATTCTTCCAAAATCGAACCTAGAAAAACTTCCCTTGCCTGGAAAGCACGAGCGATTCCTCCAGGATAAATTTTCTCTAACGTAGTCAAAAGCCTTAACTAACTAAACTCATCTGACCGAACCCGTAAGTCCCATAGTCAGATCAGGGAAAAGATTGTACTTGGATCATAGAGACCAACGCTTTTTTCCTCATTGAGAGGCACAACCGTTGATTCTTTTCCATAGAACAATTTTTGTCCGAGATTTACTTCATCTATCGAACAAGAACAGAATTAAGTCTCAATTTAGGGATCCATCAATCCAGCCTACCCTATCCAGTCCCATGGGTTAGCCAACCGCCCAACCATTGTAGTGATGGGATCCAATTAAGAATTTAGTTAGGTTATCCCGGGTATGAAGGAAAAGAGTTCCCAGGTCCCCTAACTGAATATTCATGCAAACTTAAAACTAGTCACACCACTTATACACCCAATATGAAATTGCCTTTTTCACAGATTCAACAGTCTTTAAAACAATCATTTAATGAAACCAGTGTCACTGATCATAGTCCTCTAATTATCCAATTGAATCCTTATTTCCAAACATTCCTTCATCGGTGTACCTATGGCAGCATTGGCAACCAGAACGCTCACCCCCTGTCCACTTAGAGGTCTTTTCGATAGTTCTTAGCTCATAGTAACCGGCAAGTATTCACTTTAACAAAAATGGAGTCTCTGTTGAAGATCAGCAAGATTAACCAACAGATCCATATAAAAGAGCCATGGACTCATTCGTTGAGGACCAGCAAGGTCAATCAACCAGATCCATGCCCGAATTTAGAAAACAACTCTTACTCCTTGTTCCAATATCTTCCCCGACGTACGTGTGGGTATCTTCGGTGACCCAAAGCTCGAGCACCGTATGGTCAGCACCCTCTAGCATCCTTCACATGTCACCTAGCGCTTCACTCATAGACTGCTTCCTTGGTCCCTCATCCACTTGATTGGAAGCTCACCATTTAAATCAAATCGAGGCTTGTCACTCAAGACCTCGGCCGACCTTGCTACGCGAGACGTACTCCGTTGACTCTCCGTCACATCAGCAGTTACAACTTTAACAGATAGGTCTCCACGACCTCATTCAGAAGACGGTCAAAATGCTTCCCCAGCATTCTTGACATAAAACAGTCATTTAAAAACCGATTTCACATACAAATACAATTCCAACAGTATTTCCATCTTTTCTCATCACTCCACATCCTTTCACATTATTCTCCATCTTTTCTCACCTTCCCACAATTTTTTTTCTTCATCGATTCCTATCACATCACATCATTCCCACATCAAATCACATCCAATCGCATCATCCACACATCAATCCCAATCATCCATACATCCATCCACATCATCCACATCATCCACATCATCCATACATCCATCCACATCAATCCACATTATCCACACATCAACCCACATCAATCCACATTCATTTCATAAGTATTCCCATTCTCATCTAATCACGTTTTTTTCTCTCTCATCACTTATTTTCTCATTTATTCTCATCAGATCTCATCCACTTGCATCTACCCATACATCTCATCACTTCACATACATTAACATCGATCCAGTTTACATCGCATCTTATCACATTCATTTCACATCACATCTCATTCATTCACATCCCGATTCACATGCTAACACATTCATTCATGTCCCTTATCGTTCATTCACATCTCGATTCACATCACATCACATCCATTCAGATCCCTTATCATTCATTCACATCTCGATTCATTCATGTCCCTTATCGTTCATTCACATCTCGATTCACATCACATCACATCCATTCAGATCCCTTATCATTCATTCACATTTTGATTCACATGCTAACACATTCATTCACATCCTATATCATTCATTCACATCCCGATTCACATACTAACACATTCATTCACATCCTGATTCACATCGTATATCCTTCATTTACATCCTGATTCACATAACATAACATCTTATCTATTTATTCACATTTATCTAGTTCACATCATATTTTATCACATTTATTTATAGAATGTAAGAGAATTCTTATTTTTGATATAAAGATTTTTTACGCATCTATTTATGCATAAGAACAACTTCAGTGGGAAATAACACTTTTATAAAAATCTGTTTATACATAAATTTAATTTTAAGGAGAATAACACTTTCGAAATAAAAATAAATCTTTTATGCATCTTTCTATGCATAAATTCAATTTTAATGAGAATAACTCTTTTGAAATAAAAAAAAATTCTTTATGCATCTTTCTATGCATAAAATCAAAATTGATGGAATAACTCTTTTGAAATAAAAATAAATTTCTTTATGCATCTTTCTATGCATAAAATCAAAATTGATGAGAGTTGAGAATAACTCTTTTGAAATAAAAATAAATTTCTTTATGCATCTTTCTATATGCATAAAATCAAAATTTAATGAAAGTAATGCTTTTATAATTTAAAAAAATCTTTTATGCATCTATTTATGCATAAATTCAATTTTAATAAAAGTAACACTTTTATAATTAAAAAATTTCTTTTATGCATAAAAATCAATTTTGATGAAAGTAACACTTTTATAATCAAAATATTTCCAATATGCATCTTTCTATGCATAGAAGTTAATTCTAATGAAAATAACACTTTTATAATAAAAAAATTTCTAATATGCATTTTTCTATGCATAGAATAAAAATAACACTTTTAGAATTGCAACAAGAGTGGCCACTGTTATATGTACATTATGTGTGCTATGTTATATACACATTATGTGTGCATATACTAGGAGGCTAACCCACATTAGGCTTGTGAGCATGGGAGCATGGGAACAAGCTCTAGTGGAGCATGGGTTAGGACTAACCTTAAGGGTTAAGGTTAGGGTCAGGCATCCAAGGGTCACACATGAGGAATGGAAAGTCAAGAGTCACTTGAGGGCCCTCCTATATAATAGGGGCATGGGGCACACTCAAGGGGGCTTGGGGCTTTTGCTAATATTTCAAAAAAAAAGCTTAGAAAAAGCCTGAAAATTTCAGAAAAATTAGAATTTGAGGTAAAAAATCTCCGAAAAATTCCAGGAAATTTCTTATTGAAATTTTTTGGCTTTTCATCTTCCGGAAAACCTTTGGCTTTCCGTTTTCCTGAAACCTTTTGGCTTTCCGAATTCCGAAAAAACTTTTGACCTTCCGTATTCCGGAAACCTTTGACCTTTCACATTCCAATTTTTTTTGTCTTTTCATTTTCCTAAAACTTTTGGCTTTCCGTATTCCGAGAAAACCGTTGGAATTCCGAAATTTTTTGACCGTTCGTATTCTAAATGCGTTCGGGGTAATTTAAAATTTTTTAAAAAATTCTTGAAAATTAGGAAAAAAATTAGACAAAGGTTATTTTAAATTTCGAAAAAATGCGGGGTTGGTATTTGGCATGTGGTGTGTCCATTCGGGCGCCCGTGAGACCATTCAAATTCCTTTAAAAACATATTTTTTGACCTAAAAAATTAGAAAAATCCATCAAAATTGTAAATTTTCATTGGATTTGAGAATTGTCGGGCGGAATTGGAAATTTCGTGAATGATGGGATTCTCAGGGAAAATTAGGAATATTCTAAAATTATTTTTAGAAATTCTAAAAATTGGTATTTTTAAAATATCAATGGTATTTTGGCAAATTGAATTGCTAAATGTTTTTTGGAAAAATATAGGTTTGGAATGCCATAAGATAGGTTTGGTGGAATTCAAAATTATCATATTTTGAGGCCCTATAAAATTAGAAAAAATTAGAGAAAAATTATGATAATTATTTTTCTCGAGAATTTAATATTTTTGAGGGATATTTAATGTTGAAGTACGTTTTCTCGTGCTGACATTAGATAGATGCAGGTTATTCGCATATTATTAATATGATTATACCTCGTATTAATGGATATTTATGTTTGGATTAATTCTAAACGATGTATTCATCATTTTTTACCATTTTTTAGCCATTCTTTTTGGACATGTTCCTTAATTTCTTTTGATGGCTATAATTTACGTTCAAAGTGTGTTTCACCTTTGACACTTTTCCATGATAATTTATTCTGCACTTTTTTAAGTGTGGTTTGTGCTTAATTTTTTAAGCCTCTATCATGGGTTAGTTGATCGATTTGTTTTGGTGGATTTTTATTGGATGTTTTCCAAGTTCTATATGGACTCATCAAGTTCTGCCGCCTAGATCACTTGTGTCTAGGGTTTTCTTATTGAGTGCTACACACATGTGTTTCACTTTCTTACTTTGGAGTTTTATTTGAACAACACAAGGTTCATATACTCCGGATTGATGAGTTGGCCACCAATTTTAATGCTTCTTTTGGCATGATTTATGTCCATTAGATGGTATGCATTGATTTTTATGATCAACTATGGTTTTTATGGATTGGAGGAGCTTCGATGCTTTTATGCATGGTTTTATAAGGATCTTTTGATCTTTTGAATATTTACATGTGCTTTGAAGGTAGCATTTGCCTTCGTTTTTTGCACGTAATTTTGGAGTATATTTCTTATACTCTTGTATATATTCCAACTCGGATACCTAGTTGCTTATGTATCTAGGTGAGTTATTTTTCTACGCTTATGTATCTAGGTGAGTTATTTTTCTACCCTAACTTTATTGTGTTTTGGGTAGTTATCATTAGAAAGGTGCCAATAATTCAAAATTCTTTTCTAATGATATACTCGATAAGGGTTATTCCTTGATGTAGTCTCAAGTATATAGAGACACGTTTAGTATGTGAAAGTCTGGATAAGGCCATCTTATTCCTTTTATACAGGATTTTATTCATATTTTCTTAGACGGCATACTAGGGAGTTTCAAATTGTTATATGGTTGGTATCATGGTGGTATGGGACGCTAGTGATCCCTCACATATATTATCTTATGGGATAATTTGGGCTCAAGATTGTTGCTTTGCTTACATCACTTAGCATGTTGATCTCAACATTCAAAGACAATCTTATTTTCTAAATTCACTAGAAGGCATTCTTTAGATAAACTTCTTTTATCTATAGCCTGCATGTTTTGATAAGGAAAATCTCGTCGGCATTTTCACTTGTTGAAATCTCTTTCTTTAGAGTTCAAACAAGTTTATCTTGTTGCGTTCGGATAAGGAAATTTGGATTCTTCCTTTTTGTTGGCATTTCTTTCTCTAGTTCCGTACTTTAGGTGATTTACACAATCAACCTGATAGGTTTACGGATGGACATATGTAACTCATCGAGACGTTGATGATTCTCTATGTTGATATGGGTAACTTGAGACGTCGATTATTCCATATGCAGATGTGGATATGTCGGGGCACCGATGAATCCCTGATTTCTGCTGTTATAATGCCATGTTTTCCTACTTTATTTCGAAAGGTTTACAACGAGAAAGTTACTTGGAATGTGAATTGCTCTGATCATCCGCAATCTGATGGGCAAACAGAGCGTATGAATAAGATTATAGTGTATATGCTTCGTGCATATGTCTCTAGAAAATCATCATATTGGAAAAAATATCTTTCAATGATGGAATTTACCTATAACAGTTTTAAATATACGGCTATTGGTTTTAGTCTGTGCATACTTATGTATGGGTATCAACCCAGGGCACCTATTGATGTTGGTCTTAAGGACATCGAGCTTGATGCATCGAGGGATTTCTTGCGAGATATGTAGGAAATGCTGACCGAAGCTCGGGATTCTATCAGGAGTGCTCATGATAGGGCACGATTTTATGCTGATAGGAGACGCTCATCTCCGTCTTTTGAACCAGGAGCGTTGGTTTATTTTAATGTTCTTAAAGATTTTCAGACTTTGTCAATGGAAAAATGCTCGAATTTATCTCCTAGATATTGTGGTCCATTTCGAGTTATACATCGGATTGGCACGGTTGCGTTTGAACTTAAAACCACCTCCACATGTTAGAGTTCATCCAGTCTTTCATATCAATAGGTTGAAAGGGAAACTGGGAGGTGAGGATAACACAATTACTCCTCAAGAACTCGTTGAAGTTGAAAAATTATCCTATGTTCCACATGAACTTGATATGGTACATGAATTCAGGGAAAGGAAACTTTGTAGTTGACTTATCCCTGAGATTAAAATTAGGTGGAAAGATAGGGAAATTGAGGATTCGACTTGGGAGTCAGTTGAGATTGTTTAGTGCAGTTCTGCTTCTTTTCATTGCAAGAGTGCAATGTTTTGAGAGAGGGGAAGTATGTTATATGTACATTATGTGTGCTATGTTATATACACATTATGTGTGCATATACTAGGAGGCTAACCCACATTAGGCTTGTGAGCATGGGAGCATGGGAACAAGCTCTAGTGGAGCATGGGTTAGGACTAACCTTAAGGGTTAAGGTTAAGGTCAGGCATGCAAGGGTCACACATGAGGAATGGAAAGTCAAGAGTCACTTGAGGGCCCTCCTATATAATAGGGGCATGGGGCACACTCAAGGGGGCTTGGAGGCTTGGAGGCTTGGGCTATGGTCTCTTGTGTAGAGGTTCATATCTACTCACCTACCATTTCACACTATAGCTACATGCTATTGGATTGTGTTATACCTCTTGATGGTATGGGACATCAAGGTAGAGGTATGATGTATTTCATTATTATTCATGTGTACATCCCTTGGGCTCGGGGGCAATTGGGTGGTTGAGTTTATGCCTGATTTATGCATGTTTATGCTTAACAATTATCTAGAGAGATCTTAGGGTTTTAACAGCCAATTCTTTTGAAGAGGAAATGGTCAAAAATAAATGAATTCACTATTTTTGGCTCTGGGGAGGAGTAGAGTAATAGTGCATAAAACACTATTAACCATTTAGAAAGGGGGAGGCTTCATTTATAGGAAAAAGTGAGCCTCTAACCAAGCAAACTCATTCTAGAATTTTCTAGATGAGTTTGGTCAATTTTTGACCATTTTTAGGTCAGTTTAGCTTACTTTTTGGATCTAGTTGAAGTAGGAGAGAGGAGAGATAAAAATATCTCATTATTTATAAGTTTAAAACTCAACCACGCATGTGAGATAGGCGCCTCCTTCATGAGGGGAATTCCCCACACTGAGGTGTCAAAAATGCATCATTTCTTCTAAATATCTCTTCTTTTTTAACTAATAACCTTGTCCTTAGTCAACTCTTCATCTTATGTGAGCATTTACTCATTTTTGGGGGATTTTCTTTTATTCTTCCATTTATCTCCTCCCTATATTTGGATTAATCTAATTGGTCCATAGGAACCTTAATTCAAAAATTTCAGAAAATGTGGACCCTTAGGCTAAGGTCCTTTTTACCTGATTTTAATTTATTCCAATTGCACATTGGAAATTTCTTTTTGAATATCTATTCCAGGGGAAACCATTTTAGACATTGGGAGGATTTTTATATCCAAAAATAACGTAATTTTGAATTATCTCTCTCTAGACATTTTCTCTCTCTAGGTCAAAACAGGGTAAAACAAGATATTTCTTTTATTTCAGAGAGGGGAATAATTATAAGATCAGAAGGGGAGGTTCTTACACCTACACACCTCAAAAGCCGGACAGAGGAATCTTACAAGCAAGGTCGACAGAGGGGAATAATTATAAGATCAGAAGGGGAGGTTCTTACACCTGCACACCTCAAAAGCCGGACAGAGGAATCTTACAAGCAAGGTCGACCGAGGTCTTGACTAGCCTCGGTTTGATTTAAATGGTGAGCTTCCGTTACAGTGGATGAGGGACCAAGGAAGCGGCCTATGAGTGAAGGGCTAGGTGACCTGCAAAGGATCCTAGAGGGTGCTGACCATACGGTGCTCAGGCTCTAGGTCACCGAAGATACCCACACGTACGTCGGGGAAGATATTTGGAACAAGGAGTAAGAGTTGTTTTCTGAATTCGGACATGGATCTGGTTGATTGACCTTGCTGGTCCTCAACGGATGAGTCCATGGCTCTTTTATATGGATATGTTGGTTGATCTTGCTGATATTCAACGAAGACTCCATTTTTGTTAAAGTGAATACTTGCCGGTTACTATGAGCTAGGAACTATCACAAAAAGGCTCCTGAGTGGATAGGGGGGCGAGCGTTCTGGTTGCCAATGATGCCATAGGGACAACTATGAAGGAATGTTGAAAATAAGGATTCAACTGGATAATTAGAGGATTATGATCAGTGACACTATGGTTTCATTAAATGATTGTTTTAAAGACTGTTGAATATGTGAAAAAGGCAATTTCATATTGGGTGTGTCAGTGGTGTGACTAGTTTTAAGTTTGCATGAATATCCGGCTAGGGGGCCTGGGAACTCTTTTCCCTGGTATCCGGGACAACCTAACCAAGTTCTTAATTGGATCCCATCACTACAATGGTTGGGCGGTTAGCTAACCCATGGGAGTGAGACTGGTGGACTGATGGATCCCTAAATTGAGACTCAATTCTATTCTGGTTCGATAGATGAAGTAAATCCTGAACAAAAATTATTCTATGAAAAAGAATCAATGGCTCTGCCTCCTCTCAATGAGGAAAAAAGCATTGGTCTCTATGATCCAAGTACAATGTTTTCCCTGATCTGACTATGGGACTTACGGGTTCGGTCAGATCAGTTCAGTTAGTTAAGGCTTTTGACTACGTTAGAGAAAAGTTATTCTGGAGGAATCGCCCGTGTTTTCTGGGCAAGGGAAGCCTTTTCGGGTTCGGTTTTGGGGAAGAACCAATGGATTAGTCTCTTGCTCAAATATTCATGGGCAAGGCCCCGAGTATGGGATCCTCCCCTGTGCAAGAAGTGCTACTTTCGTTGCTAGTACCCCTGAATTCGTTGTGTCGTGGAGATAGGGGCCTTACACCTACAAACCACTTGTGCTGCCGTCTCTGCGCCGTTGGGTGAGGAAAATAAAGATCCTTGAAATGACCTGCGAGTCTGGCTCGGCTCATTGGAGTTGTAGCGGAAGAGATGAGATGCTCGAAGGCGAACGCAGTCATGTCTTATGATTGGGTGAGGTCACCAACACCAGATAAGTGTAGAACTTCCATCTATAAAATCAAACTCTTTGATTAAAAATCTTCATTAATGAGGCTTATGGAAGAATGAAAATATAATATGTAAATGCTCTTTCTGAGACTTTATTATAAATTTGTGATAAGAATTCATTTTTCCTTATTAGCTTTCAACAAAGCTCTAATACCAGCTGTGAGATCCCCCTCCGCCGGGGGGGTGCCGACGATGGAAGCAGTGTCGGCCTCCCGCGTAGGAGGGCGAGGATCCACACTCAGGGCCTCGCCCGCGAATGTCCAGATGAGAGACTAGCTCAGGCGGCTCCTCCGAAACCGAGCTCGGAAAAACTCCCCTCGGCCAGAAGGCACGGGCCATTCTACCATGGGAAAATCTTCTATAACGGGGGAATTACTCTATAATGAGTCAAACTCTTAACTAGTTTAACTGATCTGACCGAACCTGAAGTCACATGGTCAGATCAAGAAGAGACTTACACTTGGTCCATGGAATCACTGCTTCTTTCCTCCTTTAACGAGGCACAGCCCGCTGATCCCCTCTGTCAGGACTTAATCTAACTAATGTAACTAATCACATCTTAATTACTACTACTACTCTCCCTACCCAATCTTATCAGCCCTTTAACCCATTCACTCAATCTTTAAGCCTTCCAAGTCTTTTCGATTCACAAAAGCTTACCCCAAACAACTACCACACTTGGTCCTTGTTTATGCAACTTCTTTTGGAAAGCGCCGGGGTGTGGTCTATAATCACTTCTCCTCATATGGTGCCTTCTGAATATCAAACCTATATGGATGCATGGGCCAAAGCTTTACTTGTGCATGGTATGTCTACATCGGTTGTGTCTCAATTTCTTTCTACAAGGAGTACGGCTCAACAATTATGGCACGCTATACAAATGCAATATGGAAGACTTTCAACGGTTAAGATGGCTAAGTTGGAAGAAGATTTCGATAAGCTTTCTATCTCCGAATCCGACAACATAGTGGAGAAGCTTGGGGAATTCAATCAAATCAAGCGACAACTTGAAGAGTTTGGAGCATTCGTAAGCAATCCGGTCCACAAGCTACTTGGTAAATTGCCTTCTTCTTTTGAATCCTTCAAAGATAACATCTTTCTTCGAGTTCCTTTCCCTTCCTTTGAAGAGACTATGGGTCTTCTTCATGATAAGTGCCTTACTCCAAAAAGGACTCGACTTTTGTAAGCCAAGGCAAGGGCAAAGGCAAAGGCAAGGGGGAATCTAAATCTAAGGGTTCTTCTACATCAACATCTTCTCACGACAAAGACAAAGACAAGAAGGAAGACGGTAATGCCAAGGTTGCATATGTTGCTATGTCTTCTACTTCTTCATGTGACACATCACTTGTGGTAATCAAAGATCTTGATATGCATACTATGGATGAGTGGATTGCCGAAAGTGGTGCTACCTCTCACATGACGAATAGTTCTTCCTTATTGGAAAACCATATATCTATCTCTTCATCAGTACACATTGGTAATGCTTCATCTCTCCCTGTGATTGGTATTGGTGATGTTTCTTTTGGAGATGCTATCTTACATGATGTTTTGCATGTGCCTTAGATGTCTGCCAACTTATTTTCTATCTCTAAGGCTACTTCTAAAGGTCCTGGGGTTTACTTTGACGATGAAGTGATTGAAATCATTGATAGACAGTCATTTTCTTGTGTGGCACATGGTTATCAAAATGCTTGGCTTTATCATATAAGCTCTTTTACAGCATAGTTGCCACACCACATGAGTCTCATCTTCATCAATTATTTGCTTCTCCTAAAGCACTTGTTTGAAGATAGTGATCTATGGCATTTCCGCTTTGGCCATGTTCCTCTTGCTACTTTGCAACATCTTGTCTCACATGACATGGTTACAGGTCTACCAAAGCTTCAGAAACCTTGCCATCACATTTGTTCTTCTTGTGCTCAAGGAAAGCAACATCGGGCTTCTTTTCCAAAGGAGGCTGCTCATAGGGCCACACGCATACTTGAGCTTATTCATGCTAATCTTGCTGCAGGACCTATGGAAGTACAATCGCTTGGTGGATCCAAGTATTATGTGCTTATTGTGGATGATGATATATGAGTTCTTGTGCTTTATATGGATGATTTGACACTCACTGGCTCTAATTTGGACCTACTCAAATGGGTTCAAACTCAACTCACAACATCATTTGCCATGACTGATCTTGGACTACTCCACTATTTTCTTGGTTTAGAAGTTTAGCAATTTGCTTCTGGCATCTTTCTTTGTCAAAAGAAGTATACTTTAAGGTTGCTTGAGAAATATGGCATGCATGATTGTGCATCACTCACTTGTCCCATGTATCCTAATTCAAAATTATCCAAAGATGATGATTCCCCTGAGGTTGATTCTATAGAGTATCGCCAACTTATTGGTTCTCTACTTTATTTGGTTAACACTCGGCCAGATCTCTCCTATGCTATGAGTTATCTCAGCCAATTCTCTTCACAGCCTCATCGATCTCATTGGCAGGCAGCTTTGAGGGTTCTTCGATATCTTCATGGAACTCTTGAGTATGGCATTTCTTATGCAGGTGGAGATACACTTATTGGTTACTCAGATTCTAATTGGGTAGGGTGTATTGATACTAGGCGTTCCATGTCAGGCTATTGTTTTATGCTTGGTAAAGGACTTGTTTCTTGGAAATGTCAAAAGCAACGAATTTCTTTCTAATTCATCGATAGAAGCAGAGTACAAGTCATATCTTGATGCCACTTTTGAATCACTTTGGCTTCAGCAAATTTTGAATCACCTTGGATGTTCATCTACTCCAACACTCATCTACTCAAATTCACAGAGTGCTATTGCTTTAGCCAAAAATCTAGTTATTCGAGGACGATCCAAACACATTGATGCTCATTTTCATTTTGTTTGTGATTGGATTTCTGAAGGTCGCATTCAGCTTGAGTATTGTCCTACCAAAGATAATGTTGCTGATTTGTTTACTAAGCCTCTTCCTCGACCTACCTTGGATTATCTTCTTCATCAGTGCATTGGCGTTGGTCCTCCCATCTGGACCTGAAGAGGAGGTGTTGGATAGGTGTCATCCCCAGATGGTGTCACGCTAGTGGCACACTCTTTAGCCTCTAGGCATTTTGGGATTTATAGCATTCATTTCCATTTTTTCCTATTTACACATTTTTGGGTGGAGGAAGGGTGGAGGAACTTTTCTAGAGATCCGTTCATCTTGTGCCTATATATATGAAGCATTGTAGTTCATTTCTAATGAAGTTGGCTAGTGGTTCATTGATGAGTTCTTGAGTACATTGTCTCTTCCCTCATCTCTTCTTTCTCACAGGCATACCACGTACACACCCAATATGAAACTGCCATTTATAACAGATTCAGGTGGCTTTAAAATAATCCTTCAATAGAAATCATAATATTACTGATCATCATCCTCTAAAATTCTGAATCCATTGTATTACAAAAATGTGTCCTCTGGACTCTCCGTGTTGAAGACTAGCTGTGGCCAACCAACGAGATCTAGTATCAAAATTTGATTCACAAAAATCTTTCCTTTTAGTCCATCTGAATCTTCCTCGACGCACGCATGGGTGTCCTAGCAACCGTGAGCCCATGCATCACCTTGTTAGAATCCTGTAGGATCCTCCTTAGGTGTCCTAGCACTTCACTCAGGGACCGCTTTGTCGGTCCTCGCCCATCGTATCGAAAGCGCACCATTTTAACCATACCAAGGCTGGTCAAGACCTTAGCCGGATTTGCCGAGAGCGACGTCCCTCGATGACTTCCCGCTAATTGTTGCAACAATGAACCTCCTCTTAGTAAAACACATGCCAAATGCTTCCTCCAATATTCTGGCGTAAAACAGTCCTTTAAATGAAAATAGAGATTCTATGCAAGTAAAATTCCCAGTTTGGTTCCACAAAAACCCCTTTTTTCTTAATTTTCCTATTTCATAATGAGAATCCTTGATCTCTCATCAAGGTAATCTACCCATCATTTCTGATTGTCCAACTAGATTCTTGGTGATTTCGGTTAAAGAAAAACTAGTTTAATCCAATGTTGGTCTATTCTTTGTATCTACTCATTCGGTTTAGTTCTAACAAGGTTTTTCTTCAGATAAACATCTACTTTTGGATAAATACCAATTTGGTGATTTAGCCACATCAAATATCTAAAGATATTCTTTCTACCATTTCTCAACCTTAATTCCCTAGGTAGAATTATGGTGAAAATTCATCTTTTGATACCTAAAATTAATTCAAATCTTTCTTTTCTTAAATATCATAAAAAAATTCTTTTAACTAAATACCAATATCTATTTTTTGAATAAGCTTAAAATTCCTCTTTTTCTCATTCAATGAGTGCAATCCAAATGTCATGGGAATTCCTGTTTTATCATAACTTAAATCTATCTAAAATTCCTCTTTAAATTAAATAAAAATATTCAATATTCTAATATACCAAGAATTCATCTTTTTCCATTTAAATGATTGAATTCCAAATATGATGGGAATTCCTCTTTCATCATTTAAATCTATTCATGCATTAAAAAAATTTAACTAAAATTTCTCTTAAAAATTACATAAAAATATCCATTAATCCTAATATGACAAGAATTCTTTTTTTTTTAAATTTAAATGATTGAATTCCAAAAATGATGGGAATTCCTCTTTCATCATTTAATTTTTTCATGCATAAAAATTATTTATCTAAAATTATTCTTTAATTTTAAATAAAATATCCATTATTTTAATATTCTAAATTTTATTTTTCTCCAGTGGAATACATGGATCTCCATTATCATGGGAATTTCTCTTTTATCATAAAAATAAAATTACTAAAAATTTCTCTTTTTCTCTAATTAACTATTTATGCATAAACATTAAAAATTAATTTTCCATGGATATGATGAGAATTATTCTTTTGACATAGGATGACTAATCCTAGAATATGGTAGGAAGTCCTCTTTTCACATTATGCATAAAAATGATTTATGTGTTAATTTTTAAAAAAATTTGCCATAGCTCCGCTGCTATTACTGAATTTTTAATATTTTCTAAAAGAATAAGAATTAGTAATAGGATTATGATAGAGTAACTATCATTTGGACCAATATCCAATTTATGGACTTAATTCCTAAGTTTACCATAATTTATGTAATATTAAAGCATAAAAAAGCCATCTCTTTGGCCTCTAGCTTGACTAGCATAGAGTTTGATTTTAGAATTAGGAATTGCTCCATGAGAAGCATCATTTGAATATAGAATTGGTCATAGGAATGACAGTTCTTTGGGGGAGAGAGAGATATACATAAAAAACATCCTAAAT
Source organism: Cibotium barometz (assembly GCF_041138505.1). Lineage (NCBI taxonomy): Eukaryota > Viridiplantae > Streptophyta > Polypodiopsida > Cyatheales > Cibotiaceae > Cibotium > Cibotium barometz. The sequence goes on from NC_141109.1 coordinate 29,001,608, forward strand.
TCAGCATAAATGTAAACTTTATGTGATTAATCATTAAAATTCATTAGAGATCTTCATTGAAAAACCATTCAATTGAATACTTCTCAAGATTGAGAGTGGTTGAGAAGTGAAAAACATTTAGAAGATTAAGAAAAAACCATAAAGCCACACCTTACCTCTTGTTTTGCTTTATTCTCTATTCTTAGGAGAGGCCCCCAACCAATTAATTGGTTAGTATGTTGAGGAAAGCTCCAAGAAAGGTTGAAGAGAGAGAGAAGGGCCACTAATTGAGTCCAACAAAGTTCTAGAATTTTGATTTTGGACAAGATTTGGGACCAGTTTTAGCCCCCTTTTTTATTTGGTTTGATCTCCAGGAGAGAGGAGAGATATAGATATCTTAATATTTATGAGTTTAAAACTCATTCACATGTGTGAAATAGGCACCTCCTTGAAGGCTCCCCCTTTCCTTACCAAGGTGTCAAAATTGTGATTACTCCAAAATATCTCATTTTTTAGAAATATTTCATAAATTTTAAGTAATAAATCTTGTACTCAGACAACTCTTCATCTTATGTGGGTATTTACTCATTTTTGGGTTTTTTTTAATTCATTAGATTTATCTCATCTCAACACTTGGATTAATCTTATTGGCCCATAGGAACCTTAATTAGACCATAATCCAAAAATTTCAAAAAATCTTGACCCTTAGGCTAAGATCTTTTAAATAATTTTTAATTGATTCCTAATGCACCTTGTATTTTTTCTTTCTTTCAGGGAAATATATTTTTGATATTTGTAGAATTTATTTATCCAAAAATATCTTAATATTGAATTACCACTCTCTACAATTTTTCTTCTCTCTAGACAAAAACAAGGAAAATAATATTTTCTTGTATTCAGAAACAGGGAATGATTATAGGGGATTGAAGTAAAGGCTTATTCATTATTCAGGCTGCTGAGGAGGAATCTTACAAGTGGTTATGCCTTTACATTTGGAAGTGCAGTGGTGAGTTGGAGCAGTAAGAAGCAAGTGACTGTTGCTTTATCCAATAGAGAGGCTGAATATAGGGTGCATCCATAGCTGGATGTGAAGGAGTATGGTTAAAGAGCCTCTTGGCTAATTTGGGTGAGCCTATTTGATGGCAAGGTTGTCATTCATTGTGACAACATGAGCAGCATACAAATTGCCAGGAATCCAGTTTTCATGCGCAGAACAAACATATAGAGGTCCAGTATCATTTTGTCAGAGAGAAAGTGTCTGATGGTACAATTGATTTGCAGTATATGTGAAGACTGAAGAGCTGGTGGATGACATCTTTACAAAGCCACTTAGCAGGGAGAAGTTTGAGTACTTTTGTACTATGTTGGGAGTACATGGGATGAGCTTGAGGGGGAGTGTTGAGAGTTTTGATAGCCCAAGCTCGTCTACATCTTCATCTATGGCAGTACATCATGAGCTTGAGAGGGGCTATTGAGATTCAAGCTCGATGACAGCTTGTGCCAGTTACACTATGTGTTGGCGTGTTAGGTAGTAGCATGTGTGAGACATAAATGACCGTGTCCAGCTGGTCATAGTTGTGTGGACAGTAGCTAGGGTTAGCAGTGTGTGGACACAACACAAGTAGTATTTTGTAGCTTTTCTTTTATGGCTTTATGCATTGTGTGGGATGGACATGGCTTCCCTCTATGGTTAGGGTTTCAGTAATACATTAGGGTTTGTTCCCGTGTGTGTGTTCCCTCTCCCTCTACCTGTTTTTCATCAATTTGTTGGAGCCTTTCAGCAGCTAGCCTCTGAATGTTTTGTAGCTGCTGTGTAAGCTGTGCCACTGCTTCTTGGTTTGCCAATTCTTTCCTTTGCATTTTGACCTGGCTTGCACTTATAGTGTCGTTAAGTGTTCTTATTTTTTCTCCATGGGCCTTGTTTGTTTGTTCTCTCTTGTTGTAAGTGAGTTGCCCTCTCTGCTCGGCTACTTTCAGATGTGAGGTTAGCTGCTGGATCTAGCTTTGCAATTCTTCTTCTTTGGTCATTGTTGGTCTGGGTGACCTCCTTTTGAAGTTGCTCCTGAGCTTGTTCTAGCATTGCCTTGAGGTCCACATTTTCCTTAAATCTTGGTACAACTGTTTGGCTAAGGACCATATTATTGCTTTCCAGGGCTTTATATATGTTCTCTTGCTCCTCCGTGGCATTCAAGCTTTTCATAATGACATCTTTATGTGTAGCTTTAGCTGCTGCCAAAAAGTAGTCTTTTAAGGTTTTCACTTGTGTGCATGCGTCATCAACCTACTTCCAAAGGGCAACGTTACGATCATGGAGCATGTGTGTTGTGAGGAAGGGGCAACACCAGACCTTTTATTCCTACTCCCAGATTACACTTGTGCTTGCGCCTTCTTCAAACCTAGCCTGTGTGGTTAGTTTAGTAGTTAATCCAGCCCTTCCATGGTCTCTTGCATGAATTGTTGATAGTCCATTTTTTTGTAGTAGGGAGGCTAGCTAGGGAGTTCTTTCCTCATCTTCCAACCGCCTTCTTTTTCTTGGGCTTGAGAGCTCTTCACTTCTTTGTCTTTTTCTTGCTTCATTGTGGGATGTTGTTTCATGTGCTTGAGCTATTGTCGCCTCAACGCCTTGTGTTTCCTCAGCCTGTAGTACTGACGCTTCTTGTTCGGGTGTTGTCTCTGTTGGCGTGTCTGCAAAGCTGAATCTTTGAGTGGAAAAAGATCCATGAATATCAACTGAGCCGGGCTTGTCAGGGGAGTAACTTGGTACATGGGCTCCTCTGTGGCTTGGCTGATTGTGGTCTCTTACAATGCTTCTTGGTATGTCCGGATTTCTTGTGCCACGTCCGCCTCGTTTCCCCCTCATTTTCTTCTCTGTCTTCTTCTCTCTCCCCTTCTTGATTTCCTTCATTATTACATGGGTCTCCATCAAGACATCTTGCCCCTCTTGCATGTCTTCAACTTTAGCATTGGTTGTTCTGGCAGGATTGCTAGTTGTAAGTGCTCCACTGGTTCGGGCTCTAGGAGAGGTCTTCTTGCTCATGATTAAGAACTTGGGTGAGTAGGTATGGGTTGCAAATCTTGGATTGGTGGGCCTTCAAGTAATTCTCCATCTCTCTATGGACATAGTAGGCCCAGTCCTCCTCTTTCCCCTTATGTACCTTCGTAATTCTGTTCAAAGGCACCCTGCTATATCTGTCCACCATGGGCTTGACATGCATCATTAATGACATGTCCTTGCAAGCTTTTTTGTAGCCTACACAGATGTTCTCGTACTCGGCCCCATTGGAGTTGTAAGAACGTTTCTTTAGCATTGCGTCCAGAGGCATTTTGTCGAATGCGTGGGCATGGACCTTGAGTGCAGGCGGGAGTTGCAGAGCATCCAGTATGAGCTCTTTAGGAGTTGCTCACTAGTGCTGTCATCCTTTGTGATAGTTCCCCGTTTGGTGCCCTTGTCATGAGTCTTGATGTATTCGGCGCTCGTCGTCGCAGAGTTCTGTGTCGATGCTTCTTATTAGGAGTATTTGTGCAATTCTCCCCAAGCCTACCTTTTGTAGCTTCGCTTTGACTTCAGCCCCTTCCAGAATTCGGAAGCATTCTAGTCTGCGGTAATGTAGGGCTACCTTTCCATGGGCCGTGATGGTGGCTGCTTTACTGAGATGATGGTCCCATGGAAGGCTTGGGCATAAGGGCCCAAAAAATTCAACTTTGGGACTCGCACGCTGGCTTCTTTTTTTGACTTGCTAGGGATCTAATGGCACTGGCTTGAGTGCCAACTAGGGTCTCGATAGCTTCTGACTCTGAGGCTGACATATGTACATGAACAACACATCAGTCTTCCCGACTGGTGGGGTTGATACCATTTCCTTTTCTTTTTTCTTTTTTCTTTTTTTTGGTTAATGGGTAACTGGTTAGTTGAAATGAGAAGTGTGTGTTAGTGTATATGAGTAATCACAGGGTGTGTTAATGGACATGTGAAAGTTGTGGGGCGTGAAGGTGCAGGGTGGTCTAAGTGGTTTCGTGACCCTTCAGGCCGTGACATGGGTTTCGTGAAGTTAGGTTCCATGAAACAATGAGGTTGCGTGAAGTTAGGTTCCATGAAACAATGAGGTTCCGTGAAATAGTAAGGTTCCATGATGAAACACGGTTTCATGAACAAGTGAGGTTCTGTGAAACTCAGTTTCATGAAGTTATGTTTGGTGAAGTTAGGTTTCAAGAAACAGTGAGGTTCCGTGAAACAGTGAGGTTCCGTGAACCGGTGAGGTTCCGTGAACCGTCGAGGTTTCGTGAACCATCGAGGTATCGTGAAACAGTTAGGTTTCTTGAATTGGTGAGGTTCCGTGAACCGTTGAACCGTTGAGGTTCCGTGAAACAATGAGGTTTCGTGAGCCGTTGAGGTTCCGTGAAACTAAAGGTTCATGAACCTGAGCTTTCGTGAAACTACAGGGTGATCATATCATGAATCTTTAGTGAAGGGGTCGTTTGTTATGTTATTGGTTTTTCATTTTTCCTTTCATTGTTAAGGTGCCAACTGTGCTTAATGCATGTGAGGATACCGTGAAGAAATCTTAGAATTATTATGATTCGATAATTTATGTACAATAAGCATTGTCGAGGAGATATTGATCAATCATGAAGATCAAAAAGTAAAAAAGAAAATGAAAATGAAAAGGGAATGGATCAAGCTCCCACCTCGATAAAAGACAATCAATTATAGCCCAAAATCCAAAATGGAAGATTTACAACGATCAGTAGTAGCGGAAGCATAATCGAAAAACAAAGGCCACACAATGCAAAATGACGAAAAAGGAATGAAATTTGATTTTATAACGCAGCCATCAGACAAGATGGCTGCCTTAATGAAGAAAACCAGGTGGCATTGTTTGATTGGCTCGTGAGAAATGAACGTTTCATGGCGTGAACCTTTGTGAACCAGTTCACAGCGTGAACATTTTTGAATTAGTTCACAACAACGTGACCATTTTTGAGCTGTTTCATAATGTGAACCTTTGTGAACCAGTTCAAGGCATGAAAGTTTTTGAATTTGTTCACGGCGTAAATATTTTTGGATCATGAATGCACAAGATTGATACCTTCTATTGTTTTCTTCATGCTCATGCTATGTGCATTCAAACATGCACATAATGAGTGAATGATACCATGCTTACCTCGATTGTGCAACCGTTGGATACCTTTTTAAAAAAAACTTTACCACGAGAACCAAGGTGACACCTGAGCACTTCGGAGTATTTGTTGATGCAGTCATTTTAGTTCTATGTGGGAGTTTTTAATTCTTCCTTCCATCCAATTGAACAATGTTGTTACTGGGTCGTGTGGTGGAGGGCTTCTATCTCTATCCCTTTGCTAAACTTCTTTGTTTCTACCTTTAGGTTCCCTGTTCATTGTTTTGGCAATTTCCAACCTATTTTTTTGAGTTGTCTTTTCCTCCACACAAAGGTTGGCGAGGTTCCCGCTTTGGTTGCTGGGAGCTGATGCTGTATGCTTTTACTACTCTCTCTTTTGTGACTTGAATTGTTTATGGTGTTGAGTAGGGTTTGGGTACCCATATTGCCGTATTTCCTTGGTAGTATCCTTGTGCTCGCAGTAAGTCTTTTTGGACCCATTGCTTATTGAACCCTTGAGGTCTATTGGGATGCTTGGAGTCTTGCCAATCTGTTTGTGTGAGCAAGGTCTGACTTTTGATTTCTTTGTACATTTTTCTTACTGTCATATTATTCATGGTGTCCTTCTTGTGGGGTTGGTTTTTAAGTTGAATCTTGGGCACCCACTTCTGTGTACCCTTAGGTTTTGGGTATTGTTTATGCGAGTTTCATGGGACTGATGCTTGTTCTATTTTATGAGGTGATGTCACTATATTCGGTGTCATTTTTCATCATTCATGATCTGTTTCCCTCTCTTTGTCAAGCTCCATATAAGGCTATGGACATGACCTTGTTGCCCTCGCTCAACAATGTTGTCCTCTCTTCCCATTGGATATTGCATTTGCTGGCGCACAGATCCAGGATCGTCCTAGAATCATTTCCTCTTCCATGGAACCTGTATAGTAGGCATGGCAAACACCTTCCTGACCAAGGAATTATTTCTGATGGAAATGTTAACACTTAAAAATCCCTCATCTCTCGTAGTTATTAGGTGCACTCTGTGTACTTGTGCATCAGTGGGTTCAAGGCATCATCTATCAAGGTTTCATACGAGATCAAGTTATGACTGGATCCCATGTCTATTAGTGCAATGCTCGTTGCATGGCCTTTAGCTGTAGTAAGTCCCACCTTGAGTTATGCTGGCTCAATATTTAGTTCCTCTTCATCCAAGAGAGTCACAGAAGCCATGTTTACATGTATCAGTCTCCCTAGCCTTAGCTTCTTCTTGAGCTTGCTGGATTTTTTCCTTTGCAATCTTTTTTTGTTGTTTAAAGAGATGTTCTTGCAAGAGAATCTCTTGGGTCAGTGGTCCAAAATATTTTTTGAGTTTACTTCCATTGAGGTAACCCTCGATCTGTATGCTGTCAATTGTCTCAATTCGAGCTGATCTCCCTGAGGTGTGATCTCAGAAACTCGAAAGGGTCTCGGGCCTCGGTATTTGAGTTTCTTTTTCTTGGTGCTTCCTACACCATACGTGAGGACAAGGTCCCCCATTTCGAGTTCTTTTTGTTTTATAGTTTTGTCAAACCAATGAGTCCATGTGATGCTATTAGCCTGGTCTCATCGAGCTTCTCCAAGTCAATTAGACTTTTAGCTAAAGCATTCTCCGTTAGACTTTCTTGTACTGCAATCCTTAGGCTCAGGACTAGGTATTCCATAGGCATTACTGCCTCAACACCATAAGCTAGACAGAAGGGAGTGTATCTTGTAAGATCCCCGTCGTCCCCACCGCGCAACGGATTCGGGGTGCTAGCAGCGGAAGTAGCAGATCTTGCGTGGGGCAGGGTCCTACACTTGGGGCCTCGCCCACGGATATCCGGATAGGTGACTAATTCCTAGAAAAACTTCCCTTGCCCGGAAAGCACAAGCGATTCCTCCAGGATAAAATTTTACTCTAACGTAGTCAAGGTCCTTTACTGACCAAACTGATCCGACCGAACCTAAAGTCACTTGGTCAAATCAAGGAAGAAACTTGCACTTAGATCATAGAGATCAACGCTTTTTTCCTCATTGAGAGACACAACCGTTGATTCTTTTCCATAGAACAATTTTTGACCGGGATTTACTTTATCTAACGTACCATAACAGAATTGAGTCTCAGATTTAGGGATCCATCAGTGCAGCCTAACCCCATACAGTCCCATGGGTTAGCCAACCGCCCAACCACTGTAGTGATGGGATCCAATTTAGAATTTGGTTAGGTTTTGTCCGGGGTACCAGGGAAAAGAGTTCCCAGGCCCCCTACCCGAATATTCATGCAAAATTAACAATAGTCATGCCACTTACACACCCAATATGAAATTGCCTTTTTCACAGATTCAGTCATCTTTAAAACAATCATTTAATGAAACCATAGTATCACTGATCACAATCCTCTAAAATATCTGGTTGAATCTTAATTTCCAATCATTCCTTCATCAGAGTATCTATGCCATCATTGGCAACAACCAAAAGGCTCACCACCTATCCACTCATCAGGGGCCTTTTCAATAGTTCCTAGCTCATAGTACCCAGCAATATAGTCACTTATAAAAATCAAGATGGAATCTCCGTTGAAGATCAGCAAGATCAACCAACATATCCATGTGTAAAAGAGCCATGGACTCATCCGTTTTGAGGACCAGCAAGGTCAATCAACCAGATCCATGCCCGGTTTCAAAAAACAACTCTTACTCCTTGTTCCAATATCTTCCCCGACATACTTGTGGGTATCTTTGGCGACCCAGAGCCCGAGCACCGTATGGTCAGCACCCTCTAGGATCCTTCGTCTCGCAGGTCACCTAACGCTTCACTCATAGGCCGCTTTCTTGGTCCCTCATCCACTGTACCGGAAGCTCACCATTTTAATCAAGCGGAGGCTGGTCAAGACCTCGGCCGACCTTGCTACGCGAGACGTCCTCCATTGACTCTCCGTCAGTAGTTGCAACTTCATCAAGTAGGTCTCCACAACCATATTCTCAAAACAGTCAAAATGCTTCCCCAGCATTCTTGACATTAGACATATTAATGATGTATATTCTTTTTGAAAATAAAGATGTTTCTCATTTTTATAAAACAAATGTGTATTATTTCATAAGGTATATCTGCTGAGAGACTAAGAGAGAGAGAGTCACATTGACTTGACTAGTTTATTTTTTTCCATGGTGTGGGAGATTAGGCCACATAGTCAAACCTCACGATGGCATTTGTACATCCAAAAGAAAATAATTTTATGGTTGGCTCCATATTTACAGACTTTCCTAAATAATGAGATTTTTTGTGTTCCCTAATTTCTAAACTATTTGAAGGCACCCAAATTCCCTATTTGTACTTGCAAAAGAAAATAATGGGATTTTTTATGTACCTTAATTCCAAACTATTCAAAAGTTCCCAAAGTCCCTAATAATTACCATACTTTTTATAGTTATTAATTGCTTTAAAAAGAAAATTTTTGGTACATCATGGGATTTTTGGCTTATTTGAATGTTTGATTTGATAGGAGGCTAGAGGACACATAATGTTGTTTGTGCGTTGAAAGATTAAAATTTTCAATCCAAGACTATATTTTGTGAGGTGTAAGATTAATATTTCTTAAATTGTTTGAGTATTAAGAAAATTAAGAAACAAGTCTAGTAATTTGCAAAAACAAACCATTATGCACAAATTCACATATATGTTAGTGATTCACATGATAAATCTAAGGAAAACGTTTTATGAGATTTGAGTAAGTGAAGGGTCAATTTTGGCCATTCTAAGTGAAATCCATTTTATATAGGAAAAAAGGGCCACTCTAACCGAATATTTAGGCTAGATAGGCTTGGTAGTAGGTTTTATAAGGTAGGTTCAAAGAACTATCAAGCCTCATGGCAATTTCTAGCTAGGGGCATCAGAAGATTGATTCACGGAACTCATTCCCACCTAAACATGTCAAGTGAGCCATTTTGACCTCGTTGGGTTGCCACATCACCCTATTCCACCTTACATTTGTTAGAAAATGACAAGGAGAAGAGATAAATGTTGAGTACTTGAAGCTCAATGATCCATAAGTACAAGCAATTTTATTCATAAAGAGTGATTCCATTAAATAAGCAATGAGTACATGAATGATGACATCATATGTAAGCCAAGTAGTAAGAGAGCTAAGCTCCATGAATCTCTCAATCACTAGATTCTAGATCCTAAAATCACTCCAATTAGGTAGTTCTCACTACCCACCAACTAATCACCCTACTCACTAGTGGTCACACACTAGTTAATCTCTCAATCACTAGATTCTAGAACCTAAAACCCCTCCAATTAGGTACTTCTCACCACTAATCACACCTACTAATCTCACCTATTAGTCACCTACTCACTACAGTGTGGCACACACATCTCTAGAAGTACGTCCTATGACAATTCTAGGACCACAAACATAATGCGCATAGAACCCTTAGTACATGGACCATATGGCATATCCTAGACTAGGGACTCTGGTGAATAATTCCAAGATCCCCCCTCAATAGATTTTCTTACATCTAGGGGTCAATTACATGTCATGCTCCACACTATGGGAGCGCTTTGTAGTTTGTTGCCTCCTAGTACAAAACAAAACATACTTGTTCCCAAACTAGGTAACATGTGACGGCCCACACTAAGGGGTAGTCTTCAAAATTTAGGTTATTAGACTTGGTGCTTTAAAAATCATATTCTTCTTAAATAATCTTGGCTTCAACATAAACCTCTGCAAAAAGGTGATGAACTAATATCATCAAATCCTCATAGTAGAACCCGAAGGTTGATTGTTTCTAGTTCTCTTGTTTGGTTCAAAGTCTTTAAATTCCAAATGTCTCTTTTTGTATTTGGTGCAATTGCATCTTCTTTTTCTTGGAACAATAAAGCCTAGTACAATGTATTTTCCTCATTGTAAACCATTAGGAATAGTCCAGTGCAAACAACATCAGTCTAAAACTCTAGGATACGAGGCAGATTGTGATTCAAACAATGAAAATAGACCAATGGATTGGTTCAATATGAGTTGGAAGATACGTCTTCTGAATTTGTGCCAACGAAACATGGGTATACGGAAGTAACTCCCACTGAATTAGCATTTATGGTCAAGGCAGAGTTGGAGGCTAAAGCAACAACCAAGCTAAAGAAGAGCAAAGAGCCTAAATCCAAACCAGTGACAAATCAGTCTATTGATTACCCGAAATTTTACTCGGAACATACAGTGAAGGAAATCAAACTTTTTGAGCAACCTACGTATGTTAACGGGAAACTTAATCATGACCCCTTGGAGGCCGACTATTCTAAACATCCACTTATTCAAGAAGTGAATTTGAGTACTGAAGAATCTCCACAAGTGATTAACACTGGTGCTCAATTGACATCTAAAGAGTTGGATGAGTATGTGTCTCTATTCAAAGAGTTTAAAGATATTATTGCTTGGTCGTACACAAGGATATGACTGGTATCCCTCCTGAGTTGTGTCAACATAACAATTACTTGGAGGATAATTCCAAGCCTATCTACCAAATTCCTTACCGCCTCAATCCTAAGTATTCCTTGACAGTTAAACAAGATATTGATAAGTTGCTAGGTGTTGGATTCATTTATCCTATCGACAATAGTGAATGGATGTCAGCAATTGTCATAGTCTTGAAAAAAAACGGTGAAATTAGGGTATGTGTGGATTATCGGAAGCTCAATGTAGCAAATAAAAAAGATCATTTTCCACTTCCATTTATTGGCACTATGCTTGACAATGTGGCTGGTCAATAGCTCTATTCATTTCTTGATGGATTTAGTGGCTACAACCAAGTCAGTATCCAACTTGATGATCAATCAAAGACTACCTTTGTGATAGAATGGGGAACTTATGCATACCGCGTAATGCCTTTTGGGTTATGTAATGCACTAATGACTTTTCAAAGAGTGGTTACTCAAGCTTTTTGAGATTTTCTATGAGATTTCATGGAGATACTCCTCAATGACTTTTGTGTGGATAGCTACGAAAAGAACCATCTTAATTGTTTATGTCAATGTTTAACAAGATGCCGAGCTTATAGTATGTCTCTTAACCTGAAGAAGTAAATTTTTACCGTACCTTATGGCCTCTTACTTGGATATTTTGTGTCACCAAAAGGACTAATGCCAAAAATTGACAAAGTCTCTAAAATTCTGTGGTTGAAACCTCCTATGATAGTTATGGAACTTCAATCATTCCTAGGACATGTGGGATTTTATAGGAGATTTATATGGCATTATGCAGATAATGCAACCCCTATGACAAAGTTGCTTTGAAAGCAATCTAATTTCATTTGGGACAACTTATGTCACAATGCATTCTTAGACTTAAAGAAAGCTTTGATTGAAGCACCTGTTTTGGTAACACCCAATTGGGAAAAAGAATTTCATGTGCATGTCAATGCATCAGCATTTGTAGTAGGTTTTGTGTTATGCTAACCAAATGACAGGATTTGACCATCCAATTTATTATGTGAGTCGACAACTTTTGGTTGCAGAGAAGAAATACATCACGACTGAACATGAAGCATTGGGTATGATTTTGTGGTTTAGAAGTTTCGCCATTATTTACTTGCCAACCCATTTGTCTTCTACTTAGATCATCAAGCCTTGAAATACTTGATAGTTAAACCATGTTTGATTGGAAGAATTACTAGATGGCTGTTGCTTCTACAAGAATTTCAATTTTGGAAAATATCATTTGCGAGTCGACCATATGTTGTGCATTTCTAATGATGAATCCAATAGTGGCGTAGATGACGACTTTCTAGATGTGATGCTATTTGCTGTAGATGCGGTGCCAGAGTGGCATTTTGGTGTAGCAGAGTATCTATCTACTAGTGAGATGCCAATTGATCTAATGAAAGCTCAAAAGAAAAGGTTGATCATTCAAGCATCTTCATTCACAATTATTGGGGGAATGTTATATAAGTTGTGTCGCGATGAAGTGCTTCGACGATGTGTGATGCCTCATGAAGTCCATCACTGATACAAAGTTGTCACGATGAAGCATGTGGTGGACACTTCGTGGGTTTGAGCATGGGAAGGAAGGTGTTGCAAGTTGGATTCTGGTGACCTCATATTTTTTGAGATTGCAAAGTGTATGTGAAGCAATGTGATGCTTGTCAACAGATGGGAAAACTAGTGCCCAGAGATAACATGGCTTTGCAACCGATCATTCCATTGAAACCTTTTGAGAAGTGGGGTATTGATTTTGTTGGTCCAATTAGTCTACCTACTAAGGATGTGAGAAATGAATACATATTGGTGGCTGTGAACTATGTGACAAAGTGGGTAGAAGCCAGAGCATTTAGAACAGACAATGCTAAGAATGTCGCAACTTTTCTTATGAAAACATCATAGTATGATTTGGCTATCCATTTCATCAATGAGGCAATTGAACATCTTATAGACACCTATAAGATCAAGCATAGAAAGATGACTCGTTATCATCCCCAGAGTAATGGGCAAGTAGAATAAGCTAACAGAGTCATCTATGATATTCTGACCAAAACTTGCAATGCACATCATACTAGCTAGGACAAAAGATTGCATTCTGCATTGTGGGCATACCGAACAGCTCACAAGGTGACCACTAATGCTACAACTTTCAAACTTGTGTATGGTCAAGAAGCAATAATCCCAATTGAGCTAGAATTGCAATCTCTTAGGGTTGCAATGCAATTGAAAATGCCCATGGAGCAGTCATTCAAAGAAAGGAGGTTGGTACTGAATGAGATGGATGAGATCCATCTATTGGCATTCCAAATTCGAGAGGCAACTCAAAAACATCGTAAGGAATGGTACGACCGTCACTTAAAGGACAAGAAGAAAGCATTCAAAAAAGGTGACTTAGTACTCCTTTATGACAATCAATATAGAAAGCATCTAGGAAAACTCAAAATGCATTGGATGGGTCCATATTGGGTTGCTTAAGTTTTTGACAATGGCTCAGTACAGTTAGTGAATCTTAAAGAAGAGATATTACCCACAACAATCAATGGCACAAGATTGAAAACATATTTCGCATCTTCAACTTCGTGATGAAACCATGTCATTAACAATAGTCCTTTTTAAAAATTTCTTGGTTTGTCAGTAGGATTAGTGGTTATGTGTAATAGATTTGAAGTGTGTAATTATGTGCTTGAAAATTGATTGAGTTTGTTTTTGACTAGAAATGGCAAAATCAACAGATCGATACTCTAGCAAACAAAAGGGTAAAGAGGTAGTAAGTGAAAAGGAACCATGTATATACCACGAATCTTCGAGTGATGTAGATGACACTTTCAACGATGAATATAGCATTGCTTGGTTATGGGATTTTGGTTCCCATGAGAGTCTAGATGGAGCATCTACCTCTCAACCAGTGCTCTCTCTAAACAAGCTTTCACTTACAGAAACATCGCAACAACAAATCACCTCAAAAGACCAATCTAGAGAAATTTTGGCTAAAGTTCATGGTGTAACATTTTGACATGCATATGACAAGAAGTATGATTATGTGGGCTGGTGTATCAATGAATGTCATTGGAAATTACCACGTGATCTCATTACCAAGATCTGATTTCATCAATTCCCATAGATGAATTGCCATGTAGGTTGAGTCACAAGTGGAATGACTATTGTATGTGGTTGTATGAGGGTAAAATCATTCACATTCTCCACCCCGACATAGTCATCTTTCTTAACGAAATAGTTCATGGAGTGGTCCAAGCATAAAATGCTTTCATGCCTCACGTAGTAGCACATGCTAGACGATCCAATTTTCAACATCCTTTAGAGCTACATTTTCTAATTTACAAATTTGTGTAAGTTGTTCACGTATTAAGAAATTCTTGTACTGAGGACGAATGGATTGAGCTATCTATGGGCTGAAATTGAAGATAAACTAGATGGTCTACCTATCCCATAACCTCTAATACCTGTACTTGGCATTCTTTGTGAAAAGCGAAGGAATTTTAAGAAGAGTATATGCATGTTGAACATACTCACTGGTATGTTCCCATTGATTTGCTTACCAAGAGCAACAAAGATTTGGTTCACCCTATTGGGATTCCAAGAAAGATCAAATTTTGGTGGAATAACTATAAGATTCTATTGTATGTTGATGGATCTGTGCATTTTAATAGAGCAAATGGATCGCAGTTCTACACTAGAGCTACTAATGGGCAATTTCCTTATATGCTTCCCAACTTGGATACAGAACTGAGTAATTTCCATCATTTCTATGGTCTAGAATGATTCCAAGACTGGTCATTGTACATAGTCATTTTGGTTCTATACATAGTAACATCCTCCAATAGTTCACATTCCAAAACGTACACAAAGAATCGACAAAAGTCAGGCCTAAAAATATCTTAGATTAATCGGCTCCCTCAAAAGCTACTAATGATGCCATAGTCTTGTGTATTTCTCTTATCATCAATTTTGTAGTTTGTAGGGAAGAAGGGGGAGGATCCAGATGCTCACATTTGCCAATGTGGCGTGTATGAATTAAATAATGTGGCTATCGATCCCGTGAGGCAAGCTACTGTGTTTGAGGCTACGCTAGAAGGGAAAATGGCAAGGTGGATATACGAGTATGCGGTACACTACTTTGCAAACTTTGATGCCATACGAAACGCATTCTTGTGGAGATTCCACAGGGAGAAAACAACTCTGTAGATTATTGAAGGTCTATGATTAGTAGACCAAGGAGATGATGAAGTTCAAGACTATGCTACATGGTTCTGACAGATGTTGCAGCGTGTGCCTCAGGCTCAACATCAAATAGCGGAAGTGCTAAATGATTTCTTCATTTTCAGACTTTGTCATCGCTTAGAATGGCTATGGCAATAGTGGATTGAGTAAATACCACATTGGAAGATCTTATACCCCAGGCGATCAGAGGAGGCGAGTCCTTGCATGGAAGAGTAGTGCCCAGCAAACCAACAAAGCATGTTAGTAAGAAAAGAAGCATAACCGCCACATTGAGGTAATGGAGTCTACTAGTTCAAACGACAATCCTAATGAAGATAGCAGTGAAGAGTTGGAGGCTAACAAAGAATAGAGGACCAAAATATCCCCTAAAGGTGGGAAGGTAACTTGGTGGCATCCATAATCTTCACGCTTGTTGCTCACAATTGGCATCCTCATAATCATCCACTTCCAAATCCGTCCTTTGCATCCATATTTGTTACCTTTTTTGTCATCAACCTTCAAAATACGAACTTTGTCTTCCTCAACTCTTCCATAAGCTATTGCATTTCGACATGGCCTTGTTTATGGAGGATGACATGGCTATGCTAGAGCGTGTTGCATAAGCTAGAAGCATTCAAGAATTTCAAAATCTAATTCAATTTCTTTTGTCTTGGTATAGTGTACTATGTTCAATGCTATATATGGTGTAAGGGCAAGCATTTTTCAGAATATAAACAAGTACTCTACATATATTAAAAAGTGCTTACTTATCTTTAATAATGTCAAAACAAAGAAATTAAAATCTTCGAATTTTTTATTGAATAGGTTATATTTAAACCAATGGTAGACAATAGTAGATGGCAGTTCTTTGTCCCTATTATGCCACATTCCAAAGCAATGTAAAGTACATTTACTAATATGGAGCATGTGGAGGATGATCATGGAAATGGAGGTGAGGATGATAGTAATATGAGTGAAGAGGTGGATCATGAGATGAGATATAGATGATCATAAGATGAGCTAGCTATTGGTGTTGTTGATTTTCATGAGCACATCAACGCTTCAAGTGGAATGTATCTATTTGTAAATCCTGACATTCAAAATGGTGATATTGAAGTGGATAGTTTGGCAAGAGTGAATCTCATTGAGGATGAGATCATATCATAGGCCTCGTTGTATCATTTTTAATTTTTCTTCATTGAAAAAACCATATTATACAATGTCTCAGTCTCTTAAATATCAAAGCACTATTTTCTATCTAATTGAGTGATTGAATCCCATTCTAGCATTCAAGCAATAGAAGATTTATTATACATGAATGATTCAAGAAAAACATCAAATGATTTTTTTTTGCTGCATTACACCATCCACACACAAGATTTCGTGCATTGCACCATCCACATAGAAGATTTATTATACATGAATGATTCAAGAAAAACATCAAATGAACTTAAGCGGTTGCATTATTAATACATGTGTGACAATTATTGAAATTTTATGTATGTTCAAATAAGCCCATGGCTTTCACTTACAAAAATATGTATACAACTATTGAGATATCAAGCTCCACCCTTGATGTATATCCTAGGTAACTATCATTTTATGTCACCATCTTTTGTTAGGTATACTTGTGACGTAGTTAGATAGCCACGTATGTTTGGATTGGGTTCACATATGAATTGTGTATTTTAGGGTTACACATGTAGTGTATACCCATCTCTCATTGTAGTGTTGTTTTGTGCTAAAGTTAAGATAGGCTTCATCCTCCAACCTTGTGTCCTCTCTCTTTTATGAGTTGTGAAGAAAGCTACAATCGAGTCTCTACCCTCTCTTCCTAATTCTTTACATGGTATCAGAGCTTGGTTCATGGTGAGGAGTTCAAGGAGCAAGAAGAGGCAAGCGGAGATCTCAAAACCCTGGTAAAAAGATCGGTGTCTCCTTTCTTTTGAGATTTTGGGAGCATACTGGTGCAGGTACACAATCATGAGTGCAAAGTGCAAAACCTCAGATTGAGATGTGCTTTGTTGTGAAGCACAAAAGCATTACCCGAGTGCATTACCTCAAATTGAGGCACCTTTGTTGTGAAGTACGAGAGCATTACTTGTGAAAATTTCCATTCCGAGACCATTTTAGCCTCTATTTTGGCATCGTGAAGTTTCAGCAGAGCAGGCACTCAAGGGAAGTGGCCGTTTTTTACTATGTATGCCCATTTTTTGCCATTGAGCGAAGTTGCAATAGAAAGATTGATGTGTGCCCCATTTTAGAGATTCTGAGAAACACCGGCCAGTTTTGGATTGTTGTTTTTATACATTTTCATCACTTGGTTTGATTCATGGTTGCTTGCCACCGCCCTTGTGAGGCAGAATTTTTGGTATTGCGAAATTGTTGTTGTTCGCCCTTATGAGGCAGAACTCTATTCTTTAATATTGCAATCATAGATTTTGACATTACAAAATGTCTGAGAATATATCCACAATTGTTAGTGAGAAGCTTGAGAAATACAACTTCCAAGCATGAAAGTTCACAATGACAAACTTCCTTATGGGAAACCACATGCACCATACTTTAAACCCCCTTTCATCATGGGCTACACTGAAAACCACAATGTATTACACTTGTTGCACTGAAAACCACAATGTATTACACTTGTTGCATTCATATTGAATCAGATGCCAAAGATCAGATCCTACATGCCTCCACCTTCCTTGCAGATGACACAAAACTATGGTGGCGTAATTACAAAGCTGATCAGACTAAAGGCAGCAATACTTTCGAAATCAACTCTTGAGAAGGCTTGCAATCCAGGATAAGAATCCAGTTTATATCGTATTAATTAACTAACATGCCTACAAATTAGTCCATCCATCAAATGTAAGTGTGCAACTGTAAATAGGTATGAAGTCCAAAATCTTTTTCTTCACACATTCAAACACCTTAATTTCAACTTATCCAAATATACTTCTCTCATTTTATTGTGTTCAGGGATGAGAACAAATCCTGTTCTAGTGCATGACTTTAGAGCATGTCTGAACATATCATCTCTCATTCCATTAATAGGTATACCGTTCTTTTCAAATGCCTCTGTCCATCACAGTATGGCCACTCATCAATGGTAATGAGTAAGAAAAAATTTTGGGTGCTACTCCTACTACTACGAATTTGAAGACATTTAAAGAGTGGCGTGAAAAGGCCAAGAAGGTTATGTATTGATTTCTTGTTAGTGTTTCAAACTCCATGATTGTGCATATACAAGATGCAGAGATGCCAAAGGGGGCATGGGATACATTGATGAAGATGTATAGCACCAATACCACTGCACAGAAGATGTAGCTCAAATAAGAATTGCATAATATGAATAGGAATAAGCTGAACATAAATGAGTATTCCATGAAGGTTAAAGGCCTTGCACATTCTCTTGGCTCAATTGGAGCACATGTTGATTATGAGGACTTAGTGTCTGTGACCTTGAATGGTCTTTAGAGAGAATATGCACAATTTGGACATCCATTGGAGTCCATGAGTCCTTTTCTAATTTTTAGGAACTTGTTGCTCTCTTGTTGAGTAAAGAGCAAAAGAATGGTAGTTTAGCCATAGGAAGTTCTTAAGAATAAGGTAGAGGAAGAGGTTGTTTTGGTGGCCGCTCAAAAATCAAAACCAACAGCAACAACAGGAAAACCAATCCTATGGAGGAACACTTGGCAACTCTAGACATAGGGGAGCCAAAGAGGATGTAGTTCTTAGTAAAGGAACCAACAGGTAGATAGCAACACAGAGTGCTATTATTATGGAAAGCTTTGACATAAAGAGAAGAACTGCTATAAAAAGAAGAATGACATAAAAAATGAAAAGTGGCAGCAAAGCAACTATGCATCATCCAGTGGGCATGCGGATGATAGAAATGAGTGCCTTTTTGTGATGCAACACATGTTTTAGCTCCATTACAGAAAATGTTGTAGATTGCAAAAATGTATGATTTGTTGACTCATGTGCTTCTAACCACATGACCAGTCATGGTCAATGGTTTAATGATTTTAAAAACTTGGAAAAGCTAGGTTATGTTGAAACAAGTGATGATATGGCTCATCCAATTGCATAGCTTGGTGTAAGGTGCCATTGACTATGTAGGATGGAAGAACAAAGTACTTGTTAGATGTACTTCATGTTTCTAACATCACCAAGATTTTGGCTCGGGGGGTGCACCTCAAAAAATGTAAGTCTACCACGTGCGATCATTAGGTGGGGTTTTTTTAATCCAAAATATTGGGTAAATTTACAGAAATACAATTACAAGAGGGGTATTTTACTTGTACTTTGGAAAAAAACCCGTAAGTCTATAAAGAAAAAGGGGTAGTTTTATCAGCTCAAAATTCACAGATAAGGGGTTTTTTAAATACCCCTTGAACGCACGTCATAGGAGGGGCTTCCATATAGTGCACCCCCCCGAGGATTTTGGTCTCAATTGGCCAAATAGTTGAGTAGGGTTTGTAGGTTAGATTCAATCTTGAGGGGTGCTTTGTTGAGGATTTGAAAAATCAGTGCCACTTGGTTGCAAAAGGCAACAAAAATGGTAGAATGTTTACCTTGGATGCTAATATCCCAAAGGTGCAAGCTACTATGTGTCCTTGTGTCCTCTCTCTTTTGTGAGTTGTGAAGAAAGCTACAGTCGAGTCTCCACCCTCTCTCCCTAGTTCTTTACAACAACTACATCTGTATGCCAAAGTAGCCCATGGCTTCAATTACAAAAAAAAAACAATCAAATTCATAAGCATAAGAAAGCCCATGGCTTCAATTACAAAAAATATATACAACCACATCCTCAATACAGAGGTGATACCATAAGTCCGAGTACTCTTTAGATGCATCAGATGACAAGCTACTCCCTCCATTGTTAGATGAGCTCGTATCAGTATACATGTCCAATGAGTTCTCACCCTCTCATTCATGTCCATGAGCAGTGGCAGTGGTGGGAGGATCAATAGCAGCAGGAGCATCAGCAAGTGCACCAGCAACTTGTACGTGTTCAAGTAAGATATCATATATAAATGTGTATATATAATGCAAAAATCAATAAACCAAAATTATCACTTTAGAGGTTTCAAGTACCCATCAACTATACGGTCTCATGGCTTCCTCAAACTACATATCCGTAATATGTTCCTTAATTCTGAAGAGGCCCATGTGTCATGTCTCTTATGTTGGCAAGCATACACAATCTCGTGCGATGTGGGCTTCCTCGCCATAACTCGTCACTGTAAGATAATAGAGTTCGTAAGATTAAAACAATCATAGAACCAATGCAAATAATAAATCAAATAAGGTTTAGAGATACTTACGAACTCTGCATCCCATGACTCAATGCCTGCTCCACATGCTCCTACACGAAAGCAATTTTGAAAAAAATGGCCCATCAATTGACCACCAATGACAAAATGATAGAGCTAGACAGAACTCTTATCCTTCTCATGACAAATTGTAAGAAGTACATACTGGTAGAAGACAAAGGAAGCACCACGAACATTTGAATAAACAAAGGAAAGCAAAGGAAAGGGCAAGGTCAAAACACAAAGAAAAGGATGCTCACCTCTAGAAAGGTACCTCCTCCTTCTGAATTAGCTTATGTGTATGTCCTCTTCCACACCCGAGCAGCTATCCTCAGAGTTCTCCCTTGGATGTATGCTTGGTGGCAAAACTTTGAGAGTGAGATATGAGTGTTGGATATACAAGTTTAAAATGAGAAAATGACGGCCACATTTAGGTTTGATGTAGATGGGCATGTGTAGAAGTGCGTAAAAGTGCATGTAAGTTTATTATAGTTGTGCAAATAGACACATTTTGACACAATGTATATGCGCTTATAGATGCATTTTAATATAGAGTTTATGCACTCATACACACAACATAGAGACATTTTCTACCCAATCTACAAGTAGTTTATGGATGGATGTCTACTAATGAAACAAGAAATCACATAGACATATACTACCAAAAACTATTCGTGGATGTGTTTTCTTTTGTATGAATAGGATGTCATCAACCTCCTCGAGCACTTCTGGTGAAGATGAGTCAATGTGTCACCACAATCATGATGTGTGGTTGGGACAAAGGATCAAGTGTATGTGTAATTGATGTCAAGGATGCATTGTTCGTCACGTCAAATTACATTGAATCACATCACCATGTATGGGGAATGGAATCAAACAGGTTTAGAGGTGAGTAAAAGTAAATTGATGGTGTCCAAATTATTGAAGTTTTCATATATGCTATAATTGGAGCAAGATGCAATACCACACCTTAACATGGTGTCCTACGCTCAGCATGAGCATGCAAACTATCGACGATATGGTGCAAGAGCTTCAAGATCTACCATCAAAGATGAGTGGAACGGGATGACAATAGCCCTCCACTCCATGAAGTCATGGAAGAGGAAGTGTTTGATGATATGGTGTGGTATCTTTTTAGGGATGATCCCAAAAAGATGGATGGCGATGATATGGAACAAGAAAATCATTAGATAGCTTCATCGACACCAGTATTTGAAGTGTACATGTTCTCTATTCTACCTGCTTCACTTGAATTACTCAATCAATAAATAGTTCATGGATGGAACAATGCAAGTCTTAATGCATTACTGAAGTAGGCATTCCATTTTTTAAGTTAGAACTAGAAGCTATTCAGCTCGCAATGATTAAATCTCAATATGTTTTAATCATTTATGATATTGGGTGAAGGCTATTATCACACATGCTTCCAAAGGGGAATAGACTACCAACCTCAAGAGATATAGCATAGAAGGAGGCTCAACATTGTCCCACTTGTGCCGAGGCAAGGTTTAGAATAGATGTCAAGAGTTTTGATGTACCTCGTAAAGTCTTGCGACATTTTCCTATAATTCCTCGCATTAAGCACATGTTCAAGTGCAAATCTATACTAGAGCCCATTTTGAGGCATTCCTCGCATCAATCAGAAAATGGCATGTGGAGAATTCCCAAAGACACTCCTACTTGGATGCATATTGAAGATGAGTGGCCCAACTTTAAAATAGAGCCCAAGAACTTGAGACTTGGACTAGGTATAGATTGTGTGAATCCATTTGGTTTCAAATGCACCACATACAATGTGTGGCCAGTTGTGCAAGTGAATTACAATCTTCCACCATCAATGGCGATCAAGAAGGGACATCTTTTGTTATCCCTTTTAATTCTAGGGAAATTTAAAGTAAAGCACATGGATGTCTATCTTGAACCATTGATCGATGAGTTGGAGGAACTATGGAGAGGTGTTGCACAGGTTGACGTTAGTAGGCCTCCCTCCTCTTGACACTTTGACTTGAAAGCGATGTTGATGTAAACAATGCATGACTTCCTAAGATGCATCCATCTTGCCAATCAACCAGTGAGGTTTTGTTGGGTACCAAGTACAATAGAGCCAAATGGTCTACATGAAACACAAATGGTCTTCCCAACAAATTGTGTCAAAACTTGTGAACAGAGTAGACCATTCCTAGATCTTTCCACTCAATAACGGAGTAGTTCTTCTCTATTTCAGAGAGTCATTGACTCGCATAATAGACTGGTCGATACCAGTTTTGTTGGTACTCCTACATCAACACACTTCTAATGGCCACATTTAAGACCGCAAACACATGGAACACTTTCCTCCAATTGGGAGGAACCGCCACTATGGCACATAATAACTAAATCTTTAGTCTTTATTAGGCCTAGTCACATTCTTCCATCCATATGAAATTCCTTGGTTCAGCTTTAGCAGTTACATTCAAAGGTATTGCCATGTGTGCCGAGAATCGCAAGTGACGGCTATGCCAACAAATTTGTCCCAAAAACCAAAGGCATTCTTTTAGAGTAGCTAGGGCTACTGCTTGCATCACAGCTACCACTTTGACTGGATCTATTGCAATTCCGTCTATGGAAATGACATGACTCAATAACCTCCCACTCTTCACCGCAAAGGCACACTTTATTGGATTGATGCTAAAAGAAACCTCACGACATCGTTGAAAGTAGAGTTGCGAGTATTGAATGTGCTATAGAAGGGCACCAAAGATTCTAAGATCATCTAGAAAGATTTGCATGAAGTCAATGAGATACGGTCCAAAAATTTCATGCATGTCCCTCAAAAAAATGGTTGGGACATTCTGCAATCCAAACCACATTACTATGCACACAAAAACTCCCCATGCAATATAAAGGCAATTTTAGCCCAATCATCTAGAGCCATCTACATTTGGCTATAGCCAATGAAACCATCCCAAAAAGAGTAGAGTTCATGACCTACAACATCATCCAAAATAGAATCCCACAACACCAATGATTGCCATTATAATGGCAGAGGGCAAAGAGCTTACAGACAGGCACATTGGCTAGTGACACCGACCAAAGAACTAATAGCATTGTTTGGCCAAAATGAGGGAACTTGAACATTGCAAGGGATGGATTGACCTAAGAGATGTCTGTTTTACATGGAGGAAGGGCATTGGCAATCTAAATGATTTGAAGCTACGGAGTATGACCGGTAGAAAGAAAAATGTCAGATGCTCAGTGGCAATATGCGGACCACCTCTAAGGTGCAAATTGCAGAGGAAGTATGTGCAGCAATACTGGAGGTGAACATTGTCACACACATAGGGGCTCTCAATGGTCTACAATTAGAAGTGGTAAACATGAATAATCATGCCAACCGACCTCCTCGAGATTGTGCCAATGTGGTTTGCCATGGATGTAATCAGAAAGGGCATTACAAAAATGAATGCCCAAATGGTCCATGATTGAATCTACTTGGCGAATCAAACGCTAAAAATTTAGACATAGAGGTGCTAGACCTTGATAAAAGGGCACATGTTGAGGAAGCTCCAAGTCGTAAGCCTAGTCATCCAAAGAAAAGGGTGACGATTGCTGATCTGCCCATAGCCAAAGAAGTGGAGATGGCCGAAAGTTCTGCCGGCCCTAAGGTGCCGAAGAAGTAAGTGGAAACCTTCACTTCCCTCTTAGAGAAGGATAAGAAGACTACTCAATAGTAGATGATCTTGCACATCGCACCATGAATATCACTTTACCCCAACTTGTCGCACTCAATCCATGAGTTCAAAGAGAATTACAATAAAGCATATCCACACAGAAGTCTAAGTGAATTGGAAAGGTATGTGATATTTCCACCATCTTTGAAGATATCAACCGCTACCCTCATACGGTTGATATGAGTATAAATAATTGCCGAGTAAAGAATGTATGTGTGGATGGTGGTGTTGCATGCAATGTAATGGTACCTAGGATTATGAATGCACTCAACCTCAAGTGCACTAGGAAGTCATCGACCCGAATCAAAGTAGCAGATGGATGAAGGTTGCACACACATAGTGTTATTGAGGACCTACCCATCACAGTTAATGGTGTTACAACCGATCTAATTCCACTTGACATGATGATTTTGATTCATTCAAAAGGCTCTTGAAACCACTTTGCAAAATTTGAGCGATGGATTACAATGTTGATTATTTCATGGCAAGAGTTCATTTTTCAAAGTCATACAAATTTAGCCAGATAATAAGTTAGGAACAGGAACAAGGACCCAATTTTGGGCTATGTTGTGAATACCCACTGATAGCCATCTTTTATCATTGTGAATTGCACCCAAGTCATTCAATCACCAGGGCACAGCTTTGCATGTTTTTGTGTGACCATATCTTCATGATGATTAGCTCTATGCCTACATTTCAACTCATGGGTGTGGTTGATTTCATTCAAATGGGCTAGACTCGCAATTTGAAGTAAAAATAGGTGCCACCCATGCTATTGATGATGAAAATGAAGTTTTATCTAGCTGTGCGGTAGATCAATTAAGCCTCACACAAATAACACATAGCACTTCCATTAATCCGAGCAACAATTGTCCAAATTTATACAATATCATGAGAAAGCACCCACAAGAATGAAAAGCTGAATTTGATTTAGATGAACTTCTTAGTGATTCTCAACAAAATCTTAATGTTTATGTGTGAAAGCTTTCTCCTATTTGCAAAATGTGCAAAGGCAAAATTGGGCACATCATAATAAATAAGCAGTTAGTTTAGGGTTTAATAAATAAACTCTCTTATATGCATATGGAGGGAGATGCATATGCATAATAAGAGGGATATGAACACGTTGACATAAATCATAAACTACCAAGACATAAATAGTCATGAGCCATAGCCTATCACGACATAAACTATCATGAGCCATAAAATGCATATGAAGTGTCATATATTGATACAAAAAACTTTTTCTATCTATTTACATGACATGGCAATTTATGCCATCATAGATTACAATGTCATCTCAAAATTTCGTGAGGTCTATCTACATCATATGCTAGAATTCAGGGGATCTAAATCCAATAATATTTATACAAAACAAGGCACCTCGTAGTTTTGAGGCCCTAAAGTCAAGATATGTAAGGTGCAATGGATTCATGACACGGTCCTGCTCTTGGAACACACTCCCCATGCATGCCATGGTGATGCATAGGCATGAAAGGATAGGGCTCCCTAGAGAATGCATGCACAAGCATCAAGGCGAGGTAGAGAGGACCGCCATTGCAAGCACTCCTCTCACCACAACTTTAAACATAAACATGCTGTGTTCCATCTCTGTACAACGTGAGCACATTGCATAAGCATGATGCACCACATCAATGCATGGTGCATTGCCTATGTGTACCATAGGTCCTCACTAATAATAACTAGACCTACAAGGCACATATCAAGGAATAAGTGGATAGCCCATAGAGTAGCCTACATTTTTTAATCCTTTCAAGTAATTTGTGGCACTATTCTAAAAATTTCAAGTACTTTAAAGTACTTGAAATGGATGATGAAGTGATTTTCCCTCTTTACCAATACTTCAAAGCAATTTTGTAAGGCTTAGAAGTACTTCAAAGTTACTTACAAGGTAAAGTGCATTTTTGTCCTTTCAAGTACCTTATGGCACTATTCTAAATAGTTCAAGTACTAAGTACTTTTCATGGATGATGAAGTGTTTTTTTCCCTTTTTAAGTACTTCAAATCATTTTTCGAAGGCATTGAAATACTTCAAAGTACTTTTCAAGGTAGATGAACTTTTTTTATCATTTCAAGCAAATTATATTCTTTTCTACTCCTTGAAAGCACTTTTCTGAGGCTTTGAAGTACTCCATAGTACTTTATAAGGTAGGCAAAGTATTTTCATCTTTTCAAGTGCTTTGTAGCACTAGTGTACTTCAAAGTACTTTAGAAGCATGTTATATTGATGTTAAGTCCATTCAAATACTGTTCATAATGTTTTTAGGGTTTTAAGTACTTCAAAGTACTTTCCATGGTTTATATTGATGTTAAGTCCATTCAAATACTGTTCATAATGTTTTTAGGGTTTTAAGTACTTCAAAGTACTTTCCATGGTTTATAGTATTTGAAAGTGATTTGCTACTAACAAAGGAACTTTCAAAGGATTGCATGAATGGAAAGGGAAAATTAAGATTTTTTAGTAGTATCATCACTTGCAAGGATTGGAGATTTTCTTTTGTTGTTGAGTTAGGAAAAATGCCACATTGATTACACTTTTTGACACATTTCCATTTGTGATGCCATCTTCACAGACTCAACCATGTCAAGCTAGGGATTAATGGCAACCATGTTTGTCTCTAGGGTTTTCAACTCCAACAAAAACATCATCACTATACTAGATGCACCTTCTTGTCAAAGCATAGCATCCCTTTGATTTTTGTACTCAGCCTTTGTTGTCTTTGAGACTTCCTCCTTTTCAACAAAATTGCTCATCACTTGGGCAACCATTGCCTCTACCAATTCCATGTGTTTTGCAAATGGTGTGCAATGCTTTTTTGCTTTGATTTGAAAGGGTTCAATTTCACGGACTCCTACTAGGGCATTGAGGTCGTCACACCAGTAGGCCCATTGGCCTTTCTCCAATACTCAATCTTTCTAGGCAGGCGACCCTGTTGGCTCATGACAGTCTTTAAAATATTATGTCTAAAGGCTATCCAAGCAATTCGGTGCCCTTTTGGGTCATCTTTAGCTGCCAGACATGTTTCATAAGCAAATCACTTTGCAAATCTAGAGGCCAACTCATTGTTGGGTGGAATCCCTTGATATACGTTGTGATAAAGGAGTCGACACTTCTCAAAAAACTCAAGATGCACCATGCTCAAAAAAAGCTTGCTATCCTTTACATGAATACAAATAGCTAGGAATTGTTAGGCAGATCCGTTTCACTCATATGAGCTAGGAGCTTGCCTACCAAGCTCAATCCATACTCACCATTGAGCTCATGCTGTTGTGCAAAAGCGAGTCAATCGAGGATATTCAAACGGAGCAGAGATTGCCACTTCCTACATATGTAGCCAAATAATAAATGCAAAAACATGGATTTTACAAGTAGCTAAAAACAATGATAAAAGAAAAAAATCTATTTTCTTTCAACGGATTGCCTTGCAGAAGAGATTGTGATGAAGATGTAGTTGGCTTGGCATCATCTAACAGACTCTTGCCCTTTTTGGGTGGTGTTTTCATATTGGGAGGTTCTAGGTGCAACTTAATAGAGGATTTATAGTTTGTCCAATTGCATGTGATACCAACTGAAGTAACATCTACTATATGTTATAATTGTAGAAATGCCTATATTCTCACATTTTCACATGGCATATTATTAGTCACTCATCACTTGTGGACTAAGACAATAGAGATGGATATGTATTTATTGTACTCCTTGGTTTTTACTTTTTAAAGAGTAAGATCCAATGCCATTAATGTTGATGTGTGAACCACATTAAGTGAGGCACAAATTACCCCGTATAACAGAATAATACCTGATCCAGCTACTGGTTACGGTAGTCATCCCAATTTGTACCACTGATCATTGGCGTACTGAATCGAAAAGTTATCCAACTTTTCAAAACAAAGCTAGAAGCTAATATGTAATTATCGTGATTTGCTTAATCGGTATCACATTGATGGAGAATTTGGAAATCCCAACTTTCTGAGGCACAAAAGTAACTCAAAACTTGTGCGATACTAGCCACTTTATACTGAAAATAACATAATATCTAATCTAAATCCCCGTAAACAAATATGCAAATGCAAGCTAGATAACTTCATTACTTTTCACCACGGTGATCTCAGTTTGAATGACATCTTGATGAGGAAGTGGGATCTTACTGCATGCATCAAAGGATTCTACCGACAGGAGAAGCTTCGTTTCTGACAGAGAAAAAATTGTGGGCCTTTTAACATTCAAATGCACAGGGTCTTTCTGTCAATTCATATTGTTCTACAGAATCCTGCCTTTGTCATGCTAGGTATTGAGGATAAGTTGATCACCTGTGCAACAGATGAAGTGCCTGCAGCCTGATCATACGACGATCTGTATAATGATCTTCCCCTGATCCTACCTCTGAGGACGGAAGGAAACAAACCATTGAAAGAAATTTCCCGGTAAAGCTTTCAAGGATCTGAAGGACAGAAGCTCATGGTGATAATGATTATCCATCATTCAAGAATCATAAGGCAAATGAACTATCAGGAACTCCAGCAAGAGAGAATGGTGCAGCTCTTAAGTTTTGGTGTGCGCTGCAAAATTGTTGATGAAGTGGGTTCTGTGGATTGTTTACCACCATCTCTTTTGCTGAGCTTGTTCTACTTCTTTGAGCTTGTTCAAGTGATACCAGTAAGATGCAAATCCAATAGCTGTCATTATAGCAGACACAAATACTACAATACACAGAAGCCTCGGCCATAGCCCTGCTCGCACCCTCACCTTCATCACCCACTCTTTGGCACAGCAAACTATCCTATTTCCCAACCTCGTCAGCTTCTTTAGTTCACCTGTATTGCTAGCGAATTTTGCATGCCTTCCCTCCATGCTAAAAATTGGTGTTAAGCTTGCGGGTTGCTCCTTCTGCAGCTTAATAAAGTAGCCTTTATCAGCTTCCTGTCTGCCTTCCACTTGATCAACTATTTGCAGTGTATCCGAGCCGTCATCACATATCGAATGGCCAGAACTGTCGTAGAATGATCTTGTATCCTTCCTCCCAGCAACTCCTGCATCTAACTGATGAAGTATCTCACCATGGCTTAGGTTCCCTACGAGAGATGCAATCCCTTCTTGATGCGGGCCTTGTAACTCATCATGGTTTGCTGGCCAGCAAGAAACAAGGTGGATTACGATAATGGAACGCTCTCTTCCTTGTTTTCTTCAGAAGATTCTCTAGGAGGCGTCACAATATCGGTGTACTGGTCTTTCACATGTTTGAAGGAAGCAGCACGGCTGCGTGTGGTGACTGTGCTACTTGTGGACGGTCTTTTTCCATGAATGTTTGAGTAAGTACTCTGATCGGTCGCCTTGAAGATGTAAGGGATAGCAAATAAGCGCCGGGCAATTGTATTAAGCAAACCCAATACTTCGTGAGGAAAGATTCATTCGACAATGCACCGTACGTTTGCCTTACCTGATCAGTTGTGGATCTTCTCCTGCGAGACGTCTTCGATTTAACAAGCTCGTTCTCCAATTGTGCATGTGTATGTATGGCAAGAGACTGATAGAATTCTTTACTTTGTCTCTGCAAGCATAATTAAAGATTGTGAGAGGAAGAGGTTAACAATGAATCAATCTCTGCCAGCTTCCGGCAAAATAACATGCGGGCGACGACCAGATTTCAAATGAAAAACGGAACCAGATACAAGAAACAGCCAAGAGAATTATGTCAAAAAGTATGAATGTGGATGTTTTATGTAATACCCGAGGCAGGGGGACGTGATGAGCTTGGAGCCATTCTTTGAGTTCGGAAACCTTCATGTTCTCAAGCTCTTGCAGGGAGGCATCCATGAGGGTGCGTGTGCAGCAGCTGCACACCTTGCTTGGAACGGTTGCATATGAGACGGAGATTTGCCAAGATTCACCCTGCATGCATTTCAGGACCGTCCGATCCCATCTTCATCAACACCACCACAATTTAAATCCCATAACGGCCCTCCATCCTCCAACGGCTCTCAAAAACTCCACGCAGAGCCAGTTTTGGACATACTAAAGCCCTGCTCTTAACAAGGTTAACCCGTTAAAATAGCACAAAATTTCTAATGCGTTGCAAAAGGGAAAGAAACGAGTACACTGAAAGGGAGAAAAAGCAAATGAAAGTAACTAGGGTGGGTAGGCAGGCCTGAGTACATGCCAAGAACCACTGTGAAGGACGCACAAACACGAGAAAACAAAGTAGACAACAAGTTAATCGGAATGAAACAAATTATTGCAAGATGTACGTGTTTGGAATGGTCCAAAATCAAGGTCAAATCATCTAATTGCACTAGAATAGATGATGAAAGGTTTAAAGTTGTATCAGAAAATAACCATATTTGCCATGCCCTTCTCAAACTTGTGGATGAAGTTCTTCTTCCTACTACTAGCTTACCAAGATCCATTGAAGACTAGATTAGATGATCACAATTTATTAAATGGATTTCTAGATGTAGTAAGTTTTTCAAGTAGCTCTGGCCAAGTGTGTGATTGTGGGGCTTGTTGCAAGGGTTAATCAACTTGATTCTTAAATTAGCAGAAAAAGAGAAATTCCAAATGAATCATGCTAAAAGTGATTGGAGTGCGAGGATTGATTAGAATGTTTCTAAAATTGGCGGAACTAAAGACAAATCATGTTAAAAATGATTGGAATGTGACACTAGTGTATTTCCAAGAGAAAGATAGCTGAAGTAGCACGAAGAAATTGATAGAAGGCATCAATAACGATTCTATAAATGTTCCTATATGAAGGATAGTAACATTTTTTAAAATTGTTAATGGAACAAGCAAGGTAATTGCAATATCTATGCCCCAACTCAAGTGTCTTTGATTTCTTTGCAATGGGGAATACTTATTGTC
Source organism: Cibotium barometz (assembly GCF_041138505.1). Classification (NCBI taxonomy): domain Eukaryota; kingdom Viridiplantae; phylum Streptophyta; class Polypodiopsida; order Cyatheales; family Cibotiaceae; genus Cibotium; species Cibotium barometz. Next base: position 29,032,320 of record NC_141109.1, read on the forward strand.
ACTATGCCTTTATGCACGTAAACGGAATTCCTCCATGTAGATTCTAAGAACTTGATGAGTAGATGCGCTCACAAATAGTTGCTACAAAACTTGACATACTTGGAAGCTGCAAGATTGAAGGGAGAAAAATTTGACAAGTCCTTTGGAAGGTTGAAGATTGAAGGAAATGACGAGTGGAAGCTTCTCCATCAAAAACATGTGACTATGGATTTACACCTATGGTTTTTGGTCTTCCTTGCAGCTATAGTAATAACGCGTCAAATCTTCTAGCTACACATAATCTCATTCACATTTTTTTGTTCTTTCTACATCATCATATTTAATCATCTTATTGTTGATTGCTCAAACAATTGTGCCTACAATGTCATCATGATTAGATGCATCTTCTAATAGCCAAACATGGCAAAACTATGGTGACATTTCAAAGACACAAATCTTTCACAGATTCTTTTGATTCTGCTAAAAATTGTGCTCTTGTCAACAAACACATAAGCACAAGATCTTGCACTGATGCATGCTTTCCCCTCTCTCTCTCTCTCTCTCTCTCTCTCTCTCTCTCTCCCTCCCCTCTTTTCTATCAAAATTCTACATAGATGATATGCTGAACAAACAATAACTCAAATGTGGAGCAATAGTTGTGTGTGAATATCTAAGCATTCATCTACGCAAAAACATGCTTCTTGAAAGCTTCTTTTGAAGATTGAGACTATGGGTTCAAACCTAGAGAGAAATGGGAAGAACACAAAGTAATACCACTCTGCAAACCTAGAACCCCTCGAATCAATCATGTGGCATGTTGGACAGAATAATTTTTATGCCCATTTGCAGATGACAGCAACGCATTTTTCAATCCAAGCTCGCATGGTTCTCCAAAACCCAACAATCTATGAAAGAATAATACATTTGCTTCATAAACATCCCCATACTTTGAGGAAAGCAATGATTAGGAGAAACATTTCCCTGGATGTGGCATGGTGGTTCTAGAATCGAATATATATTTAAGCTACATAGTTTGCTACTGAGGCAAACCCTTAAAAAAATTCTCAAGAAGCGGATTCCATTTCAGACATCAAAGCAACACATTACCAATATTCTTCTTCATAAAAAATGACAACATGCATTCTTCGATCTTTCACAAATGGTCATGCTTGTGAGAAGACGGACCTCGAAACACCAGGCCGAAGTTATAGGGACCTCCTCTCTATAAGCTCCATGAAGAGCGCTATTTTTTGCTTATGTAAAGAGGTAGCGAAGTCCTTCACTACAAGGGATCAAGCTCATATCCACGATGCTAGCCACGTAAAATGACTTGTGAAAAAAAGGTAGCAGGCTGTGAAGTAGCATGTGTATGATTGCAGCCACAGACATGCATGTAAAAACACATGTATGAGCAAGTAGAAACGTGCTATACATGAGTGTATACATGCATTTTGCTAGTGTTGTTGTGTTGATATACGTGTTTGCACGTGCTTATACACGCGATCTTGATAGACTTTATGCGCATATACATGCGATCTTGACAGACTTTATGTGCATATACATGCGAACAGAGAGCAAAATAAAAATTCTAGAGAGTACTATTTGGTGCTTGATTGCTATTCCAGCATTCCAGCACCAAATAGCACTCTTTGAATTTTTTTTTGGGGTGCATGGCACCATCGGTAAGGAACATTTTACCATCCACAGAGAACATTTTGTGCATTGTGAAGACACGAGTCAAGAATGTCATGAATGTCAACATTATCAATATACAATTTAAGACAAACATGAATGCAATACTATCAAAATTTGAGGAGTGCTAAAATAAATCCTATTGGGATTCCAAGAAAGATCAAATTTTGGTGGAATAACTATAAGATTCTATTGTATGTTGATGGATCTGTGCATTTTAATAGAGCAAATGGATCGCAGTTCTACACTAGAGCTACTAATGGGCAATTTCCTTATATGCTTCCCAACTTGGATACAGAACTGAGTAATTTCCATCATTTCTATGGTCTAGAATGATTCCAAGACTGGTCATTGTACATAGTCATTTTGGTTCTATACATAGTAACATCCTCCAATAGTTCACATTCCAAAACGTACACAAAGAATCGACAAAAGTCAGGCCTAAAAATATCTTAGATTAATCGGCTCCCTCAAAAGCTACTAATGATGCCATAGTCTTGTGTATTTCTCTTATCATCAATTTTGTAGTTTGTAGGGAAGAAGGGGGAGGATCCAGATGCTCACATTTGCCAATTTGGCGTGTATGAATTAAATAATGTGGCTATCGATCCCGTGAGGCAAGCTACTGTGTTTGAGGCTACGCTAGAAGGGAAAATGGCAAGGTGGATATACGAGTATGCGGTACACTACTTTGCAAACTTTGATGCCATACGAAACGCATTCTTGTGGAGATTCCACAGGGAGAAAACAACTCTGTAGATTATTGAAGGTCTATGATTAGTAGACCAAGGAGATGATGAAGTTCAAGACTATGCTACATGGTTCTGACAGATGTTGCAGCGTGTGCCTCAGGCTCAACATCAAATAGCGGAAGTGCTAAATGATTTCTTCATTTTCAGACTTTCTCATCGCTTAGAATGGCTATGGCAATAGTGGATTGAGTAAATACCACATTGGAAGATCTTATACCCCAGGCGATCAGAGGAGGCGAGTCCTTGCATGGAAGAGTAGTGCCCAGCAAACCAACAAAGCATGTTAGTAAGAAAAGAAGCATAACCGCCACATTGAGGTAATGGAGTCTACTAGTTCAAACGACAATCCTAATGAAGATAGCAGTGAAGAGTTGGAGGCTAACAAAGAATAGAGGACCAAAATATCCCCTAAAGGTGGGAAGGTAACTTGGTGGCATCCATAATCTTCACGCTTGTTGCTCACAATTGGCATCCTCATAATCATCCACTTCCAAATCCGTCCTTTGCATCCATATTTGTTACCTTTTTTGTCATCAACCTTCAAAATACGAACTTTGTCTTCCTCAACTCTTCCATAAGCTATTGCATTTCGACATGGCCTTGTTTATGGAGGATGACATGGCTATGCTAGAGCGTGTTGCATAAGCTAGAAGCATTCAAGAATTTCAAAATCTAATTCAATTTCTTTTGTCTTGGTATAGTGTACTATGTTCAATGCTATATATGGTGTAAGGGCAAGCATTTTTCAGAATATAAACAAGTACTCTACATATATTAAAAAGTGCTTACTTATCTTTAATAATGTCAAAACAAAGAAATTAAAATCTTCGAATTTTTTATTGAATAGGTTATATTTAAACCAATGGTAGACAATAGTAGATGGCAGTTCTTTGTCCCTATTATGCCACATTCCAAAGCAATGTAAAGTACATTTACTAATATGGAGCATGTGGAGGATGATCATGGAAATGGAGGTGAGGATGATAGTAATATGAGTGAAGAGGTGGATCATGAGATGAGATATAGATGATCATAAGATGAGCTAGCTATTGGTGTTGTTGATTTTCATGAGCACATCAACGCTTCAAGTGGAATGTATCTATTTGTAAATCCTGACATTCAAAATGGTGATATTGAAGTGGATAGTTTGGCAAGAGTGAATCTCATTGAGGATGAGATCATATCATAGGCCTCGTTGTATCATTTTTAATTTTTCTTCATTGAAAAAACCATATTATACAATGTCTCAGTCTCTTAAATATCAAAGCACTATTTTCTATCTAATTGAGTGATTGAATCCCATTCTAGCATTCAAGCAATAGAAGATTTATTATACATGAATGATTCAAGAAAAACATCAAATGATTTTTTTTTGCTGCATTACACCATCCACACACAAGATTTCATGCATTGCACCATCCACATAGAAGATTTATTATACATGAATGATTCAAGAAAAACATCAAATGAACTTAAGCGGTTGCATTATTAATACATGTGTGACAATTATTGAAATTTTATGTATGTTCAAATAAGCCCATGGCTTTCACTTACAAAAATATGTATACAACTATTGAGATATCAAGCTCCACCCTTGATGTATATCCTAGGTAACTATCATTTTATGTCACCATCTTTTGTTAGGTATACTTGTGACGTAGTTAGATAGCCACGTATGTTTGGATTGGGTTCACATATGAATTGTGTATTTTAGGGTTACACATGTAGTGTATACCCATCTCTCATTGTAGTGTTGTTTTGTGCTAAAGTTAAGATAGGCTTCATCCTCCAACCTTGTGTCCTCTCTCTTTTATGAGTTGTGAAGAAAGCTACAATCGAGTCTCTACCCTCTCTTCCTAATTCTTTACATGGTATCAGAGCTTGGTTCATGGTGAGGAGTTCAAGGAGCAAGAAGAGGCAAGCGGAGATCTCAAAACCCTGGTAAAAAGATCGGTGTCTCCTTTCTTTTGAGATTTTGGGAGCATACTGGTGCAGGTACACAATCATGAGTGCAAAGTGCAAAACCTCAGATTGAGATGTGCTTTGTTGTGAAGCACAAAAGCATTACCCGAGTGCATTACCTCAAATTGAGGCACCTTTGTTGTGAAGTACGAGAGCATTACTTGTGAAAATTTCCATTCCGAGACCATTTTAGCCTCTATTTTGGCATCGTGAAGTTTCAGCAGAGCAGGCACTCAAGAGAAGTGGCCGTTTTTGACTATGTATGCCCATTTTTTGCCATTGAGCGAAGTTGCAATAGAAAGATTGATGTGTGCCCCATTTTAGAGATTCTGAGAAACACAGGCCAGTTTTGGATTGTTGTTTTTATACATTTTCATCACTTGGTTTGATTCATGGTTGCTTGCCACCGCCCTTGTGAGGCAGAATTTTTGGTATTGCGAAATTGTTGTTGTTCGCCCTTATGAGGCAGAACTCTATTCTTTAATATTGCAATCATTGATTTTGACATTACAAAATGTCTGAGAATATATCCACAATTGTTAGTGAGAAGCTTGAGAAATACAACTTCCAAGCATGAAAGTTCACAATGACAAACTTCCTTATGAGAAACCACATGCACCATACTTTAAACCCCCTTTCATCATGGGCTACACTGAAAACCACAATGTATTACACTTGTTGCACTGAAAACCACAATGTATTACACTTGTTGCATTCATATTGAATCAGATGCCAAAGATCAGATCCTACATGCCTCCACCTTCCTTGCAGATGACACAAAACTATGGTGGCGTAATTACAAAGCTGATCAGACTAAAGGCAGCAATACTTTCGAAATCAACTCTTGAGAAGGCTTGCAATCCAGGATAAGAATCCAGTTTATATCGTATTAATTAACTAACATGCCTACAAATTAGTCCATCCATCAAATGCAAGTGTGCAACTGTAAATAGGTATGAAGTCCAAAATCTTTTTCTTCACACATTCAAACACCTTAATTTCAACTTATCCAAATATACTTCTCTCATTTTATTGTGTTCAGGGATGAGAACAAATCCTGTTCTAGTGCATGACTTTAGAGCATGTCTGAACATATCATCTCTCATTCCATTAACAGGTATACCGTTCTTTTCAAATGCCTCTGTCCATCACAGTATGGCCACTCATCAATGGTAATGAGTAAGAAACAATTTTGGGTGCTACTCCTACTACTACGAATTTGAAGACATTTAAAGAGTGGCGTGAAAAGGCCAAGAAGGTTATGTATTGATTTTTTGTTAGTGTTTCAAACTCCATGATTGTGCATATACAAGATGCAGAGATGCCAAAGGGGGCATGGGATACATTGATGAAGATGTATAGCACCAATACCACTGCACAGAAGATGTAGCTCAAATAAGAATTGCATAATATGAATAGGAATAAGCTGAACATAAATGAGTATTCCATGAAGGTTAAAGGCCTTGCACATTCTCTTGGCTCAATTGGAGCACATGTTGATTATGAGGACTTAGTGTCTGTGACCTTGAATGGTCTTTAGAGAGAATATGCACAATTTGGACATCCATTGGAGTCCATGAGTCCTTTTCTAATTTTTAGGAACTTGTTGCTCTCTTGTTGAGTAAAGAGCAAAAGAATGGTAGTTTAGCCATAGGAAGTTCTTAAGAATAAGGTAGAGGAAGAGGTTGTTTTGGTGGCCGCTCAAAAATCAAAACCAACAGCAACAACAGGAAAACCAATCCTATGGAGGAACACTTGGCAACTCTAGACATAGGGGAGTCAAAGAGGATGTAGTTCTTAGTAAAGGAACCAACAGGTAGATAGCAACACAGAGTGCTATTATTATGGAAAGCTTTGACATAAAGAGAAGAACTGCTATAAAAAGAAGAATGACATAAAAAATGAAAAGTGGCAGCAAAGCAACTATGCATCATCCAGTGGGCATGCGGATGATAGAAATGAGTGCCTTTTTGTGATGCAACACATGTTTTAGCTCCATTACAGAAAATGTTGTAGATTGCAAAAATGTATGATTTGTTGACTCATGTGCTTCTAACCACATGACCAGTCATGGTCAATGGTTTAATGATTTTAAAAACTTGGAAAAGCTAGGTTATGTTGAAACAAGTGATGATACGGCTCATCCAATTGCATAGCTTGGTGTAAGGTGCCATTGACTATGTAGGATGGAAGAACAAAGTACTTGTTAGATGTACTTCATGTTTCTAACATCACCAAGATTTTGGCTCGGGGGGTGCACCTCAAAAAATGTAAGTCTACCACGTGCGATCATTAGGTGGGGTTTTTTTAATCCAAAATATTGGGTAAATTTACAGAAATACAATTACAAGAGGGGTATTTTACTTGTACTTTGGAAAAAAACCCGTAAGTCTATAAAGAAAAAGGGGTAGTTTTATCAGCTCAAAATTCACAGATAAGGGGTTTTTTAAATACCCCTTGAACGCACGTCGTAGGAGGGGCTTCCATATAGTGCACCCCTCCGAGGATTTTGGTCTCAATTGGCCAAATAGTTGAGTAGGGTTTGTAGGTTAGATTCAATCTTGAGGGGTGCTTTGTTGAGGATTTGAAAAATCAGTGCCACTTGGTTGCAAAAGGCAACAAAAATGGTAGAATGTTTACCTTGGATGCTAATATCCCAAAGGTGCAAGCTACTATGTGTCCTTGTGTCCTCTCTCTTTTGTGAGTTGTGAAGAAAGCTACAGTCGAGTCTCCACCCTCTCTCCCTAGTTCTTTACAACAACTACATCTGTATGCCAAAGTAGCCCATGGCTTCAATTACAAAAAAAAAACAATCAAATTCATAAGCATAAGAAAGCCCATGGCTTCAATTACAAAAAATATATACAACCACATCCTCAATACAGAGGTGATACCATAAGTCCGAGTACTCTTTAGATGCATCAGATGACAAGCTACTCCCTCCATTGTTAGATGAGCTCGTATCAGTATACATGTCCAATGAGTTCTCACCCTCTCATTCATGTCCATGAGCAGTGGCAGTGGTGGGAGGATCAATAGCAGCAGGAGCATCAGCAAGTTCACCAGCAACTTGTACGTGTTCAAGTAAGATATCATATATAAATGTGTATATATAATGCAAAAATCAATAAACCAAAATTATCACTTTAGAGGTTTCAAGTACCCATCAACTATACGGTCTCATGGCTTCCTCAAACTACATATCCGTAATATGTTCCTTACTTCTGAAGAGGCCCATGTGTCATGTCTCTTATGTTGGCAAGCATACACAATCTCGTGCGATGTGGGCTTCCTCGCCATAACTCGTCACTGTAAGATAATAGAGTTTGTAAGATTAAAACAATCATAGAACCAATGCAAATAATAAATCAAATAAGGTTTAGAGATACTTATGAACTCTGCATCCCATGACTCAATGCCTGCTCCACATGCTCCTACACGAAAGCAATTTTGAAAAAAATGGCCCATCAATTGACCACCAATGACAAAATGATAGAGCTAGACAGAACTCTTATCCTTCTCATGACAAATTGTAAGAAGTACATACTGGTAGAAGACAAAGGAAGCACCACGAACATTTGAATAAACAAAGGAAAGCAAAGGAAAGGGCAAGGTCAAAACACAAAGAAAAGGATGCTCACCTCTAGAAAGGTACCTCCTCCTTCTGAATTAGCTTATGTGTATGTCCTCTTCCACACCCGAGCAGCTATCCTCAGAGTTCTCCCTTGGATGTATGCTTGGTGGCAAAACTTTGAGAGTGAGATATGAGTGATGGATATACAAGTTTAAAATGAGAAAATGACGGCCACATTTAGGTTTGATGTAGATGGGCATGTGTAGAAGTGCGTAAAAGTGCATGTAAGTTTATTATAGTTGTGCAAATAGACACATTTTGACACAATGTATATGCGATTATAGATGCATTTTAATATAGAGTTTATGCACTCATACACACAACATAGAGACATTTTCTACCCAATCTACAAGTAGTTTATGGATGGATGTCTACTAATGAAACAAGAAATCACATAGACATATACTACCAAAAACTATTCGTGGATGTGTTTTCTTTTGTATGAATAGGATGTCATCAACCTCCTCGAGCACTTCTGGTGAAGATGAGTCAATGTGTCACCGCAATCATGATGTGTGGTTGGGACAAAGGATCAAGTGTATGTGTAATTGATGTCAAGGATGCATTGTTCGTCACGTCAAATTACATTGAATCACATCACCATGTATGGGGAATGGAATCAAACAGGTTTAGAGGTGAGTAAAAGTAAATTGATGGTGTCCAAATTATTGAAGTTTTCATATATACTATAATTGGAGCAAGATGCAATACCACACCTTAACATGGTGTCCTACGCTCAGCATGAGCATGCAAACTATCGACGATATGGTGCAAGAGCTTCAAGATCTACCATCAAAGATGAGTGGAACGGGATGACAATAGCCCTCCACTCCATGAAGTCATGGAAGAGGAAGTGTTTGATGATATGGTGTGGTATCTTTTTAGGGATGATCCCAAAAAGATGGATGGCGATGATATGGAACAAGAAAATCATTAGATAGCTTCATCGACACCAGTATTTGAAGTGTACATGTTCTCTATTCTACCTGCTTCACTTGAATTACTCAATCAATAAATAGTTCATGGATGGAACAATGCAAGTCTTAATGCATTACTGAAGTAGGCATTCCATTTTTTAAGTTAGAACTAGAAGCTATTCAGCTCGCAATGATTAAATCTCAATATGTTTTAATCATTTATGATATTGGGTGAAGGCTATTATCACACATGCTTCCAAAGGGGAATAGACTACCAACCTCAAGAGATATAGCATAGAAGGAGGCTCAACATTGTCCCACTTGTGCCGAGGCAAGGTTTAGAATAGATGTCAAGAGTTTTGATGTACCTCGTAAAGTCTTGCGACATTTTCCTATAATTCCTCGCATTAAGCACATGTTCAAGTGCAAATCTATACTAGAGCCCATTTTGAGGCATTCCTCGCATCAATCAGAAAATGGCATGTGGAGAATTCCCAAAGACACTCCTACTTGGATGCATATTGAAGATGAGTGGCCCAGCTTTAAAATAGAGCCCAAGAACTTGAGACTTGGACTAGGTATAGATTGTGTGAATCCATTTGGTTTCAAATGCACCACATACAATGTGTGGCCAGTTGTGCAAGTGAATTACAATCTTCCACCATCAATGGCGATCAAGAAGGGACATCTTTTGTTATCCCTTTTAATTCTAGGGAAATTTAAAGTAAAGCACATGGATGTCTATCTTGAACCATTGATCGATGAGTTGGAGGAACTATGGAGAGGTGTTGCACAGGTTGACGTTAGTAGGCCTCCCTCCTCTTGACACTTTGACTTGAAAGCGATGTTGATGTAAACAATGCATGACTTCCTAAGATGCATCCATCTTGCCAATCAACCAGTGAGGTTTTGTTGGGTACCAAGTACAATAGAGCCAAATGGTCTACATGAAACACAAATGGTCTTCCCAACAAATTGTGTCAAAACTTGTGAACAGAGTAGACCATTCCTAGATCTTTCCACTCAATAACGGAGTAGTTCTTCTCTATTTCAGAGAGTCATTGACTCGCATAATAGACTGGTCGATACCAGTTTTGTTGGTACTCCTACATCAACACACTTCTAATGGCCACATTTAAGACCGCAAACACATGGAACACTTTCCTCCAATTGGGAGGAACTGCCACTATGGCACATAATAACTAAATCTTTAGTCTTTATTAGGCCTAGTCACATTCTTCCATCCATATGAAATTCCTTGGTTCAGCTTTAGCAGTTACATTCAAAGGTATTGCCATGTGTGCCAAGAATCGCAAGTGACGGCTATGCCAACAAATTTGTCCCAAAAACCAAAGGCATTCTTTTAGAGTAGCTAGGGCTACTTCTTGCATCACAGCTACCACTTTGACTGGATCTATTGCAATTCCGTCTATGGAAATGACATGACTCAATAACCTCCCACTCTTCACCGCAAAGGCACACTTTATTGGATTGATGCTAAAAGAAACCTCACGACATCGTTGAAAGTAGAGTTGCGAGTATTGAATGTGCTATAGAAGGGCACCAAAGATTCTAAGATCATCTAGAAAGATTTGCATGAAGTCAATGAGATACGGTCCAAAAATTTCATGCATGTCCCTCAAAAAAATGGTTGGGACATTCCGCAATCCAAACCACATTACTATGCACACAAAAACTCCCCATGCAATATAAAGGCAATTTTAGCCCAATCATCTAGAGCCATCTACATTTGGCTATAGCCAATGAAACCATCCCAAAAAGAGTAGAGTTCATGACCTACAACATCATCCAAAATAGAATCCCACAACACCAATGATTGCCATTATAATGGCAGAGGGCAAAGAGCTTACAGACAGGCACATTGGCTAGTGACACCGACCAAAGAACTAATAGCATTGTTTGGCCAAAATGAGGGAACTTGAACATTGCAAGGGATGGATTGACCTAAGAGATGTCTGTTTTACATGGAGGAAGGGCATTGGCAATCTAAATGATTTGAAGCTACGGAGTATGACCGGTAGAAAGAAAAATGTCAGATGCTCAGTGGCAATATGCGGACCACCTCTAAGGTGCAAATTGCAGAGGAAGTATGTGCAGCAATACTGGAGGTGAACATTGTCACACACATAGGGGCTCTCAATGGTCTACAATTAGAAGTGGTAAACATGAATAATCATGCCAACCGACCTCCTCGAGATTGTGCCAATGTGGTTTGCCATGGATGTAATCAGAAAGGGCATTACAAAAATGAATGCCCAAATTGTCCATGATTGAATCTACTTGGCGAATCAAACGCTAAAAATTTAGACATAGAGGTGCTAGACCTTGATAAAAGGGCACATGTTGAGGAAGCTCCAAGTCGTAAGCCTAGTCATCCAAAGAAAAGGGTGACGATTGCTGATCTTCCCATAGCCAAAGAAGTGGAGATGGCCGAAAGTTCTGCCGGCCCTAAGGTGCCGAAGAAGTAAGTGGAAACCTTCACTTCCCTCTTAGAGAAGGATAAGAAGACTACTCAATAGTAGATGATCTTGCACATCGCACCATGAATATCACTTTACCCCAACTTGTCGCACTCAATCCATGAGTTCAAAGAGAATTACAATAAAGCATATCCACACAGAAGTCTAAGTGAATTGGAAAGGTATGTGATATTTCCACCATCTTTGAAGATATCAACCGCTACCCTCATACGGTTGATATGAGTATAAATAATTGCCGAGTAAAGAATGTATGTGTGGATGGTGGTGTTGCATGCAATGTAATGGTACCTAGGATTATGAATGCACTCAACCTCAAGTGCACTAGGAAGTCATCGACCCGAATCAAAGTAGCAGATGGATGAAGGTTGCACACACATAGTGTTATTGAGGACCTACCCATCACAGTTAATGGTGTTACAACCGATCTAATTCCACTTGACATGATGATTTTGATTCATTCAAAAGGCTCTTGAAACCACTTTGCAAAATTTGAGCGATGGATTACAATGTTGATTATTTCATGGCAAGAGTTCATTTTTCAAAGTCATACAAATTTAGCCAGATAATAAGTTAGGAACAGGAACAAGGACCCAATTTTGGGCTATGTTGTGAATACCCACTGATAGCCATCTTTTATCATTGTGAATTGCACCCAAGTCATTCAATCACCAGGGCACAGCTTTGCATGTTTTTGTGTGACCATATCTTCATGATGATTAGCTCTATGCCTACATTTCAACTCATGGGTGTGGTTGATTTCATTCAAATGGGCTAGACTCGCAATTTGAAGTAAAAATAGGTGCCACCCATGCTATTGATGATGAAAATGAAGTTTTATCTAGCTGTGCGGTAGATCAATTAAGCCTCACACAAATAACACATAGCACTTCCATTAATCCGAGCAACAATTGTCCAAATTTATACAATATCATGAGAAAGCACCCACAAGAATGAAAAGCTGAATTTGATTTAGATGAACTTCTTAGTGATTCTCAACAAAATCTTAATGTTTATGTGTGAAAGCTTTCTCCTATTTGCAAAATGTGCAAAGGCAAAATTGGGCACATCATAATAAATAAGCAGTTAGTTTAGGGTTTAATAAATAAACTCTCTTATATGCATATGGAGGGAGATGCATATGCATAATAAGAGGGATATGAACACGTTGACATAAATCATAAACTACCAAGACATAAATAGTCATGAGCCATAGCCTATCACGACATAAACTATCATGAGCCATAAAATGCATATGAAGTGTCATATATTGATACAAAAAACTTTTTCTATCTATTTACATGACATGGCAATTTATGCCATCATAGATTACAATGTCATCTCAAAATTTCGTGAGGTCTATCTACATCATATGCTAGAATTCAGGGGATCTAAATCCAATAATATTTATACAAAACAAGGCACCTCGTAGTTTTGAGGCCCTAAAGTCAAGATATGTAAGGTGCAATGGATTCATGACACGGTCCTGCTCTTGGAACACACTCCCCATGCATGCCATGGTGATGCATAGGCATGAAAGGACAGAGCTCCCTAGAGAATGCATGCACAAGCATCAAGGCGAGGTAGAGAGGACCGCCATTGCAAGCACTCCTCTCACCACAACTTTAAACATAAACATGCTGTGTTCCATCTCTGTACAACGTGAGCACATTGCATAAGCATGATGCACCACATCAATGCATGGTGCATTGCCTATGTGTACCATAGGTCCTCACTAATAATAACTAGACCTACAAGGCACATATCAAGGAATAAGTGGATAGCCCATAGAGTAGCCTACATTTTTTAATCCTTTCAAGTAATTTGTGGCACTATTCTAAAAATTTCAAGTACTTTAAAGTACTTGAAATGGATGATGAAGTGATTTTCCCTCTTTACCAATACTTCAAAGCAATTTTGTAAGGCTTAGAAGTACTTCAAAGTTACTTACAAGGTAAAGTGCATTTTTGTCCTTTCAAGTACCTTATGGCACTATTCTAAATAGTTCAAGTACTAAGTACTTTTCATGGATGATGAAGTGTTTTTTTCCCTTTTTAAGTACTTCAAATCATTTTTCGAAGGCATTGAAATACTTCAAAGTACTTTTCAAGGTAGATGAACTTTTTTTATCATTTCAAGCAAATTATATTCTTTTCTACTCCTTGAAAGCACTTTTCTGAGGCTTTGAAGTACTCCATAGTACTTTATAAGGTAGGCAAAGTATTTTCATCGTTTCAAGTGCTTTGTAGCACTAGTGTACTTCAAAGTACTTTAGAAGCATGTTATATTGATGTTAAGTCCATTCAAATACTGTTCATAATGTTTTTAGGGTTTTAAGTACTTCAAAGTACTTTCCATGGTTTATAGTATTTGAAAGTGATTTGCTACTAACAAAGGAACTTTCAAAGGATTGCATGAATGGAAAGGGAAAATTAAGATTTTTTAGTAGTATCATCACTTGCAAGGATTGGAGATTTTCTTTTGTTGTTGAGTTAGGAAAAATGCCACATTGATTACACTTTTTGACACATTTCCATTTGTGATGCCATCTTCACAGACTCAACCATGTCAAGCTAGGGATTAATGGCAACCATGTTTGTCTCTAGGGTTTTCAACTCCAACAAAAACATCATCACTATACTAGATGCACCTTCTTGTCAAAGCATAGCATCCCTTTGATTTTTGTACTCAGCCTTTGTTGTCTTTGAGACTTCCTCCTTTTCAACAAAATTGCTCATCACTTGGGCAACCATTGCCTCTACCAATTCCATGTGTTTTGCAAATGGTGTGCAATGCTTTTTTGCTTTGATTTGAAAGGGTTCAATTTCACGGACTCCTACTAGGGCATTGAGGTCGTCACACCAGTAGGCCCATTGGCCTTTCTCCAATACTCAATCTTTCTAGGCAGGCGACCCTGTTGGCTCATGACAGTCTTTAAAATATTATGTCTAAAGGCTATCCAAGCAATTCGGTGCCCTTTTGGGTCATCTTTAGCTGCCAGACATGTTTCATAAGCAAATCACTTTGCAAATCTAGAGGCCAACTCATTGTTGGGTGGAATCCCTTGATATACGTTGTGATAAAGGAGTCGACACTTCTCAAAAAACTCAAGATGCACCATGCTCAAAAAAAGCTTGCTATCCTTTACATGAATACAAATAGCTAGGAATTGTTAGGCAGATCCGTTTCACTCATATGAGCTAGGAGCTTGCCTACCAAGCTCAATCCATACTCACCATTGAGCTCATGCTGTTGTGCAAAAGCGAGTCAATCGAGGATATTCAAACGGAGCAGAGATTGCCACGTCCTACATATGTAGCCAAATAATAAATGCAAAAACATGGATTTTACAAGTAGCTAAAAACAATGATAAAAGAAAAAAATCTATTTTCTTTCAACGGATTGCCTTGCAGAAGAGATTGTGATGAAGATGTAGTTGGCTTGGCATCATCTAACAGACTCTTGCCCTTTTTGGGTGGTGTTTTCATATTGGGAGGTTCTAGGTGCAACTTAATAGAGGATTTATAGTTTGTCCAATTGCATGTGATACCAACTGAAGTAACATCTACTATATGTTATAATTGTAGAAATGCCTATATTCTCACATTTTCACATGGCATATTATTAGTCACTCATCACTTGTGGACTAAGACAATAGAGATGGATATGTATTTATTGTACTCCTTGGTTTTTACTTTTTAAAGAGTAAGATCCAATGCCATTAATGTTGATGTGTGAACCACATTAAGTGAGGCACAAATTACCCCGTATAACAGAATAATACCTGATCCAGCTACTGGTTACGGTAGTCATCCCAATTTGTACCACTGATCATTGGCGTACTGAATCGAAAAGTTATCCAACTTTTCAAAACAAAGCTAGAAGCTAATATGTAATTATCGTGATTTGCTTAATCGGTATCACATTGATGGAGAATTTGGAAATCCCAACTTTCTGAGGCACAAAAGTAACTCAAAACTTGTGCGATACTAGCCACTTTATACTGAAAATAACATAATATCTAATCTAAATCCCCGTAAACAAATATGCAAATGCAAGCTAGATAACTTCATTACTTTTCACCACGGTGATCTCAGTTTGAATGACATCTTGATGAGGAAGTGGGATCTTACTGCATGCATCAAAGGATTCTACCGACAGGAGAAGCTTCGTTTCTGACAGAGAAAAAATTGTGGGCCTTTTAACATTCAAATGCACAGGGTCTTTCTGTCAATTCATATTGTTCTACAGAATCCTGCCTTTGTCATGCTAGGTATTGAGGATAAGTTGATCACCTGTGCAACAGATGAAGTGCCTGCAGCCTGATCATACGACGATCTGTATAATGATCTTCCCCTGATCCTACCTCTGAGGACGGAAGGAAACAAACCATTGAAAGAAATTTCCCGGTAAAGCTTTCAAGGATCTGAAGGACAGAAGCTCATGGTGATAATGATTATCCATCATTCAAGAATCATAAGGCAAATGAACTATCAGGAACTCCAGCAAGAGAGAATGGTGCAGCTCTTAAGTTTTGGTGTGCGCTGCAAAATTGTTGATGAAGTGGGTTCTGTGGATTGTTTACCACCATCTCTTTTGCTGAGCTTGTTCTACTTCTTTGAGCTTGTTCAAGTGATACCAGTAAGATGCAAATCCAATAGCTGTCATTATAGCAGACACAAATACTACAATACACAGAAGCCTCGGCCATAGCCCTGCTCGCACCCTCACCTTCATCACCCACTCTTTGGCACAGCAAACTATCCTATTTCCCAACCTCGTCAGCTTCTTTAGTTCACCTGTATTGCTAGCGAATTTTGCATGCCTTCCCTCCATGCTAAAAATTGGTGTTAAGCTTGCGGGTTGCTCCTTCTGCAGCTTAATAAAGTAGCCTTTATCAGCTTCCTGTCTGCCTTCCACTTGATCAACTATTTGCAGTGTATCCGAGCCGTCATCACATATCGAATGGCCAGAACTGTCGTAGAATGATCTTGTATCCTTCCTCCCAGCAACTCCTGCATCTAACTGATGAAGTATCTCACCATGGCTTAGGTTCCCTACGAGAGATGCAATCCCTTCTTGATGCGGGCCTTGTAACTCATCATGGTTTGCTGGCCAGCAAGAAACAAGGTGGATTACGATAATGGAACGCTCTCTTCCTTGTTTTCTTCAGAAGATTCTCTAGGAGGCGTCACAATATCGGTGTACTGGTCTTTCACATGTTTGAAGGAAGCAGCACGGCTGCGTGTGGTGACTGTGCTACTTGTGGACGGTCTTTTTCCATGAATGTTTGAGTAAGTACTCTGATCGGTCGCCTTGAAGATGTAAGGGATAGCAAATAAGCGCCGGGCAATTGTATTAAGCAAACCCAATACTTCGTGAGGAAAGATTCATTCGACAATGCACCGTACGTTTGCCTTACCTGATCAGTTGTGGATCTTCTCCTGCGAGACGTCTTCGATTTAACAAGCTCGTTCTCCAATTGTGCATGTGTATGTATGGCAAGAGACTGATAGAATTCTTTACTTTGTCTCTGCAAGCATAATTAAAGATTGTGAGAGGAAGAGGTTAACAATGAATCAATCTCTGCCAGCTTCCGGCAAAATAACATGCGGGCGACGACCAGATTTCAAATGAAAAACGGAACCAGATACAAGAAACAGCCAAGAGAATTATGTCAAAAAGTATGAATGTGGATGTTTTATGTAATACCCGAGGCAGGGGGACGTGATGAGCTTGGAGCCATTCTTTGAGTTCGGAAACCTTCATGTTCTCAAGCTCTTGCAGGGAGGCATCCATGAGGGTGCGTGTGCAGCAGCTGCACACCTTGCTTGGAACGGTTGCATATGAGACGGAGATTTGCCAAGATTCACCCTGCATGCATTTCAGGACCGTCCGATCCCATCTTCATCAACACCACCACAATTTAAATCCCATAACGGCCCTCCATCCTCCAACGGCTCTCAAAAACTCCACGCAGAGCCAGTTTTGGACATACTAAAGCCCTGCTCTTAACAAGGTTAACCCGTTAAAATAGCACAAAATTTCTAATGCGTTGCAAAAGGGAAAGAAACGAGTACACTGAAAGGGAGAAAAAGCAAATGAAAGTAACTAGGGTGGGTAGGCAGGCCTGAGTACATGCCAAGAACCACTGTGAAGGACGCACAAACACGAGAAAACAAAGTAGACAACAAGTTAATCGGAATGAAACAAATTATTGCAAGATGTACGTGTTTGGAATGGTCCAAAATCAAGGTCAAATCATCTAATTGCACTAGAATAGATGATGAAAGGTTTAAAGTTGTATCAGAAAATAACCATATTTGCCATGCCCTTCTCAAACTTGTGGATGAAGTTCTTCTTCCTACTACTAGCTTACCAAGATCCATTGAAGACTAGATTAGATGATCACAATTTATTAAATGGATTTCTAGATGTAGTAAGTTTTTCAAGTAGCTCTGGCCAAGTGTGTGATTGTGGGGCTTGTTGCAAGGGTTAATCAACTTGATTCTTAAATTAGCAGAAAAAGAGAAATTCCAAATGAATCATGCTAAAAGTGATTGGAGTGCGAGGATTGATTAGAATGTTTCTAAAATTGGCGGAACTAAAGACAAATCATGTTAAAAATGATTGGAATGTGACACTAGTGTATTTCCAAGAGAAAGATAGCTGAAGTAGCACGAAGAAATTGATAGAAGGCATCAATAACGATTCTATAAATGTTCCTATATGAAGGATAGTAACATTTTTTAAAATTGTTAATGGAACAAGCAAGGTAATTGCAATATCTATGCCCCAACTCAAGTGTCTTTGATTTCTTTGCAATGGGGAATACTTATTGTCACTATGCCTTTATGCACGTAAACGGAATTCCTCCATGTAGATTCTAAGAACTTGATGAGTAGATGCGCTCACAAATAGTTGCTACAAAACTTGACATACTTGGAAGCTGCAAGATTGAAGGGAGAAAAATTTGACAAGTCCTTTGGAAGGTTGAAGATTGAAGGAAATGACGAGTGGAAGCTTCTCCATCAAAAACATGTGACTATGGATTTACACCTATGGTTTTTGGTCTTCCTTGCAGCTATAGTAATAACGCGTCAAATCTTCTAGCTACACATAATCTCATTCACATTTTTTTGTTCTTTCTACATCATCATATTTAATCATCTTATTGTTGATTGCTCAAACAATTGTGCCTACAATGTCATCATGATTAGATGCATCTTCTAATAGCCAAACATGGCAAAACTATGGTGACATTTCAAAGACACAAATCTTTCACAGATTCTTTTGATTCTGCTAAAAATTGTGCTCTTGTCAACAAACACATAAGCACAAGATCTTGCACTGATGCATGCTTTCCCCTCTCTCTCTCTCTCTCTCTCTCTCTCTCTCTCTCTCTCTCTCTCTCTCTCCCTCCCCTCTTTTCTATCAAAATTCTACATAGATGATATGCTGAACAAACAATAACTCAAATGTGGAGCAATAGTTGTGTGTGAATATCTAAGCATTCATCTACGCAAAAACATGCTTCTTGAAAGCTTCTTTTGAAGATTGAGACTATGGGTTCAAACCTAGAGAGAAATGGGAAGAACACAAAGTAATACCACTCTGCAAACCTAGAACCCCTCGAATCAATCATGTGGCATGTTGGACAGAATAATTTTTATGCCCATTTGCAGATGACAGCAACGCATTTTTCAATCCAAGCTCGCATGGTTCTCCAAAACCCAACAATCTATGAAAGAATAATACATTTGCTTCATAAACATCCCCATACTTTGAGGGAAGCAATGATTAGGAGAAACATTTCCCTGGATGTGGCATGGTGGTTCTAGAATCGAATATATATTTAAGCTACATAGTTTGCTACTGAGGCAAACCCTTAAAAAAATTCTCAAGAAGCGGATTCCATTTCAGACATCAAAGCAACACATTACCAATATTCTTCTTCATAAAAAATGACAACATGCATTCTTCGATCTTTCACAAATGGTCATGCTTGTGAGAAGACGGACCTCGAAACACCAGGCCGAAGTTATAGGGACCTCCTCTCTATAAGCTCCATGAAGAGCGCTATTTTTTGCTTATGTAAAGAGGTAGCGAAGTCCTTCACTACAAGGGATCAAGCTCATATCCACGATGCTAGCCACGTAAAATGACTTGTGAAAAAAAGATAGCAGGCTGTGAAGTAGCATGTGTATGATTGCAGCCACAGACATGCATGTAAAAACACATGTATGAGCAAGTAGAAACGTGCTATACATGAGTGTATACATGCATTTTGCTAGTGTTGTTGTGTTGATATACGTGTTTGCACGTGCTTATACACGCGATCTTGATAGACTTTATGCGCATATACATGCGATCTTGACAGACTTTATGTGCATATACATGCAAACAGAGAGCAAAATAAAAATTCTAGAGAGTACTATTTGGTGCTTGATTGCTATTCCAGCATTCCAGCACCAAATAGCACTCTTTGAATTTTTTTTTGGGGTGCATGGCACCATCGGTAAGGAACATTTTACCATCCACCACAGAGAACATTTTGTGCATTGTGAAGACACGAGTCAAGAATGTCATGAATGTCAACATTATCAATATACAATTTAAGACAAACATGAATGCAATACTATCAAAATTTGAGGAGTGCTAAAATAAATCCATGGCTTTCATTATGCAAAAGCATATATACAAGGGAGTCCATATGTCAAAATAGCCCATGGTTTAAAATATAAACAAATATATATAAAATCAAATTGGTTTGTCAAAAAAAGCCCATAGTTTCAGCTTTAAAAATATATATACAATCACATCCACAATACAGATGTGATAATATGAGTCTGAGTACTACTCAGACTCAGATGATGATGAGCTACTCCCTCCAATATATCAGATGTGCTCACATCGATATGCATGTCTGATGTGTAGTGCGGAACAGGAGCAGGAGCAAGAGCAAGAGAAGCGATGGTGGAGGCAAGTGGATCTTCAGCATTGGGAGCATTAGTAGGTGCAACAGCTTGTGCCTGTTCAAGTAAGATATCATGACGTATAAGTATATCTATATGTAATTCAAAATTTAATAAACCTAAATCATTCATTTAGATTTTTCAAGTACCTATCGATCGTACAGTCTCATGGCCTTCTCAAACTACGCATCCATAATACGTCACTGAATTTTGAAGAGGGCCCACGTGTCGCATCTACTATGTTGGCGAGCATACGTAGTCTTGTGGGTTATGGGCTTCCTCCCCCATAACCCATCACTGTAACATAATCAACACAATTTGTAAGATTAAAACAATCATACAATCAATGAATTAAGTAAAACATCAAATAAGGTGACAAGATACTTACGGAGAGTCTGCCTCCCACGACTCGACGCCTCTAGCTAAGTCCACCACCACAATATCTCTTCATAGTTCCTCGAACTCATCAATCAATGGCTCGAGGTAAACATGCATGTGCTTTACTTTATGTTTCCCTAGAATTAAAAGGGATAACATAAGATGTCCCTTCTTGATCTCCATTGATGGTGGAAGGTTGTAATTCTCCAATACAACTGGCCACACGCTGTATGCGGTACTTTTGAAACCAAATGATTCACTCCATCCATACCTAGGCCAAGTCTCAAGTTTCTAAGCTCTGTTTTAAAGCTGGGACACTCATCTTCAATATGCTTCCAAGCAGGAGTGTCTACGGGAATTCTCCACATGCCTTCATCCAATCGATGTGTGGAATGACATGACATGAGCTCAGCTATGGATTTACACTTGAACATGTGTTTGATGCGAGGTATTATAGGAAAGTGTTGCAAGACTTTATGAGGTACATCAAAACTCTTCACATCTGTTCTATACCTTGCTTCACCACAAGTGGGACAGTGTTGAGTCTCTTTATGCATTCCATGAAAGAGAATGCAATCATTG
Organism: Cibotium barometz; assembly: GCF_041138505.1. Lineage (NCBI taxonomy): Eukaryota > Viridiplantae > Streptophyta > Polypodiopsida > Cyatheales > Cibotiaceae > Cibotium > Cibotium barometz. Next base: position 29,053,689 of record NC_141109.1, read on the forward strand.
ACGCATGCATGTATGCGATCATAATCTAATCCTCCAAGAGATTTCATATAGCCCCTCACTATGTCTCTTGAAGTAGGTAGTCTATTTCCCTTTGGAAGCATGTTTGATAATAGCCTGCATTTCATATCATCAATTAACGATTAAAACATATTGAGTTTTATTCATTGTGAAACCTTTAACCACTAATTTAAATTAGAATGCTTACTTCAATAATGTGTCAAGACTTGTATTGCTCCATCCATAAACTGTCTATAGATTTAGTAGCTCAAGTGAAGCACGTAAAATAGAGAATGTGCACCCTTCAAATATTGGTGTCGACAAAGCCTTATAAAGATGTTCTTGATCCATATCATTGTCGTCCATACCTTTGGGATCATCCCTAAAAAGATTCCGTACTATATCATCGAACACTTCCTCTTCCATGACTTCGTGGGGTGTAGGGATATTGTCTTCCCTTTCCCACTCATCTTTGACAATAGTTCCTGAAGCTCCAGCATCATCTCGTCATGCTCACACTGAGCGTAAGGCACCATGTTAGGGTGTGGGTTTGCATCCTGCTCCAATTAGAGTATATATATTACAACTCCATTAATTTGGACACCATGAGTCATTTAGATACTATCAATTTACATCTACCACCTTTAAACCTATTTGATTCCATTCTCCATACATGGAGATGTGATTCAAGGTAATTTGATGTGCTCGTACAATGCATCCTTGATATCGATTACACATACACTTGATTCTTTATGCCAACCACATATCACGATTATGGTGATGCATTTCCTAATCCTCACCAAAACTACTTAAGGAAATTGATGACATCCTATATACAAGATAATAACACAAAATTATAATCAATGTTTTAATTGAAGTTTAGAGAGACTCTGTATTACGTGTATAGGCGCAGTTAGACTTGCGTGTATAGGCGCAGTTAGACTATGTAAAATCATGTGTAATAGCATGGCTACACTGTGTGAAAATGCATGTATACATGTAGCTACCGATCTGTATATGCGATGATACATGCACTTTTACCCACGATCAAGGATTTTATATTCACGTGATCACAAGATTTTTTTTGTTAATAACACTTGTGAACATGTTATTCACATGTTCACATGATTTCATGTTCTCAAAATAGAAGGTCACCAGTGACCTGGTAACCTGCCGAAGCCCGCCGGGCTTTTTGTTTTCCCGGCGGGCCCGCCGGGTAAATCCATTTTCTCGGCGGGAAAAAAAGTTAAAAAAATGGTCAAAATATTTTCATGTTCACAGTCATTCCTACCATTTTTGGGCCTTCTGGACTCATTTATAATGTCAAAAGTTCAAAATTCTTTGAACAAAAAAAGTTATCTCTAAATTTATCGCCTTAAGCTCGATTACCATCAATTAGATCTTATTATACTTCCAATTGAGTCTAATTGACATCAATTAATATCCAATTGAGTCCAATTGGTATCAATTAAGTCTAATTGGGTGTCAATTGATCGATTGGGCTCAATTGACATCAATTGACACCCCATTGACAACTCAATTGGGCTTAATTGGACTTAATTGGATTCAATCAATTGACACCCAATTGGACACAATTGGGCTTAATTGGACTCAATTGACATCGATTAACACCCAATTGATGTCAATTGAGCTCAATTGACATCAATCCTAGTCAATTGATATCCAATCCTAGTCAATTGATATCCAATTGATGCCAATTGAGCCGAATTGACACCAATTGCACTCAATTGGCACCCAATTGAGTCCTCAATTAACATCAATTAACACCCAATTGAGTCCAATTGACATCAACTAATACCCAATTGAGTCAAATTGATATCAATTAAGTATAATTGGGTGTCAATTGATCAATTCGGCTCAACTGATATCAATTGACATCCAATTGGACTCAATTAACATCAATTGGGTGTCAATTGAGTCCAAGTGACACCCAATTGATATCAATTGCATCCAATTGGGCTTAATTGACATCAATTCATACCTAATTGATGTCAATTAAGTCCAATCAGGTTCAATTCACACCAATTGATGTCATTTGGGCTCAATTGACATCCAATTGATGTTAATTGGACTCAATTAACACCCAATTGATGTCAATTGAGCTCAATTGACATCAATCGTAGTCAATTGACACCTAATTGATGCCAATTGAGCCGAATTGAGCTTAATTGATATTAATTACACTCAATTGGTACCCAATTGATGTCAATTAAGTTCGATTAGACTCAATTAATATCAATTAATACCTAATTAAGTCTAATTGATATCAATTAATACCTAATTGAGTCAAATTGATATCAATTAAGTCTAATTGGGTGTCAATTGATCAATTGGGCTCAATTGATACCAATTGACATCCAATTGGTATCCATTGGGCTCAATTGTGTGTCAATTGATCAATTGATACCAATTGGACTCAATTGATATCAATTGGGTGCCAACTGAGTCCAAGTGACACCCAATTAATATCCATTGCATCCAATTGGGCTCAATTGACATCAATTCACACCTAATTAATGTCAATTGAGTCCAATCACGTTCAATTCACACCCAATTGATGTCAATTGGGCTCAATTGACACCCAATTAACTCGGCCCAATTGATATCAATTGAGTCTAATTCAAACCCAATTGAGTCTAATTACATCTAATTGGACTCAATTGACATCAATTAACACCCAATTGATGTCAATTAAACTCAATTAATGTCAATTAACACCCAATTGATGTCAATTAACACCCAATTGATGTCAATTCAGCTCAATTGACATCAATCATAGTTAATTGACACCCGATTGACGTTAATTGAGATAAATTAAGCTTAATTGACATCAATTACACTCAATTGGTACCCAATTGATGTCAATTGAGACTCAATTAACATCAATTAACATCCAATTGAGTTCAATTGACATCAATTAATATCCAATTGAGTCAAATTGATATTAATTAAGTCTAATTGGATCTCAATTGATCAATTGGGCTCAATTGGGCTCAATTGACATCCAAGTGGACTCAATTGACATCAATTGGATGCCAATTGAGTCCAATTGACACCAAATTGATATCAATTGCATCCAAGTGGGGTTAATTGACATCAATTCGTACCTAATTGATGTTAATTGAGTCCAATTAGGTTCAATTTACACCCAATTGATATGAATTGGGCTCAATTGATACCCAATCGATATCAATTTAGCTTAATTGACACTTAATTGATATTAATTGCACTCGATTGACATTAATTAACACCCAATTGATGTTAATTAAGCTCAATTAACATCAATTGTAGATAATTGATACCTAATTGATGTCAATTAAGCTAAATTGGGCTTAATGGACATCAATTACACTCAATTAGTATCTAATTGATGTTAATTGAGTCTAATTGAGCTCAATTAACATCAATTAGCATCCAATTGAGTCCAATTGATATCAATTAGCACCCAATTGAGTTCAATTGATATCAATTAATACCTAATTGAGTCAAATTGATATCAATTAAGTCTAATTGGGTGTCAATTGATCAATTGGGCTCAATTGACATCCACTTGGACTCAATTGACATCAATTGGGTGCCAATTGAGTCTAATTGACACCCAAGTGATATCAATTACATCAAATTGGGCTCAATTGACATCAATTCACACCTAATTGATATCAATTGAGCCCAATTGATATTAATTGAGTCTAATTCACACCCAATTGAGTCCAATTGCATCTAATTGGACTCGATTGACATCAATAAATACCCAATTGATGTCAATTAAACTCAATTAACATCAATAAATACCCAATTGATATTAATTGACTCCAATTGGGTTTAATTGATACCCAATTGATGTCAATTAAGTCTAAATAGATACAATTAGGCTCAATTGACACCTAACAGATGTTAATTGAGTCTAATTGGATTCAATTGAGTCCAATTGGGTTAAATTAGATGCAATTAGGCTTAATTGATGTCAATTGAATTCAATTGGATGCAATTTGCCCAATTGATGTCAATTGAGTTCAATTGGATGCAATTAGGCTCAATTGATACCTAATTGATGTCAATTGAGTTCAATTCATACCCAATTGTTGTTAATTGTGTCCAATTGAGCTCAATTAACACCCAATTGATGTCAATTGGGCTCAATTAACATCAGTTAACACCCTATTGAGTCCAATTGATGTCAATTGAGTCTAATTGGGTGTCAATTGATATCAATTGACACCCAATTGATGTCAATTGAGTCTAATTGGGTGTCAATTGATGTCAATTGAGTCTAATTGGGTGTCAATTGATATCAATTGAGCCCAATTGATCAATTAATACCCAATTAGACTTAATTGATATCAATTGGGTACATTCAATTTAGCATCAATTATAATCAATTCACATCCAATTGATATCAATTCACATCCAATTGATATCAATTGACATCAATTAGGTGTTAATTAATGTCAATTGAGCCCATGTGACATCAATTGTGTGTCAATTGAATCCAATTGATGTCAATTGAGCCCAATTGACATCAATTGTGTGTCAATTGATACACAATTAGCTTCAATTGGGCTCAATTGACATCAATTGACACCCAATTGATGTCAAATAGGCTCCATTGACACCCAATTAGACTCAATTTGGCTCAATTGACATCAATTGACACCCAATTAGACTCAATTTGGCTTAATTAAGTCTAACTGGACTCAATTAGACTCAATTTGGTAATTGATACCCAATTAGACTCAATTTGGTAATTGATACCCAATTAGACTCAATTTGCTCAATTGACACCCAATTAGACTCAATTTGACTCAATTGACACCCAATTAGACTCAATTTTACTCAATTGACATCAATTGACACCTAATTGATGTGAACTGATGTGAATTGACATCAATTGACACCCAATTGATGTGAACTGATGTGAATTGAGCTCAATTGCATCGAATTAGGCTCAATTGACATCAATTGACACCCAATTAATATCAATTGAGTGCAATTGATGTGAATTGATGTCAATTAAGCTCAATTGCATGAAATTAGGTTTAATTGACACCCAATTAATATCAATTGAGTGCAATTGAGCCCAATTCAGCTCAGTTGTAATCAATTGACACCCAATTGATGTCAGTTGCATCCAATTTGGCTTAATTAAAACCCAACTGATGTCAATTGAGTCCAATTGATGTTAATTGGCACCCAATTGATGTCAATAAGGTTCAATTGATGTTAATTGACACCCAATTGATGTCATTTACGTCCAATTGAGCTCAATTGACACCCAAATTATCCAATTGAAGTCAATTAGACTTAATTGACTTCAATTGTGTTAATTGGATATTAATTGATATCAATTAACACCCAATTACAATTGAGTCTAATTCGGCTCAATTGACGCTCAATTTACATCCAATTGGGTGTGAATTGAGTTCAATTGTATCATATTAGGCTCAATTGACATCAATTGACACACAATCGATCACACAATTGAGTGCAATTGAGTCCAATTGAGCTCAATTGATATCAATATTGATGTCAACTGAGCTCAATTGAGCTTAATTGACATTAATTGTAATAAATTAACACCCAATTGAAGTCAATTGGGCTTAATTAATATCAATTAACATCCAATTATTGTCAATTGAGTCCAATTCGACTCAATTGATACTTAGTTTACACCCAATTTATGCAAATTGGGTGTAAATTGGGCTCAATTGCATCGAATTAGACACAATTGACATCAATTCACACCCAATTAATATCAATTGAGTGTAAATCAAGTGTAATTGAGTCCAATTGGGCTCAATTGAGTGCAATGATGTCATGGACAAGTGAGTCAATTGATGTAAGTATAGTTAGATTTAATTGGTGACTTCAGGCCAACAAATTATACAAAACTTTTTTTGTGCCAAGAATTTTGAACTTTTGACATCATAAATGAGTCCAGAAGGCCCAAGAATGGTAAGAATGACTGTGAACATGTTTTTTTTTATTTTTTTTATTTTTTTATTTATTTTTATTTTTATTTTTCCCACCGAAAAAATGGGTTTTCCCGGCGAGCCCGCCGGGAAATGGACATTTACCCGGCGGGATTACTGGCAGAGAAGGTTTTTGCAGGTCATCAAAAATACCCGTGAATATACAATGTGATCACAAGTTTTAATATGTTAACAATAGGTTTTGTTAACGTGATCACGAAATTGTGAAGACGTTAATGAAATCCCTGCCCACGATAGTCTGTGTCAAACCTAAAACAAAACCTGCCACCTATCCCAAATATCTCTCATTTTCACTTCTTTCCTCTTCTTTGTCACGCCAAATCTTCTCTCATTCAATAGACAATAAAAGGCAAGTGCAAGGAAGATCACACGGGTGGAAGAAGCACACACACGGTGAAGGAAACCTTAGCACCACAAAGACCAAAAAGAAGACTCACTTTTCCATAGGTGAGTCAGTTTGTCCTTTGTCCTGTCTCTTTCTTTCCTTTTCTTTATGGAAATGTCTCTTTCTCTGATGCAAATGTCTCTCCTTTGTCCTCTTTCTTTCTCTGCACTTTGATTAATTGTTTGTGTAGTACTGGCATACCAAAATGTCAGTTGGGGGTGGTGTTTTAAGGATGTTTGTCGGTAAGCCAGTGGTTTTTTTCGAAACCTTTTTTGTAGGGCGCATGTAGCAACGCATGTATTTGTTCTTGTAGTCTATCTGCATAGTATTCATGCAAATATACACGCATTTTTTGACGAATGCATACACACAACTATGCATAAGTCATGGTCTTTGTTTTGTTTTTTTGACGGATATAATACACTTTTTTTAGTTTTACATTTCATTTTTGTTCTTTGTTGGTTGCAACGTGGATTAATTATAAAATGAGAAAGATAGAAGAAATAAAGAAAGAAAGGGGAAGGTAAGGGAAGATAAAGAAGAGAAGTTAGAGGGGAAGAGAAGGTAGGAAGAAGAGGGAAATAGAAGGAAGAGAAGGTAGGAAGAAGAGGGAAAGAGAAGGTAAAGGAGTAAGGAAAAGAGGGGAAGAGAGGAAGGGAGTAAGGAAAAGAGGGGAAGAGGGAAAGAGAAGGTAAAGAAGTAAGGAAAAGAGGGGAAGAGGGAAAGAGAAGGTAAGGGAGTAAGGAAAAGAGGGGAAGAGGGAAAGAGAAGGTAAAGGAGTAAGGAAAAGAGGGGAAGAGAAGGTAGGAAGAAGAGGGAAATAGAAGGTAAGAGAAGGTAGGAAGAAGAGGGAAATAGAAGGAAGAGAGGTAGGAAGAAGAGGGAAAGAGAAGGTAAAGGAGTAAGGAAAAGAGGGAAGAGAGGAAGGGAGTAAGGAAGAGGGGAAGAGGGAAAGAGAAGGTAGGAAGAAGAGGGAAAGAGAAGGTAGGAAGAAGAGGGAAAGAGAAGGTAAAGGAGTAAGTTAAAGAGGGGAAGAGAGGAAGGGAGTAAGGAAAAGAGGGGAAGACAGAAAGAGAAGGAAAAGAACAAGGGGAAGAGAAGGTAGGAAGTAAGAGGGGAAGAGAAGGTTAGGGGAGAAGGTAAGGAAAAAAGAAGATAGAAGTAAGAGAAAAAGATAATTAAAAGAAGGAAAGAAGTATAAGGGGAAAAGGTAAGGGAGTAAGGGGAAGAGAAGGTAATAAGTAAGAGAAGAAGGTAAGGAAGAGAAGAAATAGAAGGTAATGGAGTAAGTAAAAGTAAATGAATAAATGAGGATAGATGCTATGTTTTATATGCTATGTTTTTTTAAAGGTGCAGATTCTTCATAGATCTAGGTTCTTCATCCAATCTATTTGCATATGGCATTAGGTTCATGGAGATGCTAGCTCATTTTGGTCACCAACTTGGCCCAGTAGAGCTGATAGAGTTCCTAGATTCCCTGGTATGGTCACCCCTCCCTTCCCGAGTGCCAATGTCACTCCATTGCCATCTGTGCCTGCAAGTCCATCGAGATGGCATGCTTCTCCTCTCCCACCCCCATCGAGGAGACATACTCCTTCCCAGACACAATCATGCACCCCCTCCCAAGCACTGTCATGTCAGGGCTCATAGCCACCATCATGTACTTCCTCACAGCCACTCTCACGAACTGTGTCACGTCCATAGTCATGTGCACAATCTCCCAATTGTGACTCCACCCGTAGTACAGAGCAGAGTAGAAGCCACAGTAGGGAGAGTGGGAGTGGAGAATGCGGCGGGTGCTTTGGTGGGGGAAGTGGTAGGGCACACGGTGGGAAAGGAGTTAGAGGAGATAGTGAGGATGAGGAGGAGGTGAGAGAGGTGGAGGCAGTAATATACTATGATGAGGAGATAGTGAGGATGAGGAGGAGGTGAGAGAGGTGGAGGCAGTAATATACTATGATGTGACGGATAGGGGTGGGATAATGTTGGATGTGAGGGGGAAAGGCCTCCCTCCTCTTGACACTTCCACTTGAAAGCAATGTTGATGTAGACAATCCATGACTTTCTAGGATACAACGATTGTTCTGGTGAGAATTCAAATCACCTCTCTACTCTAATACTATTGTTTATATTAATTATAACTATTGACTTTATTATTCTAACTTTTATTTATATTTTAACACATTTGAAAACTTTGGGTAAACATGCATGTCTTGTTTGTGGCCCTTCGTTTAGTACATGAGAATGCTGACAGTTTATGTAAGACCATATTTGATAATCATCATCGATTTCTCCCATTAGATTATCCTAAATATATGTTGCTAGTAATAGTCATATTCCTCCACAAATACTTCGTGCAAAATATTGAAAGCACATTGGGAGTCTACAAATGTTCTTCAAGCAGATGGCATGAATAGGTACAATAATGTTTTTCAATCTTGTCTTGTGTAGTTGGATTACAGATCCCATGAAGAATCTTGTTCGGCATCTCTTGTGTAGGTACTCCATTTTTTTAAGGCTACCATATTGGACCCATCTTAAGATCAACCATCTTCTTGATCCCATGCACATCTTCAAGAATGTGGCATTTGGTATTTGGGAACATGTTACTGGTAAATGAGACAATATCAGCGTATGAGAGGACTTGCATATTACAGGACGGATGCATCAAGCTTGGCCACGAGAGGAGGATGGACTTGTTCATCTTCTGCGTGCACCATGGATTATATTAAAGTGAGAGGAGAAGAAGGTAAAGCAGGCCATCACTACTTTGCGTACTCCCATTGGATGCATGAGATCATTGAAGGGAGCCTTCACAACCACTAAGAAAAGAGGTGTTGAACAACTATACGGGTTGAAGTCCCATGATTGGTACAAGATGCTCCAAGTAAGTGTTTTCTAAGTCTTGTATGTTGAAATTATTATATTTTGTAGTGTCATCAACCATATATACATGTGCTCTTATGTGTGCAGTTCATACTATCTACTAGCATTGACCATTGTGTAAGCATGAGTTTGAAAAAATGTATTTATAAGATGGGCGAGCTTGTAAGGTATGTAAAACCCATGTCAAATCAGCCTTTATTATATCTTGCACTTTGATTTGATAGTTTTTCAAAATGAATGTGCATAAGATATAACATACTATTCATTTGTTTTTCAGATATGTCAAGGCTCCAAAGCAATTGATCCAACCACATTAGATGGTGCACACATTATGGCAATGGAGGTGGTTTGTTTGATATGGAAACTTTTCTGCGAACCATTCTCACAAGCCAACTACACGTTGGATGTTCTTTCTAGATCACTTCATGAAGATCTTAAAAGACTTTGTGAGACAAAGTGAAAGGCTCGAAGGATGACAGACTCGAGAATTGGTTGATACGAGAATTGGTTGATACGAGAATCTCTTGTTTATATTTTAGAATTTCTTGGTCAAGTGGACAAATCTTTGCCGCGACTATGGAGCAATGAAGAGGACTTGAGGATGATCTCTATTGTGCCTCAAGGAAAAGGACTGAGTAAAGTAATTGACAAAGCATTGATTGATGATCTTAATTTCACTTGCATCCTTAATAGTGATGTGATGAGCATATGGGTTACAAGATATGAGGATGTGAAGACAAGAAGGCAAGCAGAAAGAGCTCTTTTTCTTCGGAGGCAACATGGCTCTCGTAAGGCGTACCCTAAGCATCTAGCAACATTTCCCAATGATATCCATGTTGATTGGTTGCATGAAGAAATGGAGAGAGCAGAGAGAGATGAGGGACTGCATATAAGAGTGGAAGAATGGGAGTATGTGCGAGGATGCATGTTAAAGGTACATAGAACTAACATTTTACATTAATTGTAAGTGATTTGCTTTTAATATTTATTCACATTACTTACCATCAAATACTACTTCTATTTTAGTCCAGTGCACTATGTTTAATGCTATATGGTGTGAAGGAAAGCATTTTTGAACACAAAGAACTGATGATAAGAGGAATACACAAGATTACGGTGTTATTAGTAGCTTTGAGGGAGCCAATGGAAAAGTGAATGATTATTGTGGCATAATCCACGACATATTTAGGCTTGACATTCGTCGCTTCTTTGTATATGTTTTGGATGTAAAATGGCAAATGAATGTGGTGGAAAAAGGACCTAATGCAACGATAAAACGCCATGAAAGTGGCTATGTCACTAATGACTCTACAAAGTTTTGGCAAACAAAGAAAGATAGGCTCGTATTGCCACAACAATGTGAGCAGGTATGCAATATTTTTTAATCAATGTGTTTTATGTACATATATATCTAAGCTCACGTACCCCTTGACTTTTGATATGCTAGTTAACTGCAATATGTATATTTGCATAGGTTATCTATCAGCCAATGGTGCATGATACTAAATGGTGGTACATAATCCCTACTACACCATGTTCCAAAGTGATGTACAATACATTCACTGATATGGAGCATATGGAGGATGTAGCAGTCCGCAATGAAGATGATGTCGAATGTGCCAATGAAAATGTTGTGGTCGATGATCAAGAAATAAGAGATCCTCATGGTAATGAGGATGAGCGTGCCATTTCTCATGATCATGAGAATGACCCTACATTGATGATGATGGTGATGTTGATGAGGATGATCGGGGCATCGGTACCATTATTAATGGGTAGAATATCGATAGTGGAATAAATAGCCTTACAAATTGATCAAATGGTTATTGATGTTGATCATTTGGTTAAGGATGGATCTCATTGAAGATGAGATCGAATCCTAACCAATCCATCATTATATCATTCTAAATTGATGACAATTCTCTTGTATATGTTATCTTTTAATTATCATCTCATGATCTGTTTTTGAATATAAATTGTTGTAAAGGCATTAAGTGGGATTGTGTAATGATATATACTATAATGCACTATGAGATGGTTTAAAGAAGATGGTTTTTTTAAATAAAAAACTATGGAATTTTTCTCTTAGACATGATTTGATCGACTATTGCGTGTACTAATATGTGTATATTTGCATCTAAAACATAGTTTTTACGTGTGTATGCATGCCTTTATATATGCATTTTTAAATACACATATACACGCAAAATTAGTTGCACATATACACGTGCCCGATACGATCATATACATGCGCGAACATACACGTGCCCATAACTTATCGCATGTATGCAACGCGGGTATGGTAGTCTTGTAGTGCTTCCTTTCTTGTTCGTCCATAGGAGCGATTGTAGGTTAGCCAACCTTGTTGAAGTAGGTGGTCATCCTGTAGAATGGGAGATGCTCTATGTTCAGGATATGTAATTTGTTACCGAGTAGGAAGCTAATGTTTCCAGACCATCATAAACAAATAGCTCGAGGACTCACAATAGAGGGTGTGAGAAGTGAATGTAACGATAGAAGAGAATCCAAGCAATCAGAAGTCTAAAGCCCAGTGCAAATTGTGAAAGATTATTGGACTGGAATAAGCTGATTCATGGCTAATCTTGCAAGCTAATTCAGGCATTGAGAGTGGAATACCTACATTATGGCTAATCTTACAAGCTATTTCAGACATAACCATTTTCGAGAGCTTTTTTTTGGATTTCCTAAAAAGCACAATTAACAATACACATTGTTAGATCCTAAGAAGATTAACATTTGACATTTTGACACTTGGGTTAATGAGCATTCAGAAAACCCAAACTTACCTCAAGGCTACCTAAACAAATATTGGAAGGGAGAGAAGAGAGGTGAAAGAGTGGACCATCAAAACATGAGTAGAGCCCATTAAAAGCTAAAAGACATAAGGCTTAAACATTGTCAAACCATATAATCCTTAATTATGAAAGTCAACTTGACCTATAACAAAGAAAAGTGAGATTAGCTATTCCTTAATGAAATGTATTTGTCATCCCTTAGACTCATCGTAGCTAGAGGGCCAAAAACTTCATATTAACAGAAGGTGGAAAGGACAAGAGCTTCATATCAACTTCATCTTAAGATAATCACAGCAAGAAAAAGGGCCCATAGGTACTTAAATAGCCATGTTTTTAACTTTGTGTAGAAATGTTATAGGTGCATGTAAACTTGCAGTTATACATGCATCAAGAGACTCGTGTCTATGTCCGCATCATAGATACAAAATAGTCGTGCATATAGACAAACACATATACGCGGTGATAAACGTGTTATAGAAACTATTTAAAAAAAGCACAACATATTGTGTGTTTGCAATAGTCCATTCCTAGATTGTGGAATAGATTCCTATAACCACACTGCATACTATGCCTTTTTTTCTAGTTGACTAAAGAATTGCATGCTTTTTTTTTTATAGTTGACTAAAGAGAGCAAAATTTGATGCGCATATGATCTCAATAATTCTCCAAATCAAATATTGAAACATTGAAATATTAAACATGTTAAAGTTATCAAAGATTAAACATTGGATGAGAAGTTGAATTCCAAAAGGAGAAGGGAAAGTTCTTGTTAATTGATGCCCAAAAAAGTTGTGTATATATATATCATATAGCCAAATGTGGCTTTCAAGTACAAAAAAGTGCCACATTTGCCAGTAGCACTACTCATCATCCTCATTGGAGCCACCCTCCTCATCATCACCAATCCCACTCCCGAAGCCTTCTTCCTCTCGCTAGGTTGCTCCTCGCTACCTTGTGCCTGCACAAAGGGACATGGATGTATCAATGCATGTAAAATGAATAAAAATTTACAATAATGAGTTTTCTATAGTAGTTTCACATACCTGCTACATGGGCATTGATCTTAAAGCTTAATTGAACTGCTCCTCAATAATGATCCCTCGATCATAAACGTGCTACCATGTGTCTAGTCGATTATGTTGACAATGATATTGAGTCTCAGCAGCAATGATAGGGTATCTATGCATGATAGCAAGCTACAAGATGGCAATTTTCATATGGATTAGAGCAAAGGAACAAACATTAAGATTTATACTTACAAAGTTGGCCTACCATGATGCATGACCTCCTGGTCCAAAGTAAGAGGAGCCATATTAATCCATTTGGATATGTCGTGCCTCAATATAATGCTTGCTTTTGTATTCCCTTATAGCTTTCAATGCTTTGGTCCACACTCTTTTTTATGAGTAGTGTGTGGCGTTCCCTTCCCCCTCCTCTCTCTCTCTCTCTCTCTCTCTCTCTCTCTCTCTCTCTCTCTCTCTCTCTCTCTCTGTGCATGCGATATCTCATCCCTTGCCTGTCTCTTGAGCAAGGATCACCTCTTATTAGCAAGGATGTATATGATCATTCCCCTTTCCCATTTTTCGATAAACTGAATGTGTGGAGGATTGGGAAACCTATCACACATCTGCTTAATGGTGGAATCTTGTAGGGAGGATCTCTGATCTTTAAAATTTTTAAAGCAATCTCTGTAGTTTGAATGAACTACAAAACGAAAGAGACATAAACTCCCTCCCTTGGACATTCTCTAGGTTGCCCCTCGTATATCTGATGTCATAGGTATGAGCCTCATCATCCCCCTCTACAGGCTCAGGCTACATGGAATAATTCAAACTCAAAATTTGAATAATTCACTAGATGCAGAAGAATAACACATTCAAGGTGAAATAAAACATCAAAATTTGTTTCCACGTCATATTTTATCACACATTTAACATGTTAGCAACATTTATTTGTACAAATATTTGTATTAGTACTAATAGATAAATCTATATATACTGAAAACTCATTCCTTCCAACCATTCTAAGCTTTGCTTTCCAATCGAGCTAATAGAATCAAAAAAGAAAACAAGGATTTGAAGTCTCATTTGCATGTGAGTTCTTAAGATCTCATCAAAGAGTTTTTAAGATCTCTTATTCTTGTTCTTGAATCTTATGCTTATGGTTTTGCAACACTTTAGTCTTTTGAATGTGGTTGTGAATTTTTGGCTAGTGTTTGTTATAATAAATTGGTATGTAAAATGATAGCCTAAAGATTCTAGAATTGGAGATTTGCATGGTTTAGTTGAGTATGCAAATGGATGGAGTAGATTTGATAATTGATTTACACTTGGTATTATTCTCTTTTATTAAAAATCTGAATATTCTCTCTCTAGAATATTTTCTCTCTCTAGGTTAAAACAGTTAGAAACAAGTCTTACACTCATTCTTGAATGAATCAAAAATCGGTTGTGGAATTGTTCTTCTATAGTCCTTGGATTATTATTTCCAGCAAATGTTTAATGTGCATCATCAATATTGTCTGGGTTTTAATTGCTCAAGTGACATTTAGTCACAAATGGTTTCAAATATGGTAAGTTTTCGAGATCGTATTGCCATGTCTTAATAGCTATGAGGGCACAGAAACTCCTCCAAATGGCAATGAGGTCGTAATATCTCCTCCATATAGCAATGAGATATGCCTATGAAATGATGGTGAAGAAACAGAAGGGGAAACACTCTTTTACAAAATATAGAGAAACAAGAACATGATGCATGGAATAATTCCACCAAATACAATCATAATAAGATCTTAGAACATTATCATCACTACCATATTGACCTCTCCAAATAATCCCATAAAAACATTCTACTATGAAGACCTTGCCAATTATGATGGACAAGTTAAATGGGAGGTTCGAGATGACAAAGCACAAGCCATAATCAAGTTGGAGTTGGATGATACCTACATCCATCATGTGGATGAATGCAACAATGCCAAAGACACTTGAGATGTTCTCAATACTCTCTTTGGATCCAAATCAAAGAGTTCTAAGTTTGATCTTCTAGTTGATTTTTTCCGTCTTGAAATGAAGCCCCAAACCTCACTTGCATCTCATTTAAACTACATGAAACGTCTCCTAACTCAACTTGCCGGTATTAATTTACGCACTGATATCACCAACAAAGAGGAGCATGATGAAGAAGAAGACCAAGAGCATCAAGAGGAGGAACACCAGAATCTAAGCATGGAAGTGAAGAAGGGGGGCTCTAAATCTCCTTCAACTTCTTTTTATGATGACCATTTATTTTGAATAAAGATGTAACCCCGACACATTAACCTCGTCTTGATAGTGTATACCAATCCCAAAGGTAACTCAATGTAAGTCCGGGCTAAACCTCTGACCCAAGTGTCGTGCACCTTCCACACCTCTGAGAAACCAAGTCCATGTGTTGGTCATGGATACCAAGTCATGTCATGCCTAAACTTCTGTACATCATGAGTTTGAGAGGGGGTGTTGGTAAATCAAACTCAAGAGGACTAAATGTAAAGGGGGATAGCATCAGTTCACATGGTGAACATAGGACTAGAAGTGTGCTTGAGAGTGTGCTAGTATGAGTGACCTAATCTATGATGTAAGGCAGTATGCCCATGTGTGTGTAGGCTAGAATCTAGGAGAGTGCCATGTGTGGTGTGGAGAGAAATCAGGGGAGAAATTATAGGATCTAGATTCCACTCTATGGAGTCATCGATGATGTCAAACTGTAAGGACTCTCGTCTATATATTTCTAACTCTCTCATGAATAAACAATCATTGTGTGCCTATCTATTGCTTCCGTTTCTCTACTTTAACAGATATGTACCTATCTATTGCTTCCGTTGCTCTACTTTAACAGATATGTACCTAACCTCCTATCTCCTCTACGAGTATTCACATATTGGTATGGGTCTAAGTCTTCATGATTACTTGTTTCCATGACTTGGACAACATAAGGATTAGTAAAATAGGTAATGACAATGTGAGTACCTCTCGCCAATTCCTGTGAGATGGACATTGATTTTTGCATTATATATACACATTTATATATGATATCTTACTTAAACACGTAGAAGTTGCTGGTGCACTTGCTGATGCTCCTGCTGCTATTGATCCTCCCACCACTGCCACTGCTCATGGACATGAATGAGAGGGTGAGAACTCATTGGACATGTATACTGATACGAGCTCATCTAACAATGGAGGGAGTAGCTTGTCATCTGATGCATCTAAAGAGTACTCGGACTTATGGTATCACTTCTGTATTGAGGATGTGGTTGTATATATTTTTTGTAATTGAAGCCATGGGCTTTCTTATGCTTATGAATTTGATTGTTTTTTTTTTGTAATTGAAGCCATGGGCTACTTTGGCATACAGATGTAGTTGTTGTAAAGAACTAGGGAGAGAGGGTGGAGACTCGACTGTAGTTTTCTTCACAACTCACAAAAGAGAGAGGACACAAGGACACATAGTAGCTTGCACCTTTGGGATATTAGCATCCAAGGTAAACATTCTACCATTTTTGTTGCCTTTTGCAACCAAGTGGCACCGATTTTTCAAATCCTCAACAAAGCACCCCTCAAGATTGAATCTAACCTACAAACCCTACTCAACTATTTGGCCAATTGAGACCAAAATCTTGGTGATGTTAGAAACATGAAGTACATCTAACAAGTACTTTGTTCTTCCATCCTACATAGTCAATGGCACCTTACCAAGCTATGCAATTGGATGAGCCGTATCATCACTTGTTTCAACATAACCTAGCTTTTCCTAGTTTTTAAAATCACTAAACCATTGACCATGACTGGTCATGTGGTTAGAAGCACATGAGTCAACAAATCATACATTTTTGCAATCTACAACATTTTCTGTAATGGAGCTAAAACATGTGTTGCATCACAAAAAGGCACTCATTTCTATCATCCGCATGCCCACTGGATGATGCATAGTTGCTTTGCTGCCACTTTTCATTTTTGATGTCATTCTTCTTTTTATAGCAGTTCTTCTCTTTATGTCAAAGCTTTCCATAATAATAGCACTCTGTGTTGCTATCTACCTGTTGGTTCCTTTACTAAGAACTACATCCTCTTTGGCTCCCCTATGTCTAGAGTTGCCAAGTGTTCCTCCATAGGATTGGTTTTCCTGTTGTTGCTATTGGTTTTGATTTTTGAGCGGCTACCAAAACAACCTCTTCCTCTACCTTATTCTTAAGAACTTCCTATGGCTAAACTACCATTCTTTTGCTCTTTACTCAACAAGAGAGCAACAAGTTCCTAAAACTTAGAAAAGGACTCATGGACTCCAATGGATGTCCAAATTGTGCATATTCTCTCCAAAGACCATTCAAGGTCACAGGCACTAAGTCCTCATAATCAACATTGTGCATATTCTCTCCAAAGACCATTCAAGGTCACAGGCACTAAGTCCTCATAATCAACATGTGCTCCAATTGAGCCAAGAGAATGTGCAAGGCCTTTAACCTTCATGGAGTACTCATTTATGTTCAGCTTATTCCTATTCATATTATGCAATTCTTATTTGAGATGCATCTTCTGTGCAGTGGTATTGGTGCTATACATCTTCATCAATGTTTCCCATGCCCCCTTTGGCATCTCTGCATCTTGTATATGCACAATCATGGAGTTTGAAACACTAACAAAAAATCAATACATAACCTTCTTGGCCTTTTCATGCCACTCTTTAAATGTCTTCAAATTTGCAGTAGTAGGAGTAGCACCCAAAATTGTTTCTTACTCATTACCATTGATGAGTGGCCATACTGTGATGGACAGAGGCATTTGTAAAGAACGGTATACCTGTTAATGGAATGAGAGATGATATGTTCAGACATGCTCTAAAGTCATGCACTAGAACAGGATTTGTTCTCATCCGTGAACACAATAAAATGAGAGAAGTATATTTGGATAAGTTGAAATTAATGGTGTCTGAATGTGTGAAGAAAAAGATTTTGGACTTCATACCTATTTACAGTTGCACACTTGCATTTGATGGATGGACTAATTTGTAGGCATGTTAGTTAATTAATACGATATAAACTGGATTCTTATCCTGGATTGCAAGCCTTCTCAAGAGTTGATTTCGAAAGTATTGCTGCCTTTAGTCTGATCAGCTTTGTAATTACGCCACCATAGTTTTGTGTCATCTGCAAGGAAGGTGGAGGCATGTAGGATCTGATCTTTGGCATCTGATTCAATATGAATGCAACAAGTGTAATACATTGTGGTTTTCAGTGCAACAAGTGTAATACATTGTGGTTTTCAGTGTAGCCCATGATGAAAGGGGGTTTAAAGTATGGTGCATGTGGTTTCCCATAAGGAAGTTTGTCATTGTGAACTTTCATGCTTGGAAGTTGTATTTCTCAAGCTTCTCACTAACAATTGTGGATATATTCTCAGACATTTTGTAATGTCAAAATCTATGATTGCAATATTAAAGAATAGAGTTCTGCCTCATAAGGGCGAACAACAACAATTTCGCAATACCAAAAATTCTGCCTCACAAGGGCGGTGGCAAGCAACCATGAATCAAACCAAGTGATGAAAATGTATAAAAACAACAATCCAAAACTGGCCTGTGTTTCTCAGAATCTCTAAAATGGGGCACACATCAATCTTTCTATTGCAACTTCGCTCAATGGCAAAAAATGGGCATACATAGTCAAAAACGGCCACTTCTCTTGAGTGCCTGCTCTGCTGAAACTTCACGATGCCAAAATAGAGGCTAAAATGGTCTCGGAATGGAAATTTTCACAAGTAATGCTCTCGTACTTCACAACAAAGGTGCCTCAATTTGAGGTAATGCACTCGGGTAATGCTTTTGTGCTTCACAACAAAGCACATCTCAATCTGAGGTTTTGCACTTTGCACTCATGATTGTGTACCTGCACCAGTATGCTCCCAAAATCTCAAAAGAAAGGAGACACCGATCTTTTTACCAGGGTTTTGAGATCTCCGCTTGCCTCTTCTTGCTCCTTGAACTCCTCACCATGAACCAAGCTCTGATACCATGTAAAGAATTAGGAAGAGAGGGTAGAGACTCGATTGTAGCTTTCTTCACAACTCATAAAAGAGAGAGGACACAAGGTTGGAGGATGAAGCCTATCTTAACTTTAGCACAAAACAACACTACAATGAGAGATGGGTATACACTACATGTGTAACCCTAAAATACACAATTCATATGTGAACCCAATCCAAACATACGTGGCTATCTAACTACGTCACAAGTATACCTAACAAAAGATGGTGACATAAAATGATAGTTACCTAGGATATACATCAAGGGTGGAGCTTGATATCTCAATAGTTGTATACATATTTTTGTAAGTGAAAGCCATGGGCTTATTTGAACATACATAAAATTTCAATAATTGTCACACATGTATTAATAATGCAACCGCTTAAGTTCATTTGATGTTTTTCTTGAATCATTCATGTATAATAAATCTTCTATGTGGATGGTGCAATGCACGAAATCTTGTGTGTGGATGGTGTAATGCAGCAAAAAAAAATCATTTGATGTTTTTCTTGAATCATTCATGTATAATAAATCTTCTATTGCTTGAATGCTAGAATGGGATTCAATCACTCAATTAGATAGAAAATAGTGCTTTGATATTTAAGAGACTGAGACATTGTATAATATGGTTTTTTCAATGAAGAAAAATTAAAAATGATACAACGAGGCCTATGATATGATCTCATCCTCAATGAGATTCACTCTTGCCAAACTATCCACTTCAATATCACCATTTTGAATGTCAGGATTTACAAATAGATACATTCCACTTGAAGCGTTGATGTGCTCATGAAAATCAACAACACCAATAGCTAGCTCATCTTATGATCATCTATATCTCATCTCATGATCCACCTCTTCACTCATATTACTATCATCCTCACCTCCATTTCCATGATCATCCTCCACATGCTCCATATTAGTAAATGTACTTTACATTGCTTTGGAATGTGGCATAATAGGGACAAAGAACTGCCATCTACTATTGTCTACCATTGGTTTAAATATAACCTATTCAATAAAAAATTCGAAGATTTTAATTTCTTTGTTTTGACATTATTAAAGATAAGTAAGCACTTTTTAATATATGTAGAGTACTTGTTTATATTCTGAAAAATGCTTGCCCTTACACCATATATAGCATTGAACATAGTACACTATACCAAGACAAAAGAAATTGAATTAGATTTTGAAATTCTTGAATGCTTCTAGCTTATGCAACACGCTCTAGCATAGCCATGTCATCCTCCATAAACAAGGCCATGTCGAAATGCAATAGCTTATGGAAGAGTTGAGGAAGACAAAGTTCGTATTTTGAAGGTTGATGACAAAAAAGGTAACAAATATGGATGCAAAGGACGGATTTGGAAGTGGATGATTATGAGGATGCCAATTGTGAGCAACAAGCGTGAAGATTATGGATGCCACCAAGTTACCTTCCCACCTTTAGGGGATATTTTGGTCCTCTATTCTTTGTTAGCCTCCAACTCTTCACTGCTATCTTCATTAGGATTGTCGTTTGAACTAGTAGACTCCATTACCTCAATGTGGCGGTTATGCTTCTTTTCTTACTAACATGCTTTGTTGGTTTGCTGGGCACTACTCTTCCATGCAAGGACTCGCCTCCTCTGATCGCCTGGGGTATAAGATCTTCCAATGTGGTATTTACTCAATCCACTATTGCCATAGCCATTCTAAGCGATGACAAAGTCTGAAAATGAAGAAATCATTTAGCACTTCCGCTATTTGATGTTGAGCCTGAGGCACACGCTGCAACATCTGTCAGAACCATGTAGCATAGTCTTGAACTTCATCATCTCCTTGGTCTACTAATCATAGACCTTCAATAATCTACAGAGTTGTTTTCTCCCTGTGGAATCTCCACAAGAATGCGTTTCGTATGGCATCAAAGTTTGCAAAGTAGTGTACCGCATACTCGTATATCCACCTTGCCATTTTCCCTTCTAGCGTAGCCTCAAACACAGTAGCTTGCCTCACGGGATCGATAGCCACATTATTTAATTCATACACGCCAAATTGGCAAATGTGAGCATCTGGATCCTCCCCCTTCTTCCCTACAAACTACAAAATTGATGATAAGAGAAATACACAAGACTCTGGCATCATTAGTAGCTTTTGAGGGAGCCGATTAATCTAAGATATTTTTAGGCCTGACTTTTGTCGATTCTTTGTGTACGTTTTGGAATGTGAACTATTGGAGGATGTTACTATGTATAGAACCAAAATGACTATGTACAATGACCAGTCTTGGAATCATTCTAGACCATAGAAATGATGGAAATTACTCAGTTCTGTATCCAAGTTGGGAAGCATATAAGGAAATTGCCCATTAGTAGCTCTAGTGTAGAACTGCGATCCATTTGCTCTATTAAAATGCACAGATCCATCAACACACAATAGAATCTTATAGTTATTCCACCAAAATTTGATCTTTCTTGGAATCCCAATAGGGTGAACCAAATCTTTGTTGCTCTTGGTAAGCAAATCAATGGGAACATACCAGTGAGTATGTTCAACATGCATATACTCTTCTTAAAATTCCTTCGCTTTTCACAAAGAATGCCAAGTACAGGTATTAGAGGTTATGGGATAGGTAGACCATCTAGTTTATCTTCAATTTCAGCCCATAGATAGCTCAATCCATTCGTCCTCAGTACCGGAATTTCTTAATGCGTGAACAACTTACACAAATTTGTAAATTAGAAAATGTAGCTCTAAAGGATGTTGAAAATTGGATCGTCTAGCATGTGCTACTACGTGAGGCATGAAAGCATTTTATGCTTGGACCACTCCATGAACTGTTTCGTTAAGAAAGATGACTATGTCGGGGTGGAGAATGTGAATGATTTTACCCTCATACAACCTCATACAACCACATACAATAGTCATTCCACTTGTGACTCAACCTACATGGCAATTCATCTATGGGAATTGATGAAATCAGATCTTGGTAATGAGATCACGTGGTAATTTCCAATGACATTCATTGATACACCAGCCCACATAATCATACTTCTTGTCATATGCATGTCAAAATGTTACACCATGAACTTTAGCCAAAATTTCTCTAGATTGGTCTTTTGAGGTGATTTGTTGTTGCGATGTTTCTGTAAGTGAAAGCTTGTTTAGAGAGAGCACTGGTTGAGAGGTAGATGCTCCATCTAGACTCTCATGGGAACCAAAATCCCATAACCAAGCAATGCTATATTCATCGTTGAAAGTGTCATCTACATCACTCGAAGATTCGTGGTATATACATGGTTCCTTTTCACTTACTACCTCTTTACCCTTTTGTTTGCTAGAGTATCGATCTGTTGATTTTGCCACTTCTGGTCAAAAACAAACTCAATCAATTTTCAAGCACATAATTACACACTTCAAATCTATTACACATAACCACTAATCCTACTGACAAACCAAGAAATTTTTAAAAAGGACTATTGTTAATGACATGGTTTCATCACGAAGTTGAAGATGCGAAATATGTTTTCAATCTTGTGCCATTGATTGTTGTGGGTAATATCTCTTCTTTAAGATTCACTAACTGTACTGAGCCATTGTCAAAAACTTAAGCAACCCAATATGGACCCATCCAATGCATTTTGAGTTTTCCTGGATGCTTTCTATATTGATTGTCATAAAGGAGTACTAAGTCACCTTTTTTGAATGCTTTCTATATTGATTGTCATAAAGGAGTACTAAGTCACCTTTTTTGAATGCTTTCTTCTTGTCCTTTAAGTGACGGTCGTACCATTCCTTACGATGTTTTTGAGTTGCCTCTCGAATTTGGAATGACAATAGATGGATCTCATCCATCTCATTCAGTACCAACCTCCTTTCTTTGAATGACTGCTCCATGGGCATTTTCAATTGCATTGCAACCCTAAGAGATTGCAATTCTAGCTCAATTGGGATTATTGCTTCTTGACCATACACAAGTTTGAAAGTTGTAGCATTAGTGGTCACCTTGTGAGCTGTTCGGTATGCCCACAATGCAGAATGCAATCTTTTGTCCTAGCTAGTATGATGTGCATTGCAAGTTTTGGTCAGAATATCATAGATGACTCTGTTAGCTTATTCTACTTGCCTATTACTCTGGGGATGATAACGAGTCATCTTTCTATGCTTGATCTTATAGGTGTCTATAAGATGTTCAATTGCCTCATTGATGAAATGGGTAACTCTATCAAAAACCAATTCAATCGGATAGCCAAATCATACTATGATGTTTTCATAAAGAAAAGTTGTGACATTCTTAGAATTGTTTGTTCTAAATGCTCTGGCTTCTACCCACTTTGTCACATAGTCCACAGCCACCAGTATGTATTCATTTCTCACATCCTTAGTAGGTAGACTAATTGGACCAACAAAATCAATACCCCACTTCTCAAAAGGTTTCAATGGAATGATCGGTTGCAAAGCTATGTTATCTCCGGGCACTAGTTTTCCCATCTGTTCACAAGCATCACATTGCTTCACATACACTTTGCAATCTCAAAAAATATGAGGTCACCAGAATCCAACTTGCAACAGGTTCCTTCCCATGCTCAAACCCACAAAGTGTCCACGACATGCTTCATCGTGACAACTTTGTATCAGTGATGGACTTCATGAGGCATCACACATCGTCGAAGCACTTCATCGCGACACAACTTATATAACATTCCCCCAATAATTGTGAATGAAGATGCTTGAATGATCAACCTTTTCTTTTGAACTTTCATTAGATCAATTGGCATCTCACTAGTAGATAGATACTCTGCTACACCAAAATGCCACTCTGGCACCGCATCTACAGCAAATAGCATCACATCTAGAAAGTCGTCATCTACGCCACTATTGGATTCATCATTAGAAATGCACAACATATGGTCGACTCGCAAATGATATTTTCCAAAATTGAAATTCTTGTAGAAGCAACAACCATCTAGTAATTCTTCCAATCAAACATGGTTTAACTATCAAGTATTTCAAGGCTTGATGATCTAAGTAGAAGACAAATGGGTTGGCAAGTAAATAATGGCAAAACTTCTAAACCGCAAAATCATACCCAATGCTTCATGTTCAGTCATGATGTATTTCTTCTCTGCAACCAAAAGTTGTCGACTCACATAATAAATTGGATGGTCAAATCCTGTCATTTGGTTAGCATAACACAAAACCTACTACAAATGCTGATGCATTGACATGCACATGAAATTCTTTTTCCCAATTGGGTGTTACCAAAACAGGTGCTTCAATCAAAGCTTTCTTTAAGTCTAAGAATGCATTGTGACATAAGTTGTCCCAAATGAAATTAGATTGCTTTCAAAGCAACTTTGTCATAGGGGTTGCATTATCTGCATAATGCCATATAAATCTCCTATAAAATCCCACATGTCCTAGGAATGATTGAAGTTCCATAACTATCATAGGAGGTTTCAACCATAGAATTTTAGAGACTTTGTCAATTTTTGGCATTAGTCCTTTTGGTGACACAAAATATCCAAGTAAGAGGCCATAAGGTACGGCAAAAATTTACTTCTTCGGGTTAAGAGACATACTATAAGCTCGGCATCTTGTTAAACATTGACATAAACAATTAAGACGGTTCTTTTCGTAGCTATCCACACAAAAGTCATTGAGGAGTATCTCCGTGAAATCTCATAGAAAATCTCAAAAAGCTTGAGTAACCACTCTTTGAAAAGTCATTAGTGCATTACATAACCCAAAAGGCATTACGCGGTATGCATAAGTTCCCCATTCTATCACAAAAGTAGTCTTTGATTGATCATCAAGTTGGATACTGACTTGGTTGTAGCCACTAAATTCATCAAGAAATGAATAGAGCTATTGACCAGCCACATTGTCAAGCAAAGTGCCAATAAATGGAAGTGGAAAATGATCTTTTTTATTTGCTACATTGAGCTTCCGATAATCCACACATACCCTAATTTCATTGTTTTTTTCAAGACTATGACAATTGCTGACATCCATTCACTATTGTCGATAGGATAAATGAATCCAGCACCTAGCAACTTATCAATATCTTGTTTAACCGTCAAGGAATACTTAGGATTGAGGCGGTAAGGAATTTGGTAGATAGGCTTGGAATTATCCTCCAAGTAATTGTGATGTTTGACACAACTCAGGAGGGATACCAGTCATATCCTTGTACAACCAAGCAATAATATCTTTAAACTCTTTGAATAGAGACACATACTCATCCAACTCTTTAGATGTCAATTGAGCACCAGTGTTAATCACTTGCCCATCACTTGTGGAGATTCTTCAGTACCCAAATTCACTTCTTGAATAAGTGGATGTTTAGAATAGTCGGCCTCCAAGGGGTCATGATTAAGTTTCCCGTTCACATACGTAGGTTGCTCAAAAAGTTTGATTTCCTTCACTGTATGTTCCGAGTAAAATTTCGGGTAATCAATAGACTGATTTGTCACTGGTTTGGATTTAGGCTCTTTGCTCTTCTTTAGCTTGGTTGTTGCTTTAGCCTCCAACTCTGCCTTGACCATAAATGCTAATTCAGTGGGAGTTACTTCCGTATACCCATGTTTCGTTGGCACAAATTCAGAAGACGTATCTTCCAACACATATTGAACCAATCCATTGGTCTATTCTCATTGTTTGAATCACAATCTGCCTCGTATCCTAGAGTTTTAGACTGATGTTGTTTGCACTGGACTATTCCTAATGGTTTACAATGAGAAAAATACATTGTACTAGGCATATCCTTTAGTGTACAATTGAAAAGTAAGGATGACATGGTTGTTGTTTGCACTCTCCTAAAAACTTAAGAATTTGGTAAGCACACGACACACAGTACTAAGAAAGAAAGGTTTTATGGTGATTTCTTTTAGCTTTCTTCTACTAAAAGAGAACAAAGAAAAAAATCAAAAAAATAGCACACTCAGTATGTACATCAACAATTACAATTGGACATGATTCAAGGGTTTGTCGAATGATCCACTAGGAACTCATCCGCGACATCAAAGAACAATTTGTCCTAACTATCTTCTTGACTCCATGGTTGTAGTTGGGCATCTGAGCCACTAAGACTTAACATCATTCTTTGGAATTCTGTAGGGGCTTTCATTAGTCCAAATGGTACCAACTTAGATGCTTTCTAAGAGAATAGTTGAAAAGGACACTAAGAAGAACAAGGCTTTATTGTTCCAAGAAAAAGAAGATGCAATTGCACCAAATACAAAGAAGAGACATTTGGAATTTAAAGACTTTGAACCAAACAAGAGAACTAGAAACAATCAAGGCTTTATTGTTCCAAGAAAAAGAAGATGCAATTGCACCAAATACAAAGAAGAGACATTTGGAATTTAAAGACTTTGAACCAAACAAGAGAACTAGAAACAATCAACCTTCGGGTTCTACTATGAGGATTTGATGATATTAGTTCATCACCTTTTTGCAGAGGTTTATGTTGAAGCCAAGATTATTTAAGAAGAATATGATTTTTAAAGCACCAAATCTAATAACCTAAATTTTGAAGACTACCCCTTAGTGTGGGCCGTCACATGTTACCTAGTTTGGGAACGAGTATGTTTTGTTTTGTACTAGGAGGCAACAAACTACAAAGCGCTCCCATAGTGTGGAGCATGACATTTAATTGACCCCTAGATGTAAGAACATCTACGGGGATCTTGGAATTATTCACCAGAGTCCCTAGTCTAGGATATGCCATATGGTCCATGTACTAAGGGTTCTATGCACATTATGTTTGTGTCCTAGAATTGTCATAGGACGTACTTCTAGAGATGTGTGTGCCACACTGTAGTGAGTGGGTGACTAATAGGTGAGATTAGTAGGTGTGATTAGTGGTGAGAAGTACCTAATTGGAGGGGTTTTAGGTTCTAGAATCTAGTGATTGAGAGATTAACTAGTGTGTGACCACTAGTGAGTAGGTGATTGATAGGTGAGATTGGTACGTGTGATTAGTTGTGGGTAGTGAGAACTACATAATTGGAGTGATTTTAGGATCTAGAATCTAGTGATTGAGAGATTCATGGAGCTTAGCTCTCTTACTACTTGGCTTACATATGATGTCATCATTCATGTACTCATTGCTTATTTAATGGAATCACTCTTTATGAATAAAATTTCTTGTACTTATGGATCATTGAGCTTCAAATACTCAACATTTATCTCTTCTCCTTGTCATTTTCTAACAAATGTAAGGTGGAATAGGGTGATGTGGCAACCCAACGAGGTCAAAATGGCTCACTTGACATGTTTAGGTGGGAATGAGTTCCGTGAATCAATCTTCTGATGCCCCTAGAAATTGCCATGAGGCTTGATAGTTCTTTGAACCTACCTTATAAAACCTACTACCAAGCCTATCTAGCCTAAATATTTGGTTAGAGTCGCCCTTTTTTCCTATATAAAATGGATTTCACTTAGAATGGCCAGAATTGACCCTTCACTTACTCAAATCTCATAAAACGTTTTCCTTATAGATTTATCATTTGAATCACTAACATATATGTGAATTTGTGCATAATTGTTTGTTTTTGCAAATTACTAGACTTGTTTCTTAATTTTCTTAATACTCAAACAATTTAAGAAATATTAATCTTACACCTCACAAAATATAGTCTTGGATTGAAAATTTTAAGCTTTCAACGCACAACATTATGTGTCCTCTAGCCTCCTATCAAATCAAACATTCAAATAAGCCAAAAATCCCATGATGTACCAAAAATTTTCTTTTTAAAGCAATTAATAACTATAAAAAGTATAGTAATTATTAGGGACTTTGGGAACTTTTGAATAGTTTGGAATTAAGGTACGTGAAAAATCCCATTATTTTCTTTTGCAAGTACAAATAGGGAATTTGGGTGCCTTCAAATAGTTTAGAAATTAGGGAACACAAAAAATCTCATTATTTAGGAAAGTCTGTAAATATGGAACCAACCATAAAATTATTTTCTTTTGGATGTACAAATGCCATCGTGAGGTCTGACTATGTGGCCTAATCTCCCACACCATGGAAAAAAATAAACTAGTCAAGTCAATGTGACTCTCTCTCTCTTAGTCTCTGAGATATACCTT
Source organism: Cibotium barometz (assembly GCF_041138505.1). Classification (NCBI taxonomy): domain Eukaryota; kingdom Viridiplantae; phylum Streptophyta; class Polypodiopsida; order Cyatheales; family Cibotiaceae; genus Cibotium; species Cibotium barometz. Next base: position 29,081,924 of record NC_141109.1, read on the forward strand.
ATGAAAGAATACACATTTGTTTTATAAAAATGAGAAACATCTTTATTTCCAAAAAGAATATACATCGTTAATATGTCTAATGTCAAGAATGCTGGGGAAGCATTTTGACTGTTTTGAAAATATGGTCGTGGAGACCTACTTGATAAAGTTGCAACTGCTGACGGAGGACATCTCGCGTAGCAAGCCTCGGCTTGATTAAAATGGTGAGCTTCCGGTACAGTGGATGAGGGACCAAGGAAGCGGCCTATGAGTGAAGCGTTAGGTGACCTCCTGCGAAGGATCCTAGAGGGTGCTGACCATACAGTGCTCGGGCTCTGGATCGCCAAAGATACCCATAAGTATGTCCGGGAAGATATTGGAACAAGGAGTAAGAGTTGTTTTCTGAAACCGGGCATGGATCTGGTTGATTGACCTTGCTGGTCCTCAACGGATGAGTCCATGGCTCTTTTACACATGGATATGTTGGTTGATCTTGCTGATCTTCAACAGAGATTCCATCTTGATTTTTATATGTTGGTTGATCTTGCTGATCTTCAATAGAGATTCCATCTTGATTTTTATAAGTGACTATATTGCCGGGTACTATGAGCTAGGAACTATTGAAAAGGCCCCTGAGTGGACAGGTGGTGAGCCTTTTGGTTGTTGCCAATGATGCCATAGATACTCCGATGAAGGAATGATTGGAAATTAAGATTCAACCAGATATTTTAGAGGATTGTGATCAGTGATACTATGGTTTCATTAAATGATTATTTTAAAGATGGCTAAATTTGTGAAAAAGGCAATTTCATATTGGGTGTGTAAATTGGCAAATGTGAGCATCTGGATCCTCCCCCTTCTTCCCTACAAACTACAAAATTGATGATAAGAGAAATACACAAGACTGTGGCATCATTAGTAGCTTTGAGGGAGCCGATTAATCTAAGATATTTTTAGGCCTGACTTTTGTCGATTCTTTGTGTACGTTTTGGAATGTGAACTATTGGAGGATGTTACTATGTATAGAACCAAAATGACTATGTACAATGACCAGTCTTGGAATCATTCTAGACCATAGAAATGATGGAAATTACTCAGTTCTGTATCCAAGTTGGGAAGCATATAAGGAAATTGCCCATTAGTAGCTATAGTGTAGAACTGCGATCCATTTGCTCTATTAAAATGCACAGATCCATCAACATACAATAGAATCTTATAGTTATTCCACCAAAATTTGATCTTTCTTGGAATCCCAATAGGGTGAACCAAATCTTTGTTGCTCTTGGTAAGCAAATCAATGGGAACATACCAGTGAGTATGTTCAACATGCATATACTCTTCTTAAAATTCCTTCGCTTTTCACAAAGAATGCCAAGTACAGGTATTAGAGGTTGTGGGATAGGTAGACCATCTAGTTTATCTTCAATTTCAGCCCATAGATAGCTCAATCCATTCGTCCTCAGTACCGGAATTTCTTAATGCGTGAACAACTTGCACAAATTTGTAAATTAGAAAATGTAGCTCTAAAGGATGTTGAAAATTGGATCGTCTAGCATGTGCTACTACGTGAGGCATGAAAGCATTTTATGCTTGGACCACTCCATGAACTGTTTCGTTAAGAAAGATGACTATGTCGGGGTGGAGAATGTGAATGATTTTACCCTCATACAACCACATACAATAGTCATTCCACTTGTGACTCAACCTACATGGCAATCCATCTATGGGAATTGATGAAATCAGATCTTGGTAATGAGATCACGTGGTAATTTCCAATGACATTCATTGATACACCAGCCCACATAATCATACTTCTTGTCATATGCATGTCAAAATGTTACACCATGAACTCTAACCAAAATTTCTCTAGATTGGTCTTTTGAGGTGATTTGTTGTTGTGATGTTTCTGTAAGTGAAAGCTTGTTTAGAGAGAGCACTGCTATATTCATCGTTGAAAGTGTCATCTACATCACTCGAAGATTCGTGGTATATACATGGTTCCTTTTCACTTACTACCTCTTTACCCTTTTGTTTGCTAGAGTATCGATCTGTTGATTTTGCCACTTCTGGTCAAAAACAAACTCAATCAATTTTCAAGCACATAATTACACACTTCAAATCTATTACACATAACCACTAATCCTACTGACAAACCAAGAAATTTTTAAAAAGGACTATTGTTAATGACATGGTTTCATCACGAAGTTGAAGATGCGAAATATGTTTTCAATCTTGTGCCATTGATTGTTGTGGGTAATATCTCTTCTTTAAGATTCACTAACTGTACTGAGCCATTGTCAAAAACTTAAGCAACCCAATATGGACCCATCCAATGCATTTTGAGTTTTCCTGGATGCTTTCTATATTGATTGTCATAAAGGAGTACTAAGTCACCTTTTTTGAATGCTTTCTTCTTGTCCTTTAAGTGACGGTCGTACCATTCCTTACAATGTTTTTGAGTTGCTTCTCGAATTTGGAATGACAATAGATGGATCTCATCCATCTCATTCAGTACCAACCTCCTTTCTTTGAATGACTGCTCCATGGGCATTTTCAATTACATTGCAACCCTAAGAGATTGCAATTCTAGCTCAATTGGGATTATTGCTTCTTGACCATACACAAGTTTGAAAGTTGTAGCATTAGTGGTCACCTTGTGAGCTGTTCGGTATGCCCACAATGCAGAATGCAATCTTTTGTAGCTAGGATGATGTGCATTGCAAGTTTTGGGAAAACGAGTTACCTAGTTTGGGAACGAGTATGTTTTGTTTTGTACTAGGAGGCAACAAACTACAAAGCGCTCCCATAGTGTGGAGCATGACATGTAATTGACCCCTAGATGTAAGAACATCTAGGGGGATCTTGGAATTATTCACCAGAGTCCCTAGTCTAGGATATGCCATATGGTCCATGTACTAAGGGTTCTATGCACATTATGTTTGTGTCCTAGAATTGTCATAGGACGTACTTCTAGAGATGTGTGTGCCACACTGTAGTGAGTGGGTGACTAATAGGTGAGATTAGTAGGTGTGATTAGTGGTGAGAAGTACCTAATTGGAGGGGTTTTAGGTTCTAGAATCTAGTGATTGAGAGATTAACTAGTGTGTGACCACTAGTGAGTAGGTGATTGATAGGTGAGATTGGTACGTGTGATTAGTTGTGGGTAGTGAGAACTACATAATTGGAGTGATTTTAGGATCTAGAATCTAGTGATTGAGAGATTCATGGAGCTTAGCTCTCTTACTACTTGGCTTACATATGATGTCATCATTCATGTACTCGTTGCTTATTTAATGGAATCACTCTTTATGAATAAAATTTCTTGTACTTATGGATCATTGAGCTTCAAGTACTCAACATTTATCTCTTCTCCTTGTCATTTTCTAACAAATGTAAGGTGGAATAGGGTGATGTGGCAACCCAACGAGGTCAAAATGGCTCACTTGACATGTTTAGGTGGGAATGAGTTCCGTGAATCAATCTTCTGATGCCCCTAGAAATTGCCATGAGGCTTGATAGTTCTTTGAACCTACCTTATAAAACCTACTACCAAGCCTATCTAGCCTAAATATTCGGTTAGAGTGGCCCTTTTTTCCTATATAAAATGGATTTAACTTAGAATGGCCAGAATTGACCCTTCACTTACTCAAATCTCATAAAACGTTTTCCTTATAGATTTATCATTTGAATCACTAACATATATGTGAATTTGTGCATAATTGTTTGTTTTTGCAAATTACTAGACTTGTTTCTTAATTTTCTTAATACTCAAACAATTTAAGAAATATTAATCTTACACCTCACAAAATATAGTCTTGGATTGAAAATTTTAAGCTTTCAACGCACAACATTATGTGTCCTCTAGCCTCCTATCAAATCAAACATTCAAATAAGCCAAAAATCCCATGATGTACCAAAAATTTTCTTTTTAAAGCAATTAATAACTATAAAAAGTATAGTAATTATTAGGGACTTTGGGAACTTTTGAATAGTTTGGAATTAAGGTACATGAAAAATCCCATTATTTTCTTTTGCAAGTACAAATAGGGAATTTGGGTGCCTTCAAATAGTTTAGAAATTAGGGAACACAAAAAATCTCATTATTTAGGAAAGTCTGTAAATATGGAACCAACCATAAAATTATTTTCTTTTGGATGTACAAATGCCATCGTGAGGTTTGACTATGTGGCCTAATCTCCCACACGATGGAAAAAAATAAACTAGTCAAGTCAATGTGACTCTCTCTCTCTTAGTCTCTCAGATATACCTTATGAAATAATACACATTTGTTTTATAAAAATGAGAAACATCTTTATTTCCAAAAAGAATATACATCGTTAATATGTCTAATGTCAAGAATGCTGGGGAAGCATTTTGACTGTTTTGAAAATATGGTCGTGGAGACCTACTTGATAAAGTTGCAACTGCTGACGGAGGACATCTCGCGTAGCAAGCCTCGGCTTGATTAAAATGGTAAGCTTCCGGTATAGTGGATGAGGGACCAAGGAAGCGGCCTATGAGTGAAGCGTTAGGTGACCTCCTGCGAAGGATCCTATAGGGTGCTGACCATACAGTGCTCGGGCTCTGGGTCGCCAAAGATACCCATAAGTATGTCCGGGAAGATATTGGAACAAGGAGTAAGAGTTGTTTTCTGAAACCGGGCATGGATCTGGTTGATTGACCTTGCTGGTCCTCAATGGATGAGTCCATGGCTCTTTTACACATGGATATGTTGGTTGATCTTGCTGATCTTCAACAGAGATTCCATCTTGATTTTTATAAGTGACTATATTGCCGGGTACTATGAGCTAGGAACTATTGAAAAGGCCCCTGAGGTGGTGAGCCTTTTGGTTGTTGCCAATGATGCCATAGATACTCCGATGAAGGAATGATTGGAAATTAAGATTCAACCAGATATTTTAGAGGATTGTGATCAGTGATACTATGGTTTCATTAAATGATTGTTTTAAAGATGGCTAAATCTGTGAAAAAGGTAATTTCATATTGGGTGTGTAAGTGGCATGACTAATGTTAAATTTGCATGAATATTCGGGTAGGGGGGCTGGGAACTCTTTTCCCTGGTATCCCGGACAAAACCTAACCAAATTCTAAATTGGATCCCATCACTACAGTGGTTGGGCGGCTGGCTAACCCATGGCACTGAATGGATCCCTGAATCTGAGACTCAATTCTGTTATGGTACGTTAGATAAAGTAAATCCCGGTCAAAAATTGTTCTATGGAAAAGAATCAACGGCTGTGCCTCTCAATGAGGAAAAAAGCGTTGATCTCTATGATCTAAGTGCAAGTTTCTTTCTTGATCTGACCAAGTGACTTTAGGTTCGGTCGGATCAGTTTAGGACCTTGACTACGTTAGAGTAAAATTTTATCCTGGAGGAATCGCCTGTGCTTTCCGGGCAAGGGAAGTTTTTCCAGGAATTAGTCACCTATCCGGATATCCGTGGGCGAGGCCCCAAGTGTAGGACCCTGCCCCGCGCAAGATTTGCTACTTCCACTGCTAGCACCCCGAATCCATTGTGCGGGTGGGGACGACGGGGAGCTTACAGGATACACTCCCTTCTATCTAGCTTATGGTGTTAAGGCAGTAATGCCTATGGAATACCTAGTCCTGAGCCTAAGGATTGCAGTACAAGAAAGTCTAACGGAGAATGCATTAGCTAAAAGTCTAATTGACTTGGAGAAGCTCGATGAGACCAGGCTAATAGCATCACATGGACTCATTGGTTTGACAAAACTATAAAACAAAAAGAACTTGAAATGGGGGACCTTGTCCTCACGTATGGTGTAGGAAGCACCAAGAAAAAGAAACTCAAATACCGAGGCCCGAGACCCTTTCGAGTTTCTGAGATCACACCTCAGGGATCAGCTCGAGTTGAGACAATTGACAGCATACAGATCGAGGGTTACCTCAATGGAAGTAAACTCAAAAAATATTTTGGACCACTGACCCAAGAGATTCTCTTGCAAGAACATCTCTTTAAACAACAAAAAAAGATTGCAAAGGAAAAAATCCAGCAAGCTCAAGAAGAAGCTAAGGCTAGGGAGACTGATACATGTCAACATGGCTTCTGTGACTCTCTTGGATGAAGAGGAACTAAATATTGAGCCAGCATAACTCAAGGCTAGGGAGACTGATACATGTCAACATGGCTTCTGTGACTCTCTTGGATGAAGAGGAACTAAATATTGAGCCAGCATAACTCAAGGTGGGACTTACTACAGCTAAAGGCCATGCAACAAGCATTGCACTAATAGACATGGGATCCAGTCATAACTTGATCTCGTATGAAACCTTGATAGATGATGCCTTGAACCCACTGATGCACAAGTACACAGAGTGCACCTAATAACTACGAGAGCTGAGGGATTTTTAAGTGTTAACATTTCCATCAGAAATAATTCCTTGGTCAGGAAGGTGTTTGCCATGCCTACCTACAGGTTCCATGGAAGAGGAAATGATTCTAGGACGATCCTGGATCTGTGCGCCAGCAAATGCAATATCCAATGGGAAGAGAGGACAACATTGTTGAGCGAGGGCAATAAGGTCATGTCCATAGCCTTATATGGAGCTTGACAAAGAGAGGGAAACAGATCATGAATGATGAAAAATGACACCAAATATAGTGACATCACCTCATAAAATAGAACAAGCATCAGTCCCATGAAACTCGCATAAACAATACCCAAAACCTAAGGGTACACAGAAGTGGGTGCCCAAGATTCAACTTAAAAACCAACCCCACAAGAAGGACACCATGAATAATCTGACAGTAAGAAAAATGTGCAAAGAAATCAAAAGTCAAAGACCTTGCTCACACAAACAGATTGGCAAGACTCCAAGCATCCCAATAGACCTCAAGAAGGGTTCCATAAGCAATGGGTCCAAAAAGACTTACTGCTGCGAGCACAAGGATACTACCAAGGAAATACGGCAATAAGGGTACCCAAACCCTACTCAGTGGACACCATAAGCAATTCAAGTCACAAAAGAGAGTAGTAAAAGCATACAGCATCAACTCCCAACAACCAAAGTGGGAACCTCGCCAACCTTTGTGTGGAGGAAAAGACAACTCAAAAAAAATAGGTTGGAAATTTTCAAAACAATGAACAGGAAACCTAAAGGTAGAAACAAAGAAGTTTAGCAAAGGGATAGAGATAGAAGCCCTCCAACAGACGACCCAGTAACAACATTGTTCAGTTGAATGGAAGGAAGAATTAAAAACTCCCACATAGAACTAAAACGACTGCATCACCGAAGTGCTCAGGTGTCACCTTGGTTCTCGTGGTAAAGTTTTTTTCCAATGGTTGCACAATCAGTACAAGGTAAGCATGGTATCATTCACTCATTATGTGCATGTTTGAATGCACATAGCATGAGCATGAAGAAAACAATAGAAGGTATCAATCTTGTGCATTCATGATCCAAAAATATTTACGCCGTGAACAAATTCAAAAACTTTCATGCCCTGAACTGGGTCACAAAGGTTCACATTATGAAACAGTTCAAAAATGGTCACGTTGTTGTGAACTAATTCAAAAATGTTCACGCTGTGAACTGGTTCACAAAGGTTCACGCCATGAAACGGTCATTTCTCACGAGCCAATCAAACAATGCCACGTGGTTTTCTTCATTAAGGCAGCCATCCTGTCTGACGGCTGCGTTATAAAATCAAATTTCATTCCTTTTTTGTCATTTTGCATTGTGTGGCCTTTGTTTTTCGATTACGCTTCCGCTACTGATCGTTGTAAATCTTCCATTTTGGATTTTGGGCAATAATTGACTGTCTTTTATCGAGGTGGGAGCTTGATCCATTCCCTTTTCATTTTCATTTTCTTTTTTACTTTTTGATCTTCATGATTGATCAATATCTCCTCGGCAATGCTTATTGTACATAAATTATCGAATCATAATAATTCTAAGATTTCTTCACGGTATCCTCACATGCATTAAGCACAGTTGGCACCTTAACAATGAAAGAAAAAATGAAAAAACCAATAACATAACAAACGACACCTTCACTAAAGATTCATGATATGATCACCCTGTAGTTTCACAGAAGCTCAGGTTCATGAACCTTTAGTTTCACGAAACCTCAACGGTTCACGAAACCTCATTGTTTCATGGAACCTCAACGGTTCAACGGTTCACGGAACCTCACCGGTTCAAGAAACCTAACTGTTTCACGATACCTCGATGGTTCATGAAACCTCGACGGTTCACGGAACCTCACCGGTTCACGGAACCTCACTGTTTCTTGAAGCCTAACTTCACCAAACATAACTTCATGAAACTGAGTTTCACAGAACCTCACTTGTTCATGAAACCGTGTTTCATCATGGAACCTTACTATTTCACGGAACCTCATTGTTTCATGGAGCCTAACTTCACGAAACCTCATTGTTTCATGGAACCTAACTTCACGAAACCCATGTCACGGCGGCCTGCAGGGTCACGAAACCACTTAGACCCTGCACCTTCACGCCTCACAACTTTCACATGTCCATTAACACACCCTGTGATTACTCATATACACTAACACACACTTCTCATTTCAACTAACCGGTTACCCATTAACCAAAAAAAAAGAAAAAGGAAAAAAGAAAAGGAAATGGTATCAACCCCACCAGTCAGAAGACTGATGTGTTGTTCATGTACATATGTCAGCCTCAGAGTCGGAAGCTATCGAGACCCTAGCTGCCACTCAAGCCAGTGCCACTAGATCCCTAGCAAGTCCAAAAAAGAAGCCAGCGTGCGAGTCCCGAAGTTGAATTTTTTGGGCCCTTATGCCCAAGCCTTCCATGGGGCCATCATCTCAGTAAAGCAGCCACCATCACGGCCCATGGAAAGGTAGCCCTACACGCAGACTAGAATGCTTCCAAATTCGTGAAGGGGCTGAAGTCAAAGCGAAGCTACAAAAGGTAGGCTTGGGGAGAATTGCACAAATACTCCTAATAAGAAGCATCGACACAGAACTCTGCGAGACGAGCACCAAATACATCAAGACTCATGACAAGGGCACCAAACGGGGAACTATCACAAAGGATGACGGCACTAGTGAGCAACTCCTAAAGAGCTCATATTGGATGCTCTGCAACTCCCGCCTGCACTCAAGGTCCATGCCCACGCATTCGACAAAATGCCTCTGGACGCAATGCTAAAGAAACGTTCTTACAACTCCAATGGGGCCGAGTACGAGAAGAGTCTGTGTAAGCTACAAAAAAGCTTGCAAGGACATGTCATTAATGATGCATGTCAAGCCCATGGTGGACAGATATAGCAAGGTGCCTTTGAACAAAATTACTAAGGTACATAAGGGGAAAGAGGAGGACTGGGCCTACTATGTCCATAGAGACATGGAGAATTACTTGAATCCAAGATTTGCAACCCGTACCTACTCACCCAAGTTCTTAATCATGAGCAAGAAGACCTCTCCTAGAGCCCGAACCAGTGGAGCACTTACAACTGGCAATCCTGCCAGAACAACCAATGCTAAAGTTGAAGACATGCAAGAGGGGCAAGATGTCTTGATGGAGACCCATGCAATAATGAATGAAATCAAGAAGGGGAGAGAGAAGAAGACAGAGAAGAAAATGAGGGGGATCATCCCAGATATAGCTCCTGAATCGCAAATATTAGAGGCGGACGTGGCACAAGAAATCCGGACATACCAAGAAGCATTGTAAGAGACCACAAGCCACAGAGAAGCCCATGTAGCAAGCTACTCCCCTGACAAGCCCGGCTCAGTTGATATTCATGGATCTTTTTCCACTCAAAGATTCAGCTTTGTAGACACGCCAACAGAGACAGCACCCGAACAAGAAGCGTCAGTACTACAGGCTGAGGAAACACAAGGCGTTGAGGCGACAATAGCTCAAGCACATGAAACAACATCCCACAATGAAGCAAGAAAAAGACAAAGAAGTGAAGAGCTCTCAAGCCCAAGCAAAAGAAGGCGGTTGGAAGATGAGCAAAGAACTCCCTAGCTAGCCTCCCTACTACAAAAAAATGGACTATCAACAATTCATGCAAGAGACCATGGAAGGGCTGGATTCTACTAAACTAACCACAGGCTAGGTTTGAAGAAGGCGCAAGCACAAGTGTAATCTGGGAGTAGGAATAAAAGGTCTGGTGTTGCCCCTTCCTCACAACACACATGCTCCATGATCGTAACGTTGCCCTTTGGAAGTAGGTTGATGACGCATGCACACAAGTGAAAACCTTAAAAGACTACTTTTTGGCAGCAGCTAAAGCTACACATAGAGATGTCATTATGAAAAGCTTGAATGCCACGGAGGAGCAAGAGAACATATATAAAGCCCTGGAAAGCAATAATATGGTCCTTAGCCAAACAGTTGTACCAAGAATTAAGGAAAATGTGGACCTCAAGGCAATGCTAGAACAAGCTCAAGAGCAACTTCAGAAGGAGGTCACCCAGACCAATGAGCTCACAGCACTTCATGCCCACTAAGTACAAAAGCTCTAGCACAATGCCAGGGCCAAAGAAGAAGAATTGCAAAGCTAGATCGAGCAGCTAACCTCACATCTGAAAGTAGCTGAGCAGAGAGGGCAACTCACTTACAGCAAGAGAGAACAAACAAACAAGGCCCATGGAGAAAAAATAAGAACACTTAACGACACTATAAGTGCAAGCCAGGTCAAAATGCAAAGGAAAGAATTGGCAAACCAAGAAGCAGTGGCACAGCTTACACAACAGCTACAAAACATTCAGAGGCTAGCTGCCGAAAGGCTCCAACCAATTGATGAAAAACAGGTAGAGGGAGAGGGAACACACACACACAGGAACAAACCCTAATGTATTACTGAAACCCTAACCATAGAGGGAAGCCATGTCCATCCCACACAATGCATAAAGCCATAATAGAAAAGCTACAAAACACTACTTGTGTTGTGTCCACACACTGCTAACCCTAGCTACTGTCCACACAACTATGACCAGCTGGACACGGTCATTTATGTCTCACACATGCTATTACCTAACACGCCAACACATAGTGTAACTGGCACAAGCTGTCATCGAGCTTGAATCTCAATAGCCCCTCTCAAGCTCATGATGTACTGCCATAGATGAAGATGTAGATGAGCTTGGGCTATCAAAACTCTCAACACTCCCCCTCAAGCTCATCCCATGTACTCCCAACATAGTACAAAAGTACTCAAACTTCTCCCTGCTAAGTGGCTTTGTAAAGATGTCATCCACCAGCTCTTCAGTCTTCACATATACTGCAGATCAATTGTACCATCAGACACTTTCTCTCTGACAAAATGATACTGGACCTCTATATGTTTGTTCTGCGCATGAAAGACTGGATTCCTGGCCAATTGTATGCTGCTCATGTTGTCACAATGAATGACAACCTTGCCATCAAATAGGCTCACCCAAATCAGCCAAGAGGCTCTTTAACCATACTCCTTCACATCCAGCTATGGATGCACCCTGTATTCAGCCTCTCTATTGGATAAAGCAACAGTCACTTGCTTCTTACTGCTCCAACTCACCACTGCACTTCCAAATGTAAAGACATAACCACTTGTAAGATTCCTCCTCAGCAGCGCCTGAATAATGAATAAGCCTTTACTTTAATCCCCTATAATCATTCCCTGTTTTTGAATACAAGAAAATATTATTTTCCTTGTTGTTGTCTAGAGAGAAGAAACATTGTAGAGAGTGGTAATTCAATATTAAGATATTTTTGGATAAATAAATTCTACAAATATCAAAAATATATTTCCCTGAAAGAAAGAAAAAATACAAGGCGCATTAGGAATCAATTAAAAATTATTTAAAAGATCTTAGCCTAAGGGTCAAGATTTTTTGAAATTTTTGGATTATAGTCTAATTAAGGTTCTTATGGGCCAATAAGATTAATCCAAGTGTTGAGATGAGATAAATCCAATGAATTTAAAAAAATACCCAAAAATGAGTAAATGCCCACATAAGATGAAGAGTTGTCTGAGTACAAGATTTATTAGTTAAAATTTATGAAATATTACTAAAAAATGAGATATTCTGGAGTAATCACAATTTTGACACCTTGGTAAGGAAAGGGGGAGCCTTCAAGGAGGTGCCTATTTCACACATGTGAATGAGTTTTAAACTCATAAATATTAAGATATCTATATCTCTCCTCTCTCTTGGAGATATCTATATCTATATCTCTCCTCTCTCTTGGAGATCAAACCAAATAAAAAAGGGGGCTAAACTGGTCCCAAATCTTGTCCAAAATCAAAATTCTAGAACTTTGTTGGACTCAATTAGTGGCCCTTCTCTCTCTCTTCAACCTTTCTTGGAGCTTTCCTGAACATACTAACCAATTAATTGGTTGGGGGCCTCTCCTAAGAATAGAGAATAAAGCAAAACAAGAGGTAAGGTGTGGCTTTATGGTTTTTTCTTAATCTTCTAAATGCTTTTCACTTCTCAACCACTCTCAATCTTGAGAAGTATTCAATTGAATGGTTTTTCAATGTAAATGAAGATCTCTAATGAATTTTAATGATTAATCACATAAAGTTTACATTTATGCTGAATTTAGGATGTTTTTTATGTATATCTCTCTCTCCCCCAAAGAACTATCATTCCTATGACCAATTCTATATTCAAATGATGCTTCTCATGGAGCAATTCCTAATTCTAAAATCAAACTCTATGCTAGTCAAGCTAGAGGCCAAAGAGATGGCTTTTTTATGCTTTAATATTACATAAATTATGGTAAACTTAGCAATTAAGTCCATAAAATGGATATTGGTCCAAATGATAGTTACTCTATCATAATCCTATTACTAATTCTTATTCTTTTAGAAAATATTAAAAATTCAGTAATAGCAGCGGAGCTACGGTAAATTTTTAAAAAAATTAACACATAAATCATTTATCTGAAGAAAAACCTTGTTAGAAACTAAACCAAATGAGTAGACTACGAGAGGGACGGATGGTAAACCTACTTGTCCATCTCTTGATATGAATCAAGCAAAAACTTCGTGACCAATTCCAATTCCTAAATACAAAGAATAGACCAACATTGGATTAAACTAGTTTTCCTTTAACCGAAATCACCAAGAATCTAGTTGGACAATCAGTCAAATGATGGGTAGATTACCCTGATGAGAGATCAAGGATTCTCATTATGAAATAGAAAAATTAAGGAAAAAGGGATTTTTGTGGAACCAATGTCAAACTGGGAATTTTACTTGCATAGAATCTCCATTTTCATTTAAAGGACTGTTTTATGCCAGAATATTGGAGGAAGCATTTGGCATGTGTTTTACTAAGAGGAGGTTCATTGTTGCAATAATTAGCGGGAAGTCATTGAGGAACGTCTCTCTCGGCAAATCCTGCTAAGGTCTTGACCAGCCTTGGTACGGTTAAAATGGTGCGCTTTCGATACGATGGGTGAGGACCGACGAAGCGGTCCCTGAGTGAAGTGCTAGGACACCTAAGGAGGATCCTAGAGGGTTCTGACAATGTGATGCTGCATGGGCTCACGGTTGCTAGGACACCCATGCGTGCATCGAGGAAGATTCAGATGGACTAAAAGAAAAGATTTTTGTGAATCAAATTTTGATACTAGATCTCGTTGGTTGGCCACAGCTAGTTGGCCACAGCTAGTCTTCAACGAAGAGTCCAGAGGACACATTTTTGTAATACAATGGATTCAAAATTTTGGAGGATGATGATCAGTAATATTATGATTTCTATTGAAGGATTATTTTAAAGCCACCTGAATCTGTTATAAATGGCAGTTTCATATGTGGTATGCCTGTGAGAAAGAAGAGATGAGGGAAGAGACAATGTACTCAAGAACTCATCAATGAACCACTAGCCAACTTCATTAGAAATGAACTACAATGCTTCATATATATAGGCACAAGATGAACGGATCTCTAGAAAAGTTCCTCCACCCTTCCTCCACCCAAAAATGTGTAAATAGGAAAAAATGGAAATGAATGCTATAAATCCCAAAAATGCCTAGAGGCTAAAGAGTGTGCCACTAGCGTGACACCATCTAGAGATGACACCTATCCAACACCTCCTCTTCAGGTCCAGATAGGAGGACCAACGCCAATGCGCTGATGAAGAAGATAATCCAAGGTAGGTCTAGGAAGAGGCTTAGTAAACAAATCAGCAACATTATCTTTGGTAGGACAATACTCAAGCTAAATGCGACCTTCAGAAATCCAATCACAAACAAAATGAAAATGAGCATCAATGTGTTTGGATCGTCCTCGAATAACTAGATTTTTGGCTAAAGCAATAGCACTCTGTGAATTTGAGTAGATGAGTGTTGGAGTAGATGAACATCCAAGGTGATTCAAAATTTGCTGAAGCCAAAGTGATTCAGAAGTGGCATCAAGATATGACTTGTACTCTGCTTCTATCGATGAATTAGAAAGAAATTCGTTGCTTTTGACATTTCCAAGAAACAAGTCCTTTACCAAGCATAAAACAATAGCCTGACATGGAACGCCTAGTATCAATACACCCTGCCCAATTAGAATCTCAGTAACCAATAAGTGTATCTCCACCTGCATAAGAAATGCCATACTCAAGAGTTCCATGAAGATATCAAAGAACCCTCAAAGCAATGAGATCGATGAGGCTGTGAAAGAGAATTGGCTGAGATAACTCATAGCATAGGAGAGATCTGGCCGAGTGTTAACCAAATAAAGTAGAGAACCAATAAGTTGGCGATACTCTATAGAATCAACCTCAAGGGAATCATCATCTTTGGATAATTTTGAATTAGGATACATGGGACAAGTGAGTGATGCACAATCATGCATGCCATATTTCTCAAGCAACCTTAAAGTATACTTCTTTTGACAAAGAAAGATGCCAGAAGCAAATTGCTAAACTTCTAAACCAAGAAAATAGTGGAGTAGTCCAAGACAGTCATGGCAAATGATGTTGTGAGTTGAGTTTGAACCCATTTGAGTAGGTCCAAATTAGAGCCAGTGAGTGTCAAATCATCCACATAAAGCACAAGAATTCATATATCATCATCCACAATAAGCACATAATACTTGGATCCACCAAGCGATTGTACTTCCATAGGTCCTGCAAGATCAGCATGAATAAGCTCAAGTATGCGTGTGGCCCTATGAGCAGCCTCCTTTGGAAAAAAAGCCCGATGTTGCTTTCCTTGAGCACAAGAAGAACAAATGTGATGGCAAGGTTTCTGAAGCTTTGGTAGACCTGTAACCATGTCATGTGAGACAAGATGTTGCAAAGTAGCAAGAGGAACATGGCCAAAGCGAAAATGCCATAGATCACTATCTTCATTAGAAACAAGTGCTTTAGGAGAAGCAAATAATTGATGAAGATGAGACTCATGTGGTGTGGCAACTATGCTGTAAAAGAGCTTATATGATAAAGCCAAGCATTTTGATAACCATGTGCCACACAAGAAAATGAGTGTCTATCAATGATTTCAATCACTTCAAATCATCAAAGTAAACCCCAAGACCTTTAGAAGTAGCCTTAGAGATAGAAAATAAGTTGGCAGACATCTAAGGCACATGCAAAACATCATGTAAGATAGCATCTCCAAAAGAAACATTACCAATACCAATCACAGGGAGAGACGAAGCATCACCAATGTGTACTGATGAAGAGATAGATATATGGTTTTCCAATAAGGTAGAACTATTCGTCATGTGAGAGGTAGCACCACTTTCGGCAATCCACTCATCCATAGTATGCATATCAAGATCTTTGATTACCACAAGTGATGTGTCACATGAAGAAGTAGAAGACATAGCAACATATGCAACCTTGGCATTACCGTCTTCCTTCTTGTCTTTGTCTTTGTCATGAGAAGATGTTGATGTAGAAGAACCCTTAGATTTGGATTCAAGTTCAGCTTTTACCTCTTCTTGGATGCTGCCTTCTTAGCAAAACAACGATCCTCTGTGGCCACTACGACCACAGAAAATGCACTCCTTGGAAGAATCCTTTGATTTGTCCTTGTCGCCTTTGGTTGAAGAATCTTTAGCATTGGAATTAGAGCCTTTGCGTTGATCATTCCCCTTGCCTTTGCCTTTGCCCTTGCCTTGGCTTACAAAAGTCAAGTCCTTTTTGTTTTGCTTGCGTAAGGCACTTATCATGAAGAAGACCCATAGTCTCTTCAAAGGAAGGGAAAGGAACTCAAAGAAAGATGTTATCTTTGAAGGATTCAAAAGAAGAAGGCAATTTACCAAGTAGCTTGTGGACCGGATTGCTTACCAATGTTCCAAACTCTTCAAGTTGCCGCTTGATTTGATTGAATTCCCCAAGCTTCTCCACTATGTTGTCGGATTCGGAGATAGAAAGCTTATCCAAATCTTCTTCCAACTTAGCCATCTTAACCGTTGAAAGTCTTCCATATTGCATTTGTATAGCGTGCCATAATTGTTGAGCCGTACTCCTTGTAGAAAGAAATTGAGACACAACCGATGTAGATATGCCATGCACAAGTAAAGCTTTGGCCCGTGCATCCATATAGGTTTGATATTGAGAAGGCACCATATGAGGAGAAGTGATTATGGACCACACCCCGGCGTTTTCCAAAAGAAGTTGCATAAACAAGGACCAAGTGTGGTAGTTGTTTGGGGTAAGCTTTTGTGAATCGGAAAGACTTGGAAGGCTCAAAGATTGAGTGAATGGGTTAAAGGGCTGATAAGATTGGGTAGGGAGAGTAGTAGTAGCAATTAAGATGCAATTAGTTACGTTAGTTAGATTAAGTCTTGACAGAGGGGATCAGCGGGCTGTGCCTCGTTAGAGGAGGAAAGAAGCAGTGATTCCATGGACCAAGTGTAAGTCTCTTCTTGATCTGACCATGTGACTTCAGGTTCGGTCAGATCAGTTAAACTAGTTAAGAGTTTGACTCATTATAGAGTAATTCCCCCGTTATAGAAGATTTTCCCATGGTAGAATGGCCCGTGCCTTCTGGGCGAGGGGAGTTTTTTCGGGCTCGGTTTCGGAGGAACCGCTTGAGCTAGTCTCTCATCCAGACATTCGCGGGCGAGGCCCCGAGTGTGGATCCTCGCCCTCCTGTGCGGGAGGCCGACACTGCTTCCATCGCCGGCACCCCCCCGGCGGAGGGGGATCTCACAGCTGGTATTAGAGCTTTGTTGAAAGCTAATAAGGAAAAATGAATTCTTATCACAAATTTATAATAAAGTCTCAGAAAAAGCATTTACATATTGTATTTTCATTCCTCCATAAGCCTCATTAATGAAGAAAGTTCTACACTTATCTGGTGTTGGTGACCTTACCCAATCATAAGACATAATTGCGTTCGCCTTCGAGCATCTCATCTCTTCCTACTACAACTCGAATGAGCTGAGCCAGACTCGCAGGTCATTTCAAGGATCTTTATTTTCCTCACCCACAGCGGAGAGACGGCAACACAAGTGGTTTGTAGGTGTAAGGTCCCTATCCCCACCACACAACAAATTCAGGGGTGCTAGCAGCGAAAGTAGCACTTCTTGCATAGGGGAGGATCCCATACTCAGGGCCTTGCCCACGAATATTTGAGCAAGAGACTAATCCATTGGTTCTTCCCCAAAACCGAACCCGAAAAAGCTTCCCTTACCCAGAAAGCACGGGCGATTCCTCCAGAATAACTTTTCTCTAACGTAGTCAAAAGCCTTAACTAACTGAACTGATCTGACCGAACCCGTAAGTCCCATAGTCAGATCAGGGAAAACATTGTACTTGGATTATAGAGACCAATGCTTTTTTCCTCATTGAGAGGAGGCAGAGCCATTTATTCTTTTCTATAGAATAATTTTTGTCCGGGATTTACTTCATCTATCAAACCAGAATAGAATTGAGTCTCAATTTAGGGATCCATCAGTCCACCAGCCTCACTCCCATGGGTTAGCTAACCGCAATCAGCAAGATCAACCAACATATCCATATAAAAGAGCCATGGACTCATCCGTTTGAGGACCTGCAAGGTCAATCAACCATATCCATGCCCGAATATTCAGAAAACAACTCTTACTCCTTGTTCCAAATATCTTCCCCAACGTACGTGTGGGTATCTTCGGTGACCTAGACCCTGAGCACCGTATGGTCAGCACCCTCTAGGATCCTTTGCACGTCACCTAGCGCCTCACTCATAGGCCGCTTCCTTGGTCCCTCATCCACTGTATAACGGAATCTCACCATTTAAATCAAACCGAGGCTGGTCAAGACCCCAGTCGACCTTGCTTGTAAGATTCCTCCGTCCGGCTTTTGAGGTGTGCAGGTGTAAGAACCTCCCCTTTTGATCTTATAATTATTCCCCTCTCTGAAATAAAAGAAATATCTTGTTTTACCCTGTTTTGGTCTAGAGAGAGAAAGTGTCTAGAGAGATAATTCAAAATTAAGTTATTTTTGGATATAAAAATCCTCCCAGTGTCTAAAATGGTTTCCCCTGGAATAGATATTCAAAAAGAAATTTCCAATGTGCAATTGGAATAAATTGAAATCAGGTAAAAAGGACCTTAGCCTAAGGGTCCACATTTTCTGAAATTTTTGAATTAAGGTTCCTATGGACCAATTAGATTAATCCAAATGTAGGGAGGAGATAAATGGAAGAATAAAAGAAAATCTCCCAAAAATGAGTAAATGCTCACATAAGATGAAGAGTTGACTAAGGACAAGGTTATTAGTTAAAAAAGAAGAGATATTTAGAAGAAATGATGCATTTTTGACACCTCAGTGTGGGGAATTCCCCTCATGAAGGAGGCGCCTATCTCACATGCGTGGTTGAGTTTTAAACTTACAAATAATGAGATATATTTATCTCTCCTCTCTCCTACTTCAACTAGATCCAAAAAGTAAGCTAAACTAACCTAAAAATGGTCAAAAATGACCAAACTGATCTAGAAAATTCTAGAATGAGTTTGCTTGGTTAGAGGCTCACTTTTTCCTATAAATGAAGCCTCCCCCTTTGTAAATGGTTAATAGTGTTTTATGCACTATTACTCTACTCCTCCCCAGAGCCAAAAATAGTGAATTCATTTGTTTTTGACCATTTCCTCTTCAAAAGAATTGGTGGCTGTTAAAACCCTAAGATCTCTCTAGATAATTGCTAAGCATAAACATGCATAAATAAGGCATAAACTCAACCACCCAATTGCCCCCAAGCCCAAGGGATGTACACATGAATAATAATGAAATACATCATACCTCTACCTTGATGTCCCATACCATCAAGAGGTATAACACAATCCAATAGCATGTAGCTATAGTGTGAAATGGTAGGTGAGTAGATATGAACCTCTACACAAGAGACCATAGCCCAAGCCTCCAAGCCTCCAAGCCCCCTTGAGTGTGCCCCATGCCCCTATTATATAGGAGGGCCCTCAGGTGACCCTTAAGGTTAGTCCTAACCCATGCTCCACTAGAGCTTGTTCCCATGCTCCCATGCTCACAAGCCTAATGTGGGTTAGCCTCCTAGTATATGCACACATAATGTGTATATAACATAGCACACATAATGTACATATAACATACTTCCCCTCTCTCAAAACATTGCACTCTTGCAAATGAAAAGAAGGAGAACTGCACTGAACAATCTCAACTGACTCCCAAGTCGAATCCTCAATTTTCCTATCTTTTCACCTAATTTTAACCTCAAGGATAAGTCAGCTACAAAGTTTCCTTTCCCTAAATTCATGTACCATATCAAGTTCATGTGGAACATAGGATAATTTTTCGACTTCAACGAGTTCTTGAGGAGTAATTGTGTTATCCTCACCTTCCAGTTTCCCTTTCAACCTATTGATATGAAAGACTGGATGAACTCTAACATGTGGAGGTAGATTTAAGTTCAAACGCAACCGTGCCAATCCGATGTATAACTCGAAATGGACCACAATATCTAGGAGATAAATTCAAGCATTTTTCCATTGACAAAGTCTGAAAATCTTTAGGAACATTAAAATAAACCAACGCTCCTGGTTCAAAAGACGGAGATGAGCGTCCCCTATTAGCATAAAACCGTGCCCTATCATGAGCACTCCTGATATAATCCCAAGCTTCGCTCAGCATTTCCTGCATATCTCGCAAGAAATCCCTCCATGCATCAAGCTCGATGTCCTTAAGACCAACATCAATAGGTGCCCTGGGTTCATACCCATACATAAGTATGCACAGACTAAAACCAATAGTCATATATTTAAAACTGTTATAGGTAAATTCCATCATTGAAAGATATTTTTTCCAATATGATGATTTTTTAGAGACATATGCACGAAGCATATACACTATAATCTGATTCATATGCTCTGTTTGCCCATCAGACTGCGGATGATCAGAGCAATTCACATTCCAAGTAACTTCCTCGTTGTTGTAAACCTTTCGGAATAAAGTAGGAAAACATGGCATTATAACAGCAGAAACCAGGGATTCATCGGTGCCCTGACATATCCACATCTGCATATGGAATAATCGACGTCTCGAGTTACCCATATCAACATAGAGAATCATCAACGTCTCGATGAGTTACATATGTCCATCCATAAACCTATCAGGTTGATTGTGTAAATCACCTAAAGTACGGAACTAGAGAAAGAAATGCCAACAAAAAGGAAGAATCCAAATTTCCTTATCCGAACACAACAAGATAAACTTGTTTGAACTCTAAAGAAAGAGATTTCGACAAGTGAAAATGCCGACGAGATTTTCCTTATCAAAACATGCAGGCTATAGATAAAAGAAGTTTATCTAAAGAATGCCTTCTAGTGAATTTAGAAAATAAGATTGTCTTTGAATGTTGAGGTCAACATGCTAAGTGATATAAGCAAAGCAACAATATTGAGTCCAAATTATCCCATAAGATAATATATGTGAGGGATCACTAGCGTCCCATACCACCATGATACCACCCATACATACCTTAACAATTTGAAACTCCCTAGTATGCCGTCTAAGAAAATAAGATGGCCTTATCCAGACTTTCGCATACTAAACCTGTCTCTATATACTTGAGACTACATCAAGGAATAACCCTTATCGAGGACGAGTATATCATTAGAAAAGAATTTTGAATTATTGGCACCTTTCTAATGATAACTACCCAAAACACAATAAAGTTAGGGTAGAAAAATAACTCACCTAGATACATAAGCAACTAGGTATCCGAGTTGGAATATATACAAGAGTATAAGAAATATACTCCAAAATTACGTGCAAAAAATGAAGGCAAATGCTACCTTCAAAGCACATGTAAATATTCAAAAGATCAAAAGATCCTTATAAAACCATGGATAAAAGCATAGAAGCTCCTCCAATCCATAAAAACCATAGTTGATCATAAAAATCAATGCATACCATCTAATGGACATAAATCATGCCAAAAGAAGCATTAAAATTGGTGGCCAACTCATCAATCCGGAGTATATGAACCTTGTGTTGTTCAAATAAAACTCCAAAGTAAGAAAGTGAAACACATGCGTGTAGCACTCAATAAGAAAACCCTAGACACAAGTGATCTAGGCCGCAGAACTTGATGAGTCCATATAGAACTTGGAAAACATCCAATAAAAATCCACCAAAACAAACCGATCAACTAACCCATGATAGAGGCTTAAAAAATTAAGCACAAACCACACTTAAAAAAGTGCAAAATAAATTATCATGGAAAAGTATCAAAGGTGAAACACACTTTGAACGTAAATTATAGCCATCAAAAGAAATTAAGGAACATGTCCAAAAAGAATGGCTAAAAAATGGTAAAAAATGATGAATACATCGTTTAGAATTAATCCAAACATAAATATCCATTAATACGAGGTATAATCATATTAATAATATGCGAATAACCCGCATCTATCTAATGTCAGCACGAGAAAACGTACTTCAACATTAAATATCCCTCGAAAATATAAAGTTCTCGAGAAAAATAATTATCATGATTTTTCTCTAATTTTCCCTAATTTTATAGGGCCTCAAAATATGATAATTTTGAATTTCACCAAACCTATCTTATGGCATTCCAAACCTATATTTTTTCAAAAAAAATAGCAATTTAATTTACCAAAATACCATTGATATTTTAAAAATACCAATTTTTAAGATTTCTAAAAATAATTTTAGAATATTCCTAATTTTCCCTGAGAATCCCATCATTCACGAAATTTTCAATTCCGCCCAACAAATCTCAAATCCAATGAAAATTTACAATTTTAATGGATTTTTCTAAATTTTTGGGTCAAAAAATATATGTTTAAAGGAATTTGAATGGTCACGGGCGCGCGAATGGACACACCACATGCCAAACACCAACCCCACATTTTTTGGAAATTTAAAATAACCTGTCTAATTTTTCCCTAACTTTCAAGAATTTTTTTAAAAATTTTAAATTACCCCGAACGCATTTAGAATACGAATGGTCAAAAAGTTTTGGAATTCCAACGGTTTTTCCGGAATACGGAAAGCCAAAAGTTTTCGGAAAATGAAAAGACAAAAAAATTTGGAATGTGAAAGGTCAAAGGTTTCCGGAATACGGAAGGTCAAAAGTTTTTCCGAAATTCGGAAAGCCAAAAGGTTTCGGGAAAACGGAAAGCCAAAGGTTTTCCGGAAGATGAAAAGCCAAAAAATTTCAATAAGAAATTTCTTGGAATTTTTCGGAGAGTTTTTTACCTCAAATTCCAATTTTTCTGAAATTTTCAGGCTTTTTCTAAGCTTTTTTTTTTTGAAATATTAGCAAAAGCCCCAAGCCCCCTTGAGTGTGCCCCATGCCCCTATTATATAGGAGGGCCCTCAAGTGACTCTTGACTTTCCATTCCTCATGTGTGACCCTTGGATGCCTGACCCTAACCTTAACCCTTAAGGTTAGTCCTAACCCATGCTCCACTAGAGCTTGTTCCCATGCTCCCATGCTCACAAGCCTAATGTGGGTTAGCCTCCTAGTATATGCACACATAATGTGTATATAACATAGCACACATAATGTACATATAACAGTGGCCACTCTTGTTGCAAACAAGAGTAGATCCCTCAAACCATCAAGCCAAAGGAAAGCTCACAAAACTCCTAGTAAGTTAGAAATTCTACTTTTTCTTATTCTATTTTATGGTTTTTTGATTTTTGCTTTCTTTAAAATAAAAATGGATGTTATGCCTTGCTGGAAAGGCTTTCTCCCTTCTCTTCATTATTGAATTGAGCCTTTCTTTATCCTAGATGTGTAATCAAATTGATGGATATAAACTTTTCATATTATTTACTCTTAATAAAGTGAAAATTGATTAGATTATAATGATTTAAATCATCTTGGATAATTTTTAGTAAATTTTAGAGTGAAAATTTTGAAAAATGGTCACTCATACAAAGGAGGTTATGGTAAATTTTTTTTAAATTTGGTGAAGTAAGTTTTATCTTTTTATTATTCAAAAAGAGTAATCCCCACCGCTTGTGTATTCTAAAAGTGTTATTTTTATTCTATGCATAGAAAAATGCATATTAGAAATTTTTTTATTATAAAAGTGTTATTTTCATTAGAATTAACTTCTATGCATAGAAAGATGCATATTGAAAATATTTTGATTATAAAGTTGTTACTTTCATCAAAATTGATTTTTATGCATAAATAGACGCATAAAAGAAATTTTTTAATTATAAAAGTGTTACTTTCATTAAAATTAAATTTATGCATAAATAGATGCATAAAAGATTTTTTTAAATTATAAAAGCATTACTTTCATCAAATTTTGATTTTATGCATATAGAAAGATGCATAAAGAAATTTATTTTTATTTCAGAAGAGTTATTCTCAACTCTCATCAATTTTGATTTTATGCATAGAAAGATGCATAAAGAAATTTATTTTTATTTCAAAAGAGTTATTCTCATCAATTTTGATTTTATGCATAGAAAGATGCATAAAGAAATTTATTTTTATTTCAAAAGAGTTATTCTCATTAAAATTGAATTTATGCATAGAAAGATGCATAAAAGATTTATTTTTATTTCAAAAGTGTTATTCTCCTTAAAATTAAATTTATGTATAAACAGATTTTTATAAAAGTGTTATTTCCCACTGAAGTTGTTCTTATGCATAAATAGATGCGTAAAAAATCTTTATATCAAAAATAAGAATTCTCTTACATTCTATAAATAGATGTGATAAGATATGATGTGAACTAGATAAATGTGAATAAATAGATAAGATGTTATGTCATGTGAATCAGGATGTAAATGAAGGATATACGATGTGAATCAGGATGTGAATGAATGATATAGGATGTGAATGAATGTGTTAGCATGTGAATCGGGATGTGAATGAATAATATAGGATGTGAATGAATGTGTTAGCATGTGAATCAAGATGTGAATGAATGATAAGGGATCTGAATGGATGTGATATGATGTGAATCGAGATGTGAATGAACGATAAGGGACGTGAATGAATGTGTTAGCATGTGAATCGGGATGTGAATGAATCAGATGTGATGTGAAATGAATGTGATAAGATGCGATGTAAACTGGATCGATGTTAATGTATGTGAAGTGATGAGATGTATGGGTAGATGCAAGTGGATGAGATCTGATGAGGATAAATGAGGAAATAAGTGATGAGAGAGAAAAAGACGTGATTAGATGAGAATGGGAATACTTATGAAATGAATGTGGATTGATGTGGGTTGATGTGTGGATAATGTAGATTGATGTGGATGGATGTATGGATGATGTGGATTGATGTGGATGATGTGGATGGATGTATGGATGATTGGGATTGATGTGTGGATGATGCGATTGGATGTGATTTGATGTGATTGGATGTGATTTGATGTGTGGATGATGCAATTAGATGTGATTTCATGTGGGAATGATGTGATGTGATCGGAATCGATGAAGAAAAAAAAATGTGGGAAGATGAGAAAAGATGGAGAATAATGTGAAAGGATGTGGAGTGATGAGAAAAGATGGAAATACTGTTGGAATTGTATTTGTATGTGAATCGGTTTTTTAATGACTGTTTTATGTCAAGAATGCTGGGGAAGCATTTTGACCGTCTTGTGAATGAGGTCATGGAGACCTATCTGTTAAAGTTGCAACTGCTGATGTGACGGAGAGTCAACGGAGTACGTCTCGCGTAGCAAGGTCGGCCGAGGTCTTAAGTGACGCGCCTCGATTTGATTTAAATGGTAAGCTTCCAGTCAAGTGGATGAGGGACCAAGGAAGCAGCCTATGAGTGAAGCGCTAGGTGACATGTGAAGGATGCTACAGGGTGCTGACCATACGCTGCTCGAGCTTTGGGTCACCGAAGATACCCACACGTACGTCGGGGAAGATATTGGAACAAGGAGTAAGAGTTGTTTTCTGAATTCGGGCATGGATCTGGTTGATTGACCTTGCTGATCCTCAACGGATGAGTCCATGGCTCTTTTATATGGATCTGTTGGTTGATCTTGCTGATCTTCAACAGAGACTCCATTTTTGTTAAAGTGAATACTTGCCGGTTTACTATGAGCTAAGAACTATCGAAAAGACCTCTGAGTGGACACGGGGTGAGCGTTCTGGTTGCCAATGCTGCCATAGGTACACTGATGAAGGAATGTTTGGAAATAAGGATTCAATTGGATAATTAGAGGACTATGATCAGTGACACTATGGTTTCATTAAATGATTGTTTTAAAGACTGTTGAATCTGTGAAAAAGGTAATTTCATATTGGGTGTATAAGTGGTGTGACTAGTTTTAAGTTTGCATGAATATTCAGTTAGGGGACCTGGGAACTCTTTTCCCTCATACTCGGGATAACCTAACTAAATTCTTAATTGGAACCCATCACTAAAATGGTTGGGCGGTTGGCTAACCCATGGGACTGGATAGGGTAGGCTGGACTGATGGATCCCTAAATTGAGACTCAATTCTGTTCTTGTTCGATAGATGAAGTAAATCTCGTTTTATTGTTCTATGGAAAAGAATCAACGGTTGTGCCTCTCAATGAGGAAAAAAGCGTTGGTCTCTATGATCCAAGTACAATCTTTTCCCTGATCTGACTATGGGACTTACGGGTTCGGTCAGATGAGTTCAGTTAGTTAAGGCTTTTGACTACGTTAGAGAAAATTTATCCTGGAGGAATCGCTCGTGCTTTCCAGGCAAGGGAAGTTTTTCTGGGTTCGATTTTGGAAGAATCGATGGATTAGTCTCTTGTCTGGATATCTATGGGCGAGGCCCCGAGTGTGGGACCCTGCCCCATGCAAGAAGTACTACTTCAACTGCTATCACCCCTGAAGCGCTAGTGACCTAAGAAGGATCCTAGAGGGTGCTGAATCATACGATGCTCGGGCTCTGGGTCACTGAAGATACCCACACGTACGTCGGGGAAGATATTGGAACATGGAGTAAGAGTTGTTTTCTGAATTCGGGCATGGATCTAGTTGATTGACCTTGCTAGTCCTCAACGGATGAGTCCATGGCTCTTTTATATGGATCCGTTGGTTGATCTTGCTGATCTTCAACGGAGAATCCATTTTTGATATGTAAATATATTGCCGGTTACTATGAGCTAGGAACTATCAAAAGGCCCCTGAGTGGACAGTGGGTGAGCGTTCTAGCTGCTGCCAATGATGCCATAGGTACACCAATGAAGGAATTATTGGAATTAAAGATTCAACCGGAGATTTTGAGGTTTATGATCAGTGACTCTATGATTTCATTAAATGATTATTTTAAAGACAGCTGATTCTATGAAAAAGGCAATTTCATATTGGGTGTGTAAGTGGTGTGACTAATTTTAAGTTTGCATGAATACCCGGCTAGGGGGCCAGGGAACTCTTTTCCCTAGTACCCGGGGCAAAACCTAACCAGATTCTTAATTGGATCCCATCACTACAGTGGTTGGACAGTTGGCTAACCCATGGGATTGGATGGGGTTAGGCTGGACTGATGGATCCCTAAATTGAGACTCAATTCTGTTATGGTATGATAGACTCGAAGTTAATCCCGAACAAATGATTTTTCTATGGAAAAGAATCAATGGGTGTGCCTCTCAATGAGGAAAAAAGCATTGGTCTCTATGATCCAAGTACAATCTTTTCCTTGATTTGACTATGGGACTTACGAGTTTGGTCAAATCAGTTCAGTTAGTTAAGGCTTTTGACTACGTTAGAGAAAAGTTATCCTGGAGGAATCGCCCGTGCTTTTCGGGCAAGGGAAGTTTTTTCGGGTTTGGTTTTGGAAGAACCGATGGATTAGTCTCTTGTCCGGATATCCGTGGGGCGCGAGGCCCTGAGTGTGGGACCCTATCCTGTGTAAGAAGTGTTACTTCCGCTTGGAAGAACCGATGGATTAGTCTCTTGTCCGGATATCCGTGGGGTGCGAGGCCCTGAGTGTGGGACCCTATCCCGTGCAAGAAGTGCTACTTCCGCTAGCACCCCTGAATTCGTTGCGTGGTGGGGATAGGGATCTCACATGCATAGAACCTCTATTTTCATTTAAAAGACTATTTTATGCTAGAATGTTGGAGGATTCATTTTGCATGTGTTTTACTAATAAGAGGAGGTTCATTTTGCAACAGCTCGTGGGGAGTCGTCGAGGGACGTCGCTCTTGGCAGCAAAGCCTGCTGACCAGCCTCAGTATGGTTAAAATGGTGCGCTTCTGGTATGATGGGCGAGGACCAACAAAGCGGTCCCTGAGTGAAGTGCTAGGACACCTAAGGAGGATCCTAGAGGGTTCTGACCAGGTGATGTACGGGCTCACGGTCGCTAGGACACCCATGCATGC
This sequence comes from Cibotium barometz, assembly GCF_041138505.1. Lineage (NCBI taxonomy): Eukaryota > Viridiplantae > Streptophyta > Polypodiopsida > Cyatheales > Cibotiaceae > Cibotium > Cibotium barometz. The sequence continues at coordinate 29,109,645 of NC_141109.1, forward strand.
GTCGAGGAAGATTTAGATGGACTAAAAGGAAAGATTTTTGTGAATCAAATTTTCATACTGGATCTCATTGGTTGGCCAGCTCGTCTTCAAAACAGAGAGTCCAGAGGACACATTTTTGTAATACAATGGACTCAAAATTTTGGATCCCCGCCCCATGCGGGAGGTCGTCTCGCTGCTTTTGCCCATCGGTGCCCCCGGAGGGGGATCTCACACCACTAGTACACCTCCTGTCATAATGAGCTACCTCCCTAATCTGCGTCTGTGTAACCATGTACATCCAAGCCTTTACCATGCTCATAAAGAAGACCATAATGTGTAGTGGTCTTTACATAGCGCATAATACGTCTCACTGTATCCAAATGAGGTTTTCTGGGGTTTTGCATAAATTGGCTTACTAGCCCCATAGCATAACTTAGATCCGATCGTGTGATAGTCATGTAAATAAGACTGCCAACCATCTTTCTATACATAGATAGATACGTTTTATGACACTTTCCCATCATCCCTCGGATTAAAACAATGTTCAAGTGCAAATCCATTGTAGGATTGATGAGTTGGCATGGTAACACTAGGTCCTCGGGATGGTGTTATGCGTATGCCCGCCCGTAAATTCCACTACATGGAAGCACATTGAAGAGAAGTGGGTAGCATTTCAGGAGGAGGCTCACCATATTCGACTCGGACTAGCGATGGATGGAGTGAATCCATTTGGTCTACGAAGTTCATCATGGAGTACATGGTCTGTTTGTCTAGTTCACTATAATCTTCCACCATGGCTATCGATAAAAAAAGGACATCTTTTATTGTCTTTGATAGTTGCTGGAAAGTACAAGGGAAGAACATGGATGTGTATTTAGCCCCTTTAGTTGAGGAGCTTCATGTTCTATGGGAGGGCATTGAAGTTCATGATATTTCCAAGAGGTTTGGACAATCTGCGCTAACATTGAGAGGAATACTTATGTGGACTATGCATGATTGGCCTGGTTATGGTGGAGAGTGCTCAGGTAATACTGTAGCTTGTTAACGTATTATGTTATCATGATCATCCAAACTTACCTGCTACAATCTTTTTTGATGTTCTACAGGGTTTTCAGTGTCAGGGTATAATGGATGTCGCAACTTGAGGCTCGATACTCAAAGTCTATGAAGAAGATAGTATACGAGGGCAACAAGAAGTATTTCCCAGTGGACCATCCTTTGCATGAGGGATTTCTAAGGAGATATCCTCACATATGGAAGAGCAGTGATTGGAGGACCTTATGGGAGCTAGATCCAATTTGTACACCTCCAAGAATGAAGCGTCTATCCATTTTCCATCAACTTCCATACTCGAGTGACCTTCTAGTGAACTATCTTCTTTACCCAATGCACATTTTCAAGAATATAGCCGAGGTGCTTTGGAAAACCATCACAGGAGCAAAGGAGAGCAAGGCACAACAAGATGATTTACAAGAGGTTCAACACATGCACCACTTATGGGCCCAAAATAGAGCAGATGGAAAGGTGAAGCTACCAAAAGCACCTTGGGTCATGACAAAGGATGAGCAACGGTGTGTAAAGAAGTGCATTAGTGAGTTTCGTACCCCTATAGGATGCATGCATTTTTTGAAGGGAGCATTTATAAAGGACGATGAGCTTAGTGGCTTGAAGAGTCATGATTGGCACAAATTCTTGCAATTCGTGCCATCAAGGATAACGATGACATTAGAGCAACAATTTATAAAATTGGTGTAGTGGTACGTTGGATATCAAGGAAAGAGATTAGTAGAGACACATTGGACCACGATTAAACTCCATCGAGGCTATTACAATGGCTGAGAAGTACTTTCCAACCAGTATTTTAACCATTCAATTGCACTTGCTAGTTCATGTGGTTGATGAAGTTATTGTGGCTAGGGTTGTCCATAGCATATAGGTGTTTTTCTTGGAGAGATTGGATTTGTTCGTCAAAGAGCTTGTCCTGAAGGTAGTATGGTAGTGGGATGGCTTGTTCAAGAATCACTTGTATGTATAACTGAATTTCTCAATACAGCTGATCCCGATATGCCAAGATTATGGACACAAGAAGAAGATGATCGACTAGTTGGGGAAGAGCCACAAGGGAAAGGCCTTGTGAGAACAATGGATGTAGCATTGCGTGAGAAGATCAATAAATTTTGCATCTTAAACTCACATGCTATCGAGAGATATCACTTGGTGAGGTCTGAAAGGGACCAAGCTCGTTTGAGCTTTAGAAGGAGTCGAACAACCCGCACACTACCGTACCCAACAAAACTTGCACTTCTTCTAGACTTTCCTTCTAATAAATGGCTTGAGCAAACCATACTACAAGCTAAACGCAATGGTGAATCAATAAGTGATGAGGAGGAGGAGCTTGCATATGGTTGTGATTTCCATGTATGTGAGTTAGAGATATCTACGCATTGTCTCTTATGTTGTGCTTTCGTGAATTTATACAATAAAAGTACTTATTTATTGTGCTTGCAGTATCATAAGTTTGGGGCAATTTGGTCACGTGGACGTCACTTTTGAGTAGAAGGAATAGATAAAAAAGAGAACAACATTTGATTGTGGTGTGAAGGCTAATTTCATGCAAGAAAGTCGTTCAAGTGCAAGTGATGGCAATACTGAAGTAGGCATGCTAGATTATTGTGGAACAATCCAAGATATTATCAAGGTTGGATTCAAAAAGTTTGATTTGTTCATTTTTTATGTGAAATGGTTCAAGTTGGTAACTCAAGGGGTGCATGTGACTGTATGCAAAGCCAAGTGTGGATTTCTTCAAGTAGACTACACAAAGATATGGACTGACCAAAGGGACACATTTGCGCTACCAGAGCACTGTGAACAAATCATCTTTGTGGAAGACGTGACAGATCATAAATGGTTGTTTGTGATCCAAATAAATCCACGTGGAAAACAAATATTTGAAGAAGTGAAAATAGCAGTTGACTGTTTGCCAGATGCTGAGGAACTCCCCCCAAATCATGTGATGATTGAGCATACACCACTAGCACCTATTGAACAACAAGAGGAACAAGAAGAAGACATACTAGTTGAGGAAGTAGGTGAGGCTCACATGGGATTAGGATTGGATAAAGGTGTACTCATTGAGCAAATACATCTTGAATGAGAAACAGACACTAGAGATAATCTAGAAGAAGAAGAGATTCAAGCTGAGTATGATCATGATGCATCGACAGCTCTCATGCTAGAGCTAGAAGAGGATGATGACATGGATGAATTACCTTCTACTAACTACTACAAGACAACTGGCTCCACCAATTGAAAACAATGATGGAGTATTTCTATAGATTTATTTGGAGCCATGGATCTCACTGAGGACGAGCAAATTGATGATGAACTTTAATTTCATTGGTAAAATAGAGCACTTTCTTAATTGCACCTTAGTGATGAGGAGGAGGAGCTAGCATTTTTCCTCCTTCAGAGAGCGTGATGGAAGTTATATCCTCCTATCTCCTTCGACTCCCCCCCCTCTCTCTCTCTCTCTCTCTCTCTCTCTCTCTCTCTCTCTCTTTATCTATCTCTTTCTCTCTGATCATCTCTCTCTCTGTCTCTCTCTCTCTCTCTCTCTCTCTGCTTGCATCAAAGAGGTAGAAAGAGAAGGCTAAAACACACCCCAGGATGGGAACTAGCAAATATTATACATAAATTCAAATTTTTTAAAAAGAAAAATTTCGACTGTTATTTCGATGTCCGACGACTTTTTCCATGCTTATTTTGACGCATTTTTCCACGCCTATTTCGACACACATTTTTCCACACCTATTTCAACGCACATATCAACAACGCGATGACTAGGCATGGAAACTAAGCGTAAAAAAACAATGATTCTCTTGTAGTGCATAACATAAATCCATAAACTTGTTCTTCTTCAATTTAAATTAAAAATTTACCAAAATCACATGTTCCTTTGTCTCTTTCACCTCTTTGTCTTTGACCGCCTTTAAGAAGATTAAATTAAACCAAAGCTTTGATACCACTGTCACATGACCCTTTTATACTTCTTGAAGAAATAATTAAAAACTCATAGAATATTTCAAAAATTAAAACAGACTTGAATTAACTTAAAATCACATAAGATAGCATATCATAAGGCAAAATAAATAGAATAACATCACCATATCAAGACAAGATTGGGTGCAATCTCTCCCCCCATGTCATGTAGCTCCACTTCCACGACGTGAGTATTTAGAGAGTTTTATTCATAAAATAAGCCCAAGGAGCTAAGAATAGATGAGCGTACAAATTGGGCTTGCTTTTCCCACTTTGGGGCATTGCTTTACATATTTATAATCATATCAAAATCCCTAAGGTTTGTACATATAAAAACCTTTGCCCAAATATAATTGCTAGTGGGCCTTGTTACATAAAATAGCTTTATGCACATTTTTACATATAATAATCTTGTGCACATTTGCACATTCCATTAAGTTGATTCTTACACATTAAATCAAGCATATTTTTCTTCGATTATTAATTCACTAAAAATATGATAAAATATATACCTGTAATACTAGATCCTAAGAAGAGTGTAAAGGATAGCCAATAAATAGCTTATGGCATGGCATGAGACCCACCATGCATTCTCTTGTCATCACCAAGACTAACTTATATCATCATATACCCCACCCTCCAATGTGGCTATAACATGGCCTAGCCTAGCCATGTTGTCAATCGCCTTTATAACCGGTGAAACATGATTTTCTTTCTCTTTGGATCCTTGGATTTCTTCACGGTATAGAAATGCGGCTATACGCCCTATTTCTTATGGTGTATCATAGACATATAGATGTATGCTTAATGTCAAGTCCACTTGGCCTAGTGGTTAAAGATTTTCCCTCTCTAGTGAAGGTCTCCATTTTGAGTTGTTTTCATTGTGCTTTGAAGACTTTTGTGAAGTGTCATATACACACTCACACCTACACAACAAGAGGATGATGGTATAGTCACTCGACGTAGTGAGAGAGTTGTAGCTAAATATATTGGTATTTTTTTTCCCAATACGTGGCTATAAGTGTGGCGATAGCCACACATAGCTATGTACGTGGCTATAGCCACACATAGCTATGTACGTGGCTATAGCCACACATAGCTATGTATGTGGCTATAGCCACATTCTGGGAAAAATTTAATTCTCTTCCTCGATGCGCGTCCTTTCTTTGTTCTCTCAAAAACCTGCGTTGAATGCGTTTTCTCTCCTCCCTTCATGTTCTATACCTAAGCCACATCAAGAACCTCAAGCACAAAAATTATAAGGGCTTTAAGCTTTGAGGCTTAAGACTTATACATAAGGCCTTAATGCATGAAGACTTTTGTAACATGCATCATAATTCTTCATGAATTATGGCTTAAACCTTGTGTAATGAAAGAAAAGCTCCCAAAAACCCGGGGGTGCACCATAAACAAGTAAAGACAAGTACTCGTACCTTGAGAAGAAGATAAGTAGGCAATGCATTACGAAGTTGAGCTAATTATGTTTCAAGGTAAATGTACAAGCATAAGAAAATATATATGTTAGTAAGCTTTATGCATAAAACTTTGAGGATATACATGTTAGTAGGCTTCATGCATAAAGCTTTATGTATATGGCTTATGTATTAAGCCTTATTATACATAGATGATTGATGCTTAGGCCTCAAATATTTATGCATAGAGGCTTTATGCATAAATCGTCTATGTATAAGACCTTTATGTAGAAGGCTTAAGCCTTATGAATAGGGCCTTAATCCATGAAGCCTTAGGCAATAAGCCTCTACGCATAGGCTTATGCATAAAAGATCATGCAAGAAGCCCTTGTGCATAAAGGCTTCATGCAAGAAGCCCTTGTGCATAAGACCTTTATGTAGAAGGCTTAAGCCTTATGAATAGGGCCTTAATCCATGAAGCCTTAGGCAATAAGCCTCTACGCATAGGCTTATGCATAAAAGATCATGCAAGAAGCCCTTGTGCATAAAGGCTTCATGCATCAAGCCATAATGCATGTTGCATAAGGCTTCATGCATTGATCCCTTACTCATAAGGCATGAAGCCCTTATGCTTAAGTCTCTATGCATAAGGCTTAAACATTATGCTTACGCCTTATGTATAGAGGCATAATGCTTAAGCCTCGTAGATTTTTGCATAGGCCTAATGCAATAAGATGCTTAACATTATGCTTAAGCCTTATGCATAGAGGCTTAATGCTTAATCCTTAAAGCCTTATGCATAGAGGCTTAATGCTTAATCCTTAAAGCTTTATGCATAGGACATCATACAAAACTCCTTATGCATAAAGGCTTCATCCATGAAGCTCGTAGGGTGTGAATCAACTCCTGCCAGATAGCCCGAACAGTCTCTCTGCTGGTGGCTCCAATCTCCCCTCAAAGGCCCTGAAACAACGGGCTCTCCAGTTGAACCATATGGTGAGGCTGCTGAGGAGCTCCCATCGTAAATCCCTCTCCTGTGTCCAGCCGGCTGTTGAGAAATCCAGTAAAGGAACAAGGCAAGGCTGGCCCCTAATGAATCTGATGGCCTGGCTGTACTGCTCCGTCTTGTATCCCAGAGCTGGCCTTGATGAAGTCGACTAAGCAGCAGCAGCTCCCCACGTATACATGCCCTCTGGAGAGAGGAGGGCCAAAATGCGCAGCATCCTCAGCCAAATCAGTTGCGCCTGTGGAGTTGTGCCTGTGGACAGTCCCATAGGCAATGTCTCTGTGTCTCCAATGAATGGCCGCATTGGACCACACAGGCCGGCGGAAGGCCACTGTAGACAAGCCAGGTGCCAACTGCAGAGCCAGTGTGGGCAACCAGCCACCACCATTGGAAAGCCGAGATCCTGCGTGCCTGTCGGGGCTAGCCCAGAGCCTAGTCCAAAAATCCTCCAAGAACTCCTGTGAGAGTCCCTGTAGCCGCCAATGCTCCGATGCAGCTGGAGAGACCATCCTCCTCTCGTAGTCAAAATATGCCTCCCCATGCATAAGGATCATGCCACTCGTACTCGCTAGGGTCCCACTGGCAAGGGTCACGCAGCATATGCCCATATGCGCCAATCAGAGTCCAGATCTGCAAGGTCTGGATCAATATGCCACTTCCGAGAAGCGGCAGCCACTACCCATATCCTTTGAAAGATGCACTCTGCAACCAAAGGCAACTCCACCTCCATTCTCTGAAGTATGCCCTCATCCTCTATCTCATATTAGAGGCATCTACCATCCTCAGTGTAAGCCCTGACAACAATCAGGATCTCCAACTGTGTAAAGGCTCCCATCCACCGTGGGGCCGCTGGCTCGAAAGGCTATCCTTGGCTGGGAGGGTGGTGGTGACAAATCAGGTGCTTTTAGCGACTATGTGGTACATCACGTCTTGCTAGATCTTCTCGAGCTCTTGCATCAACCACGTATAGAGGCTAATCATGAACTTTCTTTGGTCTGGGCGGGATGGTCAGTCGGCCCGAGCTAAGGTTGCTTGGGTAGTTATTACTCTTCCGCTGGCCCAGGGGGGCTTGGGCATTATAGATCCAGCTGATCAGAGTAGAGCCTTGTTGGGGAAGCTTATTGTTCGGGGGCTGCTTCCAGGCGGCGCGCTGAGCCTTGGAAGGAGCTTCTTTTTCAGCGGGGCTGCAGGCTAGAGCTCCCCCCAGCAGGGGGCACTTGGGCACCAGAGATACAGTGGATCTTCATAGAGTTAGTTCAGTATCTTGATATCATTCAAAAAATTCATTAAGAAAATAAATGGTGGAATCATCCCCGTTTTTCAGGCATGGAAAATTTTCTCGGTTTTGGTTTTTGGAATGACTACCAGCTTAGTCTCGTGCTGCCCCAGACATTTGAGGGTGAGGCCTCGAGTGGGAAACCTTGCCCCGCGCAGCAAGAGGGAACTACTTTTGCTGCCAGTAAATCAAGAATCCGCTGCGCAGAGGGGGGCAGTGGGATCTCATAGTTAGCATTAGAGCGCTATTGTAAATTTACGTAACAGCATCAGAAATTGCTTAAAATTTTAAAGTAAATCTTGGAAATAATGTTTTCACTTGTTAACATTATGTTGAATGAACTTCAAAAATTGAAAACTCAAAAATTGAATTGGAAGTTTATAGATGGATACCCCGAATCTATCTGGCATTCCTGAACTCTCCCAGAGTTAGGATATGATAGCCTTTGCATTTTCGAGCACCTCATCAACTCTGCTACTAATGGTTAATAATTTCAATTGATGTAACAGTAAATAGTAACATAAATTAGATTGGATATAATAACTCATATTACCTTTTAATAACACTACAAGAGAATGAGGAAATGGCCGCATAATACAGAAGGAGAGAGGAGAGAGAATCCAAGCAAAAACATTAGCGTGGCTAGACATACACGGCAATGCATGTGATAGGTCTATCAAGAGGGCACCAAAGACATCCACATTATATGGTAGGGTGTGTGGATCAAATGGTAGAATGGGTCTCCTCGGGGGTGGATCAAAATGAGCAGATAATTATATCCTGTATTGGGGAGATAACTTGAGAGACCTAGTGTTGCTTTTGCCAAAGAAAAAGTAGCCTGCTCCCCGTAGGTCTACTACTCCCCCAGACTCCCTATTACATCGTCATGCGTGAAGATGAACGTGAGGGAGAAGGGATGGGTCTAGTTGACGTTGGTGGTATAGGCTCATCACAACCATAATGTGTTCGAGTCCTCTGCGACCCATCACTTCTGCATGTGTCGTCAGCAGCAGCTACGCCATCATCTCTCTCTCTCTCTGTCTCTGTGCTGATCCTCTGTCAGCCTCACCCAAACCCAGGCAGCTTATCTGCCTTTGCTACCGGCCCACCACCAGGCAGCAACCAACCTTTCTCTCTGCCTGACTCGGCACCCACTCTGTCCACACTGTCCTGTCTTCTAGGCGGCCCACACCAGCCAGCCTTCACCTGCAGCTTATCTGCTCCCCAGCCCTTGACTGTATACCTTGCGCCAACCACACGACCATCAGCCCATAGGCAGCCTATTCACTAGGCTCTCTTCCCTTCTCTCCTCGCCCCAGATATCTGCACACTCAGCAGCATCACCTTCGAGGCGGCTCCACACTTCACACGCCCACTAGGCTCTCATACGGGAGGTCTCCTCTGTGTGTGTCCTGCAGCTGCGCCCACAGTCCATAGGCTCACCAGCTTTCTTCACAGGGGGGACCTCCAGCTCTATACGAAACACCAGCAGGCAGCTGCGCCTCCTCTGGCTTGAAACTGCAGCTGCGCCCAGTCACTGCGCTCCATAACCTGCAGCCACACCACCTAGCGGCCCTTTCTCTTGTGCTGGCAGCCTGTCAACACACTCCAGTCACCGCCAACCTCACCAGTTCCCCTTCATCTTTGCGCACGGGAGGGCCCCGCCAGCTTCTGCTGCAGCTCACCAGGCGACGGCCTTTCCAACCGGCTCTGCAGATCACCCGAACGGTGGTCTTCTCCTCACACCTGCAGCAATTCGTCGCCCTAGAAGCCCCCCACTCAAATCAAGGCGGCGACCATTAACTTATCTGCAGCCCACGCCAACTCCGCCACCTTCGACCATCTTCTGGACATGTGCGCTGGCAGCGTAATACAGCTCCACGCCATGTTGCTTTTTTGGCCATAAATTATTATATATTTATTTTTTATATTGCCTAAAATGGCCACCCTCACCTTTTCACACCAACACATGGCCCCTTCATATTTATTTGCTCATGCACCTCTTCAAATGCCATGTTTAATTACCGCGATGCTATCACACCTTCAAACACAACCAGGTGACCACTCATACTCGGGGACGCATACACACTTCAAGGCCATCGAGTAACTGGAACCATCTGCATCTGACTTCACTCCGGACAAGCCTGCCAACAGCTCAAACCAAATCTGTCCACACTAAACACCTGGCAACGCTCTCCTGAGCAAAACTTTCACAACTGCCATGCACACGTATGTACACTGACCAAAAAGACGTCTCAGAAAAACGCCTGACTTACTTTGCCACCCCCCCCATCTGCTAGAGCATTCATGCTCAGCAGCATTCAGCAATTCCAGTAATCATCCACCAGGATCAAAAGGAAACAGTAACTCACCATCCCAATCCCCAGCATCCGTGAAACACCATGGCTGCATCACTGCATACCAAACGTCCACCATATGCACCACCAAATCATTTCCATGCACATTACCCACAACCAACCTCCCCGTCTTCAAAACCTGTGGCATTCCAGCATTTAGCATCCAATCCATCAACACCAGTGAAGGCCAGCTTCCAGCATCTTGACCTTTATCTACACAAAAATCCAGATCCTTCCCAAGAGCAGTATCCACCAGCACTTCCAGCTCTTGTAAAACAGGCATCTCTTCACAACCATTCAGCTCAACTGGCTTAGAATCCTTGTCTTCCAGGGACTTTGCCTTCAGCATTTCAGCAATCCGCAAAGAAGCCTTTGTCACACTCTCGACCATATCTTCTTCAATGCTGCCAACCCCCCTGGTATCATCGTCCAAAGACTCCCCAGCACATAATGCATCCAATGGAATAACATCCACATCATCCATCGCAGGTACCAAATCACCATCAGGCTGTCCCAGAAAATCCATAATGATGGAGTCTTCCTCCACGCTCTCCACATCCGCATCACAAACCATCTTCACTTCATCAGAAGTCTCTACCCCATCCTCCTCCCTTGTAGAATCTGACAAAGAATCTTCCTCAGAGCATCCTGTATCCAGCTCCTCTTCCTTCTTATCAGCATCTAATCCCAAGGCATCATCCTCTTTGCTTCCATGTGTATGCATATCCTCCAGATCACTGTCATGTATAGCCACCACGTCCAAATCCAAAGAAGAATCCACTGGCAACTTCTCATCTACACTTTGCTCCTTCACCTGCTTTTCATCCACCTGCACATGCTTTAAAGGCTTTGGAAAAAAATCAGAAGGCATATAGAACATACCCCTTTGCACCTGTCTCGGCCTTTGAGGTTCCTGTTTAATCAGACTTTGCATAGAACTCTTACCCACCTCAACCAAATTTACCTGCATACCCTTTGCAGACACAACACCTTCATACGGATATATACCCATCTCCATCTGCTTCAAAACCTTGCCTTCCTTTTCCCTAGCAATGCTAACAGCATCATCAAATGACCTGGGATTCTTCAATTCAACCCTGACCCTCAAATGGGGTAGCAAACCATCAATAAACAAGCTCTTCTTCAAAAACATAGGAGGAACTCCCTGCTTTAATGTCATACACCACTTACCCCACAAACATGTAAATACCTGCACAAAATCATCCAGTGATTGTCCATGTACCTGCTTCAAGACGCTCATCTCCTGCCAAAGCACACTAGAATCCTTCACTTGCTGAAAACGCTCCAAAAGTCCTTCTTTCAACCTGTCCAAGGTCAAAACACCAACATCCTGTGCTTCAAAACCCTTAAGCCAGCTTCGGGCATCTCCCTTCAAGAAAATCCTTATCAGCCTCAGAACCTGCTCTTCATCCATGACATGATTGCTAATGCATGCCAACTCCATCTGCTCCAAAAAGTCAACCACATCTTCACCCTTCCTGCCATGAAACTCCGGATAGGACCACATCATGACAGCCTGTACCAATCCCTGAGCTCTCCTCAGTAAAACACACGCCCTTCTAGGCAAAGAACAACGCCAGAGCTATCCTCAGTGGGGGCACCAGAAGGATGTGAGGTGAAAAAAAGAAAGAAAAGCCTGCCTCTACAGCCCTTCCACCTCGCAAACTTCGAATAACACACACGAACGGGGGCACCACCAGCCACCGGCTGGAACTATTCTCGCACTTCACCACCCAACCCACGCCAGACAGACAGCCAAAAACAAGGGCACCGTAGACCAAAGCAAACACCCAATAATATATTTCCAGATCAAAACATTTTACAAGCTTCTCCCGACACAGAAGCCTTACTCACACAGCCACAAACACAACACTCAAGCCTGTCAGCCGAGGATACACCACATCCCCGATCACCACATAACTCGCCTGCCTGCTGTACCAATCACACCACAATGAACCCGGCCACTCTCGCTCCAGAAGGCGCCCACACCAGCTAACCCTCGAGTCCTCTGCGACCCATCACTTCTGCATGTGTCGTCAGCAGCAGCTACGCCATCATCTCTCTCTCTCTCTGTCTCTGTGCTGATCCTCTGTCAGCCTCACCCAAACCCAGGCAGCTTATCTGCCTTTGCTACCGGCCCACCACCAGGCAGCAACCAACCTTTCTCTCTGCCTGACTCGGCACCCACTCTGTCCACACTGTCCTGTCTTTTAGGCGGCCCACACCAGCCAGCCTTCACCTGTAGCTTATCTGCTCCCCAGCCCTTGACTGTATACCTTGCGCCAACCACACGACCATCAGCCCATAGGCAGCCTATTCACTAGGCTCTCTTCCCTTCTCTCCTCGCCCCAGATATCTGCACACTCAGCAGCATCACCTTCGAGGCGGCTCCACACTTCACACGCCCACTAGGCTCTCATACGGGAGGTCTCCTCTGTGTGTGTCCTGCAGCTGCGCCCACAGTCCATAGGCTCACCAGCTTTCTTCACAGGGGGGACCTCCAGCTCTATACGAAACACCAGCAGCTGCGCCTCCTCTGGCTTGAAACTGCAGCTGCGCCCAGTCACTGCGCTCCATAACCTGCAGCCACACCACCTAGCGGCCCTTTCTCTTGTGCTGGCAGCCTGTCAACACACTCCAGTCACCGCCAACCTCACCAGTTCCCCTTCATCTTTGCGCACGGGAGGGCCCCGCCAGCCTCTGCTGCAGCTCACCAGGCGACGGCCTTTCCAACCGGCTCTGCAGATCACCCGAACGGTGGTCTTCTCCTCACACCTGCAGCAATTCGTCGCCCTAGAAGCCCCCCACTCAAATCAAGGCGGCGACCATTAACTTATCTGCAGCCCACGCCAACTCCGCCACCTTCGACCATCTTCTGGACATGTGCGCTGGCAGCGTAATACAGCTCCACGCCATGTTGCTTTTTTGGCCATAAATTATTATATATTTATTTTTTATATTGCCTAAAATGGCCACCCTCACCTTTTCACACCAACACATGGCCCCTTCATATTTATTTGCTCATGCACCTCTTCAAATGCCATGTTTAATTACCGCGATGCTATCACACCTTCAAACACAACCAGGTGACCACTCATACTCGGGGACGCATACACACTTCAAGGCCATCGAGTAACTGGAACCATCTGCATCTGACTTCACTCCGGACAAGCCTGCCAACAGCTCAAACCAAATCTGTCCACACTAAACACCTGGCAACGCTCTCCTGAGCAAAACTTTCACAACTGCCATGCACACGTATGTACACTGACCAAAAAGACGTCTCAGAAAAACGCCTGACAGTGGGCTGTGGGCTTCCTCCCCATAATCGCTGTATCATAATCAACACAATTTGTAAGATTAAAACAATCATAGAATCAATGAATTAAGTAAACAATCAAATAAAGTGGCAAGATACTTACGAACTCTACCTCCCATTACTCGACGCCGCCAGATCCGAAATGCGAAGATCCAATGGTCTCCATCTGAATCCGTCGTGCCTCCACATGTTGCCTGCTCTTCATGCCACCCTCTGCTTGTTTCTTTGCCCCCTTCCACTATGCGAAGATCCAATGGTCTCCATCTGGATCCGTCGTGCCTCCACATGTTGCCTGCTCTTCATGCCACCCTCTGCTCGTTTCTTTGCCTCCTTCCACTCGCGTTTGTGCGCAGTGGTGGCAGGTTTCTCGGTAGGATAGCCAGCCGCAGCTACATTTAGCCCATCATCGCATACGTGAGTTTTTTAAGGTGAGATCTTTTATTACTTAACATCTCCCTTATTCGCGTCCTTCCCCATACATCCGAGAATGTAGCATGCGGGGGATTGCGGTACCGACTATGTACAGCCTCTATCACCTCCCCAACTAATTGGCTATTTTGATCTTTAAATCTAATAAAATAATTTCTATACAAGTTTGATAATACCCCACGCATGTACTCCATTACCTCTTTCCCCCTCGCATCCATCACTATCCCGCCCCTGTCCGTCACATCATAGCAGATCACTCCCTCCACCTCTCTCATCTCCTCCTCATCCGAACTGTATCCTCTAACTCTTCTCCCTCTATCTCCTCTCTCACCGCGTGCCCTACTACCTCCCCCACCAAAAGCACCCCACCGCATCCTCCACTCCCACTCTTCCTACTATTGCGGGTGGAGTCATGACTGGGGGATTGTCTACGTGATGGTGGCTGTGAGCCCTGACGTGACGGTGGCTCTGAATGAGGGAGTACGTGATGGTGGCTGTGAGCCCTGACGTGACAGTGCTTGGGAGGGTATGCGTGAGTGTGTCTGGGACGAGGTATGTCTCCTCGGTGGGCGTGGAAGAGGAGAAGCTGCATGCCGTCTTGTCGGACTTGTAGGCATAGACGGCAGTGGAGTGCCCTGGTGGATACTCGCGTTAGGGGTATAGACACCAGGCATGGAAGGAGGGGGATGGGCATACATGTACTCTATAAGCTCAACTGGACCAGGATGGCACCCAAAATGATTTAGCATCTATATCATACGCAAATGGATCATATGAAGAACTTGGAATATCCATAAAGAATCTGCAAAAATAAAAGTATATACATGATTGCATCAAAGCACAAATGCAAGCTAACACATATGATTTTCCACCATCAAACTGACATCACTATCTAGAGAATTCACATCTTCAACAACACTCAGAACTATAGAGTTATCCTCCTACAACTCTTCAAAAACTACATCACTACTATCACCACAACATCCATCTTGTGTGGTTATCTTTAAAGGTTGCACACACATTATTGCATGCATGACTATCACCTCAACATGACTATCACCACACATTATTGCATGCATGACTATCACCACAACATCCATCTTGTGTGGTTATCTTTAAAGGTTGCACACACATTATTGCATGCATGACTATCACCATCCTCATGTACACCATGGGCTGTCTCTTGACTCACACAAATACCATCATCCAAGCCACCTAGCTCTAAGACCATAGAATTGAAAAACACAGTCACGTGTATACAACCGTCCAGAAATGCCTGTATACACCCATCCAAAAATGCGTGTATATGCACGTGAACCGTCTGTGCAGACAAGATACACGCGTTCCTACATGCGGCCTACGAATTTTTTTTTGAAAGCGACCGACCTCCGACAAATCGTCCTTATAAAAGGCCCACTATCGCCCCCTGTCAATCGTTCACCAAATGGCAACCAGAGAAGGAGAAGGAGGGAGACAAACCCATAAAGAAAAGAGACAATAGCATAAACAAATCTGAGGAAAGAGACAGGGCAAAGGACAAACTATCTCCCCCTGTCAATCATTCACCAGATGGCAACCAGAGAAGGAGAAGGAGGGAGACAAACCCATAAAGAAAAGAGACAATAGCATAAACAAATCTGAGGAAAGAGACAGGGCAAAGGACAAACTGACTCACCTCTGAAAAAGTGAGTCTTCTTGTGAGATCCCTGTTCCCACCGAGCAACGGATTCGGGGTACTAGCAGCGGAAGTAGCACTTCTCGCGCGGGACAGGGGTCCCACACTCGGGGCCTCGCCCACGGATATCCGGACAAGAGACTAATCCGTCGGTTTGTCCAAAACCAAAACCGGAAAAACTTCCTTTACCCGGAAAGCATGGGCGATTCCACCAGGATAACTCTTTACTCTAACGTAGTCAAGATCATTACTGATCAACCTGATCTAACTGCACCTTTAACGGTACTTGGTCAAATCAAGGAAGAACTTGCACTTGGATCATTGGGATCAACGCTTTTTTCCCCATCAAGAGGCACAGCCGTTGATTCCTATCCATAGAACAATTTCTATCCGGGATTTACTTCATCTATCGTAATAATAGAAATTAAATCTCGATTTACGGATCCATCAGTCCAGCCTACCCCATCCGATCCCATGGGTAACCACTGTAGTGATGGGATCCAATTTGGAATTTGCTTAGGTTTTGTCCCGGGTACCAAGGAAAAGAGTTCCAAGGCCCCCTAGCCGGAAGTTCATGCAAACATAAAACTAGTCATACCACTTACACACCCAATATGAAATTGCCTTTTTCTTAGCATCAACTAGCTTTAAAACAATCCTTTAATAAAACCATTATGTCACTGATGACAATCCTCAAAGTCTCTGGTTGAATCCTTATTTCCAGTCATTCTTTCATCGGTATACTTATGGCATCATTGGCAACCAAAACGCTCACCACCTGTTCTCTCAGGGGCCTTTTCCATGGTTCCTAGCTCATAGTAACCGGCAATATATTCATATAATAGAATGGAGTCTCCGTGGAAGATCAGCAAGATCAACCCACAGATCCATATAAAAGAGCCATGGACTCATCTGTTGAGGACCAGCAAGGTCAATCAACCAGATCCATGCCCGGTTTCAGAAAACAACTCTTACTCCTTATTCCAATATCTTCCACGATGCACGTGTGGGTATCTTCGGCGACCCAGAGCCCGAGCACCGTATGGTCAGCACCCTCTAGGATCCTTCGCAGGTGACCTAGCGCTTCACTCATAGGCCGCTTCCTTGGTCCCTCATCCACCGTACCGGAAGCTCACCATTTAAATCGAGCCGAGGCTGGTCAAGACCTCGATCGACCTTGCTACGCGAGACGTCCTCCATTGACTCTCCGTCAGCAGTTGCAACTTTATCAGTTCAGTCTTCATGACCTTAATCCTCAAGACGGTCAAAATGCTTCTCCAGCATTCTTGACATAAAACAGTCATTTACAAACAGTCACAAATACAGTTTCTATAACGAACTCTTGTCTTTCCATATTATCCACTCTCGGACCACATTACTTATTCCACATTCCATTCAGTGTGTACTCGTTCTCATCCATTCACTCATATAGACTACATTATCTCACATACATCTTCATATTCATTATTCTACATACATATCCATGTTCGTACGTCCACATCATACATCAAATTTCACATTCATACATACGCATCTACATGCATACATCCACATCTACATTCATACATCCATACCTCCATTTCCACATCCACACATCCACATTCATATTCATACATCCACATTCACATGCATACATCCATTTTCACATCCTCATTCATACATCCACATTCACATACATACATCCACATCCGTATCTACATCCATACATTCACATCCACCTCTTCATTCACAATCACATCCATACATCCACATCTACATACATACATCCACATTTGTATCTACATCCATACATTGACATCCACCTCTTCATTCACAATCACATCCATACATCCACATCTACATACATACATCCACATCTATATACATATGTCCATTTTTACATCCTCATTCATACATACACATCCACATACATACATACACATCCGTATCTACATCCATACATCCACATCCACATCAACATTCACATTCATACATATACATCTACATGTATACATCCACATCACATTCATACAACCATATTACATCCATTCTCGTCCTAACACATCCCATATACATCTTAACACATCTTAACTCATCTTAACACATTCTATCACATCTCATACACATCTTATCACATCTTTTTACATCTCATACACCTCTTATCACATCCTATCACTTTCTATACGCATCTTATCAAATCTTATCACATCTCATACACCTCTTATCACATCCTATCACTTTCCATATGCATCTTATCAATTCTTATCACATTTCATATCTTTTTTTTTTAAAGAGAATTCTTATATTTGATATAAGATTTCTCTACACATTTATTTATACATAAATTCCATTTAAGGAGACTAACACTTTTGAAATTAAAATCAATCTTTTATGCATCTTCTTATGCATAATTTCAATTTGGTAGGGAATTATACTTTTAGAATAAAAGAATTTCTCTTATGCATCTAAGTTAAGCATAAAATCCATTTATGAGAAAAATCACACTTTTAGTATAAAAAGAATATCTTTTATGCATACCTATATGCATGAAATCCAATATGATAAAAGTAACACTTTTGATATAAAAATTTTTCCTTTATGCATACTTCTATGCATGAAAATTAAAAATGATAAAAGTAACACTTTTGATATAAAAAATTTTCCTTTATGCATACTTCTATGCATGAAAATTAAAAATGATAAAAGTAACACTTTTGATATAAAAATTTTCCTTTATGCATACTTCTATGCATGAAAATTAAAAATGATAAAAGTAACACTTTTGATATAAAAATTTTCTTTTATGCATACTTTTATGCATGAAAATTAAAAATGATAAAAGTAACACTTTTGATATAAAAAATTTTTATCCACTATGCATACTTCTATGCATGAAATAAAAATGGTAAAAATAACACTTTTGATATAAAAATTTATCCATTATGCATACTTCTATGCATGAAATAAAAATGGTAAAAATAACACTTTTGATATAAAAATTTATCCATTATGCATACTTCTATGCATGAAATAAAAATGGTAAAAATAACACTTTTGATATAAAAACTTATCCTTTATGCATGATATTAAAATTCAATTTCTCTATGATTGTAATGAAATTCTTTCAATTAATCTAGGATGATAATTCCTAGAATATGGTAGGAAGTCCTCTTTTTATGCTTTGAATGAAATTATTTTATGCATAATTTTTATAAAAATTTTGCCATAGCTCCGCTGCTATGACTGATAAATTTCAATTTTTCTAAGGGATAATGCTTATCATTAAGGAAATAATTAAAATGATCTCTAATTGGATTATTAATCCATAATGGATTGAATCATCAATATACATAAACTAAAAGCATAGAAAAAAAGCCATTAATTTGACCTCAAGCATAGCTTAATCTTGGGTTAAGGAAAAGCTTTATGAAAAGCTTGATTTGGATTGAGAACGGGTCATGAGTATGACCATTTCTTGAGTGAGAGAGAGAATTTACATAAAAATCATTAGAATTTAAACATAAATGAAAATTAACTTCAATAGCATTTATTAAATTATGTAACTCTTCACTACTATTCAAACTTCAATAGCATTTAAAAAAACCATACCAATTAAACTTCTCAAGCTTGAGAGGGGTTGAGAAGAGAGAAACATTGAGAAATTATAGAAAGATCAATATTCACTAATTACCTTACAACTTGCTTGATTCTTTGTTCACGGTAGAGGCCCCCAACCAATCAGTTGGTTAAGTATGTTGATGGAGCCACTAATGGGGATTGAAGAAAGAGGGAAGCTCCAAAAACTAGTGAATTATTAAATGAATTCACAGTTCTTGGCTTAGGTGGAGTAGAGTAACGATGCATAAACACTATCTATTTTTCAACAAGGGGGAGGCTTCTATTTATAGGAAAAATTGAGCTCCTAACCAAACAAACTGATTCTAGAATTTTCTAAATCAGTTTGGTCAATATTTGAGCATTTTTAGGTCAGTTAAGCTAACTTTTTGGAACTAGACTTGAATGAGGAGAGAGGAGAGATGAAATATCTCAATTTTTATGAGTTTAAAACTCATTCAAGCATGTGAAATATGCACCTCCTTTAAAGAACTCCCCTTCCTTACATATGTGTCATAATGGAATCATTTTAATATTGCTCATAGTTTTTTTTTACTAATAAACCTTGTACATTTTCAACTCTTCATCTTATGTGAAATATGCACCTCCTTTAAAGAATTCCCCTTCCTTACATATGTGTCATAATGGAATCATTTTAATATTGCTCATAGTTTTTTTTTACTAATAAACCTTGTACATTTTCAACTCTTCATCTTATGTGAAATATGCACCTCCTTTAAAGAATTCCCCTTCCTTACATATGTGTCATAATGGAATCATTTTAATATTGTTCATAGTTTTTTACTAATAAACCTTGTACATTTTCAACTCTTCATCTTATGTGAAATATGCACCTCCTTTAAAGAATTCCCCTTCCTTACATATGTGTCATAATGGAATCATTTTAATATTGCTCATAGTTTTTTACTAATAAACCTTGTACATTTTCAACTCTTCACCTTATGTGAGCATTTACTCATTTTTGGGTATCTTCTTTTTACAAATTTGGATTTATCTCTTCCCTACACATGGATTGATGCTATTGGCCCATAGGAACCTTAATTGGACCATAGTCTAAAGATTTCTGAAAATCTAGACCCTTAGACTAAGGTTCTTTATACCTATTTCCAATTAATTCCAATTGCACATTGGAAAATTCTTTTTGAATTTCTGTTTCAGGGGAACTCATGTGAATTATAAGAGATATTTTTCTATCCAAAAATATTCAAAATCTGAATATTATCTCTCTAGAATATTTTCTCTCTCTAGGTTAAAACAGTTAGAAACAAGTCTTTTATATTTCTGAAGAGGGATTGATTACAGGGGAAGATGCTGGACATTTTGAGAGGTTGGGGAGGAATCTTACACTTCTTTTTGGTCGGTTTCCTTCACCCGTGTGTGCTCCTTGTCTGCTCCTTGCACTTAGGTTTAGTGCTCTGTTGTTGGAAGAGGCGACGACGAAGGAGAGCAGATCTATTTTTTGAAAATGTTTATTTAGGGAAGGCGGGTTATTTTTAGGCTGAACAGGTTGTCGCGTGTAAAATGCATGTATTTTCGCGTTTATAATAAGTTAGTTGCGTTTATACACGCGATTTTTAGGATGTAGCCGTGTTCATATACGTGATTTTCAAGATGTAGCCGCGTTAATACACGCAATTTTTAAATGTAGCCGCGTTAATACACGTAATTTTTAGGATCTAGCCGCGTTAATACACGGGATTTTTATACTTTCATTAAAAATTGATTATGATTTTGTGTTTTTTGGCTTGTACATAGGATGTCATCAACCTCCTCAAGCAGTTCTGGTGAGGATGAGACAATGCGTCACCGTAATCGCGATGTGCAGGGATTTCATTAACGTCTTCACAATTTCGTGATCACGTTAACAAAACCTATTGTTAACATATTAAAACTTGTGATCACATTGTATATTCACATGACCTGAGAAATGACCTGCCGGAACCCACTATTCCAGTAACACCTCCGGGCTTCTTCCATTCCCGGCGGGCCCGCCGGGGTATTATATTTTCCCGGCGGGCCCGCCGGGAAAGGATAAAAGCCCGGCGGGCCCGCCGGGAAAAACAAAGAACACCGGCGGGGTATTATTCTGTATATAAACACTGCCCGACACCCGTCGTACAACTTTTGGGAAGATAGTCCTTGTTTTGGGGGCGTGATATCTCTCCTCAAAGTACTTGTAGAGCTCTCGAGTTGCTAGAAGTGTCCTCTTGGGAAGAACGTCCTTATTTTAGGGGCTGTCGTCTTTCCTTGTAGGCACTCCTAAGGCTATTGGGCCACTCGTCCTTAGTTCTTTGAACTGGGGGCAGGGTGTGGTTTGTAGCTAATACTTGCGGAGATTTAGGGACAAATTTGGAGTCATTCAGCTTTGCATTTGAGCCACGTACGTAATCTACCTCATTCTGCTTTATGAATGGTTTGATGGAGCCAAGAGTCCTGCTTAGGGGCTTGTATTGGTTCTTGATACTTGATATAGTTTAGAGTAGACAAGGGTCTATTGTCCTATACTAGAGTATTGGGCAAGCATAGATCTTTGATTTTTTTTTGTGAATGTTAGAGAAGGTCTATTGTCCTATACTAGAGTATTGGGCAAGCATAGATCTTTGATTGTGTAAAGTATCCTTAATTGGGTACAAAAGGCATCCTTCATTGGGGGTGCAATGTGCATGATAGTTTCGAAGTAGTTTTGTAGTAAGACCTTGCAAGATAGTTTGAAATAGTTTTGTGTTATGTGATGATCTTTTGTATTTGTCAAGATAGTTTCGAAGTACTTTGTCTGCAGATGTATGTTTTGTTATACGTGAGTGATTTGTTGTTTTTTCATTTGTGTATTCATTGTTATATGCTTGGTTGAATAGGTTATTTGTTGAGATGGAGGACAATGTTGGATCCAGTGGTACCTCCAATAGAGTCCAAATTTCAAATAGCAGGAAAAAAAAGGCACCTGGGATAGAGTGGCAATATGCAATTAACGTTGGTGATCGATTCATAGATTGGGAGTGTAAGCTATGCCATGCAGTAAAATCAGGTGGGGCGCCTCGACTAAGAGAACACTTTTTAGGCGGACCGAAGAAAAAGTCATGTACCCACCCCTCTGCACCTATAGTGGCCAAACGCATAAGAGAAGAAATTCAAAAGAAAGATTCAAGAAAACATGACACTCCTCCCGTTAATGTATCAAGGCAGCAAGAACACTGTTCTTCTAATCATCAAACTCCCGCTACATCGCCTACTTGTACCCCGAACGGCAATATGCAGCCATCGAAAGCGAAGACATCGAAAGCGAAGAGTATGAAGAAGATATGCCCAGATGGATGTACAATTGTGAAGATGTAGACGAGAACTTTGATGTTGGACGTACGTTGTGCACCACCCTTGAGATAGAAGACAATTTAGACATTGACTTAGATGAGCTTAATTTAGCAGACGAGAGAGTAAACAGTGAAAGAATTTTGGAGCAAGATACTGACATAGAGGAAGAAGTCACTTCATTAATTTAATAAAAAGTACTTGTACAAATGATCATATTTGGAGAAATTATCAATACAAAAGTAGAATTTGTTTTTCTTAGCTCTCATCTTGAAATAAATTGCGAATTGCACTAGGAGTTGCATCTAAAGGTCCTGGTGGTTTATATTCGCTAGCCATGCCGAACACTGTATAAATACCTTGATTTATTGGGACACTGCACAATGCACATGTGGAAGTATTTTGCATTTGTCTCACTAAACATATTAAGTGGTAGTAGTGTCCACATGGTAGTATATACTGGCCGCTCCACCCATCGAATACTTTGTAACATACAGGACATTGAGGGGTGGAGGAACTTGTAGCCTCAGCAGAAACTCCCACAAGATCAGGATGTATCAAAAAATGAGAGATGTGGTTTCCTTGGCGCACAGGAGCAATACGTGAAGAGATGCTCTGCACGTCTTGGCTGATCTTTGTTAGCTGCTCTTGAATTCCTCTATTGGCCGGGGGAGGAGTTGACGCTTGAGTTAATCGGTCAGCTTCTTTCTCCTTCTCTGCTAGCTGTGCCCCTAAGCTTTCTTTGACCTGGTTTAACTCCAGTCCGGCGCCCTCCACCATAAGAGCAAGTTCTTCTCTTGTGAATGTAACTGTCTCTTCACGTATGTCGTGGGTGTTGACAGTGGCCTCTCTGGAGGCGAAGTCCACTGGAGTTTCCAGTACAAAGTGAGCATATAGCATTTTAGCAAAATACAGTGGAGCGTCGGCGTTATGGAGAGGACGACCGTACACCTCCAAGAAAATACGCTCGGCATTAGTTTTGATATCATTGTGAGTGCAACGAGAAATCTTCCATCTTCCCTTCTTTATCTCGCCATCTGGACATGGCCATATTGCCTTTATCATCTCTGTGGTTACCCGTTTGTTTATGTCTTTCCATTGGGCATATGTTGGATTTGTCCATTTCGATAATCTGCACGCTGTTCTTGTAGCTTCGCGGGCTGTCAAGCCATGTGCAAGGGCCTTCATTCTCTCGTATGCCTTCTTGGCTAACTCCTGATGCTCGTTCGCTTGCGCTTGCTCCATATCTGCATGAACGTAAACGACATTAGGATTTTAATGAACTGTAAAGATCAACGTAAGATAAATTGACCATTGCTCTCAAAATCTTGAAGTCAAACACAACGAGAGGAGATATGTATTGCAAAGACTCGATGAGAAATATCCACTTGACTCCAAAAACACTTCAAACAATGCTCGCACATCAAATTTTAAAGAGAAAACATAAACTTAAACACCAGAAGAGGAGAGAGATATTGCAAAGACCCAATGAAGAGAGAAACAAAATTTTGAAACATTGGACACAATAAATTTTGAAGAGAAACAAAATTTTGAAACATTGGACACATCAAATTCTCAAATTCCTGAAACTTCATCTCTTGATACTGTATCATTACAAAGTCGGGGTGAATGCCACTGATAGCTCTACAAGAGGACGTTGTGCCCTCGTAGGGTCAGTATTTAGTGACCTAAAAAATTCAACTACTTGCAAAATTGATTTTCGCTCATCGCGATTAGGCAGAAACATCCAATTTTGGACTCTATGAATAATAGTATCCATGGTAACTTTGTCATGGGAACTATTATCCATCCACAACTCTTGCACTTTCTTCCAAAAGTCATATAAAGTTTGTAATAAATATCCCAAGGCAAAAACATCAGATGCAGGAGTGTATGCATCTGCCAAAAATGGATCATAAAGCTCTGGGGCTATCCACGGCCGTTTATTTCGCTCTCTGTCTGCGTGGGAGACTGCCTGTGCCACCTTCTCGGGGTTCTTGTCTGCTTCATAAACAAAATTGAGAGACACCCGTTTTTTGGGCGCTCTCAGCAGCAATCCCCAATCGATAATACCTATGTGTGGCTTTAGATCTTTTGTATAATGCAACACTACATTAAAAGGATGTAGGTCGGTATGTACAATACCTGCCATATGCGCTGCCGCTATACCTTCCACCAGGGCATGCATAATATGTGGCATGTTTATTACTACCTCTTTTATTTTTGAAAGTTCTAGATGACCTAAAGGGATATTATCAGGCGGCGGTTGTCTCCATCCTCGATCCAAACGAAAAATGGCTCTGGTGAACTCACTGAATCTGAAGGGAACCTTCAGTAGAGTATCACCAAGAGCGCCGCCATTAAAGTACGGGAAAATTGTGATCCAAGGAGCCTCTTTTGTAAAGGAAATGCATCGGACAATCGATGGATGTAGCACTTGCATACCCTGCTCTGCCTGGAAGCTCTCGAACTTCGCGCTGCCTTCTCCTTTGTAGTGCTTTCCGCAAAAAGTGATGTGCTCCGGTAAAAATGATATGCCTTTAATTGCATACTCTTTTACTGTTCCAAACACACCGGAGCCTATTGTTCGTCCTTCGTGAAGAGCTTCGTGCGGGATGCCAATAAGATGTGTGCACATAGAATTGTAGATGGTACGATTAATGACACCTGTACCACTTGCATCTGCCTGACTGGACGTTGCAGCGACGTCTTGGGCAATTCGCACTCTTTTGGGGAGGGACTCTGCATCCAACGCCTTCATGCGCTTGCTCTTGGCCCTTTGCTCGCTCCATACAACGTCCCATAACTGTAGACGTTGCATGTTGGCTTCAGGCGGGGCAGCATCTCGAAGATCACTGCACGCTACTCGCATGCTCCCCAAAATGGTTCGTGTTATGTGCTGATGGTTGAAATCTGCTATCTTCTGTCTATCCAGCAGCTCAGCGTTGCCTCCGCTTCGAAGCCGCCGCTGTGCATTTTCCCATATTTGGTCTATGAGATCTCGCATGAGTATCTCAGACTCGTTGATCTTCTTGACGACATCATCAGTACATTGTGATACTGTGATGACCGCTTCAACGCGAAGTGCTCGCAGAACAATTTTGCGCTCTTCGGGAGTAAGCATGTTGATCGTCTTCGTAAATCTAGCAAATAACACTAAACATAAAAAAACAAAATATCAAACATTACTGAAATAAACATCAAGCAGACGTGAGAGAACAGCAACAAGTATATCAATATCGTCAATGTTCATACAAAAACGGAATATCAAATAATTTTAATGAACTCAATATCATCCAATACATCATCAAACGTGAGAAAACAGCAATAAGTGTATCATTACTTATCAATGAACAAACAAAAACAGAATATATCAAACATTACTGAACTCAACATCATGCAATACATTATCGAACGTGAGACAACCGCAACAAGCACATTATTACTTACGAAGTGTATACATTATCGAATGAGAGAGAGATAGAGAGAGGAGAGGAAGAGAGAGTTGTGACAGATAGAGAGAAGAAACATTAAATCACATTTTTAATGTTTTTGGGAGTTCCTAAAGAGAAAAATAATGTAATGTTTTAATTTTTAAGTAAATAGAGGGAGAAAAAAGAAATTATTAAGAAGTATGTATATTTTAAGAGAGAAAAAAAATCATTATCTACACATCTATCGTGTTGTGAAGTGAATCATGAGAGAGATAGAGAAAGAGTTGTGAAGTGTATCATGAGAGAGAGGGGGGTAAGAAGAGAGAGATTCATATTTTTCGAGTTACGAATCACGATATTATAAAATAAAACGGTTAGACAATATGATGTAAACTTTGATCCATGAAATACTAATGCCGCGTTAGCAACCAAGTATCGCATGGATCAAACACAATAAAAACAATACAAGTCAAATCAAACAAATTTACGACATTTATTCGACCGCGTTAACGATCATATGCCGAAATACACAAGCAAATTTACGACACTTTTTCGACCGCGTTAACGATCAAATGCCGCAATATGCAAAAAACATTTTATGCACTAGCGGACGACACCAACTTGCCGTGTTAACGACAAAATGCCGCCCGATTCTGTGGGAATACCAATAGGATACGAACATACACTGGCCGCGTTACCGACCATATGTCCGCATTTGACAAAGGGAAGGGAAGGGAAGGTGACATCGCCATAACGATACTATGCTTGCCGCGTTACCGACTAGTACCGCTACGGCGTGCCATACTTACCATAGGACACAGACTAGCCGCGTTACCGACTAAGTGCCCCAGGGTAAGCACCATTCCGAAGAATGGCCTTACACACACACACCAGTCGTGTGGCGGGCCACCCAAATCCTGCCGCGCATTGCGACAATGGGCGGCTGCCCGCACGAACTCACCCACACACACATCCCTCGTGTGGCGGACCACCCACATCTTGCCGCGCATTGCGACAGTGGGCGGCTGCCCGCACGAACACACCCACATACACAAACACACACACACACACACACACACAAGTTTTTATTACCTGTGTATGCTGTCAGCAATGAAATCCCAAAGGGCCCCCCGGGCCCATATATATAGAAAAATGTACCCCGCCGGGATATGTGACGACCCCGCCGGGACCCGCCGGGTAAAGCATAAGCCCGGTGGGCCCGCCGGGGTATATAAAAAGCCCGGCGGGATTTTTCCCGGTTACCAGGTCGCTTGCCACCGGCTTTTTTGTGAACATGTTAACATGTGAACATGTTAATAACATGTTCACACATGTTATTAACAAGAAAAATTTTGTGATCACGTGAATATAAAATCCCTGGCGATGTGTGGTTGGGACAAAGGATTAAGTGTATGTGTAATTGATGTGAAGGATGCATTGTACGAGCACGTTGAATTAGCTTGAATCACATCTCCATGTATGGAGAATGGAATCAAACAGGTTTAGAGGTGAGTAGATGTAAATTGATAGTATTCAAATGATTCATGGTATCCAAATTAAGTTAATGGAGCTGTAATATATATACTCTAATTGAAGCAGGATGCAGTACCACACCCTAACATGGTGCCCTACGCACGACAAGAGCACGCAAAGCATCGACGAGATGATGCTGGAGCTTCGGGATCTATTGTCAGAGATGAGTGGGAAAGGGATGACAATAGCCCTGCACCCCACGAGAAGTTGTGGAAGAGGAAGTGTTTGATGATATGGTGCGGTATCTTTTTAAGGCTGATCCCAAAGGTATGGACGACAATGATATGGAATAAGAGCATCTTTACAAGGCTTCATCGGACACCGGTTTTTGAAGGGTGCACATTCTCTATTTTACGTGCTTCACTTGAACTACTCAATATACAAACAGTTTATGGATGGAGCAATGCAAGTCTTGACGCATTATTGAAGTAAGCATTCTAACTTGCAAATTTGAATTAGTGTTTTAGGGTATAAGGTTTAGGACTAATTGATGATATTGGATACAAGCTATTATCAAACATGCTTCCAAAGGGAAATAGACTACCCACCTCAAGAGACATAGCGAGGCGCTATGTGACATCTCTTGGAGGATTGGATTATGATCGCATACATGCATGCGTCAATGATTGCATTCTCTTTCATGGGACGCATAAGGAGGCTCAACATTGTCCCACTTGTGGTGAAGCAACGTATAGAACAGATGTGAAGAGTTTTGATGCACCTCGTAAAGTCTTGCGACACTTTCCTATAATTCCTCGCATCAAACACATGTTCAAGTGCAAATCCATAGCAGAGCTCATGTCATGGCATTCCTCACATCGATCGGATGATGGCATGTGGAGAATTCCTGCAGACACTCCTGCTTGTTGGAGATGAGTGGCCCAGCTTTAAAACAGAGCCCAGAAACTTGAGACTTGGCCTAGGTATGGATGGAGTGAATCCATTTGGTTTCAAAAGCACCGCATACAGTGTGTGGCTAGTTATGTTGGTGAATTACAACCTTCCACCATCAATGGCGATCAAGAAGGGACATCTTTTATTATCCCTTCTAATTCCAGGGAAACATAAAGTCAAGCATATGGATATTTATCTCGAACCGTTGATTGATGAGTTGGAGGAACTATGGGGAGAGGTGTTGCGGTGGTGGACATTAGTAGGCCTCCCTCCTCTCGACACTTCGACTTAAAAGCAGTGTTGATGTGGACAATGCATGACTTTCCAGGATACAACGATTGTTCTGGTAAGAATTCTAATTACCTTCCTACTCTAATACTATTGGCTATATTAATTATAAATATTGACTTTATTACTCTAACTTGTATTTATATTTTAACAGGTTTGAAAACATCGCGTAAATATGTATGTCCTGTTTGTGGCCCTTCGTTAGTACATGAGTATGCTGACGGTTTGTGTAAGACCATATTCGATAATCATCATCGATTTCTCCCGTCAAATCATCCTAAATATGTTGCTAGTAAGAGTAACATTCCTCCACAAACACTTCGTGCAAAAGATTGGAAGCGTATTTGGGAGTCTACAAATATTCTTCCTCCAGATGGCATGAACAGGTATAGTAATGTTTTTCAATCTTGTTTTGTGTAGTCTCTAATTGGATTAAAGGTCACATAGAGCAATCCCTTGTGTAGGTACTCCATTTTTTTTCGGCTACCATATTGGACCCATCTTAAGATTAACCATCTTCTTGATCCCATGCACATCTTCAAGAATGTGGGATCTGGTATTTGGGAACATGTTATTGGTAAACGAGACAATGTTAGTGTACGGGAGGACTTGCGGGTCGCAAGACGTATGCGTCAAGCTTGGCCACCACGAGAGGAGGGTGGGCACATTCGTCTTCCACCTGTACCATGGATTATATCAGAGAAAGAGGAGAAGCAGGTAAAGCAGGCCATCACCACTTTGCGTACTCCCACTGGATGCATGAGATCATTGAAGGGAGCCTTTACAACCACTAAGAAAAGAGGCGTTGAGCAACTATATGGGTTGAAGTCCCACGATTGGCACAAGATGCTCCAAGTAAGTGTTTTCCAAGTCTTGTACGTTGAAATTAAATTTTGTAATGCCATAAACCATACATACATGTGCTCTTATGTGCGCAATTCATACTACCTACTAGCATCGACTATTGTGCAAATAAGAGTTTGAAAAAATGTATTTATAAGATGGGAGAGCTTGTGAGGGATGTAAAACCCATGTCAGATCACCCTTCATTATACCTTGCAAAATGAACGTGCATGAGGTATAACGTACTATTCATTTATTTTTCAGATATGTTAGTTTCAAAGCAATTGATCCAGCCACGTTGGATGATGCACGTGTTATGGCAGTGGAGGTGGTTTGTTTGGTAGAGGAGACTTTTCCGCGAACCATTCTCACAAGTCAACTACATCTCATTGTGCATTTAGTGGACGAAATTGCTTTATGTGGCACTGTGCATGCACGTTGGCCTAGAGCGCTTCATGAAGACCTTAAAAGACTTTGTGAGGCAAAGTGCAAGGCCTGAAGGAAGCATGGCCGAGGGTTGGTTGATACAAGAGTCTCTTGTATATATTTCAAAATTTCTTGGTCTTTATGTGGCACTGTGCATGCACGTTGGCCTAGAGCGCTTCATGAAGACCTTAAAAGACTTTGTGAGGCAAAGTGCAAGGCCTGAAGGAAGCATGGCCGAGGGTTGGTTGATACAAGAGTCTCTTGTATATATTTCAAAATTTCTTGGTCAGGTGGACAGCTCTTTCTTGGTCAGGTGGACAGCTCTTTGCCACGACTATGGAGCAATGAAGAGGACTTGAGGATGACCTCTATTGTGCCTCAAGGAAAAGGACAGAGTAAAGTAATTGACAGAACATTGATTGATGATCTCAATTTCACTTGCATCCTTAATAGTGATGTGATGAGCAGATGGGTTACAAGATATGAGGATGCAAAGACAAAAAGGCAAGCAGAAAGAGCTCTCTTTCGGAGGCAACATGGCTCTCGTAAGACGTACCCTAAGCATCTAGCAACACTTCCGAATGATATCCATGTTGATTGGTTGCATGAGGAAATGGAGAGAGCAGAGAGCGACGAGGGGCTGCATATCACGGCGGAAGAATGGGAGTATGCACGAGGATGCATGTTAAAGATACATAGAACTAATGTTTTGCATTAGTTGTAAGTGATTTGCTTTTAATATTTATTCACATTGCTTACACAAATATTGTTTCTATTTTGGTCCAGTGCACTATGTTCAATGCTATATGGTGTGAAGGCAAGCATTTTCGAACACAAAGAATTGATGAAAAGAGGAATACACAAGATTGAGGTGTCATTTGTAGCTTTGAGGGAGCTAATGGAAAAATGGATGACTATTGTGGCATAATCCAAGACATAGGCTTGACTTTCGTCACTTCTTTGTGTATGTTCTGGATGTCAAATGGCAAATGAACGTGGTGGAAAAAGGGCCTAATGCAACGATAAAACGCCATGCAAGTGGCTATGTAACTATTGACTCTACAAAGTTTTGGCAAACAAAGAAAGATAGGCTCGTATTGCCACAACAATGTGAGCACGGTATACATTTTTTTACTAATGTGTTTCATGTACATATATATCTAAGCTCGTGTACCCCTTGACTTTTGATATGCTAATTAATTACTGCAGTATATGTATTTGAGTAGGTTATCTATCTGCCAATGGTGCATGACATTAATGGTGGTACGTCATCCCTATTGCACCACGTTCCAAAGTGATGTATAATACATTCACTGATATGGAGCATATGGAGGATGTAACAAGCCGCAATGAAGATGATATCGAACATGCCAATGAAGATGTTGTAATCGATGATCAAGAAATAAGACATGATCATGATAATGAGGATGAGTGTGCCATTTCTCATGATCATGAGAATGACCCTACCATTGAGGATGATGGTGATGTTGATGTGGATGATTAGGACATCGATACCATTATCAATGTGGACAGAATATCGATAGTGGAATAAATTTAATCGTAGCCTTACAAATTGATCAAATGGATATTGATGGTAAGGATGGATCTTATTGAAGATGAGATCGAACCCTAACCAATCCATCACTGTATCGTTCTAAATTGATGACATTTCTATTGTATATGTTGTCTTTTAATTATCTCATGATTTATTTTTGAATATATTTCATTGTTGTAAATGCATGTAGTGGGATTGTGTAATGATATATACTGTAATGTACTATGAGATGGTTTAAAGAAAATAGTTTTTAATTTTGTAAAGGAATTTAGTTTTTCTTAATAAAGTGTGTATTGATGCGTGTATTAATGCGTGTATAATTGCGTGTATATACATGCGCTTATACACGCATTTCTGAAACCAGTATACACGCGAATTTAGATGCCAGTATACACACGCTAGTAGATGCCAATATACACGCGAATTTAAATGCCAATATACACGCACCCGATACTATTCAAATACATGCGCAACCATACACGTGCCCGTAATTTATCGCGTGTATGGAACGCGTGTATGGTAGCATTGTCTTGTAGTGAATGACTTGTTTAGTGTAGCCAACCAAGAGGTTATATTTAAGCACAAAGTTATTAACTCTAAGTTTCCTAGTTGAAAACTGATTCAATTCAGAATCCTCCCCGTCAGCTCAATGCCAACTCCACTTTCAAGGCATGTGATCAGAGATGACTGAGCTAGAGTCAACCGAAACCCTTGGAGTATGGGGAATCCATGAAGCCTGCTATACTGAAGAGAGTCTATCAATCCTCAAAGAAGAACTTGTATATTGAAGGCTAAAATATGTATGCCCATGAGTATCTGTCCAATCCTCTAAAGTCCAGCCATCTACCAATCCCTCTCGACTCATCCCATTTTCCTTTCTCTTCTTGACCCATCAAAATGGTGCTCCCCCCGCGTCTATCTACATGTCTCTCAACCATATTAAAGTCTCCCTAAATGATGCAATGATCTTGAATGTTCATATTATTAATCCACTCCCACATTTCACTCCTAGTTTTATAATTATGGGCTCCATATATATTAACTAGCCTGATTTTCTCCCCATTGACCAAAACTTCCACTACCAAAATCCTCCCATTGGGATGGTTAGCTATAACAATAGGATTCAAATCACTCCTGATAAACAAACATCATTCAACTATATCTTGACTTTACTCTCCCATACATTACTATTAAAACAATAAGGTCATGTAAAAGGGGAGAAGGGTGTGTGTGTGAATGGACTTATGGTCCACTAGCTCACCTATTTAAAGGCAAAGCTAGAAGGCATTATGTAGTGTGCAAGGGCCAAGTTGTATGCATAAGCAACTTAATAAGCAAGATTTGTTCTTGTATTTGTGCGTCTCTCTCCTCCACTCATCTTTATCTAGCATAAGCACCATGTTTTCTCAACATGGTATTAGAGCTTGGGTAGATTAGGTATCATATTGTGTGGTGTACACTAGGTCACCTTCTATCACTTTTTGTGGAGCTCAATCCCCAGCCATTCCGGTAGCTTTTGGAGGCCGGCTTTCTCTCAACTAGGAAGTTCAAGAGGACCTCCGGGCGCTCAGATTCGTACAATCAATTGACAAGTTTATCCTCAAGAGGCCGCGACGCGTTGAGCTCGGAGAGCAGGCCGGCACATGTTTTTTGCTGCAGCATGGTCGTATGCCTAATCCACCTCTTGCGTGGGCAATTGAAGCCCACCTAAAGGAGCCCCTACTACCAAATTTTTCGCCCTAATGGGGCGGCCTGAATTGAGCACGGGAGTCAAAAAACCAGGCCTGCCCACTGTGGTATCTTTCATAGTTGGTATTGATGGGGGGTATTAAAAGACTAAGGTCATGTAAAAGGGTAGGAGAAGGGTGTGTGTGTGAATGGACTTATGGTCCACTAGCTCACCTATTTAAAGGCAAAGCTAGAAGGCATTATGTAGTGTGCAAGGGCCACGTTGTATGCATAAGCAACTTAATATGCAAGATTTGATCTTGCATTTGTGGGTTTATCCCCTCCAGTCATCTTGATCTAGCATAAGCACCACGTTTTCATACAGCACTTAAATCACTCTCTCCTCAATACTTAAGTACTAAAAAATTATGCTCCTGAATAGCTAAAATAGATAACTTCTTCGACTCTTTAACTAATCCCAAAAAAGAAGCATTCCTCTTGTTATCTTTAATACCGTTAACATTCCATGTACATCCCGAAATATCCTTAGAGTGAATCATGTCAAAGAAATTTCAGGCACCATCTCAGCTTCCTCCCCTTCCCTTTATACATCTCCCTCTTTCTGTATCCCCTTCTAGGCTTCATCTACTTGCCAATTGAATCTCTAAATAGAAGAAGTCCCACTATCTTCCTCTCTTAAAGGGCTATACTATAATGATTTGAATATACCAAGGGGCTCGAACTACCCTGAGATTTACTTTCCTTCCCTTCCCTCCCTGATTGGCTCACATTTCTTCTTGCCTTGTCCTTGGTATGCCTGAGGTTGAGTTTCCCTTTTGCCTTGATCTAGTCTCCTTCTGATTGCCCCTTCTCTCCCTTAAGGACTTTCTCTTTTCCCTCCCCCTCTTTCACTTGGGGGGTCCACTATATGTAAACCCTCTATATCACTTGCATTCATGGCCTACTTTAAAAATCCCTTATCAATGAATTTTTCATGAATTAAATTAAACCTTTTATTCTATTGAACCTATGAATACCCCCTTTAAATGGTACCCTTCTCTATGTAACAAATGTGTAAAAAGGGGATTTTAAAAATCCCTTCTGTTTAACCTTGTGCTATGCTTACATATTTATGAGTGTCCCCCCGCGAGCTCTTTCACTTGACTTGAGATAGGTTCAACCTCCTTAACACTATTTTCTCCCCCTATCTCCCCTATTGCTTTATCCCCACCATCAAGTTTTGCATGCAACAATCCTATGCAGTTCTTAGCAATATGTCTAGATCCCCCACACTTGAAACATGCCCCAGGGAAGGGGCGAGGGAAGGGGCAAAACTTGAGACCTAGTTTCAATTTTCCTAGCTCACCTAAATCAATCTACGGTGGATTTAGGGGTTTCAAACTTACTATTACAAGAGATACAGACACTATTGGCTTGTCGACTCCCCGTATCATCACTAGTAGGTAGATGTAACATAGGACCCAAAGCAACAACAACATCCCGTAATGGAGGTCTAAGCCAAGGAGGGAGTCTAAAAATTTTTACCCACACTGGGCAAGCCTCCTGAAGGCTATTATTCACATCAAACATGGGATCAAAGGAAACACATGCACCAACCTATGGCCCATGAAAAGCGGACCTTTCGCAAAATAGTTCTAAGATAGATTTCCCTTTAATGAACAAGACATTGAAGAAGCCCTTACCTAGATAAAACACATTAGAAACCACTCCATCATGCAAGACATCCTCCTATAACCACTTGCCTACCTTTGCCTACCTTTGCCTTAGAGGGGATATACCTATAACCACTTGCCTACCTTTGCCTTAGAGGGGATATACCTAGACAAAAGATGATAACACTACACAAAGAGAACATCCCAATCTTATTCTTGATCAACTCAGGATTCACCTTCATGCATACCTTCCTTCCTTGGCTCTGAGCATACGTGTTGAACCTTACAATAATCCAATCGGGAATGTTTTTCTTCCTTTCCCTCTCACCACCTTCTTTGTCGCAGGGTCATTTCATCTCCTCAGTTTCCTCAAGCTCCCAATCCCCCCAGCCCCCACCATTCTCCTCCACCCTTCCTAGCTAAGGATCAACCATCTGAAGCGTGCATGCACACATAAGCGATCAGACATCCCTTCGATGTACAGGGACATGCACCCCCATGAGTGTGAAATTAAATCACTCGCTGTCCCACTTCGCTTACTACGTGCCACCTTCGCTCACTCACCAGCATCTTCATGTTGTTTCAAATATTTTTTTCTCACATGTATCAATAAAAATTGTTGATTTTTGTAACACAAATACTTAATATATGGGGTATACAATAAATGTTTTCTTAATAATTATTAATTAGAAATGTATAAATATTTACCTTTAAACTAAAGGTTTACTGGAATCCTTCCCTATTTTTATAGCATAAATGCAAAATAATAATATTTTATAATCCTAAAATTAATCCACCAATGGTCATTAAAATATCCTGGCATGACAAACAAAATTATAAAACAATGGTCGTTAGTTTCAATGGTTTAAAATATATTATAATAATATTTCTATCTGCTAGAGAAAGTTACGGAGAGAATCGAGTGTCCTCTTGAGTGGAGGCAGGACTCTCAGGAAAAAAAAACTCGGGTACAATGTAATGTCCAAAAAAAAAACAAACATTGGTTGTTTTTGAAGAGGTTTTAGAAAAGAAACACAAAATATTAAAAAATAGCTCAATTTGTAGATTTTGAAGTCAGAGGGAGGGTTGCAAATATCACATCAAGCCGGTAATAAAAAGACATAAAACTTTATATTATAACTAATAACCTATGCTGCTTGTAGTGTAGCGCGCGGGAATGGGATTTTACATAAGTGAAGGGAATTAAAGGTACTAATAACCTACGTTGCAATGCAACCCTTCCTCAAACCTCAAATTTTATAAAATTAAAGGGTATTAAAGGACAACCAAGGAAGTGAGGGGGAGTGATCGAAACATGTTGCGAGTAGAGAGAGTGGGTTAGTGGCATATTTACCTTTGTTATAGGGTACCCCACCTCCAAGAGGGAACTCAATGCATTCACCTAAAGTATGAGCAATAGATCACAACTGTCATAGGGCACTTACCAATTCTTCAAACTTGAGTCCCTTGAGGTCTCCAAGCTCACTTGTAAAGCTTCAAACCTCCAAGCTCCACCTCCACACTATCACCGTAGAGTCACTGGTACCGCCGCATAAGGAAATCACTCTCTCTCACTCTACCACACAAGCATGAATCATACAAGCATAGAAGAGGAACAATTCTAGAATTCTCTCTCTCTCAATCTCTCTCAAGACACAAGGAAGAGATATCTATAGCACAAAAGGGGATTGTGTCTTTTCATTTATGAGAAAATGCCTTATATACATTTGGCCCTTATTCACACTTGGGCACCCAAAACTTACTTAACTAGGCCTTGGGTGGCCAATATCTCATAATGTACAACTTTTATAGTGCCGTTTCATGACACTTATTAATGTCATCAATTGGAGGATCATGTTTGTTAATCCAAAATGGGATTAACATCCCCCCCTTCCTAATGTAGGTTCTGTCCGCAGAACCTGTTACCGAGGTCTAAAGACCTGGTCACCGCGGTAGAAATTGCTTCTTGAGACTAGAGCTTTTTGAGTGTGCATTTGAACGCTGAGTGGGAGTGCCAAAATCCTGTGTCCACCATGTCTTCTTGAGACTAGAGCTTTTTGAGTGGGAGTGCCAAAATCCTGTGTCCACCATGTCTTCAAACATTACATGCATGTAGCCCAGAACACATCTTAGATGGTGGTAGTAGAGCATCATGCCCCTATTGGTGGATGGCCCTTGATTCATGTCGAACTTCAATTGTTCAGCTTCATAGCCATCATAGGGAACTTTTGGTTGATGAATCAGCACCACGATCAATTTCAAAAATCTAACGCTTGCCACAATTGCTAGTTCTGGAATTCTTCACCACGCTTGTATCCATGTGAGCATTTTCTTTCTTTGCTCCCGTATGTCTGTAAATGTCGCTGGCATGACGATTGGAAAGTTGTAGCAAACATGGGAGTTGCGGCTTTTTGCTTCCTGAAACTCCAACGGTATCCATCTCTTAACTGGCATGTATAATGGGCGAGATAATGGGTCAACCCGCTGTGTTGGTGACGTGCACATATAGACCTAACTGTACTTTGGAATTTTCAAGTACTCCTTTTGCCAATTTGGTTGTATTCCAAAATCTTCCAATTTGGGTTACACCCCATCGGTTACAATGGTGGAATAGCTGCCTCTATAGTGTGTAAAAGGTGTGCCTTCCGCCACACCTACGGAAGTAGTAGCTGATCATGAAGGTGGCGATTCTTATTTCCAGTAGGTCAACTAATTAGGGGTTTTCTAACTTTGTGTGTGAACATACAAAAGTTAAAGAACATGCAGGCAAGAGGCGTTGTTGGTGGGCTGCCTAGATTCAAGTATGATGGGAGTATGATGGGAGTATGCATGTATGTGATGCTTGCCAGTTTGGAAAGCAAGCCAGGTTGCCATTTCCTAAAGAAGGCAACATGAGTAGCAGACCACTTGAGATTGTTCATAGTGATGTATGGGGTCCTGTACAAAGCCCATCCATTAAAGGCAGCATGTATTGTGTGACATTCATTGATGATTTCAGCATGTATTATGTGACATTCATTGATGATTTCAGCAAAATGACTTGGATTTACTTTCTCAAAGAGAAGAGAGAAGAGAGAAGTGTTGGGAAAGTTTATGGACTTCAAATTTGCAAAGAAGCAGTATGGCTGTTGGATAAAATGTTTGAGGACAGGTGGAGGTGGTGAATACACCTCACATGTTTTTGAGAACTTCTTGAGAAAGAATGGCATAAGAAGGTAGGTACCTTGCAGGTACACACCTCAGCAAAATGGTGTTGCTGATGACAGGAAAAATAGAGTCATTGATGATGTGGCTAGGGCAATGCTCAATGAAAAGAGCATGCCAGACTTTTATTGGGCAGAAGCGTGTGCCAAATTGGTGTACGTACTTAATAAGACACCCATAGCTGCCATACATGAATGCATCTTACAGGTTTTAGGCTAGACATTGGACACCTCAAAGTGTTTGGTAGCATAGCTTATGTGCAAGTGCCATATGAGAGAAGGAAGAAGCTAGATCCTATTAAGGCAGAAAAGTGCATTTTTGTTAGGTATGAACAAGATTGCAAGGCATATAAATGTTACAATCCACATACTAGGCAAGTCCTTATTTCACGAGATGTGGTTGCTTCCCTTGATGGTGATGTGCATGTGAACTTTCCACAAACAAGTTCTACTTCTATGTCTGGGCCACCAGAGTCTGAGAGTAGCACTATACGTCCATGGCCATGACGATTGAGACATAATAGTGCAAGCACTGGGAGTAGTGTTGTGGATAAAGGGAAAAAGAAGGTTGAAGGAATTGGCATTACAAGTTATGAGTCGTCAAGTTCAAAAAGTTTGGATATGAGGAACTTGGCATACCAGTTTTACGCACACCAGGTGCAAGGCAGGATAGATATGTGCCTCCATATGTTAGAGTGACAGGTGTTCAGAGTGATCCGCATGCATTGTGGAGATCCCAAAGGGTCAGATATCCAGTTGACAGGTTGACATATCGTGACTTTACTATGAATTACGCATATATGACCTCTTTGGTGAAGCATGTGGAGCCTACATGCTATGTAGAATCTATTGGGAAGCATGTATGGGAGAAAGCAATGGATGTTGAGATGGACGCATTGGTCCATCATGAAACTTGGGATTTGGTTGCCTTACCACCACAAGGCAAGAATGTCATTGGTTGCAAATGGTTTTATAAAGTAAAATGCAAATCAAATGGTTGCCTTACCACCACAAGGCAAGAATGTCATTGGTTGCAAATGGGTTTATAAAGTGAAATGCAAATCAAATGGTTCCATTGAGCGCCATAAAGCACGGCTGGTAGCTAAGGGTTATGCACAAACCCAAGGCTTGGACTATGATGAAACATTTAGTCCAGTTTTGCAAAGATGGGAACAGTGAGAGCAGTCATTACTATGGCTGCAGCAAATGGTTGGGAAATGCATCAAATGGATGTGAAAAATGCATTTCTAAATGGTGATTTACAAGAGGAAGTTAATATGGCACAGCCAGAAGGATATGTGCACATGAGGTATCCCACTCATGTACGTAGATTAAAGAAAACATTATATGGTTTGAAGCAAGCACCTCGTGCTTGGAGTGATAAGATAAGCCAATATCTTATCTCCATTGGATTTTGGGTTTCTTCAGCAGATTCTTCACTCTATGTGAAGAAAATAGATCATGGGATTGTCTTGCTTGTCATCTATGTGGATGACTTGATTGTCACAAGAGATCATGCTACAGATGTTATGCATGTCAAGAAGGCATTGAGTGGGCAGTTTCATATGAAAGACCTAGATGAATTGAGATATTTTCTTGGGATTGAAGTGATCATGCTACAGATGTTATGCATGTCAAGAAGGCATTGAGTGGGCAGTTTCATATGAAAGACCTAGATGAATTGAGATATTTTCTTGGGATTGAAGTGATCAAAGACCATGCAAGAACATGGTTAGTGCAATGCCAATATGCATTGGATATGTTGGCAAGATATGGGATGACAGGGTGTAAGCCAATGAGTACACCTTTGGAGCAGAATGTGAAGCTCCGGGTTGATTTTGGTGAAGAATTGGATGATCTATCTATGTATAGAAAGATGGTTGGCCGTCTTATTTATATGACTCACACGACCAGATCTAAGGTATGCTGTGGGGCTAGTAAGCCAATTTATGCAAAGCCCCAGAAAACCTCATTTGGATGCAGTGAGACGCATTATGACCACTGCACATTACGGTCTTCTTTAGGAGCATGGTAAAGGCTTGGATGTACATGGTTACACAGACGCAGATTGGGCAGGTAGCTCATATGACAGGAGGTCCACTAGTGGTGTGAGATCCCCCTCCGGCGGGGGCGCTGACGGTGGAAGCAGTGAATGACCTCCTGCGCGGGGCGGGGATCCAAAATTTTGAGTCCATTGTATTACAAAAATGTATCCTCTGGACTCTCCGTTGTTGAAGACAAGCTGGCCAACCAACGAGATCCTGTATCAAAATTTTATTCACAAAAATCTTTCCTTTTACTCCATCCAAATCTTCCTCGACGCACGCATGGGTGTCCTAGCAACCGTGAGCCCGTACATCACTGGTCTGAACCCTCTAGGATCCTCCTTAGGTGTCCTAGCACTTCACTCAGGGACTGCTTCGTCGGTCCTAACCCATCATATCAGAAACGGACCATTTTAAACGTACTGAGAGGCTGATCGCAGGGCTTTGCCACGAGCGACATCCCTCGACGACTCCCCACCAGTTGTTGCAAAACAAACCTCCTCTTAGTAAAACACATGCCAAATGTTTCCTCCAACATTCTGGCATGAAACAGTCCTTTAAATGAAAATATAGGTTCTATGCATGTGAGATCCCTATCCCCACCGCCCAACGAATTCACGGGTGCCAGTAGCAGAAGTAGCACTTCTTGCACGGGATAGGGTCCCACACTCGGGGCCTCACCCACGGATATCCGAACAAGAGACTAATCCATCGGTTCTTCCAAAACCAAACCCAAAAATGTTGAAATTTGAGCATAATGATGAGCTAGGGTAGATCATACACTAGAATCAACATAATTAACAAAGTGATTAGCAAGTGATTAAGACGTAATTAGTGAATAATTAGCACATAGATTAATGTAGGCATGGATACTCAAAAACCAGCAAATTCTCATTAGGGCTATGCCTCAATTTATAGAGTTTACATCAAGCATCAAATCCCATTGATTTCTCCATGATTCACTCCCAGAATATCTCCACCTCTTGCCTGATTCTCTCCACCTCTTCTCTTTTCCCTGAATATCTCCCAGAATATCTCCACACTTCTAAATTCCCTCATGCTACCCATTATTCTCTCCCAGTAGATTCTTCTAACCTTTTCACAGGTTCTTTTACAATTACATCTCCTCTTTTACAGCCTCTAACCAAGAGCTTGTTCCCGGACACACCCTATTCACTTGTATATTTCAACACCTCCCCTCAAGTGAATACTCCTAGTACACCTAGACCCTATACCAAGTTTGCCTCCCCTTACTTGGTAGTCCGCGACCAGTGTCTACTCCTCCCCTCAAGTTATCTCAG
The DNA here is from genome assembly GCF_041138505.1 of Cibotium barometz. Lineage (NCBI taxonomy): Eukaryota > Viridiplantae > Streptophyta > Polypodiopsida > Cyatheales > Cibotiaceae > Cibotium > Cibotium barometz. The sequence continues at coordinate 29,150,941 of NC_141109.1, forward strand.
CACACCTGGACCCTATATCAAGTTTCTCTCTTACTTGATAGCCTGCGACCAGTGCCTCAGATCCCTAAACCCATAGTCCTTGACACTCTCTCTCTCTATGTGTCCAAGGCTTACTATAGTTGCCCGCGACCTTGACTAAAGTGCTCACACATACATCTACCACGTGGCCTACATCATCGGTGGCTCAGAGGTGGTTTTACTTTATTGGGGCAGGTTACATTGGGTTGTGGGCTCTCTCTCTCTCTCTCTCTCTCAGAGATTTTCACATGGCTCCTCACTCTTTGGAGCCTCACATCTTCTCTTGTCTTCAGTCTTCTTGTCGTGGCAGCTTCTCTCCACGCGTCCGTCTTTTCTTTCAATCTTCTTGGTGTAGCTTCTCTTCTCGTGGTGGCAGCTTCTCTTCTCGTGTCCATGTCTTCCTTCAGCTTTTCTTCTTAGTGTGGATCCTCTTCTTGGGAAGAGATATTCTTCTTCTTTCATGGTTGGGGCCATGAGCTCGTCCGTTCAGGTCATTTTGCTCCATGTGAGCAACATGTTTCAATGTTTTGCTAACAGTTTCTTTGGGTTTTTTATGTTCATCTTGTGTCATTATGCAATGCAAACCCAAATTTATGCGGGAGGTCTTACCTCTTGCCTTAATCTGGACAAGGGCAGTGTCTGTTCCCATTTTTATACTGATAAAATGTGCCCAATACATAATGCATATAGCATTCATTCTCATGCACATTCCAAATGCAACTCTGGCTGTGAATAATCTTGAATTTGAGTGAGATTTACAGGCATTAACCAAGGGTTAAATGCAAAATGATGATTTTCACAAATTTATCAGCACAAATTTACCAGAAATTACATTAAATCAGGGTAACCAATTTATACGGGATGGTTGGAGTATCAAACCAACTCCGATTTGCAATCTGAAGTTATAGGGATCTGTATCAAATACCTAATGGTTAATTTGAACCCTCAATTGCACCAAAATACAATGATTAGCACTGATTAATCACTGATTAGCAAATTAATGCTCTGTTTTGTGTGCAGAAAACAGAGTATGCGGGGAGTTCAGATCTGGTGCCTTCCACTTCAAATGAGCTCAAATGCTTTCAAAGGCATCAATAGCAATGAGTCTAGTAGAGGATTAAGCCAAGAAACACAAGATTTGACCAAATAATGAAAGCTTAATCTCTGTTTTACCAAAGTCACCTGCAGATTTGATGAAGAGCTTGGATCTCACTGTAGACTTGATGAAATTGATTTCTGTCTTCACCAGCTTGTAGAGCATTCTTGATTACCCCTTGGGCTAGGAGGAATTGAAGCAATTTGATTGGAGCAAGGAGAAATCTGCAGTTTCCTTCAGAAAAAACGCGCCGGCTAAAACGTTGATTTTCGCTTCTTCCGTTGGCGGATTGCTGCGTGGAGTAGATGGGCTGGTAGCCAGGGGTGTTGGCTAGCTTAAGCTAGAAGCTTGTGACCTAATGTGATGTGTGCTAAGTGCTAGAGACCCTCCACTGGCTGGGGGTGAAGGGGAAGAGTGAAAACTCACTAAAAAAACTTGATTTTTTGCTACTAATCTTGATTAATTCACTAATGGGCTCATAAATCTGGTTGATTCTAGGCATGGCTCTGATACCATGTTGAAATTTGAGCATAATGATGAGCTAGGGTGGATCATACACTAGAATCAACATAATTAACAAAGTGATTAGCAAGTGATTAAGATTTAATTAGTGAATAATTAGCACATAGATTAATGTAGGCATGGATACTCAAAAACTAGCAAATTCTCATTAGGGCTATGCCTCAATTTATAGAGTTTAAATCAAGCATCAAATCCCATTGATTTCTCCATGATTCACTCCCAGAATATCTCCACCTCTTGCCTGATTCTCTCCACCTCTTCTCTTTTCCCTGAATATCTCCCAGAATATCTCCACACTCCTAAATTCCCTCATGCTACCCATTATTCTCTCCCAGTAGATTCTTCTAACCTTTTCACAGGTTCTTTCACAATTACATCTCCTCTTTTACAGCCTCTAACCAAGAGCTTGTTCCCGCACACACCCTATTCACTTGCATATTTCAACAGAAAAAACTTTCCTTGCCTGGAAAGCACGCGCGATTCCTCCAAGATAACTTTTCTCTAACGTAGTCAAAAGCCTTAACTAACTGAACTGATCTAACCAAACCCGAAGTCCCATAGTCAGATCAGGGAAAAGATTGTATTTGGATCATAGAGACCAATGCTTTTTTTCTCATTGAGAGGCACAGCCGTTGATTCTTTTCCATAGAAAAATCATTTGTCCGAGATTTACTTCATCTATCGTACCATAACAGAATTGAGTCTCAATTTAGGGATCCATCAGTCCTGCCTAACCCCATCCAGTCCCACGGGTTAGAGCCAATTGCCCAACCATTGTAGTGATGGGATCCAATTAAGAATCTGGTTAGGTTTTGCCCCAGGTACCAGGGAAAAGAGTTCCCACATCCCCTAGCCAAGTATTCATGCAAACTTAAAATTAGTCACACCACTTACACACCCAATATGAAATTTGCCTTTTTCACAAAATCAGCTGTCTTTAAAACAATCATTTAATGAAATCATAGAGTCACTGATCATAAACCTCAAAATCTTCGGTTGAATCCTTAATTCCAATCATTCCTGCATTGGTGTACCTATGGTATCATTGGCAACCAGAACGCTCACCACCTGTCCACTCACAGGGGCCTTTTTTATAGTTCCTAGCTCATAGTAACCGGCAATATATTCACATATCAAAAATGGATTCTGCGTTGAAGATCAGCAAGATCAACCAACGGATCCATAAAAAAGAGCCATGGACTCATCCGTTGTTATCACATCCATTTCACATCACATCTCTTTCACATCCCATCACATCTCATTCATTCACATCCCATCACATCCATTCACATCCCATATCATTCATTCACATCCTGATTCACATGACATCACATCCATTCACATGCCATCACATTCATTTACATCCTTCCTTTTACATACATCCACATCCATTCTTCACATACATCCACATCCATTCACATCTCATATTCATTCGCATCCTGATTCACATGACATCACATCCATTCACATGCCATCACATTCATTTACATCCTTCCTTTTACATACATCCACATCCATTCTTCACATACATCCACATCCATTCGCATCCTGATTCACATGACATCACATCCATTCACATCCTTATTCACATGCCATCACATTCATTTACATCCTTCCTTTCACATACATCCACATCCATTCTTCACATACATCCACATCCATTCTTTCACATACATCCACATCCCATATCATTCATTCACATTTATCTACATCACATCCATCCATCCATTCATTCACATTTATCTGATTCACATCACATCTATCCATCCATTCATTCACATTTATGTGATTCACATCACATCCATCCATCCATCCATTCATTCACATTTATGTGATTCACATCACATCCATCCATCCATCCATTCCCATTTATCTGATTCACATCACATCCACAATCAATTCGAAGGGTCATAACTTAATTTCAATTTTGGCGGGGGTTTTGAGAGTATTTTTTTCTAAACTAATCACACCTTCTTTCCTTGAAATTGACAAATGAGTTTGGCCTTGGTCATAGTCTGATTCAAGGTTCGAGTCCGATAAGATTTTTCCTGAACTAGCTTTCTCGAAAAGGGTTTGATAATTCAGTTACTATTTTATTGAATTCCTTCCTTTGAATATTCACTTAACTAATTTTTAAATTAATTACAAATACCCATAAGGAATAAATTTATCATTAATCTGAATATTTCAATCTCGATAGGTCTCCTGAATTTTTAATTTTTTTTATACAATCCCGAGTGAATATAAAACAATAGATTTTTCTTTCTTTTAATAATAAATCCTTTATGCATCTTTCCATGCATGAAATCAATTTTAATGGAAATAACAATTTTGGAATAAAAATAAATTCTTTATGCATCTTTCTATGCATAAAATCAAAATTAATGAGAATAACTCTTTTGAAATAAAAATAAATTGCTTTATACATCTTTCTATGCATAAAATTAAAATTAAATGAAAACAACACTTTTATAAATAAAAAAATCCAATATGCATCTTTCTATGCATAGAAATGTAATTCTAATGAAAATAACGCTTTTATAATAGAAATATTTTCAATATGCATCTTTCCATGCATAGAAATTAATTCTAATGAAAATAATGCTCTTATAATAAAAATATTTCCAATATGCATCTTTCCATGCATAGAAATTAATTCTAATGCAAATAACGCTCTTATAATAAAAATATTTCCAATATGCATCTTTCCATGCATAGAAATTAATTCTAATGAAAATAACGCTTTTATAATAAAAATATTTCAAATATGCATCTTTCTATGCATAGAAATTAATTCTAATGAAAATAACACTTTTAGAATACATAGAAAGAAAATAACACTTTTAGAATGCATAGAAAGAAAATAACACTTTTAGAATACGCAAACGGAGGGGATTACTCTTTTTGAATAACATAAAAATAAAACTTATTTTCACAAAATTTAAGAAAATTTTACCATAACCTCCTTTGTATAGCTGACCATTTCTCAATTTTTACATTCTAAATCTACTTAGAGATTACCCCAAGATGAATTTAGCACTCTAATCTAATCAATTTTAATTTAGCACTCTAATCTAATCAATTTTAATTTTTAAAGAGTAAACAATACGAAAAGTTTAACTCTATTTATTTGATTACACATCTTGGATAAAGAAGGGATGAATTCACAATGAATAGAAAGGGGAAGCCTCTCCATCATCAAGGCATAAAATCCAATTTCACAGTAGAGTAACAGTGCATAAAACACTATTAACCTTTTACAAAGAGAGAGGCTTCTATTTATAGAAAAAAATGAGCCTCTAACCAAGCAAACTGATTCTAGAATTTTCCAGATCAATTTGGTCAATTTTTGACCATTTTTGGGTCAGTTTAGTTCACTTTTTGGAACCAGTTTTGAATTAGGAGAGATGAGAGATGAAATATATAATTTTAATGATTTAAAATTTAAAAGCCACGATGAGAAAAAGGTGCCGACTTCATGAGGTGTGGATGGATGTATGGATGATGTGGATTGATGTGTGGATGATGCGATTGGATGTGATTTGATGTGGAAATGATGTGATGTGATAGGGTCATTGGTGTACCTATGGCATCATTGGCAAACGCTCACCCCCTGTCCACTCAGGGGCCTTTTCGATAGTTCCTAGCTCATAGTAACCGGCAACAAGTATTCACTTTAACAAAAATAGAGTCTCTGTTGAAGATCAGCCAGATCAACCAACAAATCCATATAAAAGAGCCATGGACTCATCCGTTGAGGACTAGCAAGGTCAATCAACCAGATCCATGCCCGAATTCAGAAAACAACTCTTACTCCTTGTTCTAATATCTTCCTCGACATACATGTGGGTATCTTCGGTGACCCAAAGCCCGAGCACCGTATGGCCACCCTCTAGGATGCTTCACAAGTCACCTAGCACTTCGCTCATAGGCCGCTTCCTTGGTCCCTCATCCACTGTATCGGAAGCTCACCATTTAAATCAAACTGAGGCTCGTTAAGACCTCGGCTGACATTGCTATGCGAGACGTCGACGTACGTGTGGGTATCTTCGGTGACCCCAAGCCCGAGCACCGTATGGTCAGCACCCTCTAGGATCCTTCACATGTCACCTAGCACTTCGCTCATAGGCAGCTTCCTTCGTCCCTCATCCACTATATCACAAGCTCACCATTTAAATCAAACCGAGGCTCGTTAAGACCTCAGCCGACCTTGCTACGCGAGACGTCTTCTATTGACTATCCGTCAGCAGTTGCAACTTTAACAGATAGGTCTCCCACGACCTCATTCTCACAAGACGGTCAAAATGCTTCCCCAGCATTCTTGACATAAAACAGTCATTTTAAAACAGATTTCACATACAAATACAGTTCCAACAATATTTCCATCTTTTCTAATCACTCCACATCCTTTCACATTAATCCCCATCTTTTCTCATCTTCCCACAATTTTTTTTCTTCATCGATTCCTATCACATCACATCATTCCCACATCAAATCAAATCTAATCGCATCATCCACATCATCCATACATCCATCCACATCAATCCACATCATCCATACATCCATCCACATCAATCCACATTATCCACACATCAACCCACATCAATCCACATTCATTTCGTAAGTATTCCCATTCTCATCTAATCACATCTTTTTCTATCTCATCACTTATTTCCTCATTCATCCTCATCATATCTCATCCACTTGCATCTACCCATACATCTCATCACTTCACATACATTAACATCTCTCCAGTTTATACTGCATCTTATCACATCCATTTCACATTACATCTCATTCATTCACATGCTAACACATTCATTCACGTCCCTTATCGTTCATTCACATCCTGATTCACATCACATAACATACATTCACATCCCTTATCATTCATTCACATCCCGATTCACATGCTAACACATTCATTCACATCCTATATCATTCATTCACATCCTGATTCACATGCTAACACATTCATTCACATCCTATATCATTCATTCACATCCCGATTCACATCTTATAATATCATTCATTTACATCCTGATTCATATGACATCACATCTTACTATTTATTCACATTTATCTAATTCACATCACATCTATTTATAGAATGTAAGAGAATTCTTATTTTTGATATAAAGATTCTTTATGCATCTATTTATGCATAAGAACAACTTCAGTGGAAAAATAACACTTTTATAAAAATCTGTTTATGCATCTATTTATGCATAAATTCAATTTAAAGGAGAATAACACTTTCGAGATAAAAATAAATCTTTTATGCATCTTTCTATGCGTAAATTCAATTTTATATTATGCATAAAATCAAAATTGATGAGAATAACTCTTTTGAAATAAAAATAAATTTATTCATGCATCTTTCAATGCATAAAATCAAAATTGATGAGAGTAACTGTTTTGAAATAAAAATAAATTTCTTTATGCATCTTTCTATGCATAAAATCAAAATTAATGAGAATAACTCTTTTGAAATAAAAATAAATTTCTTTATGCATCTTTTCATGCATAAAATCAAAATTTGATGAAAGTAACGCTTTTATAATTAAAAAAAATCTTTTATGCATAAATTCAATTTTAATGAAAGTAACACTTTTATAATTAAAAAAATTCTTTTATGCATCTATTTATGCATAAAAATCAATTTTGATGAAAGTAACACTTTTATGATCAAAATATTCCCAATATGCATCTTTCTATGCATAGAATTTAATTCTAATGAAAATAACACTTTTATAATAAAGATATTTCTATTATGCATTTTTCTATGCATAGAATAAAAATCACACTTTTAGAATACACAAGCGGTGGGGATTACTCATTTTGAATAATAAAAAGATAAAACTTACTTCACCAAATTTAAGAAAATTTTGCCATAACCTCCTTTGTATGGCTGACCATTTTTAAATTTTTACACTAAAATCTACTAGAAATTATCCAAGATGATTTAAATCATTCTAATCTAATTAATTTTCACTTTATTAAGAGTAAACAATATGAAAAGTTTAATTCCATCAATTTGATTACACATCTAGGATAAAGAAAGGCTGAATTCAATAATAAAGAGAAGGGGGAAAGCCTTTCTAGCAAGGCATAACAAATTCCATCAATTTGATTACACATCTAGGATAAAGAAAGGCTAAATTCAATAATGAAGAGAAGGGGGAAAGCCTTTCTAGCAAGGCATAACATCCATTTTCATTCTAAAGAAAACAAAAATTAGAAAACCATAAAATAGAATAAGAAAAAGTAGAATTTCTAACTTACTACTAGGAGTTTTGTGAGCTTTCCTTTGGCTTGATGGTTTGAGGGATCTACTCTTGTTTGCAACAAGAGTGGTCACCAATTCTTTTGAAGAGAAAATGGTCAAAAACAAATGAATTATTAATGAATTCACTATTTTTGGCTCTGGGAGGAGTAGAGTAAGAGTGCGTAAAACACTATTAACCATTTACAAAGGGGGAGGCTTCATTTATAGGAAAAAATGAGCCTCTAACCAAGCAACTAATTCTAGAATTTTCCAGATCAGTTTGGTCAACTTTTGATTATTTTTAGGTCAGTTTAGCTTACTTTTTGGATCTAGTTGAAGCAGGAGAGAGGAGGGATGAAAATATCTCATTATTTGTAAGTTTAAAACTCAACCACACATGTGAAATAGGCACCTCCTCATGAGGGGAATTCCCCACACTGAGGTGTCAAAAATGCATCATTTCTTCTAAATATCTCTGCTTTTTAAACTAATAACCTTGTCCTTAGTCAACTCTTCATCTTATGTGAGCATTTACTCATTTTTTGAGAGATTTTCTTTTATTCTTCCATTTATCTCCTCCCTACATTTGGATTAATCTAATTGGTCCATAGGAACCTTAATTCAAAAATTTCAAAAAATGTGGACCCTTAGGCTAAGGTCCTTTTTACCTGATTTCAATTTATTCTAATTGCACATTGGAAATTTCTTTTTGAATATCTATTTCACGGGAAACCATTTTAGAAACTAGGAGGATTTTTATATCCAAAAATATCTTAATTTTGAATTACCTCCCTCTAGATATTTTCTCTCTCTAGGCCAAAACACGGTAAAACAGGATCTTTCTTTTATTTCAGAGAGGGAATAATTATAAGATCAGAAGGGGAGGTTCTTACACCTGCACACCTCAAAATCCGGAGGGAGGAATCTTACATCCTACCCCACTTAAAAAACGCGAGATGTCCGCACATTGCGCAAAATTAGAGGAGAACTCTTTTCCTTAAGATCCAACTGATTGTGGGGTTCCTTATAGTCTGGTGAACCCAACAAAATCCTAGGATAAAGATCCCTTATATAAAACTCATCATCAGATAATAATTCACTCAGATCATAACATTCAATCCTTATCACAATAATGGTCCATTAGACTAAAATTTCTATCTGAACAGTCCTTCATGGAAATTTTCAATTGTACAAATTTTTTATTTGACATCCCTTAACTTGATCCATTAGGTCAAGTGTTAATAGCAGCAATCTGCTAGCACAATCCATTAATTTCATATAGTGATTTGCTGAAGTCATTAACGTCATTCTTACGAACATCATCACAGGGACTCGTCCCATTCATCCTCATTGTGGATTTGCTTAGTTTATTACATTTCAATCAAAATTCAAGAATCTTCATTTTTCAATCAGAATCCAAATCAACTCATTAGTTCTCAACTAGAATTTAAAATCATATCAACCACATTCGAATTCATCGTCTGGATAGTATTAATGCTTATAATTTCAAGTCTTAGATTTACTCGTATATACTACCAGTAAAGAGGTGCAGTTATACCCTCAGTATATACGGGTAGTCACAGTCCCCTTAGAACTATAAGGTAAATACCATCATGTCTAGGCCTCAAGCAAGTTAGGGATTCCATACAATTGCAGTACTTCCATCTGAAGACCCAATTACCAATTTACGAATTTCAGTTTGAATATCAAATTGTATGAATTTTATCACACAATTACAACCTTTTACTGCTTCTTCATTAATTTTTGACATTTTTGGCTTCTCAATTGATCCTCATTAGCCAATTCGCTCTGATACCAGTTGTGAGGTCCCTATCCCCACCGCGCAACGAATTCAGGGGTGCTAGCAGCAAAAGTGTCACTTCTTGCGTGGGGTAGGGTCCCACACTTGTTGGGGCCTCGCCCACGGATATCCGGACAAGAGACTAATCCATCGGTTCTTCCAAAACCGAACCCAAAAAAATTTCCCTTACTCGAAAAGCACGGGCGATTCCTCCAGGATAACTTTTCTCTAACGTAGTCAAAAGCCTTAACTAACTGAACTGATCCGACCAAACCCATAAGTCCCATAGTCAGATCAGGGAGGAAAAGATTGTACTTGGATCATAGAGACCAACGCTTTTTTCCTCATTGAGAGGCACATCCGTTGATTCTTTTCCATAGAACAATTTTTGTCTGGGATTTACTTCATCTATCGAACCAGAAAAGAATTGAGTCTCAATCTAGGGATCCATCAGTCCAGCTTAACCCCATCCATTCCCGTGGGTTAGCCAACCACCCAAGCCAACTGCCCAACCACTGTAGTGATGGGATCCAATTAAGAATTTGGTTAGGTCGTTCTCGGGTACGAGGGGAAAGAGTTCTGAGGCCCCCTAGAGCCGGATATTCATGCAAACTTAAAACTAGTCACACCACTTACACACCCAGTATGAAATTGCCTTTTTCACAGATTCAGCAGTCTTTAAAACAATCATTTAATGAAACCATAGTGTCACTAATCATAATCCTCTAATTATCTAGTTGAATCCTTATTTCCAAACATTCCTTCACATCAGTGTACCTATGGCATCATTGGCAAATGGAACGCTCACCCCCTTGTCCACTCAGGGGCCTTTTTGATAGTTCCTAGCTCATTCCTTCACATCAGTGTACCTATGGCATCATTGGCAAATAGAACGCTCACCCCCTGTCCACTCAAGGGCCTTTTTGATAGTTCCTAGTTCATAGTAATCGGCAAGTATTCACTTTAACAAAAATGGAGTCTCTGTTGAAGATCAGCAGGATCAACCAGCAGATCCATATAAAAGAGCCATGGACTCATCCATTGAGGACCAACAAGGTCGATCAACGAGATCCATGCCCGAATTCAGAAAACAACTCTTACTCCTTGTTTCAATATCCCTGACGTACGTGTGGGTATCTTCGATGACCCAGAGCCCGAGCACCGTATGGTCAGCACCCTCTAGGATCCTTCGCAAGTCACCTAGTGCTTCACTCATAGGCCGCTTCGTTGGTCCCTCATCCACTGTACCAGAAGCTCACCATTCAAATCAAAAATTAGAGTCTCCATTGAAGATCAGCAAGATCAACCAGCAGATCCATATAAAAGATCCATGGACTCATCCATTGAAGACCAGCAAGGTCGATCAACCAGATCCATGCTCGAATGGATTCACTTTAACAAAAATGGAGTCTCTATTGAAGATCAGCAAGATCAACCAGCAAATCCATATAAAAGAGCCATGGACTCATCCGTCGAGGACCAGCAAGGTCGATCAACTAGATCCATGCCCGAATTTAGAAAACAACTCTTACTTCTTGTTTCAATATCTTCCCCGACATACGTGTGGGTATCTTTGATGACCCAGAGCCCGAGCACCGTATGGTCAGCACCCTCTAGGATCATTCGCAGGTCACCTAGCGCTTCACTCATAGGCCGCTTCCTTGGTCCCTGATCCACTGTACTAGAAGCTCACCGAGGCTGGTCAAGACACCGACCTTGCTACACGAGACGTCCTCCGTTGACTCTCCATCTCAGCAGTTGCAACTTTAACAGATAGGTCTCCACGACCTCATTCACAAGACCGTCATAATGCTTTCCTAGCATTCTTGACATAAAACAGTCAATTAAAAAACAGATTTTACATACAAATACAATTCCAACAATATTTCCATCTTTTCTCATCACTCCACATCCTTTCACATTAATCCCCATCTTTTCTCATCTTCCCATAATTTTTTTCTTCATTGATCCCTATCACATCACATCATTCCCACATCAAATCACATCCAGTTGCATCATCCACACATCAATCCACATCATCCATACATCCATCCACACATCAATCCACATTCATTTCATAAGTATTCCCATTCTCATCTAATCACATCTTTTTCTATCTCATCGCTTATATCCTCATTTATCCTCATCAGATCTCATCCATTTGCATCTACTCAGATCTCAACACTTATATCCTCATTTATCCTCATCAGATCTCATCCACTTGCATCTACTCATACATCTCATCACTTCACATACATTAACATCTATCTAGTTTACATTGCATCTTATCACATCCATGTCACATCACAATTGTTGGTACCAAAATTCTACACCACGCTTGTATCCATGTGAGCATTTGCTTTCTTTGCTCCGGTATGTCTGCAAATGTCACTGGCATAAATATTGGAAAGTTGTAGCAAACATGGGAGTCGCACCTTTTGGCTTCCTGAAACTCCACCGGTATCCATCTTCTCTTAACTGGAATGTATAATGGGTCAACCCCCACTGTGTTGGTGACGCGCACATATAGACCTGACTGTACTCTGGAATTGTCAAGTACTCCTTTTGCCAGTTTGGTTGTATTCTAAAATCTTCCAATTTGGGTTACACCTCATCGGTGACAATGGTGGAATAGCCGCCTCTTGTGTGTAAAAGGTGTGTAAAATTTCGCACGTATGGAAGTAGTAGCTGATCATGAAGGTGACGATTCTTATTTCCAGTAAGTCAACTAATTAGGGGTTTGCCAACTTTATGTGTGAACATACAAAAGTTAAAGAGGAGTAGTGCTGTGGATAAAGGGAAAAAGAAGGTTGAAGGAATTGGCATTACAGGTTATGAGTTGTCAAGTTCAAAAAGTTTGGATGAGGAACTTGGCATACCAATTTTACGCACACTAGGTGCAAGGGAGGATAGATATGTGCCTTCACATGCTAGAGTGACAGGTGTTCAGAGTGATCCGTATGCATTGCGAAGATCCCAAAGGATCAGGTATCCAGTTGATAGGTTGACATATTGTGACTATGCTATGCATTACCCATATATGACCTCTTTGGTGAGCATGTGGAGCCTACATGCTATGTAGAAGCTATTGGGAAGCATGTATGGGAGAAGGCAATGGATGTTGAGATGGATGCATTGGTCCTTCATGAAACTTGGGATTTGGTTGCCTTACCACCACAAGGCAAGAATGTCATTGGTTGCGAATGGATTTATAAGGTGAAATGCAAATCAGATGGTTCCATTGAGTGCCATAAAGCACGGCTGGTAGCTAAGGGTTATGCACAAACCCAAGGCTTGGACTATGATGAAACATTTAGTCCAGTTTTGCAAAGATGGGAACAATGAGAGCAGTCATTATTGCTATGGCTGCAGCAAATGGTTGGGAAATGCATCGAATGGATGTGAAAAAGGCATTTCTAAATGGTGATTTACAAGAGGAAGTTTATATGGCGCAGCCAGAAGGATATGTGCACATGAGGTACCCCACTCATGTATGTAGATTAAAGAAAGCATTATATGGTTTGAAGCAAGCACCTCGTGCTTGGAGTGATAAGATAAGCCGATATCTTATCTCCATTGGATTTCAGGTTTCTTCAGCAGGTTCTTCACTCTATGTGAAGAAAATAGATCATGGGATTGTCTTGCTTGTCATCTATGTGGATGACTTGATTGTCACAGGAGATCATGCTACAGATGTTATGCATGTCAAGAAGGCATTGAGTGAGCAGTTTCATATGAAAGACCTAGGTGAATTGAGATATTTTCTTGGGATTGAAGTGATCAAAGACCATGCAGGAACATGGTTAGTGCAACGCCAATATGCATTGGATATGTCGGCAAGATATGGGATGACAGGGTGTAAGCTAATGAGTACACCTTTGGAGCAGAATGTGAAGCTCCGGGTTGATTTTGGTGAAGAGTTGCTTTCTCCTTGCACATCTTGTCTATAACATGATATACCACACTGCAGACATTGTATTGCGTTGTTATATTCTTATCCCATGATAAAGAATACAATCATTTGGACAAGCATCGTGTGTGTTGTAGTCCATTCCAATCGAGTGCAGCATTGCTTTTGCTTGACTATGGTCCACTAGCATCTCATTATCTTCTAGAAATATTTGATGTTTCAATAAGTTGTTACACAAAATAATCAAGCTAAGAAAATGCATATAAAGGTACATGACTCACTAATTTCATATGATATCATCACTTACGCAAAAAGTTTTGATACGCTCGTATGTGACCATCCAAACATCGATTGCAAGTTCAATATGGATAGGCAAGCACGTAAAATAGACACATGTGCTCCACGATATAATGGAAGACAAGCAAGCCTGCATAGTTGTTTCTCATCTTGGGAAGCGTATTCCACACCTCATGTGTTTTCTTCTACCCCTTCGTGTTCCAAACCTCGATCTTCTATTCCATCATGTAAGGCATTTATCATGTCATCCATGTCATGTTCTAGTATTTGCTCCGAATCCACCTCAATTTCCTCGGGTTGTTGGATCACCTTGTTCGTGGTGGCTACTTTTATTAGTCTCCATCGTTCAGGCCGGATATCCACTGGTTGTCATTGGTTGAAGCACGCATTGCCACTAATTAGATGTTTCAATCGCTCCACCGAAAATGTTCTCCATTTTTTTATATGATCATTGTAAATTCGTCGATGTCGACCACTTGGTATTTGCAGCGACTACATGGGCAAAGTGTCTTCTCCTCTAAATCAACAAAATTTGAGGGTGTGGCATCGTCATGGTTTCCATATTGATTTGCAAAATGGGAATGAATGCTTATTTTTGGAGGGGAATCCTGCCTTAAGTATTTGTGGAGGGTGGTAATCGATGATAGGTAATTTAAAATGTCGGGAGCGCGCAAGATCTGGAAAGATTTTGAATTTGAATGAAAGGTAGCGATCGTCGAAATAAGCGTCGAAAAGGTCATCGAAATAACCGTGGAAAAGAATGTGGGAATTTTATTTTTTCGACTCTTATTTCCACCCTATTTTCCACGCACTTTTCGACGCACTTTCCCACGCTTATTTCAACCCTTTGTTCCATGCTTATTTTGACGCATATATCAACGATGCAAGATTTTATAGTAAAACAAAACCTCTCTTTTTTTCGCGTTTTTTTTCGTGTGCATGTGTTTTGCTTCCTCACTAAGTATACCTCCTTTTCTCTCACTCCCATATCCTCTTGGTTACATGTACATGTGATGTAAAATGTCTGTGTGTGTAATTATGAGTAATTTTCTTGTTTTTTTGCTTTCTCATTTGTTTTGCAGGTTTTTTCTCTCTCCCAAGCTCTTCTCCACCTCCTTCTTTGCCCTCCCTTCCCTCCCCTCCCCTCCCCTCCCCTCTCCTCTCCTCTCCTCTTGGTTGTTAAATTGGTGTGTGTGTGTGTTGAAGGATAAACTTCCTTGTGTATCCATGTTATTCAAACTTTTAGGGTTTTGTGTCACTAATTCTTTTCTCAACTTTTTGTTTTGTTTTGTAGGTCTTATAATCCTCTCTTTCAACTTCACCAAAAAGAGGTAAATTCCTTTCTCTCTTTTCTCTATTTTTATGTACCGAAAAAGCGGGGTTTTGTTTTCTAGGTCCTCTATGTATAGAGCTTAATGCACATGCATAGAGCTCTAATCATAGAGCTTAATCTATGCATTAAGCTCTATTCGTATAGCTTAATGCATAGATTAAGCTCTATGCATGCATTCATAATGCATAGAGATATATGCATAGATTAAGCTCTATGCATAGAGCTTGATGCATGCATTAAGCTCTATGCATGCATTTAGCTCTATCTATGCATGCATTAAGCTCTATTCATGTATTCAGCTCTATCTGTGTATGCATTAAGCTTTATGTGTATAAGGCCTCATGCATAAGCTTTTGTATGTATGCATTACTAATCCTTTCCTCACCCTTTTGTTGGTTTTGTAAGTCCTCTAATCCTCTCTTTCAACATCACGAAAAAGAGGTAAGTGCTTTTCTATCTTTCCTCTATTATTATTGCACCCTTGGGTGCTGGGGATTTGTTTTGTAGATTTGCGCATAAGCATTATGCATAATGCTTTATGCATAATGCTCATTCATGCTTTATGCATAAGCCTCATGCATAGCTTTATGCATAAGGCCTCATGCATAAGCTTTATGCATAAGCCTCATGCATAGCTTTATGCATAAGGCCTCATGCATAAGCTTTATGCATAAGGCCTTATGCATAGTGCTTTATGCATAAGGCCTTATGCATGATGCTTTTATGAAGCCTCATGCATAATGCTTTATGCATAAGCCTCATGCATAGCTTAATGCATAAGCTTTATGCATAATGAATGTTGAGGGATAATTCATGTGTATGCTCTTATTAAAGTGTCCATGTGGGCTTTGTTATGTGTGTGTAGAAACATGTCTCGCACTCCAGATGAGACACCAGCTTAATCTCCATCCTTCTCTCCATATGCCATGTTGCCTGACCAGTTCATGGGTTTTTTAGCATAAGCCACGCCCGAGCAAAGAACGATGGCACAACAATATTTTGGGAGAGGGGCGGGCACTTTGGTCACACCATTCGGCACCACCATTGCTAACCCTAGTTCACCTGTAGAAACCCCACAAAGAGCTTCTAGAACCCCTCTCTCAGGTCGCTCATCCACTCGCAGAGGGCACAATGCTCGAGTAGTGGAGGTGGTGGAGGCGGTTGTTGTGCAAGTGGGGGCACGGATGGGTCTACGCCCCCACGTGAGCATCCTTCCCCATCTAGCACCAGACGCACTCCACACTCGCGATCATCATTCGCAACATTTTGACACATAGCCCACACCCGCCACCGATGGAGAAAAATTTCCCACAATTGTCAATGGCAATGTGATTTTGGATAATATCGGGCAAGAGATGAAGAACCGCATCTGCGAGCTTTGCCACATTGTCTTTGCAAATGACTTTATGACTTTATGGCCAAAGTTGGATAAAGACAAGAAAGATAGAGTCATAAATCAAATCAAGGATGTGTACAAGCCGACCGGCTCTATAAGGTGGATAAAGGACCACGTGGTGGATGTTATGAAACATTGGCGGGGAGATGTGACTAGGAGAGTGAAGGCAAGGGGTGAGAAGCCTTGGTACATGAGCACCGAGGATTGGAATGAGAAGAGGCAAAAGCATGCTCGAAATCCCCAACGCTACAAGCAACAAGAGGATGCAGCCAAAGCCCGCCGCCGCCGCGAATGGAGAGCATAGGAAGCTCTCACCTTGGAAGCAGTGCGGTTAGGACACTTTCCATGTCTACTTTGTAAGTATGAACATTTATCTTGTATTTTTCATATGATGTTATGTCTACTTTGAAAGTATCAACGTATATCTTGTTGTTTTGGTACTTTTAGAATCAAGTGGTTAGTCGGCTGGCAACGGGAGAAGAGGACATTGCTTGCCCGCCATAACACATACTTTCTTTTGTATAAGCTTGAGCGAGAAGGCGCCAACCTCAATTGGGGGTGCATTATAGATATGGTAAGTACGGCAAGCCTTAACCTTATGATTTTTATACGTTCTTTTCCTTGTCATGTTAGATTGTTGTTTTGGTATACCAAAAAAAGCATCTTGTATGGTTTTGCAAGGACCAATGCCTGATTCTGAGTGAGGGCTCGTCGTTATAGAGCTGCCTTGCCCATGTCTTTCCCCTTGTACATACACAATTTTGGTCAGCTCACATATTTGTTTGAGCTTATATAGATTGTATGCAAATTTTGGCTTATCTCGTCAGAGCGTGATGTGTAAATTTCAATTTTGGCTTATCTCATCAGAGCTTGATATGTAAATTTCACATCTTGCAATATAATTTGGCCATTGTTTGCACTTGTGTGAATTGTGTACCTACTTTGTAATGTCAAAAATGTTATGGCACTCTCTCTAACTTTTTCAACAAATTCGCTAAGTTCTTCACATCATCAGAGTATAGTTGCCTTTGGTAATCTATAAATTTGGGAGAATGGTGCATCCAGCTACAAGATTGCAGCTGGATGCACCATTATGCCAAAAAAAATTAATGCCTGCACGCGTCGAAAGTTTCTTGCATCCGTCGAAAATGGCGTCGAAAGTTTCCTGCATCCGTCGAAAAAGCGTCGAAAGTTTCTTGCATTCGTTGAAAAAAGTACCAAAATGACAATCGAAATAAGTGACGAAATAACCGTCGAAACAATATTCAAAATATTAGTCGAGATAGTCATCAAAAACACCGTCGAAAAATGCGTGGTAAAATTACTTTTTTCGACTGTTATTTCGACGCTTATTTTGACGTTTCTATTTCAACACTTTTTTCGACGAGTATTTTGACGTTTAGGGGATTTTAAGCTTAGTTCTAAAGCATCGAAAAAAGCGTGGATAATGGCCCCGCCTCTTGTAGTGATGTATGGTTGAAAGAAGGCTTGTTTTTAATCATTGGATAACCAATCTCCATCAATCTATTGCCCAAAGGGTAAAGCTAGGTGAAAAAACCATTAGTGGGTTTCTCAAAACCACAAAACCACCTTCCTCAACACTAATCCTCTTCAAAATCCGTCCGTACGGATCAAATCAGCAAATTGAGGTCGAATCTCTGATCTTAAAATTGCTAAACCCATTAGTTGCTCAATTTGTATAATGGAGGGTTAATATAAATCCTACAACTCAAGGATTTTAGAATTAGCCTCCCATGAAGAAATAGCACGCTACGCCAATTTCAAGGAAGAGGGAAAAGTAAAATTCATATATATATATATATATATATATATATATATAATTATTTACTTATTTTCTTCTTCACTCCTCTCCTTTGATGAAGACCAAGTTATCACCTTCAAGGGAAAAAAAATTATTCTCTCAAAATCCTCGACGGGCAACGCTACGCATTTCAGAGAGGAAGCGGGATGTTTACGCCCGATTTGTGCTGATTGCCCCACAAAAGCTTTATAAGCTTTTGCTGATAAAGCAGCACTAGTAATTTAGATAAAAGATTTGTTAAGCTTTAATAATAAAGCTTTGATAAGCTTTATACACACAACAAGCTTTAAATATATATATATACCTTATCCCATCTACCTCTCTCTCTTTTTAGCACATTCTTGTGACCAAAAATTCAAGGAGAGAAACTTCATAGTTTCTCTTAGAGAAGAGAGAAACCCTATAGCTTCTTTTAAAGCAAGTTTTTACAATTAAACTTGCCAAAAGACCTTAAATTGTTAAAACCTATCCTCATCACTTCAAAAAAAAACTTTTCAAGAGAATTCATCACTCCCCACCACAAAAGACAACAATTCAAAAAATCTCTCTAAAGTTTCTTTTTCGGATATTGGAAGCCTCCTGCTTTTAAATTTTTCAGCATCAAAGAACTGTTGGTTTTGCAAAATTATTGGAGGATGGTATCTAGCCCACTATTGGGATAACAACTTTAAGAGCTAGTATAACGTTTTCATTTATTTTCATTATTAAATTGCAATGGCTACCTTACGCACACCACCCACGATACACGAGCAAATCTTAGCACTTCAAGAACAAATTGCTAGTGAACGAGAACTTCGACGAAAATTAGAGCATCAAGTCAAACATGCCAAACACTAACGTGATTCTTTCGACGACTCAGATGAGGAGGAAAGTGATCATGTTAGAGGCACTGTTAAAGCTACCTTTGGTGCTTAAAACTCTAGGAAAGACTTGCGAATCAGCCAAAAGGCATGCACTTTCCAAAATTATGATGGTGGCAAGAAGGATGCAGGAGTTCTTATTGCATGGATTAGCCAACTTGATGATTATTTCTCTGGCGAAAAGTTCTCAAAAAAGGATAAAATTAAATGTGCTTATAACTTGATCAAAAGTGTTGCCTTATGGTGGAATGTGATTAAACAAGGTGAACATAGACCTTTAACATGGAAAAAGTTCCAAAAACTCTTAAAGAAACATTTTCTACCTTCACAATACAAAGCTAAGACTCGACAAGAATGGTCTACATTCAAACAACTTAACGAAGAAAATATATCAATTTATGTGGACAGGTTTAGGCAAACTTTATTACGAATGCAGGTAATCGAGAATGTTTGCACCAATGATCAAAGAAAAAAGTTCATAGCAGGTTTGAAACCTACAATTTGGTCTGAGGTAAATATGTTTCGACCACATTCATACATGATTCCAAGAAGTGTTATAGCTGTAACGAGATTGGACACATCGCATCAAATTTTCCACGGAAGTCAAAGTTTTTAGGACTCAATATGATCAATAAAGATAAAGAAGAAGAATACCATGATGACTACTCAGACTCTTGAGGCAACCTGTTTATTGCATTTGATTATTTAACACTTTTTTGTAAACTCAAGGAGAGTTTTTATGCATCAAAAGTAGAACTTCTTGAAGGAACTAGCCCTTCCATCTTGATAGAAGTCCTTGATATAATGTATTTTGTTAGGGAACATACTTGAATTTATATAGTATATGACAATTGATCTCCTTTTCTCGCATAAGAAAACAAGCATCTGAGGTCAGTTACTTACCCAAGCACGAGGGATGTTACATAATGTCCACCCTTTAGTTGTACGGGGACGCCCAGACACACTAGTGTGCTATCCTAGTGAATTGGTTTCGTGGGTGACTCCACATTAAATACTGATTACCTAGTGGTATTGGCATATCTTAGACCATGCTTGACAGTTGTACTATGGTCAAGAGACACAAGTGGACTATGCTTGACAAGTACACATGGTCGAAGTGAAACAAATGGTTTATGCAACTGATGTGCCATGGTCATTGGAGTGTAACAAGTGGTAACTCACACCATGCTAGATGATGTGTACATAATGATACTATCATCATAATGAAACAAGTGGTGAATATATGATGTGTTTATGCCTACTATCAATGTATCATATTGGAATTAATTGTACACTAGGCAATTAATTGGGATATGTTTACAGCAATAGGTGATGAGCAATGCGTGTGTGTCACACAACATAAAGGACCTTGTCTATATCATATTATTATTATTATTATTATTTGTGATTTGATGATGGTGCAAGGATCACCAATTTAGGTGTCCCTCGAGATTTTTGTTGTTGTAGCATTTTCTTTTACACAACTGAGGAAAGTTGCTTCCTCAAACGGGATGGCTGTTATTACAGGTATATATATTTTATCATATTTTTTATGAGTTAATAATCGAAGAAAAATATGCTTTATTTAATGTGTATAGGAATCGACTCAATGGAATGTGCAAATGTGCACAAGATTATTGTATGTAAAAATGTGCATAAAGTTATTTTATGTAACAAGACCCACTAGCAATTATATTTGGGCAAAGGTTTTTATATGTACAAACCTTAGGGATTTTGATATGATTATAAATATGTACAGCAATACCCCAAAAGTGGGAAAAGCAATACCAATTCGTACGCTTATCTATTCTTAGCTCCTTGGGCTATTTTTATGAATAAAATTCTCTAAATACTCATGTCCTAGAAGTGGAGCTATTTCTCTTGCCTTGTGTAATGCTATGCTATGTGATTTTAATTTAATTCAAGTCTTTGTTTTAAGTTTTCATATATTCTATGATTTTTTAATTATTTCTTCAAGAAGTACAAAAGGGTCCCATGACATCTAGCCTTGATCTCCATTGATATCATCCTCATATAATCTTCCAATACATGCTATGACCTATTTATTAGAAGTTATTTATTCTTGTCTTAGGTTGTAGCCATGAGCTACATTGATATTATCCTCATATAAAATTTCCCACCTAGCGATCATCATCTTCCACGCTAGAAAGGCCTTTCTTATAGGCCTCAATAGACTTAATATCTTAAATTGGCTAGGAGGATGATTTATACTTAAATGTTCAAAGAACAAGGGCAAGTGAGACTAGTCATTTAAAGGTTGATGCATGGGTATTTGGAGTAGCCATCAGTTAAATGTTTTATGTTGATGTTCCATCTACTATTGTATTACATTGAGACACATCAATTTGATGTGATCCATTTTAAATATATTACATCTTATATAATTATAGGTACTAAAAAAGTTTGTAATGATAGTTATTAATAGAACAAATGGTTAATAATTTCAATTGATGTAACAGTAAATTGTAACATAAATTAGATTGGATATAATAACTCATATTACCTTTTAATAACACTACTACAAGAGAATGAGGAAATGGCCGCATAGAGAAGGAGAGAGGGGAGAGAATCCAAGCAAAAACGTTAGTGTGGCTAGACATACACAGCCATGCATGTGATGGGTATATCAAGAGGGCATCGACATCCACATGGTATGGTAGGGTGTGTGGATCAAATGGTGGGATGGGTCTCCTCGAGGGTGGATCAAAATGAGCAGATGAACATATCATGTGTTGGGGAGATAACTTGAGAGAGCTAGTGCTGCTTTTGCCAAAGAAAAAGTAACCTGCTCCCCCTTTGATAGCACATCTACTACTCCAGACTCCCTACTACATCGTCATGGTGAAGATGGATGTGAGGGAGAGGGGATGGGTTTAGTCGACGTTGGTGGTGTAGGCTCATCACAGGCATAATGTGATGGACCTCCTACACCACCTAGACCTGCGCCACTCAAACCTGCACCTATCATGAGTGGATTGTCCCCATGGAGACGACTATCCATATGGGGTAGATTGCCCATATGGAGTTGACTGGCCTGATGGTAAATTGGCTTGCATATAAAACTAAATGAATTGACTTACAAAATTCATAAAGGGTAAATATTGTGTAAGTGAAAAAGTTTTGTTAAGCCATACATGTGTCTAAGTGAACTCTATCCAAGCATGATGATGCTTCCTATATCATTCATTGATGATATTGAGCATATTTGTGACATCTGGGTCCTCGATCGACATTGCCTAAAAACATACAACGCAACCCAAATACATGCATAAGAGTCAATTGCTTAAATCATCAATCATTCATAAATAGCTATTCATAAATGCCTTACACACTTAGATCCCTATGCATAGAGCTCTACGCATAGAGCCTTATACATAAAGCTCTATGCATATAGCCTATGCATAAATCTCTACGCATAGAGATTATTCATAAATATCTATGCATAGAGCCTATGCATTAGGTTGTCCTAACAAAAGAAGACATTAGAACTATCATACTTCTTATGTGATCTTAGAACTTTATTAAGTCCCTCTCTAGAATACTACTTAGACAAGCAGGGTGGATAATGCCCCTTTTGGATCGTAGCTTCTAAGGGCTTTCCACATGTTCCCCACTATTAAATCCAAGGAAACTTCTCTCTTACAAGATAAGGATAGTGAGAAGATGGAGGTATCCCCCTCCACTATAGCCACCTACTCGTGGGGGTAACCACTCCTAACGGGACTTAAGCAACATTCTAAATGGCCTACAATAATGCCACGTATCTCTGTGCATAATCTTTATGCATAACCCTTATGCATAAGCTATAAGCTTGCAATCGAAATAAAGCATAAGGGAATATAAAGTTGCAACCCCAAAACCCAAGTGTTGAGACACTTTCGTAGCATTCCTCGCATCCAAACATGTTTAAATGTAAGGGGATTGCAGAACTCATGACATGGCATGCTACTCATCACTCAACCAATGGCATCATGAGGATTGTAGCTGATTTACCGGCACGCCAACATGTGGAGCATCAATGGTTAGAGTTTAAAGATGAGCCATGCCACTTACGTCTTGACTTGGGTGCATGGATGGTCTTAACCCATTTGGCTTCAAGTTCACATTATGGTGTTAACCCATTTGGCTTCAAGTCCACATTATGGTCTACTTGGCTTCAAGTCCACATTATGGTCTACTTGGCTTATTGTATTGGTGAATTACAACCTCCCTTTCCATGGGTGGCAATCAAGAAAGGTCATATCATGCTTGCTCTCCTTGTACCAGCAAGAATAAGGTGGAAAACATGGATGTGTACTTCGAGCCTTTGATTGACGATCTTGAGACACTATGGTGAGGTATCAAAGTGCATGATGTCTCAAGGCCAATAAATAGGTGTGATATGGAGGTGAAAGGAGTTTTGTTTTGGATGATGCATGACTATCTGGGGTTCTTAGAGTGCTTGGGTACATACTTGAACTGGATAACTTTAAACTTTATATCTCTACCTATCAATCATCTTAATTTTAAAATACTTGAACTGGATAACTTTAAACTTTATATCTCTACCTATCAATCATCTCAATTTTAAAATAGGTTTTGAAACCTCCCGACATCATTCATATCTGATTTGTGGACCATCACTTGTTTTGGAAATTCCCTCTACACTGAAGAAGGTGGTGTATGACAAACATCATCGATTTCTGCCTCCTTCACATCCCAAGTATGTGCCACATGATGTCTCACCACTTGATGAGAGATAAAGGTTGGTTTGAGGCATGGAGAAGCACCCCCACCGATGGGAT
Source organism: Cibotium barometz (assembly GCF_041138505.1). Taxonomy (NCBI): domain Eukaryota; kingdom Viridiplantae; phylum Streptophyta; class Polypodiopsida; order Cyatheales; family Cibotiaceae; genus Cibotium; species Cibotium barometz. The sequence goes on from NC_141109.1 coordinate 29,175,069, forward strand.
GTCTAGACACTCAATCTTGTTTTGACTTCCATATTGGTGTGCGAGTTGAAGATAAATCATCTGTTAGACGTCATGCATATCTTCAAGAATGTTGAAAAAAATATTTGGGACCATTTAATTGGTAAAAGAGATACAAGGGTGAAAGGGATGACTTACAAAACATTGGACGCCTTCAAAGTGCATGCCCATTTGTAAGTGGTGAGAGTGGTAACATGGTCCTACCAAAGGAACCATGGGTATTAACCAAGGAGCACAATAAAGTGAAAAATTTCATTTCCTCTTTTCAGACACCAATGAGAGTGCCTTCGCAAAGACCAAAAAGAAAGGAGAGGTACAATTATATGTCCTCAAGACACATGATTGGCACAAGATTTTACAGGTATATAAATACTCACTTATTCATTTTCTCTTTATGGTACATAATTTATAGGCTCACATACTAACTTCCATTATTTTCTATGTATAGTTTATTCCTCCAATTGCTATAGTTGGTTGAGGTGACAAGAAGATGAGAGGGGCTATTTACAAAATGGAAAGCTTGGTGAGATATGGATCTTTTCTTTAATTCACTAGCTAAGTTATATTAAATATTAAGTATTTTTATGCAATCACAAGTTATGTATAATAAATAGTACACATGATTTCTATGTATGTAGGTACATATCCTTAAAGGACAAATCCTACATCCATTGAGATGGCTCGTCTCAATGCTATTGAGGCAGTGTGTATGATCGAGGAAAACTTTCCTAGAACAATTCTCACAAACCAATTGCATCTTGTGGTGCATTTGGTTGCTCTTGTGGTGCATTTGGCTGCTGAAGTGGCGTTGTTCATGTTCGATGGATGTTTTTTCTTGAAAGGTTCATGAAAACCTTAAAGGAATTTTTGAGATAAAGAGAAATTCCAAAAGCAAGCATGGAAGAGGGATGGTTGATGCAAGAGTCTCTTGTGTATATCTCAAAACATCTCTATTGTATATATCCTTCCATGCCACGATTGTGGAGAAATAAGGAGGATGACCGACTAATCACTAATGTGCCACACAAGGAAAAGAAAGGCAATGAATAATGGATGAAGCATTATGCCAAAAGATGAATACACTTTGCATTCTAAATCTTCCCATCATGGATAAGTAGATTGGGAGATACAAGGATGAAATAAATAGACAAAAGGATGAGAGAAGAGATTTCAAAAGAGAAAATAGACGCTTGCCATTCCCTCTCAGCTTAGAACCTCTACCAAATGTGATTAATATAGAATGGCTTCATAGGGCAATATCGATGGCATCAGAAAATGCATTGGAGAGATGATCACAAGAGAAGAGCATGAGTATGCATGAGGATGTGACCCTCAAGTAAGTATATTCTTGATCTCTATCTCATGCTTCAATTGTTATATACCTTGTTTAATGCACTATATTGAATGTCATGCTTTTGTTTAATGTTAGTCAAACTATATAATGCAATATGGTTAGAGGGAAGGCACTTTTTCACGCAACATGTGTATTCTAAAAGAAGCACATTTGATTGTGGGTGTGATGGTAACTTTTGAGCAAGAAAGTTGAGCTAGTAGACATGATACCAATGTCATAGAGGACAATCTTGAGTATTGTGGAACTATTCAAGATATTCTTGATGTTGGGTTTGGAGCTATGCATATTTTATGGAAAATGGTTCAAGGTGGTATATAGAGGTGCTTAAGCAACCGTGAAGAAACATCAAAATACGTTTTTTAAAGTTGATTCCACCAAGTTTTGGAATGATGAGAAAGATACTTTTGTACTACCTCAACATTCTCAACAATTTAGTAACCGATAAATCTTGATTTAGTATTAAAAAATGTAACCCCTTTGCTTTGTGATTTTAGGTTATGTTTTATGCCGATCGAATTGATCCAAAGTGGTGGTATGTTATACAAGTTTCCCCTCGTTCAAAATATATCTTTCAAGATCAAGATGTTGAGGCTAAATCTCTGGATGAGGTGCAAGTAAAACCTCCAATCGACTCATTGGATGAAGATGATGAAGAAAACAACTTAGAGAAGTGTAACATACCCATCTTCACTAATAAAGAAATGTCCATGTAATTATGAGTTTTTATGGTATAAATATCAATGATTTTATTATTGAGTCATTTCTACTTAGAATCTTCAAATTCTGAGCCCAAATTCAGAATCTGCGCGTGATTCTACCCTAATATAGGATTTTACAGCATCCAAAACGGACACCGGATCAAGCCTATACGCTAATTTCAATCATTTTAGTTTAAAAACGGCGACCTTTAAACCTTAATAAATGCACGACCGCACGTCCGATTGACAAACGGTCTGAACCCTTACGACCAGGAGAACCTCCTGGACAAAAAAATTTCGCCCCCCGGGGCGGTCCGGCACGCAAATCGAGGCGAGCGCCCCAAATTTGGATACCCCGTCCCAAAATTTGGTCCGTACACACTAACTAGGGTGCCCGTACGATGGACGCCCAAGAACCAAAGGACGGCCGCCCACTGTATGGTCCACGCGTACCCTTACGTGGACACCCATGCTGCCCCAGACCAGATAAGGTACATGCGTACCACTCCTTTCCCGGACAACCGACACCGTACCTTTCTCCTAGACCCATGCAGGCCACTGATCCATAGCCTTTGAAGGTACACCGTCCTTTCGTCCTTGCTTTGCGCAGCGCCCGTACCCTCACCCCTCAGCTATATAAACCCCCGCCGGGGTGCTCCACAGACGGCACGCACTTCTGTGTAGCGTATGCCCTATTGTATCACCGTCCGTACCGCCGTCCATCCCTGTGTAGCGTACTTGCTGCAGTACAGCCGCCCTTGCAGCCACCCCTCTCACACCCCCTCATTTGGGTCTTTTCAGATAAGCCAATTTTCCTCCATCCCCCTCTTCCTTAGAGGCAGTGTCCTTAACTCTTCTCCCCCCCCCACCGTGTGAAGAGACTTCCAGCAGCCCCTCCCAGCCCTCTCCACGTTTTTGCCCTTAAGGACATCTCACAATTCCCCCCCCCCCCATTTGCGTAGACTTTAATAAGGGTTTTTTGCCTCAAGAAAGGGTTCGTGCGCCATATTCTTTTGCTCATACGGTGAGCAAACGAGCTCGGAATTCAGATCCGACTGAAGTGTTTTGATCACAGCGAGCTCTACAAGGCGACGCCTAAGATGGCCTCATCTCGGAGACGACAAAATATTGCCTCAAGAGGAGCACGCAACAACGAGATGGGGGAAGATGCGCCCAATGCGGCTCTAGTCCTCCCTTTTCAAGCCCCTCAAGGAAACAGTGGCCAGGTTAGCTTGGTTAATTTTTAAAAGAAGAGATTTTCTTGAATTAGTTTTAATGAATGGTGTCTTTTCCTTTTAAAATGACGACATAAAAATTATATGAAGTTACGAATTATGTGATGTTATATTCAATAAACTGCGTTGAAATTGTTATCTTCATGAATTGTGAATGCTATATTTGGTAATTGCATTTGAAGTTGTTATCTCTAGAATTCAAGATTTTTTTTGGCTTCAACGCTAACTCCGTTCCGTGCTTGTGTAGCTGGGCGGCGTCGTTAGCAAAGCCCGGGAATGGCCCAAGGTATCCCTCATACCTTTGGGAGAATAAGGATCGCCGATTGAGGCGAGAGATTATGAGGCTGCCTAGTTCTGAGAACCCAGGCTAGTGCGATAAATAAGCCCACCCTAGTGTGCAGCCATCCGTCTGAGGGGCGGGAGGATCGAGCGACGGGGATCCTGAGAGGGCAACAGGCCGGCTTGAGTCCTCGCCCCAGCGATGAGGTGTATGGTCTCGTAGGGTTTTGCCCAGCATGTAGAGGCTAGAAGGCCGAATTCTAGATCACCAGCAGAATAAGAATAAGAATAAGAGAGCCAGTTTGGCTTGTATGAAATTGGTTCATGTATAAACTTTTTATATAATTACATCTTGTCTTTGGTATGATTGTATTGCGTAAGAAGGCTGTTTTAACAAACCTTGTAAAAAAGGGTCTTAATTAAGGAATATGCTTATTTATGTCAAACAGTGTGGTAGGATTAATTAGAAAACAAATTGATGCGTGAGTAGGGTGGAAAGTGGGAGGATAGAATGCCCGGACGGCACCATCCTACGGACGGGTGGACCCGATTAGTCGGGTAGCTTTCCAATAGATTAAGTGAAAGCCCTACGTTAGATAGTTAGGTTCTTGGGCAACTCTATTCTAGAAGACTAGGCCAGCGGTTGTGCCTTGCATAAGATGAGGAAAAAAGCGTTGTCTCTAGAAATCAAGTCTCTAGTAGTTGCCCAATTTATGATCAATTGCCCTATGGGTGATTTGATGTTTAGAAAATCACGCTCCCCTTGCGGGATAGAGCTAGGTCATACCTATGAATCGTATCCTTGAATCTCTACAGGGTCAAGGTGTCGATGAATAGGAAATTTTTCCCAAGATAAGAGTTAGCGGACTATCTTAAGTGTTTCTCCCATTTTAGAAGCGAGGAACCTTACAATTGGTATCAGAGCCAATCTTAGCTCCTAGGAATTGTCATTTAAGGATTGTTTTGCAATGAATGTTTTACCTAACATAATGCTAATTAGTAAAAACACCCTACTAAAACAAATAAGTTGAATTGATGTTTGAATGACTGTAGGAAGAGGAAGATGCCTACTCCAAGTTTTTAGTTTTCCAATGCATCTTCGGGACTGCTAGTCACTCCTCGAATTTTGAGTTCCACGACACCATGGTGCAGATATTAGAGAAGATATCCCTCCCTCATTTCTCTCGTATTCAAAGAGGATGGGGTAGAGATTTCTGGAGTCGTGGGGCGAGATACTTCTTCATCCGAGCAGATCAGATTGGGAACCTCACCACCGACCTTAAGCGGATTCGTTGGATTGAAAAGCTGAAGATGATCCGCTTATTTTGGTTCGTCGGTACTCCCAGGGCCGACACCTCGGTGACTATAGAAAAGCTGAAGATGATCCGCTTATTTTGGTTCGTCGGTACTCCCAGGGCCGACACCTCGGTGACTATAGATGGGGTTCACATACCTCAGGATCGTTGGGTGTATGACAAAGTGATGCAGGTCTTACCTGCTGATAGAATAGCGGTGTTGGGATCTACCCCAATCCAGAGTTTACCACCCTTTCCATCAGTTTTTAGAGTCTTAGAAACTACAGCGGAACCCCCATATTTCACCTATGTGGACCGCTCTACCCTTATGTCATAGTCAAGCCTAGGAATTCCCCTTGATGTCAAATGGGGGATTTTTTTTTGCGAGCTTTTTTTGCCGAGCTTTTTGGAGCAATGAACAAGGAGTCCGAGCTTTGCAAAGGACCATGAACTTACTATGAGCTTTGTAAAGGACCAAGAACTTACTTACATATAAATAACAAGCTTTGAAAGATCAACAATATAAATTTCAATCTTTTGATCCACATCATACTTATTGATATAATTACATATATTCATATATGTAACTAAATTCATGCACCTTATACATATACACATACAAAATATACATATACATACATACATGCAAGAGCTACCTACATACATACTAACATATATACATGCATACATACATACATACTTTCTTACTTACTTAAATATAAAAAACAATCCTTTAAAGATAAAAAATATATATATCGATCTGTAAAGTTCCAAACCATGAAAATCTCGATTACAAAGTCTTTGATCCACATCATACTTATTGATATAATTATATATATACATATATCTACCTAAATTCATACACCTCATACATATACATATACATACATACATATATACAAGAGCCACCTACGCAGCACTAACATATATACATACATTGCATACATACATACTTTCTTACTTACTTAAATATAAAACACAATCTTTTAAAGATCAAAAATGTATATATCGATCTTTAAACTTCCAAACCATGACAATCTCGAATACAAAGTCTTTTGATCCACAAATTATAGCATTCTAATTATAGCATTCTTCTACATGTCATCCCGACCTAATGAGAAATCTCCCAGACATGCTTTGGCTACCTCCATGTCATTCTCTATCCCCATATAGTGCCTTTTTAACTCTTGGCATGCACGTCCCAAGCCTCCACATCCCGCAAAAACGTCCAAGACACTATCTCCTTCACTTGAGAAGGTCTCCACTAGCCACCTACAATGAAATACAATCATAAACGTGCATCTAAGTATTTTGAAAAAGTAGCTATGAAAATGACCAGAATGAAAATTATCTCACCTAAAGAACATAGGAGATCTTTCTGCACCACCTCGAATGTAGCGCTCCAAGACCATTGTGCGTTGGAATGGATGCTTCTTATTCTTCTCAAAAATGAAATTTCGTTGAGCATTGAATAACTTCTTTGAAACATTTTGCCCAGCCTCACGATCAATAATAGGGACATGGCAATTTACTCGATAGAACATACTAAGCGCCAATGTATCCACCTACCATAACGAGAAAACATTATGTTTGGATATCCATACCACATAACATGTATACACAAAGGGAAATATTTCAGAGATTATGACTTACCCGTTCTCCATTGTCATACAAATAACTTGATTCCACACTCGAGATTCCACATGAACAGACATTGTTCGATGGATGACCAATCCAACTTTCTTTCCCATGGAATATATTTTAGGAAGTTGATCCATTAGACTCAAACACACAAACCAACCCTCATCAGCCACAAACAAACCAACAAAACTGAGTGTGGCACGTATCAATGATGAAGAAACTTGATTCCATGAGGGACACCCATCTGTATCTACATCAACAACCTGTAAACCTGTAGGAAAGTCAGCCCATACGAGGCGAGCCACTGTATCTGAGGGAGCACCTCTATGAGATAGAGCCTTGGGAATCTTCATCAAGAATTCTTCCACACTACATAAAAGATTTATGATGTTTGGTTTTGGTAAGTACAACTTGGAAAACTAATTATATGGTGAAATTTTTCTTTTTACCTATCTGAGCCCTCCGAAAGAGTGTGGATGTCTACCAGCAATATGTGTGAAAAACATCTCTCACCTGCAAGTAAACAAGACAAAAAATGAGATGCATTTCGAAAGCACACACTTCTCAAAATAAATTTGCAATGGAAAGTACTCTTACTAGTCATGTCCATGATGTCACGTTGTCCTGACACCTCCCCCTCTTGAAGATGCTCTGGAGGGTCTCTCTCTTGATCTTCATTTGTGGGGTCTCCCTCTTGAACATCATGCATAATGTCAAGACGTCTCTTTGTTCGCCTCTCACGTTGCACTTGAGATGATGTAGATGTATGCTCTTGGTGTGATTGTGGCACTCGTGACAGTGGTGTGGATGGTTTTGGGGCCACGCGCGAGGATCCAACTACTGGAGACTGGGTCAAGATTGTTGGCTGTGGGGAAGGTATTCTAGAGTTTTCTTGAGTTGGGGGCTCTCTTTCAAGCTCAGATTGGCAATTCTTAAATTCTTCAAGAAATAGATCAAGATAATTAGTAAAAAGGTAAAAATCCCCATACCTTTTTGTATATGTATATGTACATAGATGTATATGTATCTATGTATATGTATATGTACATGTATGTGTATGTGTATATGCATATGTATATGTATATGTATATGTATGTAGGTATGTATCTATGTATATGTATAGGTATGTATATGTATGTAGGCATGTGTCTATGTATATGTATGAAGGTATATGTATCTATTTATATGTATATGTATGTAGGTATGTATATATCAAAACTTAACAATGTTTCTTTAAAATCTAACATGCCAAATCTTAAATGTAACATGAACTTTGTATGTATGTAGGAATTTAGTGTATGTGTGTAGGTATGTATTTATGTATGCATATGTATATATACATATGTATATACATATGTATTTGTATATGTATATATCTGTATGTATATGTATCTAATATGTATATGCATATGGATAGTTTACATATGTATAGGTAGGAAGGTTTACATAAACATATACATTTACATTTACATGCATATAATTCAGTAGAAAGCAAAAAAGTACCTTTTTCTAGGAGCTCCTCACTTGGAGGCACATGATTTAGAGGATAGTCCAACCACCAAGGACATCTCTTAGATTCCCAATCAGAAACCCCTCTCTCAACCCATTCCTTCGGGTACATTGTTTCCGAGGAATTTGGATCTACCCATTCTTTGATTGCTTCCGTCTCTTCGTCCATTAGACCTTGGCCAATGAGTAGCTGCACCCACCTACATGTCCAAAATAAAACAAACAGTACTAAAATATTTTTTTAAAAGCGTATATGTATTTTCTACAAAAATGTAATGGCATTAGAAGATATATACCTATAGACAACCCTCTTTGCGGCATTCTCCACCTCAGGTTGCTTTTGGCCTTCCTTTACTTTTCCAATCTTTGCCCACACCTCATGAAAAGCCCATGGTATGTGTTTCGATCGCTCCTCTTGCACCCATTGCATAAATGGTGGGATGTAGACAACATCATCATATACCAATAAACCCTCCAAAATAGAGTCTGCCTCCCCTATTATCTCTTCCCAATACAACTCTTTCTTCATATGCAGCAACGTATTTTTGTTATCCCCAAACATCTCTGAAATTACCTTGTCCTTTGCCCTCCCGGTCATAAGCATTTGAAGCAATTCCGTCTTCCTATTTCAGCATCATACCAAAACCATAAGAGATTAGATATTAAGGTTAGTTTATGTTAAGGGAGGTTTATTGACATGTGACATACCTTTGAGTTGAAATCCGAGATATGGCGACTGTGTAGAGCTTTTCTTTGGTCAGAGCAACCAATCCCTTCTTGGACCAATTATAGTTATATACGAGTTGAAAGAATGCATCACCATTGGATGGGTTTGCAATTATGAGCATCTTGTATGCTCTATCTCGAAATGTTTGCTCTACACCACGTCTGGCTTTCTCACATTTTGTCTCATATTCTTGCAACCCCATGGCATGTCTATCAATGCATGATATAGCTTGCTTCACCGCATTTTCAAACGGTGTCTACGTATAACGAAAAGGACTCATTATCACTCACACGATTAAAAAACATTGATAATCCGTTTATTAATAAAAGATGGGAAATGCAAACACTACCTTCCACACAAGCTGTGCCAAGATTGTAGCTGGAGCATTGTACCATTGCTCTCCACTTCGTCGCTCCAAACTAAGCTCCATTAAAGCCCACCTCCTTACGTCTTCACCAAGGTAGTCCAATATGGATGATTTGTCCGCCATTCCAAATCGTTGAAACATGAAGATCTCATGTGACAATGTGGGTGTAACACTAGTGCGCACCAATCTGTGTTGTAAAGAGTCACAATGAGCTAAGAACTTAACCATGACTTCACAATGTCCATAATTAAGTAGAGAGAGATCACTTACTCATTTTGAGATCGCAAAGCCAATAGCAATTCTCCTTCTTGCTTCTTGTCCACAACCAAAAATTGACATTTGACCCGGACATGGCGTGAGGGGCTATGAGACCAAGCTAGAGAAAGCAAAATAAAGATATTACAATATATTACTTTTAATGTTGCATAAAATCACTCTATGACATTCAAAAGAACATACCTTCGCGCACTCGAGACATCCATGCCTTCACACGATGATTGCCATCCCATACAAGAAACTTCTTACCACTGAGATCCTCCCACTCAGTTCCTCTGATTTCATCCTCAAATCTGTCATGTTGTACCACCCAGTTTGGTCCCCATTCTTGCAAGTCTATTTGTGTGACCGCGAAATACATAGAGCTTCCTGGACGTGTAAGTGAAACTAAAAAAGGAGGAGATGCTTCGACATAACCATGGCAGTGAAAAGAATCACGAAACACCTCAAGTTGGGTAGAAACTGTACGGATGGATTCATTTGGAATCAGCCTGCATAAAGGGACCAATGGGGTAGAGGAATTGCGTTGCACAAAAAACTTAGTGAATACATCACCAAGCAATCCCAATTCAATAGATTTTCCAAGAAGCCTTCTATGGGTCTCCCCTTGACCAGTACTAGATTCAGGAATCTCTGTGTGAGTTGGAGGAGGTGAGCTCATTTCGTTCTCCAACACAAGCACTTCTTCCTCATGACCAAGAGAATTATGCGCTTCTGTTTCCTCTCTAACAGGAGATACATGTGAGGACAAAGGTGTCCGTGATTGAGCTTCCTCGCTAAGAGTCAAACAAACACGCCCAGATATTAGTGAGTATCCCCTGTTGTCTGTAAGACACACACAACAAGCCCAAGTAAGCATATCTAAAACAAGCACAAGCACTTCTTCCTCATGACCAAGAGAATTATGCGCTTCTGTTTCCTCTCTAACAGGAGATACATGTGAGGACAAAGGTGTCCGTGATTGAGCTTCCTCGCTAAGAGTCAAACAAACACGCCCAGATATTAGTGAGTATCCCCTGTTGTCTGTAAGACACACACAACAAGCCCAAGTAAGCATATCTAAAACAATAAAACACAATCTCAATAGAATCTTGGCTATTCACATCATATACCTTTCTTAGTCTTTGCCTGTTGTTTTCCTGCTTTTCTTGGAGCCATCTTCCTTTCTTTTGCCCTGAATATGAGTAGCAAAAAGTTTGAGCTGAATCACACATAAACCCTACTTCATGTATATAGGAAAACATCAACCTCACACACAAACATCTCCTACTAGTGTGTGTGTGTGTGGGGAGAGAGAGAATAGCATAGACATGAAGTGAAGCCACGGATTATATTGAAGAGCTAGAGTTGCAAAATGGGCTCTTCTGGTTAGAGTGCACATTTGAGGAGAAACCAATAAACCTGAGCTTCCTAGCTTAATACAAGAGCCATTGAAGGAGCTAATATATATTGGCTGTTCATGGTGGCAGTGATGCAAACCCATTGCAGTGTTTCGTCCGAGAGGACCATGATATAAGCGTACAAGGACGTGCAGGTGCAAGAACCATTATGCAAGCCTTACTACTGAGAAATGCACCCGACCTCATCTGCCCATTTCTTCGTCATCATCATTACGATGATCCATAGCCAAATGTGAGCTCAAATTCATTGTGCCATATGTTCAAGCAATGCGTACAAGAAATGAACCATTCAAATGGGACTTACACGACTCTCTGTTGTGTGAGCTTGTGCTTTAAAGTTTCCTATTCCTATTGGGAGAAGTAAAGGTAAGCCTAATGTATCTAATATTTGAATGGGAGTAAAGGTGCTAAGCCTAAGGACGTAAAGGTAAGCCTAAGGTATCTAACATTTCAATGGACGTAAAGGTAAGCCTAAGGTATCTAACATTTGAATGGGAGTTAAAAAATTCTATGTTGTGTATAAATTCACATGACCTCTATGCTATGTATATATTATATGGCTAAAGGTTGTGGTAGAACTAAAGTACTTAATGTTTATAGGAAAAGGTAAACATAAGGTACCTAACATTTAGGTTCCTTTAGGTGCCCACCCACCCACCTCCCCTCTCCTATGTACATCTTGATGCTTCCACCCTAGGCAATGTGTGCCCTCTTTTTCTAGAGCGCCAACGCACAATATTGTGCTCCAATAGCCCCTATACCTGCATTCGAGAGAGCAACATTCCAAATGCAAGAGATAAGGAGAGTTCTCAACCATTGTTACCCGCCTACGCTAGAGATAAGGAGAGATACCCGCCTACGCTAGAGATACGCTAGAGATAAAGGAAAAATATCAATGTTTTCGGAATACGCTAGAGATAAAGAAAAATATCACTGGAAAAAATTGTTGCTCGAATTCTGCAGAGAACCTTCCAAACGCATGGGTAAGCGAAACCTTCCAAATGCAATGGTCGCTCGTGCATTTCCACCCCCCGGCAGAGCCAGGGGATGGTCTGCGCTAGGACCATCCCCCGGCTCTGCCGGGGGGGGAGGAAATGCACGAGCATGGCTTATTAAGGTCGTCTTCTCCAGCAAAACGTCTGTGCGACGCCTGTGTCTGGGGCAGCGCTGGCCGCAACGCCTCCTCAACAAAACGTCCAGCGACGCCTGTGTCTTCGCCTCCACCTCCTGCACCACCTCCACCTCCTCAAACGCCACCGGCTCAACCTCTACATCTGCTCATACACGCCTCCATCGCCTCTCCTCCAGCATGTCCACTCCCCCGGCAGAGCCTGGGGATGGTCTGCGCTAGCGCAGACCATCCCCAGGCTCTGCCGGGGGAGTGGACATGCTGGAGGAGAGGCGATGGAGGCGTTTCGGCCAGCGCTGCCCCCGTCTCCTCACACTTGACCTTCTCAACATAGTGTCCGCCAACGCCACAAACTGGACGTCCTCAACACCATCACCGCCTACGAAAGCTACAACGTACACCTCCAACGAAGCCGCTGCCGGTGCACAGAAAAGAAGAACAGAGAAAAATGGAGAAATGAAAAAAAAACTCACCTCTTCTCTTGCATTCGTCTGCCTGCTTGCTGAATTGAAAGTATCCTTCATGTACCCTAAATATCTCTTTTCTTCGTGTACCCTTTAAACTAAGCACCACATATGTGTGTGTGGCCTAAAACATACTTAGCCTAAAAATAGATACATATACACACACATATATATATGTCTAAAAATGTATTAAGCTATATGTGTTTTATTGTACACACGTACATTTTATAGTTTAGGCTATTTAAATATGTATATATATATTGATGTTAATAAATGTGTGTGGTGTGTGTGTAGCCTACTAGATATATAATCTAATATATTTGTATATCCTAAAATAAGTAAAAGACTAGTCTCTTTGTAAATACATACACACACTAAAATACATATATCCTCGTCGGGGGATTCTTAGCCTAGAATATATACAATATAATAATATAAATATAAACATGTGTGTATGTGTATTTACATATATCCCCATCCGGGGTTCTTAGCCTAGAATTTATACAATATAATAATATAAATATAAACATGTGTGTGTGTGTATTTACAAAGAGATAAGCTTTTTATTAAAATAACACTTAGAATCAATAAATGTATATATTTGTGTATTTTTTTATATATTTGTAGATACATATATATTTGTATATTTTTTATTAAAAAATTTGATCGTGGTCATTCTTAATCGTGATTGCTCCACCTTGTTTTATCATTTCAACCACCTACATTCTCAATCGTGATTGCTCCACCTTGTTTTATCATTTCAACCTCCTTCATTCTCAAATCGTGATTGCTCCACCTGTTCCTTCGTTTTTATATTTTCATTTCACATTTTCGTCTCTCCTATCCTTTCTGTTTCACATTTTCGTCTCTCCTGTCCTTTTTCTGCATCTTCATATTGCCTTCCCTATGGAGCACACTGTTACCTTTGAGTGGGAGCTTGATGGCAGTAGCAAAAAATCTCAAACTTTAATACTTCTCCACCAGACCACGCTTGTCAGTCTCACGGATATCTACAAGGGTTTTTGCCTTCTTCACACGCCCTTTCTGGAGTGAAAGCTACTAGGACCGATGGAAGCCTACAGGAAATCATCGCTCATTATGATATGGAGGGCAATAAAAACTACCTCATAGATATTTCTCGAAGTAAAACATATATGCTACAATGTAGTCCTCTTTGTACTGCTGATAGTCTTGATTCTAGTGCTGACGACATTGCCCAAGATGTCCGACATTTGGAGAGTTCAGTGGATAAAGAATTAGGGACACAAAACACCCATGTTCATATCTCGAGCTCCTCCTCTGAGAGTGACTTGAATGGCTCAGCAACTATTTTGCAACCAGGTGAAGGCACAAGCAATCCAAAAGGTTCAAAGCACAAGATCTCTGAAGATGAATGTATTGCTTCAGAGAGTATACTTTCGGTTCTTCGTAAGAAGGAGCAACCTTCTCTTCTGCGTTCATTGTTGGAAAAAGTTACTCGAGTCATCCAAGTCCAGGAGGTGCCAAGACATTATGATGGTGATTCCATCCTAGAGTTTCCACCAACATATGGCAAAATAGGAAATATGGATGGAATGGAGCAAAAATATGATGGTCACCTATGGACACGTCCAGTAACATCAAACATGTCTGTAAGTTGTACCGTGCGTATTAGCTATTGTGTTGGTACTTTGGAGTGCCATAGGCTCAGCTGTCCTTTTTACTTGAACAATAAAAGGTATAACAACACCTTCTTTCATGGACATTTGACAAAAAAGATTGCAATTGGACTTTTGACAGAGGATGAGAAATCTAAAATAGTTTGTCACTTTTGTCGCAAAACTGCACATTGTGTGCAAGTGTGTAGATGTATTGTGTATTACGTAATGCCTCGTGACACAACTATTACAAGAATGATGCTCCACACTGGGCTGCATGAATATCCAGTTCAGCCAGGAACTTCAAGGTCAATGTTGGAGCGCGTGAAAATGTTTGTTTCTCAAGTGCTGAAAACCCAGAGAAGTGCTGGTCCTCGAAAAATACAGATGGATATTGTGAAGGATATGCTATTTTCCTCCATGATGAATCAAAATGATGAGCTACCTACAAGTATTGGGGATCATGAGCTCTGCAATTTTTTGGAGGAGTTGAGTCCTCTTGTGGAAAACCAGAGGTGAGTATTCACTCTATAACTTAATTATATTTGGAAGTATTTTTCTACATTCGGTCCTCTCTTTATTATGAAATTATGTTTTTTTAGGTTTAGACGCATTGTATCCCAGGAGAAAAGAAAATTGATGCCAGCAGGAGAGGGCTTTGATAGCATCCTTCTTATACAGAGAAGATCTCGCTATTCATTTATACAAGGTAGCCGTTTCCCAGGACAAGGTGGCCCTGATGACAAATGTTATGTCTTTAAGATGTCTTTGCGAGGACCAGCATCAGGCGTGGACTTGGTGAATCGTATGCGGTGTGACAGTGGAGGTGACTTGTCAAAGTCCTGGGTTTTGTTTGATCACACTCATCGAGTTTTTGGTTGGTCAACAATGGCTTGTCATGTTTACGACCCAAGGTGAGACTACGAACTCCAATTTTTTCATTTCTTTCATTTACCTTGAATGATAGCTGACTGAAAAAATTATCTCCAAAATCTTATAGTGTTCAAGAGCTGTTGACAATTGCCACATGCGAAATGAAGGAGGAGGATACAAAAAGCCAAGTACTATTTTGGGAAATGCTGAATAGTACAATGGAGCAATGCGGTTATGCACCCGCACACTTCTATGGGTTTATGGCTGATGAAGCAGGGTCTAATTGGTGTGTAGTTAGGACCGTTTTCAATGGGGGTCCGCACAACATTATGGAGGACAGGGAGCGAACGTGCTTATTCCATTGGAAACAAAGTTTGATGAAGCATGCTAAACAATGCGTGAAGGCAGAAAGTCGACAACACCATATTGACTTGTGTGAAGAATGGAGATTGGCAACCAATAAGGAGTCAGCTTTCTTAAAAAGTAAAGAGATTCGTGAGTGGTGGAGAAATGGACATGTTCATGAGGGAAAACTATCAGTGAGATGGATACGTGGATGAGTTGGTGGGAAGTACGAATAGCACATTGGGGCAACCTCATGTCAAGGGTGAGAAATTTTATAGAGAACTGATATGTTGTATGGATGCATTTGCATTGGAGTCAATTTTATGAATTCTTGTATGAAACCTCTTGTGTGCAGGTGGTCTTAAGCTCGGTGGATTTAGCACAAACCCCTCGAACAAACTTATCTGAAAGTGTACATGGGAGTTGGCTTGCTGGTGAAGGATACAAGGAAAAGGTTAGCTTGTATGATACGTGCATTTCAGATATGGCAAACGCTTTACTACAAAGTGCAAAGCAATATGCATATCAGATGGGGAAGCACAAAGGTGAGGGACCAAGATTGAGCAAGTTGCTGGACAGGGTAGCAGCAAGGTCAAGACTAACACCACCACAAGTGGCTCGCATGGTCCATGAAACAGTAGCTAATACTCCTATGTATGAGGAATCAAGGCCTCTACATGGAGATAAGGAGACTATTCAACGGAAGAGGGTGAGGACAACGGAATTAGACCAATGCTCACATCGTCCAGGTTATGTCATGCAGAGCAGACATCGTCAAAATCGGGGAACAGTAAGTAGAGTAAGTTTTGGAGATAGATCTAGAACAAACAGTGCAGCAAGTCCTGCTTCAAGGGGAGGACCAAAAAGTCCAATGACTAGAGGAAACAAAGATGTCGGACATGAAGAGCCTAAACAACATTATGGCACAATGAGCGGAGGACAAATGCATGTAAAGGAAGAGGCCGTTGGACGCACAATGTGGGCCATTAGACGAACCCCATTGAACTCAAAAGTCAAATGTTTGGGAGGTATTGATGGAAGACTTAAGTGCAACTCATACATACAGGGAAGCTCTATTGGAGTTGTTGCCCCTAGCTTCTACTCAGAGCGACGACATCCTGGTCCGGGAGGGCCAAAGGCTCAAATGATGTGGTTTTGTCCTTCAGATGTTTCACACACATGGCATGTAGATCCAAACATAATATACAAGCCATCATACCCAGATATGTGGAAAGTGGATGTTGGGACCAACATAACCAGCCAAGAGGTAGATAAATTAGTAAAGGCAGGGTTCAAGTTAGATGTTACTCATGAAGAACCTTTTGTGTCGGGGGTGGGAGAAACGTCCACACAAGCAGCGGGCAACAAAGAAAGTGACAAGAGGCCACATGATGCTACACAGAATACAAAGAGATCAACCAAGTGGAGGCATTGGATTTCCAAAGAAGCAGAAAAGAGGATTGGTAGTGCCGAGGCCATGACAGCGGCAGTCCTTAATGAGAGTGCAATGCAGCCATCCCCCTACTCTATTTTTCATTTGGCATGTGAGAGTGGAGAGGACTATTTAATACACATCAAGGTACAACCTTGGTGTACATGTCCTGATTTCATGCAAAGAGAATCTAGAGGAAAGTCTTACGTTGCATGTAAGCATATCTATTTTGTCTTCTTGTGAGTTTTGGGATTACATAAGAATGAGGATATGGTAATGCATCAACCGACACTATCACCAGAGGAAGTGGACAATATACTATCACGTCCTCGAAGCAAGGATGTTTGTGCTTATACTTAAGCTTTAATCAAGCCTGTTTGTGCCTATACTTAAGCTTTAATCAAGCCTCTCATGTTTGTGCCTACTTAAGCTTTAATCAAGCCTTCCATGTTTGTGCTTACTTAAGCTTGTAAGGAAATGTGAAGTCAATCTTTTTGTAAGAAAATTTGAACCAATATTATTTTTGTCTTGCTTTGGGATGGAGTATACTGTCACGTACTCTAAAGTCTTGTAGGTAGCTTGCGACGCTATGGTAAAGGAGTTATACCAACCAGATATCTTCTTGTAAGGAAATGTGAACTCAATCTTTTTGTAAGAAAACATGAGCCAAGTGTACTTGTTTTTACTTGTGTTGAAATAAACATTGGAAGAAAGGTACATAGATAGGTATTTTTGTGTCTATATTTAAGTTTCTTGGACATAAAATGTGTGTTTATATGTAGGAAGGTAGGTATGTAGGTATGTATGTATGTATGCATGCATGTATGTAGGTATATATGTAGGAAGGTAGGTAGGTAGGTAGGTAGGTAGGTAGGCACGCAGGTAGGTAGGTAGGTAGGTAGGTGTGTATGAGAATATACATGTATATATGTATGTATGTATGTGAATGAATATAGGTAGGTAGGTAGGTAGGTAGGCAGGTAGGTAGGCAGGTAGGCAGGTAGGTAGGTAGGCAGGCAGGCAGGCAGGTAGGCAGGTAGGCAGGTAGGTGTGTTTGAGAATATACATGTATATATGTATGTATGTATGTGAATGTATTTATTTCTCTTTCATAAATACTTACTATATAAAAGCTCACCAAAATGTATCATTTTTCTTACAAGCTCACATAAAACTATCTTATCTCCAAAAAGCTCGCCAAATAAAGCTCGCAAAAAAATCAAACCCATGTCAAATAAGACTAATTATATTAGTCTCAGATCTTTGTAATAAAACTTGTTCTTGTAAATATTTGGAAATAAAATAATTTCAATGTTTTACTCTCCAAAAATTAAGTGTTGTGCAAACATGAATCTTGTAATCTTAAAATTGTTTTTACAATGATGGCCAGGACGACCACCCTCCACTTTCCAATGCGCTTTACACCGATACCCAGGAGAAGAAGCTCCTGCTCAAGCAAATGCTCCTGCTCATTGGTTGAAGCACGCATTGCCACTAATTAGATGTTTCAATCGCTCCACCGAAAATGTTCTCCATTTTTTTATATGATCATTGTAAATTCGTCGATGTCGACCACTTGGTATTTGCAGCGACTACATGGGCAAAGTGTCTTCTCCTCTAAATCAACAAAATTTGAGGGTGTGGCATCGTCATGGTTTCCATATTGATTTGCAAAATGGGAATGAATGCTTATTTTTGGAGGGGAATCCTGCCTTAAGTATTTGTGGAGGGTGGTAATCGATGATAGGTAATTTAAAATGTCGGGAGCGCGCAAGATCTGGAAAGATTTTGAATTTGAATGAAAGGTAGCGATCGTCGAAATAAGCGTCAAAAAGGTCATCGAAATAACCGTGGAAAAGAATGTGGGAATTTTATTTTTTCGACTCTTATTTCCACCCTATTTTCCACGCACTTTTCGACGCACTTTCCCACGCTTATTTCAACCCTTTGTTCCATGCTTATTTTGACGCATATATCAACGATGCAGGATTTTATAGTAAAACAAAACCTCTCTTTTTTTCGCGTTTTTTTTCGTGTGCATGTGTTTTGCTTCCTCACTAAGTATACCTCCTTTTCTCTCACTCCCATATCCTCTTGGTTACATGTACATGTGATGTAAAATGTCTGTGTGTGTAATTATGAGTAATTTTCTTGTTTTTTTGCTTTCTCATTTGTTTTGCAGGTTTTTTCTCTCTCCCAAGCTCTTCTCCACCTCCTTCTTTGCCCTCCCTTCCCTCCCCTCCCCTCCCCTCCCCTCTCCTCTCCTCTCCTCTTGGTTGTTAAATTGGTGTGTGTGTGTGTTGAAGGATAAACTTCCTTGTGTATCCATGCTATTCAAACTTTTAGGGTTTTGTGTCACTAATTCTTTTCTCAACTTTTTGTTTTGTTTTGTAGGTCTTATAATCCTCTCTTTCAACTTCACCAAAAAGAGGTAAATTCCTTTCTCTCTTTTCTCTATTTTTATGTACCGAAAAAGCGGGGTTTTGTTTTCTAGGTCCTCTATGTATAGAGCTTAATGCACATGCATAGAGCTCTAATCATAGAGCTTAATCTATGCATTAAGCTCTATTCGTATAGCTTAATGCATAGATTAAGCTCTATGCATGCATTCATAATGCATAGAGATATATGCATAGATTAAGCTCTATGCATAGAGCTTGATGCATGCATTAAGCTCTATGCATGCATTCAGCTCTATCTATGCATGCATTAAGCTCTATTCATGTATTCAGCTCTATCTGTGTATGCATTAAGCTTTATGTGTATAAGGCCTCATGCATAAGCTTTTGTATGTATGCATTACTAATCCTTTCCTCACCCTTTTGTTGGTTTTGTAAGTCCTCTAATCCTCTCTTTCAACATCACGAAAAAGAGGTAAGTGCTTTTCTATCTTTCCTCTATTATTATTGCACCCTTGGGTGCTGGGGATTTGTTTTGTAGATTTGCGCATAAGCATTATGCATAATGCTTTATGCATAATGCTCATTCATGCTTTATGCATAAGCCTCATGCATAGCTTTATGCATAAGGCCTCATGCATAAGCTTTATGCATAAGCCTCATGCATAGCTTTATGCATAAGGCCTCATGCATAAGCTTTATGCATAAGGCCTTATGCATAGTGCTTTATGCATAAGGCCTTATGCATAATGCTTTTATGAAGCCTCATGCATAATGCTTTATGCATAAGCCTCATGCATAGCTTAATGCATAAGCTTTATGCATAATGAATGTTGAGGGATAATTCATGTGTATGCTCTTATTAAAGTGTCCATGTGGGCTTTGTTATGTGTGTGTAGAAACATGTCTCGCACTCCAGATGAGACACCAGCTTAATCTCCATCCTTCTCTCCATATGCCATGTTGCCTGACCAGTTCATGGGTTTTTTAGCATAAGCCACGCCCGAGCAAAGAACGATGGCACAACAATATTTTGGGAGAGGGGCGGGCACTTTGGTCACACCATTCGGCACCACCATTGCTAACCCTAGTTCACCTGTAGAAACCCCACAAAGAGCTTCTAGAACCCCTCTCTCAGGTCGCTCATCCACTCGCAGAGGGCACAATGCTCGAGTAGTGGAGGTGGTGGAGGCGGTTGTTGTGCAAGTGGGGGCACGGATGGGTCTACGCCCCCACGTGAGCATCCTTCCCCATCTAGCACCAGACGCACTCCACACTCGCGATCATCATTCGCGACATTTTGACACATAGCCCACACCCGCCACCGATGGAGAAAAATTTCCCACAATTGTCAATGGCAATGTGATTTTGGATAATATCGGGCAAGAGATGAAGAACCGCATCTGCGAGCTTTGCCACATTGTCTTTGCAAATGACTTTATGACTTTATGGCCAAAGTTGGATAAAGACAAGAAAGATAGAGTCATAAATCAAATCAAGGATGTGTACAAGCCGACCGGCTCTATAAGGTGGATAAAGGACCACGTGGTGGATGTTATGAAACATTGGCGGGGAGATGTGACTAGGAGAGTGAAGGCAAGGGGTGAGAAGCCTTGGTACATGAGCACCGAGGATTGGAATGAGAAGAGGCAAAAGCATGCTCGAAATCCCCAACGCTACAAGCAACAAGAGGATGCAGCCAAAGCCCGCCGCCGCCGCGAATGGAGAGCATAGGAAGCTCTCACCTTGGAAGCAGTGCGGTTAGGACACTTTCCATGTCTACTTTGTAAGTATGAACATTTATCTTGTATTTTTCATATGATGTTATGTCTACTTTGAAAGTATCAACGTATATCTTGTTGTTTTGGTACTTTTAGAATCAAGTGGTTAGTCGGCTGGCAATGGGAGAAGAGGACATTGCTTGCCCGCCATAACACATACTTTCTTTTGTATAAGCTTGAGCGAGAAGGCGCCAACCTCAATTGGGGGTGCATTATAGATATGGTAAGTACGGCAAGCCTTAACCTTATGATTTTTATACGTTCTTTTCCTTGTCATGTTAGATTGTTGTTTTGGTATACCAAAAAAAGCATCTTGTATGGTTTTGCAAGGACCAATGCCTGATCCTGAGTGAGGGCTCGTCGTTATAGAGCTGCCTTGCCCATGTCTTTCCCCTTGTACATACACAATTTTGGTCAGCTCACATATTTGTTTGAGCTTATATAGATTGTATGCAAATTTTGGCTTATCTCGTCAGAGCGTGATGTGTAAATTTCAATTTTGGCTTATCTCATCAGAGCTTGATATGTAAATTTCACATCTTGCAATATAATTTGGCCATTGTTTGCACTTGTGTGAATTGTGTACCTACTTTGTAATGTCAAAAATGTTATGGCACTCTCTCTAACTTTTTCAACAAATTCGCTAAGTTCTTCACATCATCAGAGTATAGTTGCCTTTGGTAATCTATAAATTTGGGAGAATGGTGCATCCAGCTACAAGATTGCAGCTGGATGCACCATTATGCCAAAAAAAATTAATGCCTGCACGCGTCGAAAGTTTCTTGCATCCGTCGAAAATGGCGTCGAAAGTTTCCTGCATCCGTCGAAAAAGCGTCGAAAGTTTCTTGCATTCGTTGAAAAAAGTACCAAAATGACAATCGAAATAAGTGACGAAATAACCGTCGAAACAATATTCAAAATATTAGTCGAGATAGTCATCAAAAACACCGTCGAAAAATGCGTGGTAAAATTACTTTTTTCGACTGTTATTTCGACGCTTATTTTGACGTTTCTATTTCAACACTTTTTTCGATGAGTATTTTGACGTTTAGGGGATTTTAAGCTTAGTTCTAAAGCATCGAAAAAAGCGTGGATAATGGCCCCGCCTCTTGTAGTGATGTATGGTTGAAAGAAGGCTTGTTTTTAATCATTGGATAACCAATCTCCATCAATATATTGCCCAAAGGGTAAAGCTAGGTGAAAAAACCATTAGTGGGTTTCTCAAAACCACAAAACCACCTTCCTCAACACTAATCCTCTTCAAAATCCGTCCGTACGGATCAAATCAGCAAATTGAGGTCGAATCTCTGATCTTAAAATTGCTAAACCCATTAGTTGCTCAATTTGTATAATGGAGGGTTAATATAAATCCTACAACTCAAGGATTTTAGAATTAGCCTCCCATGAAGAAATAGCACGCTACGCCAATTTCAAGGAAGAGGGAAAAGTAAAATTCATATATATATATATATATATATATATATATATAATTATTTACTTATTTTCTTCTTCACTCCTCTCCTTTGATGAAGACCAAGTTATCACCTTCAAGGGAAAAAAAATTATTC
The DNA here is from genome assembly GCF_041138505.1 of Cibotium barometz. Taxonomy (NCBI): domain Eukaryota; kingdom Viridiplantae; phylum Streptophyta; class Polypodiopsida; order Cyatheales; family Cibotiaceae; genus Cibotium; species Cibotium barometz. The sequence continues at coordinate 29,197,496 of NC_141109.1, forward strand.
TCTCAAAATCCTCGACGGGCAACGCTACGCATTTCAGAGAGGAAGCGGGATGTTTACGCCCGATTTGTGCTGATTGCCCCACAAAAGCTTTATAAGCTTTTGCTGATAAAGCAGCACTAGTAATTTAGATAAAAGATTTGTTAAGCTTTAATAATAAAGCTTTGATAAGCTTTATACACACAACAAGCTTTAAATATATATATATACCTTATCCCATCTACCTCTCTCTCTTTTTAGCACATTCTTGTGACCAAAAATTCAAGGAGAGAAACTTCATAGTTTCTCTTAGAGAAGAGAGAAACCCTATAGCTTCTTTTAAAGCAAGTTTTTACAATTAAACTTGCCAAAAGACCTTAAATTGTTAAAACCTATCCTCATCACTTGAAAAAAAAACTTTTCAAGAGAATTCATCACTCCCCACCACAAAAGACAACAATTCAAAAAATCTCTCTAAAGTTTCTTTTTCGGATATTGGAAGCCTCCTGCTTTTAAATTTTTCAGCATCAAAGAACTGTTGGTTTTGCAAAATTATTGGAGGATGGTATCTAGCCCACTATTGGGATAACAACTTTAAGAGCTAGTATATCGTTTTCATTTATTTTCATTATTAAATTGCAATGGCTACCTTACGCACACCACCCACGATCCACGAGCAAATCTTAGCACTTCAAGAACAAATTGCTAGTGAACGAGAACTTCGACGAAAATTAGAGCATCAAGTCAAACATGCCAAACACTAACGTGATTCTTTCGACGACTCAGATGAGGAGGAAAGTGATCATGTTAGAGGCACTGTTAAAGCTACCTTTGGTGCTTAAAACTCTAGGAAAGACTCGCGAATCAGCCAAAAGGCATGCACTTTCCAAAATTATGATGGTGGCAAGAAGGATGCAGGAGTTCTTATTGCATGGATTAGCCAACTTGATGATTATTTCTCTGGCGAAAAGTTCTCAAAAAAGGATAAAATTAAATGTGCTTATAACTTGATCAAAAGTGTTGCCTTATGGTGGAATGTGATTAAACAAGGTGAACATAGACCTTTAACATGGAAAAAGTTCCAAAAACTCTTAAAGAAACATTTTCTACCTTCATAATACAAAGCTAAGACTCGACAAGAATGGTCTACATTCAAACAACTTAACGAAGAAAATATATCAATTTATGTGGACAGGTTTAGGCAAACTTTATTACGAATGCAGGTAATCGAGAATGTTTGCACCAATGATCAAAGAAAAAAGTTCATAGCAGGTTTGAAACCTACAATTTGGTCTGAGGTAAATATGTTTCGACCACATTCATACATGATTCCAAGAAGTGTTATAGCTGTAACGAGATTGGACACATCGCATCAAATTTTCCACGGAAGTCAAAGTTTTTAGGACTCAATATGATCAATAAAGATAAAGAAGAAGAATACCATGATGACTACTCAGACTCTTGAGGCAACCTGTTTATTGCATTTGATTATTTAACACTTTTTTGTAAACTCAAGGAGAGTTTTTATGCATCAAAAGTAGAACTTCTTGAAGGAACTAGCCCTTCCATCTTGATAGAAGTCCTTGATATAATGTATTTTGTTAGGGAACATACTTGAATTTATATAGTATATGACAATTGATCTCCTTTTCTCGCATAAGAAAACAAGCATCTGAGGTCAGTTACTTACCCAAGCACGAGGGATGTTACATAATGTCCACCCTTTAGTTGTACGGGGACGCCCAGACACACTAGTGTGCTATCCTAGTGAATTGGTTTCGTGGGTGACTCCACATTAAATACTGATTACCTAGTGGTATTGGCATATCTTAGACCATGCTTGACAGTTGTACTATGGTCAAGAGACACAAGTGGACTATGCTTGACAAGTACACATGGTCGAAGTGAAACAAATGGTTTATGCAACTGATGTGCCATGGTCATTGGAGTGTAACAAGTGGTAACTCACACCATGCTAGATGATGTGTACATAATGATACTATCATCATAATGAAACAAGTGGTGAATATATGATGTGTTTATGCCTACTATCAATGTATCATATTGGAATTAATTGTACACTAGGCAATTAATTGGGATATGTTTACAGCAATAGGTGATGAGCAATGCGTGTGTGTCACACAACATAAAGGACCTTGTCTATATCATATTATTATTATTATTATTATTTGTGATTTGATGATGGTGCAAGGATCACCAATTTAGGTGTCCCTCGAGATTTTTGTTGTTGTAGCATTTTCTTTTACACAACTGAGGAAAGTTGCTTCCTCAAACGGGATGACTGTTATTACAGGTATATATATTTTATCATATTTTTTATGAGTTAATAATCGAAGAAAAATATGCTTTATTTAATGTGTATAGGAATCGACTCAATGGAATGTGCAAATGTGCACAAGATTATTGTATGTAAAAATGTGCATAAAGTTATTTTATGTAACAAGACCCACTAGCAATTATATTTGGGCAAAGGTTTTTATATGTACAAACCTTAGGGATTTTGATATGATTATAAATATGTACAGCAATACCCCAAAAGTGGGAAAAGCAATACCAATTCGTACGCTTATCTATTCTTAGCTCCTTGGGCTATTTTTATGAATAAAATTCTCTAAATACTCATGTCCTGGAAGTGGAGCTATTTCTCTTGCCTTGTGTAATGCTATGCTATGTGATTTTAATTTAATTCAAGTCTTTGTTTTAAGTTTTCATATATTCTATGATTTTTTAATTATTTCTTCAAGAAGTACAAAAGGGTCCCATGACATCTAGCCTTGATCTCCATTGATATCATCCTCATATAATCTTCCAATACATGCTATGACCTATTTATTAGAAGTTATTTATTCTTGTCTTAGGTTGTAGCCATGAGCTACATTGATATTATCCTCATATAAAATTTCCCACCTAGCGATCATCATCTTCCACGCTAGAAAGGCCTTTCTTATAGGCCTCAATAGACTTAATATCTTAAATTGGCTAGGAGGATGATTTGTACTTAAATGTTCAAAGAACAAGGGCAAGTGAGACTAGTCATTTAAAGGTTGATGCATGGGTATTTGGAGTAGCCATCAGTTAAATGTTTTATGTTGATGTTCCATCTGCTATTGTATTACATTGAGACACATCAATTTGATGTGATCCATTTTAAATATATTACATCTTATATAATTATAGGTACTAAAAAAGTTTGTAATGATAGTTATTAATAGAACAAATGGTTAATAATTTCAATTGATGTAACAGTAAATTGTAACATAAATTAGATTGGATATAATAACTCATATTACCTTTTAATAACACTACTACAAGAGAATGAGGAAATGGCCGCATAGAGAAGGAGAGAGGGGAGAGAATCCAAGCAAAAACGTTAGTGTGGCTAGACATACACAGCCATGCATGTGATGGGTATATCAAGAGGGCATCGACATCCACATGGTATGGTAGGGTGTGTGGATCAAATGGTGGGATGGGTCTCCTCGAGGGTGGATCAAAATGAGCAGATGAACATATCATGTGTTGGGGAGATAACTTGAGAGAGCTAGTGCTGCTTTTGCCAAAGAAAAAGTAACCTGCTCCCCCTTTGATAGCACATCTACTACTCCAGACTCCCTACTACATCGTCATGGTGAAGATGGATGTGAGGGAGAGGGGATGGGTTTAGTCGACGTTGGTGGTGTAGGCTCATCACAGGCATAATGTGATGGACCTCCTACACCACCTAGACCTGCGCCACTCAAACCTGCACCTATCATGAGTGGATTGTCCCCATGGAGACGACTATCCATATGGGGTAGATTGCCCATATGGAGTTGACTGGCCTGATGGTAAATTGGCTTGCATATAAAACTAAATGAATTGACTTACAAAATTCATAAAGGGTAAATATTGTGTAAGTGAAAAAGTTTTGTTAAGCCATACATGTGTCTAAGTGAACTCTATCCAAGCATGATGATGCTTCCTATATCATTCATTGATGATATTGAGCATATTTGTGACATCTGGGTCCTCGATCGACATTGCCTAAAAACATACAACGCAACCCAAATACATGCATAAGAGTCAATTGCTTAAATCATCAATCATTCATAAATAGCTATTCATAAATGCCTTACACACTTAGATCCCTATGCATAGAGCTCTACGCATAGAGCCTTATACATAAAGCTCTATGCATATAGCCTATGCATAAATCTCTACGCATAGAGATTATTCATAAATATCTATGCATAGAGCCTATGCATTAGGTTGTCCTAACAAAAGAAGACATTAGAACTATCATACTTCTTATGTGATCTTAGAACTTTATTAAGTCCCTCTCTAGAATACTACTTAGACAAGCAGGGTGGATAATGCCCCTTTTGGATCGTAGCTTCTAAGGGCTTTCCACATGCTCCCCACTATTAAATCCAAGGAAACTTCTCTCTTACAAGATAAGGATAGTGAGAAGATGGAGGTATCCCCCTCCACTATAGCCACCTACTCGTGGGGGTAACCACTCCTAACGGGACTTAAGCAACATTCTAAATGGCCTACAATAATGCCACGTATCTCTGTGCATAATCTTTATGCATAACCCTTATGCATAAGCTATAAGCTTGCAATCGAAATAAAGCATAAGGGAATATAAAGTTGCAACCCCAAAACCCAAGTGTTGAGACACTTTCGTAGCATTCCTCGCATCCAAACATGTTTAAATGTAAGGGGATTGCAGAACTCATGACATGGCATGCTACTCATCACTCAACCAATGGCATCATGAGGATTGTAGCTGATTTACCGGCACGCCAACATGTGGAGCATCAATGGTTAGAGTTTAAAGATGAGCCATGCCACTTACGTCTTGACTTGGGTGCATGGATGGTCTTAACCCATTTGGCTTCAAGTTCACATTATGGTGTTAACCCATTTGGCTTCAAGTCCACATTATGGTCTACTTGGCTTCAAGTCCACATTATGGTCTACTTGGCTTATTGTATTGGTGAATTACAACCTCCCTTTCCATGGGTGGCAATCAAGAAAGGTCATATCATGCTTGCTCTCCTTGTACCAGCAAGAATAAGGTGGAAAACATGGATGTGTACTTCGAGCCTTTGATTGACGATCTTGAGACACTATGGTGAGGTATCAAAGTGCATGATGTCTCAAGGCCAATAAATAGGTGTGATATGGAGGTGAAAGGAGTTTTGTTTTGGATGATGCATGACTATCTGGGGTTCTTAGAGTGCTTGGGTACATACTTGAACTGGATAACTTTAAACTTTATATCTCTACCTATCAATCATCTTAATTTTAAAATACTTGAACTGGATAACTTTAAACTTTATATCTCTACCTATCAATCATCTCAATTTTAAAATAGGTTTTGAAACCTCCCGACATCATTCATATCTGATTTGTGGACCATCACTTGTTTTGGAAATTCCCTCTACACTGAAGAAGGTGGTGTATGACAAACATCATCGATTTCTGCCTCCTTCACATCCCAAGTATGTGCCACATGATGTCTCACCACTTGATGAGAGATAAAGGTTGGTTTGAGGCATGGAGAAGCACCCCCACCGATGGGATGTCTAGACACTCAATCTTGTTTTGACTTCCATATTGGTGTGCGAGTTGAAGATAAATCATCTGTTAGACGTCATGCATATCTTCAAGAATGTTGAAAAAAATATTTGGGACCATTTAATTGGTAAAAGAGATACAAGGGTGAAAGGGATGACTTACAAAACATTGGACGCCTTCAAAGTGCATGCCCATTTGTAAGTGGTGAGAGTGGTAACATGGTCCTACCAAAGGAACCATGGGTATTAACCAAGGAGCACAATAAAGTGAAAAATTTCATTTCCTCTTTTCAGACACCAATGAGAGTGCCTTCGCAAAGACCAAAAAGAAAGGAGAGGTACAATTATATGTCCTCAAGACACATGATTGGCACAAGATTTTACAGGTATATAAATACTCACTTATTCATTTTCTCTTTATGGTACATAATTTATAGGCTCACATACTAACTTCCATTATTTTCTATGTATAGTTTATTCCTCCAATTGCTATAGTTGGTTGAGGTGACAAGAAGATGAGAGGGGCTATTTACAAAATGGAAAGCTTGGTGAGATATGGATCTTTTCTTTAATTCACTAGCTAAGTTATATTAAATATTAAGTATTTTTATGCAATCACAAGTTATGTATAATAAATAGTACACATGATTTCTATGTATGTAGGTACATATCCTTAAAGGACAAATCCTACATCCATTGAGATGGCTCGTCTCAATGCTATTGAGGCAGTGTGTATGATCGAGGAAAACTTTCCTAGAACAATTCTCACAAACCAATTGCATCTTGTGGTGCATTTGGTTGCTCTTGTGGTGCATTTGGCTGCTGAAGTGGCGTTGTTCATGTTCGATGGATGTTTTTTCTTGAAAGGTTCATGAAAACCTTAAAGGAATTTTTGAGATAAAGAGAAATTCCAAAAGCAAGCATGGAAGAGGGATGGTTGATGCAAGAGTCTCTTGTGTATATCTCAAAACATCTCTATTGTATATATCCTTCCATGCCACGATTGTGGAGAAATAAGGAGGATGACCGACTAATCACTAATGTGCCACACAAGGAAAAGAAAGGCAATGAATAATGGATGAAGCATTATGCCAAAAGATGAATACACTTTGCATTCTAAATCTTCCCATCATGGATAAGTAGATTGGGAGATACAAGGATGAAATAAATAGACAAAAGGATGAGAGAAGAGATTTCAAAAGAGAAAATAGACGCTTGCCATTCCCTCTCAGCTTAGAACCTCTACCAAATGTGATTAATATAGAATGGCTTCATAGGGCAATATCGATGGCATCAGAAAATGCATTGGAGAGATGATCACAAGAGAAGAGCATGAGTATGCATGAGGATGTGACCCTCAAGTAAGTATATTCTTGATCTCTATCTCATGCTTCAATTGTTATATACCTTGTTTAATGCACTATATTGAATGTCATGCTTTTGTTTAATGTTAGTCAAACTATATAATGCAATATGGTTAGAGGGAAGGCACTTTTTCACGCAACATGTGTATTCTAAAAGAAGCACATTTGATTGTGGGTGTGATGGTAACTTTTGAGCAAGAAAGTTGAGCTAGTAGACATGATACCAATGTCATAGAGGACAATCTTGAGTATTGTGGAACTATTCAAGATATTCTTGATGTTGGGTTTGGAGCTATGCATATTTTATGGAAAATGGTTCAAGGTGGTATATAGAGGTGCTTAAGCAACCGTGAAGAAACATCAAAATACGTTTTTTAAAGTTGATTCCACCAAGTTTTGGAATGATGAGAAAGATACTTTTGTACTACCTCAACATTCTCAACAATTTAGTAACCGATAAATCTTGATTTAGTATTAAAAAATGTAACCCCTTTGCTTTGTGATTTTAGGTTATGTTTTATGCCGATCGAATTGATCCAAAGTGGTGGTATGTTATACAAGTTTCCCCTCGTTCAAAATATATCTTTCAAGATCAAGATGTTGAGGCTAAATCTCTGGATGAGGTGCAAGTAAAACCTCCAATCGACTCATTGGATGAAGATGATGAAGAAAACAACTTAGAGAAGTGTAACATACCCATCTTCACTAATAAAGAAATGTCCATGTAATTATGAGTTTTTATGGTATAAATATCAATGATTTTATTATTGAGTCATTTCTACTTAGAATCTTCAAATTCTGAGCCCAAATTCAGAATCTGCGCGTGATTCTACCCTAATATAGGATTTTACAGCATCCAAAACGGACACCGGATCAAGCCTATACGCTAATTTCAATCATTTTAGTTTAAAAACGGCGACCTTTAAACCTTAATAAATGCACGACCGCATGTCCGATTGACAAACGGTCTGAACCCTTACGACCAGGAGAACCTCCTGGACAAAAAAATTTCGCCCCCCGGGGCGGTCCGGCACGCAAATCGAGGCGAGCGCCCCAAATTTGGATACCCCGTCCCAAAATTTGGTTCGTACACACTAACTAGGGTGCCCGTACGATGGACGCCCAAGAACCAAAGGACGGCCGCCCACTGTATGGTCCACGCGTACCCTTACGTGGACACCCATGCTGCCCCAGACCAGATAAGGTACATGCGTACCACTCCTTTCCCGGACAACCGACACCGTACCTTTCTCCTAGACCCATGCAGGCCACTGATCCATAGCCTTTGAAGGTACACCGTCCTTTCGTCCTTGCTTTGCGCAGCGCCCGTACCCTCACCCCTCAGCTATATAAACCCCCACCGGGGTGCTCCACAGACGGCACGCACTTCTGTGTAGCGTATGCCCTATTGTATCACCGTCCGTACCGCCGTCCATCCCTGTGTAGCGTACTTGCTGCAGTACAGCCGCCCTTGCAGCCACCCCTCTCACACCCCCTCATTTGGGTCTTTTCAGATAAGCCAATTTTCCTCCATCCCCCTCTTCCTTAGAGGCAGTGTCCTTAACTCTTCTCCCCCCCCCACCGTGTGAAGAGACTTCCAGCAGCCCCTCCCAGCCCTCTCCACGTTTTTGCCCTTAAGGACATCTCACAATTCCCCCCCCCCCCATTTGCGTAGACTTTAATAAGGGTTTTTTGCCTCAAGAAAGGGTTCGTGCGCCATATTCTTTTGCTCATACGGTGAGCAAACGAGCTCGGAATTCAGATCCGACTGAAGTGTTTTGATCACAGCGAGCTCTACAAGGCGACGCCTAAGATGGCCTCATCTCGGAGACGACAAAATATTGCCTCAAGAGGAGCACGCAACAACGAGATGGGGGAAGATGCGCCCAATGCGGCTCTAGTCCTCCCTTTTCAAGCCCCTCAAGGAAACAGTGGCCAGGTTAGCTTGGTTAATTTTTAAAAGAAGAGATTTTCTTGAATTAGTTTTAATGAATGGTGTCTTTTCCTTTTAAAATGATGACATAAAAATTATATGAAGTTACGAATTATGTGATGTTATATTCAATAAACTGCGTTGAAATTGTTATCTTCATGAATTGTGAATGCTATATTTGGTAATTGCATTTGAAGTTGTTATCTCTAGAATTCAAGATTTTTTTTGGCTTCAACGCTAACTCCGTTCCGTGCTTGTGTAGCTGGGCGGCGTCGTTAGCAAAGCCCGGGAATGGCCCAAGGTATCCCTCATACCTTTGGGAGAATAAGGATCGCCGATTGAGGCGAGAGATTATGAGGCTGCCTAGTTCTGAGAACCCAGGCTAGTGCGATAAATAAGCCCACCCTAGTGTGCAGCCATCCGTCTGAGGGGCGGGAGGATCTAGCGATGGGGATCCTGAGAGGGCAACAGGCCGGCTTGAGTCCTCGCCCCAGCGATGAGGTGTATGGTCTCGTAGGGTTTTGCCCAGCATGTAGAGGCTAGAAGGCCGAATTCTAGATCACCAGCAGAATAAGAATAAGAATAAGAGAGCCAGTTTGGCTTGTATGAAATTGGTTCATGTATAAACTTTTTATATAATTACATCTTGTCTTTGGTATGATTGTATTGCGTAAGAAGGCTGTTTTAACAAACCTTGTAAAAAAGGGTCTTAATTAAGGAATATGCTTATTTATGTCAAACAGTGTGGTAGGATTAATTAGAAAACAAATTGATGCGTGAGTAGGGTGAAAAGTGGGAGGATAGAATGCCCGGACGGCACCATCCTACGGACGGGTGGACCCGATTAGTCGGGTAGCTTTCCAATAGATTAAGTGAAAGCCCTACGTTAGATAGTTAGGTTCTTGGGCAACTCTATTCTAGAAGACTAGGCCAGCGGCTGTGCCTTGCATAAGATGAGGAAAAAAGCGTTGTCTCTAGAAATCAAGTCTCTAGTAGTTGCCCAATTTATGATCAATTGCCCTATGGGTGATTTGATGTTTAGAAAATCACGCTCCCCTTGCGGGATAGAGCTAGGTCATACCTATGAATCATATCCTTGAATCTCTACAGGGTCAAGGTGTCGATGAATAGGAAATTTTTCCCAAGATAAGAGTTAGCGGACTATCTTAAGTGTTTCTCCCATTTTAGAAGGGAGGAACCTTACAATTGGTATCAGAGCCAATCTTAGCTCCTAGGAATTGTCATTTAAGGATTGTTTTGCAATGAATGTTTTACCTAACATAATGCTAATTAGTAAAAACACCCTACTAAAACAAATAAGTTGAATTGATGTTTGAATGACTGTAGGAAGAGGAAGATGCCTACTCCAAGTTTTTAGTTTTCCAATGCATCTTCGGGACTGCTAGTCACTCCTCGAATTTTGAGTTCCACGACACCATGGTGCAGATATTAGAGAAGATATCCCTCCCTCATTTCTCTCGTATTCAAAGAGGATGGGGTAGAGATTTCTGGAGTCGTGGGCCGAGATACTTCTTCATCCGAGCAGATCAGATTGGGAACCTCACCACCGACCTTAAGCGGATTCGTTGGATTGAAAAGCTGAAGATGATCCGCTTATTTTGGTTCGTCGGTACTCCCAGGGCCGACACCTCGGTGACTATAGAAAAGCTGAAGATGATCCGCTTATTTTGGTTCGTCGGTACTCCCAGGGCCGACACCTCGGTGACTATAGATGGGGTTCACATACCTCAGGATCGTTGGGTGTATGACAAAGTGATGCAGGTCTTACCTGCTGATAGAATAGCGGTGTTGGGATCTACCCCAATCCAGAGTTTACCACCCTTTCCATCAGTTTTTAGAGTCTTAGAAACTACAGCGGAACCCCCATATTTCACCTATGTGGACCGCTCTACCCTTATGTCATAGTCAAGCCTAGGAATTCCCCTTGATGTCAAATGGGGGATTTTTTTTTGCGAGCTTTTTTTGCCGAGCTTTTTGGAGCAATGAACAAGGAGTCCGAGCTTTGCAAAGGACCATGAACTTACTATGAGCTTTGTAAAGGACCAAGAACTTACTTACATATAAATAACAAGCTTTGAAAGATCAACAATATAAATTTCAATCTTTTGATCCACATCATACTTATTGATATAATTACATATATTCATATATGTAACTAAATTCATGCACCTTATACATATACACATACAAAATATACATATACATACATACATGCAAGAGCTACCTACATACATACTAACATATATACATGCATACATACATACATACTTTCTTACTTACTTAAATATAAAAAACAATCCTTTAAAGATAAAAAATATATATATCGATCTGTAAAGTTCCAAACCATGAAAATCTCGATTACAAAGTCTTTGATCCACATCATACTTATTGATATAATTATATATATACATATATCTACCTAAATTCATACACCTCATACATATACATATACATACATACATATATACAAGAGCCACCTACGCAGCACTAACATATATACATACATTGCATACATACATACTTTCTTACTTACTTAAATATAAAACACAATCTTTTAAAGATCAAAAATGTATATATCGATCTTTAAACTTCCAAACCATGACAATCTCGAATACAAAGTCTTTTGATCCACAAATTATAGCATTCTAATTATAGCATTCTTCTACATGTCATCCCGACCTAATGAGAAATCTCCCAGACATGCTTTGGCTACCTCCATGTCATTCTCTATCCCCATATAGTGCCTTTTTAACTCTTGGCATGCACGTCCCAAGCCTCCACATCCCGCAAAAACGTCCAAGACACTATCTCCTTCACTTGAGAAGGTCTCCACTAGCCACCTACAATGAAATACAATCATAAACGTGCATCTAAGTATTTTGAAAAAGTAGCTATGAAAATGACCAGAATGAAAATTATCTCACCTAAAGAACATAGGAGATCTTTCTGCACCACCTCGAATGTAGCGCTCCAAGACCATTGTGCGTTGGAATGGATGCTTCTTATTCTTCTCAAAAATGAAATTTCGTTGAGCATTGAATAACTTCTTTGAAACATTTTGCCCAGCCTCACGATCAATAATAGGGACATGGCAATTTACTCGATAGAACATACTAAGCGCCAATGTATCCACCTACCATAACGAGAAAACATTATGTTTGGATATCCATACCACATAACATGTATACACAAAGGGAAATATTTCAGAGATTATGACTTACCCGTTCTCCATTGTCATACAAATAACTTGATTCCACACTCGAGATTCCACATGAACAGACATTGTTCGATGGATGACCAATCCAACTTTCTTTCCCATGGAATATATTTTAGGAAGTTGATCCATTAGACTCAAACACACAAACCAACCCTCATCAGCCACAAACAAACCAACAAAACTGAGTGTGGCACGTATCAATGATGAAGAAACTTGATTCCATGAGGGACACCCATCTGTATCTACATCAACAACCTGTAAACCTGTAGGAAAGTCAGCCCATACGAGGCGAGCCACTGTATCTGAGGGAGCACCTCTATGAGATAGAGCCTTGGGAATCTTCATCAAGAATTCTTCCACACTACATAAAAGATTTATGATGTTTGGTTTTGGTAAGTACAACTTGGAAAACTAATTATATGGTGAAATTTTTCTTTTTACCTATCTGAGCCCTCCGAAAGAGTGTGGATGTCTACCAGCAATATGTGTGAAAAACATCTCTCACCTGCAAGTAAACAAGACAAAAAATGAGATGCATTTCGAAAGCACACACTTCTCAAAATAAATTTGCAATGGAAAGTACTCTTACTAGTCATGTCCATGATGTCACGTTGTCCTGACACCTCCCCCTCTTGAAGATGCTCTGGAGGGTCTCTCTCTTGATCTTCATTTGTGGGGTCTCCCTCTTGAACATCATGCATAATGTCAAGACGTCTCTTTGTTCGCCTCTCACGTTGCACTTGAGATGATGTAGATGTATGCTCTTGGTGTGATTGTGGCACTCGTGACAGTGGTGTGGATGGTTTTGGGGCCACGCGCGAGGATCCAACTACTGGAGACTGGGTCAAGATTGTTGGCTGTGGGGAAGGTATTCTAGAGTTTTCTTGAGTTGGGGGCTCTCTTTCAAGCTCAGATTGGCAATTCTTAAATTCTTCAAGAAATAGATCAAGATAATTAGTAAAAAGGTAAAAATCCCCATACCTTTTTGTATATGTATATGTACATAGATGTATATGTATCTATGTATATGTATATGTACATGTATGTGTATGTGTATATGCATATGTATATGTATATGTATATGTATGTAGGTATGTATCTATGTATATGTATAGGTATGTATATGTATGTAGGCATGTGTCTATGTATATGTATGAAGGTATATGTATCTATTTATATGTATATGTATGTAGGTATGTATATATCAAAACTTAACAATGTTTCTTTAAAATCTAACATGCCAAATCTTAAATGTAACATGAACTTTGTATGTATGTAGGAATTTAGTGTATGTGTGTAGGTATGTATTTATGTATGCATATGTATATATACATATGTATTTGTATATGTATATATCTGTATGTATATGTATCTAATATGTATATGCATATGGATAGTTTACATATGTATAGGTAGGAAGGTTTACATAAACATATACATTTACATTTACATGCATATAATTCAGTAGAAAGCAAAAAAGTACCTTTTTCTAGGAGCTCCTCACTTGGAGGCACATGATTTAGAGGATAGTCCAACCACCAAGGACATCTCTTAGATTCCCAATCAGAAACCCCTCTCTCAACCCATTCCTTCGGGTACATTGTTTCCGAGGAATTTGGATCTACCCATTCTTTGATTGCTTCCGTCTCTTCGTCCATTAGACCTTGGCCAATGAGTAGCTGCACCCACCTACATGTCCAAAATAAAACAAACAGTACTAAAATATTTTTTTAAAAGCGTATATGTATTTTCTACAAAAATGTAATGGCATTAGAAGATATATACCTATAGACAACCCTCTTTGCGGCATTCTCCACCTCAGGTTGCTTTTGGCCTTCCTTTACTTTTCCAATCTTTGCCCACACCTCATGAAAAGCCCATGGTATGTGTTTCGATCGCTCCTCTTGCACCCATTGCATAAATGGTGGGATGTAGACAACATCATCATATACCAATAAACCCTCCAAAATAGAGTCTGCCTCCCCTATTATCTCTTCCGAATACAACTCTTTCTTCATATGCAGCAACGTCTTTTTGTTATCCCCAAACATCTCTGAAATTACCTTGTCCTTTGCCCTCCCGGTCATAAGCATTTGAAGCAATTCCGTCTTCCTATTTCAGCATCATACCAAAACCATAAGAGATTAGATATTAAGGTTAGTTTATGTTAAGGGAGGTTTATTGACATGTGACATACCTTTGAGTTGAAATCCGAGATATGGCGACTGTGTAGAGCTTTTCTTTGGTCAGAGCAACCAATCCCTTCTTGGACCAATTATAGTTATATACGAGTTGAAAGAATGCATCACCATTGGATGGGTTTGCAATTATGAGCATCTTGTATGCTCTATCTCGAAATGTTTGCTCTACACCACGTCTGGCTTTCTCACATTTTGTCTCATATTCTTGCAACCCCATGGCATGTCTATCAATGCATGATATAGCTTGCTTCACCGCATTTTCAAACGGTGTCTACGTATAACGAAAAGGACTCATTATCACTCACACGATTAAAAAACATTGATAATCCGTTTATTAATAAAAGATGGGAAATGCAAACACTACCTTCCACACAAGCTGTGCCAAGATTGTAGCTGGAGCATTGTACCATTGCTCTCCACTTCGTCGCTCCAAACTAAGCTCCATTAAAGCCCACCTCCTTACGTCTTCACCAAGGTAGTCCAATATGGATGATTTGTCCGCCATTCCAAATCGTTGAAACATGAAGATCTCATGTGACAATGTGGGTGTAACACTAGTGCGCACCAATCTGTGTTGTAAAGAGTCACAATGAGCTAAGAACTTAACCATGACTTCACAATGTCCATAATTAAGTAGAGAGAGATCACTTACTCATTTTGAGATCGCAAAGCCAATAGCAATTCTCCTTCTTGCTTCTTGTCCACAACCAAAAATTGACATTTGACCCGGACATGGCGTGAGGGGCTATGAGACCAAGCTAGAGAAAGCAAAATAAAGATATTACAATATATTACTTTTAATGTTGCATAAAATCACTCTATGACATTCAAAAGAACATACCTTCGCGCACTCGAGACATCCATGCCTTCACACGATGATTGCCATCCCATACAAGAAACTTCTTACCACTGAGATCCTCCCACTCAGTTCCTCTGATTTCATCCTCAAATCTGTCATGTTGTACCACCCAGTTTGGTCCCCATTCTTGCAAGTCTATTTGTGTGACCGCGAAATACATAGAGCTTCCTGGACGTGTAAGTGAAACTAAAAAAGGAGGAGATGCTTCGACATAACCATGGCAGTGAAAAGAATCACGAAACACCTCAAGTTGGGTAGAAACTGTACGGATGGATTCATTTGGAATCAGCCTGCATAAAGGGACCAATGGGGTAGAGGAATTGCGTTGCACAAAAAACTTAGTGAATACATCACCAAGCAATCCCAATTCAATAGATTTTCCAAGAAGCCTTCTATGGGTCTCCCCTTGACCAGTACTAGATTCAGGAATCTTTGTGTGAGTTGGAGGAGGTGAGCTCATTTCGTTCTCCAACACAAGCACTTCTTCCTCATGACCAAGAGAATTATGCGCTTCTGTTTCCTCTCTAACAGGAGATACATGTGAGGACAAAGGTGTCCGTGATTGAGCTTCCTCGCTAAGAGTCAAACAAACACGCCCAGATATTAGTGAGTATCCCCTGTTGTCTGTAAGACACACACAACAAGCCCAAGTAAGCATATCTAAAACAAGCACAAGCACTTCTTCCTCATGACCAAGAGAATTATGCGCTTCTGTTTCCTCTCTAACAGGAGATACATGTGAGGACAAAGGTGTCCGTGATTGAGCTTCCTCGCTAAGAGTCAAACAAACACGCCCAGATATTAGTGAGTATCCCCTGTTGTCTGTAAGACACACACAACAAGCCCAAGTAAGCATATCTAAAACAATAAAACACAATCTCAATAGAATCTTGGCTATTCACATCATATACCTTTCTTAGTCTTTGCCTGTTGTTTTCCTGCTTTTCTTGGAGCCATCTTCCTTTCTTTTGCCCTGAATATGAGTAGCAAAAAGTTTGAGCTGAATCACACATAAACCCTACTTCATGTATATAGGAAAACATCAACCTCACACACAAACATCTCCTACTAGTGTGTGTGTGTGTGGGGAGAGAGAGAATAGCATAGACATGAAGTGAAGCCACGGATTATATTGAAGAGCTAGAGTTGCAAAATGGGCTCTTCTGGTTAGAGTGCACATTTGAGGAGAAACCAATAAACCTGAGCTTCCTAGCTTAATACAAGAGCCATTGAAGGAGCTAATATATATTGGCTGTTCATGGTGGCAGTGATGCAAACCCATTGCAGTGTTTCGTCCGAGAGGACCATGATATAAGCGTACAAGGACGTGCAGGTGCAAGAACCATTATGCAAGCCTTACTACTGAGAAATGCACCCGACCTCATCTGCCCATTTCTTCGTCATCATCATTACGATGATCCATAGCCAAATGTGAGCTCAAATTCATTGTGCCATATGTTCAAGCAATGCGTACAAGAAATGAACCATTCAAATGGGACTTACACGACTCTCTGTTGTGTGAGCTTGTGCTTTAAAGTTTCCTATTCCTATTGGGAGAAGTAAAGGTAAGCCTAATGTATCTAATATTTGAATGGGAGTAAAGGTGCTAAGCCTAAGGACGTAAAGGTAAGCCTAAGGTATCTAACATTTCAATGGACGTAAAGGTAAGCCTAAGGTATCTAACATTTGAATGGGAGTTAAAAAATTCTATGTTGTGTATAAATTCACATGACCTCTATGCTATGTATATATTATATGGCTAAAGGTTGTGGTAGAACTAAAGTACTTAATGTTTATAGGAAAAGGTAAACATAAGGTACCTAACATTTAGGTTCCTTTAGGTGCCCACCCACCCACCTCCCCTCTCCTATGTACATCTTGATGCTTCCACCCCAGGCAATGTGTGCCCTCTTTTTCTAGAGCGCCAACGCACAATATTGTGCTCCAATAGCCCCTATACCTGCATTCGAGAGAGCAACATTCCAAATGCAAGAGATAAGGAGAGTTCTCAACCATTGTTACCCGCCTACGCTAGAGATAAGGAGAGATACCCGCCTACGCTAGAGATACGCTAGAGATAAAGGAAAAATATCAATGTTTTCGGAATACGCTAGAGATAAAGAAAAATATCACTGGAAAAAATTGTTGCTCGAATTCTGCAGAGAACCTTCCAAACGCATGGGTAAGCGAAACCTTCCAAATGCAATGGTCGCTCGTGCATTTCCACCCCCCGGCAGAGCCAGGGGATGGTCTGCGCTAGGACCATCCCCCGGCTCTGCCGGGGGGGGAGGAAATGCACGAGCATGGCTTATTAAGGTCGTCTTCTCCAGCAAAACGTCTGTGCGACGCCTGTGTCTGGGGCAGCGCTGGCCGCAACGCCTCCTCAACAAAACGTCCAGCGACGCCTGTGTCTTCGCCTCCACCTCCTGCACCACCTCCACCTCCTCAAACGCCACCGGCTCAACCTCTACATCTGCTCATACACGCCTCCATCGCCTCTCCTCCAGCATGTCCACTCCCCCGGCAGAGCCTGGGGATGGTCTGCGCTAGCGCAGACCATCCCCAGGCTCTGCCGGGGGAGTGGACATGCTGGAGGAGAGGCGATGGAGGCGTTTCGGCCAGCGCTGCCCCCGTCTCCTCACACTTGACCTTCTCAACATAGTGTCCGCCAACGCCACAAACTGGACGTCCTCAACACCATCACCGCCTACGAAAGCTACAACGTACACCTCCAACGAAGCCGCTGCCGGTGCACAGAAAAGAAGAACAGAGAAAAATGGAGAAATGAAAAAAAAACTCACCTCTTCTCTTGCATTCGTCTGCCTGCTTGCTGAATTGAAAGTATCCTTCATGTACCCTAAATATCTCTTTTCTTCGTGTACCCTTTAAACTAAGCACCACATATGTGTGTGTGGCCTAAAACATACTTAGCCTAAAAATAGATACATATACACACACATATATATATGTCTAAAAATGTATTAAGCTATATGTGTTTTATTGTACACACGTACATTTTATAGTTTAGGCTATTTAAATATGTATATATATATTGATGTTAATAAATGTGTGTGGTGTGTGTGTAGCCTACTAGATATATAATCTAATATATTTGTATATCCTAAAATAAGTAAAAGACTAGTCTCTTTGTAAATACATACACACACTAAAATACATATATCCTCGTCGGGGGATTCTTAGCCTAGAATATATACAATATAATAATATAAATATAAACATGTGTGTATGTGTATTTACATATATCCCCATCCGGGGTTCTTAGCCTAGAATTTATACAATATAATAATATAAATATAAACATGTGTGTGTGTGTATTTACAAAGAGATAAGCTTTTTATTAAAATAACACTTAGAATCAATAAATGTATATATTTGTGTATTTTTTTATATATTTGTAGATACATATATATTTGTATATTTTTTATTAAAAAATTTGATCGTGGTCATTCTTAATCGTGATTGCTCCACCTTGTTTTATCATTTCAACCACCTACATTCTCAATCGTGATTGCTCCACCTTGTTTTATCATTTCAACCTCCTTCATTCTCAAATCGTGATTGCTCCACCTGTTCCTTCGTTTTTATATTTTCATTTCACATTTTCGTCTCTCCTATCCTTTCTGTTTCACATTTTCGTCTCTCCTGTCCTTTTTCTGCATCTTCATATTGCCTTCCCTATGGAGCACACTGTTACCTTTGAGTGGGAGCTTGATGGCAGTAGCAAAAAATCTCAAACTTTAATACTTCTCCACCAGACCACGCTTGTCAGTCTCACGGATATCTACAAGGGTTTTTGCCTTCTTCACACGCCCTTTCTGGAGTGAAAGCTACTAGGACCGATGGAAGCCTACAGGAAATCATCGCTCATTATGATATGGAGGGCAATAAAAACTACCTCATAGATATTTCTCGAAGTAAAACATATATGCTACAATGTAGTCCTCTTTGTACTGCTGATAGTCTTGATTCTAGTGCTGACGACATTGCCCAAGATGTCCGACATTTGGAGAGTTCAGTGGATAAAGAATTAGGGACACAAAACACCCATGTTCATATCTCGAGCTCCTCCTCTGAGAGTGACTTGAATGGCTCAGCAACTATTTTGCAACCAGGTGAAGGCACAAGCAATCCAAAAGGTTCAAAGCACAAGATCTCTGAAGATGAATGTATTGCTTCAGAGAGTATACTTTCGGTTCTTCGTAAGAAGGAGCAACCTTCTCTTCTGCGTTCATTGTTGGAAAAAGTTACTCGAGTCATCCAAGTCCAGGAGGTGCCAAGACATTATGATGGTGATTCCATCCTAGAGTTTCCACCAACATATGGCAAAATAGGAAATATGGATGGAATGGAGCAAAAATATGATGGTCACCTATGGACACGTCCAGTAACATCAAACATGTCTGTAAGTTGTACCGTGCGTATTAGCTATTGTGTTGGTACTTTGGAGTGCCATAGGCTCAGCTATCCTTTTTACTTGAACAATAAAAGGTATAACAACACCTTCTTTCATGGACATTTGACAAAAAAGATTGCAATTGGACTTTTGACAGAGGATGAGAAATCTAAAATAGTTTGTCACTTTTGTCGCAAAACTGCACATTGTGTGCAAGTGTGTAGATGTATTGTGTATTACGTAATGCCTCGTGACACAACTATTACAAGAATGATGCTCCACACTGGGCTGCATGAATATCCAGTTCAGCCAGGAACTTCAAGGTCAATGTTGGAGCGCGTGAAAATGTTTGTTTCTCAAGTGCTGAAAACCCAGAGAAGTGCTGGTCCTCGAAAAATACAGATGGATATTGTGAAGGATATGCTATTTTCCTCCATGATGAATCAAAATGATGAGCTACCTACAAGTATTGGGGATCATGAGCTCTGCAATTTTTTGGAGGAGTTGAGTCCTCTTGTGGAAAACCAGAGGTGAGTATTCACTCTATAACTTAATTATATTTGGAAGTATTTTTCTACATTCGGTCCTCTCTTTATTATGAAATTATGTTTTTTTAGGTTTAGACGCATTGTATCCCAGGAGAAAAGAAAATTGATGCCAGCAGGAGAGGGCTTTGATAGCATCCTTCTTATACAGAGAAGATCTCGCTATTCATTTATACAAGGTAGCCGTTTCCCAGGACAAGGTGGCCCTGATGACAAATGTTATGTCTTTAAGATGTCTTTGCGAGGACCAGCATCAGGCGTGGACTTGGTGAATCGTATGCGGTGTGACAGTGGAGGTGACTTGTCAAAGTCCTGGGTTTTGTTTGATCACACTCATCGAGTTTTTGGTTGGTCAACAATGGCTTGTCATGTTTACGACCCAAGGTGAGACTACGAACTCCAATTTTTTCATTTCTTTCATTTACCTTGAATGATAGCTGACTGAAAAAATTATCTCCAAAATCTTATAGTGTTCAAGAGCTGTTGACAATTGCCACATGCGAAATGAAGGAGGAGGATACAAAAAGCCAAGTACTATTTTGGGAAATGCTGAATAGCACAATGGAGCAATGCGGTTATGCACCCGCACACTTCTATGGGTTTATGGCTGATGAAGCAGGGTCTAATTGGTGTGCAGTTAGGACCGTTTTCAATGGGGGTCCGCACAACATTATGGAGGACAGGGAGCGAACGTGCTTATTCCATTGGAAACAAAGTTTGATGAAGCATGCTAAACAATGCGTGAAGGCAGAAAGTCGACAACACCATATTGACTTGTGTGAAGAATGGAGATTGGCAACCAATAAGGAGTCAGCTTTCTTAAAAAGTAAAGAGATTCGTGAGTGGTGGAGAAATGGACATGTTCATGAGGGAAAACTATCAGTGAGATGGATACGTGGATGAGTTGGTGGGAAGTACGAATAGCACATTGGGGCAACCTCATGTCAAGGGTGAGAAATTTTATAGAGAACTGATATGTTGTATGGATGCATTTGCATTGGAGTCAATTTTATGAATTCTTGTATGAAACCTCTTGTGTGCAGGTGGTCTTAAGCTCGGTGGATTTAGCACAAACCCCTCGAACAAACTTATCTGAAAGTGTACATGGGAGTTGGCTTGCTGGTGAAGGATACAAGGAAAAGGTTAGCTTGTATGATACGTGCATTTCAGATATGGCAAACGCTTTACTACAAAGTGCAAAGCAATATGCATATCAGATGGGGAAGCACAAAGGTGAGGGACCAAGCTTGAGCAAGTTGCTGGACAGGGTAGCAGCAAGGTCAAGACTAACACCACCACAAGTGGCTCGCATGGTCCATGAAACAGTAGCTAATACTCCTATGTATGAGGAATCAAGGCCTCTACATGGAGATAAGGAGACTATTCAACGGAAGAGGGTGAGGACAACGGAATTAGACCAATGCTCACATCGTCCAGGTTATGTCATGCAGAGCAGACATCGTCAAAACCGGGGAACAGTAAGAAGAGTAAGTTTTGGAGATAGATCTAGAACAAACAGTGCAGCAAGTCCCGCTTCAAGGGGAGGACCAAAAAGTCCAATGACTAGAGGAAACAAAGATGTCGGACATGAAGAGCCTAAACAACATTATGGCACAATGAGCGGAGGACAAATGCATGTAAAGGAAGAGGCCGTTGGACGCACAATGTGGGCCATTAGACGAACCCCATTGAACTCAAAAGTCAAATGTTTGGGAGGTATTGATGGAAGACTTAAGTGCAACTCATACATACAGGGAAGCTCTATTGGAGTTGTTGCCCCTAGCTTCTACTTAGAGCGACGACATCCTGGTCCGGGAGGGCCAAAGGCTCAAATGATGTGGTTTTGTCCTTCAGATGTTTCACACACATGGCATGTAGATCCAAACATAATATACAAGCCATCATACCCAGATATGTGGAAAGTGGATGTTGGGACCAACATAACCAGCCAAGAGGTAGATAAATTAGTAAAGGCAGGGTTCAAGTTAGATGTTACTCATGAAGAACCTTTTGTGTCGGGGGTGGGAGAAACGTCCACACAAGCAGCGGGCAACAAAGAAAGTGACAAGAGGCCACATGATGCTACACAGAATACAAAGAGATCAACCAAGTGGAGGCATTGGATTTCCAAAGAAGCAGAAAAGAGGATTGGTAGTGCCGAGGCCATGACAGCGGCAGTCCTTAATGAGAGTGCAATGCAGCCATCCCCCTACTCTATTTTTCATTTGGCATGTGAGAGTGGAGAGGACTATTTAATACACATCAAGGTACAACCTTGGTGTACATGTCCTGATTTCATGCAAAGAGAATCTAGAGGAAAGTCTTACGTTGCATGTAAGCATATCTATTTTGTCTTCTTGTGAGTTTTGGGATTACATAAGAATGAGGATATGGTAATGCATCAACCGACACTATCACCAGAGGAAGTGGACAATATACTATCACGTCCTCGAAGCAAGGATGTTTGTGCTTATACTTAAGCTTTAATCAAGCCTGTTTGTGCCTATACTTAAGCTTTAATCAAGCCTCTCATGTTTGTGCCTACTTAAGCTTTAATCAAGCCTTCCATGTTTGTGCTTACTTAAGCTTGTAAGGAAATGTGAAGTCAATCTTTTTGTAAGAAAATTTGAACCAATATTATTTTTGTCTTGCTTTGGGATGGAGTATACTGTCACGTACTCTAAAGTCTTGTAGGTAGCTTGCGACGCTATGGTAAAGGAGTTATACCAACCAGATATCTTCTTGTAAGGAAATGTGAACTCAATCTTTTTGTAAGAAAACATGAGCCAAGTGTACTTGTTTTTACTTGTGTTGAAATAAACATTGGAAGAAAGGTACATAGATAGGTATTTTTGTGTCTATATTTAAGTTTCTTGGACATAAAATGTGTGTTTATATATAGGAAGGTAGGTATGTAGGTATGTATGTATGTATGCATGCATGTATGTAGGTATATATGTAGGAAGGTAGGTAGGTAGGTAGGTAGGTAGGTAGGCACGCAGGTAGGTAGGTAGGTAGGTAGGTGTGTATGAGAATATACATGTATATATGTATGTATGTATGTGAATGAATATAGGTAGGTAGGTAGGTAGGTAGGCAGGTAGGTAGGCAGGTAGGCAGGTAGGTAGGTAGGCAGGCAGGCAGGCAGGTAGGCAGGTAGGCAGGTAGGTGTGTTTGAGAATATACATGTATATATGTATGTATGTATGTGAATGTATTTATTTCTCTTTCATAAATACTTACTATATAAAAGCTCACCAAAATGTATCATTTTTCTTACAAGCTCACATAAAACTATCTTATCTCCAAAAAGCTCGCCAAATAAAGCTCGCAAAAAAATCAAACCCATGTCAAATAAGACTAATTATATTAGTCTCAGATCTTTGTAATAAAACTTGTTCTTGTAAATATTTGGAAATAAAATAATTTCAATGTTTTACTCTCCAAAAATTAAGTGTTGTGCAAACATGAATCTTGTAATCTTAAAATTGTTTTTACAATGATGGCCAGGACGACCACCCTCCACTTTCCAATGCGCTTTACACCGATACCCAGGAGAAGAAGCTCCTGCTCAAGCAAATGCAACCTCCCTTCTTTAAAGGAGAAGGTTCAAAGGTTGAGAAGGATGCTGAAGTCTCGATTGAGGCGATGGACGATTATTTCTCTGCTGCCGGTACTGGAGTAACAAATCAGTCTATGCTTGCACGGTTTCGTCTCATTGGAGATGCTAAACTCTGGTGGAAACAGTGGTGCCATGACAAGGAAGTCATCGAGCATTCTCAAACGTGGGAAGACATCAAGCAGGCAATGAAGGAAAGATATCTTCCTCCATCCCATGAATCCATAAAGATGAATGAGTTTTTTAGTCTTAGACAGTGCAGCTTAACTCTTGAGGACTACTATTCCAAATTTATTACCCTTCGGAAGTATGCCCCAGCTATGACTACTTCCCAGCAAGTGGTTCGTTTCTGCCAAGGACTAAATGAACCCCTAGATTCCCGCCTTGAAGCAATGAGGCCAAGCACATTACAGGATGCTCTCATACGATCAAAGCCCCTTGTGAAAGAAATGAAGGCTAACAAACCGAAGAATCAAAAGAGATCTTACCCTGAGGCAAACCTTAGAGATCAACCCTACAAGAAACCTCAACAGAATTTCCCCTACTACAACAGAGGGCGACAAGGCAACTCTTTTGCCCCCCGCTCGTATGCTGCTTCTTCCAGAGAAGGCCCTCTGTGTTTTGAGTGCAATGAGCCGGGACACTTTAGAGCCAACTGTCCCAAGATGGCAACATCATTTCCCCAAGGTAACAGAGGAAATCAAGGCCGTGGAACCCCTACCCACCAAGGTGCAAGAGGTAGTGGCCGTGGTGGTAGAGGCCGCGAAGGAGCAGTTGCTAGAACTGCCTGTGTTATAAGTGAAGAACCGACCTTGGAAACGGCTGAAGAAGAGCGCACCATCGTCCATGCGACAGTAGAACACCAAGGTCCGAATAAACAATTTGGTGTAATCCAAACCCCCGCCACTCATCATGGTAAGCCATTTCAGCTTTTGATTGATTGTGGCAGTACCCATTCATTCCTTTCTCCTAGGTGCTTGCAAAAATTAAACTTGAGTCAAAAAACAACTAGAAAAATGATTGTAGAGTTAGCCAGTGGGAAAGAAGTAGTATCTCGCCACTCTATAGGAAACCTTGATTTTGAGCTGGGTAATGAGCAAAACTCATGGTCACTTTAGAGTCTTGCCACTAGGAATTTATGATGGAATCCTTGGGATGGATTGGTTAATTGCAAACAAAGCTAGCATTCATTGTAACCAGGGAAGTATCACTTTTGAAAATGAGCATGGCCAAGTAATATCTGTTCAGGGGATCACAGGAAAACCTAAGTCTAGGGTAGTCAAGGCAAAATATCTTCTCAAGGGAACACGTAAGGGTCAGCAAGTTTTCTTAGTCAAACTCAACAAAGTCATTGAACCTAGTATGGAGACAGAACCCTCTTGGCTCCAAGAATTCTCTGACATCTTCCCTGACGAGCTTACAGGGTTACCGCCTCCTCGAGAAGTCGACCATGAAATCGAGGTGATCCCTGGAGCTCAACCCGTCTCAAAAACTCTCTATAAAATGTCCCTTCCTGAAGCCATTGAACTTAAGGAGCAACTTTCCCAACTCATTGAACAAGGATTCGTACGCCCCAGTAGCTCTCCTTAGGGAGCACCTGTTCTTTTCCAAAAAAAGAAGGACGGGACTCTCCGCCTCTGCATAGATTATCGAGGGCTAAATCAAGTCACTGTCAAGAATAAGTATCCTATCTCTCGCATCGATGAACTTCTTGACAGGCTTCATGGGGCCAAAGTCTTCTCAAAAATAGATTTGAGGTCTGGTTACTATCAGATCAAAGTCAAGGAAGCAGATATACCCAAAACATCCTTCAATACCCGTTATGGCCACTATGAGTTTACTGTAATGTCATTCGGGTTAACCAATGCTCCTGCAACCTTCAACTGCCTAATGCAAGATATATTCCGTCCTTACTTGGATGAATTTGTGCTTGTTTTCTTTGATGACATCTTAATCTACTCCAAATCAATGGAAGAGCATGAGGAGCATGTGCGTAGAGTTCTGCAATTGCTGCGCAGACACAAACTCTATGCCAAGAAGAGCAAATGTACGTTCTTTACTCATCAAATTGAGTATCTTGGATTCATCGTCTCCAAAGATGGTATCTCAGCAGATCCTGCCAAGGTTAAGGATATTCTAGAATGGCCACCCCCTAAATCAGTTCGTGAAGTTCGTGGATTTTTGGGAATCACGGGTTAGTATAGGATTTTTATCAAAGATTATGCCTTGGTAGCTGCACCTTTGACGGATCTACTTAAGAAGGATTGCAAAATAGTGTGGTTGCCAATCCATCAAAATAGCTTTGATCAGCTGAAAGTCATTATTACTTCTGCCCCAGTCTTAAAGCTTCCTGATTTCTCCAAGGAATTTGAAGTGGTTACCGATGCTAGTAGTCTAGCACTTGGTGGTGTCTTAGGCCAAGAAGGAAGACCAGTCGCCTATACTTCCCGCAAGCTGAAGCAATATGAAGCAAACTATGCCACCCATGATTTAGAGCTCTTAGCAGTTGTTCATTGCCTCAAATTATGGAGACATTATCTCTTGGGAGGCAAATTCCAGCTTGTAACTAACCACAAAAGTCTAAAGTGGATCTTCACCTAGCCTAACCTCAACATGCGGCAAAGGAGATGGATTGAAATTCTATAAGAATATGATTTCGACATCAAATTCCGCCCTGGGAAGGATAATGTGGTAGCAGATGCACTTAGCCGCAAATCTTTCTTGAATGCAATTTCAATGCCAAATAATCCCATATTGGTCAAGGTGGAAGAAGTCTCATCTCATGATCCAGATTATCAGAGGATGATAAAGTTAGTAGAAGAAGGGGGACATTCAGAGAAAGAGAAGAATCTAATCAAGGGATACTCCACTCATGAAGGAACCCTCTACTTCAATCACACAGGCTATGTATCCCTAAGGATCGTGCTTTAAAGAATCTAATCCTCCATGAAGCTCATGATAGCCCTGCTGTCTGCAGGACACCCAGGTTATGCAAAAACATTAAATGCTGTAAGAAGGAGCTTTCATTGGGCAGGCTTGAAAAATGAAGTGCTTCGGTACTTGAAAAATGAAGTGCTTCGGTACTTGAAGCAATGTCTCTCATGCCAAAGGATCAAAGCTGAGGATCAAAGCTGAAAGGGTCAGGATGCCTGGAAAACTTCAACCCTTAGATATTCCCCAAATGAAGTGGGAGTGCATTAGTATGGATTTTGTCACAAGTCTCCCCACTGTTCAAGGAGGAATGACTCCATTCTAGTAGTAGTGGACTTACTTACCAAAGTAGCTCACCTTATACCAGCAAAGAAGACCTTCAAAGCTTCTGATGTTGCTCGAATATTCATCAAGGAAGTCCTCAAACTTCATGGTCTCCCAAAAAGGATAGTAAGTGATCGGGATTCTGACTTCACTTCAAAATTCTGGCAGTCTTTATTTCAAGCCCTGGGAACTCAACTTTGCTTTAGCACAGCTTACCATCCAGAGACCGAGATGGCTAGACTGAGAGAGTCAATCAAGTAATTGAAGACATTCTCAGAGCATATTGTGGACGGGAACCAAGAAGGTGGATTCAATACCTTCCTCTGGTAGAATTTGCCTACAATACATCTTATCATCAAAGCATAGGAATGTCACCATTCAAGGCACTCTATGGGCAAGAATACCCGTCTCCTCTAAATTTCTCTGATCCAACCATAAGAGTTGAGGCATCCAGGAAAATGCTCGAAGAAATGGAGGAACAAACCAAGGCAATCCAAAAGGATATTAAAGCTGCCGAAGATCGACAAAAGCTTTATGCTGACAATAAGAGGTCTGAAAGGATCTTCAAGGAAGGAGACAAAGTTCTTCTACGAGTCCGATCCAAACGAAGTTCTCTATCACTCGGGAAATATAAGAAGCTCAGCCCTAGGTATTGTTGTCCTTATACAGTTATCAAGTGTCTAGGTAAAAGTGCCTATAAACTCCAACTCCCAGCCCATATCAAAGACCATAATGTATTTCATGTAAGTTTGTTAAAACCTTATGTCCCTAGTCTCGATCATATTCTTGATGATGAACAAGTTGTAATCCCTACTCAAGGAGTCCTTGAATTACAGCCCAGTAGCATCATAGATTCTAGGGAAAGGCAACTCCAAAATAAAACTCTTGTAGAACATCTAGTTCAGTGGAAAGATTACCCTGAAGAGGATGCAACTTGGAAAGATGAAGTACACTCTTAAAGGATTATCCCCAATTCATGACGAGATGAGGACATCTCGATTTCTTTAAGGGGGGAAGGATGTAACATATCCATCTTCACTAATAAAGAAATGTCCATGTAATTTATGAGTTTTTATGGTATAAATATCAATGATTTTATTAATTGAGTCATTTCTACTTAGAATCTTCAAATTCTGAGCCCAAATTCAGAATCTGCGCGTGATTTTACCCTGATATAGGATTTTACAGCATCCAAAACGGACACCGGCGGATCAAGCCTATACGCTAATTTCAATTATTTTAGTTAAAAAACGGTGACCTTTAAACCTTAGTAAATGCACGACCGCACGTCCGATTGACGAACGGTCTGAACCCCTACGACCAGGAGAACCTCCCGGACAAAAAAAAATTTCGTCCCCCGGGGCGGTCCGGCACGCAAATCGAGGCAGGCGCCCCAAATTTGGGTACCCCGTCCCAAAATTTGGTCCGTACACACTAACTAGGGTGCCGGTACCATGGCCGCCCAAGAACCAAAGGACGACCGCCCACTGTATGGTCCACACGTACCCTTACGTGGACACCCATGCATGCGTACCACACCTTTCCCAGACAACCGACACCGTACCTTTCCCCTAGACCCATGCAGGCCACTGATCCATAGCCTTTGAATTACACCGTCCTTTCGTCCTTGCTTTGCGCAATGCCCGTACCCTCACCCCTCAGCTATATAAACCCTCGGGGTGCTCCACAGACGGCACACACTTCTGTGTAGCGTATGCCCTGTTGTATCACCATCCGTACCGCCGTCCGTCCCTGTGTAGCGTACTTGCTGCAGTACAGCCGCCCTTGCAGCCACCCCTCTCACACCCCCTCATTTGGCTCTTTTCAGATAAGCCAATTTTCCTCCCATCCCGCTCTTCCTTAGAGGCAGTGTCCTTAACTCTTCTCCCCCCCCCTCACCATGTGAAGAGACTTCCAGCAGCCCCTCCCAGCCCTCTCCACGTTTTTGCCCTTAAGAACATCTCACAATCCCCCCCCCATTTGCGTAGACTTTAATAAGGGTAATTTGCCTCAAGAAAGGGTTCGTGCGCCATATTCTTTTGCTCGTTTGCTCATACGGTGAGCAAACGAGCTCGGAATTCAGATCCGACTGAAGCGTTTCGATCAGCGAGCTCTACAAGGCGACGCCTAAGATGGCCTCATCTCGGAGACGACAAAATATTGCCTCAAGAGGAGCACGCAACAATGAGATGGGGGAAGATGCGCCCAATGCGGCTGAATGGTGTCTTTTCCTTTTAAAATGATGACATAAAAATTATATAAAGTTACGAATTATGTGATATTGTATTCAATAATCTGCGTTGAACTTGTTATCTTCATGAATTGTGAATGCTATATTTGGTAATTGCATTTGAAGTTGTTATCTCTAGAATTCAAGATTTTTTTTGGCTTCAACGCTAACTCCGTTCCGTGCTTGTGTAGCCGGGCGGCGTCGTTAGCAAAGCCCGGGAATGGCCCAAGGTATCCCTCATACCTTTGGGAGAATAAGGATCGCCGATTGAGGCGAGAGATTATGAGGCTGCCTATTTCGGAGGGCCCAGGCTAGTGCGGTAAATAAGCCCACCCTAGTGTGCAGACATCCCTCTGAGGGGCGGGAGGATCGAGCGATGGAGCTTGAGAGGGCGACAGGCCGGCTTGAGTCCTCGCTAGCGGCCGATGAGGTGTATGGTCTCGTAGAGGCTGGAAGGCCGAATTCTAGATCATCAGCAGAATAAGAATAAGAATAAGAGAGCCGGTTTGGCTTGTATGAAATTGGTTCATGTATAAACTTTTTATATAATTACATCTTGTCTTTGGTATGATTGTATTGCGTAAGAAGGCTGTTTTAACAAACCTTGTGAAAAAGGGCCTTAATTAAGGAATATGCTTATTTATGTCAAACAGTGTGGTAGGATTAATTAGAAAACAAATTGATGCATGAGTAGGGTGGAAAGTGGGAGGATGGAATGCCCTGACGGCACCATCCTATGGACGGGTGGACCCGATTAGTCGGGTAGCTTTCCAACAGATTAAGTGAAAGCCCTACGTTAGATAGTTAGGTTCCTGGGCAACTCTATTCTAGAAGACTAGGCCAGCGGCTGTGCCTTGCATAAGATGAGGAAAAAAGCGTTGTCTCTAGAAATCAAGTCTAGTAGTTGCCCAATTTATGATCAATTACTCTATGGGTGATTTGATGTTTAGAAAATCACGCTCCCCCTGCGGGATAGAGCTAGGTCATACCTATGAATCGTATCCTTGAATCTCTACAGGGTCAAGGTGTCAATGAATAGGAAATTTTTCCCAAGATAAGACTTAGTGGACTATCTTAAGTGTTTCTCCCATTTTAGAAGGGAGGAACCTTACAAGAAGGCTGATGAAGAGATTAAGGAATCCAAAGAAGATGATGAGTTACCTATCAATCTCATGACAATGCTTCATTGGATAATGATAGTGATATTATTATGGAACCCCATCTTTTGATAGAGATTTCATTAGATATGAACATTGATGAAGCAACACCTATGGATCTATTACAAGATGGGATAGATTCATGATCTTGACATTGTTTCCCTTCAAAAGTTTTCAACTATCTTTATTTTATTTTATTTTGAAACATGACTCTAAGGGTTCTAATGGATGTTTTCTTAAAACTATAATCATTTTCTATATGTATGTGACATGTATAATTCAAATTCAGCACTCAACAACTCTTTGGAATTATATGCAACAATAATAGCAGCGAAATCTCACTGCTACTATCGTTCTTAGCAATGAAATTATAGTATAGTAGAAAAATTTTATTGTTATTCTCGTGTTGCTGAGCAGTGAAATTTCCCTAGTCGCTGTTGAGTAGCAAAATATCATTGCTATGATCGCTTGAGCACTGAAATATCGCTACTGTGAGTAGCTCTATTTCACTAGTAATTCCCCAACATCGTGAAAGCCTAAACGCTGCTATGCCCTCGACGTGTTATAGTGAGGAGTAGACTTCATGAGTTTACAAAGTAGTTATAAAAAAAGTAAAGAAAGCCTCCTATTTGAATTTATTTTTCCATCCTCAAAAGTTAAAAAAAAAACCTCCTATTTGAATTGATTTTTTGATCTTTTAAACAACATCCCCAATAAATAAAAAGACTTCTAAAGAGAACTTGAAAACAACCCCACAAGTGATGTCTTCGATACCACATCATGCATACACCCACCAAGGTCTTGGATACCACTTGTTGTAGCACTTTATCATGCATACACCCAACAAGGATACCTTTTGATGAGCACACTTGTTCCAAATTTAGATGAAGTTTTTCATTATCTAAATTTAATTTTTGATGGCCATGATGTCTGTCAAAAATCAAGCTTGGCTACTACCATCGAGAATCCATAAAGGTTGTTTTATTACCCAAAGAAGAATGAGCTTGCCAACTCCTTGAATTTATAACCCTATCCCTTCACGGACCAAGAAACGAGCGAAGGTCTCTTTCCAAAATTTTCATAAAGGATTCTTTTTCTTAAGAAGGTGTCAAGATTTCAATTTTTTCCTTCACTGTGAAAGCATATTATTTTCTTTGTTCTTCAAGAAATGGGCGAACATAAAGATTACCTTTCAAGTTTCTTTCTAAAACATTTAAAAATGAAATGAAAATAGTAAGTCATTGGTCCATTACGGTAGCAATATGTCAAGAAATGAAAATTAATCCATAGACCCACTATCTACTTAGCCCATTATAATCATTTTGCTTATGAAATTTGATTTTATCCATCACCATGGTTTTACTATAAAACTACATCGGCTTTCTCAATAAACTATCAATGATTGTCTTCAAAAATAAAACTAATCAATATGCAATGTGTACCTAGGAGAACTCAACCGACGGGACTAGCTGATGATGTACACGTGTTACGCAACATCATACTTCTATGTCTTTTTATCCAAAGGCAAATTGTATGATTTTTGGAGAGGGATGATTATGAATCATTAACTGTTTGGAACATTTTGGAAGCCTCCATTTTTGAGACAATGTAAATCTTACAACCTTTAAATTAAGATTCTCGTTAAAATTAAGTTTTTCCCACATATATCAATCAAAATTGTCATTTTTTGTAACACGAATATTTGTTACACGTAATGTATATTAAATGGTTTTTTCAATAATTAGAAATGTGTAAACATTTACCCTTAAACTAAAAGTTTACTAGGATCCTTTAAAGGTTTACCAGAATCCTTCATCGTTTTTATAACATAAATGCAAAATAATAATCTTTTGTAATCTTGAAACTAATCTAGTAATGGTTGTTAATATCTCCTCGCATGACAAACAAAATAATAAAATAATGGTTGTTAGTGTCAATGGTTAAAAATATATTATAATAACATTTTTGTCTACTCATCTCGTGAGAGCAAGTCATTAAGAGAATCAAGAGTCCTCAAGAGAGTGGAGGCAAGACTCTCGAGAAAAACTCGAGTACAGTGTAATTAAACTTTCCAAAATAAAACAAACATTGGTTTTTAAGAGGTTTTAGAAATAATGTATTCAAAATTCATAAAATATTTCAAAACAGCCTTTCGTTTAGAGTTTACTAAGATGAAAGTATTTCATCCTATAGATTAAGAACCTTTTGCAAGCACGCCATGAAACTCACACAGTAATCCTTGATAATGTTGAAATTTGCAGGTGCGTCATTAACCTCCAAAGCTTCATAGGAAGCTTACCAGAGCTTACCTTTAAATTTTAGTTTCTAAAGTGTTCGGGAGATGTTCTTGTGCAGACTAGACATGATTCCTTTTCACCATGGATTGAAGAGGGAAAGCCACAAGCATTTCCTTCAGATTTCATCTAGTTACTACTTATTTTTTAAAAAATTTCCTTCAGATTTCATCCAGTTACTACTTATTTTTTTTTTAATAGAGGAGGCACTTTTCTTGCTCCTCTAAAGATAAGAGGGAAAGCCACAAGCATTTCCTTCAGATTTCATCCAGTTACTACTTTTTTTTAAAAAAATAGAGGAGGCATTTTTCTTGCTCCTCTAAAGATAAGAGGGAAAGCCACAAGCATTTCCTTCAGATTTCATCCAGTTACTACTTTTTTTTTAAAAAAAATAGAGGAGGCACTTTTCTTGCTCCTCTAAAGATAAGAGGGAAAGCCACAAGCATTTCCTTCAGATTTCATCCAGTTACTACTTTTTTTTTTAAAAAAATAGAGGAGGCACTTTTCTTGCTCCTCTAAAGATAAGAGGGAAAGCCACAAGCATTTCCTTCAGAGTCATCTAAAACCCATTACTCAAAGAAATACTTGGAGTGTCCCTCTTTGCTACTCAAAAAAATTTACCCTAAGTGATTTTTTTGAGTTGTAAAAGAGGGAGACCCCAAGTGAATTTCTTGAGTGATTGGTTTCACATGAAGGCCAAGATACCTTTAATGCCCTTTTATTTTGTACATTTTAATATTGAAGGGAGGTTGCAAATCTCAATCCTTGCCGGTGAGTAATAAAAACACTTGAAAACTTTATGTTATTACCAATAGGCTATGCTGCTTGCAATGCAGCACTATGGATGCAATGGGATTCTACAAAATTGAAGGGCATTAAAGGTACCTTCAATGACTAATAACCTACGCTACAGTGCGATCCTCCCTCAGACTTCAGAATTTACAAAATTGAAGGGCATTAAAGGTACCTTCAATGACTAATAACCTACGCTACAGTGCGATCCTCCGTCAGACTTCAGAATTTACAAAATTAGAGGGCTTACTACTCAAAAAAAATTACTTGTCCCTACCCAAGTGAATTTTTTTGAGTAAATTTTTTTGAGTAGTAAAGAGGGGTTACCCAAGTGGTTTTTTTAAGTAATGCATTTTCTTTAAGCTCTCCCTCAAACTTCAAAATTTTCAAAACTAAAGGGCATTAAAATTACCTATTTCTCTGTATATATATGAAGCCACGCTTGCACTTTCGTAGCTACTCTGATCTGTCTTTCTCTCTCTCTCTCTCCACGCTTCCACTTTCGTAGCGTACGTGAGAGAGAGAACTTTCCTCCTCTTTCGAGACAAGTCGATCTGTGTATATATGTATGTAATATGATCCTGTCGCCTGAGAGAACTTTCTTCCTCTTTCCAGGTATTACACTTGTTCACAAGTCCTGCACATAGTTTGCTAGTGTATATAGATTAACGTCCTTTAAAAGTGGATAAGAGTTTGCTAATGTCATTACTCTCCAAGGGGCCATCTCATTGAGAGAGAGAGACCCTATGGTCGAAGTTGCCTATACTTTGTAGATCAGCTTTGCAAGGTGATCACCAGGGCAAAAATGTTGCCCTACCGCCAAGAAGCTTCGTGCGACGCTGTGGAGCGACGAGCGGGAGGAAAACCAACCCTGGACGAGGCTATCAAACGCAGCCAAGATTTCCTTCTTGCTCAGCAGTTTCCCGAAGGCTACTGGTGGGCAGCCCTAGAGTCTAATGTAACATTCACTGCTGAAACAGTGCTTCTGTACAAGATACTCGGCATTGATGGGCAATATCCAATGCAGAAGATGCTCAACTACTTAAGGCAGACCCAGTGCAGCCATGGTGGATGGGAGGTTTTCTATGGAGATGGTGGTAAGCTGGACATGACTGTAGAGGCCTACATGGCATTGTGTTTACTGGGCACCCCAAAAACTGATCCATGCATGCAGAAGGCCTGCGAGTTCATTCTGAGCAAAGGGGGTATATCCAAAACACGCATTCTCACCAAGATTTGTCTAGCCATGCTTGGTTGCTACAGTTGGGGTGGTATACCTTCTATCCCACCTTGGCTTATGCTCTTTCCCAGCTGGTTTTGCACCAGCATCTATGAGATGTCTAGCTGGGCGAGGAGCACTCTAATTCCTCTCATTGTGATCTGTGACAAGAAGCCCGTGTTCCCAGTGAGCCCAGTCGTGAGCTTTGATGAGCTTTATGCAGAGGGGAGGAAGGATGCCGCCCGCGTGACTCGCCGCTTCGAAGGAAAGTGGTCAGATTTCTTTATTGTTTGTGATCATTTGCTTAAGCTAGCAGAGAGGTTCAACATAGTGCCATGCAGGGAGAGGGGGCTGAAAGAGGCTATAAAGTGGGTGATTGAAAGGCAAGAGGAGAATGGCGACTGGGGAGGCATCTTCCCTCCTCTGCTCTTTTCCATTCTGTGCATGAAGGTATCTGCAGGCCATGGTGTATCGGATCCTATTATTCAACGGGGGCTGAGAGCTTTGGGAGATCTCTCGGTAGAGACAGAGGATGTGTGTTGGGTGCACCCGTGTGTGTCGCCTGTGTGGGACACAGCGCTTGTCGTGAGAGCATTGGTAGAGTCGGGT
The DNA here is from genome assembly GCF_041138505.1 of Cibotium barometz. Lineage (NCBI taxonomy): Eukaryota > Viridiplantae > Streptophyta > Polypodiopsida > Cyatheales > Cibotiaceae > Cibotium > Cibotium barometz. The sequence continues at coordinate 29,232,786 of NC_141109.1, forward strand.
GTTGTACGTGATCATCCGGCTCTGCAACGAGCCGGACAATGGCTTCTACGCAAGCAAACCACATACCCCGGAGATTGGTCTGTGAAGAACAAGTGCAACCACACCGGCGCCTGGTCCTTCGAGTTTAACAACAAATGGTACCCTGATGTAGATGATACTGCTGTGGTCGTCATCGCCCTGGAGGCTATCAGGCTCCCCAACGAGCCGTCGAAGCATGGAGCCATAGCCAGAGCTGTCAACTGGATCTCATCCATGCAATGCAAAGCCGGTGGGTGGGCAGCTTTTGACAAGGACAATAACCAGAATTGGCTCAATTCAACCCCCTTTGGTGACCTGAAAGCCTTGATAGACCCCAACACATCCGATGTCACTGCTAGAGTCTTAGAGATGGTGGGCAGGCTCAGAAGAATGCAGGAATATACCGCAATAGGCAGTAATCATGGCCTCGTGTTGCCCCGTCCAGGGTCGATCAGCAGAGCCCTCACGTACCTCAGAAAAGAGCAAGAGAAAGAGGGATGCTGGTATGGGAGATGGGGAGTTAATTACATCTACGGCACGTCCGGCGTGCTGACTGCATTAGCCTTACTGGCACCCAGAACGCACCAGGGCGAGATTGCACGGGGCGCCAGATGGCTAGTTCAAGTGCAAAACAAGGGCCAGAGTATGGGCGATGGAGGGTGGGGAGAGACGTGCTACAGCTACAGCGATCCGTCTCTCAAAGGCCAGGGAGAGAGCACTCCTTCACAAACTGCATGGGCGCTCATGGGATTATTGGCTGCAGGAGATGCGTTGGGCAAATATGAGATGAGCTCCATCGAAGCTGGGATACAGTACCTCCTGGCAACACAGCGAGACGATGGCTCTTGGCGTGACGTCCACTACACCGGAACAGGCTTTCCGATGCATTTATATCTCAAATACCACCTCTACGCCCAACATTTCACCCTCTTGGCGTTGGGACGCTACCGCTCTTGTCTACGAGATATAAAGCCCACTGCCGCAAACTAATAATCATGTTGCCGTGTTTTGTAAATTTGTTTGCTTTTTCGTCCTGTTTATATCTAGATATTATAATATGGGTAATAACAATATTTTAAAGATTAAATAAAAATTTAGGACAACTCTGTCAAAAAAAAAAAACGACAAAGTAGATGCAACAAGATCACTACCGTGAATATATTCCACTGAAGAATAAGCATAAAAAGAAATGGGTTCAGCATATTGAAAAGCTTAGCTGATACAATCAATAGATTTATCCCATCCCACCTCCTCCTAAAGATTTTGAACCTTTGCACCTTTGCATCTAAAGCTAACAGAAGACTGGACGTACTATTGGCTCCCAATCAATGGTTCGACAGAATCTGGTTTAAAATCTTTTTTGGAAAAAAAGAGCATGCTCATTCTCTATTCGTAATATGGACAAAGGCATTTGGTCTCTTAGCATTGGGGATAGAAAATGTAAAGATGTAATTTTGGTTTGGAGGATGTATTCCACTTGTTTATTAACTACCGAAAAAACAAAGCTATATAGGACTTAATGCATTTGCTCATTATGCATGTGCACAATTATGCATTGAACTAGAAAGTCTCATTAAATATGTGGAATTTGGATCAGCAAGAACCAATATGTTTTTTCAAACCCTTCGTACTTGTTGCATTATGAATGACACTTGCAGATGATTAGGTTACAATAACATAGCATGCATAAAATAAAACTTCTTGTAGGATTCTTCAACCTCTATGTAACCAGTGCATCTATTAAGAATCTTGAGTTTCAGCACAGTCACTAGAGAAGTTCAACTTCAATCTCTATGTTTACAACCACAGTGCATCTATCAAGATCCTTGAGTTTCAGCACAGTCATTAGAGAAGTTCAACTTCAATCTCTATGTTTACAACCAGTGCATCTATCAAGATTCTTGAGTTGCAATGGTCACTAAGAAGTTGAATTTCAATGTTACAAGCTGGCCATGAAGATCAAACATCGTGAAGATGAACTGCACCAACACATTATTGTCCCCATGTAAGAAGAAGAATATCTCAATGTCGTTCAAGATGTTGGTATTGGTGTTTACCTAAGCTCTTGGATTCAACCACCTCTACTGTCATCTCTACTGTTAGCTCAATTTCTCTAGTGACTGTGTTTAGTCATGAGTCTCTATCAAACTCTAACTCAGTCATCATTTAGTCATCCACTTTTTATATGTTGCTCGGCATCACCTCTTTTTATAGCTTCTTGTGAAATTTTATTCTATTTTTTCTCCTTTCAAAAAAAAGGGGAGCACAAAATTTGAAGGTAGAACCATCAAAATTATAATAAGATAATAAACTATGCTTATATTTAATACAACTTCTTTTTGTTTAATGTATGAGATGTAACATCACAAGATTTCAATATGCATTCTTACTACTACATATTCTTTATAAATTGAAACATATCAATAATTATTAAAATATTAATATTAATATTTGTTACTATTAATTACTAATGTTAATTATTTTCTTTATAATATACTCTAATCGTGTTATTACTATATATGATGTGGTATAGATGGCACATCAACATACAACAATAACCAAATGGCTATTATGTCACTACAACAGAATGAGGGTTTAGCAACGCTTTTATAACTAGAAGAAGGGTGCGGAGATGTCAGGCCTATATTGCTACTAAACACGCTGCCATTTTGGCTGCACGGGTTCGCTGCTCAGCAGCAAAACTAGCAATGCTTTTTCGCTATTGAGCAGCATAATTTTGCTTTTTCACTGCTTAGTACCAAAAAAGCGCTGCTAGTTTCGCTGCTAAGTATTAAGAAACTAAGGTTAAGTAGAAGGGTGAGAGAAGGGTGTGAGTGTGAATGGACTTGAGGTCCACTTGTTCACCTATTTAAAGGTGAGGCCATGAGGCATTTTGTATGAGAGCAAGGCCTAGTTGTATGTATAAGCAACTTAATAAGCAAGATATTATTCTTGTATTTTGTGAGTCCCTCTCCTCCACACACTTGATCTAGCATGAGCACCACGTTTTCTCATCATGGTATCTAGAGCCTAGGTGATTTGAACCATTTGTGGTGTAGATTAGGTCAAAAATATCCACTTTTTTCCTTATCCTTCTTGTGTGGAGCTCAACCCTCTCATGGTGGAGGCCTTCCACAAGCTTGTAGAGGGCATATCTCTCTGAGATTTCAACTAGGGAAGTATAGAGGACACCTGGGCGCATCAAACCGTACGACTAATTGCAAGGGATGGTGCTTCTCCGCGACGGCATTGCGACTGCAATAGCCCGGCGTTAATTTCCAGCAGCGCAGCAGTCCGTACAAGCATTCGCCGCCTGTGAGTGATAATTTGCCAAAGTGTTTAAGGGCTTTTGAAGCTTACTCCATGCCCTATCTACAGCTCAAATTTGAGAGCATTTCATCCACTGTAGTGCCGGCTGGAAGCAAAAGACCAAGCGCCATTTTTTCTACTCACTCAAGCTTCCATTAAAGCTTGATTTTTGGAGGTTTTTCTTGCTCAATCATCTCCTCCCTTGCTCTAATCACTCAAGTTGTGGTGTGAATGTTTGTTGCTGAGTTCTCTCTTGATTTTGAAGAGCTCTCATCCACATGAGGTAGCCATAAGCCTCATGCCCGTCAAGCTTCAACATCAACACCAATTTTTATGCTTTCAAAGTGATTAAAGTGTGCTTCTAAGCACTAATTATGTTGTTTAACACTAATCACTCTGTTAATCCAACAAAGGGAGGTTATCTTAAAGTGTTTTTAAACACTCATAGTGTTATTAAACACTAATGGTGAGTTAATCACCAAAATAAGTGTCATTTGACACTAAAAATATACTTTTTAGCACTAATTGTGTTTTATACACACTAATGGTGATATTAATCATCAACTAAAGTGTTGCTAAACACTAAGGTGGTCTTAATCATCAAAGGAGGAGGTAATCTACATTACGGAGGCTCTTCTTCATCAACATGGAGGCCGGGCACACACCATAAGTGCTACATTTCAAGCCTTCATCGACAAACTTCTTCTTCCAAAGAAATGGTGCAACCATGAACCAATTGTTTTCATCTCATAAGCTAAAGAGGTGGAAGAATTCTGGTTTTTCATCATCAAACTCAGATTTTTGAGTGGTTTTAAACTTGAACACATGTACACTAAGTGTTCATTTACAATGTTATTGTATATTACCCTTGAGGCCCTTGTTTGTAAGATCTAAAACCAAACCATTTAAGCAAGGGTGGCAGCCTTGTCATGATCATTGTGTGAGAATGGTCAAGGTGGAAAGCGTATGGTGGAAGCAATGGCATGTGTCTCCTAAGCATGTCATCTACAAGAAGTCAAGCAAACACAAAGAGTGGGGTGCACCATCATCGAGGTGTACATCTTCATCGACAACAATAAAGACTTAGATGGCATCAATGTAATAGCCTCTAAGGCTCTAGGAACACTTTTGTAAATCCTAGATAACCACACCTATATTCAAGCCTTGTACGCCTAATGTTATAAAGACATCTTATGTCCAATACCACCTATACCATCCTTCCATAGTTGGTATTGAGGGGGGGTATTAAGAGACTAAGGTTGAGTAGAAGGGTGAGAGAAGGGTGTGAGTATGAAAGGACTTGAGGTCCACTTGTTCACCTATTTAAAGGTGAGGCCATGAGGCATTTTGTATGAGAGCAAGCCCTAGTTGTATGTATAAGCAACTTAATAAGCAAGATATTATTCTTGTATTTTGTGAGTCCCTCTCCTCCACACACTTGATCTAGCATGAGCACCACGTTTTCTCATCACTAAGCAGTGAATGTACTATAGAATAAAAAAAAGCCAGGGCAATGGGGAGTCTGCACAGAACTCCCCAGTCTGCTGGCTCAACTCTTTTTTTCTAATGTAGACACAGTAAAACTAGCATAACTTCACATCATCATGGACAAGTGTAATGTAAAACTTACAAATACCAAAAACAAAAGACATTTGCAAACCATGATTTTAGGAATGTTAAAATTCAATTACAATAGTTAGCGAATTACATAGGTGTATGTTTCCAAAAAACTCATATACAAGATAAAGCATAATAGAAACTTATGGAGCTAGGGGATATCTAGATTCTCATGCTGTGAGATTGGTATTGTTCCTTGTGGCTCCAGTCCCTTTGCTTCTCACATTTCCATTGCTATTTTCCATTGCTATTGGTAGCTACGTTTGCACTATCGTATCGAGTTATATGATCCTAAAACATGTTGAGAGCTTTGATAGCCCAAGCTCATCTACATCTTCATCTATGGCAGTACATCATGAGCTTGAGAGGGGCTGTTGTTGAGATTCAAGCTCGATGTCAGTGTGTGCCAGCTGTGCTATGTGCTGCTGGTATGTTAGGTAGTAGCATGTGTGAGACATAAATGACCGCGTTGGTCATAGTGTGTGGACATTAGCTAGGGTTAGTTGTGTGTGGACATTAGCTAGGGTTAGCTGTGTGTGGACACAACACATAGTGTGAGTTGTGTATTATGGATTATGGCTTTATGCATTGTGTGAGAAGGGAGATGGCTTCCCTCTATGGTTAGGGTTTGCAATATACATTAGGGTTTGCTCCTATGTGTGTGTCTCCTCTCCTTCTACCTGTTTTTCGTCATGGTATCAGAGCTTGGTGCTCTCTATTAGGGTTTATGAGTGAGTGAGAGAAGAGGAAGAAGAACCTGTGAAGCTTGCCATTGATGCTGTGAAGCTTGGAGCACACCGATTTCTATCAGATCTGAGAGCTTGGCCTACCAAGTAAGGACTACTAAACACTCCTGAGCGGATTGCAGGTGATTCAAGTACAAACAAGGCAAATTAGGGTTGCCCAAAGGAAAAGAAAATTCTGGTTTTTTGCAAGCTTTCCATTGGAGCTTGGAAGCGGTGATGTATTGTGAAAAAGGATGCAAATCTAGCAAAGAAACATGTATGTGACAAGGATGAATGTATTGGAAACTCATGTGCAAGCCCTACACTGAATTTGGAGCAAATAGCATTTGAGTGATTGAAAATTACTGTTTTTGAAGCTCTCACAAAACAGAGAAAAAGAGTCACTTGGTGGATGAAATTAGAGCTAGTTTTTGGCAAAAAATACACAATTGATGGGTTGTACACATGCCTTGGAGTGTTAGGCAACTACACATGGTCTCAATTACCACAACAATCATCCCAAATCCCCTCAACAACAGGCGGCGCAGCTTCTACAGAGAATTAGAGCACTTTTTCACATACTTTTGATAATTGGAGGCCAAATTCCACTTGTGTGGTTGATTAAATCCAAACTTTGCTTAGCAATTGGGTAATACACAAACTCAAGGAGGTTGCTACATGATTGGTTGGAGCAAATATGATCTATGGAGCTAGAAATGAGCTGATTAAAGAGGCTGTCTACTGTGATTAGTGAAACAGAGTGTGATTAATGGACTAATTACTCTCTCATCTTAAATAATTGCTCTAATTCCTTTTATGTGGAGTTAGTGGACATCATTGCTAAGCTAATGAATGCCTGGTCTCTCAATTTCGTCAAGCATTGAAGAAATTAGAGCAATTCTACTACTGGTTTTACTGGTTTTTCTCAAAACAGAGAAGGGCGTTTGACAAAATTGGTATGTACACACCTTGGTTGGTGTTTAGGTGTCAATGCAAGTTATCCACACTTGATTGAACCACTACATTTCAATTTGAAGCCTTGGAAAGCGCGCCAAAATAGGGTACCTTGGATTGTGTATGCCAGTTCATTTTGGATGCAATCAATTTGATTTTCTACATCAAAAGTGAAGTTGTTGAGTACTTTGGAGTATCTGGAACATTCATTAGAAAGTGGTTGAGCTGAGGAAGGTTCGTTTACAGATTTGGACGTGTGCAAAAGGTGCATTTGCATTGAGAAAATATGTCAGACAACCTAGTACAAATTGTGGGTGAAAAATTGGATAGGAAGAACTTCCAAGCATGGAAGTACAGGATTAAAAGTTTTCTGAAGGGAAAAGGTTTTTGGAATCTTATTAGAGGTGTGGAGCTAGAGCCGGAACTACCTCGACAACCTACACAGCAAAAACAGGTTATAGCTCATAAGCAATGGTCAAAAAGAGCATACAAAGTTTTGCATTATCTTTCTATATGTATCTCAGATGCTATACTCATACATATACATGATGCTGAGAATCCCAAGGATGCATGGGATACATTGGTAAAGCTGTTTGATACAGACACTAGTGCTCGCAAGTCTCAGTTGAGACTACAAATTCATAATGTGAAACGGAAAGGAAGGAGCATCCATGATTATGTACAAGAGATAAAGAAGTATGCAGATGCATTGGCAACAATCAATGCCCCCATGCCTGGTGATGATTTGGTAGACATTACCTTGCGTGGTCTTGGCAAGGAGTATAAGTCTTTTGATACATCCATCTCGGTTTGTAGTATAGGTTTACTAGATTTTGATGAGTTGGTTTCACTCTTGCTTGTTGACGAAATCAAACTGAGTGACTCCTTTCATAATGCATCTAGTAGCCATGATGATAATGGCACAAATCAAGCTTTCTATTCACAAAGAGGATTTAGAGGCAGGGGGAGATTTGCATCATGTGGCCGTGGTAATGGTCATGGATGGCAGGACAGGTCACCACAACAGAATTTTCAGCCTACATATGGTGCTAGAGGTGGTCGTGGATATACACCTCAGAGAGGCAGAGGTAATCCTCGTGGTAGAGGATGTTGGCAAGGCCAACAAACATCTATGCAAAATGTGGAATGCCATTACTGTGGAAAATTTGGTCATATGGCACGTGATTATTTTCGCAAACAAAATGATTTGGGAGGGGGTAGAGCACAACATGGTGGACATTATGCACAACATGGTGGAAATTATGCATCAAGTAGTAATGATGGCAACGCAAATCACTTGTTTGCCATGAAACATGTTGTGGGATCTATGATGACAAATGCTAAAAGTGATGACACTTGGTGTATGGACTCTGGAGCATCAAACCATATGACTTGTCATGGCAAATGGTTTGAGCATATGAAGCCTATGGATGTGAAAGGCTATGTGGAGACAAGAGATGATACCCAACATGCCATTACACATGTTGGAAGTGTACCATTGGTTATGCACAATGGTGAAACAAAGTCTATAGGGCAGATGTTTTGTATGTGCCTTCTATTACAAAAAGTTTTACCTCAGTTGGTCAAATGGTGGAAAAGGGTTCACAGGTTCGTTTCAACGAGCATGGTTGCTTCGTTGAGGATTTCAAAAATGGATGTAGAGTCATTGCCAAAAGACAAGAAAGAAGGCAAGTTATTTAAGTTGGATGCTAGGATTCCTGAGTTGAAATCAGCCATGTTCTCTAAAAGCCAAAATGTGGTACAGGACATTGACATGTGGCATAAAAGGATTGGACATGTGAACATACAAAGGTTAAAGAACATGCAGGCAAGAGGCATTGTTAGTGGGCTGCCTAGATTCAAGTATGATGGGAATATGCATGTTTGTGATGCCTGTCAGTTTGAAAAGCAGGCGAGGTTGCCATTTCCTAGAGAAGGCAACATGAGTAGCAGGCCACTTGAGATAGTTCATAGCGATGTATGGGGTCCTGCACAAAACCCATCCATTAAAGGTAGTTTATATTATGTGACATTCATTGATGATTTCAGCGATTTCAGCAGAATGACTTGGATTTACTTTCTCAGAGAGAAAAGCAAAGTGCTGGGAAAGTTTATGGATTTAAAAGCTTTTATAGAGAAGCAATATGGCTGTTGGATAAAATGTTTGAGGATAGATGGAGGTGGTGAATACACCTCACATGCTTTTGAGCATTTCTTGAGAAAGCATGGCATAAGAAGGCAGTTAACTTGCAGGTATACACCCTCAGCAAAATGGTGTTACTGAGAGGAAGAATAGAATCATTTGTGAAGTGGCTAGGGCGATGCTCAATGAAAAGAGCATGCTAGATTATTATTGGGCAGAAGCATGTGCCACTGCAGTGTATATACTTAATAAGACACCCACAGCAACCATACATGGAAGTACGCTACAAATGCGGCTTACAGGTTTTAGGCTAGACATTGGACACCTCAAAGTGTTTGGTTACATAGCTTATGTACATGTGCCTGACGAGAGAAGGAGGAAGTTGGATCCTAAGGCAGAAAAGTGTGTGTTTGTTGGATATGCACAGGATCGCAAGGCATATAAATGTTATAATCCACAAACTAGGCAAGTGGTTATCTCACGAGATCTTGTGTTTGATGAACTTGCTAGTTGGTACAAAGCAAAGGATGAGGGTGTCATTGATTCCCTTGATGCTGATGTGCATGTGAACTTGCCACAAGCAAGTTCTATTTCTATGTCTGGGCAAGCAGAGTCTGAGAGTAGCATTGTACGTCCATGGTCAGGACGCTTGAGACATGAGAGTGTGAGCACTGGGAGTAGTGCTGTGGATAAAGGGAAAAAGAAATTTGAAGGAATTGGTATTATAGGTTATGAGTCCTCAAGTTCAAAGAGTTTGGATGAGGAACTTGGCATACCCATTTTACGCACACTTGGTGCAAGGCAGGATAGATATGTGCCTCCACATGCTAGAGTGACAGGTGTTCAGAGTGATCCGCATGCATTGCGGAGATCCCAAAGGGTCAGGTATCCAGTTTTGACAGGTTGACATATCGTGATTTTGCTATGCATTACGCATATATGACCTCTTTGGTGAAGCATGTGAAACCTACATGCTATACAGAAGCTATTTGGAAAGCATGTATGGGAGAAGGCAATGGATGTTGAGATGAACGCATTGGTTCATAATGAAACATGAGATTTCCACAAGACAAGAATGTTATTGGTTGCAAATGGGTTTACAAAGTGAAATGCAACTCAGATGGTTCCATTGAACGCCATAAAGCGAGATTGGTAGCTAAGGGTTATGCACAAACCCAAGGCTTGGACTATGATGAAACATTTAGTCCAGTGGCAAAGATGGGAACAGTGAGAGTAGTCATTGCTATGGCTGCAGCAAATGGTTGGAAAATGCATCAAATGGATGTGAAAAATGCATTTCTAAATGGTGATCTACAAGAAGAAGTTTATATGGAACAGCCAGAAGGATATGTACACCCAAGGTATCCTACTCATGTATGCAGATTAAAGAAAGCATTATACGGTGTGAAGCAAGCACCTCGTGCTTGGAGTGATAAGATGAGTAGATATCTTATCTCCCTTGGACTTCAGGTTTCTACAGCAGATTCTTCACTTTATGTGAAGAAAATAGATCATGGGATTGTCTTACTTGTCATCTATGTGAATGACTTGATTGTCACAGTAAAGGCTATGCATGTGCTTAGAGAATTAAGGATAATGCATAGTCTTAATGCTTAAAGCCTATACATATGCTTAGAGCATTAAGGATAATGAATAGTCTTAATGCTTAAAGCCTATGCATATGCTTAGAGAAATAAAGATAATGCATTAAGGATAATTCATAATGCATAGTCTTAATGCTTAAAGCCTATGCAAATGCTTATGCATAAGCTTAAAGCCTATACATAAGCTTAAAGCTTAAAGACTGTGCATAGGCTTAAGCCTCAGAGTTGTATGCATAAGGCATCATGAAAAAGCCTTATGCATGTAGCCATAATGCATGTTACGTAAAGATTCGTACATTAAGGCTTAAGCCTTTTGTGATGAAAAACAATACTCCCAAGAACCCGGGGGTGCACCATAAACAAGTAAAGAAATAAACTATGAAAGACAAGTACTCTTACCTTAAGAAAAATATAAGAAGGCAATGTGCTACGAAGCTCAACTTATGACAATCTACAAGCATAAGAAAATATATATGTTAATAATATTTATGCATAAAGCATTATGTATATGGCTTATGCATTAAGCCTCAAAGATTTATGCATAAAGCCTCTATTCATAAGGGATTCATTTATAAGGATTAAGCCTTACGCAATAAGTCTCTATGCATAGGCTTATACATAAGGCATCATGCAATAAGCCCTTATGCATGAAGGCTTTATGCATAATGCCATAATGCATGTTGCGTAAGGATTCATGCATGAAGCCCTTATGAATGACGCCCTTATGCTTAAGTATCTAGGCTTAAACATTATTCTTAAGCCTTAATAATGCTTAATCCTCAAAGCTTTATGGATAGGCTTAATGCAATCAGGCTTAAACATTATGATTAAGCTTATATGTATATAGGCTTAAGCATTATTCTTAAGCCTTACGCATCGAGTCTTAATGCTTAAGCCTTAAATCTTTATGCATAAGGAATCATGCAAAAAGCCTTATGCATAAAGGCTTCATCCATGAAGCCATAATGCATGTTACATAAATCTTCATGAATTATGGCTTAAGCCTTGTGTAATGAAAGAAAAAACTCCCAAGAATCCAGGGGTGCACCATAAGCAAGTAAAGACAAGTACTCTTACCTTGAGAAGAAGATAAGTAGGCAATGCATTACGAAGTTTAGCTAATTATGTTTCAAGGTAAATCTACAAGCATAAGAAAATATATATGTTAATAAGCTTTATGCGTAAAACTTTGAGGATATATATGTTAATAGGCTTCATGCATAAAGCTTTATGTATATGGCTTATGTATTAAGCCTTATGCATAGATGATTGATACTTAGGCCGTAAATATTTATGCGTAGAGGCTTTATGCATAAAGCATCTATGTATAAGACCTTTATGTAGAAGGCTTAAGCCTTATGAATAAGGCCTTAATCCATGAAGCCTTATGCAATAAGCCTCCATGCATAGGCTTATGCATAAAATATAATGCAATAAGCCCTTATGCATAAAGGCTTCATGCATCAAGCTATGATGCATGTTGCATAAGCCTTCATGCATTGATCCCATATTCATAAGGTATTAAGCCCTTATGCTTAAGTCTCTATGCATAAGGCTTAAACATTATGCTTACGCCTTATGCATAGAGACAGAATGCTTAAGCCTCGAAGATTTATGCATAGGTCTAATGCAATAAGACACTTAAATATTATTCTTAAGCCTTATGCATAGAGGCTTAATGCTTAATCCTCAAACCTTTATGCATAAGACCTCATACAAAAATCCTTATGCTGCATAAAGGCTTCATCCATGAAGCCATAATGCATGTTACAAAAGTCTTCATGCATTAAGGCCTTATGCATAAGTCTTAAGCCTCAAAGCTTAAAGCCCTTATGATTAAGCCTCTATGCATAAGGCTTCATACATAAAGCTATAATGCATAAAGACTTCATGCATAAAGGCTTCATGAGCTTTATGCAAAGATGCTTTTTGTATAAGCTTTAAAAAATTATTACATGCATAATAATAAAAATTCTCCCAAGCACCCCAGGGTGAACCATAAACAAGTAAAGAAAGGGTTGAATACAAGTTTCAATCTACACATAGAAGCACAAAAATAAACAAATTAGAGCTATGCATAAACAAACAAGTGAAGACAAGTGATAAGACTAAGAAAAATAAGAAGACAAGAATCAAGACCTAAGTATGCACATAGAAATGCACATAGAAACTAAAACAAAGGGGAGAGAATAGAGAATATAAACCCTTACCTTCACCTTCACCAATGAAACTATGAAAGCACATAGATGAAGAATGAGAGCATGAGTTTCGAGGTGGTTTAGGTATAGAACATGAAGGGAGGAGAGAAAACGCATTCAACGCAAGTTTTTGAGAGAACAAAGAAAGGACGCACATCGAGCAAGAGAGTTAAATTTTTTCCAGAATGTGGCTATAGCCACGTACATAGCTATGTGTGGCTATAGCCACACTTATAGCCATGTACTGGGGAAAAAAATCCTTCTATATGTATCTACCACTCTCTCACTTCGTCGAGCAGCTATACCATCATCCTCTTGTAGTGTAGGTGAGTGTGTATATGACACCTCACAAAAGTCTTCAAAGCACAATGAAAACAACTCAAATTGGAGACCTTCACTAGAGAGGAAAAATCCTTAACCACTAGGCCAAGTGGACTTGACATTAAGCATACATCTCTATTTTTATGATACACCATAATAAATAGGGGGTATAGCTGCATTTCTATACCGTGAAGAAATCAAAGGATCCAAAGAGAAAGAAAATCACGTTTCACGGTTATAAAGGCAATTGACAACATGGCTAGGCTCACGGCTAGGCCATGTTATAGCCATGTTGGAGGGTGGGATATATGATAATATAAGTTAGTCTTGGTGACAAGAGAATGCATGGTGGGTCTCATGCCATGCTATAAGCTATTTATTGGCTATCCTTTACACTTTGCTTAGGATCTAGTGTTACAGGTATATATTTTATCATATTTTTAATGAATTAATAATCGAAGAAAAATATGCTTGATTTAATGTGTGTAGGAATCGGCTTAATGGAATGTGCAAATGTGACAAGATCATTATATGTAAAAATGTGCATAAAGTTATTTTATGTAACAAGGCCCACTAGCAATTATATTCGGGCAAAGGTTTTTATATGTAAAAACCTTAGGGATTTTGATATGATTATAAATATATTAAAGCAATATCCCAAAGTGGAAAAAGCAAGCCCAATTTGTACGCTCATCTATTCTTAGCTCCTTGGGCTTATTTTATGAATAAAATTCTCTAAATACTCATGTAGTGGAAGTGGAGCTACATGACATGGGGGGAGAGATTGCACCCAATCTTGTCTTGATGGTGATATTATTCTATTTATTTTGCCTTGTGTTATGAATATTATGTGATTTTAAGTTAATTCAAGTCTTTGTTTTAATTTTTGATATATTCTATGAGTTTTTAATTATTTCTTCAAGAAGTATAAAAGGGTCCTGTGAGAGTTGTATCAAAGCTTTGGTGTAATTTAATCTTCTTAAAGGAGGTAAAAGACGTGGGACAAGGAAGTGAAAGAGACAAAGGAACAGGTGATTTTAATTCAAATTGAAGAAGAACAAGTTTATGGATTTATGTTATGTATGGTTAAGTTTATGGATTTCTGTTATGTATGGTTGAAAGAAGGCTTGTTTTTAACCATTGGATAACCAATCTTCATCAATCTATTGCCCAAAGGGTAAAGCTAGGTAGAAAAACCATTAGTGGGTTTCTCAAAACCACAAAACCACCTTCCTCAACACTAATCCTCTTCAAAATCCATCCGTACAGATCAAATCAGCAAATTGAGGAGGTCAAATCTGCGATCTCAAAATTGCTAAACCCAATAGCTGCTCAATTTGTATAATGGAGGGTTAATATAAATCCTACAACTCAAGGATTTTAGAACTAACCTCCCATGAAGAAATAGCACACTGTGCCGATTTCAAGGAAAAGGGAAAAGTAAAATTCATATATATATATATAATTATATATAATTATATAATTATATAATTATTTACTTATTTTCTTCTTCACTCCTCTCCTTTGATGAAGACCGGGTTATCACCTCCAAGGGAAAAAAAATTTATCACTTCCTTTGATGAAGACCGGGTTATCACCTCCAAGGGAAAAAAAATTTATCTCAAAATCATCCACGGGCGTTTCAGAGAGGAAGGGGGATGTTTATGCCGATTTGCGCTAATTGCCCCATAAAAGCTTTATAAGCTTTTGCTAATAAAGCTATGCTAGTAATTTAGATATAAGATTTGTTAAGCTTTGATAATCTTTATACAATAAGCTTTAAATATATATATATATATATATATATATACCTTATCCCATCTACCCTCTCTCTTTTTAGCACATTCTTGTGACCAAAAATTCAAGGAGAGAAACTTCATAAGTTCTCTTAGAGAAGAGAGAAACCCTATAGCTTTTTTTAAAGCAAGTTTTCACAATCAAACTTGCCAAAAGACCTTAAATTGTTTTATAAAACCTATCCTCATCAGTTCAAAAAAGAAAAACTTTTCGAGAGAATTCATCACTCCCCACAAAAGACAACAATTCAGAAAAGCTCTCTTTTCTTTTTCAGATATTGGAAGCCTCTTGTTGTTAAATTTTTTAGCATCAAAGAACTGTTGGTTTTGCAAAATTCTTGGAGGACGGTATCTAGCCCACTATTAGATGACAAATTCAAGAACTAGTATAACGTTTTCATTTACTTGCACTATTAAATTGCAATGGCTACCTTACCCACACCACCCAAGGTACAAGAGAAAATCTTAGCACTTCAAAGAACAAATTGCTAGTGAAGGAGAACTCCGACGCAAATTAGAGCGTCAAGTCAAACGTGCCAAACACTAACGTGATTCTTTCGACTTCGATGAGGATCATGTTAGACGCAGTGTTAAAGCTACCTTTGGTGCTCAAAACTCTAGGAAAGACTCATGAATCAGCCGTCGAAAGGCATCCACTTTCAGAAATTATGATGGCAAGAAGGATGCACGAGTTCTTATTGCATGGATTAGCCAACTTGATGATTATTTCTCTGGCGAAAAGTTCTCAAAAAATGATAAAATTAAATGTGCTTGTAATCACTTAATCAAAAATGCTGCCTTATGGTGGAATGTGATCTAACAAGGTGAACATAGACCTTCAACATGGAAAAAGTTCTAAAAACTCTTAAAGAAACATTTCCTACCTTCACAATACAAAGCTAAGACTCGACAACAATGGTCTACATTCAAACAACTTAACAAAGAAAATATATCAACTTATGTGGACAAGTTTTGGCAAACTTTATTACAAATGCAAGTAATCGAGAACGTTCATACCAAGGATCAAAGAAGGAAGTTCATAGCAAGTTTGAAACCTACAATTTGATCTGAGGTAAATATGTTTCGACCACATTCTCTTAGCTCAGCTATTTCTCTAACCTTGAATTGTGAGAATAAAAATGGTTTTTCTAAGAAAACAATAACTCCCCAAACCTCGGCATCAACATCTTTGAACCCTAAAACCTCTCCAAAATCATTTGACACATCTCTTAATGACCATAACACAGGTATTAACACTAAGATAGATGATTCACAAAAACTAATAACATGATTCCAAGAAGTGTTACAGGTGTAACAAGATTGGACACATCGCATCAAATTTTCCACGAAAGTCAAAGTTTTTAGGACTCAATATGATCAATAAAGATAAAGAAGAACAATACCATGATGACTACTTAGACTCTTGAGGTAACCTATTTATTACATTTGATTATTTAACACTTTTTGGTAAACTCAAGGAGAGTTTTTATGCATCAAAAGTAGAACTTCTTGAAGGAACTAGCCCTTCCATCTTGATAGAGGCCCTTGATATAATGTATTTTGTTAGGGAACATACTTGACTTTATATAGTATATGACAATTGATCTCCTTTTCTCGCATAAGAAAACAAGCATCTGAGGTCAGTTACCTACCCAAGCAGAAGGGATGTTACATAATGTCCACCCTTTAGTTGTACGGGGATTCCGAGATGCTAGTGTGCTATCCTAGTGAATTGGTATTGTGGGTGACTCCACATTAAATACTGATTACCTAGTGGTATTGGCATAGCTTGAGACCATGCTTGGTGATGGGTATATATTGTTAAAGTGTAACAAGTAGTGCCATGCTTGACAATTGTACTATGGTCAAGTGAAACAAGTGGACTATGCTTGACAACTGCACACGATCGAAGTGAAACAAATGGTTTATGCAATTGATGTGCCATGCTCATTGTGCTAACTCACACCATGCTAGATGATGTGTACAAAATGATACTATCATCACAGTGAAACAAGTGGTGAATATAGGATGTGTTTATGCGTATCAATGTATCATATTGGAATTAATTGTACACTAGGCAATTAATTGGGATATGTTTACAGAAATAGGTGATAAGCAATGCATGTGTGTCACACATAAGGGATATTATCTATATCATATTAAAAAAAAAATTAATTTGTAATTTGATGATGGTGCAAGGATCACCAAATCAGGTGTCCACGAGATTTTTGTTGTTGTAGCATTTTCTTTTACACAACTGAGGACAGTTGCTTCCTAAAATGGGACGACTGTTATAGGTATATATTTTATCATATTTTTGATGAGTTAATAATTGAAGAAAAATATGCTTGATTTAATGTGTGCAGGAATAGACTTAATGGAATGTGCAAATGTGCACAAGATTATTATATGTAAAAATGTGCATAAAGTTATTTTATGTAACAAGACCCACTAGCAATTATATTTGGGCAAAGGTTTTTATATGTACAAACCTTAGGGATTTTGATATGATCAAAAATATGTAAATCAATACCCCAAAAGTGGGAAAAGCAACCCCAATTTGTACGCTCATAGCTTCTTGGGCTATTTTTATGAATAAATTTCTCTAAATACTGATGTCGTGGAAGTGGAACTACATGACATGGGGGGGGGAGATTGCACCCCATCTTGTCTTGATGGTGATATTAGTCTATTTATCTTGACTTGTGTAATGCTATGCTATGTGATTTTAATTTAATTCAAGTCTTTGTTTTGAGTTTTGATACATTCTATGAGTTTTTAATTATTTCTTCAAGAAGTACAAAAGGGTCCCGTGACATCTAGCCTTGATCTCTATGGATATCATCCTCATATAATCTTCCAATACATGATATGACCTATTTATTAGAAGTCATTTAGTCTTGTCTTAGGTTGTAGACATGAGCTGCATTGATATTATCCTCATATTGAAACTTCCCCGCCCAGCAATCATCATCTTCCACACTAGAAAGGACTTTCTTATAGGCCTCAATAAACTCAATATCTTCAATTGGCTATAGGAGGATGATTTGTACTTAAATGTTCAAAGAACAAGGGCGAGTGAGACTAGTAAGAAAGGCCTATAAGAAAGGCCTTTCTTATAGGCCTCAATAAACTCAATATCTTCAATTGGCTATAGGAGGATGATTTGTACTTAAATGTTCAAAGAACAAGGGCGAGTGAGACTAGTAATTTAAAGGTTGATGCATGGGTATTTGGAGTAGCCATCAGTTAAATGTTCCATGTTGATGTTCCATCTGCTATTGTATCGCATTGAGACACATCAATTTGATGTGATCCATTTCAAATATATTATATCTTATCTATAGGTACTAAAAAAGTTTGTAATGATAGTTATTAATAGAACTAATGGTTAATAATTTCAATTGATGTAACAATAAATAGTAACATAAATTAGATTGGATATAATAACTCATATTAGCTTTTAATAACACTACAAGAGAATGAGGAAATGGCCGCATAGAGAAGGAGAGAGGAGAGAGAATCCAAGCAAAACCATTAGTGTGGCTAGACATACACGGCAATGCATGTGATGGGTCTATCAAGAGGGCACCATAGACATCCACATTCTTGTATGGTAGGGTGTGTGGATCAAATGGTGGGATGGGTCTCCTCGGGGGTGGATCAAAATGAGCAGATGAACATATCCTGTGTTGTTGGGGAGATAACTTGAGAGACCTAGTGTTGCTTTTGCCAAAGAAAAAGTAGCCTACTCCCCTCTTGATAGCAGGTCTACTTCTCCCCAGACTCCCTATTACATCGTCATGCGTGAAGATGGACGTGAGGGAGAAGGGATGGGTCTAGTTGAGGTTGGTGGTATAGGCTCATCACAACCATAATGTGATGGGCCTCCTGCACCACTTAGACCTGCGCCACTCAAACCTGCACCTATCAAAAAGGAGTGGACTGTCCCCATGATGGAGATGACTATCCATATGGGGTAGATTGCCCATATGGAGTTGACTGGCTTGATGGTAAGTTGGCGTGCATATAAAATTAAATGAATTTACTTACAAAATGCATAAAGGGTAAACATTGTGTATGTGAAAAGGTTATGTTAAGACATACATGTATCTAAGTGAACTTTGTCCAAGCGCCTGATGATGCTGCCTTTATCGTTCATTGATGATATTGAGCATATTTGTGACATCTGGTCCTACAATGGGTCGATCAACATTGCCTAAACATACAATGCAACCCAAATACATGCATAAGAGTCAATTGCTTGAATCATAAAACATTCATAAATAGCTATTCATAAATGCCTTACACACTCAGATCCCTGTGCATAGAGCTCTACGCATAGACCCTTATACATAAAGCTCTATGCATATAGCCTACGCATAGAGATTATTCATAAATATCTATGCATAGAGCCTATGCATTAGGTCCTAACAAAAGAACACATTAGAACTCTCATACTTCTTATGTGATCTTAGAACTTTATTAAGTCCCTCTAGAATACTACTTAGACAAGCAGAGGGTGGATAATGCCCCTTTTGGATCGTTGCTTCTGAGGACTTTCCACATGCTCCCCACTATTAAAGCCAAGGAAACTTCTCTCTTACAAGATAAGGATAGTGAAGATAGTGGAGGTATCCCCCTCCACTATAGCCACCTACTCGTGGGTAACCACTCCTAACCAAACTTACACAACATTTTAAATGGCCTACAATAATGCCACGTATCTCTATGCACAACCCTTATGCATAAACATTATGCATAATCCATATGCTTGAAATCCAAATAAAGCATAAGAGAATATAAAATTGTAACCCCAGAACCCAAGTGTTAAGACAGTTCCCTATCAATCCTCGCATCCAAACACATGTTTAAATGTAAGGGGATTGCAAAACTCATGACATGGCATGCTACTCATCACTCAATCGATGGCATCATGAGGATCTAGCTGATTTACCGGCATGCCAACATGTCGACATCAATGGTTAATAGAGTTTAAAGATGAGCCATGCCACTTACGTCTTGACTTGGGCATGGATGGTCTTAACCCATTTGGCTTCAAGTCCACATTATGGTCTACTTGGACTATTGTATTGGTGAATTATAACCTCCCTCCATGGGTGGAAATCAAGAAAGGTCATATCATGCTTGCTCTCCTTGTACCAGCAAGTATAAGGTGGAAAACATGGATGTGTACTTCGAGCCTCTGATTGAGGATCTTGAGACACTATGGCGAGGTATCAAAGTGCATGATGTCTCAAGGCCAATAAATATGTGTGATATAGAGGTGGAAAGGAGTTTTGTTTTGGATGATCCATGACTATCTAGGGTTCTTACAGTGCTTAGGTACATACTTGAACTAGATAACTTTAAACTTTATATCTCTACCTATCAATCATCTCAATTTTCAAATAGATTTGGAAACCTCCCGACATCATTCATATATGATTTGTGGACCATCACTTATTTTGAAAATTATCTCTACACTAAAGAAGGTGGTGTATGATAAACGTCATCGATTTCTCCCTCCTTTACATCCCAAGTATGTGCCACATGATGTCTCACCACTTGATGAGAGATAAAGGTTGGTTTGAGGCATGGAGATGATGGGATGTCTAGATACTCAATCTTATTTTGACTTCCAATATATTGGTGCGAGTTGAAGATAAATCATCTGTTAGATGTCATGCATATCTTCAAGAATGTTGAAAAAAATATTTGGGATAGAGGTGCTCAAGCAACTGTGAAAAAACATCGAAATAGGTTTTTAAAAGTTGATTCCACCAAGCTTTGGAATGATGAGAAAGATACTTTTGTACTACCTCAACATTCTCAACAGTTTAGTAACTGATCAATAACCGGTAAATCTTGATTTAGTATTAAAAAATGTAACTCCTTTGCTTGGTGATTTTAGGTTATGTTTTATGCCGATCCAATTGATCCAAAGTGGTGGTATGTTAAACAAGTTTCCCCTCATTCAAAATATATCTTTCAAGATCAAGATGTTGAGTGTTCCACGGGAACACTCACGAGAACACAGATTATGGAAGGAGGCCGGAAGTAATTAATAATGCGAGAGAGCGGGATTGTAGCCATGGGAACATAAAGATGCACATAATTTTTCCATATTTTTGTGCCGAAGTGCAACGTAAATCGTTTTAGGCCAATGTGGGTTCTAAATGAGAGTTCTAAATGTATTAAGCAAGGCTCACTTATGGGGTTGTCTGCCATGTGTGAAAGAGGCCTAGGGTTAGTGACATCTCTATAAAAGAGATGCTAGCTAAAGAAAGAGGACGTTTTTGGCCATTCTCATAAGCTATTGAGTGAAGCTCTTGAGCTCTCAAGCTATGGCAACTCTTTAAATCTCTCTATTGTACTCTAATGATAAGCATCAAGCTCCAATGAGTATAGCTTCACTTCTTTCTCTTAATCTGTTTTAGCATCATTGAAGTAGATTAATCTATGATTAGTTGAATGCTTCTTTCTTTCTCTTGTGTATGCATGCTTGTAGTGTGTGTGTGTGTAGTCTCCACCATTGATGCAAGCTCTTGCCCACTTCATTGGCAACAATGAGTTATTCATGGATAGACTCTCTCTATGAGCATGTGGGTTTGTGAATGTTACATTCTATGCTTGCTTAAGCTTGTGGGTTAGTAGATGCACACTTATGGGTTTGCTTGCATTAGGAAAATCTAAGATTTAATCAATGTTTGAATGGGATTAAGAGATTGCCATGCATTGCTTGTTCTCTTGATTAGTGTAGTGGGTTTAAGGGATTGAGAGATTGATTGAGGTGTTGAATGGCTGAATTGTCAAGTGGTGGTTCGTGTATGTGAGCTCTCCCGCCGCCACAGGGGATAAGCCTTCATGCACTAATCGGGTTAAGTCCTTGGATTGACATTGTGTTTCTCAAAACATTTGTTGATCGGTAGTACTCTATGAGCACGCCGAGGAGCGAGTGCCTACATTAGTTGAGCACCATACACACACTACCACTCCTTGTTAAGCTCCAATCGGTTGCAAAAACGTTGGATAGGAGAGCAGGCTTTGGGACTAATTTTGGTACTTATTTAAGACTAATCTTTTGTTAAATTCTCTTTATTGTCTTGCAATTTGAGTGCGATTGGCTAGCTACGCCTCTCCCTTGAGGTCAGGCCAAGGATTCAACACACGGGAAGGATTGGAGGTAGGTGCTAAACCTGCCAATTTCAATTTGTGTGCAAACGAGAGAGGCCAGATTTGCATTTCTGTCATTCTATTTAAGGATAATTTTTGCTGTCTGAGGTTAATTTTTATAGTTTCAATTTTCTGCATGTTCGTTTTATTTTTTGTTCTTAGCCTAGTTTTTTACATCTTTAATTTTGTGCATTTTAGTTCTCTGTTAAACCTGCACCTGTAGAGAAACTGAAATCTGTACACACACATGAAGATTGAACATTGAATTCGCTACAAATCTCACAGCAGCTGCACACTCATTGAGTTCCCTGCCACATGCATTGAATTCGCTTCTGCAAATCTCACAGCTGCACACGCATTGAGTTCACTGCACAAATGTTTGTTTATCGTAGCACCTAAGCCCATACCTAAGAGGTAGCTACCACTAGGGATAACTAATATACTTCTAGAGCATAAGAACTTAGCATACTCCGTTGGTATATGTCTTACATAGTCTTCGAATAGAAGTACCTGCTACTAAGTCCTCTAAGAATCTAGAAATCACTCACCACATAGTAACAACTAATTTAAAACTTAAACCACCCAACTGTTTGTGAGCATGCAAACAATATATGCAAAAGTGAAAAGCACATAAAGAACAAAAGATTATGATTTGAATACACCTGTTGTAGTGCTCGTTGACGTGGCGCATTTGTCTTGATGCATTGCTGATGTGCAGGTTGCTTCTCTTTGCTCTTTGTAGGCATTGCATGTCTCCCCCCTTGCTAATTTGTGTGCACGGTAGGTGGACTGTTGGAGCGTGTTTGTATGCTCTTGTTTAGCTGAGATCTCTGCAAAATGGCCTTACTCGTCTTGAGTACTCATCATCACGACTACGGCCTCTCACTCTCAGTGGTTCCTCTCTTTGGTAAGATGGTCCATATGCATCCCAAATCGGTGTGGGTCCCCTATTACCTGCCTGACCAACCCTCTCCAAAGATCTTGTTACCCGCATTTCAGGAGGTGCATTTATGGGAGGCCGAGTTGGCTCCCCTACCCTACGATTGTCATAGTGAGAGAAATGTTGTTGTGGTGTGGTTGCGCTTTTGGTGTAGGATAATATCTTGGTGCTAGAGTTGGGCTACTTGTTGCAGTGGTGCACTTTGATGTTGAGGGTCCCTCTCTAGTAGGGGAGGAGCAACAGTTTCTCCAAGAAAGGCTGTCTCTCCTGGTTTAGCTGTATTAGTTGAGAACACTTCCACGTGAGCTCACGAATCTCCTAAGGTTCGGTATTCATTGGCCCATTTATCAACGATTCGGTTCTTGTATCCTGCAAGCTTCTCGACTACCACCACAAGTGCTAGAGGAAGATCTAGCTCTGGCAATCTAGTTGTGGCATAATATCCTTCTAAAGAGTCCTTATAGACCTCTTGAAGTGGGTCATCTCCTGAAAGACCTTTGTCACTGGAATTTGTCGTACAAACTCCCATTGGTTCTCAGCCCCCTGATCCATTTTGCTCTTGCCTTTCCTGTCCCTTTCCAAATTTAGATCTACAAAAAGTAAATCATTTATGGATGGCTTTGAGGACTGGGCATTGGATGGTCTAGGCATGTTCGGCTCAATGAGCCAATCATCTCTAGACTCCCTTGCTCCGGAAGGCTTTGATAAATCTAGGAACTCACTCTTAGAGAGCTCTCCTAATTTTTCTACATTCTCTGGATGATAGGTGACTTCGTAGAGCGAACACCATCTCCACCCATGTACATGTTACCCTGGTCATTGACTAGAGGTGCTCTATCAAGCTCTGAGAAAAAGTATGCAATCTTAACGAGATACCGTTGTGGATCCCTAAAGATCTCAGCTCCTTGAGCATTCGTGTAGACATATTGAAGTCTCACATTGAGTGGTAACCCCATGATGTCGGCTTCAAATGGATTAAAAGATCTTGTGGGTGTCCTATTTGGGGCTAAGGGATGACTATTTGACGGCCCTAGATTGTCCATAGACAATGAGCTAGTTGTCCTGGAAAGAGTATCAGATTGGGATTCGAAAAAGGTTTCCGCAATATCTGTCAAATTTCCTACCGACTGGGTCCCACTTTCCTGCGTATGTACTCTAGAAGGTGCCCTAGACCCTATGGCAGTGTCTATATGATGTCCCGACCGCAAGTGCATAAGGTCAAATTTTAAGGTTTTTTTTATTATTTTTTATTTTTTTTCCAAAAAAATCCAAAAATTTTCAAGTTGGCTCAATCTTTGCGAGAACCCATTTTGAACCCCCCCAACACATTAGGCCAAAAAAATAGCGTATTTTTCAGGATAAAAAATTGTCCAAAATTTACTAGTTTCCCATACTGAACTCACTATGGGAAACACATGCCCTAAAAAATATATAGAAGTGACTTGAGACATGACGTGTTAAGGGATGACAAAATAAAAATTGGATGACAAATTAAAAATCTATAAAATTGAAATCCCCCATGGAGTACTGTTCAGATGGAAATTTTGGTCTAATAGACTATTATTATGTTAAAGATATGAATGATATGTTCTGAATGAATTGTTATCTGATAATGCGAGTATCTTTATCCCACGATTCTATGGGGAGCCGACCTATCTAAAGAACCCTAGAATCAGATGAATCAAAAATTGGATTTGAATCATAAATAAAAGAACTTAACAAGAATTTTCGTACTGATAGGAACATGGATCGAGGTCATCGTGGTAGAAATGATAACCCCCAACTCGATGAGGAAGAGCTCAACTTGGATGTTCGTAAAACTCTTCGCAGCTTGGACCTTTAAAGGGTGAAGGGAAAAACTTGGGCGAGGCTGTGGAGAAGTGGATCGAAGCAATGGAGGAGTACTTTGATGTCACCAGGTACAATGAGAACAGCAAAATGGCTCTTGCAGGGCTAAAGATAGTAGAAAGAGCTAGAGTGGCATGGAGAAACCACTGCGAGACAAACCGTCTGGATCGGAATACCGAGACATGGAATGATCTCAAAATTTACCTAGGGACGAGGTTCTGTCCTCCCGGCTTTTTGGAAACAAAGATGAACGAATTCTTAGAGTTAACCCAGGGGAGCAGAACTATTGAAGTATATCACCAGGCATTCGCTCTTCTCCTCAAATACTCGCCACCGCTAAATGAAGAACAGCTGATGGCTAGGTTCATTCGGGGACTGAACAGACCTTTGAATATTTTGGTGAAGAACGCCAAGCCAGTTTCCATGGCCGAAGCAGTGCGGATGGTGAAGGATTTCTCTAAGGCCTTTGATGTCAAGGTCCCACCAAAGCCACAGCACCATCACCTTTCAAAAGGTTTTTAGTTCCAGAAGGTGATTCCAACCTTTCACCACCTAAGAGATATCAGGGTCAAGCCCAGGATATGGGAAGTTTCAGAATGGAAGAAATGTCCTTTTCTCGAAACTCAATCCCCTGGAATTCAACCTCAGAAGTTCCACCCTTGAACAAGGGAGTGAAATGCTATAACTATCAAGGATTTGGAAATCACAGTATGCGTTGTCCAACTCCTTTTGGATCAAGGTTTTCAGGGCAGAGAAATAAGGGATCAAGATTCCAGACTCCAGCTCCTTCCTTCTAGAGTAATCAAGTTTCTATCCGCCAAAATCAGGGAAATCCCAGAGGTAGACCCTCTAACCAACCTGCAGTTTCAAACCAAAGTAATGCAAGACCTCTGCCTCAGAATAGGGAAAGTCAAAGAGAGTTTTTCCCAAATCAGCCGTCCTCTTCCAAGGCAGTAACGCTGGAAGTGATTGAGGAAGAAGAAGAAGATAAAAGAGATCATACTCGACCTGAGACGAGATGAGGACATCTCGCATTTTTTAAAAGGGGTAGGATGTAAGATTCCTCCCCCATCCCCTCAAGATGTCCAGTGTCTCTCCCTGTAATCAATCTCCTTTTCAGAACAATAACAGATCTTGTTTCTATCTGTTTGGCCTAGAGAGAGAAAATGTTCTAGAGAGAGATAATTCAGTTTCTATATATATTTGGATGGATAAATATCCCTTCTTATTAAAACGATTTTCCTTGAAACAAAAATTGAAAAAGAACTTTCCAGTGTTGTGCAATTGGAATAAATTAAAAATAGGTAAAAAGGACCTTAGCCTGAGGGTCCAGATTTTCTGAAAATTTTGGATTAAGGTTCCTATGGACCAATAAGATTCATCCAAATGTAGGGAGAAGATAAATTGAAGAATAAAAGAAAAATCCCTCAAAAATGAGTAAATACTCACATAAGATGACGAGTTGACTAAGGAGAAGGTTTATTAGTTAAAAAAGAAGAGATATTTAGAGGAAATGATGCATTTTTGACACCTCAATTTGGGGAATTCCCCTCATGAAGGAGGCACCTATTTCACATGTGTGGATGAGTTTTAAACAAATAATGGGATATTTTTATCTCTCCTCTCTCCTGTTTCAACTAGATCCAAAAAGTGAGCTAAACTGATCCAAAAATGGTCAAAAATGGACCAAACTGATCTGAAAAATTCTAGAATCAGTTTGCTTGGTTAGAGGCTTAGTTTTTCCTATAAATAGAAGCCTCCCCCTTTGTAAAAGGTTAATAGTATTTATGCACTGTTACTCTACTCCTCCCCAGAGTCAAATACAATTGATAATTCAATTGTTTTTTACTAAATCCTCTCCAAAAGAACTGGTGGCCACTCTTGTTGCAAATAAGAGTAGATCCCTCAATTCCTCAAGCCAAAGAATAGCTTACAAGCTCCATGTAAGCTTAATTCTTACTTTTTGTGAATTTTAAATCTATGGTTTTCTTAAATTTTATGCTTTGTAAATGTTTGAATTAAAATCTGATGATATGCCTTGATGGAAAGGCCACCCCCTTCTTTTCTCTACAATTCAGCCCTTCTTAATCCTAGAAAGTTTAATTAAAAGATTGATTAAACTCTTTTCATTGTTTACTCTCTTGATTTTATGAAAAATGGAGTAGATTAGAGATATTAGAATTCAAATTGGATTAATTCAAGTCATAAATTGAATATTAAAATTGAGAAATGGTCAGGCATACAAAGGAGGTTATGTAAAAATTTTTTAAATTTTGTGGAACTAAAGTTTATAATTAGGTTATTCTAAAAGAGTAATTCCTTCTGTTTGTGCATTCTAAAAGAATTGTTTTTATTTCAAAAGTGTCATTCCCATTAAAATTGATTTTATGCATAGAAAGATGCATAAAGGAATTTGTTTTTATTTCAAAAGAGTTATTCTCATTAATTTTAATTTTATGCATAGAAAGATGCATAATAAGGGAATTTATTTTTATTTCAAAAGAGTTCTTCTCATTAATTTTGATTTTATGCATAGAAAGATGCATAAGAAAATTTATTTTTATTTCAAAAGAGTTATTCTCATTAATTTTGATTTTATGCATAGCAAGATGCATAAAGAAATTTATTTTTATTTCAAAAGAGTTATTCTCATTAATTTTGACTTTAGGCATAGAAAGATGCATAAAAGATTTTTTTTTTATTTCAAAAGAGTTATTCTCATTATTTTTGGCTTTATGCATAGAAAGATGCATAAGGGAATTTATTTTTATTTCAAAAGAGTTATTCTCATTAATTTTGATTTTATGCATAGAAAGATGCATAAGGAAATTTATTTTTATTCCAAAAGTGTTCATTTCATTAAAATTGATTTTATGCGTAGAAAGATGCATAAAGGATTTATTTTTATTTTAAAAGTGTTATTCTCCTTAAAATTGAATTTATGCATAAATAGGTGCATAAAAGGATTTTGTTGAAAGTTTTATTCCCACTAAAGTTGATTTTATGCATAAATAGATGCATAAAGAATCTTTATATCAAAAATTAGAAATTCTCTTAAATTCTATGTTTAACGAATGTGATGAGAATAGATGTGATGAGAATCAGATAGATGTGAATGAATGGATGAATGGATGTGATATGAATAGAAGTGATGAGAATGTGATGAGATGCGATGTGAATCAGATAAATGTGAATGAATGGATGAGATGTGATGTCATGTGAATCAGAATGTAAATGAATGATATGGGATATGAGTGAATGGATGTGATGATAATGGATGTGAATGTGTATGAGAAGAATGGATGTGAATGAGTATGTGAAAGAATGGATAAGGATGTGTATGAGAAAAATGGATGTCAATGTGTATGTGAAAAATGAATTTGAATGAGTATGTGAAAGAATGGATGTGGATATATGTGAAAGAATGGATATAGATGTGTATGTGAAAGAATATATGTGGATGTGGATGTGGATGTGAAAGAATATATGTGGATGTGGATGTGAATGTGATGGATATGAATTGAATGTGATGTGAATGGATGGAGGTGATGTGATGTAAAATGGATAGATGTGAATGGATGTGATGAATCGGGATGTGAATAAATGATATGGAATGTGAATGGAAGTGATGTCATGTGAATTGGGATGTGAATGAATGATATGGAATGTGAATGGAAGTGATGTCATGTGAATTGGGATGTGAAAGGATGATATGAGATATGAATGGATGTGATGTCATGTGAATCGGGATGTGAACGAATGATATAGGATGTGAATGGAAGTGATGTCATGTGAATTGGGATGTGAATGAATGATATGAGGTGAATGGATGTGATGTCGTGTGAATCGGGATGTGAATGAGAATGATATGTAATGTGAATGGTTGAGATGTCACGTGAATGGGGATGTGAATGAATGATATGGGATGAGAATGGATGTGATGTCATGTGAATCGAGATGTGATGAATGTGATGTGATGTGATGCAAATCAGGTAAATATGAATGGATGAGATGCGAATGAATATGATGTGATAAGATGTGGATATGGGTAGATATGAATGGATGAGATGTGAATGAATATGATGTGATAAGATGTGGATATGGGTAAATATGAATGGATGAGATGTGAATGAATATGCACTGATAAGATGTAGATATGGGTAGATGCGAGTGGATGAGATTTGATGAGGATATTTGAGAAAAGAAGTGATGAGATGGAAAATGATGCGATTTAATAAGAATGGGAATTTATATGAAATGAATGTGGATTAAGTAATGTTGATTATTGTGGAAAGACCAGAGTTCGTTATAGAAACTATATTTATGGCCTGTTATTAAATGACTGTTTTATGTCAAGAATGCTGGGAAAGCATTTTGACCGTCTTGTAAGGTCGTGGAGACCTAGCTGATAAAGTTGCAACAGTTGACTGTTTTATGTCAAGAATGCTGGGAAAGTGTTTTGACCGTGAGTAAGGTCGTTGAGACCTAGCTGATAAAGTTGCAATAGCTGACGGAGAGTCAATGGAGGACATCTCCGTAGTAAGGTCGATCGAGGTCTTGACCAGCCTCAGTTCGATTAAAAAGGTAAGCTTCCGGTACGGTGGATGAGGGACCAAGGAAGCAGCCTATGAGTGAAGCGCTAGGTCACCTGCGACGAAGGATCCTAGAGGATGCTGACTATACGATGCTCCGGCTCTGGGTCCAATACGATACCCACACGTGCATCATGGAAGATATTGGAACAAGGAGTAAGAGTTGTTTTCTGAATTCGAACATGGATCTGGTTGATTGACCTTGCTGGTCCTCAAAACGGATGAGTCCATGGCCCTTTTATATGGATCCATTGGTTGATCTTGCTGATCTTCAACAGAGTTTCCATTTTGATATGTGAATATATTGCCGATTACTATGAGCTAGGAACTATCGAAAAGGCCCCTGAGTGGTGAGGTGGTGAGGGTTCTAGTTGTTGCCAATGATGCCATAGATACACCGATGATGGAGTTATTGGAAATAAGGATTCAACCGGAGATTTTTAGGATTTTTATCAGTGAGACAATGGTTTCAATAAATGATTGTTTTTAAAGATAGATGACGCTGAGAAAAATGTAATTTTATATTGGGCGTGTAAGTGGTGTGACTACTTTTTAGTTTGCATGAATATCTGGCTAGGGGGCCTTGGAACTCTTTTCCCTGGTACCCGGGACAAAACCTAACCAAATTCTTAATTGGATCCCATCACTACAGTGGTTGGGCGGTTGGCTAACCCATGGGACTTGATGGGGTTAGGCTGGACTGATGGATCCCTAATTTGAGACTCAATTCTATTATGGTACAATAGATGAAGTAAATCCCGGACAAAAATTGTTCTATGGAAAAGGATCAACGACTGTTCCTCTCAATGAGGAAAAAAGCGTTGGTCTCTATGATCCAAGTGCAATCTTTTCCCTGATCTGACTATGAGACTTACGGGTTTGGTTAGATCAATTCTGTTAAAAAAAACTTTTGACTACATTAGAGAAAAGTTATCCTGGAGGAATCACCCGTGCTTTCCGGACAAGGGAAGTTTTTTGGGGAACCGATGGATTAGTCTCTTGTCTGGATATCCGTGGGGGCGAGGCTCCGTGTGGGACCCTGCCCCGTGCAAGAAGTGCTACCTCCATTGCTGCTAGCACCCCTGAATTCATTGCGTGGTGGGGGGACGAGGATCTCACAGCATTATCACTGAAGGTAATCCAGTACTGATGCATTCCCACTTCATCTGTGGAATGTCTAGAGGCTGCAGTTTCCCTGGCATCTTGACTCTGGATGTAAAGACACAAAGAAGACCAAGAACTACACCAACAAAGAAGGATAAAGCACACTTCGTTGAAGAAAAAGAAGTTTTGGCAAAGGAAGAAGAAGCAAATTCTGCTTCTATTGATTCTGATTGGGCTTTTTAAAGTCTTTCTTGATGTATGTTACCTCTGAGCACCACATGATGTAGCTCATGTAACTTTCTTAGTAGTAGTAGTGGGACTTTTGGATGGTTACCTCTGAGCACCACATGATGTAGCTCATGTAACTTTTTTAGTAGTAGTAGTGGGACTTTTGTAGGTTACCTCTGAGCACCACATGATGTAGCTCATGTAATGTTTTAGACATTTGCCTCATGGGAGGGCAAATCTTCTTGGATAGTCCCATAGTTAGTGTTTGGAACATGGGAGGGTATTTTGGGTATTCCTTCACACTTCTTGGCCATGTTGAGGTCTAGGGAGGGTATTGGAATTTATGGCCCCTCTAAATGGCTTTAGTAGTGGACCTTAGTAGATTATTTCTCTAAGGTTTAGTAGCTTGGCTTTAGTAGTGGACCTTAGTAGATTATTTCTCTAAGGGTTAGCAGCTCCTTTTTTGGATGGTCCTATTTTTAGCTTTTTATATGCCTTAGTGGAGAATCTCTACTTCTTGCACTCTACTCTAGGCTTTGGGTGCTTACTTCTAGGCAAGTGATAAGCATCTTGATTAGGATTAGATCCTAATCTCCTCCTTAATCCTTTTGTACTTCAGCCTATTTAAAGGCTCCTCATCTAATGAAGAAATGACTAAGCTTTTGCCTTATTCACATTGTCATTATGCTCATATGATTTGTCTTTATCTAATCTAGCCATGTTTAAGCATAGTCTTGCTTCCTAGTTCTTAATCCTTGCTCTAATCATGTGCTCAATCCATCCTTAAGCTCCCATGTTTTCTAACAGAAATGAGTCGAGTTCTTGGGGACAAATTGGATGAAGGATGCGTGTATTATAATAATCCGCTATGTATCCCCAATAATGAGGGAATAAACGGAAGAATTTTGAGAGAAGCCCATGATAGCCTGATAGTTGGACATCCAGGGTTTATAAAAACCTATGTCTGTGAAGAAAAGCTTCTTTTGGCCAAGACTCAAAAAGGACGTACTTGATCATGTGCAAAAATACTTGATGTGCCAAAGAGTGGTGTGCATGCCATCAATGAAGGATTTTGAGATGAGTACAGAAATCCCATTGTCCCAAACAATGCTGATATAGATTTATACCCGATTTTGGATTAACACATTGACCACCCAAATCAAGAGGAAAATCTGATTTGATGCTTTACAAATGTTTAGCAACACTCAAGTGTGACATATGAACCATTAATGGCCCTAAAAACTTCAGATGATTAGCACTAATCAAGGTATTAGTGAATGTAATTTTTTTTGTTTTTGAGCAGAAAATACCCTCATTTGTAGAACACTGTCGGAGAGGCAAATCAAGGGGATTTCTTGATATGAACCTTTGGCAAGCTGTAGCAAGTCCTCAAATGGTAGGTTTGAACCCTCAATGGTCCAAAATCACCTCAAAGATTAGCATTAATCACTTGATTAACAGAGGTAAAAAACTGTTTGCAGTGCAAAAGAAGGGATAACTTGGAGTGAAAGAATGGATGCTTTTCACTAAACATTTTCAAAAAAGCTTCAACATGCTTCAATAGCAATGTGTCCACATGATAATCATCACCCTAAACACTTGATTAGGCAAAGAAATCATTACTTAATCTCTGTTTTGACCAAAGTGCCTTCTGTAGTTGCCATAGTGCTAGAGGAGCTACAAGCAAGTGTTTTCAGTAAAATTTGATGCTACAGGCATGTTTGCCATGCCCGAAACCTCCCGGGGATAAGGGGAATTAGATCAATTTGTAGTGGTTGGCTCAATTTTTGCAAAAAAACAGATTTTTTCCTTCATGATGGCGATGGCGATTTCGCCTGCTGTGAGCTACATTTTTCTTCATGCCTTCACATAGAGGGTCGCCTAGGAGTTAGCTTGAAGCCCCTAAGAGAGCTTGATCATTGGTGAAGTGGTTTGTGCATAGCAAGGCAAAGTTCAACTGTGGGTGCAGATGGGCTATGGTGAGAGGAGGTAAAAGTGACTTAATTAATGAGAGATGATTAGCAAATGAGATTAGGGACTACACATAGCTTGAGGGTGACTAACTTGGCTCTGATACCATGTTAGAAAACATGGGAGCTCAAGGATGGATTGAGCACATGATTAGAGCAAGGATTAAGAACTAGGAAGCAAGACTATGCTTAAACATGGCTAGATTAGCTAAAGACAAATCATATGAGCATAATGACAATGTGAATAAGGAAAAAGCTTAGTCATTTCTCCATTAGATGAGGAGCCTTTAAATAGGCTGAAGTACAAAAGGATTAAGGAGGAGGTTAGGATCTAATCCTAATCAAGATGCTTATCACTTGCCTAGAAGTGAGCACCCAAAGCCTAGAGTAGAGTGCAAGAAGTAGAGATTCTCCACTAAGGCATATAAAAAGCTGAAAGTAGGACCATCCAAAAAAGGAGCTACTAAACCTTAGAGAAATAATCTACTAAGATCCACTACTAAAGCCAAGCTACTAAACCTTAGAGAAATAATCTACTAAGGTCCACTACAAAAGCCATGTAGAGGGGCCATAAATTCTAATAATTTTGTGAGGAGTCTTGTTTTCCTGCATCAGAAGGGTAGCAATAGGGGAAAAGAATTTGTCTTGTAAGATTTTCTTCTTTGCTTCATTGATCAATGGATTTGACACCACTGTTATTGCAAGTAAGGAGGCTTTTCTGCTGAGCGCATCTGCAACCAATTTTCTTTCCCCGGCCAATACTTTATTTCAAAATCAAATTCCTGCAGAGTCTGCATCCATCTCCTTTTACGCATGTTGAGATCTCTTTGGGTTAAGATCCACTTCAAAATTTGATGATCTGTCATCAAGGTGAACCTTTGTCCCAAAAGATAATGTCTCCACAACTTCAGAGCATACACTATGAGAGTAACTCCAAGTCATGGATGACATAATTCCTCTCATGTGTTCTGAGTTTTCTGGATTCATAGGCCACTGCATGACCTTCCTGCATTAGAGCACCGCCTAAGACAAATCCACTGGCATCAGTAACTACCTCAAAGGGTTTGGTAAAATCTGACAATTTGAGAACAGGGTTGGTTACTAAGGCTGTCTTTAGCTTGTCAAAGGCACTCTGACACATTGCACTCCACTGAAAAAGTGTACTTTTCTTGAGAAGGTTAGTCAAAGGGGACACTATCTAAGCATACCTAGGTATAAAGATCCTATACCATCCAGTTATCTCTAGGAATTCTCTAACTTCCTTTACTGACTTGGGTTCTGGCCATTCAACTACTGCTTGGATCTTTGCGAGGTCAGGAAAAATCCCATCCTTTGACACTATGAATCCCAAGTATTCCACTCAGTCAACAGAGAAAGAACATTTGCTCTTTTTTGCAAAGAGTTGGTGTTTCCTTAGGATTTCTAGGACCTTGAGCACATGATCTTCATGGTCTACAACATTCTTTGAGTATACCAAGATATCATCAAAGAAGATAAGAACAAAATCATCCGAGTATTCTCTGAGAATATCTTGCATAAGACGATTGAATATTGCCGAGGCATTAGTCAATCTAAACGGCATGACTGTGAACTCATAATGCCCATAGCGAGTATTGAATGCTGTCTTTGGGATGTCCTACTCCTTGATTCTGATCTGGTAGTACCCGGATTTGAGATCTATCTTTGTGAACAGGCACACCCAAGGTGAAACACTGGGTCTTACAAACCCTTGTTCTAACAACCATCTAAGCTGCTCCTTGAGCTCGATGGCTTTAGGAACTGGCATTTTGTATGCATGCTGGGCTACTAGCTGAGCTCCGGGGGTTAATTCGATCGCATGATCTACTTCATGAGATGGAGGCATCTCAGTCAGCTCTTCAGGAAACACATCTGCATACTCACTTAACCACTCTGGTCCTTTAGCCTTGCATTTTATGTCTACTGGATTCATTTTAACAACATACACAGCTTGCTTTCTTTTGAGCCCTTTTAATAATTTGGAAGCCTGGACTAAATGTAGCACTGGGGATTTGGAAATTCCAATTCCTTGAACTTTATTCCCGTGAAGGTCAAGGAAAGAGATTGTTTCTTTGTGAGACAATGAATGTCAGCCTGATTCTTTTGGAGCCAATCCATTCCAAGGATTCCATCAAATATTCCCAGGGGTAGGACTCTGAACTGGCACTCTGTTATGTTCCCATCTAGGCTAAACTCAATAAGGTTAGTCTCAAGGTGAGTGAAAAGAAACTTCCCATTGGCTAATTCCACTTGCATAGGTTTTCCTAATTTTTGATTTAGGACTAATTTACGCAGACATCTTGGGTTAAAAAAACAATGAGTACTACCTGAATCAATCAAAAGCTTGAATTTCTTACCTTGGTACTCTGCTAGAGTCTGGACTCAGAATTGATGGTTATTCCCCTGATGCTCAATTGCTGCATAGATCTGTCCTTTTTCTTCCTCCACTTTCTCAGCTATGGTGACTGCTCGTGTGAGATCCCTGTCCCCACCGCGCAACGGCGGATTCGGGGTACTAGCAGCGGAAGTAGCACTTCATGCGCAGGGCAGAGTCCCACACTCGAGGCC
Organism: Cibotium barometz; assembly: GCF_041138505.1. Classification (NCBI taxonomy): domain Eukaryota; kingdom Viridiplantae; phylum Streptophyta; class Polypodiopsida; order Cyatheales; family Cibotiaceae; genus Cibotium; species Cibotium barometz. Next base: position 29,267,915 of record NC_141109.1, read on the forward strand.
TCGTCCACGGATATCCGGAGAAGAGACTAGTCCGTCGGTTTTTCCTCCAAAATCGAACCCGAAAAAACTTCCTTTATCCGGAAAGCACGGGAGATTCCACTAGGATAACTTTTTACTCTAATGTAGTCAAGACCATTACTGATCAAACTGATCCGACTGCACCTATAAAGATACTCGGTCAGATCAAGGAAGAAACTTGCACTTGGATCATTGGGATCAACGCTTTTTTCCCATCAAGAGGCACAGTCGTTGATTCCTATCCATAGAACAATTACTATCCGGGATTTACTTTACCAATCATCATAAAAACAGAAATTGAGGCTCGATTTACGGATCCATCAGTCCAGCCATCCAGTCCCATGGGTTAGCCAATGACCCAACCACTGTAGTGATGGGATCCAATTAGGAATTTGGTTAGGTTTTGTAAAATAATCTTTTATGCATACCTCTATGCAAATTTAAAAAAATGATAAAAATAACACTTTTGATATAAAAATTTATCTTTTATACCCCTAATCAAAATGCATCTTCTATGCATGAAAATAATACTTTAGAATATAGAAACCATAAGGATTACTCTTTTAGAATAATAAAAAAATGGATTTCACTTCACTAATTTCTAAAAAATTTACCATAACCTCCTTTGTATGGCTGATCATTTTTCAAATTCTGAAGTCTTTAAAACTAAAAGTGTAACAAAACTCATAATCAAAATGCATCTTCTATGCATGAAAATGATACTTTAGAATATAGAAACCATAAGGATTACTCTTTTAGAAAGATGAATTTTATTTCACTAATTTCTAAAATTTTACCATAACCTCCTTTGTATGGCTGACCATTTTTCAAATTTTTTAAGTCATTAAAACTAATTAAAAGTGCACCAAAGTATTGAAATTATCCTAAAGTAAATATTTTTCCACTTAATTGAGATAATCATTATAAAAACTTAACATTAATCAAATTAACCATTCACCTAGGATAGAGAATGGTTGGTTTTGCTAGAGAAGAGAGGGGAATGCCTTTTTGTAACGAGGCATAACATTTTTAGAGAAGACATAAAGCATAAAAACCATTAAAACCATAAAATCCATAAAATAAGTGAAAAAAAAAAGAGAATTACCAACTTACTAATAACTTTGATAGCGTTCCTTTGGCTTGATGGTTTGAGGGTTCAACTCTTGTTTGAACAAGAGTGGCCACCAATCTTTGGAAGAGGAAAATGTCAAAGAACTAGTGAATTATTAATGAATTCACAGTTCTTGGCTTGGGTGGAGTAGAGTAACAGTGCATAAAACACTATTATTTTTCAACAAAGAGGGAGGCTTCTATTTATAGGAAAAATTAAGCTCCTAACCAAACAAACTGATTCTAGAATTTTCCAATTCAGTTTGGTCAATTTTTAACCATTTTTAGGTCAGTTAAGCTAACTTTTTGGAACTAGACTTGAATTAGGAGAGAGGAGAGATAAAATATCACATTATTTATGAGTTTAAAACTCATTCAAGCATGTGAAGTAGGCGCCTCATTAAAGGCCCTCCCCTTCCTTACATATGTGTCAAAAATGGAATCGTTATATTCAAAATATCTCATATTTTGATATTACTCATAGTTTCTTACTAATAAACCTTGTACATATTCAACTCTTCATCTTATGTGAGCATTTAAGGGACTCTCCTTCCTTACATATGTGTCAAAATGGAATCATTATACCCAAAATATCTCATATTTTTAATATCACTCATAGTTTCTTACTAATAAACCTTGTACATAGTCAACTCTTCATCTTATGTGAGCATTTACTCATTTTTGGGTATCTTCTTTTACAAAATTGGATTTATCTCCTCCCCACACATGGATTTATCTTATTGTCCCATAGGAACCTTAATTAGACCATAATCCAAAAATTTTTGAAAATCTAGAGCCTTAGGCTAAGGTCCTTTATACCCATTTCCAATTAATTCCAATTGCTCATTGGAAAGTTCTTTTTGAATTTCTATTTCAGGGGAATTCATTTTAATAATATGAGAAATTTTTCTATCTAAAAATATTCAAAATCTGAATATTCTCTCTCTAGAATATTTTCTCTCTCTAAGTTAAAACAGTTAGAAACAAGATCTTTTATATTTCTGAAGAGGGATGTAATTACACGGGAAGATGCTGGACATCTTGAGAGGCTGGGGAGGAATCTTACAGCTTGGGCTCCTGCAGTCTGAGGTGGAACTCTCTCGTTTCGGTTATTCCAATTCTCGGAGGGAGTTCGGAAACTGCTTTGCATGGAGGCTGCAGGCTGAGCTAGCACTCTTCTTGGGTTACCCTGATTTTGGCCCGGGGGACCCTAGATTGGACTGAAATGAAGGAGTCGGTCTCTGAACTCTGGGACCCTGGCTTCCTTGGCCCACCGAAAGAGATGGAAAATCCTTAAGCTGGTGCCCAAGTCCCTGACATCTGAAGCATCTGTTCTCGCTTTGAAGCTCTTCCCTTTTCCTTCTAGAGAGAGCCGGAGTTCCTAAGAATGTACTTTGGGAAAAAGGTCTTCCTTCATTTGTGAAGCTTCCTGTCTCCACATTCTGGTTAGGATTCTGGTTAGGACCTTGGTGTCTCTTTGGAGGCAAAAAGTTGGAAGAACTTCCCGGAGTCTGAAATCTCTTGAAGGATGAGGGAGCTAGCTTTGGCGGGACTTTTATGATGAAGGCTTTGGCAAAGTCCTTCGCCATTCTAACAGCTTTAGCCATGGACACTGGCTTGGCATTTTTGACTAGTGTGTCCAAGGGTTCGTTCATTCCCCGAATGAATCTGGCCAGTTGCTCTTCATCTTGAGGTGGTGAATATTTAAGTAGAAGAGCTAAGGCCTCGTGATATTCCTCGATGGTTTTGCTCCCCTTCTTCAGCTCTAAGAATTCGTTCATTTTAATTTCTAAAAATCCAAGGGGACAAAATCTCTTCCTTAAATAGGTTTTAAGGTCGTTCCACGACTGAGTATCTCTATCCAGACGGTTGGTGTCAAAATGGTTCCTCCATGCCACCCTGGCTGTTTCCACTATCTTCAGCCTGGCAAGAGCCATTTTGCTTTGCTCATTGTAGTCGGTGACGTCAAAATATTCTTCCATGGCTTCCACCCATTTCTCCACAGCCTCGCCCAGGTTCTCCCCTTCTCCTTTGAAGGGTCCTGGCTGAGTTCTATGAAGAGCCTTGCGAACGTCAGGGTCAAGCTCATCATCTTCAGAGAGAGGGTCTTGCTGACAGCCACGGTTACCTTGTCTCATGATTCTGCCAAAAATGATATATTATTAAATTTCTATTTTTGATATCGTCCCCACGAGATCCTAAGACTTAAGAGGTTCGAAAATAATTTCTTAAACAAGACAAATGATCCTATTGGAGATCTATGACATATGTCCGATAAGAAATTTTTCTTTATCAGTTCGTCCCATAAACAATCACTTATACAGCAGGGAATTTTTCTCCCAAAAACATTTCTTTATTTAAATAAAAGTTTCAATATGTACATAGAGCAGCTCGGTTCAAGAAATCAAAATTTCCTTGGGAGACGCATAAGACGACGGTACTGGGCCATAGCCATGCCTTGATACAAATGTTCACTTACTGCCAAGAGAGATATTATCTTCTCCTTAGGGATAAAGCGACTAAGGAGTCTATAGATTTGGCATAATATGTACATAAAGCAGCTGGGTTCAAGAAATCAAAATCTCCTCGAGAGACGCATAAGACGGCGGTACCGGTGGGACATAGCCATGCCCTAATACAAACATTCATTTACTGCCAAGGGAGCTATTATCTTCTCCTTAGGGTAAATCGACTAAGGAGTCTATAGATTTGGCATAAGAGTCTGAACTTTCGAGGCATTGAATGATATAGAATGACACCATGTACCACTTTCAACTTTATCAGAATCATGGCCAATGAAAGGTTTTTCCTCAACGTTGCACGCGGGTCGCAAGAGGCGTGGACATACTGGCCCGCAAACCACTTATGCTGTCGTCTCTCCCCGCGGGGTCAGGAAACTATAAATCCTCCAAATGGCATGCGAGTCTAACTCGGCTTGTTCGAGTTGCAATGGAAGAGATGAGATGCTCAAAGGTGAACGCAGTCATGTCTTGCGCGACTGAGTGAGGTCAAGAATACTAGATAAGTATGGAACTTCCATCTATAAAAACAATTTCTTTGATTAAAAATTCTTCATAAAAGAAGCTTACGGAATGAAAATAGATTATGAAAAATACATTTTCTAAGTTTTTGTTATCAATTTCTGATAAGAACTTGTTTATCCTTATTAGCTTTTAACAAAGCTTTGATACCAGCTGTGAGGTCCCCCACCCGCTCTGGGGGGGGCTCCTGCCTCCGTTCGACGGCAGAAGCAGCGCCCGCCTCTCGCGTGGGGAGGGGTCCACACACCCGGGGCCTCGCCCGCGGATGTTCGGGACGAGAGGCTAGCATGGGCGGCCCCTCCGAGATCGGGCCCGGAAGACTCCCCTCGCCCGGAAGGCACGGGCGATTCCGCCAATTGGAAAAAATCTTCTAGCAGGGAAATTACTCTAACGAGTCAAGTCTTAACTAGATAAACTAATCTGACCAAACCTGAAGTCACATGGTCAGATCAAGAAGAGACTTGCACTTGGTCCATGGAATCACTGCTTTTTTCCTCATTTACGAGGCACAACCGATGATCCCCTCCCACACAACAAGGTCTTCTCAGGATTTAAACTAAATAATGTAACTAATCATATCTAGTTGATTCTCAAGACGACCACTGAATTGGTGGGATTACTTGATTATAATAACCACTAATTGGATCATTATCCAATTATGGATTGATTCTTAATTTTACCATAAATTTAATAACATAAAAGTATTAAAAAGCCATTATTTTGGCCTCCGATTAGACAAGCATAGAAATTACTTTTAGATTAGAGAAATGCTTCATGAGAAGCTTCATTTGAATTGAGAATAGGAATGACCATTCTTTGGGGGAGAGAGAGAAATACTTAAAAACCATTATAAATTAAGCATAAATGGAAATTTATGTATTTCTTCATTACAATACATTAAAGAACAATAGTATTCAAAAGCCATTCAAATTAATGCTTCTCAAGCTTGAGAGGGGTTGAGAAGAGAAACATTTGGAGACTTAAGAAAAAGAAGACAATAATCCACACTTTACCTCCTAAATTACTTGATTCTTTGATCATAGTAGAGGCCCCCAACCAATCAATTGGTTTGGTATAGTGTTGGAGTCTCCAAGGAAGATTGAAAGAGAGAAGCTCCAATCTCTTCAATTTGTAGAGGGTTTTTAGAGGATAATAGAAAATAAGCTTAACTTAGAGTAATACTGGTATAGTTTAGTTCACAGATGAGAATACAAAGTAATGAGGGTCTATTTATAGGTGAGGGAGGCCACTTATGGAGTCCAACTGAGTTCTAGAATTTTTCAGCTTCAGTTTGGCTGAATTTGGACAAGATTTGGACCAGTTTGGCTCCCTTTTTTATTTGATTTGATCCAAGCGAGAGGAGAGATAAAAATTTTCCTATTATTTTCGAGTTAAAAACTCATCCACACATGTGAAATAGACGCCTCTTTGAAGGGCCCCCTTTTTCTTACCCATGTGTAAAAAATGAATGATTACTCTAAAATATCTCATTTTTTATTAATACTTTATAATTTTTAACTAATAAACCTATTACTTAGTCAACTCTTCATCTTATGTGGGCATTTACTCATTTTTGGGGATTTTTTTTATTCTTTGGATTTATCTTGTCCCAACACTTGTGGATTAATCTTATTGGGCCATAGGAACCTTAATTGGACCATAATCAATTTTTTTTGAAAATCTTTACCCTTAGACTAAGGTCTTCTAAATCAAATTTTATTAATTCCAATTGCACTTTGGAAAATCTATTTTTATTTTTTATTTCAAGGAAACATTTTTTTGATATTTGTAGAATTTATTTATCCAAAAATAAATATCCCAATATTGAATTACCACTCTCTAGAAATTTTTATCTCACTAACAAACAAGGAAAAATAATATTTTCTTGTATTCAAAAACATAGAATGATTACAAGAGGGATTGAATTAGAGGCTTAATCAATATTCAGCCTGAGGAGGAATCTTACATAGGAGCTATGGTGAAGAGAACGTTGACAAATGAACAATTAAAGCCAGATAGTGCTACCTTAAAGTGTGTTGCTGATGTAGTCGCTTACTGTAGGGCCAATCTATCAAAGGGTGATGAATCTTGCTATTCTTCAAAACAGAGAAACTGTGCCCGTGTTTTTTGGGAGGTCAAAGTAGGAGATGTAAATAGGGAGGTAAAATGGAATTGTGAACCTTTCCCAAAGTCACACTCGGTGCATGCCATTTGTGCTCATAACCCATGGGATTCTACATGACTTGTCACTAGACATTTGGATTGCTTTTGTGATGCATGTATGCATGGTCATTCGAATAGATGTGTGAACAAAGCACATGTTCCTTCTTGGGATTATCATATTTTGCAACGCTTACCTGATTCCGAACCCCTTCCTGATGACAAAGATACATATGATGAAGTGTCATATGAGGGACATCATTGTTGAAATATACAAGTGATAGGGTGTGTGCGGGAACAAGCCCTTGGCAAGAGGCTGTAAAAGAGAATGTGTAAATGTGAAAGAACCTGTGAAAAAGTGAGAAGAATCTACTGGGAGAGAATAAAGGGTAGCATGATAAGATTTAGGAAGTGTGGAGATATTCTGGGAAAAGTGAAGAGGTGGAGAGAATCAAGCAAAAGAGGTGGAGAGAATCAAGCAAAAGAGGTGGAGTGAATCAAGGAGAAATCAGTGGGATTAGATGCTTGGATGTAAACTCTATAAATTGAGGCATTGGCCTAATGAGAATTGGCTGGTTTTTGATTATCCATGCCTACATTAAGCTATTTGCTAATTATTCACTAATTATTTACTAATTACTCACTAATTACATCTTAATTATTTGCTAATTACATCTTAATTATTTGCTAATCACTTTGTTTTAATGATGTTGATTCTAGTATTTGATCCACCATAGCTCATCACATTGCTGTAATTTCAACATGGTATCAGAGCCATGCCTAGAATCCATCAAGTTTATGAGCCCATTATCTAGTTAATTAGGATTAGTAGATAATTAGGAAATAATAAATTTTTTTAGTTATTTTCAACTAGCCTCTGTACCCCTAGCTGGTGGAGGAGCTCTAGCTGGTGGAGGAGCTCTAGCTCCTTGCACACTCAACATTAGGGCAAACCCTTCTAGCCACAAATAGCCAACTCATTGCTACTCTAGCCAGTCAAATCAAAAGCACAAACTGTCATGTAGAACTCTCGATTTTTGCTGATTAGTGGGCATCGTTTTTCTGAGGTGAATTTGATTTCTTTGCTGCTCCAGATCAAATAGGTCTAATTCCTCTTAGCCCCAAGTGTTTTCAAGCATGCTCTACAAGCTGGTGAAGTCAGAATTCAATTTGATCAAGTCTACAGTGAGATCCAAGCTCTTCATCAAATCTGCATGTGACTTTGGTAAAACAGAGATTAAGCATTGAATAATTGGTCAAATCTTGTGTTTCTTGGCTTAATCCTCTACTAGACTCATTGCTATTGATGGCCTTGAAAGCATTTGAGCTCATTTGAAGTCTAAGGCACCAGATCTGGACTCCTCGCATACTCTGTTTTTTGCACACAAAACAGAGGATTAATTTGCTAATCAGTGATTAATCAGAGCTAATCACTGTATTTTGGTACAATTAAGGGTTCAAATTAACCATTAGGTATCTGATACAGATCCCTAAAACTTTAGATTGCAGTTCAGAGTTGGTTTGATACTCCAAACATTCCGTACAAATTGGTTACCCTTGATTTAATGATAAAAATATGCTAATAAATTTGTGATAATCATCATTTTTAATTTAACCCTTGGTTAATGCCTGTAAATCTCACTCAAATTCAAGATTATTCACATCCAGAGTTGCATTTGGGAATGTGCATAAGAATGAATGCTATATGCATTATGTATTGGGCACATTACATCAGTGTAAAAATGAGATCAGACACTGTCCTTGTCCAGAATAAGGCAAGAGGTAAGACCTCCCGCATAAATTTGGGTTTGCATTGCATAATGACACAAGATAAACATCAAAAGCCCAAAAGAACTGTCAAACAAACATTTAAACATGTTGCTCACATGGAGAAAAAAGACCTGACGGACAAGCTCATGGCCCCAGCTATGAAAGAAGAAGAACATCTCTTTCCAAGAAGAAGATCCACACCAAGAAGATCTAGAGGAAGCATTGAAGAAAGACATGGACACGAGAAGAGAAGCTACCACAAGAAGACTGAAAGAAGAGGAAGACATGGACGTGTGAAGAGAAGCTGCCACGAGAAGAAGACTGAAGACAAGAGAAGATGTGAGGCTCCAAAGAGTGAGGAGCCATGTGAAAATCTCTGAGAGAGAGAGAGAGAGAGACCCCACAACCCAATGTAACCTGCCCCAACAAAGTAAAACCACCTCTAAGCCACCAATGATGTAGGGGCCACGTGGTAGATGTATGTGTGAGCACTTTAGTCAAGGTCGCGGGCACTTGTAGTAAGCCTTGGACACATAGAGAGAGAGAGTGTGTGTCAAGGACTATGAGTTTAGGGACTTGAGGCACTGGTCGCGGACTATCAAGTAAGAGAGAAACTTGGTACAGGGTCTAGGTGTGCTAAGTTAACTTAAGGGGAGGTGTGCTAGACACTGGTCGTCGCGGACTATCAAGTAAGAGGGAAACTTGGTATAGGGTCTAGGTGTGCTAGAGAGTATTCACTTGAGGGGAGGTGTTGAAATATACAAGTGAATAGGGTGTGTGTGGCAAGAGGCTGTAAAAGAGAATGTGTAAATGTGAAGTAGGTCTTCAGGGGGAGGTTGTTGTGGTGGTAGTGCCACAGATGCTGTGACACCACCACCACGTGAGCGTCGTCCTTCGCTCTCATCTGTTGATAGCACACCCATAGGTTCACCTTCCACTCCCTGGGGTGCACATGACCATGACAACAGCAAGATATACACAATTAGGGATGGGGCACCAATAATGAATAGTGCAGGGAAGACAATGAAGACACGCATTCGACAATTGTGCACTATACAGTTTCACAACTCTGTCATGACTAAATGGGATCAGCAAGATAAGGAGAAGAAAAATTACATAAATACAAAGATAAAGCAAGAGTTTCAGCCATCTGACCCTATGAATGTCGTCTCTAATGAGTGGATATATACAGGTCGCATTTTGATGGGGCATCGTAGGTCAGAGGCGAGGGATGCATTTAGAGAGGGGAAAGAGAAACCTGTTTGGCTAGATGACAGGGAGTGGGAAGCCATTGCTCAGGAGCTCATAGAGACACCAGAGAGGTTTCAACAACAAAGAGAGGCGGCAAGGGCAAGACTCCAAACAGTAGGGGCTTCTCATCTTGGGAGTGGTGGGTTACAAAACCATGCGCCATGAATTCGTAAGTATTTGTAGCAATTTTATTTATCTAAATGTATGTATGTGGGCTAAATGTTGATTTCTAAAAGTTGTAATTGTTAATCGTTTGTGTAGGAGTTGGCCATGAATCGCCCACCAAGTAGGCGAGAAGAGAAGTACGCTCACAAACATGGCCTTGTGGCCTTATTTGAGATGCTTGAAGAAGAAGGAGAGACCGTCAATTGGGAGGCATTACCATAATGTAAGATGACCTTCAAACTATTGGTATATGATCAAAAGATTCTTGAGTATTAATGTTTAATTTAATTTCTTGTTTATCTGAAAAATAAAAAAACGAGCACGGTTGTCTTTTGTGCTCTATTTTAGACAGAATGGTGCTGTCTGTTTACTGCTGTTGAGTCCAGTTCATTGCAGGCAACAGCCAGGCAACACTATTCTGTCTAAAAGAAATTTTTGCTATAGCGTCGGTATATTCCCCGGTATAGGTACCGGTACAGGCACCGGTATAGTTGCCGGTATATGTGCTGGTATACATGCCGGTATTGTGGTCGGTATAGGCTCCGGTGTAACGTCGATATAGACACTGGTATAGACCCCGGTATACGTGCTGGTATAGACACCGGTATAGACGCTGGTATGCTCGTCGGTATAGGCACCAGTATAGACACCGGTATAGGTGTCGGTATTTTACCTCGACGCTTATACCGACGTCGTCGTTCCGACGCAGATACTGGCGTTTATACCGATGAGACGAGGCTTTTTTAGACCCCGTTCAATGACGTCGGTATAAGCGCCGGTATTAGGCTATCATGTAGTAGTGTCTTCCTATGCATAAAATAAAAAATTACACTTCTAAAATACATAATTGGTGGGGATTACTCTTTTTGGATAATAAAAGATAAAACTTATTTCAGCAAATTTTAGAAAATTTTACCATAACCTCCTTTGTATGGCTGATCATTTTTTAATTTTTTCTAAACCATAAATATCAGAATTATATAAATGAGAAGAAAGAAAGAGAGAACATGTTCTATGAGTTAGAAACCTACTTCCTGATGACAACTTGTCTTTCTTTAGCATCTTCTCCTCTTCTCTATTTGATTCCACCTTGATTGGAGGGGCTGCTCGGGCTCGATGGTGTTCTTTGCTCTGTTGGAGAGCCTATTGTTTCAAATTTCTTTTCTCGCTTTGGTGTTCTTTAATCGGCTGGAGAGCCTACTCTTTTCCTCTGCTGCTTCATCCTTTCACAACTCCAAAAGGTGCACTAGAAATCAAGTATAATCTGTTCAAGAGGCCTTACCCTAGGGGTCTAGATTTTCAAAAAAAATTAAATTAAGGTTTTGAGGGACCAATCAGATTCATCCAAATGTGTAGAGAAGATAAATAGAAGAAATAAAGAAAATTCCCCCAAAAATGAGTAAATACTCACATAAGATGAAGAGTTGACTAAGGACAAGGTTAATAGTTAAAAAAGAGAGATATTTAGAAGAAATGATGCATTTTTGACACCTCAGAATGGGGGAATTCCCCTCATGAACGAGGTGCCTATTTCACATGCTTGAATGAGTTTTAAACTCCCAAATAATGAGATATTTTTATCTCTCCTCTCTCCTGTTTCAACCAGATCCAAAAAGTGAGCAAAACTGACCTAAAAATGGTCAAAAATTGACCAAACTGATCCACAAAATTCTAGAATCAGTTTGCTTGGTTAAGAGCTCACTTTTTCCTACACATAGAAGCCTCCCCCTTTGTTGAAGCTTAATAGTGTTTTTGCACTGTTACCCTGCTTCTCCCAAGAGCCAAAAATTATAAATTTACTCATAATTCATTAGTTTTTGACCTTCCCTCTTCTAAAGATTGGTGGCCACTCTTGTTTCAAACAAGAGTAGATCCCTCAAACCATCAAGCCAAAGGAAAGCTCTCAAATTCTCCTTGTAAGTTGGAGATTCTTCTCTTTTCTATTTCATTTTATGGTTTTTTATGATTTTTGTCTTCTCTAAAATGATTATGATGTTATGCCTCATTGAAAAAAGGCATTCCCCTCTCTCCTTTAGTGAATCCAACCATTCTTTATCCTAGATGAATGACTAATGGATACAATCAAGTTTTTCATAATGTTTTTCTTAAATAAGTAGAAAATGTTTACATTAGAATGATTTAAAGACTCTTGGTGAAATTCTAGTTGATTTTAGAGAGTTAAAAATTGAAAAATGGTCAGCCATACAAAGGAGGTTATGGCAAAATTTTTGAAAATTGTGAAAAATAAGTTTTATTTTTTTAATTCAAAAAGAGTAATTCCCATTGTATATGTATTCTTAAAGTGTTATTTTTCATCCTAGGTATAGAAAAATGCATACTAAAAATATTTTATTAAAAAAGTGTTACTTTCTTTAGAATTGAATTCTATGCATAGAAGGAAGCATATTGAAATTGTTATTTTGATTATAAAAGTGTGATTTTTATCATAAATGATTTTTATGCATAAATGGATGCATAAAAGAAATTCTTTTATATTAAAAGTTGATTTTCATCATAAATGATTTGTATGCATAAACATATGCATAAAAGATTTTTTTTATATTAAAAGTGTGATTCTCATCATAAGTGATTTTTATGCAAAAATGGATGCATAAAAGAAATTCTTTTATATTAAAAGGGTGATTTTCATCATAAATGATTTGTATGCATAAACATATGCAAAAAAGGTTTTTTTGTATTAAAAGTGTGAATTTCATCATAAATGGATTTTATGCATAAATTAGACGCATAAGAGAAATTCTTTTATTCTAAAAGTGTAATTCCTTGTAAATTGGATTTATGCATAAATAGATGCATAAAGAATCTTATTTTTAATTCAAAAGAGTTATTTTCATCAATTTTGATTTTATGCATAAATAGATGCATAAAAAATTTTATTTCAAAAGAGTTATTTTCATCAATTTTATTTTATGCATAGAAAGATGCATAAAAGATTTATTTTTATTTCGAAAGTATTATTTTCATTGAATTTGAATTTATACATAGATAGCTGCATAAAAGATTTATTTTTTATTTGAAAGTGTTATTCTCATTGAAATGGAATTTATGCATAGTAAAATGCATAAAAGGTTTTTTTTTACTTCGAAAGTGTTATTTTCCTTAAAATTGAATTTATGCCTAAATAGATGCAAAAAATAATAATTATTATAAAAGTGTTATTCCTACTAAAGTTGTCGTTATGCCTAATTAGATGCGTAAAGAATCTTATATCAAAAAATTAGAATTCTCTTACATTCTATAAATAGATGTGATGAGATGTGATAGGAATGAGATAGATGTGAATGAATGGTATAAGATGTGAAGCAATGTGATGTCATGTGAATCGTGGTATGAATGAATGATAAGGGATGTGAATGAATGACGGCATGTGAATCGGCGGATGTGAATGGATGATGTGGTTTGATGTGTGAATGATGTGGTTCACTGTATGGTCAGCACCCCCTAGGATCCTTCGCAGGTCACCTAGTGCTTCACTCATAGGCCGCTTCCTTGGTCTCTCATCCACCATACCGAAAGCTCACCATTTAAATCGAACCGAGGCTGGTCAAGACCTCGGCCGACCTTGCTACACGAGACTTCCTTCGTTGACTCTCCGTCAGCTGTTGCAACTTTATCAGTTAGGTCTCCACGACCTTATTCACAAGACGTTTAAAATACTTCCCCAGCATTCTTGAAATAAAACAATCATTTACAAATTGGTCACAATACAGTTTCTATAAAATGAACTCTCGTCTTTCACATTATCCCTCATCAGTTCACATTACTTATTCCACATTCAATTCATATATGTACCCATTCTTATCCAATCACATCAATTTCCATCTCATCACATCAGATTCATTCATATCATTCGTCACATCATTTCACATACACATTCGCATTCATTATTCCACATTCGTACATCCATATCCATACATCCACATCCATATCCGCATTCATACATACACATCCACATTCCATATCTACATCCATACATCCACATTCATACATCCACATCCACATCCACATCCATACATCCAATTCCACATCCACATTCATACTTCCACATCCACATTCCACATTCATACATCCACATCCACATCCACATTCATACATCCACATCCACATCCATACATCCACATCCACATCCACATCCACATATCCATACATCCACATCCACATCCACATTCCATATCTACATCCATACCCACATTCCATATCTACATCCATACATCCACATCCACATCCACATTCACGTCCACATCCATACATCCATTTCCACATCCACATCCATACATCCATTTTCACATCCACATTCGTACATCCATATCCACATCCACATTCATACATCCACATTCATATTCACATTCATACATCACATCCACATCTACATTCATACATCCACACATCCACATTCATACATCTACACCCACATCCATATCATCCATATCATCCATCTACATCAACCCACATCATTCACACATCAAACTACATCATCCATTCATCCTGGGTCGCCGAAGATACCCACACGTACATCGTGGAAGATATTGGAATAAGGAGTAAGAGTTGTTTTCTGAAACCGGGCATGGATCTGGTTGATTGACCTTGTTGGTCCTCAATGGATGAGTCCATGGATTTTTTATATGGATCTGTTGGTTGATCTTGTTGATCTTCAACGGAGATTCCATCTTGATTTTTATAAGTGAATATATCATCCGGGTACTATGAGCTAGGGACTATCAAAAAGGCCCTTGAGTGAGTAGGTGGTGAGCGTTCTTGTTACCAATGATGCCATAGATACTCCGATGAAGGAATGATTGAAAATTAAGATTCAAATGGATACTTTGAAAGATTATGATCGGTGACAGTATGGTTTCACTAAATGATTGCTTTAAAGATAGTTGAATCTGGAAAAAAGGTAATTTCATATTGGGTGTGTAAGTGGTGTGACTGGCGTTTAATTTGTTTGAAATTCTAGGGGGCCTGGGAACTCTTTTTCCTGGTACCCGAGACAAAACCTAAGCAAATTCTTAATTGGATCCCATCACTACAGTGGTTGGGCGGTTGGCTAACCCATGGGACTGGTGGATGGGGTTAGGTTGGACTGATGGATCCATAAATCGAGACTCAAATCCATAAAACCTAAGCAAATTCTTAATTGGATCCCATCACTACAGTGGTTGGGCGGTTGGCTAACCCATGGGACTGGTGGATGGGGTTAGGTTGGACTGATGGATCCATAAATTGAGACTCAAATTTCTGTCTAGTTCGATAGATGGAGTAAATTTCGGACAAAAATTGTTCTATGGAGGAGAATCAACGGCTGTGCCTCTCAATGAGGAAAAAAGCGTTGGTCTCTATGATCCAAGTACAATCTTTTTCCCTGATCTGACTATGGGACTTAGGGGTTTGGTCAGATGAGCTCACTTAGTTAAGGCTTTCGACTACATTGAAGAAAAGTTATCCTGGTGGAATCGCCCGTGCTTTCTAGGCAAGGGAAGTTTTTTCGAGTTCAGTTTTGGAAAAACCGATGGTTTAGTCTCTTGTCTGGATATCCGTGGTGGGCGAGGCCCCGAGTGTAGGACCCTACCCTGCGCAAGAAGTGCTACTTCTGCTGCTAGCACCCCAGAATTTATTGCGTAGTGGGATCAAGGATCTTACATAGCTATTTGGCTATCTGAGAAGCCAAATATGTCAAAAATTTATCAAGAAGCACTAAAAGATTGTAATTGTGATAAAATTCATACAATTTGATATTCAAACTGAAATTCATAAATTGGTAATTGGGTCTTCAGATAGAAGTATTGCAATTGTATGGAATCCCTGACTTGCTTGAGGCCTAGACATGATGGTATTTACCTTATAGTTTCAAGAACCATGACTACCCGTATATACCGAGGGTATAACTGCAGCTCTTTACTGGCAGTATATTCGAGTAAATCTAAGACTTGAAATTATAAGCATTAATGCTATCCAGATGATGAATTCGAATGTGGTTGATATGATTTTTAAATTCTCGTTAAGAACTGATGAGCTGATTTGGATTCTGATTCAAAAATGATGATCCCCAAAATTTGGTTGAAATGTAATAAGCTGAGCGAAACCGTAATGGGGATGAATGGGACGAGTCCTTATGATGATGTTCTTAATTGGAATGTTGTTAATGACTTTAGCCAATCACTATGAGATTAGTGGATTGTGCTGGCAGATTGCTACTGTTTACTTTTGTCCAGTGGATCAAGTTAAGGGATGATAAATTGAAAATCTGAAAAATTGAGATCCCCATGGAGGACTGTTCAGATGGAAAAAATTTAGTATGACGGACCATTATTGTGTTAAAGATATGAATGAGATATTCTGAATGAATTGTTAACTGATAATGCGTTCTATATGAGTATCTTTATCTCTTGATTCTGTTGGGAGCCGACCTATTTAAAGAACCCCAGAATTAGTTGAATCAAAAATCGGATTGAATCATAAATAAACAAACTTAACAAAAAATTTTGTATTGATAGGAACATGGATCGAGGTCGTCGTGGTAGAAATATTAACCCCCAACTTGATGAAGAAGAGCTTGACCTGGATGTTCGTAAAACTCTTCATAGTTTGCAGCCTGGTCCCTTCAAGGGTGAAGGGGAACAGTTAGGTGAAGTTGTAGAAAAGAGGATTGAGGCCATGGAGGAATATTTTGATATAATTGGCTACAATGAGAGAAGTAAGATGGCTCTCGCTAGGTTAAAGATTATGGAAACGGCAAGGGTTGCGTGGAGGAATCACTACAAGACAAACTGTCTCGACCGAATTACCCAAACCTGGACCAATCTCAAGGCTTACCTCAGAAAGAAGTTTTGTCCCCCAGCAGGGAAACTATGATGAATGAGTTCTTGGAACTAAAGCAGGAAAACCGGACAAGTGAAGAGTACCACACCAGGCTTTTGCCCTTCTCCTTTAATATTTCCCTCAATTGGATGAAGAGCAGCTGATGGCCAGGTTCATTCGGGGAATGAACGAGGATACTTTAGTCAAGAATGCCAAACCTATCTCAATGGCCGAAGGAGTAAGAATGGCGAAGGATTTCGCCAAAGCCTTTGATGTCAAAGTCCCGCCAAAGCCAACACCATCACCTTTCAAAAGGTTTTTATTCCAAGAATGTGATTCCAACCTTCCTCCACCTAAGAGATATCAGGGTGAAACCCAGGATATGGGAAGTTCCAGAATGGAAGAAATGTCCTTTTCCCGAAACTCAATCCCCTGGATTTCAACTTGAGAAGTGAAATGCTATATTTGTCAAGGAATTGGACATCGTAGTATGAATTGCCCAACTCCTTTTGGATCAAGGTTGTCAGGGCAGGGAAATCAGGGATCAAGATTCCAGACTCCAGCCCCTTCCTTCCAAAGTAATCAGGGTTCTATCCGCCAAAATCAGGGAAATCCCAGAGGTAGACCCTCTATCCAACCTGTAGTTTCAATCCAAAGTAATGCAAGACCTCCACCTCAGAATAGCGGAAGCCAAAGAGAGTTGTTCCCAAATCGGTCTCCCAAATCGGCCGTACACTTTCCAAGGCAGTAACGCTGGAAGTGATTGAAGAAGAAGAAGATGATGAAAGAGATCTTACTCCACCTGCGAGATGAGGACATCTCGCGTTTTTTAGGTGGGGTAGAATGTAAGATTCTTCCCCAGCCTCTTAGGATGTCCAAAATCTTCCCCTGTAATCAATCTCCTCTTCAAAATCCAAATGTGTAGAGAAGATAAATAGAAGAAATAAAGAAAATCCCCCCAAAAATGAGTAAATACTCACATAAGATGAAGAGTTGACTAAGGACAAGGTTAATAGTTGAAAAAGAGAGATATTTAGAAGAAATGATGCATTTTTGACACCTCAGTATGGGGGAATTTCCCTCATGAAGGAGGCACCTATTTCACATGCTTGAATGAGTTTTAAACTCCCAAATAATGAGATATTTTTATCTCTCCTCTCTCCTTTTTCAACCGGATCCAAAAAGTGAGCAAAATTGACCTTAAAATGGTCAAAAATTGACCAAACTGATCCAAAAAATTCTAGAATCAGTTTGCTTGGTTAAGAGCTCACTTTTTCCTACAAATAGAAGCCTCCCCTTTGTTG
Source organism: Cibotium barometz (assembly GCF_041138505.1). Taxonomy (NCBI): domain Eukaryota; kingdom Viridiplantae; phylum Streptophyta; class Polypodiopsida; order Cyatheales; family Cibotiaceae; genus Cibotium; species Cibotium barometz. Next base: position 29,285,553 of record NC_141109.1, read on the forward strand.
AAGCTTAATAGTGTTTCTGCACTGTTACCCTGCTTCTCCCAAGAGCCAAAAATTATGAATTTACTCATAATTCATTAGTTTTTGACCTTCCCTCTTCTAAAGATTGGTGGCCACTCTTGTTTCAAACAAGAGTAGATCCCTCAAACCATCAAGCCAAAGGAAAGCTCTCAAGTTCTCCTTGTAAGTTGGGGATTCTTCTCTTTTCTATTTCATTTTATGGTTTTTTATGATTTTTTTCTTCTCTAAAATGATTATGATTGTGTGCCTCATTGAAAAAAGGCATTCCCCTCTCTTCTTTAGTAAATCCAACCATTCTTTATCCTAGATGAATGATTAATGGATAAAATCAAGTTTTTCATAATGTTTTTCTTAAATAAGTAAAAAATGTTTACATTAGAATGATTTAAATACTTATGGTGAAGTTCTAATTGATTTAAGAGAGTTAAAATTTGAAAAATGGTCAGCCCATACAAAGGAGGTTATGGCAAAATTTTCTAAAATTGTGGAAAATAAGTTTAATTTTTTAATTCAAAAAGAGTAAATCCCATCGTATATGTATTCTTAAAGTGTTACTTTTCATCCTAGGTATATAAAAAATGCAAACTAAAAATATTTTTATTAAAAAGTGTTACTTTCTTTAGAATTGAATTCTATGCATAGAAGGAAGCATATTGAAATTATTATTTTGATTATAAAAATGTGATTTTCATCATAAATGATTTTTATGCATAAATAGATGCATTAAAAAAATTCTTTTATATTAATAGGTGATTTTCATCATAAATGATTTGTATGCATAAACATATGCATAAAAGACTTTTTATATATATTAAAAGTGTGATTCTCATCATAAATGATTTTTATGCATAAATGGATGCATAAAAGAAATTCTTTTATATTAAAAGGGTGATTTTCATCATAAATGGTTTGTATGCATAAACATATGCATAAAAGTTTTTTTTTATATTAAAAGTATGAATTTCATCATAAATGGAATTTATGCATAAATTAGATGCATAAGAGAAATTCTTTTATTCTAAAAGTGTAATTCCTAGTAAATTGGATTTATGAATAAATAGATGCATAAAGAATTTTATTTTTAATTCAAAAGAGTTATTTATATCAATTTTGATTTTATGCATAAATACATGCATAAAGAATTTTTTTTCAAAAGAGTTATTTTCATCACTTTTGATTTTATGCATAGAAAGATGCATAAAAGATTTATTTTTATTTCAAAAGTATTACTTTCATTGAAATTGAATTTATGCATAGATAGATGCATAAAAGATTTATTTTTATTTTGAAAGTGTTATTTTGATTAAAATTGAATTTATGCATAGTAAAATGCATAAAAGGTTTATTTTTAATTCAAAAGAGTTATTTTCCTTAAAATTAAATTTATGCCTGAATAGATGCAAAAAAAAGATTTTTATAAAAGTGTTATTCCTACTAAAGTTGTCTTTATGCCTAATTAGATGCGTAAAGAATCTTTATATCAAAAAATTAGAATTCTCTTACATTCTATAAATAGATGTGATGAGATGTGATAGGAATCAGATAGATGTAAATGGATGGATGGAAGTGATATGAATCAGATAAATGAAAATGGATGAATGGATGTGATGTCCTGTTAATTAGGATGTGAATGAATGGTATAGGATGTGAAGGAATGTGATGTCATGTGAATCGTGGTATGAATGAATGATAAGGGATGTGAATATATGATGGCATGTGAATCGGATGTGAATGGATGATGTGGTTGGATGTGTGAATGATGTGGGTTGATGTAGATGAATGAATGGATGATGTAGTTTGATGTGTGAATGATATGGGTTGATGTAGATGGATGAATGGATGATATGGATGTGGGTGTAGATGTATGAATATGGATGTGAAAATGGATGTGTGGATGTATGAATGTAGATGTGGATGTGATGTATGAATGTGAATGTGGATGTGGATGTATGAATGTGAATGGGAATGTGGGTGTACGAATGTGGATGTGGATATGAATGTATGAATGTGGATGTGAAAATGGATGTATGGATGTGGATGTGGATGTTGAAATGGATGTATGGATGTGGATGTATGGATGTAGATATATGGATGTGGATGTGGATGTGGATGTATGGTTGTAGATATGGAATGTGGGTATGGATGTAGATATGGAATGTGGATGTGGATGTGGATGTATGGATGTGGATGTGGATGTGGATTTGGATGTATGGATGTATGAATGTGGATGTGGGTGTGGATGTATGAATGTGGAATGTGGATGTGGAAGTATGAATGTGGATGTGGAATTCGATGTATGGATGTGGATGTGGATGTATGAATGTGGATGTATGGATGTAGATATGGAATGTGGATGTGTATGTATGAATGCAGATATGGATGTGGATGTATGGATATGGATGTACGAATCTGGATGTGTATGTCGAATAATGAATGCGAATGTGTATGTGAAATGATGTGATGATGATATGAATGAATCTGATGTGATGAGATGGAAATTGATGTGATTGGATGAGAATGGGTACATTATGAATTGAATGTGGAATAAGTAATGTGAACTGATGAGGGATAATGTGAAAGACAAGCGTTCATTATAGAAACTGTATTGTGACCTGTTTGTAAATGATTGTTTTATGTCAAGAATGCTGGGGAAGTATTTTGACCGTCTTGTGAATAAGGTCATGTGGAGACCTAACTGATAAAGTTGCAACAGCTGTGATGGAGAGTCAACGGAGGACGTCTCACGTAGCAAGGTCAGCCGAGGTCTTGACAAGCCTCGTTTCGATTTAAATGGTGAGCTTCCGGTATGGTGGATGAGAGACCAAGGAAGCGGCCTATGAGTGAAGCACTAGGTGACCTGCGAAGGATCCTAGAGGGTGCTGACCATACGGTGCTCGGGCTCTGGGTCACCGAAGATACCCACACGTACGTCGTGCAAGATATTCGAACAAGGAGTAAGAGTTGTTTTCTGAAATCGGGCATGGATCTGGTTGATTAACCTTGCTGGTCCTCAACGGATGAGTCCATGGCTTTTTTATATGGATCTGTTGGTTGATCTTGCTGATCTTCAACAGAGATTCCATCTTGATTTTTATAAGTGAATATATTGTCGGGTACTATGAGCTAGGGACAATCGAAAAGGCCTCTGAGTGAGCAGGTGGTGAGCGTTCTGGTTGCCAATGATGCCATAGATACTCCGATGAAGGAATGATTGGAAATTAAGATTCAACCAAGAACTTTGAAAGATTATGATCGGTGACGCTATGGTTTCACTAAATGATTGCTTTAAAGATAGTTGAATTTGGAAAAAAGGCAATTTCATATTGGGTGTGTAAGTGGTGTGACTGGCATTAAATTTGTTTGAAGTTCCGGCTAGGGGGCCTGGGAACTCTTTTCCCTGGTACCCAGGATAAAACCTAACCAAATTCTTAATTGGATTCCATTATTACAGTGGTTGGTGGGCAGTTAGCTAACCCATGGGACTGTGGATGGGGTTAGGTTGGACGGATGTATCCATAAATTGAGACTCAAATTTTTGCTTAGTTCGATAGATGAAGTAAATTCCGGACAAAAATTGTTCTATGGAAAAGAATCAACGGCTGTGCCTCTCAATGAGGAAAAAAGCGTTGGTCTCTATGATACAAGTACAGTCTTTTTCCCTTATCTCACTATGGGGCTTACGGGTTTGGTCGATGAGCTCAGTTAGTTAAGGCTTTTGACTACATTAAAGAAAAGTTATCGTGGTGGAATCTCCCCTGCTTTCCAGGCAAGGGAAGTTTTTTCGGGTTCGGTTTTGGAAAAACCGATGGTTTAGTCTCTTGTCTGGATATCCGTGGGGGGGGTGAGGCCCCGAGTGTGGGACCCTACCCCACGCAAGAAGTTCTACTTCCACTACTAGCACCCCAGAATTTGTTGCGCAGTGGGGTGAGGGATCTTGCAGTTGGTATCAGAGCTAATGAGGATTACCCGAGAAGCCAAATATGTCAAAAATTTATCAAGAAGCACTAAAAGGTTGTAATTGTGTGATAAAATTCATACATGTTGATATTCAAACTGAAATTCATAAATTGGTAATTGGGTCTTCAGATAGAAGTACCGCAATTGTATGGAATCCCTGACTTGCTTGAGGCCTAGACATGATGGTATTTACCTTACAGTTCCAAGAACCATGACTACCCGTATATACCGAGGGTATAACTACAGCTCTTTACTGGCAGTATATACGAGTAAATCTAAGACTTAAAATTATAAGCATTAATGCTATCCAAATGATGAATTCGAATGTTGTTGATATGATTTTTAAATTATCGTTGAGAACTAAAGAGTTGATTTGGATTCTCATTGAAAAATGATGATCGCTAAAATTTGGTTGAAATGTAATAAGCTGAGCGAAACCGCAATGGGGATGAATGGGACGAGTCCCTGTGATGATGTTCTTAACTGGAATGTCGTTAATGACTTTAGCCAATCACTTCTATGAGATTAGTGGATTGTGCTGGGGCAGATTGCTACTGTTAACTTTTGTCCATTTTGGATCAAGTTAAGGGATGATAAATTAAAAATCTAAAAAATTGAAATCCCCATGGAGGACTGTTTAGATGGAAAAAAATTAGTTTGACGGACCATTATTGTGTTAAAGATATGAATGAGATATTCTGAATGAATTGTTAAACTGATAATGCGTTCTATATGAGTATCTTTATCCCTTGATTCTGTGGTGAGCCAACCTATTTAAAGAACCCCAGAATGAGTTGAATGAAAAATTGGATTGAATCATAAATAAACAAACTTAACAATAATTTTTGTATTGATAGGAACATGCATCGAGGTCGTCCTGGTAGAAATATTAACCCCCAACTCGATGAAGAAGAGCTCGACCTCGATGTTCGTAAAACTCTTCATAATTCGAAGCCTGGTCCCTTCAAGGGTGAAGGGGAACAGTTAAGTGAAGTTGTAGAAAAGTGGATTGAGGCCATGGAGGAATATTTTGATGTAACTGGCTACAATGATAGAAGCAAGATGGCTCTTGCTAGGTTAAGGATTGTGGAAACAGCCAGGGTTGTGTGGAGGAATCACTGTGAGACAAACCGTCTCGACCGAAATACCCAAACCTGGACCAATCTCAAGGCTTACCTCAGAAAGAGGTTTTGTCCCCCAGGCTTTCTTGAAACTAAGATGAATGAGTTCTTGGAACTAAAGCAGGAAAACCGAACAATTCAAGAGTACCATCAGGCTTTTGCCCTTCTCCTTAAATATTCCCCTCAATTGGATGAAGAGCTGCTGATGGCCAGGTTCATTTGGGGAATGAAGGATTCATTGGATACTTTAGTCAAGAATGCCAAACCTGTCTCAATGGCCGAAGCAGTAAGAATGGCAAAGGATTTCGCCAAAGCCTTTGATGTCAAAGTCTCACCAAAGCTAGCACCATCACCTTTCAAAAGGTTTTTATTCCCAGAAGGTGATTCCAACCTTCCTCCGCCTAAGAAATGTCAGGGTCAAACCCAGGATATGGGAAGTTCCAGAATGGAAGAAATGTCCTTTTTCCGAAACTCAATCCCTTGGATTTCAACTTCAGAAGTGAAATGCTATACTTGTCAAGGAATTGGACATCGCAGTATGGATTACCCAACTCCTTTTGGATCAAGGTTTTCAGGGCAGGGAAATCAGGGATCAAGATTCCAGACTCCAGCCCCTTCCTTCCAGAGTAATCAGGGTTCTATCCGCCAAAATTAGGAAAATCCTAGAGGTAGACCCTCTATCCAACCTGCAGTTTCAATCCAAAGTATTGCAAGACCTCCACCTCAGAATAGGGGAAGCCAAAGAGAGTTGTTCCAAAATCGGCCGTACACTTCCAAGGCACTAATGCTGGAAGTGATTGAAGAAGAAGAAGAAGATGAAAGAGATCATACTCCACCTACAAGATGAGGATATCTCACGTTTTTTAGGTGGGGTAGAATGTAAGATTTCTTCCTAGCCTCTCAGAATGTCCATAATCTTCCCTTGTAATCAATCCCCTCTTCAGAAATATAAAAGATCTTGTTTTTGCTTGTTTTGGCCTAGAGAGAAAAAATATTCCAGAGAGAGGTTATTCAAATTTTGAATATTTCTGGATAGAAGAATTTCTCACCTTATTAAAATAAGATCCCGTGAAACAGAAGTTCAAAAATAATTCCAGAAGGTGCATTAGAAATCAAGTATAATCTGTCAAGAGGCCTTACCCAGGGGTCCAGATTTTTGAAAAATTATAAATTAAGGTTTTGAGGGACCAATCAGATTCATCCAAATGTGTAGAGAAGATAAATAGAAGAAATAAAGAAAATCCCCCCAAAAATGAGTAAATACTCACATAAGATGAAGAGTTGACTAAGGACAAGGTTAATAGTTAAAAAAGAGAGATATTTAGAAGAAATGATGCATTTTTGACACCGCAGTATGGGGGAATTCCCATCATGAAGGAGGCACCTATTTCACATGCTTGAATGAGTTTTAAACTCCCAAATAATAAGATATTTTTATCTCTCCTCTCTCCTGTTTCAACCAGATCCAAAAAGTGAGCAAAACTGACCTAAAAATGGTCAAAAATTGACCAAACTAATCCAAAAAATTCTAGAATCAATTTGCTTGGTTAAGAGCTCACTTTTTCCTACAAGTAGAAGCCTCCCCCTTTGTTGAAGCTTAATAGTGTTTTTGCACTGTTACCCTGCTTCTCCCAAGAGAGCCAAAAACTGTGAATTTGCTCATAATTCATTAGTTTTTGACCTTCCCTCTTCTAAAGATTGGTGACCACTCTTGTTTCAAACCAGAGTAGATCCCTCAAACCATCAAGCCAAAGGAAAGCTCTCAAATTCTCCTTGTAAGTTGGAGATTCTTCTCTTTTCTATTTCATTTTATGGTTTTTTATGATTTTTGTCTTCTCTAAAATGACTATGATGTTATGCCTCATTGAAAAAAGGCATTCCCCTCTCTTCTTTAGTAAATCCAACCATTCTTTATCCTAGATGAATGATTAATGGATAAAATCAAGTTTTTTATAATGTTTTTCTTAAATAAGTAGAAAATGTTTTTTATAATGTCTTTCTTAAATAAGTAGAAAATGTTTACATTAGAATGATTTAAATACTCTTGGTGAAATTCTAGTTGATTTAAGAGAGTTAAAAATTGAAAAATGGTTAGCCCATACAAAGGAGGTTATGGCAAAATTTTCTAAAATTGTGGAAAATAAGTTTTTTTTTATTCAAAAAGAGTAAATCCCATCGTATATGTATTCTTAAAGTGTTATTTTTCATCCTAGGTATAGAAAAATGCATACTAAAAATATTTTATTAAAAAAGTGTTACTTTCTTTAGAGTTAACTTCTATGCATAGAAGGAAGCATATTGAAATTGTTATTTTGATTATAAAAATGTGATTTTCATCATAAATGATTTTTATGCATAAATGGATGCATAAAATAAATTCTTTTATATTAATAGGTGATTTTCATCATAAATGATTTGTATGCATAAACATATGCATAAAAGAAGATTTTTTTAATATATTAAAAGTGTGATTCTCATCATAAATGATTCTTATGCATAAAAGAAATTCTTTTATTTTAAAAGGGTGATTTTCATCGTAAATGATTTGTATGCATAAACATATGCATAAAAGTTTTTTTTATATTAAAAGTGTGAATTTCATCCATAAATGGATTTTATGCATAAATTAGATGCATATAAGAAATTCTTTTGTTCTAAAAGTGTAATTCCTAGTAAATTAGATTTATGCATAAATAGATGCATAAAGAATTTTATTTTTAATTCAAAAGAGTTATTTTCATCAATTTTGATTTTATGCATAAATAGACGCATAAAGAATTTTATTTCAGAAGAGTTATTTTCATCAATTTTGATTTTATGCATAGAAAGATGCATAAAAGATTTATTTTTATTTTGAAAGTATTATTCTCATGGAAATTGAATTTATGCATCGATAGATGCATAAAAGATTTATTTTTAGTTTTAAAGTGTTATTCTCATTAAAATGGAATTTATGTATAGTAAAATGCATTAAAGGTTTTTTTTAAATTTGAAAGTGTTATTTTCCTTAAAATTGAAGTTATGCCTAAATAGATGCAAAAAAAAAGGATTTTTATAAAAGTGTTATTCCTACTAAAGTTGTCTTTATGCTCCCTAATTAGATGCATAAAGAATCTTTATATCAAAAAATTAGAATTCTCTTACATTCTATAGATAGATGTGATGAGATGTGATAGGAATCAGATAGATGTAAATGGATGGATGGAAGTGATATGAATCAGATAAATGAAAATGGATGAATGGATGTGATGTCCTGTGAATTAGGATGTGAATAAATGGTATGGGATGTGAAGGAATGTGATGTCATGTGAATCGTGGTATGAATGAATGATAAGGGATGTGAATAAATGACGGCATGTGAATCGGATGTGAATGGATGATGTGGTTTGATGTGTGAATGATGTGGGTTGATGTAGATGGATAACTGGATGATGTAGTTTGATGTGTGAATGATGTGGGTTGATGTAGATGGATGAATGGATGATATGGATGTGGGTGTAGATGTATGAATGTGGATGTGGAAATGGATGTGTGGATGTATGAATGTAGATGTGGATGTGATGTATGAATGTGAATGTGGATGTGGATGTATGAATGTGAACGGGGATGTGGATGTATGAATGTGTACGAATGTGGATGTGGATATGGATGTATGAATGTGGATGGGAAAATGGATGTATGGATGTGGATGTGAAAATGGATGTATGGATGTGGATGTGGATGTGGAAATGGATGTATGGATGTATGGATGTATGGATGTGGATGTGGATGTGGATGTATGGATGTAGATATGGAATGTGGGTATGGATGTAGATATGGAATGTGGGTATGGATGTGGATGTATGAATGTGGATGTGGATGTGGATGTGGATGTATGAATGTGGATGTGGATGTGGATGTATGAATGTGGAATGTGGATGTGAATGTATGAATGTGGATGTGGAAGTATGAATGTGGATGTGGAATTGGATGTATGGATGTGGATGTGGATGTATGGATGTGGATGTGGATGTGGAATTGGATGTATGGATGTGGATGTGGATGTATGAATATGGATGTATGGATGTGGATGTGGATGTGGATGTGGATGTATGGATGTAGATATGGAATGTGGATGTGTATGTATGAATGCGGATATGGATGTAGATGTATGGATATGCATGTACGAATGTGGATGTGTATGTGAAATAATGAATGCAAATGTGAATGTGAAATAATGTGACGATGATATGAATGAATCTGATGTGATGAGATGGAAATTGATGTGATTGGATGAGAATGGGTACATATATGAATTTAATGTGGAATAAGTAATGTGAACTGATGAGGGATAATGTGAAAGACGACAGTTCATCATAGAAACTGTATTGTGACCTATTTGTAAATGGCTGTTTTATGTCATGAATGCTGGGAAAGCATTTTGACCATCTTGTGAATAAGGTCGTGGAGACCTAACTGATAAAGTCGCAATAGCAGACGGAGAGTCAACAGAGGACGTCTCGCGTAGTAGCAAGGTAGGCCGAGGTCTTGACCAGCCTCGGTTTGATTTAAATGGTGAGCTTCCGGTACGATAGTCTTGACCAGCCTCGGTTTGATTTAAATGGTGAGCTTCCGGTACGGTGGATGAGGGACCAAGGAAGTGGCCTATGAGTGAAGCGCTAGGTGACCTGCGAAGGATCCTAGAGGGTGCTGACCATAAGGTGCTCGGGCTGCTCTGGGTCGCCGAAGATACCCACACGTACGTTGTGGAAGATATTGGAACAAGGAGTAAGAGTTGTTTTTTGAAACCGGGCATGGATCTGGTTGATTGACCTTGCTAGTCCTCAAGGGATGAGTCCATGGCTTTCTTATATGGATCTGTTGGTTGATCTTGCTGATCTTCAATAGAGATTCCATCTTGATTTTTATAAGTGAATATATTGTCGGGTACTATGAGCTAGGGATTATCGAAAAGGCCCCTGAGTGAGCAGGTGGTGAGCGTTTTGGTTGCCAATGATGCCATAGATACTCCGATGAAGGAATGATTGGAAATTAAGATTCAACTCGATACTTTGAAAGATTATGATTGGTGACACTATGGTTTCACTAAATGATTGCTTTAAAGATAGTTGAATCTGGGAAAAAGGCAATTTCATATTGGGTATGTAAGTGGTGTGACTGGCATTAAATTTGTTTGAAATTCCGGCTAGGGGGCCTGGAAACTCTTTTCCCTGGTACCCGGGACAAAACCTAACCAAATTCTTAATTGGATCCCATCACTACAGTGGTTGGGCGGTTGGCTAACCCATGGGACTAGATGGGGTTAGGTTGGACTTATGGATCCGTAAATTGAGACTCAAATTTTTGTTTAGTTCGATAGATGAAGTAAATTTCGGACAAAAATTGTTCTATGGAAAAGAATCAACGGCTATGCCTCTCAATGAGGAAAAAAGCGTTGGTCTCTATGATCCAAGTACAGTCTTTTTCCCTGATCTGACTATGGGACTTACGGGTTTGATCAGATGAGCTCAGTTAGTTAAGGCTTTTGACTACGTTAAAGAAAAGTTATCCTGGTGGAATCGCCCGTGCTTTCCAGCCAAGGGAAGTTTTTATGGGTTCGGTTTTGGAAAGACCGATGGTTTAGTCTCTTGTCTGGATATCCGTGAGCGAGGCCCCGAGTGTGGGACCCTACCTCGCACAAGAAGTTCTACTTCCGCTGCTAGCACCCCAGAATTTGTTGGGCAGTGGGGTCAGGGATCTTACAATAATAGTAACTAATAACTAGCATACTCGGGACTATAAACTAGCATATAGGTGACTGTTAACTAGCATGTTAGTGACTATTAACTAGCATATAGGTGACTGTACTAGCATATTAACAGTCACCTATATGCTATAAACTAGCATATAGGTGACTGTTAACTAGCATGTTAGTGACTATTAACTAGCATATTGGATCCTATAAACTAGCATACAATGTGTGAGTGTTAACTAGCATATTGGTTACAAATTATATACATGTAAAAATGAAACAAAGGTCTTTACCTGCTCTCCAAACCACACTCAAATGAGCATTACGTGGAATCACCGTAGTGTAGTAGGGAAATATATATCATGCAACCGGAATCTTATTCTAGGATAGATTGTGGAAGAGTAGAGAATTCACAAGAATTGATTCAACCATAAAAACCAATGCTTTGAAAGCTTCAACTAAATCAAATTAATTGAAATTCAAACACTTAACAAAATTAAAATACTTAGCTCAATAGACCATGTTGGGTGCAATCTTCCCCCCTCTTGTGCGTGGCTTTTCCCCACACAAGAGTATTTCTTTATTAGCTTTCTTTTCACCAAAATTAGGCCATAGCCCCAAAATATACAAAATGTGCTTTTAGAGAGCACGGCACTCTTCTTTAACAAAAATAGAGTGTATAATATTGGGACTAGGGTAAAGCCATAGGCTTTAATAAATTCCACATTATAAATGTATCTTTCCTAAAGTTCAAAATGGAAAAATCATTTGCTAAGGTTGCAAGCTACTATGCTTGCCAAAAATGAAATGTGATGAACCAAGACATTTCTTCCAAAGTAAACTCTTCAGTTCCCATAGTCTTCATCACCTCAAAATATAAGCCCAATTAATAATTAAATTAATCCCACAAATATTAAACAGGCACAAATCATAACCAACTCATGACTACCACGCGTAAGTACCCCAGGAATCACCTTGCCATACAAACCTAACTGAAATAATCATAGATGGCCTTAAACATACGTCATATACCGCACGTATTAATATTTATAGTGGTGTCACCCACGATATTAACCTAGCCGACATGACGCAAGAGTAACCTAGGCATCTGTAAATTACTCAAGAGGGGATAAATAATATTTTGCTAGAGGACTTAAAATATATTCTCATGACATCCCTCTTGCTTGAGTTTGCAATTGTCCTCAATTGCGGATTTGTTGGGTTTGAAAAGAATGAAGAATTTCAGGGTAAACTCGAAAAAATTTCTCAGGCATCCATTTAGTATCTTCTTGTGGATGATTCTTGAAAGTCAAAAGATACTTGAAGTATTGATTACCTGTTCTTGTTGTTGTTATCTCTTGGTCAATGATAGCATCAGGAACTAAGACTTCTTCCTATCCTTCAATAAGAGGTGGTTCCTCCTCATATGTTGGGTGAGTAGGAAGTGTTCCTCGAAAGGGTTTTAAGAGATGGATATGAGAAGAATTGTGGATATTTCAATTAGATGGAAGCTCTAGTCTATAGGCCACATCATTAATCTTTTGAAGGATTTTAAATGGCCCATAATATCTAGGCGCTAGCTTAACTATAGGGAATTTTTCCACACTCTTTAATTGCCATTTTTCAATTCTCAAAAGTACATAATCACCTTCTTGAAATGAAAAATCTTTACGCTTCCTATTTGCTTGAGATGTATACTTCTCTTGAGCTCTTGCAATACAATCACGCACTTCAGATATAATGCGATCAAAGTCTCTAACATATTGGTCGGCAGCTTCAATCTTATGGGAGAGTCTAGTAGCCGGAATAGGCAAAGCTCTACCATAGATAATCTCAAATGGTGCTCGACCAGTAGCAGTATGAGGAGTATTATTATAAGAAAATTGGAGTAGGTATATGCTCTTATCCCATGCACTAGGTTGCTAGGAAACATAGGCTCTAAGCATATCTAAGATAGTGCTATTTGTGAATTCGGTCTGTCCATCGATTCATTCGATTCCGGATGGAAAGCCGTGGAAAAATCTAACTTACTGCCTAAGTTTGAGAAAAGAGCAACCCAAAAGTGAATACAAAATTTAGAATCTCTATCAGAAACTATCACTTTGGGTAGTCCATGATGAACAAAGATTTGCTTGACAAATATGTTCGCGGCTTGCTGAGAAGTTAGTGTCTTTTTACATGTAATGAAATAGGCTTGCTTACTAAACCTATCCACTATTGTCCAAATCATATCATGATGACTGGAAGTAGTAGGAAAGCGAGTAATGAAGTCCATAGACACTTGTTCCCATGGTCTATCACAGGAATGGGTAGAGGCATAAGCAATCCTAAAGCTTTGCCTTTGTAGCTTTTAATTGCTTGGCAAATGTTACATTCAGCTACAAATTTAGCTACATCATTCTTCAAATGAGGCCAAAAGAATTCTCTAGAAACTACTTGAGTGTTGCGGAAACTCATCTATCCCACAAATGGTGGTTGGTGCATCTCTTCCAAGACAAGTTGTCTATAAGGTTGAGTAACACACAATCTTTTCTCAAAGAAAAGATAGCCATCATTATGAGAATAACTTCCTTGAGGTGTCCAATTGTTTTCACGCAATTTGATCCATATTTCAAAAAAATCTGGATCAACTTCATAAGTTTCTTTCATAAAGTACAAATGATTCACTTTCAATAATGGAAATGTTGTTGATATTTGGTCTTCGACTCAAAGCATCGGCAACAACATTTTCTTTTCTAGGTTGGTATTGAATCATAGGTTGGAAACTTTGAATGAAAGATGCCCATTTGATGTGCCTATCTAAAATAAGGGGTTGTGTAAGCAAATGCCTAATGCTTTGTTGATCCGTCTTGATAAGAAATTCAGAACCCATTAGGTAATGCTTCCAGATTTTCAAAGCATGCACTACTGCTGCTAATTCCTTGTCATATGTGTTATAATTTTGCTCTACAGGCTTAAGCTTTCTACTTTGATAAGCAATAGGATGGTTGTCTTGCATAAGAACAGCTCCAAATCCTTTGCCACTAGCATCAGTCACTACTATAAAGAATGGTCTTTGAAAATCAGGTAGTGTTAGAACTGGTGCTTGTGTTAAAGCATTCTTGAGTGTTGCAAAAGATTTATCTTGCTTTTCAGTCCAATTGAAATTTGTAGCTTTCCTAAGGAGTTTAGTCAAAGGATGAGCAATATAAGCAAAATTCTTGACGAACTTCCTATAATAACTACATAGGCCAAGAAAAGATCTAAGATCATGTATGTTTCTAGGCGTAGGCCAAGAAGCTATACACTCAATTTTCTTAGGATCTACACGAATTCCTTCAGCCGACACTGTATGACCTAAGTATTCAATCTCTTCTTGAAAGAAAGAACTCTTTTCAAGATTGACATACAATTCATTTTCTCTCAAAAGGTTGAACACTTGTTCCCAAGTGTTGTTCATGCTCTTGTCGATCCTTGCTAAAAACAAGAATGTCATCAAAGAACACTATAACAAAACTTTAAAATTAAGGAATATGCGATTCATCATACGGCTGAAAGTAGCTGGAGCATTGGTCAAACCAAATGGCATAACCAAAAACTCATAGTGACCAGTTTATGTTCTAAAAGCTGTCTTGAAAATGTCAGATTCAGTCATGCGAACTTGATGATACCCAGACTTTAGGTCAATCTTGCTAAAGATTTTTGATCCTCTAAGCTTGTCAAGAAGATCATCTACCCTAGGAATAGGATATCTGTTCTTGACAGTAATCTTATTCAATGCACGATAGTCTACACACATTCGGAAAGTTCCGTTCTTCTTCTTAACAAGAAGGACTGGAGCTCCAAAAAGGTGAACTACTAGGTCGAATAAGGCCTCTCTCTAGCAAGTCTTCGATTTGGTTTTGGATTTCTTTTTGCTCTAAATTGTTAACTCTATAGGGAGCTTTACAAGGCGGAGAATTTCCAGACAATAAGTCAATACTATGATCCTCAGGCCTAGACTTAGGTAATCCTGGAGATAGATCTTCCATAAAACAGTCACTAAATTTGGAGATAAAAAGATCAAACTTTGGACTTTTGGATGTGTCAGTGCTCAGCATCAAGCTGGTTAACCCATACCATATAAGTCTTGTCTCTTTTTCTTAGAGCTCTCTTTGCTTGAGTGTGACTCAACAAAGGACTCATTTCTCCTTTGACTAGACACTGGAGAAAAATATTTTCATTGTCCTTCCTTAGAGAAATGCTATGAGTATCATAGTCTATAATAGGGTTGTACATGTGTCTCCAAGGCATACCCAAAATTATATCTACCCCTTGTAAAGGTGCAACTAAGAAAGTCCTCTTTTCTGTTAAAGGCTTGATGCATAAATCCAAACCTTTCACCTCTTGCATGCAATTATACTTTGTTCCAGTAAATGCTGCTTTGACTTTATAGTGCGTAGGTGAAGAATGAAGATTTAATGCTCTAAGTGCCTTTTCAGAAATGAAATCATGTGTACTACCATCATCATGCAAAATAACAACTTCATGTCCATTTATTGTTCCTTTTATTTTAAGCAAAGAATGAACATGAGGTTGTGACCTTCTTGTTCTGAGTAGTCTGGATCGGAATTACCCTCTTGCTTGAATGATTCTTCTTCATTGTCATCTTCTTCAATCGTATTGACTCGAGTGGCTGCTGCTGCTGGTGTCGAATTCTTGCTCCGGACAATTTGGGGCTATATGTCCTTCTTTGTGGCACTTGAAACATTTGATAGGAGATGCCTTCGGTTTTCCACCATTGACTTTCTTATTGGTACTCATGTTGCCTTTGACCTCGTCCTTGCCTTTGTCATAAGCTGGTTTATACATCTTCTTTGGAGCATAAAAAGATTTAGTAAATGGTTTAGAAGAAGTACCCTCATTCCGCATGATTTACGAGACTTGGGCTAGTCGAATTGTTGATGAAATAATTTTTTGCACTTTGAAACCTCTTGAAACAATCTTGTAAACCTTGCCCAATCTCTGTAATATTTTTTAAAATTTTTTAGAATTTTTCAAAAATGATTTTGGAATTTTCTGGCCTTTTCTAGGCAATTTTTAAGCCTTTTAAAACCTGTAAATCACTTTTCTGCACCCAGAAATTTCAAAATTGGAAACCTTTTTGAATTTCTCTTCAAATTTGAAAATAGGAGGCACATCAGCCTCAAGTGACTCAATGACTCCCTCATCTTTTGCTTTGTACCAACTAGCAAGCTCATCAAACACCACATCTTGTGAGATGACCACTTGTCTAGTTTGTGGATTATAACATTTGTATGCCTTTCGATCCTGTGCATACCCAACAAATACACAATTTTTTGCCTTAGGATCCAACTTCCTTCTTCTTTCATCAGGCACATGTACATAAGCTATGCATCCAAAAACTTTGAGGTGTCCAATGTCTGGCCTATAACCTGCAAGCCGCATCTCTGGCGTGCTTCCATGAATGACTGTTGTAGGTGTTTTGTTAAGTATATACACCTCTGTAGCACAAGCTTCTGCCCAATAGTAATCTGGCATGCTCTTTTCATTGAGCATCGCCCTAGCCACTTCACATATGACTCTATTCTTTCTCTCAGCCACACCATTCTGCTCAGGTGGTTACCTGCAAGTCAATTGTCTTCTTATTCCATGCTTCCTCAAGAAATGCTCAAAAGCTTTTGAGGTGTATTCACCACCTCCATCTGTTCTCAAACATTTAATCCAACAGCCATATTGCTTTTCTGCAAAAGCTTTGAAATCCATGAACTTTTCCAACACTTCACTCTTCTCTCTGAGAAAGTATATCCATGTCATCCTGCTGAAATCATCTATGAATGTCACATAGTATAAACTGCCTTTGATAGATGGGTTTTGTGCAGGACCCCATACATCACTATGTACTATCTCAAGTGGCCTGCTACTCTTATTTCCTTCTCTAGGAAACCTCAACCTTGCCTGCTTTCCAAACTGACAGGCTTCACAAACATGCATATTCCCATCATATTTGAATCTAGGCAATCCACTGACAATACCTCTTGTTTGCATGTTCTTTAATCTCTGTATATTGACATGTCCAATCCTCTTATGCCACATATCAATGTCCTGTACCACATTCTTGCTTTTAGAGAACATGGCTGATTTTAACTCAGGAATTCCAGCATCCCCAGCTTAAACAATTTGCCTTCTTTCTTGCCTTTAGCAATGACTCTACATCCATGTTTGAAGTCCTCAACGAAGCAACCATGCTCGTTGAAACGAACCTATAATCCCCGTTCCACCATTTGACCAACTAAGGCCAAGCTCTTTGTGATAGAAGGCACATACAATACATCAGACATAGATTTTGTTTGACCATTGTGCATGACCAATGGTACACTTCCAACATGTGTAATGGCATGCTGAGTATCATCTCCAGTTTCCACATAGCCTTTCACATCCATAGGCTTCATATGCTCAAACCATTCACCATGACATGTCATATGGTTTGATGCTCCAGAATCCATATACCAAGTGTCATCATTCTCAGCATTTGTCATCATTGATCCAACAACATGTTTCATGGCAAACAAATGATTTGCAGTGCCATCATTACTACTTGATGCATAATTTCCACCACCATGTTGTGCATAATTTCCACCATAATGACCACCACGTTGTGCTCTACCCCCTCTCAAATCATTCTGTTTGCGGAAACAATCTCTCGCCATATGACCATATTTCCCACAATAATGGCATTCAACATCTTGCATAGATGTCTGTTGGCCTTGCCAACGTCCTCTACCACGAGGATTACCTCTGCCTCTCTGAGGTGCATATCCACGACCACCTCTAGCACCATATGTGGGCTGAAAATTCTGTTGTGATGACCTGTCCTGCCATCCACGACCATTACCACCACGTCCACGTGATGCAAATCTCCCCCTGCCTCTAAAACCTCTCTGCGAATAGAAAGCCTGATTTTTGCCATTATCATCATGGCTAGTAGATGCATCCAGAAATGAATCACTGAGTTTGATTTCCTCCACAAGTAAGAGTGAAACCAACTCATCAAAGTCTGGTAAACCTGTACTTCGAACCGAGATGGATGTATCAAAAGATTTATATTCCTTGCCAAGACCACGCAAGGTAATATCCACCAAATCATCATCAGGCATGGGGGCATTTATTGTTGCCAATGCATCTGCAAACTTCTTTATTTCTTGCACATAATCATGGATGCTCCTTTTATTCCGCTTCACATTATATATCTGTTGTCGCCAACTGAGACTTGCGAGCACTCGTGTCTGTATCAAACATCTTTACCAAAGTATCCCATGCATCTTTGGGATTCTCAGCATCCTGTATGTGTATGAGCATAGCATCAGAAATACATATAGACAGATAATGCAACACTTTGAATGCTCTTTCTGACCATTGCTTATGAGCAATAACCTGCTGCTGTGTAGGTTGTCGAGGTAGCTCTGGCTCTGGCTCAGCACCTGTAATGAGATTTCAAAAACCTTTTCCTTTCAAGAAACTCTCGATCCTGTACTTCCATGCCTGGAAGTTCTTCCTATCTAGCTTTTCACCAACAATCTGTACTGGATTATCCGACATGTTTGCTCAATGCATACACCTTCTGCACACTTCAAATCTGTAAATGAGCCTTCCTCAGCTCAACCACACTCCAATGAATGTTCCAGATACTCCAAGGTAGCCAACAATCTTCAAATTTGATGTAGAAAATCAACCTGTATGCATCCAAGATGAACTGGCTCACGCAGTCCGAGATACCCTGCTTTGATGCGCCTTCCAAGGCTCCAAATCACAATGTAGTGGTGCAATCAAGTATGGACAACTTGCATTGACACCTAAACAACCTCAATGTTGAGTATCAACACCATCTGACATGTGTACATATCAATTTTTGAAAATCCCTTTCTCTGTTTTGGGAAAAACCAGAAAAACCAGTAGTAAAATGGCTCTAATTTCTTCAATATTTGTCCAAATTGAGCAACCAGGCATTCATTAGCTTAGCAATAGTGTCCATCAACTCCATGTAAGAGGAATTTGTCCAATTGTTTAAGACCAAAGATTAATTGCTCAATTAAAATGACTCTGTTTCTCTGCAACCCCAGTGGATAGCCTGTTTAATCAGCTCATTCCCAGCTCAATTAAGCATAATTGATCAATCCAATCACATAGCCCTCTTCTCTAATGTTTGTAGCAACCAATTTCTAAAGCAATTGTGAAATATATCAAGCAACCAATGAGAATTTGATCTCCTCGCTTCAAAAATGTCAAAATTCTGCCCTGTTTCTCTGTAGGAGCTGCGCCGCCTGCTCTACAGGGATTTGGGAGTGTTTAATTTGGTAATTGGTGAGGTAATTAAGTCCCCAACACACTTGGGTATGTGTGCAACCAATCAATGCTTGGATTTTTGCCAAAAATATGCTCCAAATGCATCAAATCTTGACTCCCTTTTCTTTGTTTTGTGAGAGCTCAAAAACTAGTAAATTTCACTCATTCAAATGCATTCAAATTGCTCCAAAATCACAGTAGGGCTTGCATAGGAGTTGCCAATACATCTCTCCTTGTCAGATACATGTTTGCTTTACCAGATTTACATGTATTTCCACCATACATCAGTGTTTCCAAGCTTTAATGGAAAGCTTTCAAAAACCAGAAATTTGCTTTGCTTTGATTTGCTCTAACTTGCTTTGTTTTTGCCTGTGTCACCTGCAATCCACTCAAGGATGTTTAGAAGACCTTACCCGGTAGGCCAAGCTCTCAGATATGATAAGAATCGGTGTGCTCCAAGCTTCATAGCTCCAATGGCAAGCTTCACAGCTTCTTCTCCCTCTTCACTTCACTTCACTCACTCATAAACCCTAATAAACAGCACAAGGCTCTGATACCATGTTGAAAGAACGGTAGAGGGGGAGGAGACACACACACAGGAGCAAACCCTAATGTATATTACAAACCCTAACCATAGAGGGAAGCCATCTCCCTTCTCACACAATGCATAATGCCATAATCCATAATACACACAACACTATGAGTTGTGTCCACACACATCTAACCCTAGCTAATGTCCACACACTATGACCAGCTGGACACGCGGTCATTTATGTCTCACACATGTTCCTACCTAGCATGCCAGCACATAGCATAGCTGGCTCACACTGACATCGAGCTTGAATCTCAACAAAAAAAAGCTTCTTTTGGCCAGGACTCAAAAAGGATGTACTTGATCATGTGCGAAAATGCTTAATGTGTCAGAGAGTCAAGGCAGAGAGAGTCAAGATGCCAAGGAAACTGTAGCCTCTAGACATTCCACAGATGAAGTGGGAATGTATCTTTGTCATCACTGGATTACCTTCAGTGCAATATCAGGTTACAACTCCATTTTTGTGGTAGTTGACAGACTAACCAAAGTTGCCCATCTGATTCCAGTGAAAGAAACATACACTCCAATGGATGTTGCCCATCTGATTCCAGTGAAAGAAACATACACTCCAATGGATGTTGCCAGAGCTTTCCTTAAAGAAATCTTTAGATTGCACGGCTTACCTAGGAGGATAGTAAGTGACAGAGATCCCAAATTCACATCAAAATTCTGGACTGCATTCTTCGAAGCAGTAGGAACTTTCTTGGATCTCAGCACAACCTATCACCTTGAAACAGATGGCCAGACTGAAAGAGTGAATCAGGTAATTGAAGATATCCTTCGGTCATGCTATGGCACGGAATCCAAGAAGTGGTTAAGCCATTTACATCTAGTCGAATTTGCTTACAATGCTTCTTATCATCCAAGCATTGGGATGAGTCCTTTCAAAGCTTTGTATGGACAAGATTACCTTACACCGTTGACTTGGTTTGATCCATTGATCAGAGTCGAAATGTCCAAATAAATGCTTGATGACATGGACCAGCAAATGCAATCAATCCGTAAAGATATAAAGGCAGCCCAAGATAGACAAAAGCAGTATGCAGATAAAAAAAGATCAGAGAGAGAGTTAGAAGAATCAGATATGATCTTCATTCGAGTACGACCAAAAAGAAGTTCCTTATCCTTAGCGAAGGTACAAGAAGCTCTCTCCCAGATACTGTGGGCCGTATGCTATTATAAAGAAAGTGGGCGATCTAGCCTACAAACTTCTTCTACCTCCCCATCTCAAGTTACATGATGTATTCCATGTCAGTTTGCTTAAGAAATATGTACCCAGCTCGATGCTTGATGACGAACAATTGATCTCTCCAACTCAAGGCCAGATGGTACTCCAACCTGAGGAAATCCTTGACGTTTGGGAGAAGATTCTCAGGAGCAAAGTCCTCAGAGAATTCTTAGTAAAGTGGAAGTTCTTCCCTCTAGAAGATGCCACACCTGGGAGAAAGAAGAAGAGTTGGCGAAGGATTACCCCCACTTTGCGAGATGAGGACATCACGCGTTTTTCAAGTGGGAGAGAATGTAAGATTTCTCCTCAGCTTGAATAATGAATAAGCCTTTACTTAAATCCCCTGTAATCATTCCATGATTCTGAATACAAGAAAATATTATTTTTCCTTGTTTTTGCCTAGTGAGATAAAAAATTCTAGAAAGTGGTAATTCAATATTAAGATATTTTTGGGTATATAAATTCTACAAATATAAAAAATATGTTTTCTTGAAATAAAAAATCAAAATAAACTTTCCAAGGTGCAATTGGAATTAATTAAAAATGATTTAAAAGACCTTAGCCTAAGGGTCAAGATTTTTTGAAAATTTTGGATTATGGTCCAATCAAACAGTCCTTTGAATGAAAAACAGAGGTTCCAATGCAAGTAAAATTCCCATTTTAAGATTGGTTCAACAAAACCCCTTTCTCCATAATTCTCGGTTTCATAATGAGGATCCGTGATCTCTCATGAGGGTAATCTACCCATCTTTTTGTCTGTTTGTCCAACTAGATTCTTGGTAATGGTTCAATCCCAATTATGGTGGGAATTTTCTTTCATCATTTAAATTTATCTATGCAAAAAGATAAATTTAACTAAATTTTCTCTAAAAAATTAAATAAAAATCTCCATTAATTCCTTTACACTAGAAATTGCATTTTTCTCATTTAAATGGTTGAATTCCAATTATGTTGGGAATTCCTCTTTTATCATTTAATCGGGAACTCTTTTCCTTGGTACCCGGGACAAAACCTAACCAAATTCTAAATTGGATCCTATCACTACAGTGTGGGGTTGGGCGCGGTTGGCTAACCCATGGGACTGAATGGTGGGGTTAGGCTGGACTGATGGATCCGTAAAATGAGACTCAATTTCTATTGTAGTATGCTAGATAAGTAAATCCTGGATAGTAATTGTTCTATGGAAAAAGGAATCAACGACTGTGCCTCTCTCGATGGGGAAAAAAGCGTTGATCTCTATGATCCAAGTGCAAGTTTCTTCCTTGATCTGACCAAGTGACTTTAGGTTCAGTCGGATCAGTTTGGTCAGAATGACCTTGACTACGTCAGAGTAAAATTTATCGTGGAGGAATCGCCTGTGCTTTCCGGGCAAGGGAAGTTTTTCCAAGTCCGATTTTGGAAGAACCGAGGAATTAGTCACCTGTCCGAATATTGTTGGGCGAGGCCCCGAGTGTGGGACCCTGCTCCGTGCAAGATGTGCTACTTCCGTTGCTAGCACCTCGATTTCGTTGCGCGGTGGGGACGGGGATCTTACAGTTGGTATCAGAGCCAATTGGCTAAAGTGGATCAACTGAGAAGCCAAAAATGTCAAAAATTTATGAAATAACAGAAAAAAAGTTTGGAATTGTGTGACGAAATTCATACAAATTGATATTCCGACTGAAATTTGTAAATTGGTAATTGGGTCTTCAGATGGAAGTACCGCAATTGTATGGAATCCTTGACTTGCTTGAGGCCTAGGCATGATGGTATTTACCTTATAATTCCAAGGACCGTGACTACCCGTATATGCCGAGGGTATAACTGCAGCTCTTTACTGGCAGTATATACGAGTAAATCTAAGACTTGAAATTACAAGCAAAGATGCTTTCCAGATGATGAATTCGAATGTGGTTGATATGATTTTAAAATTCTGGTTGAGAATTGATGAGTTGAATTAGAATCTGATTGGAATAAGATAACTCTTGAATTTCGGTTAAGAAGCGTTAATATGCTGAACAAAAACCTCAATGAGGATGAATAGGATGAATCCTTGTGCTGGTGTTCGTAACTAGAATGATGATGGTGACTTCAGCAAATCACTATGAGATTAGTGGATTGTGCTGTCAGATCGCTACTGTTAACACTTGACTTGGTGGATCAAGATAATTGGATGACAAAATTAAGGACTTGCTTGACAGAAATTCCCATGGAGGAATGTTCAGAAAGAAATTTTTCGGTCTAATGGACCATTATTGTGTTAAAGATATAAATGATATGATCTGAATGAATTGTTACTTAATGATGAGTTCTATGTAAGGGATATTTATCCCAGGATTCTGTTGGGTTGACCTGAATATAAAGAACCCCAAAATAAGTTGGATCTTAAGGGAAAGAGTTGTCCTCTACTTTTTGCGAGATGAGGACATCTCGCGTTTTTTTAAGTGGGGTAGGATGTAGAATTCCTCCCCCGGCTTTTGAGGTATACAGGAGTAAGAACCTCCCTTTCTGATCTTATAATTATTCCCCTCTCTGAAATAAAAGAAAGATTCTGTTTTACCCTGTTTTGACCTAGAGAGAGAAAATGTCTACAGAGAGGTAGTCCAAAATTGAGATATTTTTGGATATAAAAATCCTCCTAGTGTCTAAAATGAATTCCCCTAAAATAGAAATTCAAAAAGAACTTTCCAATGTGCAGTTGGAATTAATTGGAAATGGGTATAAAAGACCTTAGCCTAAGGGTCTAGATTTTCAAAAAAATTGGATTATGGTCCAATTAAGGTTCCTATGGGCCAATAAGATCAATCCATGTGTGGGGAGGAGATAAATCTAATTTGTAAAAGAAAAATACCCAAAAATGAGTAAATGCTCACATAAGATGAAGAGTTGACTATGTACAAGGGTTATTAGTAAAAAACTATGAGTATTACTAAAAAAATGAGATATTTTGGGTATTATGATTCTATATTGACACATGTGTAAGAAAGGGGAGTCCCTTCAAGGAGGTGCCTACTTCACATGCTTGAATGAGTTTTAAACTAAAAAATAATGTGATATTTTTATCTCTCCTCTCTCTTCAATCAAACCGAATAAAAAAGGAACCAAACTAGGTCCAAATCTGGTCCAAATTCAACCAAACTGAATCTGGAAAATTCTAGAAATTAGTTGGTCTTGGTTAGAGCCTCTCTCTCCTATAAATAAAACCTGAATCCTTTATAAAAAAAATAGGAGAAATATACTATGCCAGAATTATGCTGAAATAATGATAATTTTTACTATTCTCTAAAATTCTCTCCAAATTGAAGAAATTGGAGCTTCCCTCCTTCTTCAATCTCCATTGGTGGATCCATCAACATACCAAACCAATTGATTGGTTGGGGGCCTCTACTGTGATCAAAGAATCAAGCAATCTGTAAGGTAAAGGGTGAATTTTGATCTTTTTTTATAATTTCTCAATGTTTCTCTCTTCTCAACCCCTCTCAAGCTTGAGAAGCTTAATTGGAATGGCTTTTTAATGCTATTGAAGTTAATTGATGAATGGTAGTAAGAAAATACATAAATTTTTATTTATGCTTAATTTTAATGGTTTTTGTGTAATTTCTCTCTCTCACTCAAAGAATGGTCATTCCCATGACCTATTCTCAATCCAAATGAAGCTTCTCATGAAGCTTTTTCCTAATCCAAGAATAAATTCTATGCTTGTTTAATTAGAGGCCAAATTAATGGCTTTTTTATGCTTTTAAGTTAGTTATTTCATGAAAATTTATGATTCAATCCATAATGGGTTAATGATCCAATTAGGGATCATTCTGATTATATCCATAATGTTAAAGTTTATTCTTTTAGAATAAATTGAGATTTATCAGTAATAGCAAACAGAGCTATGGTAAATTTTTTATAAAAATTATATATAAAACATTTTCATTCAAAGTATGAAAAGAGGACTTCCTACCATATTCTAGGAATTATCATCCTACATAAACTGATTGATTCTCATTGTAATCATAGAAATATTGGTTTTTAGGTTTATGCATAATTAATAAATTTTTAGATAAATTTATTTATCTACGAGAAATAATTAAATGTTAAAAGAGGAATTCCCATTACATTGGAATTCCATGATTGGATGGGAAAAAGAGAATTTCTTATCATATTGGAATTATGGAATAATTCATTTAATTTTCAAAGATGAATTTTTAGATAAATTTATTTATCTATGAGAAATAATTAAATGTTAAAAGAGGAATTCCCATTACATTGGAATTCCATGATTGGATGGAAAAAAGAGAATTTCTTATCGTATTGGAATATTGGGATAATTCATTTAATTTTCAAAGATGAATTTTTAGATAAATTTATTTATCTATGAGAAGTAATTAAATATTAAAAGAGAAATTCCCATTACATTTGAAATTCCATCATTGGATGGGAAAAGAGAATTTCCTATCATATTGGAATTATGGGATAATTCATTTAATTTTAAAAATAAATTTTTAGATAAATTTATTTATCTATGAGAAATAATTAAAGGTTAAAAGAGGAATTCCCATTAAATTTGGAATTCCATCATTAGATGGAAAAAGAGAATTTCTTATCTTATTGGAATTATGGGATAATTCATTTAATTTCAAAGATAAATTTTTAGATAAATTTATTTATCTAAAAATTTCTTATCTTATTGGAATTATGGGATAATTCATTTAATTTCAAAGATAAATTTTTAGATAAATTTATTTATCTATGAGAAACATTTATATATCAAAAGAGGAATCCTTACGACATTTGGAATTTCATCATTTAGATGGACAAAGAGAAATTTCTAGCATATTGAAATAATGGATATTTTAAATGAATTTATTTTATAAGAAATATTTGTTGGGAAAAGAGGAATTCCCATGGTAATTGGGATCCTAGAAATTAAATGGAAAGAAGATGAATTTTTAGTATAAATTTGATTTATGATTATTTTACCATAAGAGAAAATATGGGTAAATTTGATTTCTATAAATCCCATGAATTCTTTTACTCAAAAGAAGAATATTGAATATAATTAAATTGAGGAATTGAGAAGCAATATAGAAATAGTCCTCAGAAAAGAATCTTTAATTTAGGCCAAGCAATTGGTAGGAATTTAGAAAAAAGTCCTATTATCGATATCAATCTGGGAAAAGCTATTAAATGGTAATAGCATGAAAATGGGATGTGATAAAATGTGTATGTGATGTGATAAGATGTGTAGGGAATGTGATCAGATAAGAATGGATGTGATAAGATAAGTATGTGATGTGATAGGATGTGATAAGATGAGTATGAGATGTAAAAGGATGTGATAAGATGAGTATGAGATGTAAAAGGATGTGTATGGGATGTGATAAGATGTGTATGGGCTGTAGGATGAGAATGGATGTGTGAATGTGAATAAGAATACGAATGTTAATGTGAATGTGGATGTGGATATGGATGTGGATGTGGATGTGGATGTATGAATATGGGTATGGATGTGGATGTATGGATGTATGGATGTATGGATGTATGGATGTGGATGTATGAATGTGGATGTGGATGTATGAATGTGGATGTGAAAATGGATGTAGGGATGTAGATGTGGATATGGATGTATGGATGTGGATGTGGATGTGGATGTATGAATATGGGTATGGATATGGATGTATGGATGTATGGATGTGGATGTATGAATGTGGATGTGAAAATGGATGTGTGAATGTGGATGTGGATATGGATGTATGGATGTGGATGTGGATGTGGATGTATGAATGTGGATGTGAAAATGGATGTATGGATGTAGATGTGAATGTGGATGTATAGATGTGGATGTATGAATATGGGTATGGATGTAGATGTATGGATGTATGGATGTGGATGTGGATGTGGATGTGGATGTATGAATGTGGATGTGAAAACGGATGTATGGATGTAGATGTGGATGTGGATGTATGGATGTAGATGTGAATGTGGAGGTATGAATGTGGATGTGGATGTGAAAATGAATGTATGGATGTATATGTGGATGTGGATGTATGAATGTGGATGTGGAAATGGATGTATGGATGTAGATGTGAATGTGGATATATGGATGTGGATGTGGATGTGGATGTATGAATGTGGATGTGGATGTGGATGTATGGATGTGGATGTGGATGTGGATGTGGATGTATGAATGTGGATGTGGATGTGAAAATGGATGTATGGATGTAGATGTGGATGTGGATGTGGATGTACGAATGTGGATGTGTATGTGGAATAATGAATGTGAATATGTATGTGAATGGATATGACGTCGATATGAGCAAATGGATGAGATGAGATGTCATGTGAATCAGAATGTGAATGAATGATATAAGATGTGAATGAATGAGATGTAATGAGAAATGGATGTGATGAGACGTAATGTAATTTAAGAAAGATAGGAATGGATGTTATGTGAAGTGATTGAATCTGATGTGATGGGATGGAAAATGATGTATCTGGTTAAGAATGGATACGCATATGATTTGGATTTGGGTTAAGTAATATGGATTGATGTGGAACAATTTGGAGAGACGAGAGTTCATTATAGAAACTGTATTTGTGACCTGTTTGTAAATGACTGTTTTATATCAAGAATGCTATTTTGACCGTCTTGTGATTAAGGTCGTGGAGACCTAACTGATAAAGTTGCAACAGCTGACGGAGAGTCAACGGAGGATGTCTCGTGTAGCAAGGTCGGCCGAGGACTTGACCAGCCTCGGTTTGATTTAAATGGTGAGCTTCCGGTACAGTGGATGAGGGACCAAGGAAGCGGCCTATGAGTGACGCGCTAGGTGACCTGCAAAGGATCCTAGAGGGTGCTGACCATACGGTGCTCGGGCTCTGGGTCGCCGAAGATACCCACACGTGTGTCGTGGAAGATATTGGAACAAGGAGTAAGAGCTGTTTTCTGAAACCGAGTATGGATCTGGTTGATTGACCTTGCTGGCCCTCAACTGATGAGTCCATAGCTCTCTTATATGGATCTGTTGGTTGATCTTGCTGATCTTCAACGAGGATTCCATCTTGATTTTTATAAGTGAATATTTGCCGGGTACTATGAGCTAGGA
Organism: Cibotium barometz; assembly: GCF_041138505.1. NCBI lineage: Eukaryota > Viridiplantae > Streptophyta > Polypodiopsida > Cyatheales > Cibotiaceae > Cibotium > Cibotium barometz. Next base: position 29,313,598 of record NC_141109.1, read on the forward strand.
ACTATCGAAAAGGCCCCTGAGTGAACAGGTGGTGAGCGTTCTGGTTGCCAATGATGCCATAGATACTCCGATGAAGGAATGATTGGAAATTAAGATTCAACCGGATACTTGGAAGTTTATGATCAGTAACACTATGATTTCATTAAATGACTGATCTAAATATAGTTGAATCTGGGAAAAAGGCAATTTCATATTGGGTGTGTAAGTGGTGTGACTGGAGTTAAATTTGCTTGAAAATCCGGCTAGGGGGCCTAGGAACTCTTTTCCCTGGTACCCGGGATAAAACCTAACCAAATTCTAAATTGGATCCCATCACTACAGTGGTTGGGCGGTTGGCTAACCCATGGGACTGGACTGATGGATCCGTAAAATGAGACTCAATTTCTATTGTAGTACGCTAGATGAAGTAAATCCCGGATAGTAATTATTCTATGGAAAAAGGAATCAACGGCTATGCCTCTCGATGGGAAAAAAACGTTGATCTCTATGATCCAAGTGCAAGTTTCTTCCTTGATCGGACCAAGTGACTTTAGGTTCGGTCGGATCAGTTTGGTCAAAATGACCTTGACTACGTTAGAGTAAAATTTATCTTGGAGGAATTGCCTGTGCTTTCCAAGTCCCGGTTTTGGAAGAACCGAGGAATTAGTCACCTGTCCGAATATCCGTTGGACGAGGCCCCGAGTGTGGGACCCTGCCCCGTGCAAGATGTGCTACTTCCGCTGCTAGCATCCCGAATTCGTTGCGCGGTGGGGACGGGGATCTTACACGCAGGAGGATAGTAAGTGACAGAGATCCCAAATTCACATCGAAATTCTCGACTGCATTCTTCGAAGCAGTAGGAACTTTCTTGGATCTCAACACAACCTATCACCCCGAGACAGATGGCCAGATTGAAAGAGTGAATCAGGTAATTGAAGATATCCTTCGGCCATGCTGCGACAAGGAACCCAAGAAGTGTTTAAGCCATTTACATCTAGTCGAATTTGCTTACAATGCTTCTTATCATCGAAGCATTGGGATGAGTCCTTTCAAAGCTTTGTATGGACAAGATTGCCTTACACCGTTGACTTGGTCTGATCCTCAGAGTCGAAATATCTAGACAAATGCTTGATGACATGGCCCAGCAAATGCAATCAATCCGTAAAGATATAAAGGCAGCCCAAGACAGACAAAAGCAGTATGCAGATAAGAAAAGATCAGTGAGAGAGAGTTTGAAGAATCAGATATGGTCTTCATTCGAGTACGACCAAAAAGAAGTTCCTTATCCTTAGGGAAGTACAAGAAGCTCTCTCCTAGATATTGTGGGTGGTATGCTATTATAAAGAAAGTGGGCGATCTAGCCTACAAACTTCTTCTGCCTCCCCATCTCAAGTTACATGATGATGTATTCCATGTCAGTTTGCTTAAGAAATATGTACCTAGCTCGAGTCACATGCTTGATAATGAACAATTGATCTCTCCGAATCAAGGCCAGATGGTACTCCAACCTGAGAAAATCCTTGACGCTCGGGAGAAGATTCTCAGGAGCAGAGTCCTCAAAGAATTCTTAGTAAAGTGGAAGTTCTTCCCTCTAGAAGATGCCACCTGGGAGAAAGAAGAAGAGTTGGCGAAGGATTACCCCCACTTTGCGAGATGAGGACATCTCGTGTTTTTCAAGTGGGAGAGAATGTAAGATTCCTCCTCAGCCTGAATAATGAATAAGCCTTTACTTCAATCCCCTATAATCATTCCATGATTCTGAATACAAGAAAATATTATTTTTCCTTGTTTTTGCCTACTACTGAGATAAAAATTTCTAGAAAGTGATAATTTAATATTAAGATATTTTTGGATATATAAATTCTACAAATATCAAAAATATGTTTCCCTCAAACAAAAAATCAAAATAAATTTTCCAAGGTGCAATTGGAATTAATTAAAAATGATTTAAAAGACCTTAGCCTAAGGGTCAAGATTTTTTGAAAATTTTGGATTATGGTCCAATCAAACAGTCCTTTGAATGAAAAACAGAGGTTCCAATGCAAGTAAAATTCCCATTTTAAGATTGGTTCAACAAAACCCCTTTCTCCATAATTCTCGGTTTCATAATGAGGATCCGTGATCTCTCATGAGGGTAATCTACCCATCTTTTTGTCTGTTTGTCCAACTAGATTCTTGGTAATGGTTCAATCCCAATTATGGTGGGAATTTTCTTTCATCATTTAAATTTATCTATGCAAAAAGATAAATTTAACTAAATTTTCTCTAAAAAATTAAATAAAAATCTCCATTAATTCCTTTACACTAAAAATTGCATTTTTCTCATTTAAATGGTTGAATTCCAATTATGTTGGGAATTCCTCTTTTATCATTTAAATTTATCTATGCATAAAAATAAATTTAACTAAAATTCTTCTTTAATTTTTTTAAATAAAATATCCATTATTTTAGTATTCCAAAATTTTCTCTTTCCTCATTGGAATACATGGATTTCAATTGTCATGGAAATTTATCTTTTATCATAAAAATGAATTAATAGAAATTTTCTTTTTCCTAATTTACTATTTATGTATAAACCTAAAAATCAAATTTTCCATGGTTTTGATGAGAATTATTCAATCAACCTAGGATGATTAATCCTAGAATATGGTAGGAAGTCCTCTTTTCATATTATATATGAAAATTATTTATGTGTTAATTTTTTAAAAATTTTGCCATAGCTTCGATTACTGATAATTTTCAATAATTTTGAAAGCATAAAGTTTTAGTAATACAATATGATAGAATAACTATCATTTGGATCAATATCCAATTATGGAATTGATTTCTCAGTTTTTCATAATTTAAATAGCATAAAAGCATTAAAAGGCTACTTTTTTGGCTTCTAATTTGACAAGCATAGAATTTACTTTTAGATTTAAGAATTGCTTCATGAGAAGCATCATTTGAATATAGAATAGGTCATAGGAATGACCATTCTTTGGGGGAGAGAGAGATATGTTTAAAAAATATTTTAATTTAAGCATAAATGAAAACTTTATGTGTTTGATCACTAAAATTCATTAGAGAGCTTCAATTGCATTAAAGAGCCATTCAATTGAATACTTCTCAAGCTTGAGAGGGGTTGAGAAGTGAGAAACATTTAGAGATTAAGAAAAAGACCATAAAATCACACTTTACCTCTTATTTTACTTGATTCTTTAGTCTAAGGAGAGGCCCCCAACCAATCAATTGGTTTAGTAAGTTGATGAAGACTCCAAAGAAGGTTCAAGAGAGAGAGAAGCTCCAATCTCTCCAATTTGTAGATAATTTTTAGAGGATAATAGAAAATATGCTTATTTTAGAGTAATACTGGCATGGTCTAGTTCACAGATGAGAATACAAAAGAATGAGGGTCTATTTATAAGTGAGGGAGGCCACTAACTGAGTTCAACTAAGTTCTAGAATTTTCCAGCTTCAATTTTTGGCTGAATTTGGACAAGATTTAGACCGGTTTGGCTGCCTTTTTTATTTGGTTTGATTCAGGAGAGAGGAGAGATAAAAATATCTTATTATTTTTGAGTTTAAAACTCCTCCACACATGTGAATTAGGTGCCTTGAAGGCTCCCCCTTTCCTTACCAAGGTGTCAAAAATGAATGATTACTCCAAAATATCTCATGTTTTAGTAATATTTCATAATTTTTAACTAATAAATCTTGTACTCAGTCCACTCTTCATCTTATGTGGGCATTTACTCATTTTTGGGTATTTTCTTTTATTCATTGGATTTATCTCACCAAGTGCAAGTCTTTTCTTGATTTGACCATGTGACTTCAAGTTCGCGTGCCTTCCGGGCAAGGGGAGTTTTTCCGGGCTTGATTTTTGAGGAACTGCAGGGCTAGCCTCTTGTCAGGACATCCGTGGGCGAGGCCCCGACCGAGTGTGGATCCCCGCCCCATGCGGGAGGCCACCGTCGGAACCCCGGAGGGGGGATCTCACAACCTCTTAGACTGACAATAGCTTTAAACATGTTGGGAGGTCTCTGGAGAAGGAAAGAAAACCCAATCTTGACTTCGGTCAATGTAGTACTGGACAAGAGCTCAAGCCAAGCAAACCCTAGAAAAGAAAGAAATTGAAATTGATATAGTTTCCAGTAAAAATGTAAAAACTAGAAGGAAACGTTACAAGAAGAAGAGTATCTTGGTTAGTAACGACAAGGATAAAGTTGAAATCCAAGATGGATCCAAATCATCATCTTGAGAATCATCTCCTTCTATCCCTGTTGATGAAATTTTAATCTATACCAAAAAAACCATTGATAGTAGTTTGGAACAAAATTTGCAAAAGCTACCTTAAAAGTTGATACATTATCCCAACCCAGTGGAAGAAAAGGAACACCTTAAGGAAGCTACAAGCTCCGTTAAACAGGAGTTACAGAGTGTGTTTGGGCCACTGAAGACACCCCAATCTTTTCCCCCTGCACCACTCTCGGATACCAAAGATGGATGATGAAGCCTTAATGATGCCAGACTCCAAGTCTGGATCACTAAGAAAGAAGTGATGTGAGATCCATGTTCCCACCGAGCAACGGATTCAGGGTACTGGCAGCGGAAGTAGCACTTCTCGCGCGGGACAGGGGTCCCACATTCGGGGCCTCTCCCACGGATATCTGGATAAGAGACTAATCCGTCGGTTGTTCCAAAACTGAACCCGAAAAAACTTCCTTTTTTGGAAAGCACGGGCGATTCCACCAAGATAACTTTTTACTCTAACGTAGTCAAGATCATTTCTGATCAAGCTGATCCAATTGCATCTATAAGATACTTGGTCAGATCAAGGAAGAAATTTGCACTTGGATCATTGGGATCAACGCTTTTTTCCCCATTCAAGAGGCACAGCCGTTGATTCCTATCCATAGAACAATTACTGTCCGGGATTTACTTTATCTATCGTAATAACAAAAGTTGAGTCTCGATTTACGGATCCATCAGTCCAGCCCCATCCAGTCCCATGGGTTAGCCAACCGCCCAACCACTGTAGTGATGGGATCCAATTAAGAATTTGGTTAGGTTTTGTCCCGGGTACCAAGGAAAAGAGTTCCAAGGCTCCCTAGCCGGAAGTTCATGCAAAATAAAACTAGTCACACCACTTACACACCCAATATGAAATTGCCTTTTCACAGATTCAACTAGTTTTAAAATAATCCTTTAATAAAACCATAGTATCACTGATCACCATCTTCCAAATTATCCGGTTGATTCAATTTCCCATCATTCCTTCATTAGAGTATCTATGGCATCATTGGCAACTAGAACGCTCACCACCTGTCCACTCAAGGGCCGTTTCAATAGTTCCTAGCCCCCATAATACTCGGCAATATAATCACTTATTAAGATGGACTCTCGTTGAAGATCAGCAAGATCAACCAACAGATCCATATAAAGAGCCATGGACTCATCCATTGAAGACCAGCAAGGTCAATCAACCAGATCCATGCCCGGTTTTTAGAAAACAACTCTTACTCCTTGTTCCAATATCTTCCTCGACGCACGAGTGGGTATCCTGGGTGACCCAGAGCCCGAGCACCGTATGGTCAGCACCCTCTAGGATCCTTCGCAAGTGACCTAGCGCTTCACTCATAGGCCGCTTCCTTGGCCCCTCATCCACCGTATCGGAAGCTCACCATTTTAATCGCACCGAGGCTCGTCAAGACCTCGGCCGACCTTGCTGCGCGAGACGTCCTCCATCGACTCTCCGTCAGCAGTTGTAACTTTATCAGTTAGGTCTCCACGACCTTGATCACAAGACGGTCAAAATGCTTTCCCAGCATTCTTGACATAAAATAGTCATTTACAAACAGTCACAAAATACAGTTTCTATATTGAACTCCGTCTTTCCACATTATCCCTCCTCAATCCACATTATTTATTCCACATTCCCTTCATATGTACTCATTCTCATCCATTCATTCATATCAACGACACATTATTTCCCATACACATTCACCTTCATTATTCTTCATACACATCCATGTATACATCCATTTTCACATCCTTATTCATACATCCACATCCACATACATACATCCATACATACACATCCACATGCTTACAGCCACATCTACATGCATACATCCATACATACACATCCATATGCATACATCCACATCCTCATTCGTACATCTACATCTAAATGCACACTTATGCATCTTCATCCACATCCTCATTCGTACATCTACATCTACATGCACATTCATGCATCTTCATCCATACATCCACATTTACAAGCACATTCACATCCATACATACATCTATTTTTTTTTTCCTTCCCATTCATATAGCCCCATACGCCTTCACATCTATTCTTTTACATCACATCCATTTTCACCTTATGACAACCCATATACATCTTATCTCATCACATACACTTCTTAGCTCATTCCATACACATCTTATCACATCTTAACTCATCTTATCACATCCTAACTTATCTCATATACATCTTATCTCATCTTATCACATCTCATACACTTCTTATCACATCTTAACTCATCTTATCACATCCTAACTCATCTCATGTGCATCTTATCTCATCTTATCACATCTCATACGCCTCTTATCACATCTCATACACCTCTTATCACATCTTAACTCATCTTATCACATCCTAACTCATCTCATATGCATCTTATCTCATCTTATCACATATCACATCTTATACACCTCTTGTCACATCCTAACTCATCTCATATGCATCTTATCTCATCTTATCACATCTCATACACCTCTTATCACATCCTAACTCATCTCATATGCATCTTATCTCATCTTATCACATCTCATACACCTCTTATCGCATCTTAACTCATCTTATCACATCCTAACTCATCCTTTATGCATACCTCTATGCAAGAATTTCAATTGTGATAAAAGTAACACTTTTACAATAAAATAATCATTTTTTTTGTAACATTTTTATAATAAAATAATAAATTTTTTTTATTTCTATGCACGAAATTCAATATGATGAAAATAACTTTTTATAATAAAATAATCATTTTTTTCTTTATAATTTTATAATAAAATAATAAAATATTCATCTTTTATGCATACCTCTATGTATGAAATTCAATTATGTTAAAAGTAATACTTTTATAATAAAATATTTATCTTTTATGCATACCTCTATGCATGAAATTCAATTATGTTAAAAGTAACACTTTTATAATAAAATATTTATCTTTTATGCATACCTCTATGCATGAAATTCAATTATGTTAAAAGTAACACTTTTATAATAAAATATTTATCTTTTATGTATACCTCTATGCATGAAATTTAATTATGCTAAAAGTAACACTTTTGATATAAAATTTTATCCATTATGCGTACTTCTATGCATGAAAATAAAAATGATAAAAGTGATACTTTTGATATAAAAATTTAACCTTTATGCATAATATAAAAATTCAATTTCCTCATGATTCTAATGAATTTCTTTCAATTAATCTAGGATGATAATTCCTAGAATATGGTAGGAAATCCTCTTTTCATGCTTTGAATGAAATTATTTTATGTTTAAATTTTTATAAAATTTTGCCATAGCTCCGCTACTATAACTGATAAATCTCAATTATTTTAAAAGATAAGGCTTATCTTTAAGGGAATGATTAGAATGATCCCTAATTGGATCATTAACCCTTAATGGATTGAATAAAAAATAATCATAAGCTAAAAGCATAGATTAAAAAAACCATTAATTTGTTCTCAAGCATAGATTAATCTTGGATTAAGGAAAAGCTTTATGAAAAGCTTCATTTGGATTGAGAAAGGGTCATGAATATGACCATTTCTTAAGTGAGAGAGAGAAAAAACCATTAGAATTAAACATAAATAGAAATTTATGTAATTCTTTACTATCATTAATCAATTAACTTCAATAGCATTCAAAAAACCATACCAATTAAGCTTCTCAAGCTTGAGAGGGGTTGAGAAGAGAGAAACATTGAGAATTTATAAAAAAATCAAAATTCACCATACTTACCTTACAATTAGCTTGATTCTTTGTTCACGGGTAGAGGCCCCCAACCAATCAATTGGTTTAGTATGTTGATGGAGCCACCAATGGGATTGAAGAAAGAGGGAAGTGTCAAAAACTAGTGAATTATTAAAGAATTCACAGTTCTTGGCTTAGGTGGAGTAGAGTAACAATGCATAAGACACTATGTTTTTCAACAAGGGGGAGGCTTCTATTTATAGGAAAAATTGAGCTCCTAACCAAACAAACTGATTCTAGAATTTTCCAAGCCAGTTTGGTCACTTTTTGACCATTTTTAGGTCAGTTAAGCTGACTTTTTGGAACTAGACTTGAATGAGGAGAGAGGAGAGATGAAATATCTCAATTTTTATGAGTTTAAAACTCATTCAAGCATGTGAAATATGCACCTCCTTTAAAGAATTCCCCTTCCTTACATATGTGTCAAAATGGAATCATTATACCCAAAATATCTCATATTTTTAATATTGTTCATAGTTTTTTACTAATAAACCTTGTACATTTTCAACTCTTCATCTTGTGTGAGCATTTACTCATTTTTGGATACCCAAAATATCTCATATTTTTAATATTGCTCATAGTTTTTTACTAATAAACCTTGTACATTTTCAACTCTTCATCTTGTGTGAGCATTTACTCCTTTTTGGATACCCAAAATATCTCATATTTTTAATATTGCTCATAGTTTTTTACTAATAAACCTTGTACATTTTCAACTCTTCATCTTATGTGAGCATTTACTCATTTTTGGATACCCAAAATATCTCATATTTTTAATATTGCTCATAGTTTTTTACTAATAAACCTTGTACATTTTCAACTCTTCATCTTATGTGAGCATTTACTCATTTTTTGGTATCTTCTTTTACAAATTGGATTTATCTCCTCCCTACACATGGATTGATGCTATTGGCCCATAGGAACCTTAATTGGACCATAATCCAAAAATTTCTGAAAATCTAGACCCTTAGGCTAAGGTCCTTTATACCCATTTCCAATAAATTCCAATTGCACATTGGAAAGTTCTTTTTGAATTTCTGTTTCAGGGAAATTTATTTTAATAATATGAGAAATTTTCCTATCTAAAATATTCAAAATCTAAATATTCTCTCTCTAGAATATTTTCTCTCTCTATGTCAAAATAGGCAGAGACAAGATCTTTTATATTTCTGAAGAGGGGATTGATTACGGGGGAAGATGCTGGACATCTTGAGAGGTTGGGGAGGAACCTTACATTCTCTCCCACTTGAAAAACGCGAGATGCCCTCATCTCGCAAACTGGGGGTAATTTCATAAGATGCACGAATATGAGACTGAGAGAAATTTTTTAATTAAGATTAACCACCAAGAAAAGTCTCAAAGAGAGCAAGATTCAAGATAAGAATAAGATTTAAACTTTATTCATTCTCGGAACTTATACAATAAATATAGAAGAACTCTTTACACTTCCATAAGCCCGTCCATCATATGGTCACAAAAGCAGCACTCACAAGCTGCGCACATATAAGGTAACTCATCTATGGGAATAATTCTGTTGGTTATTGTTGCACCTATCTCAGTGGTATGAGGTGATCTAACAAAAGGTCCTCTGAGAGGCAAGCCAAAAACGGGGTAGAGGCATATCTTCTGATGAGGAAGAAAACACGCCAATAAGAAGACCCGCTCAGAAAACCCAAGATGCCTTGATCTCATGACGCAGTAGTATCGAGGACCCAAACCCAAGGCTTCAATAACCATGGCTAAGCGGACATTGTTATGAAAGTGCTGCTGACCCCAGGGTGTTACCCTAGTTATGTCTTGATAGGTCCGCCATTTGGTTTGAGCTACAGAAGTTCCCAAGTGAGGGAAAAGTGAGCGCTCATACTGTTCTATAAAATCCTTCTTCACAAACTCGCTTGCGTCTTGAAGGTGAGAAATCATCATGGATAAAACTAATTCCTGTTGCCAAGCCGTGAAGGAGATTAAGAAAGAAGGAGATCGATGGGAGTAAGATTACTGTGAGCGACAAGTAAAAGTTACGACTTATATAAAGGAAGGAGCTAGCGTAACTTAGAAGCCAACGGTATCTTGCCACTGAAGTTTTACCGTCTTTCCATGATTTGGTTTTGGCACATATTTCTATAGGAGGCATTAAGAACTTTGAGATGAGGAGATAAAAGAAGTTGGTAGGCTAAGTCACCTACTTTCTTTGGTCCACAATATCTGGGGGATAACTACTTATACTCCCTTAGAGATAAAGAAACTTCTTTTGGGCCATACTCGAATGAAGACCAAAACCTTGATATCCAAAACACCGATTTTCACTTCTGAACTCATTGTTCTGAATCCTTAAAAAAGGTGGGACTCCTGAGAAGTATTCTAGGAAAAGGGTCTTCCTTTTTTAGGGGAAGAATCTTACATTCTACTCCACTTGAAAAGTGTGAGATGTCCTCATCTCGCCAAGTAGAGGACAACTCTTTTTCTTAAGATCCAATTTATTCTGGGGTTCCTTATATTCTAGTCAACCCAACAGAATACGGGGATAATTATCCCTTAAATAGAACTCATCATTAATTAATAATTAATTCAAATCATATCATTCATATCTTTAACACGATAATGGTCCATTAGACCGAAAAATTCCCTTCTGAACATTCCTCCACGGAAATTTCAGTTAAGCAAGTTCTCAATTTGTCATCCCTTAACTTGATCTACCGAGTCAAGTGTTAACAGTAGCAATCTGACAACACAATCCACTAATCTCATAGTGATTTGCTGAATTCATTATTATCATTCCTGTTATGAATATCATCACAGGGACTCGTCCCAATCATCCACATTGTGGTTTCACTCAGCTTATTACATTTCAACCAATTTTCAGGGATCATCATTTTTCAATCAGAATCCAAATCAACTCATTAGTTCTCAAACAGAATTAAAAATCATATCAACCACATTCGAAATCATCATCTGGATAGCATTAATGCTTATAATTTCAAGTCTTAGATTTACTCGTATATACTGTCAGTAAAGAGCTGCAGTTATACTCTCGGTATATACGGTAGTCATGGCCCTTCGAATTATAAGGTAAATACCATCATGTCTAGGCCTCAAGCAAGTCAGGGATTCTATATAATTGCGGTATTTCCATCTGAAGACCCAATTACCAAATTATGAATTTCAGTTTGAATATCAAATTGTATGAATTATATCACACAATTACAACCTTTTTGTGCTTCTAGATAAATTTTTGACATAATTGGTTTCTCAGTTGATCTTTATTAGCCAAATGCTCTGATACCAACTGTGAGATCCCTATTCCCACCGAGCAACGAATTCAGGGTACTGGCAGCGGAAGTAGCACTTCTCACGCGGGACAGGGGTCCCACATTCGGGGCCTCTCCCACGGATATCCGGATAAGAGACTAATCTGTCGGTTGTTCCAAAACCGAACCCGAAAAAACTTCCTTTTCTGGAAAGCACGGGCGTTTCCACCAGGATAACTTTTTACTCTAACGTAGTCAAGATCATTTCTGATCAAGCTGATCCAATTGCATCTATAAGATACTTGGTCAGATCAAGGAAGAAACTTGCACTTGGATCATTGGGATCAACGCTTTTTTCCCCATTCAAGAGGCACAGCCGTTGATTCCTATCCATAGAACAATTACTGTCCGGGATTTACTTTATCTATCGTAATAACAAAAGTTGAGTCTCGATTTAAGAGGCACAGCCGTTGATTCCTATCCATAGAACAATTTCTGTCCGGGATTTACTTTATCTATCGTAATAACAAAAGTTGAGTCTCGATTTACGGATCCATCAGTCCAGCCTAACCCCATCCAGTCCCATGGGTTAGCCAACCGCCCAACCACTGTAGTGATGAGATCCAATTAAGAATTTGGTTAGGTTTTGTCCCGGGTACCAAGGAAAAGAGTTCCAAGGCCCCCTAGCCGGAAGTTCATGCAAAATAAAACTAGTCACACCACTTACACACCCAATATGAAATTGCCTTTTCACAGATTCAACTAGTTTTAAAACAATCCTTTAATAAAACCATAGTATCACTGATCACCATCTTCCAAATTATCCGGTTGATTCAATTTCCCATCATTCCTTCATGAGAGTATCTATGGCATCATTGGCAACTAGAACGCTCACCACCTGTCCACTCAGGGGCCGTTTCAATAGTTCCTAGCCCCCATAATACTCGACAATATAATCACTTATCAAGATGGACTCTCGTTGAAGATCAGCAAGATCAACCAACAGATCCATATAAAGAGCCATGGACTCATCCATTGAAGACCAGCAAGGTCAATCAACCAGATCCATGCCCGGTTTTCAGAAAACAACTCTTACTCCTTGTTCCAATATCTTCCTCGACGCACGCGTGGGTATCCTGGGCGACCCAGAGCCCGAGCACCGTATGGTCAGCACCCTCTAGGATCCTTCACAGGTGACCTAGCGCTTCACTCATAGGACGCTTCCTTGGCCCCTCATCCACCGTACCGGAAGCTCACCATTTTAATCGCACCGAGGCTCGTCAAGACCTCGGCCGAGACCTTGCTGCGCGAGACGTCCTCCATCGACTCTCCGTCAGCAGTTGCAACTTTATCAGTTAGGTCTCCACGACCTTGATCACAAGACGGTCAAAATGCTTTCCCAACATTCTTGACATAAAACAGTCATTTACAAACAGTCACAAAATACAGTTTCTATATCGAACTCCGTCTTTCCACATTATCCCTCCTCAATCCACATTATTTATTCCACATTCCCTTCATATGTACTCATTCTCATCCATTCATTCATATCAACGACACATTATTTCCCATACACATTCACCTTCATTATTCTTCATACACATCCATGTATACATCCATTTTCACATCCTTATTCATACATCCACATCCACATACATACATCCATACATACACATCCACATGCTTACATCCACATCTACATGCATACATCCATACATACACATCCATATGCATACATCCACATCCTCATTTGTACATCTACATCTACATGCACATTCATGCATCTTCATCCACATCCATATGCATACATCCACATCCTCATTTGTACATCTACATCTACATGCACATTCATGCATCTTCATCCACATCCTCATTCGTACATCTACATCTACATGCACATTCATGCATCTTCATCCATACATCCACATTTACAAGCACATTCACATCCATACATACATCTATTTTTTTTTCTTTCCATTCATCATATAGCCCCATATGCCTTCACATCTATTCTTTTACATCACATCCATTTTCACCTTATGACAACCCATATACATCTTATCTCATCACATACACTTCTTATCTCATTCCATACACATCTTATCACATCTTAACTCATCTGATCACATCCTAACTCATCTCATATACATCTTATCTCATCTTATCACATCTCATACACTTCTTATCACATCTTAACTCATCTTATCACATCCTAACTCATCTCATGTGCATCTTATCACATCTCATACGCCTCTTATCACATCTCATACATCTCTTATCACATCTTAACTCATCTTATCACATCCTAACTCATCTCATATGCATCTTATCTCATCTTATCACATCTCATACACCTCTTATCACATCTCATACACCTCTTATCATATCCTAACTCATCTCATATGCATCTTATCTCATCTTATCACATCTCATACACCTCTTATCACATCTCATACACCTCTTATCACATCTTAACTCATCTTATCACATCCTAACTCATCCTTTATGCATACCTCTATGCAAGAATTTCAATTGTGATAAAAGTAACACTTTTACAATAAAATAATCATTTTTTTCTGTAATATTTTTACAATAAAATAATAATTTATTTATTTTTTTCATTTCTATGCACGAAATTCAATATGATGAAAATAACTTTTTATAATAAAATAATCATTTTTTTCTTTATAATTTTATAATAAATAATAAAATATTCATCTTTTATGCATACCTCTATGTATGAAATTTAATTATGTTAAAAGTAACACTTTTATAATAAAATATTTATCTTTTATGCATACCTCTATGCATGAAATTCAATTATGTTAAAAGTAACACTTTTATAATAAAATATTTATCTTTTATGCATACCTCTATGCATGAAATTTAATTATGTTAAAAGTAACACTTTTATAATAAAATATTTATCTTTTATGCATACCTCTATGCATGAAATTTAATTATGCTAAAAGTAACACTTTTGATATAAAATTTTATCCATTATGCGTACTTCTATGCATGAAAATAAAAATGATAAAAGCAATACTTTTGATATAAAAATTTAACCTTTATGCATAATATAAAAATTCAATTTCCTCATGATTCTAATGAATTTCTTTCAATTAATCTAGGATGATAATTCCTAGAATATGGTAGGAAATCCTCTTTTCATGCTTTGAATGAAATATTTTTATGTGTAAATTTTTATAAAATTTTGCCATAGCTCCGCTACTATAACTGATAAATCTCAATTATTTTAAAAGATAAGGCTTATCTTTAAGGGAATGATTAGAATGATCCCTAATTGGATCATTAACCCTTAATGGATTGAATAAAAAATAATCATAAACTAAAAGCATAGATAAAAAAAACTATTAATTTATTCTCAAGCATAGATTAATCTTGGATTAAGAAAAAGCTTTATGAAAAGCTTCATTTGGATTAAGAATGGGTCATGAATATGACCATTTCTTAAGTGAGAGAGAGAAAAAACCATTAGAATTAAACATAAATAGAAATTTATGTAATTCTTTACTATCATTAATCAATTAACTTCAATAGCATTCAAAAAACCATACCAATTAAGCTTCTCAAGCTTGAGAGGGGTTGAGAAGAGAGAAGCATTGAGAATTTATAAAAAAATCAAAATTCACCATACTTACCTTACAATTAGCTTGATTCTTTGTTCACGGTAGAGGCCCCCAACCAATCAATTGGTTTAGTATGTTGATGGAGCCACCAATGGGATTGAAGAAAGAGGGAAGTGTCAAAAACTAGTGAATTATTAAAGAATTCACAGTTCTTGGCTTAGGTGGAGCAGAGTAACAATGCATAAGACACTATGTTTTTCAACAAGGGGGAGGCTTCTATTTATAGGAAAAATTGAGCTCCTAACCAAACAAACTGATTCTAGAATTTTCCAAGCCAGTTTGGTTACTTTTTGACCATTTTTAGGTCAGTTAAGCTGACTTTTTGGAACTAGACTTGAATGAGGAGAGAGGAGAGATGAAATATCTCAATTTTTATGAGTTTAAAACTCATTCAAGCATGTGAAATATGCACCTCCTTTAAAGAATTCCCCTTCCTTACATATGTGTCAAAATGGAATCATTATACCCAAAATATCTCATATTTTTAATATTGTTCATAGTTTTTTACTAATAAACCTTGTACATTTTCAACTCTTCATCTTGTGTGAGCATTTACTCATTTTTGGATACCCAAAATATCTCATATTTTTAATATTGCTCATAGTTTTTTACTAATAAACCTTGTACATTTTCAACTCTTCATCTTATGTGAGCATTTACTCCTTTTTGGATACCCAAAATATCTCATATTTTTAATATTGCTCATAGTTTTTTACTAATAAACCTTGTACATTTTCAACTCTTCATCTTATGTGAGCATTTACTCATTTTTGGATACCCAAAATATCTCATATTTTTAATATTGCTCATAGTTTTTTACTAATAAACCTTGTACATTTTCAACTCTTCATCTTATGTGAGCATTTACTCATTTTTTGGTATCTTCTTTTACAAATTGGATTTATCTCCTCCCTACACATGGATTGATGCTATTGGCCCATAGGAACCTTAATTGGACCATAATCCAAAAATTTCTGAAAATCTAGACCCTTAGGCTAAGGTCCTTTATACCCATTTCCAATAAATTCCAATTGCACATTGGAAAGTTCTTTTTGAATTTCTGTTTCAGGGAAATTTATTTTAATAATATGAGAAATTTTCCTATCTAAAAATATTCAAAATCTGAATATTCTCTCTCTAGAATATTTTCTCTCTCTATGTCAAAATAGGCAAAGACAAGATCTTTTATATTTCTGAAGAGGGGATTGATTACGGGGGAAGATGCTGGACATCTTGAGAGGCTGGGGAGGAACCTTACAAGTGAGAATGATGAATGATCATCTAAAGAAAAACAATGAAGTGCAAGGTGTTGAGATATCGAGCTCATCTAGTGAGGCGGTGGACACTGTGATGACCCGCGCCTCGGGGGGATAGGCCTCACATTTACACCACTGGCATGGTTTGTGAGATCATGGTGGGTGATATGTGGCCAGTGGGATGACAGGCTGTGTGACAGCTATTCTAGAGACTGGCATAGTTATAGCGCCACAAGGTGTTGAGATATCGAGCTCATCTAGTGAGGCGGTGGACACTGATGACCCGCACCTCGGGGGGGATAGGCCCCACATTTATACCACTGGCATGGTTGGTGAGATCATGGTGGGTGATATGTGGCCAGTGGGATGACAGGCTGTGTGACAGCTATTCTAGAGACTGGCATAGTTATAGCGCCAGCTCATTTAGTTGGGTTCACACTATAGAGAACCCTAGTATGTATTTGGTTGAGTACCTTTCATATGAAGTGTACTCTTATCTTTGTATCTGGAGTGTTGAGTGTTGTGTGAAGAAGAAGAAGATTTTCAGCCTCTCACCTTGTGTGTTCTCTTTTAGGGTTTTGTGAGTGTGTGTGTGCTTGCAAGAGCTCAAGCTCTCCTCCCCTGCATGTTTTCACAAGGGAATCTTCCATGTAAACCCATAAACAAAACTCCTCAAGAGGAGGGAGAATCCCTTCCTTCATATTTCAATGAGTAACAACCTAACCAAGATCTCAAGGATATTTAGCAACATACAAATCCTAGATCTCCTCAAAGATCTAAGGTGCTTTCAATCATTGATGCGAACTCTCTTCCAGGATCTTGGAAATATGGATTGATTCCCTCATGGGATCCTTGAGAACTCTTCCTCAGTATCTTTGAAGTGAAGGTCAGGAAACAGAAAAGAAGTCTAATAATGGCCTACATACTACAAGGTCTATATGTTTTTCTAAAGGCAACTTTGTCCAAAGACTAAATCATCGTCCTAGGAATGTAGAATTGTTGTAGACAATCTTATATACTCCAATCACTATTCCTTTAGGCCAACTCTTACAAGGTAGGCTTGTCATGTGGAATGATGTACAAAAATGGCTAAGTGGATGCCTTAGGAGACTAATATGAAAGCAAAGACATGAATGCTAATAAATTAGGAGAATAACAATATTATGAAAGAAAAGACATGAATGCTACACTTCCAATCTCATATAAGGGATACAAAATTCTAGCCATACTTGATGCTGAAGTTGGGGTGAGCATAGCCACTACGATATACTAGGAGAAGTGGGGAAATTTATAGATCGATGTTTGTGATCTCTATGATACTTTCTTTTAAAAATTATATGATGTGGGAAGAGGCTAATGATTTAATAAGAATTGTTATGGTTTTGATGCCTTAGTCAATAAGCCTACTTAAATGAAAGTTTCTTGAATTTGATGAGTGTGACTATACATTTTGTGTGCACCACTATACACATATATACACATATATACTACACACAATGGATGTTCTCACAATGTATGTCAGCACTCATTTTGCTCATTAAAATGGCAATAAAGCACTCATTTTGCTGATTAAAATGGCAATATATAGTCCCCCCACTAAACACTTTCATTGTCATCCCCCCATGTGAGACTACCCCTACACATTGGTGTTAGAGAGCGGGAGGGTGTGAAGGAGGAGGTGGCGGGAGACTAAGTGCTCAAGGTGGAGTAGAAGTCGGAGGTGATGGAGGTGTTGTAGAGTGAGAGGGCATGAAGGAAGAGGTGGTAGGAGGCCAAGTGCTCGAGGTGGAGCAAAAGTTGGAGGTGACGAGAAACTGGAAGTTGGACAAAGTTATGCACCACCTGTCTGATGGTGGGTGAGATGAGCACATGTCTCAATGTGGAAGAAAGTGAAGCTGCTGAGCCCCTCTAGCCACCATGATGCATCTCCCTCTTTAAACATATTTTTGAAGTGCCTAACTTTACCCGTCGGAGACAGGACATGCTACTAGAATGGATGGACCACACCTCCTCTTCACAAAGCCAACGTCAAGAATTTGCCGACACGGGTGTAGAAGAAGAGACTAGCTAATAATCAAGACGAGAGAGAGAGAGAGAGAGAGAGAGAGAGAGAGAGAGAGAGAGAGAGAGAGGGCATGGGGTATTCTTTCCAAGAATGAGACCGTTGAGCTTGCAGGCCATGGATGGTGGGACTTTGTCAGGCTTCATTTCCTGTATTGAATGGTTTCACTGGCTGTCTTCGTTTAGATTCTGTATAGCAAAGAGCTCCTTTTCTCTCTCTCGCTTGCTCGCTCTCGAGCCTGTGGGGTCAATGGTGCATGCTTTGTTGCATACTCCATGTACACGCTCTCAAAAGTACAAGTAGCTCAAGGCGGCTTAGTTATGGGATATTTTAATATGCATTATAAGTACCTCGAGTTGTGTTCAACAATGTTATAACACAATAATTTGCTTCATGATGTTTAGTAACCAGACGTATAAGAGCCTTTTTAATGCTTAGAAGTTAGTGTGGTAAGTGCTTGGATTAATGGTTGACATAATGATTGTTACGGTGAAGTGCAAGTAGAGGCAAAGTGCTTGAATAAGGCTTGCAAGGGTGGTTTTGGGAAGGCAAAGATGGTGTGTTTTTTGCGGGTTCTAGCAAAAAAGGGGTCCTTGGCATCTCCGCGGATGCTTGGAGAATAGATGCCAACATTTGCAAAGTTATAATAGCAGAAATGATGCAGGTAAAAACCACCAGTTTGAGCGCACCAACCTCTTTGAGGAATCCCGAGAACATGTCTATATTGTGTGTGTGTGTGTGTACGCGTGCGCATGCACACGTATGTGTGTGTGTGTGTGTGTGTGTGAGAGAGAGAGAGAGAGAGAGAGAGAGAGAGAGAGAGAGAGAGAGAGAGCTAGCCTGTTTAAAGGAATCCTCAGTGCTTACATAAATACATACAAACGTACACATACATAAGCATAGACATCCATACAAACACAAACATATACATATACATGTATATGATCTAACTTTCAATTTCTTAGTAATTCTATATGATTAATTTTTTATATGTATCTATACGATTATATGTGGGTGTGTGCGTGTGTGTGCATGTGTGTGTGCGCGCATGCGTGCGTGCGTGCGTGCGTGTGTGTGTGTATGTGTGTGTGTGTGTGTGTGTGTGTGTGTGTGTGTGTGTGAGAGAGAGAGAGAGAGAGAGAGAGAGAGAGAGAGAGAGAGAGATTTCGGTCTGTGAGAGTGTGGGTGTGTGTGTGAGAGAGAGGGGGAGATGGGGGGAGCGAGTGTGATGTAGAGAGAGAGAGAGAGAGAGAGAGAGAGAGAGAGAGAGAGAGAAAGTATACGGGGTCAAAAGCCATGAGATCACATGTGTACATACATATATACACACACATGCATGATCACATAAATACATACAAACATACACATATATAAGCATAGACATCCATACACATACAAACATGCATACATATATGTATGTATGAATGTATCTATAAGAGTATATATATGTGTGTGCGTGCGCGCATGAAAGGCAAGCAAACACACACACACACACACACATGTATATATATATATATATATATATAAAGAGAGAGAGAGAGAGAGAGAGAGAGAGAGAGAGAGAGAGAGAGAGAGAGAGAACTTGGATGTATTTGTATGTGTGTGTGACAAAGAGAGGGTGAGAGAGACACAGAGATAAAAAAAGGGTTACAACATTCATTAATATACTTATATCTATGTGGTGTGCCAATGTGTGTATCTTTGTGTATGCGTGTGTAAATAAGTAAGTGGGTGTGTATAGGTATATGTAGGCTATGTTTGTATAGGTATATGTAGGCTATGTTTGTACTTATTTATGTCTAGAGATAGATAGATGTTGTTCACATGTATAGGTAGTCTATGTGAGTACCATGTACACATATATGTGCAAATGTAGATTCTTTACTGACTTATATATGCATTTACATAAGGATAAGTTAAATATTCATATACATGTACGTATACTTGATTGCTTCTATGCATGGGTACATATGGATGTATAGGTATATTGTTATGTGTGTATGTACACACACACACACACACACACACACATGAATGCGTACATATAATGTATATATGTATGTGAACATATATATTTACAAAAACATAAATATATGTATCTGTATGTAGGCATGTATGTGTGTGTATGTAAATATATATGGATAGACATTGTAGATTATGTGTATATGTATATATGTTATATATGTTTGTGTGTGTCAGTTCCTAAAGTATGCATGTATGTGTGTATGTATATGCATCTTCGCATGTATGTATACACAGAATTGCATGTATATATATTTATATATGTGTGTGTATATTTTGGCTAGTCATCAATAGCTTTTTCATAAGCAAAGAGATTTGGTCGCCTCACATCAGCGCTCCAACACTTGTGTACTGGTCGCCTCACGACTATATTATCACTACTTGCTGGTCAGCACACAAGTTGACACCTACATCAGCTTCTATTGCATCGCTTACAGCCAAGTCATGCGTTAATTTGACTGCAACTTGATGCCGCCTATAACCAGTCTCAACAGCAGCGTTAACTGCCATTGGTTTGGGCACCTACATTAGCTTTTCTGAATCGCCTACTTTAGGTTGACTTCGTCACCTTCATCAGGTTACTAGCAGTGTTAACTTCACCTACTACATCGCCTACACCAAGTTCACTTTGTCGTCTACATCGAGTGATCTTTGACGTGTGCTTCAGGGTTATATCGGCGCTTACATCAAGGTTACTCTAGCTTTGTTAACCTCGTTTTATGGGACAACAGTTCTTTTTGCTAATTCGGAGTCTCACATAGAGCTCATGTACTGGACTTCATCTTTTATATTCACAACACCATTGCATACTGTGTGTTTTACTCTGATCTTTCATATATTTGGTTCTTTGGTCAATTTTGCCCTCACATGGTATCAGAGCACTCGTGAGCAAAGGGATCGAAGATCTAGAAAGAACACACCATGGATCGTCTACCCTCGATTCCGGAGGATCAGCTTTTCATACCAGATACTGACTCCCCTTATATAGATCACACAGAGGATGGAACTCCTTATTCACTAGAGAGCCCTATTTGAGGTCTTTCATTGGGAGACGACCAGCCTACTTTTACCCACTCACCCTCTTCACCCTTGGCATATGGTTTTTCTTCTCCAAGCTTATCAACTGTGACTTCCAGAGGAGGATACATGCCCACAGCCAGTGTGCCAGTATTGGACCCAGGTATTCAGCCTCAACAAGAGAGCTGTGCTTCTCACTCTAACTGACAAACTAGACTTCGGTATGGGACTCTTTCTCAGGAAGGACGTGTACCTCCTCGATCCATCATCATCTCTGTCGGTGACCGCGTTAGGTTTGTATGTGCCTATTAGTAAGTATGTTCCTAACTCTGCATGGGTATCTTCTTCTATGGCACAGGTTCAACAAACGGTACCATCAACTACCCTCGATCCTTGGAATTTTGTGAACCCTAATAGCGGAGGGTCTAGGAGTATAACTCATTCTCCGACTTCTGGTGTTCAAGGAGGTAACACTGTTTTCTCCTCTGGTTCACTTTGTGTTCCAACTCCTAATGTGTTATGGAATACTGCCCAAATTCAAACTCAAAACCCTCCCTCCCAACCCATACCTCTTCCTACTAGTGTTGGCATGTAGTCATCACTGCCTGCACCTCTTTTGGGTCCTGCGTATGGTTTCCACCCATCCCAGTTAGCTTTAACACGTCGCCCTCTGTCACTGCGGTCTCACCTAGCATTCCAGGGTATTAGGTGGTTTACCAACCCATCTCTGGCTAGTGTTTTTTCCAATTATGTGCCCTATCCAGGGTTCGTACCTCAACCTAATATTCCTCCTATGATGAGTACCCAAAACTTGATTCCCTCTTATGGAGCACCCTCGACAGGTCCTTCATCCATGCATGGTCTTGGTGGGCTATCAGGTTTCTCTCCTCAACACTTACACTCCAGCCTTCCTGGACTCCCCCACCATCTTCCTTTCATGTTTCCATGTCCAGAAAGGCTTTCACAGAAAAGACTCATTTTAACGGGTCTAATTATACAACCTAGGCTAATATTACGGAACAAGTTTTCACATCCCAAGGTTCCTAGAACCTCGTAAAGGGCGTTGACCCAAAACCCCACCCTTCTCTCGTACCTCCTGAGTCATCAGCCATTGGGAGGCTAGAAATGCCACTGCTATAGTGGAGCTCATGCAAGGCCTTCTGCCTGAGTTCCATTCTCAACCCTAGCAGCTCCCCTATGTCTCTGACAGATGGGCACATCTCGCCGAGAGATATGCCGCACGTGATCGTACGCGTCGCATTGATCTTGAGCATCAAATTCAAATTTTCTCTATCAAAGAAGGGGATGACCTAACCATCAAAGTTGCTGAATATCAGCGCCTTAATGCCGAGTTTGCCACCACTGGCTCTGCCAAGTCCCAGGAAGATCATGTTATCACTCTTCTAAACAAGTTGCCTCCTAGCTTCTTCACTTTTGTCACACAGACCATTAGTTTAGAGCCTATGCCTAACCTATATGAGTGTGAATGCCAACTCTTGCGTTTCGCTAGGTTGCATGACCAATTTCATCCCAAGAAGTCATCCTCTCCCTCCACTCAAGAGGGGGCCCTTGTGTCCAATACAACCTCTACTCAAAAAGGACAGCAAGGGAAAGGGAATAGCATCTTAGGAAATCAAGACAAATCTTCTAGCAACCACACTGATTCCAAAAATCCTGCCTCCACACCCATTTCCTATTGGCAAAATATTCCCAAAAAGAATAGATTTTGCACCTCTTGCCAAATACCTAGCCATGTTCATGATGAGTGTGTTTTTAAAAACAAGGAAAATAGAGGCAATAACTCCAACCCTACTACCTCCACCCGCCAAAACAACCAAGGTGGTAGCAATGCCCCAAATTGGCGATCCAGAGGGGGTAGCAATCTAGCACCGACTCTACCAAGCTCCCCTCCATAGACCCAACAACAAGCAAATAGTTCTACTTGGCCACGTTCCTCCCACTAGGGCGAGCTAATAGTCAGGTTGCTCACGTCTCACCTTCCCAGTCAGTTTCTTTCACCACTCCTAAAGAGATGTCTGACTGGCCTTCCCTCACTCCTCATCCTGGCCCCTCAGCCAACATTGCTCAGGTCACACTTAAGATTGATTCCCGCCACCACTCCATTAAAAGGAAGAAACAAAGTCCTAAACAAGGCCATCCGCAGGGAAAGGCCTCTACCCTCATTCAGATTTGTCAATTACTTGATAATCCCTCCGTGCCCATTATTGAGGCCCATCCAACTCTTTCCTGTGGTCATCTTGTCACTTGGGTAGTTGACAATGGCGCTACTCACCATATGGCACGTAATGCTGACATTTTCATTTCTCAGTGTCCCGTTAAGGGAGAAGTTCAATGTGGCGACAACACAATGATGCCCATAAAATCCATTGGCATTGTGTTATTTGACACCAGCACTGGCCCCAACTAGGCTACCTTGGACAATGTCTATCTTGTCCCTAATTTAGGTCTCAACCTTCTTTCTCTCCCAGCTTACCCAACTCGATCATGGTGTTTACTTCAACAAACGAGTTGTTGAGGTTATTAATGAAACTATTGGTCTTGTTGTTGCCAAAGAACAAGCTTAGAAGGATGGTTTGTACCCGACTGTCCACTTTTCTAATTGAGCCTTCTTCTGTTGACTAAAAGTTTCATTGGGTTCGGGCATATGCTACCCAAACTTCTTCCGACATTGAACGACTATGGCACTTTCGCTATGGTCATTTACCCTATTCCACTCTCTATGAGCTATCTCGAGACAAGTTAGTTGAAGGTCTACCCAGCCTCAAACTGACAAAGGATGTCTGTTAGCCCTGTCCACTGGGTAAACAACATCGTACCCCATTCCCACAACACGTTACTCATCGGGCCTCGAGAATCCTCTGATTGATTCATTTCGACTTGAGTGGTCAATCCCCAAATGGATCTCTATACTACATGCTGATTGTTGAGATGATTATTCAAGGTACATGTGGGTGTATTTCTTAAAGCATAAATCTGACACTTTCCAATACTTTTCCACATGGGTTCGGTTAGTCACCAATCAAATGAGCATCTCCATTAGGACTGCTCGTAATGACAATGGGGGTGAATTTATCTCCCATCAATTTTCTCAGTTCTTGCAAGATCATGGCATTCAACGCCAACTCACCTCCACCAACTCTCCCCCATAGAATGGAGTGGTCAAGCGCAAGAACCGAATGGTCATGGATATGGCATGCTCCATGCTTTTTGCAGCTAAGCTGCCTGAACGTCTCTAGTCAGAATCGATCAACACTGCGGTGTATCTTCTGAACTGTTGCCCCACGGTTGCTGTTCCCCACAGGACCCCATTTGAGGCTTTCTTTGGCAAGAAGCCAACCGTTTCCCACTTTCGTGTTTTTGGATGTCAAGCATATACTCACACTCTAAATAATACAAGGAGCAAGCTTGAGCCAAGGAGTGAGTTGCTCATTTTTGTGGGTTACTCTTCTTAATCAAAGGCTTACAAAGTTTTTCTTTGTCGAGACATTGTCTTTGATGAGCGAGACTTACTTCGCCTTCCGCTACCCATACCAACTGAACAAGAATCTCAGACTGTGCCAAATGAAGTCCATCAGTTACCTCTACAAAACCACCCAAGGACCCTTTACCTCACTGGTATCATCAAACCATCCATGATTCTGGTATACTTACCTTTGATATCCCTTTGGACGGTCCTCGTCGATCCACCATCAGACTCGCCCCTCGTGCCTCATTTGCCTCTGTTTTTTCTGCAGATTATGTGGCACATGATGAGCCAACTTCGTGGAAAGATGCTATTAAAATTCCATCCTAGAAACAGGCAATGGAACTCGAACTTGAAAGCATTGATCATATTAATGGCATGTGGTCCCTTGTGGATCGCCCTCGTCTCATAAGAAGGTCATTGGAACCAAATGGATTTTCCACACCAAATTTAAAGCCAATGGTACCCTCGACAAATACAAAGCCCGGCTTGTCGTGCAAGGCTTTCGCCAAAAAGAAGGCATTGATTTCGATGAGACTTTTGCTCCCATTGCTCGAATGACCACAATCCGCGTCTTTTACTCAATTTGGTTGCCCACCATAAATGGCCAATCTACCAGATGGATGTTAAGAGTGCTTTTTTAAATGGCATTCTTCAAGAGGAGGTCTGTGTTGACCAACCTCCGTGATTCAGCCAAGGTTTTCACCCATCACACCATGACCCCAATCTCTATATTCACACTAATCAGGTGTTGGTTTGCTACCTTGTTTTGTATGTCGATGACCTAATAATTTCAGGTTCCCATCAAGCCAAAATGATTGATATCATGGCACAGCTTAGACAAACTTTTGAGATGACTGATCTCGGCCTTCTCTCATATTTCCTTGGCATGGAGGTGATCCAACATCCTGATGGTATTTTCGTATCCCAACAGAAATACTGTCTCCAACTCATTACTTCTTATTTTCCTGATGGTGCTATCCCTGTGGCCACTCCATTGGATCCCACCGTTAAACTATCAAAGGAAGTGGACTCACCTCCACATGAAGAGTGAGCCTACCGACAAGTGGTTGGGAAACTTATTTGGCTCACAAATTCTCGTCCTGATATCTCCTATTGTACCTCCATTTTAAGCCAGTAAGCAGGGAGCCACATTGGAGTTCAGCAATGAGGGTTGTTCGCTATCTAGCAGGTACCTATTTGTATGGACTTCACTACAGTCGCGGGATCTCCTTGCATGGTTACATAGACTCCGACTGGGCTGGTGACCTCGATTCCCGACGTTCTCATGGTGGTTATTTGTTCTCCCTCGGATCTGCCCCTTTCTCTTGGTCTAGCAAAAAGGAGGATATTGTTGCAGGTTCTTCAGCAGAGGCCGAATACCAGGCCCTCTATGATGCCACCACTGAGGTTATGTATCTTTGTCAACTTCTTTCTGACATGCGCGTCTCCATTGACACTGCCTCTACCATCTTCGTCGGATAGTCAACCCTATTTTTTCTAATCGTACCAAGCATGTGGGTGTTCATTTTCACTTTAATAGGGAACATGTTGAGCTTGGTACCATCCGACTCCAGTACATTTCTACGGCGAACAACCAAGCAGACATCCTAACGAAGTCCGTCAAAACTGCCCCATTCTTGAGCGTCTTCGCAATCGGATTGGGCTTCGGTCCACCACCACCATCACCCTCCGCTCATTGAGAGGGGGATCTGCCTCTCCCTTCATTTTTTACCATTTTTGTATAGGGCACAAAACCCCATGAGGGCACGGCTCCTATGAAAACCCAGTGCATTGCATTTTTTTCATCATGCATTCCCTATGCACAACATTCTGTTTTTGTGTTTGGGACGCATGTATGAATGAAAACCCAAAAATGGGCATTCCTGCATGTGAAAACCTCTTGCATTGTGGCATTCATTCCAGTACTTCTCAATCCTAGATGCCGTACCCTGGTCAAAGCACACAAATCCTCATCTTCGACAACCATCTTTTTCTCCTCATCTTCTCTCATGATCCCTTTTTGGTCTGAGAGGGGGTGTGTGAAAATGTACCTAAACCATGCAACCCAAAAAGGGCTGACTTCTTTGTTTGGCCAACTTCTTTGCTGGGCACTTTAATTCTCATATATAAATGAGACCCTTCACTTGTCCTCGGCTCACCAACTGACGTGCATGTGCATCTGCGTTTTCTCCTCATCGCAGCGTTCCATCCGCTCATGTGTTGGTCGCCTCACATCAGCACTCCAACACTTGTGTGCTGGTCGCCTCACGATTGTATTATCACTGCTTGCTGGTCAGCACACAAGTCGATGCCTACATCAGCTTCTATTGCATCACTTACAGCCAGGTCATGCGCTGATTTGACTGCAACTTGATGCCGCCTACGCCCACTCTCAACAGTAGCGTTAACTGCTATTGGTCTGGGCGCCCACATCAGCTTTTCTGCATCGCCTACTTTAGGTTGACTTCCTCACCTTCATCACGTGACCAGCAGTGTTAACTTCACCTACTACATCACCTACACCAAGTTCACTTTGTCGTCTACATCGAGTGATCTTCGACTTGTGCTTCAAGGTTATATCGACGCTTACATCAAGGTTACTCCAGCTTTGTTAACCTCGTTTTATGGGACAACAGTTCTTTCTGCTAATCCGGAGTCTCACATAGAGCTCATGTACTGGACTTCATCTTTTATATTCACAACACCATTGCATACTATGTGTTTTACTCTGATCTTTCATATATTTGGTTCTTTGGTCTCTTTTGCCCTCACAGTGCCTTCTTTTGCCTAACCACCACTACATGCCCTACCGCTTTCATTGCAGGGCCACCTCTCCTCTCTTGCACTTGCAGGCTCGCACGTTGCACGTTGCAGGGTGAGCTGCCTTCATTAATGTGGCGACGCAAATTCGAATGTCGACAAGGTAGAGCCCTTCGCTTTTATACATGCAAGAATATGCTTGCCCGTCAAGGACAAGTCAAACCATAATTTCCCAAGTTTTAGATGAAGGTTATCCACTTTTCTGGGAAAATACATTTTTTTTCGAACGACGAGTCACAACCATTAATTAATGTACACCAACTACATGTACACTTCTAGTGAAGTAGCTTTAAATAGTTCAGCTTTATTTTCCAATCCAAGGTCAAAATCTTAGCGTCTGCGTCTGAGCGGACAGCTTCACGAAACATTGTGTCCAGCTGTTGCGAAAAACGGCAAATATTAAATACTCCTTCACCACTTGGGTCACAATTATCTAATTGCCGCCACTTGCTACCTTTGAAACAGTGCTCGAATTCCCAAAACTTACAAACACCTTCACCTACAAATTTGAGAAATTATCAATAAAGATTTGTTTTAAAATTTGAAGGTTTTTTCTATAACCTCTCAAAATTTGCAGGTATTTATACCTTTATATTTTAATTTTGAAGGTGGAATTACACTGCTTTGAAACCCTTCCATGTGCTTGGCATTTTTGAAAACCATGTTTTTGGTTCGGTGCATCCCCTGTGCATTCCCCTAATAGTGGATGCATTCATCTCAAAAAAAAAAAAACCAAAACAAAAACAAAATGCATCCCCTATTAGCAGTGAGCACACTACAATTTTTTTTTTTGGGAATTCAACGTCTTATGTGTGTCTGTGTGAGAGAGAGATGTAGTGCACACATGCAACTCTATGTCTGTTCGTTCGATCACACCACTCTCACTCACATGCTCTAACAGCCCGAGTCCGATAGCATTGGAATGTGGAAAAAAAGCCGTTATGGTAGCAATTTTGCAGGGGCGTGTGAAAGATATGCGAGGAGAAAAAGCTGCCAGCTTGGCAAGCTATATGCAACCGAAATGACAGGCCCTAAGTCGTTCCGTTCGGGCCGGAATTTGAGATTGAGATTCTCACGAATATTCTCATATAATTGAACAGCAAAGTTTGCCCGCAAACAGTTGCCATGGGGATGATAGCGAGAGCTTAGACATGTGTCCCAGTGCTAGAAAAAAAATATATTTTACATGGTTTAAATTCAAGAAAACCGATTGAATTTACTCTAAACCGATAAAATTTATAAGGTTTTAGTTGAAAAAAAATTGATTAATAATGAGATTTTGAATAAAGAAACCGATTGTACTCCAACTTGTCTTTTTTTTTCCCCGATTGGTAAAAAAGTTTTTCGCTAGCCTCGCCCCCCTCAAAAAAACATGAAACTTTTTTTAAAAAAAAGACAAGATTTCCTACCAAACATTAGTAAAATGTAAAAAATAGATAATTAATAAGTGTAGAATAATATATTCCGGCATTTTTCTCTTGTCGCGCATAGATGAAAAATATTTAAGGTGGATCCCTTGAGGTTTATGAAATCAGTAAAGTTGACTGTAAAGGAGTGCGTTGCTCGCCTTCCACGTGGCGAGCGTACAGGGCGCCAAATTTTACGCTGAAGAACCACATAATCCAGCAGAATCAACACTAAGTTTTGACTCCAGCGCTATCCTCGTCACCTCTCCCTGTGGCTTCGTTTTCCCATTTTTCCGTCCACTTCCTTCATTATCTCTACCAATGCTGGCTTGATTTTTGCCCCATTATGAAAACCCCCGGTGGAGCCCTCAACACCATCGCCATATCTTGCCAGTAGCAGCAACTTATTCCACCTCGCCTGACCCCTCCTCCTCCGACAAGTTGCTGCTCTCCCAGAACCCTCCGTCGCATGCTTTCCCGGCGTCTACTCTGTCGGAATCTGGCAGAAAAGCAATGAGTTTTTCTTCCAATGGTGGGGCAAGTGTGCTAGAGACGGAGGAAATCGGCGCGGCGCGTGACAGGAGTGTGGCAAGTGGGTCTGCTTTCCCGGCAAGCGGGTCTTTCAAATCGGAAACTGGGTCTGCTTTTCAGGCGAAAGAGACGAAGGGCGAAACTGGGTCTTTGCAGATGGGCGACATGGGAGGTAATCCGGCTGATTTTCCTGGCAAGGAAGGGGGTCGGATGCACAGTGGGGTTGGCGGAAAATTGCCCAATTCTGATAAAGGGGTTATCTTAACGTGGAATGATTTGTGGGTAACAGTCTCTCACAATGGCAAAAGGCCCCTCCTTCAAAACCTGACTGGCTTTGCAGAGCCCGGACAGATCATGGCCATCATGGGTCCTTCTGGCTCCGGCAAATCAACCCTCCTTGACACCCTTGCAGGTTATCTTTTTTTCTTGCGTTTCAGTTTTTAGGTTTTCTTAAAACCTTCTCAATTTTTCTTTTGTGCTAATCTTCCATTTTTGGGCTTATTTATATGCATTACCACAAAAGCTTGTTGATTTTCTACAAATTACATTATATATATATTTATTTATTTTCAGCTAACTTTCTCTCCACATTTAAGCTAAAACTTCCCCATTTTAATCATTTTTTAAAAGTTGATTGTTTGTATTATCTACCCAACCACACTCAGATCTAGTGTTTTTCAACCTTTAAAAAAGAATTACATTTTGTATAATTTTAATAATATCTACAAGCAATGGGAATAACACCTGCATATATCTAGCTGCGTTGAGAGATCTCTCTCTTTTTTTTTTTTTGGGTGAGTTTGCTAGAAAACAAAAATCAACCTTAACTAAATAAGTGCCTTCTTTATTTTAACTTAACTAAAAAATCAACTTTAACTAAGTAAGTGCCTTCTTTATTTTAACTTAAACAGGGAGGCTTTCGTCCAATACCAAGCAGACAGGAGAAATCCTCCTCAACGGCAGAAGACAACCTTTATCTTATGGAAATTCAGTAAGTGGGTTATTTATTCATTTTGTAACAATAATTGAGATTTATTCTGTTTTTTTGAATATTTATTATTTGGTTCAATGAGCTTAATCGTGACCACATTGTCAATCGATATTAGCTTTGGTCTTCATTTCCACACACACACATACATAATGGATACATTATATACATTGATTTTTATTTAAAAAGTTTAGACTACATTGATTTTTATTAAAAAAGTTTGGGAAATAACCTAAACTTTCTGTTGGCATGCTTTCATGTATGCATGCATGCATGAGCGCACTGAGAGAGAGAGAGAGAGAGAGATTCAATCTACTGTGTAGATTGCAGTACAGTCTTACTTTCACTCCTTTAATAATAGATTAAGATAAAATGTTTTTGATCAAGTTATTAGCACTACCCAATGAGCTTCCTGAGCTCACCTAGCTTGTGATGTCTTATAAATCATTCTGACATTAGTGATTTTGTTGAGCTGCAATGCAGGCTTATGTTACCCAAGATGATGTTCTTATGGCCACATTGACGGTCCGCGAGGCAGTGTTTTACTCGGCGCAACTGCAGCTCCCCAGCAGCATGTCCATCAAGGAGAAGAGGGAGAGAGCTGAGAGCACAATCAGAGACATGGGCTTGCAAGGAGCCTCCAACACTCAAATAGGAGGTTGGAGAGCCAGAGGACTAAGTGGAGGCGAAAAACGGCGAGTAAGCATCGCCATCGAAATCCTCACACGACCTCGGCTGCTCTTTCTGGATGAACCAACAAGTGGCCTAGACAGGTAAGCTTCAAGGAGATTTCACTCATCTAATGGGTGTGTAACATGTGGGTGCACAACATGAACTTTTTGAGCGATAAAATGGCATATACAAAAGGGGTAGGATGTTCTTGCACATACAAATCTATGAGTAAACCTCTAAATTTATCACTATGATTTACAGTGCTGCAGCATTTCATGTGGTTAATCGGCTAAGGCATCTAGCCATTGATGGAAGAACAGTTATTGCCTCCATCCATCAACCCAGCAGTGATGTTTTTGAGCTCTTCAACTCCCTCTACCTGCTCTCAAATGGAAGGACAGTCTACTTTGGTGCTGCATCCGAAGCCCGAGAGGTAAGCTTTAATGTAGATCACAAGGGGATTTTTTATGTTAATTGATTATGTTTTCTCAAGGCTACCTCTACCACAACTAGTTACCTGAAGGCTACCTCTGCCACACCGAGTGTTTTATATCAATTGATGATGTTTTCTCAAGGGTACTTCTACCACAACTGGTTGTTAATGCTGGTTAGGATCTAATCATGTGAAAATGTTTTGTTGCAGTTCTTTTCAGCCAATGGTTTCCCATGCCCGCCCCTTCGGAACCCATCAGATCATTACCTTCGAACAATCAATAAGGACTTTGAGAGAGTAAGTTAGCAACATCCAAGTACTAATGGGGTTGATAAAATTTGTCTTCAATATCTCCTCATGAAAAACATCATACGAGATTACCTTTTTGGTAATTAAACTATGTGTCTATCCTTGAATATCATGATATTGTCTCATAGTTGTAAAAGAAATTTTTGTATTTCACAAACTTTCCTTCATGTAGAAAGTGTGTGTGTGTGTGTAGGTATGCATGTGTGTATGTATGAAATTATTTATGTATGCATGTACGTCTGTTTGTATGTATGTACCCTCTCATGTATGTATTTAAATCATATGTATGTGTGCATGTGCATACAGAAGTATGCATAAATACATATGTATTTATGTACGCGTTAAAAAAGAATCGGGTATGTAACACACTTATCCCTGATGATGACTTTCAGTACTTGTATGGTTTGTGGACCTTAACCACTCTGTTGTGTGTGTAGTCACAGGACATCGAGGAAGGGGTCCCAGGAGTGGAGTTGAAAACTGAGCAAGTTATAGACATGCTGGTCAAAGCTTACACCAGCTCAGATGTGGCCATGGATGTTGCAAACCGTGTGAACGAGCTTTCTAACGTGGTATAAATCTCGATACAATCTTATTTGTGGGAGAAATACTTGGTTCTGTCAATCTCTCCACCATGCACAATTAAGTGTGTATTAAGAGGTTGCACAATTCCATGTTGCTTGGAAGCTCAAGTGTCAATAACTTATTTTGCTTATATGATCAAGTGTTATGTAAGAGTGCATTAACAGAGTGCACAGTACATGTTGTTTATGTGTTGAGTATTATAAGCTGAGACTTTTTAAAACTTAGAACTTGTGGTTGTGGCTACAATGGGTGTTACATGCACAGCCCTGGACATGGATAACCTCATCATTAGTCTCGGATTCGGCAGCATTTTAGGGGAGATTTAGGGGCACATTTAGAGCCAATTTTACAGCCCAACTGGCTCTCGAAGTGCCCAAGGCATACACCCATGTATGCGATTTCAGGAGCAGGACTAATATGCCTCCTGAAGTCCCATATATGGGTGTATGCCTTGGGCACTTTGGGAGCCTGTTGGGCTGCAAAATCGGCACTAAATCTGGGCCTCTCCTGAAGTCCCATATATGGGTGCATGTCTTGGGCACTTCGGGATCCTCTTGGGCTGCAAAATCGGCTCTAAATCTGCCCCTAAATCTGGACCTCTAAAACGTTGCTGAATCCGGGACTAATGAAGAGGTTATCCACGTGACAATGGGTCACCAGCAGGGATTGAACTCAGGACCTCCCCCATCCGGGGCACTCTAAGCCTGCACCATTGGGCTACATGCCAGTTGGCTAAGCTGAGACTTAAATTTGTTGTGACAAGATTATACTATGTGATTTTTGATTATGATGCAGGAAGGATCAGCATTGCAGATTGCATCCGATCGTGCCAACTTCTTTACTCAAGTGCATGTCCTTACCATAAGATCATTCAAGAATATGTATAGAGACCTCGGATACTATTGGCTTCGGCTGGCCATATATGTAGCACTGTGCATTTGCGTTGGAACCATATACTACAAAGTAGGCACCAGCTTCAGTGCTATACAGGTCAGTGGAGTAAGCTTCTCATAATCACCAAACCACACAGAAGAGTCAAACAAGCTGGACTGAGTTTCATTCATGTGTATGAAAATGGCGAAGCTCAAATATTTCAAATTTGATGCGGTTGTTGCAGGCTCGAGCTGCAATGCTTATGTTTGTGGCAGCATTTTTAACTTTCATGGCGATCGGAGGTTTCCCTGCTTTTGTGGAAGACATGAAGGTAGCACTCTTAACAATTTCATGGCTTTCTTCTTGTTTTTATTTACTGTAAGGAAATGATGAATTATGCATTATGACTGAGCAGTATTATACAATGTCCTGTTGTTTTTGTCATATGCATGCATACACACATACATACGTACACGTGTGCACGTGCGCGCGCGTGCGCACGTGTATGTGTGTTTGTGTGTGTGTGTGAGAGAGAGAGAGAGAGAGAGAGATTTTGGCTTGAAATGATGAGTAATTAAATATGGCAAAGTGTTGCTCAATGCTTTGATGTTTTCTTCAGGTATTTGATAGGGAGCGGTTAAATGGGCATTATGGAGTGGCTTCCTTTGTTGTTGCAAACACCCTTTCCTCGGGCCCTTTCTTGTTTCTCATATCTGCGTTGCCCGGAGCCATAGCCTACTTCTTAGTGGATCTTCACCATGGATTTGATCATTTCATCTACTTTGTCTTAACACTCTACACATGCATGCTTGTGGTGGAAAGCCTCATGATGATGGTTGCAAGCATTGTTCCAGATTTTCTCTTGGGTATCATCACAGGAGCAGGGATTCAGGTATGTGCATAAGTGTCATGGTGAGAACATGAGAACATAAAAAGGGTGGCTTCACACTCTGAAATGGGAGAAGTGCACTTATGTTTTAGTCAATACCATCCAAGTAGACTAAAATATATTCAGCAGTGTCCCATGTGTATGAAGCCCATCCTATGGGCGGTACGTGCATGGTCAGACCACCTATGGAGCTGATCCCATGGGTGGCAGGCAAAGCTGTGATCCAGAGGCTAACTTTGCATCAGCCTCTAACTCCACTGCAGAGCACCAATGTAATTGTTGTCCTTTTACAAAAAAATGCTTATTTTGAAGGGCTTCACTGATCAGGTGATTTGGTCCTCCAGGGTGTCTTTATGCTGAATGGTGGGTTTTTCCGTCTACCTCATGATATTCCAAAACCCTTTTGGAGATATCCAGTATCATTCATGGCTTTCCACACATATGCTAATGAGGTACTTCTTAAGGATTCCATAGCTTTTGTTCGCTTTCTCATTTGAAGCCCCAGATCTCAACTGTTTCATGATTACATTTAGGCTGGTTACACTACAGTTCCCGCCCATCATCGCCCACCATGAGATGGTGGGCTGGGAGCTGGACAGGCAAGATTGCATGCTTATCCTTGGCAGACGGCGCCATGGGCTCCCACTGACAGGCAGGGAGCAGTTGTGTAACCAGCCTAAGATATCTTGGATAAAAAGAGTAGGTTAATGCATTCAATTGGAGGAATGTAATCTGGTAACACAAAAATTTGGTGTTGCACAAAAGGCTTTCTTATGCAGCACATAACCCATGTTTTTTTTGGGGTTACACATGCTTGCATGCATGTAGCTGAGCTTAGGGTAACACATAAATCCATGTGTCTATGGGGTTATACATGCTTGCATGCATGTAGCTGAGCTTAGTGTAACACATAAACCTATGTGTCTATGGGGTTCTACATGCTAGCATGCATGATGATATGTTTTGCAGCATGCATAAAACTTTCTGAGTTTGCTTTGCTTTATACACAGGGGTTCTACAAGAATGATTTCAAGGGTCTCACATTTGAGAGCAATGTGCCCGGTGGTGCGCCAATCACGGGTGATTCAATTTTGAGGGACACATTCCAAGTGAAGAGCTTCTCAAAGTGGGTGGATCTGTTGATTCTGGTTGGAATGGCGATGCTATACCGCTTCCTCTTCTTTGGTCTAATCAAGCTTAAAGAGAAGTTGCGCCCCATAATCAAAGATATCATGTCAAGAAACTCAGCTCCCAAGCTGTTTTCCAACAACAATGTGTCACTAGATGATGAGAAACATGTGTGAGATTCTCTAAATTGGCCCATTTTTGCAACTGTTATCATAACTAGTGGAATAATTTGTGGCAAAACCATGGAAAAGAGGGAGCTTAAAGACTACCCAAACGAAGAATTAGAACCTCAATCGTACTACATCTCCATGTTAAGCATGCTACCCACAAATTATAAACCAACTGTCATCTTCCAAGAGATCTGATACCATAGCTGAATACAGGCCTCAATCATCTGCATGTAAAGATGTAAAGCTTTATTTTTTTTTCAAATATATATATGTATATCTATTGGTCCAAAAAAAGAAAACTCATTCTACCTACATGCAACTAAGATGAGCTCTAAAAGGACTACCCAAACGCAACATGCAACTAAGGTGAACTCTAAAGGTATCCAAATGGATCTTGAAAACTACCCACATGAGGGATCCATTAGCTCTAAGTGTATCTCTAAGTACATCAAATGGACGGGCGGCGCATATGTGAAAGGGGCCTTATTACAATTGTTGCTACCTAATTTTCTATCTCACTATCTTTCATATTACAAGATGCTTGGAAGTAAATAGTTTTGGAGATTACTATTTAAAGAATCACTTCTCAAATTAGCATAAGCAAAAGGTGATGACCAATCAGCTCATGATCACAAGAGTACTAAATAAGCTTGCTTCACATGCGGCGCGGACACTTGTCGTTCGACTGCCCATCTTAGAATTGTGGGCATGTATGTAAGTTGGTGCTATACCTACATCAAAGTGGCCATGTGGCCCACCTTAGGACCTTGCTTTTCCCTTTCAAATATACAGATTAGATATGATTGTAATAGTTTTCGTGATATTTGTATTACATTGTATCAGTTTGTGAAGAAGCATCTATTATCAGTTTGTGAAGAAGAATCTTTCAGATTTTTGAGCTCTTTCATGGGCCACAACATATATTCAATATTTCAACCTCATGACAAATCTCAACAAAAAATAACATTGCTTCATAAAACATGACAAATCCTTTTTTTTTAAATAGTAAAATATCTAAGATACCATGCACATTCAGACAAGCTTTGTATTTTCCACGGCTCAATTTGAAGTAAAAAATGGTCCGAATTTGTGTTGGCTTTGAAATTAATGGGAGAATTTTAGTTATGAAAAGCAGGTTGATGTGTAAATTTTTGAAACGAAAACTATCAAGGTAAAAATGTCTCCTTATTTTGATAGGTTAAGAAGAATGTGTCTTTTTTCTCAAACTACTTCACCTTTTATACATCTCTAACTAGAAAGTTGAGGATTATATGTAGACGTTAATAAAGAAAAAACTTCTAATATTCTAAGCTAAAAAAAAATCGTAAATTTTCAAATACAACATGTGAAAATTTTCGTACAAAAAGTGAGATTAAAAAACTTCTTTGAGATGTCATACAACAATAAGTCATTTTTAAAATTAAAAATTCATAAGATGTTACAAAACTTAAATTTACCAAATATAAAACTTTCACAAATACAACTCTGAAAATCTTGAGTAATTTGGATGATATATATCCGAGACTTGAGTTACAAAAAATTAAGCCTAACATACTTCAATATTTCCAAGTCCAAAATATCATAATGAAAGCCTTCATTCAATTTATGTGTATGAACATGTCTTGATGTCTTTGCTTCTATTCTCCACAATCTAATGGCATTTGTAAATGAGCGGAGGACCTTCAATATATTCGCATGAGAACATCCACACTTCTAGTCTCCAAATGCTTTCTCAACTTGTTTTTTATGATGTTTGCACATTGAAACCTCTTTCACATATCGAAAGTGCTACAACATTGCAACATTGCAACTTGTGCCAAAGTAAGTAAGGTAGGTTACTTCAAACACCACACTTCATTTCTACCAATCAAACTCCATGTGTCTTTGAGAGATTTCCCATCAAATACACCTTGTACCTTAAAGACATGGAACTCCTTTCTTAAAGACATGGAACTCCTTTCTTAAAGATCTTTCATCCATCATTGAATCAATCTGAGTACCATGTTGTAAAGTGATAATATTCCCATAATATTTAACCAATGCATCTAATTTAAGTGTGCCATAGCTCTTCAACTCTTTGGAAGAAGGAAACCCAAGAGGAGCAAGGATACTAAAATTCTTCAAAGTGGATGAATTAGCAAACCTGATTTGTAACTGTGATTTCGCTTCCA
Organism: Cibotium barometz; assembly: GCF_041138505.1. Taxonomy (NCBI): domain Eukaryota; kingdom Viridiplantae; phylum Streptophyta; class Polypodiopsida; order Cyatheales; family Cibotiaceae; genus Cibotium; species Cibotium barometz. Next base: position 29,351,326 of record NC_141109.1, read on the forward strand.
GGCATAACTGGGTTTGAAAATCAAGAGCTTGTGCTAAATCACTTCCAATTGCATACCTCTCTATTTGAAAACCATAATACATATCTCCCTTCATTACCTTTCGCAATGTCCACAACCAGCCATGTTGTCCACCAAACTTTAGTATAGATGGAAATCCAAATCCATCATGTCCCTGAATATTCACATTGATGTCCACTGGACCAACAACAAACTCCACATCCAACATTGTAATTATGGAGCCTATCAAACTAGGAATGTTCGTCACATCCACAAAGCTTTAATGGAAAACAAGAGATAGAGTAGCTAAGTGATCAAGCATATCAGCCAAAAAGTGCAATATGTATAGAAACTTGAAATTTGCAACTAGCCTGTATAGCCTTTCATTCTCATCTTTAATGCACAAAAGAAGAGGCTCCAAGACCTCACAGACCTTTACCATAACTTTGTGTCTATTGAGCCATCTTAGCTTATGAATTTTCTCCATTCTAAGATGTAGATAGTCTAACTCTTCTTGCATTTGCACTAACCTTGGAGTCCTCTTAGTGCTTTTCCTGAACATGCTAGCAAGCTCATTTAATGTGGAGTCAATAAACTTGGTATCTGCAAAACCTGTAAAGACATCAAACACACACAAATATGTCCTATGTGCAACACAATGTACAACAGTCATGAAAGAACTACTTTTACACATTGATGTTGCAAGCCCATTTGTAACACCTGTCATAACACTTACACCATTTGTTCCAAAGCTAACTAGCTTTGAAGGATCAAGATTATAACCATCCAAAAAGGCAACAAGATAAGACTCTAATCCCTTAATAGTACGATCCTTGATTTCCAACAAGCCCAAGAAAGATGTGCATGGCTCCAACTCAAGCATGTAGCTTGCATATACAACTAAATGCTTAGAACTGAAATATCAGTTGACTCATCTACCAAAATGCCATAAAAAGGAGATGACTTCACATGTTGAATAACATAGCTACATATTGATTCACATATGTAAGAGGCCAACAAGGCATCAGCCTTGTCATTCTGGTATAAATCTTTTGGTAATGACTGCACACCACACATTGATAATCAAGAAGCGTTGGAAACTTACTAAAGGCAAGATCTTATTGTGCAATGTAATAAGCACTTTGAAACAATTTTGATGCACCTAGATCAACATATCTATGTTGTTTTTGAATCCCATCTTTTAGGCTTTGGACCCATAATTGCTAGAATATGTCGCTAATCTATGTTTGTTGGAAGCTGCATGCACTGTAATTGCACTCAACTGAATATTTACAGATCCACATGTTCCAAACTCACTTCTCTATTTTTTCATTTTTTGACAAATAGTACACCCTTGACTTGCATCAAAGTATGCCCATTCAAAGGAAAAATTCCAATCATCATTCCACATAACACAAGCACTGTATCCTTAACTCCTAGTCTTGTTGAGTATTGGAAGACATATCCTCGACATTTCAAAGCTTTTCCTTTATTTTGGTTACAAACTAATTTGGGCTTTTTCTTCGTTGGTTCAACAACACGTGTGAAACTAGGAAGGGCTAAAAGGCTTGATTGTCTACGTGGCATATTTATCTACAAACAATTGTAAAAAACAATTAAAACAAGCTATGCAAGTCAACTAGCATAAAAAATAATTACATATATTATGATTAATAATTTTACACATATAAATAAAATACATGAGACTAAATACAAGTTATAAATTTTACTTATAAATAAAATATGTGAGACTAGAGACTGCATATTTCATATATTAACAGTAAAAATCAAGCATACTGCCTTTACTACATTAACTATGGCATAAAAAAACTTTATATTTTCACATTCAATATTCCACATGATTTGAATTTAAATTTAAAATTTTAATGATAAAACAAAATCAAAACTCAAAACTCAATGCTAAACTATACTCGATTGGGTGCTGGACCATGTGTAATTAATCATTAATAAGTAAATATACATAATAAGAAATCTCTCTCTCTCTCTCTCTCTCTCTCTCTCTTGGGCTGCAAAGATTTGCTACAATAAAATAATTCAACTAACAAGTTTTAACACTTTAGCATTTAGGGGAAAAAAAGTAAAAATTTATGAAAACAAAAATTTGACCAACATATCAAAGATTCAAAGCCCTAGCTTGGCTTACACATTGATAAAGCTTTTCTTAAGTAATAACCTTGTATGATGTAAATAATGGAAAAACAAGAGTATTGTTTACTCTACAAATATATAATCATCTAGATTCCAGTTCAGCTCTTGGGCTCAGACTCTTGACCCCCAAATCGAACAAAAGTTAAAACAAACATTTATCTAGGGTTTTTAAGCAACGGTTCCCCGATGAGCAGGGATTGTATTAGCCCATACCCCATTGGAAACAACAAAAATGCATGTACGCTCTTGGGTAAGGCTCGACCCTTGAATGACAATGAATGCATGTAAGTACTAAGGATATAAGCTACGGATCCCCTCATAAACAGGGACCGTGTTTACTCACGGCCCTTTGTCACATCGTAGCCCTAAACCATAAGTTACAACATAACATCAAAGAATTTTTTTTAAAAAAAAGACTGTAATAGCCTTCATGCAATAAGCTTAGACAACCTTCACGCTGAGTTCTACAAACACACATAATAGCTTTTATGCAACTAGTTACTCGATACATCAAGAACGCTGTAAATCGAAGCCACCATCATCAAAGCCCATAAAGAGAGATTGTGTTTTCTCATGGTGAGAGACCATAGCCCTATACCAAAACATAACAAAGAATAACACCACTAACAAAATAAATCCCATAATGGCCTTCATGCAATAAGCTTTAACGGCACAACCTTCATGTAATGTCCTAAAAGCACACATTACAACATTCATGTAACTAGACATAACGAAAATATAAGAAATCATCAACGCCTCATAAACAAGGACCGTGTTTTGTCATGGGTGAGCATCTTCCTACACCCCAAACAAAAAAACTTGCAAAGAAAAATAATAGTAACAAAACAAATCCCATAATCAGCCTTTCACACAATAAGCTAGAGCATTCATGTAATGTCCTAAACCACTTAAAACAATGAAAATACAAGAAGACACCATCAAAACCTACATGCCCAAGCAATTTTTTTAAAGGGTTGAAGCTACGGTTCCCTCATGAGGAAGGACCGTCTAAGCCTCATATCCAATGCCCATCAAGATTCATGCAAGCCAGCTAGCAAGCGGGCCATGAAAGAAATGAAAAGCCGCAAACAGGCGGCGGGCCAAGGGCTCACCTCGCCATAGATGATAGTAGGCAAGCCATGGGTGGCACCCAGTGCACCGCGAAAGGAGAGGCCGCACTGCGCAGCAGCAGACGGACCATGGACGGAGAGGCCGGACCGAACCAGTCACCACCGGTGCTGTAGCAGACTCGCAAGTCTGCAGCAGTCGCTCAAGGTGGCAAGAAAGAGAGGCGAGTCGCGACTCACAGCCAGGCGTAGTCTAAGAAAATCATTTAAGCCTGAATCCTTTTAGGCTTTAATTAACTCTTGTACAATGTAGGCCTTAGGGTTAATAAAATTATGAAAAAACCCCTCTACACATATGTATTCACGATTCATCTTGGATTCGCCCAAGCTCCTTCAATCATCAACAGAGCATCTAGATTCTAGAAACGTTTAAGGTTCATCTTAGCCCTTGAGGTTTGAGTCTTGGGGAGTCTTACTATTCACCCATTTTTACAGCAACATTCCCCACCTGATCTCCATATGTGTATTGGACAACCACCTTAACCCTAAACCCTTAAAGATATTATCAAAGCTTAGAAAACCCTCTTTTAAAACTATTATACCATGTAAAACCTTTGTAGTTCAATTTAGTGTTATGAAAAACCTTGAACTTACCTATTCTTATAAGAGATTCACTTTAGGCCTCAAATTATGCCATTTTTAAAAAATTACAAATTTTATTTTTACAAGTGAGCTCCAAATATTTACAGTTTCATTGTCATTGGGTTGCGGGTTTTCTATGAACACTGGGCAACTTCTGTGATGAGTAGATGGTTTATTCCACCTTCCCAAGACAAGAAATTCCTATGTGAAGACATGGGAATGGATTTGTGACTATCTTACATGGGATGAGGAACACTCCAGACTTAGATCTTTGTGGATCAACTTTTTAGGTTGTATGGTTTACCTAAGGACATCATTAATGTTAGCAAGAGGTTCATGGATTTAGAGAAGTGTGTTTTCCAAGATAGGTATGAGCTCGAAGTTAAGCTCAGAGGGGATAACCTTGATTTGAAATTGGGAGAATGAACTACACCATAGAAATCATGCTCAAGGTGTATGTTTCACATAAGTAAACTCATAATAGTGGTAGACATATAACTATTTCTCATAACATGTTTATGGATAGGTTTAAGCCTAGCACTCTTGGCTTAAGTTAATCGAGATATATCAAACCATAGAGGGTAACTCACTTCTAAAGTGACCACCACGAGAAGATAACCAAATTTACTCTAGAGGGATTTTCAAGAATACTCAAGATTGAGCTAGCCATTACTTGGACCATAACTCATATAATGCATCTTCAAAGTTGGAGATTTGGCATGTGGGAAAGTTTTGAATGTATCATGCTCTTTTAAAACTAGTAAACATTACAAGTTATGTGCCATTTGGAAGGCGTTGTAGACCCTTTAAAAGATCATTGAGAAAAGCAATGAGGTGTGTGATAGAATCCAATATCTTGATGATATTAGGATTCATCCTATGTTTCATGTAAACTAGTTGAAGGCTAGCTTGCATGAATATAATTCTAGAGCTTGAATATATTCTAAAATAAACACAAGAGGGATAAAATAATATGTGGCATTATGAAGGATGACAAATCATGGGAGAGTATGGAGACCTTGAAAAATAATTTTCCTACTTTTTTATGAAGCCAAGGTGAGCTATCTTCAGGGGCAATAATCATGTTACATCACTTATTTCTCTTAGAAAAAGAATTAGGAATTTTTTGGACCCAAAAAGGGCCTCTTAAGGATTCCTAATTTTAAGGGATTAGAGCTTAAAAAGCTGGGTTGCTTAAGGGAGACAAAGGCTATGATGACCCCTATTTTTTGCCTTGCCACATCAGCCATACCCCCCTAGTTTTACTTTTTAAAGGGAATATTCTCATACTCTCTCTCTCTTACTTTTTGACTTTTCTCATAGTTTCTCTCTTACTTTTTGAAATTTTTATCTTCACTCTCTACAAATTGAATCTTTCTTGTCAGTTTGAAATCTCCTTTCTCTTTAACTCCCACCATATCTCCCTTCCACATCAGCAAAACATTCTCGTATTTAGGTGGGCCCCAAAAAGAAAAAAAATTATTTTTTATTTTTTAACATTTTTAGGTGGAAAAAACACCACCCAACCAATATGTATGATGAAAATAATTTTTTCCCTCCAAAAAGCTTGTAATTCAAGGGTCACGTTAGGAGCCAGTACATCCATAACTAACTGTCAGGTCCCCACAACCCCATAAACATAACTAACTGTCAGGAACCACTACATCCATGAGATCCCGAAATTGTGGGGACCCCAAAAACTATTATTTTTTAATTTTTCTCATAAATGTAATTTATTGATGAAAAACTCCATGTCAGTATATTTGTATATCAAAAATATCATTTTCTACTTAGAAAAATGAATTTGTGTTAAACCTGCAACAGCAAAGTTTTACAGTCTCTCTCACTCACTCCCTCTCCCTCTCCCTCTCTCTCTCTCTCTCTCTCTCTCTCTCTCTCTTTCTCTCTCTCTCCCCCTCCCTATGAGGATATCTCTGCTTTAGCTTCTTCCTCTGCTTAGCTATGGAGCCTTTGCAAGCTGTGTGTGTAGCCCCTTGTGAAGCTAGAAAACGGAAGGTTGATTTACATATTCGTGTTCCTGAAGAGTATGGCAGCTCTAAAAAACCCATCCTACTGATGCACAATCTGTCCAAGCTCGTAGGATAGCTAAGGAGAAAAATGTAGATCTTTGGGTTGATGGGCATCTCTATCCAGTTGACCCTCCATTAAGAGCAAACCCTCCTTTCTGCAATTTATCATCTTTTATGCAATTTGTTAGTGAAGGAGAGCTTGGTTTGTTAGGATACTGCAGAAGATTGACTACAAGTGGAGCTTGGCAAACCCATATTCTCCAATCTCAATTGCAAGCATCACAATTGCAAGCATCACAATTCAGCCTTTTACAATGTCAAGAAGGACTTAAAACATCATCAGATAAAATGAAAGAGATCCTCGCACAGAGACTGTGGAGAAGGATGCAAAGATTCAAAGGCTAGAGGAACTTATCAAACGACTCAAAGCAACGCCACAAATGGTGCTTGTGAACACAAAAGTGTTCGCCAAAAGTGTGCTAGGTGCTTGGGGAGAGAGTAAAGTAACACACTATATGGTAAGTTGTACAGTAAAAAAATAAACTGGTGTTTTAACCTTGACTTTTTCTAATTAAATTCTATTGTCATGTGTACAACACATAGTTTATGCGCATGGTGCGTATTTCAAGTATGGATCGCTCGACATGTGGAGTAAATCTTTGTTAAAGAAAACCAATAACCTTTTATGATATAAATAATGAAAAAAAGTGCATCGTTTACTCTATAAATATCTAATCATTCAGATTCTAGTTCAGTCCTTGGGCTCAAACTCTTAACCCCCAAATGGAACAAAAATTAAAATAAACATTTATCTAACAATTTATGAAAACAAAATTTAACCAACATATCAAAGATTCAAAGCCCTAGTTTAAGCTACACACATTGATAAATCTTTGTTAAAGAAAACCAAGAACCTTCTATGATGTAAATAATGGAAAAACAAGAGCATCATTTACTCTATAAATCTAATCATTCAAATTCTAGTTCAGTCCTTGGGCTCAAACTCTTAACCCCCAAATGGAACAAAAATTAAAACAAACATTTATCTAGGGTTTTTAAGCAATGGTTACCTAATGAGCAAGGATCGTATTATTATTAGCCCATCCCACCTTGGAAACAATAAAAATGCAGCTTACAAATTGGGCTTGTTTGTCCCACTTTTAGGGTATTGTTTTATATATTAAATCCCTAAGGTTTGTACACATAAAAACCTTTTCCCAAATATAATTGCTAATGGGCCTTGTTACATAAAATGATTTTGGGCCCATTTGCACATGTAATAATCTTATGCTCACTTGCACATTCCATTAAGCTGAATCCTGCACAAATTAAATTAAGCATATTTTTGTACAATTATTAATTCATCCAAAATATAATAAAGGCTTTATATCTTCTTTATTTTTGTCCTCTCGGTGCTTTCATTTTGACTTATATTAGCTGAGAGCTAATAATATGGCTATTTCTAGCTATTAAATCAATTCTTCTAGAGTTATAAATTTAAAAAGATTTGTTTATTTAAACCATCTCAAAAAGCTTTTAATCTTCTTCAAATTCAAATTCAAAGCTTATGCAGTAAAACTTTAAATGGCCTAAAACCTTGAGCATAAATTTTATGCAAGGTTTTGAAAGCTTATGTATAGGTATACCCTTATTCCCTTTGCGAAAGCATGAATCAAAACCTTCTATAAACTAGGAGATCGGAGAGACGATTAGCAAAAAACTTCTATCTTGTGACCTTAAGGCAAAAAGAAAAAGAAAAACTCAAAAAGATTTAACTTTTGGGAGTAAGACCTTCTTTCAAGGCTTAGAAGAGACCCTAAATTCTTTGTTCCAATCTAATTATTTTTGTGATGCAGAGATTATAATATTTTCAGGATATTTACAATAATGTGCGAAACTTCAAGAGTTTTCATATTTTTATTGTTATGATATTTGAAGACCACTTTTATTGTTTTATTCTCAACTCATCACACCTTGAGGTAATTTTTCTTATTTGTGAATATTAATTGCATCACTCATATCTACATTTGTCTATCTAACACTTTACCATGTAGATGTACTTCCCCAACATCATATGAGTATGTATTCAACCCATTCATTAATTGCATTATGTGCTTAAATTTAAAAATAATTAATTCAAGATATATGAATCCTGGAACTACTTGTAAATTGTCTGGTACCATGTAGCTTGTGTAATAATATTTCTCTTTCAGAATGATTCCACCACTCCCAACAAAGCTGTGCGACATTTGCAAGTAAGTTGCTATCCTTCATAACTTAGTGAATAATTCTTTTAATAATTTTTTTTGTATGCCTTATCTTTCGGACAGTGATTCGAACACCTTCCAAGTAAGTTTCTCATCCCTATTCTTACAATAATGATCATGCTTAAATAATTATGCATAGAATTTCAATTCATAGTACTCTAAGTTCTATTTCTTATAAAGTTATAATTTAATATAATCCAAACTACGTTTGAAAGAATAATTATGTTTCAATCTGTTCACATTGTTTCTCATTTTTCTCATCATAGAGCATCATTGCAATTAGATATATATATAAGGTACGACTCTCTTATGCTTTAGTTTATTGCAATCAGATATATATATATAAGGTACGACTCTCTTACGCTTTAGTTTATTTCAACTACAAATGTAAACTAATCTTTCATCATCTAGACTTATTTAAATATTTCTATAATATTTTTACAAGCTAAGAATCTAATTAATAAACCATAGATGCAACATTAAGATTAGTTCAAGTTCAGTAACTTAAATAAAATTTCTAGATACAAAAAATTTATGTTGGAATTTAAGTTTCAAAGGGAACTGGCCACTCCGCCTCAAAATTCTATTTTGATGTATGGAATTAATCTGGTGGTATGGGACATCAGTTTGGTTTCATATACTTACTCCAGACACATATATGTCTTCTATCTTTTTACCATCGTATGTGTGTATGTACAACATGCCTATGTGGTATGGGACACTTAGACTCGTCTTACATACATTCATTTGATTGGTTCATTGCATATGCATTATGTATAGATCTAGTCTTCTACACCAATCATGAAGCCATCCTCTCATGTGTCTATGCAATTGCATATTGGGGATGCCCGTATATGGCATGCTTTTGGGCCTCCACTGTTTGTTTCAATTGGTTTATCTGGAGGAGTGATTCCCGGGGTACTTACGCCTGGCAAACATGTGTATGACTGCCTCCACTGTTTGTTTCAGTTGGTTCATATGGAGGGGTGAATAAAAAATCTCTAAATACTCATGTCATGGAAGAGCTATACGGCATGGGGGGGGAGATTGCACCCAATCTTGTCTTGATGGTGATGTTATTTTATTTCCCTTTCTTTGTGTTATGCTATGTTATTTGATTCCAATTTAATTCAAGTCTTTGTTTTGATTTTTGATATATTTTATGAGTTTTTAATTATTTCTTCAAGAAGTACAAAAGGGTCCCGTGTGGCAGCTGGACCATGGTACATGGAGATTAGATTATTCCATAAAATTAAATAATAATAAAAATTAACCATAACATCATAGCATAAATCAAGACCATGAAAGATCAAAGTACACAAGATTGGGTGTAATCTCCCCCCCGATGTGTGTGGCTCCACTCCCACATGCGGTATTTAAATCATATTAATAAATTTAGCCCTTGGAGCCATAAATAGCATAGCTTTTCCAAAATTGGGCTTTTACAAAATTGAACCTTAGTCCAATGCTTTTAAAGCATCTCATAAAAAATAAACCTTGCCCAAGATATGTACAATGGGCCAAACCATACAAAATTAAATATTTAGCACACATGTGCTTGGCTAGATAATCTCGTCCAATGTCCACCTTGGTTGTCTCGAAATCATGATCTATACTCAACATAATCCACAATGTTAGATCACAATTACTTTGGAATCACTCACAACTAACAAATGGAAATCATTCACTACCATGCTTCACACATGAACCATGCATCACACATAATTAACTGGATTCACTCCCATGATAAAATATTCTAAAAAATCTCCCTCCCATGATAGTCCTCCCGTTTGAGAAGACAACCGTCCTCGGTCCTCGGTTGTAACTATTAGCACACATGGGTGATCAAACACATTAATTGTTCCCACATTGGATTCACTCACAATGTCATTATAATGGAATAGAAGGAATGTACACTAAGAAACACAGGAGGAAGAAATTACAGTCACTCTCCCCAGCCATTGCGTTAGAGACAACGATTTTCAAAGGCTCGACCAAAACGACAGTCACTCTCAAAATGGGTCCCACAATCCTGCTTACTATCCTTGTGGCTCACTTCGAATGATTGTTGGGTTGAGGTTCAAGGTTGACCACTTAACAGGACTGGCAAAAAAACTTGTTATGCTAGTATATCACCTCTTTATCCAATCTTCAAGTGCAGGGATTCTACAAAGGAGCTATTATACAAGTCTGGGTACCAAAACCAAAGTAGCCCGACCTTCACAAATAGACACCCACGAAGCCCACTGTGACCCGACCAAAGCTGCGACCAAACAAGTCTCGTGACCCAAGCAACCTCCCATAGTTCCTAATAGGTCGGGGGTGCTAGCACAACCACATCAGCAGCGGCCCATAAAGCCCATGGCTAAAAGCACAGACTCGGCCAAAGCTGCGACCAAACAAGTCTTGCAATCCAAGCAACCCCCCATAGTTCCTAATAGGTCGGGGGGTGCTGACACAATCACATCAGCATCTTCCCACGAAGCCCATGGCTAACAACACAAACCAGGCCAAATATGCGACCAAACAAGTCTCGCGACCCAAGCAACCTCCCATAGTTCCTAATAGGTTAGGGAGGGGCGGTGCTGGCACAGCCACATAGGCAGAAAATGAAGGCCATGGTGATGGAAGGCATACAAGAAAATAAGGTGGCCGAAGTTCAAACCACAATTCAAGCCTTGTTATCCTCAATCGCTACATTTTTCATAGCATCAAAGCTTGGATCCAAAGAAAAATCCCATTCACTTGTGGCAATGACAATGTGCTTGGAAATAATACTTAACATCGCACATATGAAGTCCTAAGTTGCCAAGAGCGCTTTGGGCATAAGAGTTAAAAGTGGGGTATTGCAAGCCAAAACGTGTTTCCCATGTGTATATATATTTCTAGTTAGTTATTTATTCTCTCATTACACCATGGCCAATCCGGCTAATGAGAGTCACTTGCATTGGAAGAGGCAAAGGAAAGGGATAGTCATGTCACCTGTATCATCGAAGGGGCAGGGAAATGGTCAATACGTGAATATATCTAAGTGCTAGAGTCGGTGGAGTAAAGAGAGTCCATAGGAAGAGCCTCATAGCAAAATCCCAAAATCGTGTTTCCATCTCGCACACATGTTCCATGCATCATTATCATATAGGAGTGCAACATTACATGGCACTATGCATTAAGCACAACTCTTTTACCCCATGCACATACACAATGCAATTATGCTTTGAAAAACTAATAATCTTCTTATGATAAGTACTCTCTACAATCCTCACCGTTGATAAGCCTTTTTCCCATCAAAAGCATATTGTTCATGCATCCCTCCTCAATCATATAGCGGTTTGCATCATGAACCATGCATTAGCATGACCGCATTGAGACCTGAGCGCACTACTGAGAAGGCACAAATCAGAAAAAAGATAGGAGAAATCTAGAAAAAAGAACCAAAAAGAAGTGAAACATGTCAATCACTTATGAAGTTAAAAAAAACAAAAATGTGTCATTCCAAAAACATGTCATTTGACTGACACACCTATGCTACAAAGACGTTAAGCCCTGATTTCTGACAGAGTTAATTTTCATCTACAATTCTCAAGTCTACATTAGCCTTCCGAGCCATGTGTCAATCCATACAAATCTCCAAAAGGCCAAAGAAGATTCAGAATCAATCCAAACCCTGGGCTTGGTGCTCGATACTTACACATGCATCATAGAATATGATCTTCACCCTACTACCTACCATCCAGTAGGCATCGTTCTCCTGCATCACCGGATGAAGGCCAATATAGATAATCAAATCAAGCTTGGATCGATGTTTTTCGGCATGAAAGAGGTAGCTTATCCCGATTAGACAGAAGAGGAGCTCAATGATGCCAGCCAGGCCTATTCACATTACATCACAAGGTTGGATGCCCATTTGCAAGAAAGGCCACAACAAATAGTCCTAGTGCCCACCCTTGTAGAGCCAAGATAGGCTCCAACCCCAAAAACCATTGCCGAATCCTCTACACCACAACCTACCACCATAGAAGATTCCAGATTTCCATCATGACACAAAGGTCAAAGAAACATGAACAAGGTTGTAGAAGACAGACAAGACATGAACCATTACAGGCCGAGGTGGTGTTAGTAAGGTTAAGTAACTCATGTCCCAGAAGCATTTTGCACCAAGGCAAACAAATAAAAACAGAGCACCCCAAGGATTCAAAGAATCAATGGAAAAAGAACATGCACAACTTATCTTGGTGTCAAGATAGCTAGGGCTTGGCTTGACCAAGAAAACCTTGTCCTCATCAACAACGTCAACAGCAAAGATTAGAATGGCATATGATTAGACTAGCATGATGAGAGGCCAAGAGGAAACAAGTTCATGACAATTAATGAAATAACCTCCTTGATTAATGGAATATTAGTGGGAACTCTTGGGAATGCGACACTCAAGAAGGCCAGAGCATACTTACAGACTCAGGAGCCAATAGGCAAGTGCTGCATTGCCTTGAAGGAATCTACATTTAACTTAGTTAAGAGTCATGCAAAGACCAATTCAACACTATGGTGCCTCATACATTTGGGATTAGGGGTACTCTCAAGTGGGGGCTTGAAGGTCATACCAATTCAACACTATGGTGCCTCATACATTTGGGATTAGGGGTACTCTCAAGTGGGGGCTTGAAGGCCATACCAAAATAAACAAAAATATAAAAATATGCACCGTGTTGTAACGGGTTAGATGACTGACTTTGCTCATGGCTAAAGCAAAGTTAAGACCTCTCGCTTTCTCTTCTTAGGCAAATGATAGAGATAATAATGGACATGATAAAGGCACTCACCCTAGTTTGAAAATCAATTGATGAGGATGTCAATTCCACAAAGGGGGGTGTACGGGAAGGTTGGGAAACCATCCCTTGACCCATGGGGCTTTGGAGGTATACTAGGCCGCGTCGAATATCATGCATATATATGGGGATGAAGTGAAAAGAAGAGGCGTAGTAGCACATACTATTACCTAGGCACACACAGAACACACTCACGCACTAGAAGGCATCAGGTAGGCACATTAGGCCTCCCGTGTTGTGTGGATGGGTTGTGTGTAGTCATGTGCCTTGGGGGATGCCATCCCCACCTTGACGGCAAGTATGCTGATGTAGAAAATGGGATCGACGAAAGGAAGAATGGTGGAAACGATGAAGCCGTCGGGATGGTGAGCCATGTTAAGCCGATGGACCAATGAGGCTGGGCTAGTTGGATCATGGATTTGAGATGGAAGGAGTGACCCAAGTCCATAAGGCCATGGATCTGAGCCGGGAGACATGAGACGGGTTTTACCCTCGACAAGGTGAAACACACGAAGCCGTGCTAGATGGAGTTGAGTTGCAGGAAGAGATAGGATTATGGGTTGCCTTGGATCAACATAGAGTGAACCAAATAATATATTGGAAAGGATATTTTGAGGAAGGCTATGTTATGTTTATATCTCATTTGTGAAGAGAATTTTTGTAGTAATGTAAGTATCAAGCAACGGCAAGGGAAATTTCATATTGTTCATTCAAATTGTTGATAGTTTATAGTTTAAGATGACTAATTGGAGTTCCCACAATGAAAAAGATATCATTCATTCAAAAATTTTCTTAGTATTATGTGTGGTTTAAATTACCTATTTGGAGTAGTAAGTGTGTGCACTTAGAAAGGGGTGATTTGCATAGAGGATGATGATAAGGCTCAAGAAAAGCTCGTAGTTTTAATATGTTTGCCAAAAAATCTCATGATAAAAATCTCGCAAAGAAGATTTTCCCCCATGATTATCTGGTGTTAGCCCTACCGACTACTCTGAATACATGTTGTAAGTTGGCCATTGAATATGAAGACAACATGCTTGAGTTTTCGTAACCAGAAGATGCCAAGGCAGCTTTAGTGGGTTAACAACATTATGAGTCTCTAGTCATCATCAGGTTGTTGCGGGAAACAAGAACAAGCAAGTTGGAAACATGACAGTTGAAGAACCCATCTGCCATTTTGGAAAAGTCAAAAGTCAGGGATGGGAGGGAAGCATCAAGAAATGCTCATCTCTACCCCCGGAGAGACTTGATTTGGTGTTCAATCTGTAGAGAAAATCATATGAGCACTGAATGCCCACACCAAAGACTGCGCCAGTTACTTTATTGTGCTCATTGTCAAAGACTAGGAAACCATGATACCTCCATGTGCAGGCATTCAAGGATCTAACCTTTAGTACAATTTCCAACAACTAGAGTGCCTCTAGCTTACCAGCACCACCATTGCAACCCAATGTGGCTGCAGGGCAGCCAAACATGTCCTACTTACTAAGACGAATGTTCAGGATGTAGGACATGTCTCCATTGCCACCACTTGTTCTACCACCACAAGCCAAGATCAACTAGATGTTGATTGAAGAACCCTTGGAGGAGGGGGAAGCTATGCGCAAAGTAGAAGTGAATAATGACTACTATAAGGAACCAACCAAGATTACACCACCAGAGTATTATGTCTTATAGAATAGCATGCCAGTACTAGTGTTCCAAACCACAATACAATGGAGAGGAGAAGACATAAACTTGACTATGAAAAGGGGACCCATGCAGTGTTATCATTGTAATGGACGTCATCAAGTAGAAGTTTAAAAGTATGGCTAATGCTGGTCAAACTTAGCTAATAGCAGCATAGACCAAACTTAGCTAGTAGTAGCAGCATAGACCAACACCATGTCCACTCTTTCATGTGTTAAGTGTGTTGTTGATCATCTGATCAAGGACTGCCTATATCATGCCAATGTCAATGCTTCTACATATAACCATGCCACCATGAGGACTATAAGTGTACATCTTGGAAACATCGCACCACTAAATATCGTGACACGTGCACAAATGAAATAGTTGGACAAAGGGAAAAACCTAGGAGGTATTACAACCTCTAAGACTGGGATAAGAAGAAGAGTGAAAAATGTAGGCAAGGGTGACACCTTGGTGATAATTCAGGATGGAGTTGAGGATGACAGCGGTTTCACCCAATCAAAGGAAGGAGATGATTAAGTGCCGAGGCCAGATGAGCAAGCAAAAGAGAGACCTGCAACCCCCAAGGGTGTTAGAGAATATCCAAACGTTGAAGAGGAAATAAAAAAGGTTGAGGAAGATAAGGCTCTTGTAGAGGAGTGTCAGTGTAGCCACCATGAAGCCAAATTGAGGGCTAACAGGGCTAGGGATACAATGTATCCATGGAATGAGCTGTTAAAGGAACGAGAATTGGATGTGCCTACCCCAATTCTAGAGGAGTCCAAGGAAGGGACTCATAGTGATTTGATGGCAAGAATGTGAACCTAGAGACATAGGTAGTCTCTCAGCAATACTGTCACAACTGTCAAAATGCCACTTGGGCCATTGCTACGTAACATGTTAGCATTGTGGGCAAATGTCAAGGATTGTGGGTAGAAGGGAGAATGAACCCAAATACCAACAAAGGAAAGCCAGAGACCTCTGGCAAGGAAAAACCAAGAACCTAAGGAAAGAAGAACACCCGGATGTATCCAAATACATGTTAACATGTATCCAAATACATGTTAACCAATTGGGGAGGTATTATGAGAGTGATGATACAAATGCCAAAAATACATGTTAACCAATTGGGGAGGTATTATGAGAGTGATGATACAAATGTCACAATTCCAATCCACCATAACGGGTACCACACACTTGCTATCATAGACGGCAGTGCAAGTGTAAGCATTGTGAATGTACCCTTTGGATCTGAACCGAGTAGTTATTACCCTGAAAGTTGTATCTAGGGATTAGAGGATGGAATGTTGATTCTGATCGCTAATGAATGGAGGAGAAGTTCTGCTATGTCTTTGCTCAGTGTCTATATTGTCTTTCTTGATGTTTGTGCAATCATTATGTTGTCGTGATGAATCAGAGTCTGTGCTTTGATGTGCTCTGATGTGCTCTGAATGGTGTTGTGTGAGTATTATTTATTAATGTCTTGTACAGAACCTTTTAGAGGGCCATGTACACAACCCTTCACGCCGCTCAGTTGGGTGTAGTTTATTTCTATATCATTGAGTTTTCGACTAGAAAAGCAAACTAGGTAGTCTAATTTGAATTCCCTAGCTTGTGCCAATATACATCCTATGCAAAGATTCGCTGCATCAATTTGTACATGGAATACGAGGTCCCAGTTAGGCGTGGTCTCAAAGTTGGTACACTTGCCAGTGCTTTCTTCAACTTGTCATATGCTTCTTGGCATTCTTCAATCCATTCAAAAACAATGAGTAGTTTGTACAATGGCCTGGCAATTTCAACATAGAATATAATGAATCGTCGATAATACCCAACATGTCCCATAAACCATTGTGCACACCCTTGTAGTTTGTTTGACCCAAAATTGACACTTTAAAGGGTTTAAGGATATGCGATATAATCAACACCTCTCAAACACCTTTTTCAAGAAAGCCAAATGTTCAATCCATTGTGAGTGGGCACAAAGAAAGCCAAATGTTTAATCCATTGTGAGTGGGCACAAAGATTGTCAATGAATACCTCAAGCCACTTCTGCAAGTAGTCCTTGAAAGCTGCACATCAATCGTTTGGAAAATTGCTGGTGCATTAGTGAGGCCAAAAGGTATAACCTTATAAGCATAGGTCCCCCAAATCGTGTTGAAGGCCGTCTTGTGTTGGTCTTTTGGTGCAATGGACACTTGATTGTAGCTTGAAGCTACAGGCTTCCTCACCTGCCACCCATTATAATGCATGTTCTGCTAACCCCCAAGCCCTTTGATGATTAGCAAAATCTAATTTCTGCAGTGATCCTCCGATCATGTAAAGAGAGTGTCTAGAACAAAATAAAATTTCCCTAAAAAGAAAAGGCCTAATGTTTGTCTGTTTTTTTTTTAAAACTAGTGTTGAAAAACACTATGGTAAACATTCCGAGCATCACTATGTCTGACCCAGTTGGTCAGTCAGAATCTCTAAGACCTGCTCCTGTTGTGCTTCCACATCCATTTGAACCTCCTTTGCAATGTTGATCACCGTCTCAGGGTCTTCATCATCTGGTAAAGCTTTATCCATACCCATCAGCAAGCCCACGTGCTCATCAGAGCTCTTTTCTTGAACAGCTCCAGATGTTTGTCCTTCAGCAGCACCTGCTCCTTCTTCCTGTGTCTGAAAAAGGGCTCTAATCTTCTTCAGCTTCCCTGTAGACGATCTCAACTCTTGGACTTTGTATCCCCATCATATGAGATTCCTCTGGCCTGATTGTGCTTTTCAGAGC
Source organism: Cibotium barometz (assembly GCF_041138505.1). Taxonomy (NCBI): domain Eukaryota; kingdom Viridiplantae; phylum Streptophyta; class Polypodiopsida; order Cyatheales; family Cibotiaceae; genus Cibotium; species Cibotium barometz. The sequence continues at coordinate 29,368,762 of NC_141109.1, forward strand.
AAAACCACTTGGCGTCTTATATTCCAGCATATCCTCTGTTTCATCCACCTTGCTCTGAAATTTGGACTTTTCAGCTACAAGCTGTACCACCTCAGCTTCCAATTGAGCAATGCGCTTCAAATTCACCTCTTGCTCCATTGTGTTCACAACGCCTTCTTTGAGGTTCTAATAAGGCTTGAAAACAATTTGCCCAATTCTTTCTCTGATCTCTTTCCATATCACTGATCCTTGTTGGATCATTTCTGATTTGATTCTCCCCACATCTGCTTCAGAGACTAGAACACCTCCTACAGACAGTTCTTCATGCTCACTTAATATTTTCTCCTTCATTTGTTCTAAGGGTTCCAATCTCTTTAGAAGCATCCTATTCTCTATTTCAAGCTCCACCTGTCTTTCAAGAAATCTTTGCATCTCTGACTCTACACTATCCTTCAAAGATGTCCATTCTTCAAACAACTTCAGAGACAATCTATTCTTAACCAACTGACTAGTCTGTTCAGAGATCTCCTTAGCTGAAGAAACTTTCAACTCAGCCATGTCAGCATTCAGAGCTTTGGTCTGATTCTACAACACTTCTACTTCTTGAGCTTTTTCTACAAGCATTTGTCTAAGTTGATCATTAGCCTTCTGCAAAACTGCTCTTTCGCATAAGCTTGATTTTGATATTCCCTTATCTTTTCAACTTGCTGCAGAAAAAACTTCCTCAGAACTACAAGAGTATCTCCCACATTTTCTGTAGTGACAGTCCAAGACTGCTCTGAACCAGATTTAACTGCCAACGGAGTCACCTTCGGAAGGCATCCCTTGCATCTTCAATAGATCAGATCTTTTGCTGCCTCCTGCCACGTGTTCCTTTTCACTCAACTGCATCTTCTTTGCCAACTTGGTTTGAGAAAGAGTCAGAGATTGCCCTATCCCCCAGAGACTTTTGTCCCTAAAAATGGTTCATCATCATCATCTATTCCAGACTGCAACACAGAAGTTGTAGCCTCTTCCAAACTATATCCTGCCTCCAAAAGACACCCTACTGTTTTCTGCTCCTCCTCTGTCAACTGTCTATCCCTAAGTTTCCTCTTCAGAGTCAGAGCCACTGTATGTGAAGAAAGTCTAGGGTCCACACGCTTTGCAGGTATAACTGTTTGAAAAGATTCATAATCAAATAAGGCCTTAAGGAAAGGGCCTAGCCTGCTCTTACTAACTGCTCTCCTTTTATCCTTCTCCCCTACTTCAATCATAATCCTCTGGATGTACCCCGCAGTGGCCCAATCCACATCTACTCAGCTAAAGGGGTATAAGATTCCTTTGACATATAATCAACCTTCTAGAGTAAAAGGACACGCTCCATAAACCATCGCAATTGCTGCTTCCTGGTGGCTTCTACTATCTTCAAATGATAATAATGTCTGGAGCCCATAGGATTCCCGAATTCTCTCTCCATATCCTCATCAGAAACTAAATTCAAAGATTCCAAACGTGGGTTAAAAGGTAATTCAAATACCTGAGAAATTAGAGCTGGGGTTATCCTTGTACCTCCTTTGAGTACTCCCTCTGTCTTTCTTAGAAGAGCTAGCTGTGTGGGAGCATATATATTGTCTTGCCACTCAGCCCAGGCTAACTTTGCATACCCGATCAACCCAATTGAAGTAAGCCACTGAACGTTTGCGTTATTCTCCAAATCCATGCTGTACTTGAAAGGTGCAAAGTTCTTCAGCAAGCTACCCACAGCAGTAGAAATATCCTTCATAGAAGTCTCCTCCTGTTGCTCCGTCTCTTCAGAATTCGAGCTAAAACACTGCTCCACTTCTTTGCTTGGCGTTGATGCTCTCGCAGGGACCGTCGAACTGATGTGGTCTCTGCCTTAGGTCGCCCTTGCTACATAGCCTGCTTACCCTTCACCATGGCTAACCTCTGCCTAACAGTATTCAGAGCAAGAAGGTCTGGCCTAGTGGTAGAACTACGAGGCATGTGAGCAGGAAAATAAGGAGAATAAAGAGAAGAAGAATGAGGCGCACAGCACACAGCACACAGCACAATGAGGCTTCTGGAATGGACGCTTCTGAAACGTAGATGCCACCTCTCGTAATCTCCCCTTCCATACACTGCTAGAATGGGCTGGATGAATTCGTGCATGCCGTCCCCTCACTGGTGCGGGTTTATAGGGATTCTCATGCATCACATCAGCCATTACCGCAAATAATGTCGGACAAAAAGTTAAATCAAGCCAATTGATAGCCGACTCGTGCGAAATGTATTCCCCACCGTTCAAATTTAAAAATCCAAGCGGACTCTGATCCACACACAAGCTCTGAATTTCCTCTGTTCTCTGATCTTTTACTCCGCCCAGATCTAAACATGTACTCTGAACTACAGGGGGAGTGCCCACAAATGGCTTAAGTCTAAACCCATTTACCCCCTTTGGTACCAATGTTCCAAATGCATCTGAAAGCATAAAGGTTCCTTGCCCCAAGTCTTTTTCAATTCTGTAGGGCCCAATGTACCTAAGCCTCAACTTCCCTAACTTGGAATTGTACCTCCTTTGAATGATCTCTGAAACATAAGCACTCATTGCTCTGTCTTCCTCCAACTGATTCAGATTGTGCTGTCTATAGATCAGAGATTTTCTGAGTGGGAGTTTGCTTTCTGCAGCAACTCTCAAGCTAGGCACCACAAACTCCATGGGTACTACTACTTCTAACCCATAAACAAGCCTAAAAGCAGTCATTCCAGTGGTTACTTTAAAAGCTGTTCGAAATGACCATAAAGCTGAGTCCAATTTCATATCCCAATCAGACTTGTTGTCCTGAACAATCTTCTTGATGATTTTAAGCAGGATTTTGTTTGAACTCTCAGCCTGTCCATTTGCCTGAGGATGATAGGAAGTGGACTTCTTATGCAAAATCATATGGGTTTGAGTCAGCTCTCTGATAACATCATTCAAGAAGTGTGTTCCCTGATCACTGACAAGCTCAATGGGACATCCAAACCTTGTCATGATGTTACTATACAAGAATTTGGCCACACTAGCTGCTTTATTGTCTATGAGAGCCACTGCTTCCACCCATTTAGTACAGTAATCTGTAGCCACCAGAACATAGCTCTTACCTGTCTTGCTCTTTGGCTTAATAGGACCCACAAAATCTAATCCCCATTTCTGAAATGGATCTAAAGGTAGCACAGGGTGGTCTGACATCCTATCTTTAGAATTGGGTTGGCCCACTTGCTGACAAACCAAACATTCCTTGGCATATGTGTGAGCATCCTTCAAAATTGTTGGCCACCATAGACCTGATTATAAAATCTTCTTTCCTATTATTTCCCCTGAGAAATGACCTCCAGACAACCCTGCATGTGCCTCTTGTACCACTACTGCTTGTTCAAAATCAGGAACAAATCTTCTTATTATCTGATCTATCCCCTTTCTATACAATGCTCTAGCAATGACTAAAAATGGCTTGCTTTTCAGCACAAACTTCCTTTTCTGATCCACACTCATCTCTTCTGGTAGCAATCCATCAGTGAGAAACAGCAACATTTGATCATAAAAGGAGTCAGAGCTCCAGCTCTGAACAGCAAACAGATCAGAGTCATGGAAATAATCATTAACTCCTGCAGCATCTTCTTTACTTTCAAGTCTGCTTAAATAATCTGCCACAGCATGCTGATTCCCTGGAGTATGTACTATCACAAAGTCAAATTCTTGCAACAACAACATCCATCTTGCTAACCTTCCTGTCAACTGTGGTTTCTTCACAAGAAATAACAGAGCTTGATGGTCAACATGGAAGAAAACTTTGTTAGCCAAGAGATAATGTCGAAATTTCTGTAAAGAGAACACCATGCCCAAAGCTTCTCTCTTTGTAATTGAGTAATTCTTCTCAGCTGAAGTTAGCATTCTACTTGCATAGTAGACAGGTCTGAACCAATTCTTGATTTTTGCTTGCATAAGAGCAGCTCCTACTGTAATGTCTGAAGCATCAACAAATACATGGAATGGTAAAGACCAATCACGAGGCTGCAAAATTGGAGCTACCACCATCATTTTCTTTAAAGTCTGAAACGCCTTTTCCTGGGCCTCTGACCACCTGAATTCCACTCCTTTCTTGGTTAAATGTGACAAAGGTGCACATACATCTGACAAATATCTTAAATGTCTACTATGCCACTTGATCTGACCCACAAACCTAGATGTTTCCTTCAGATTCACTGGGCTCTTGGACTTTATGATGCTCTGAATTTTTCTTGGATCCACTTGTATACCTTCCTCTGAAATTATGTGGCCCAACAAGACTCCTCTTTTAACTGCAATTGCACATTTATATGGATTCAATGACATACCATACTTCGTGCATCTCTCAAAACCTTTCCTCAAGTGCTCCAAATGCATCTCTTTGGATCCAAACACATAGAAATCATCCATAAATACCCTCATAAAAGAAGACAAATAGGGCTCAAACACTCTACTTGCCACCTCTGAGAAAGCTGGTGGTCCATTTTTTAATCCAAAGCTCATTACTGTGAACACAAATGCTCCCCACTCTGTAATGAAGGCTGTTTTGTGTTCATCATCAGGGTGCATCCTGATTTGATTATATCCTGAGAACCCATCCAGAAAACTATACATTTGATGCCCTGCACAGCTGAATCTAGCAGAGTATCTGCAAAAGGTAATGGAAAAGGATCTATGATGGTGGCTACATTGAGCTTTCTATAATCCACACAAATTCCTATTCTTCCATTTTTCTTGGGAACTACTACAATTGGAGATAGCCATGTTGCTTCATGTACAGGTTTAATGAATCCCACCCTAAGCAGCTTGTCAATTTCATCTTTAACCTGCTTTGCATAATTGGGATTCATTCTGTACCTCTGTTGGATAACAGGCTTAGCATCTTGCTTCAAATTAATCCTATGGGAATAAAATGCAGGATCAGTCTCCTTCATATCTGAATATTCCCATGCAAAAATATCCTTGTATTCCAATAATAATTTCAAAAGATTGTCTTTGAATTCTCCTTCCACATGAACACTAACTTTGACAACTTTAGGGTCATTCTCTTTCCCAAATTCCATTCATTCAGATCATCCTCCATAACTCTAGCTGATTTCTTCATACTGTTTTCATATCTTTACTCTGCTATTGCAGTAGCCTGATATCAATTGTTGATAGATCATTCTGCATCTCCTCTGACTGTGACAGCTCTGATTCCTGTAGAACTCTGAACTGTTCCTTAGTCATCTCAGTCCCTGTTTGAATATCCTGTAATTGCTGGTCTCTCTCCTCTTCTGCAGCTACAGCAAAACAATCCTCATAATCTCCCAAAATAGTCATCACATTTATATCAAACACTGGGACAACTACTGGATTGGCCTTCAAATATTCCTCTTCTTCATCATCTTCTACTTCATCTGCCAGGTGTATGCCTTGTGCCCACAAAGCTCTTTGCTCCTTTGGCATAAATATAGTAGATGTCATGGGTAAAGTCTGTTTCTGGTTCCCCTGTCTTAGGATCACCATATTAGCTCCCCAATCTTGCTGTAATTTAGCCTGCCTGAACCAGGGTCTTCCCCAAGGAGCATTGGGTAGGCCAAGTTCCCTGATTGCATCCTGAGTACTACAAAATTGACCATAAACTTCAATCCTGCAATGAAGATCTCCTGGTTTTTTAGCAAACCTAAAGGTTGTAATCTCCTCTGATCAGCCATTTTTACCTGAAAAGGTGCTGGATGCAACTTTTGGCTCCCAAATTGAATATAAAATGACTCAAGAAGTATATTAACTCCTGATCCACCATCCAAAAGAACTCCATGTATGGGCTGGCCCTGATATTTGACTGATATGGAGGAACTTTGAAATCAACATCTTCCACCTGAACAATATTACTCATTGAAAAATTACTTTGAGGTGAATCAACACCTTTTCTCTGAAGGATTCTTTGAAACAGCAAATCTCTGAACCCTGGTACTAATGTCAGCAATTGGTCAAGAGAAATCTGAATTTCTGAATGTAACAGAGCTTCATAGAGTGAGTCAACCATAGAAATTTCCTCTTCTCCTTTGTCCTGTCCTTGTTCTTCACAAACCCCTTCTATTTGTTCTAACAATAGTTCTTCCAAAGCTGGCTTCTTCTTGTCCAACTTCCTCTGAACCTTACTTATAACTTTCTCCTGGTCCACCCATTGAATTGGACCTTTATTCAACTTTGCAGCTCTTGTCACTGCCAAGGCAGGAATCTGTTGTTTCCCATCCTTATCATTTGCATGGACTACACATCCGAACAATCACAAGCAACATTCTCAACCATATCAGAGCTACTCTGAAACTGGTCCTCTATCATTGTCACTGCATTTAACTGTGTTATTTGTTGGTTTTGCTGCATCTTTCCTCTCTGATTTTGATCTGCTATACAGGGTACCTTACAATTGGGATACCCCTCTCTGTCCTATGCTTGCACCATAACTCACAAGCTGGACCCTGTCTATGACCCTCTTTGTCACAATAAGTGCACTTCAATTCTCCTCTGAAATCAGATTGCCATGTTTGTCTAGGCTATGATCTGAACTGTCTATTTGGTCCTCTAGCTTGAGCAGAAAAGACTTGATTAGATGAAGTTTCATTCTGCTGCTGCTTCGACCTTTGTACACCGAGGGGAACTCTTCCTCTGAAATTTGGGTTATACCAGCAATTGGTTGCTAAATGTCCTTCCTTTGAGCATATCTGACACACTGATCTGTCATTTGTTAATACTGAGGCATACTTCAATGCTTTAAGCCTCTTTAACAGTTGTTCATCATCCACCAATCCTTTCTTCTTCTTTTTGCCCTTATCTTTGGACTTAGAAGATTTCTTCTTCTTTTTCCTTTTCTGGCTAGTTGATTCATCATCTGAATCTGAGTCACTATTATATTCTGAATTATCATCAGAGCTCTCTAAGTTTGTGTCTCCATCAGAGTCAGATTCCAGGTCTGAATCAGACCTCTTTTTCTTCTACTTCTTGGTAACACCCAACCTCTTTTCTACTCTTATTGCTGCTTGCACCAAAGCATCAAGACCTGCAGCAATGTCTACATTAGCCACTGCTGATCTGATTGTCTTCCTTAATCCATTCAAGAAATAAGAAGCTAACATTTCATTGGAAAGCCTATCTGCTCCTTCCAATCTTCTAGAGAGAACCCTGAACTTCTGAGCATAGTCCTCTACTAGCATTTCTTTTTGTTGAAGATCTTTAATTTTATTTATGATGTCATGGGCTATTTTCTCCCTTCTGAACCTGGCAAGAAAACTATCTCTCAAAGCATCAAAGTTTCCAAAATGTCCCAAACCATACTGGCTAAACCAATCCATTACTGAGCCTTCTAAGGTAGCAGCAAACTACCTCTTCTTCACCTCTCCCCCATAAAGTGTGTCATAGCCACTAGCCTCCCACCTTGTTTGGAATTGGGCTACATGGCAGTCAGGGTCCTCCTTGGGTTTTCCCCTGAACTTTGCTGATCTCACCTTGTGCTGGTGGATTTTGAGGATTCATTGCTGCCCCTCTAACTGGCCTCCTTGCTAAGACTGGTAATGGTTGAAACTGCAACCTTCTTCTACTACTTCCCCTAATAACTCTATTCAACAAGGTTCCCCCAAGAAATGTCCTGAAAGTGCTCGAGAATACTGGTGGATTTTGAGCATCCCCAACACTCCCTGCTTTTGCATTAGCATTTGAATCACCCCCATCGAAAATTGGAATACCCAAATCAGATTCAAATTGTACCAAACCTGTCGGAATCCCTTCTCCTTGAACAACATCCACAAACTGATCATGTATTTCTTCCTCATCATCAATATCCTCTGCTTCTTGATCCAATGTTTCCTCCTCTACATCTTCTTCCAAAACAGTTTCCAATGGTCCACTTGTCCCTAGAGGAAGTTCATAATCATAATCATAATCATCACCTTCTTCATCATTCCTGCTTGTTAAAGCAGCATCAACATCTCTGGCCCTTGACCTTGTATAATATCATCTTGAATTCCCCGAATTATCTTCAGACATCCAAGGCTAGCGGTCCTCTCAATATGTCATATCCTCCCAGAACTCAGGGTATTCGAACTCGCAGGATCACCAATGTGTACATGGCCCTCTATACTCACTCAACACCACCATTCAGAGCACAGACTCTGATTCATCACGACAGCATAATGATTGCACAAACATCAAGAAAGACATAAAAGACACTGAGCAAAGACATAGCAGAACTTCTCCATTCATTAGCGATAAGAATCAACGTTCCATCCTCTAATCCCTAGATACAACTGTCAGGGTAATAACTACTTGGTTCAGATCCCAAAGGGTACATTCACACGTAACTAACCCCCAAGCCCTTTGACTAAGGTCTAAGAATTACATAAGAAAGCCCTAATAGGTTGGCCATGGTTTATGCTGTTAAGAAATACAGACATTACTTGTTAGCCACCAAAAAATTTGTAATCAGGGCTTATTATATCTAGTGAATAAGCCATGCACCATGGGGAGAATCACACGATGGTTGCTTTTACTCCTGGAGTTTGACTTTACGGTCATCACAGTAAGAAAAGGAACACAACATGTCTAGAATTCCAAATGGAGAACCTGCAACAACTGGCATTGACAATAACCTCCTAGATGCATGTTTGTTCAAAATTGATATACTACTTGAGTGGATGGAGGAAATATCTGAGTACCTAGCTCATGGTTTTCCATAAGAACAACTTTTGAACAAGGATAAGATGCGTTGGCTTATTAAACAAGCCACACCATATCAATTGATTTTGTGGGAGAACTATACAAGTTGGGCAAAGACGATCACAAAGTACTTCAAACAGGGCTATGGTGGCTTACATTATTTGGAGACACCATAACAAAAGGATAGAATGCCACTTACCCCTATAATTATGAGACAACCCTTTAAGAAATGGGGTGTTGATTTTGTTGGACCCATTAGTCCAACAGCGCATTCATCATAAGCTCTTGATGTGATTGTGGCCATTATTTCACCAAATGGGTAGAGTCAGGAGCCTCTAAAAGGCTAATTCTTGAACTATGGCCAAGTTCTTGTATGAATAGATCATTTCTAGATTTGGCTGCCCACTAGAATTAGTCAATGATTGGGGTTCACATTTCATCACAATGAGGTGATTGAACATTTACTCACAAGATTCCTTGTAATCCATCGAAAATCATCACCTTATTATCCACAGGCGAATGGCCAAGCTGAGAGTACTAACAAGATTTTATGTGCTAAGACCTTAGAAGCCAGTCAAAAGGATTGGGAACACAAGCTACTGCAGCACTATGGGCCTGTTGTACGTCGTATAAGGTAGCAATGTGATACACTCCCTTTTGTCTAACTTATGGTATTGATGCGATAAGGCCTATGGAATTCTTAGTTTTGAGCCTACGTATTGCGGTACAACAAAGGCTTACAGAAAATATGTTAGCCGAGAGGCTGATTGACTTAGAAAAACTTGATGAAACCAAGCTTATTGCATCGAATGGGATTATGGTCAAGAAATTACGGAGAAAACATTGGTTTGACTATAACCTCAAACACAAAGAACTGGAAATAGGGAACCTTGTCATCATGTAAAGAAACTAAAATACAAAGGGTTAGGACCTTTTAGAGTATCTGAAATCACCAAGGGTCATGCCAAATTGAAACCATCGGAAATGGAGGGATATATCAACGAAAGTAAGCTCAAAAAATATTATAGATCTCTGACCCAAGAAATTCTCACACAAGAGCATCTTCTAAAATAAAACAAAGAGCTAGTCAAGGAAAAAAATCAAACAAGATCAAGAGAAATCCAAGGCAAGGGAAGCCAAAGCAAAACAAAGACTCCATGGAAAAACGCTACATGTAAATATGGCTTCACTCACCTTACATAAGAGGATGACTTGGACATTGAGCTGGCATGTCTCAGTATAAATGTCTCTACAAAGGATAATCACACAAAGATCATTGCATTGATTGATACAGGATCAAGTCATAACTTGATTTTCTATGAATGGAAGATCCCTGTCCCCTCCGCGCAATGAATTCAGGGGTGCTAGTAGTGAAAGTAGCACTTCTTACGCAGGACAGAGTCTCCTACTTGGGGCCCCCTAGCCAGTGCTTCAGGCAAAATTCAAGATAGTCACACCACTTACACACCCAATATGAAATTGCCTTTTTCGCAGATTCGACTGTCTTTAAAATAATCTTTTAATGAAACCATAGTATCACTGATCATAATCCTCCAAAATATCTAGCTTGAATTCCAATTTCCAATCATTCCTTCATCGATGTACCTATGGCATCATTGGCAACCAAAATGCTCACCACGTGCTCAGGGGCCTTTTCAATAGTTCCTAGCTCTCATAGTACGCGGGAATATAATCATATAAAAATCAAGATGGGCTCTCCGTTGAAGATCAGCTAGATCCATGCCCGTGATCAAAAAACAACTCCAACTCATTTTTCTTCCTCAACGCACGCGTGGGTATCTTTGACGTTCCAGAGCCCGAGCATCGTATGGTCAGCACCCTCTAGGCTCCTTCGCAGAGGTCACCTACACTCATAGGCTACTTCCTTGGTCCCTCATCCACCGTATCGGAAGCTCACCACCATCAAGACCTCGATCGACCTTGCCATGCGAGTCGTCCTTCATTGACTCTCCGTCAGTTGGTTGCAACCTTATCACTTAGGTTCTCACCACGACCTTAATCTACAAGATAGTCAAAATGCTTCCCAGCATTCTTGACATACAACAGTCTTTTAAAAATAGGTTCCATATACAATTATAGTTTCCAACAACTCCCATCTATCCACATCATTTCTCATTATTCCACATTCTTCTACATTAATTCACATTGCACATTGCACATCCATTCATATCCATTCCCATCGTCCTACATCCATTCTCATCCATTCACATCGCACATTCCACATCCATTCATATCCATTCCCATCGTCCTACATCCATTCTTATCCATTTACATCCACTCTCATCATATCACATCCATTCAGATCCATTCATCTCACCTTACATCTATTCACATCCATTCAGATCCATTTACCTCACATCACATCTATTCACATCCATTCAGATCCATTTACCTCACATCACATCTATTCACATCCATTCAGATCCATCCACATATCATCACATCCATTCATATCCATCCACATCTCATCACATCCATTCATATCTATCTACATCTCATCACATCCATTCACATCTATCCACATCCATACACATCCATACACATCACATCTTATCACATCTAGCTACATCTATCTAGACCCACATCACATCACATCACATCACATCCATTTACATTTATTCAGATCCACATCACATCCATTTACATCTATTCAGATCCACATCACATCCATTCACATCCATCCACATCACATCACATCCATTCACATCTCATCACATCCGTTCACATCCATCCACATCACATCACATCCATTCACATCTCATCACATCCATTCACATCTATCCACATCTCATCACATCCATTCACATCACATCCATTTACATCTATCCAGATCCATATCACATCACATCCATTTACATCTATTCAAATCTCCATCATATCACATCACATCACATCCATCCACATCTTATCACATCCATTCACATCCATTTAGTACGGTTACTCTACTTTCGATACCGATAGAACTTTTCTAAGTTTCTGCCAATTGCTTGGCTTAGTTTAAAGGCAACTTTTTCTCGATCCCATTAAATATGAGTATCCGAGTATTGTTGAAGGTTTAAAAAGGAAAAATGAACCTTATCAAAATTTTATAGCAAAAACTCAGAAAGAGCATTTACGTATTATGTTTTCATTCCTTAAGCTTCATTAATGAAGCCTAAATCTAAATTTTCATTCTTATTAGATCCTTGATCCTCCCAGGATTCCAGATTCCCTTTTCTGATTAAGAATTATCCAAGTTTTCTCGATGGATATTTTTACATTCTTTGTCAAATTTCTCCAAATAAGATATATTCAATATTCTTCTTTTTGAATAAAAGATTCATGGAATTTACAAAATCAATTCTACCCATTTTTCTTAAGAAAATGATAATACTCAAAATTCTACTTTTGATAAATACTCATATTTTGAACTATGCCAAAAAATCCTCTTTTAACATTTAATTGTTTGGATCTCGAATATCATGGGAATTCCTCGTTTTACATCTAAATTCTTATGCATAAAAATAATTTATCAAAAATTTCTCTTTTCTCTTAAATAATTAATTATGCATAAATACTAAAAAGTATTTTTTCATGAATATGATAAAAATCATTCTTCTTGCATAAAATATCTAAACCTAGAATATGATAGGAATTCCTCTTTTTGCTTTATTCAAAAATATGCATAAATTTAAGATTTATCTTTTTTCTGTAAAATTTGGCATAGCTTCGCTGTAATTACTAATAATATTCAATTTTCTATTTGAATTGAAAACTTGTAATGAAAATATGATAGAAACTCCTCTTTTAGACTTAAAAATTAAATTATGGATACTTAGCATAATTATGGCCATAATTATAATCATAATTATGATTATTTCTCTTACTTAAACTAAAATAATCATTCCTCATTTCTAAAATTGTTAGTATAATCCTCTTTCAATTTAGAATTAGTTAATGTGATTTTTCCTATGCATAATCAAGCTAAAAAGACGTAACCATCATTGATAATAAATTAAAATCATGAAAATATCAATTCTCATTCTCTAGCTCATCAAGCCTAGAGTTTAGACTGAAACAAGAGATTATCATTGAAAATCATCCTTTTACTAAGGATCTAGCCATAAAGATGATTAATCTTTTCAAGAGAGATATTTTCTTAAAGAAAATATTATAATTAAGCATAAAGATTAACATAATTCTAATTAGACATTATGAATCTTTGGAAAACTTGATTTGAAGAAAGAACCATTACTTTGAAAGCTTCTCCAGCTTGAGAGGGGTTGAGAAGAAGAAAATCATTGAGATAATTAAAAAAAACCATTAAAATAGGATTACCTTTGAATTAGGCTTGATTCTTTGTCTAGAAGTGAAGCCCCCAAGGAAGTCCTTGGCCACCAAGAGAGAGAGAGAGAGCAATCTCCAAGAGAGGTTAGAGGAGAGAGAAGCTCCAAAGCTCCCAAGAGAAGAGGCAAAATAAAGGGATAATAGAAATATACTAATTTTGAGGATAATACTGGCATGGTATAGCTCAAAGATGAAAATACAAAGGAATGAGGGTATATATATAGTTGAGGGAGGCCACTAACCAAGTCCAACTGGGTTCTAGAGCCTTCCAGTTTCAATTTGAGGATAATACTGGCATGGTATAGCTCAAAGATGAAATTTGAGGATAATACTGGCATGGTATAGCTCAAAGATAAAAATACAAAGGAATGAGGGTATATATATAGGTGAGGGAGGCCACTAACCAAGTCCAACTGGGTTCTAGAGCCTTCCAGTTTCAATTTGACCCAATTTGGACAAGATTTGGATCAGTTTGGCTCCCTTTTTGATCTAGTTTGCTTCAGGAGAGAGGAGAGATAAAAATATCACATTTTTTTGAATTAGAAAACCTAAACAATCATGAAGAAAAAGGCGCCTACCTCAAGTGTCTTTCTCTCCTTACCAAGGTGTCAAAAATGCATCATTTACCAAAATATCTCATTTTTTTTACTAATATACCTTAATTTTTAACTAATAAACCTTGTACTGAGTCAACTCTTCATTTTATGTGAGCATTTACTCATTTTTGGGTATTTTCTTTTATTCTTTACATTTATTTCATCCCAACACTTGGATTAATCCTATTGGCCCATTGGGACCTTAATTGGACCACCATAATCCAAAAATTTCTGAAAATGTGGACCCTTAGGCTAAGGTCCTTTATACCATTTTCAATTAATTCCTAATGCACATTGGAAAGTTCATTTTGAGCTTCAGTTTCAGGGGAATCCATTTTAGACGTTACAAGAATTTTTGTATCCAAAGATATCTCAATTTTAAATTACCTCTCTCTAGACATTTACTCTCTCTAGGCCAAAACAGGGTAAAACAAGATCCTTTTTCCATTTCTGAGGGGGGGATGATTACAAGAGACAGAAGGGGAGGTTCTTACACCTTTACATCTCAAAAGTTGGAGGGAGAAATCTTACATCCTACCCCACTTAAAAAATGCGAGATATCCTCTCTCGCAACAACTGGAGAATAATCTCGTTCATCACTTTCTTCTTCTATCACTTCCAGTGTTACTGCCTTGGAAGTGGACGATTGATTTGGGAACTTCTCTCTTTGATTTCCCCAATTCTTAGACTGAGGTCTTGCATTACTTTGGATTGAAATTGAGGGTTGGCTAGAGGGTCTACCTCTGGGATTTCCCTGATTTTGACAGAAAGGAACCTAATTACTCTGGAAGGAAGGAGGTGGAGTTTGGAATCTTGGTCCTTGACTTTCCTGCCCCAAAAACCTTGTCCAAAAGGAGTTGGGCAATCCATACTACGATGTCCAAATCCTTGACAGTTAAAGAATTTAACTTCTTTGTTCAAGGGTGGAATTTCTAAAGTTGAATTCCAGGGGATTATGTTCCTGGAAAAAGACCTTTCTTCCATATTCTGAAGAAACTTCCCATATCCTGAGTTTGACCTTGTTGTCTCTTAGACGGTAGAAAGTTGGAATCACCTTCTGGAGCTAGAAATCTTTTGAAAGATGATGGTGTTGGCTTCGGTGGGACCTTAACAACAAAGGCCTTGGTGAAATCCTTCACCATTCGTACGGCTTCAGCCATAGAAACTGACTTGGCATTCTTCACCAAGGTGTTCAAGGGTTCGTTCATTCCCCGAATGAACCTAGCCATTAGCTATTCTTCATCCAATGGTGGGTGAGTATTTAAGGAGGAGAGCGAACGCATGGTGATATTCTTCAATAGTTCTACTCCCCCCTGGGTTAACTCTAAGAATTCATTCGTCTTGGTTTCCAAAAAGCTAGGAGGATAGAATCTCTTCCTTAGGTAAATCTTGAGATCATTCCATATCTGGGTGTTCTGATCTAGATGGTTTGTCTCGCAGCAGTGGTTTCTCCATGCCACTCTGGCTGTTTCTACTATCTTCAGCCTTGCAAGAGCTATTTTACTCTTCTTGTTATATATCCGGTGACATCGAAGTATTCTTCCATTACTTCTTCGATCCACTTCTCCACAGCCTCACCCAAGTTTTTCCCTTCACCCTTGAAAGGTCTAGGCTGAGCTCTATGAAGAGCTTTACAAACATCTGGGTCGAGCTCTTCCTCTTTCGAGTTGGGGGTTAACACCATGACGACCTCGATCCATGATCCTATCAATATAAAAATTCTTGTTAAGTCCCTTTTTCCAAGTTAACCAAGACGCTCCAGTGAAAAGACCACTTTATTTATAATTCAAATCCGACTTTAGATCCAACTGATTCTGGGGTTCCTTATAGTTTGGTCAGCCCCCACAGAATCTTGGGATAAAGATCCCACAAGGAGAACATATAGAACTCATTATTAGAGAATAATTTATTCATATTTTTAACACAATAATGGTCCATTAGACCGAAAATTTCATCTGAACATTCCCTCACACGGGAATTTCAATCATGCAGGTTCTCAATTTGACATTCCTTAATTCGGTCCACTGGGTCAAAAGTCAAACAACAACAATCTGTTAGCACGATCCACTAATCTCAAAGTGATCTACTGAAAGTCTTAATCGTCTTTATGTTACTAACATCACCACTGGGATTCTCTCCATTCATCGTCATTGTGGCTTTATTCAACTTATCTTCTTCCAACTAGAATTCAAAAATCATCATCTTTCAATTAGAATCCAAATCAATTCATCAGAATTCTAAAAGCATATCAACTAGCATTCGAGTTCATCATCTGGATAGCATTTTTGCTCATAACTTCAAGGTCTTAGATTTACTCGTATATATTGCCAGTAAAGAGCTACAGTTATACCCACGGTATATACGAGTAATCACGGTCCTTGGAGCTATAAGGTAAATACCATGATATCTAGGCCTCAAGAGCAAGTTAGGGATTCCACACAATTGCCGTACTTCCATCTGAAGACCCAATTCCCAATTTATGAATCTTCATTCTGAATATCAATTTGTATGAATTTAATCACACAATTACAATCTTTTACTGGTGGTGACTCATAAAATATTGACATTTCTTGCTTCTTGGTGGTTGATCAACTTTAGCCAATTCTCTCTCTGATACCAACTGAAAGATCCTTGCCCCCTCCGTGCAACAAATTCAGGGGTGCTAGTAGCCGGAAGTAGCACTTCTTGCACAGGATAGAGTCTCCTACTTGGGGCCTCGCCCATGAATATCTGGACAAGAGACTAATCTCTCGGTTTTTCCAAAACCGAACCTGAAAAAACTTCTCTCGCCCAGAAGGCATAGGTGATTCCTCCATGAAAAATTATTTTAACATAGTCAAGAGCCTTAAATTACTCTTTTTCATTCCAACCAAACCCGCAGGTCACATGGTTGGGTCAAGGGAGGAACTTGCACTTGGATCATAGAGACCAACAATTTTTCCCCCATTAAGAGGCACATCCGTTGATTCTTTTCCATAGAACAAGGATTATCTGTGATTTACTTCAACTATCATAACTTAACAAAATTGAGACTTATTTTAGGGATCCATCAGTCTAGTCTAACCCCATCCAATGCCATGGGTTAGCCAACCGCCCAACCATTGTATTGATAGGATCCATTTAGAAATTTGATTTTATTTTTCTCGAGTACCAAGGAAAAAAGTTCCCAGGCCCCCTAGCCAGTGCTTCAGGCAAAATTCAAGATAGTCACACCACTTACACACCCAATATGAAATTGCTTTTTTCGTAAATTCGGCTGTCTTTAAAATAATCTTTTAATGAAACCATAGTATCACTGATCATAATCCTCCAAAATATCTAGCTTGAATTCCAATTTCTAATCATTCCTTCATCGATGTACCTATGGCATCATTGGCAACCAGAACGCTCAGCATGGTGGTGGAGTTTGCTGTAAGCCACAACACAAACAACAAAAAGGTGTGGTCTTTCATTGGATGACTCAGGAGAGACTAAGGAGCTGTGTGGGCATCGAGAAAGGCCCCTATTGGAAAAAATCTGGATTTGACGCACGTGTAGATGCCAACAATGCAAAGAGAATACAAACTACAAAGCACCTCTTTGATTCTAATTTCAATTTTTGGAGAGCAAAAATAATTAAACCTTTAAAAGTAAAGGCTCATTCACACAATAAAAATGGCATGTATCACACACACTCTACTCTAGCACTGAAATAGTGGGAAAATATCATCTTCTTTAAAAAGTCTTGGATAAATTCTTGTATTAAGGTTGTTGCCCGAATTTGGCCAAAATATTTTGTAATCTATATTCACCCATGGTATGAGGGTAACCGTACACTTGAGCAGTTAAACACTATAAGCGAGAATTTGTGTTCACCCAATGCATGAGGGTTCTCCTACCCAAGGCGAAGGTCCCAAAAGGGATGTATGGTGCCAAAAATGGAACTAGGTTCCCAGCCTCAACAAGAATAGGTGCTCAAAGTGGAAGAGTTGAGACTCAAAAGTGGATACTGTGTATGATAGTTCCCTAGCACAATGTGATATAACACTCCGATAGTATTGAGGCTGTTGCCCAGCTTTGGCCAAAATATTTTATAATCTATATTCACCCACGGTATGAGGGTAACCGTACCTGAGCAATTAAAAACTCAAAATGAGAATTTGTATTCACTGAGTGCATGAGGGTTCTCCTACCTAAGGCGAAGGTCCCAAAAGGGATGTATGGTGCCAAAAATGGAACTAGGTTCCCAGCCTCAGCAAAAATAGGTGCTCAAAGTGGAAGAGTTGAGACTCAAAAGTGGATATTGTGCATGTTAGTTCCCTAGCACAATGTGATATAACACTCTGATAGCATTGAGGGGAAGTGTTGAGAGACACGTTGCATGAGGGCAATGCTAAATTGTATGGGTGATGGGTGAGTGAGAACACCTCACTTAAGAGGGGGTGTTGAAATATGTAAGCTTGGTTTATGCATGTGTGGGAAAGCATATTAGAGGTGTAAGATAATATTGTGTGGTGTGAATGTTCAGAGCCACATAAAAGAATGTGGAAAAGGGAATTCCAAATGGCATGATGATGTGTAAAGTGGGATAAGGCTAGAAGGCCTACATCATTGTATGGTTTACAATTAATGCAATTGAGCTATTGCTGAGTGTGCAATCTCTCTCTCTCTAGTCATGGAGTTTCTTGTGTGGTTTAATCCACCTTAAGCTTGTATTTAACACCATAATCAATCCCATATTAGGATTGTCAACAATTTTCCATGTAGGACCTTGATTGAGGTCCGACATAGGTGCCGTGCTGCCAGAACTACGTTTTGATGCCACACAAGACCTCGATGGAGGTTCATGCATATTAGGATTGTCAATAATTTTCCATGCGGGACCTCGATTGAGGTCCAACATAGGTGCCGTGTGCCAGAACTACGTTTTAATGCCACACAGGAAATGGAAAGTCAAGAGTCACTTGAGGGCCCTCCTATATAATAGGGGCATGGGGCACACTCAAGGGAGGCTTGGGGGCTTGGAGGCTTATGCTATGGTCTCTTGTATAGAGGTCCATATCTACTCGTCTACCATTTCACACTATAGCTACATGCTATTGGATTGGAGTTATACCTCTTGATGGTATGGGACATCAAGGTAGAGGTATGATGTATTTCATTTATAATTCATGTGTGCATCCCTTGGGCTCGTCGGGGGTGGTTGGGTGGTTGAGTTTATGCCTAATTTATGCATAATTATGCAAAACAATTATCTAGAGAGATCTTAGGGTTTTAACAGTGGTATCAGAGCAATCTCTATTTAATTAATGTTGATTGTTTTTTAGTAAATTTTAATATTTACTAATAAAAATGTTATTTTGATGATTTGTGTTGATGTATTTCACGTGGATCGTCGATATGGTGATTGGAATACGTGTTACTACAATTCAATGGACGAATCGACGTTGTGGGGGATTTTCGTGAGTTTAATGCTATTTTTCCCTATTTTTTGTGATTTAAAATAAGCATTAATGGAATGTTTTACAAAAATACCACATATTTTATGGTGGATTTTTTTGGTGGAATGGATTCCCTGATTTTCTAGAATTTTTAGAAATTTTTTCTAATTTTTAAGGAATTTTTGGAGCATTTTTATGATTAAAAATATATTTTTATACATTTTTGCGGGTTTTTTCCGCGGGAATGCGATCAAATTTCTGTCGGTTTTCTACTAAAATTCAATAGGGGATAGCGTGTTGATGCATGAAATGCTCTCCCATGTGCGTGGGACTCTGTTAGTCTCTCAAATCTGATTTTTTCTTCTTTTTTTCGTGAGAAATGCTCTTAAAAATGATTTTTAAACATTAATCATAATTAATATTAATTATGATTAAGTATTGTTTAATTAAAAACTTTAATCAAAGATTAAAGTTCATCTCTCTGATTAACAGAGAGAGAAGATATGGGAGGAGAGAAATGGAGAAGGAGAGGAGAGAGGGGAGAAGAGAGAGGGAGTCCCTCTCATCCTCTCTCCTGTTTTTTCTGCGCACAAGCGGCGGGGGGAGGGGGGGGGCAGCCGCCCGCCGGTGGAAAAAAAACGTCCCCCCCCTTAAAAATCAATTTCCATAAGCTTAATTAAAGCTTATTTTTTTAATTCTTTTAAAAAATAAGTTTATTATTATTTTTTAAAAAAGCTTTTGAAATCTTTTTCAAAAAAAGCTTGGAAAAAGCCAAAAAATGTGAAATTTGAGATAAAAATTCTCTGAAAATTTTTTGAAAATTTTTCCTTGAAACTTTTTAGTTTTTCATCTTTCGGAAAACCTTTGGCTTTCCATTTTTCCGAAACCTTTTGGCTTTCCGAATTCCGGAAAAACTTTTGACCTTCCGTATTCCGGAAACCTTTGACCTTTCACATTCTGATCTTTTTTGTCTTTTCATTTTCCCAAAACTTTTGGCTTTTCGTATTCCGGGAAAACCGTTGGAATTCCAAAATTTTTTGACCGTTCGTATTTTAAATGCGTTCGGGTAATTTAAAAATTTTAAAAAATTCATGAAAATTAGTGGAAAATTAGACAAAGGTTATTTTAAATTTTGGAAAAATGTGGGGTTGGTGTTTCGCATGTGGTGTGTCCATTCGGGCACCCGTGACCATTAAAATTTCTTTAAAAATATATTTTTTGACTCAAAAAATTAGAAAAATCCATTAAAATTGTAAATTTTCATTGGATTTGAGAATTGTCGGGCGGAATTGGAAATTTCCTGAATGATGAGATTCTCAGAAAAAATTAGGAATATTCTAGATATTATTTTTAGAAATCCTAAAAATTGGTATTTTTAAAATATCAATGGTATTTTGGCAAATTTAATTGCTTAATTTTTTTTTAAAAATATAGGTTTGGAATGCCATAAGATAGGTTTGGTGGAATTCAGAATTATTATATTTTGAGGCCCTAAAAAATTAAGAAAAATTAGGAAAAAATCATGATAATTTTTTTTCTCGTTAATTTCTTATTTTCGAGGGTTATTTAGTGTTGAGGTACGTTTTCTCGTGCTGACATTAGATAGATGCGAGTTATTCGTATATTATTAATACGATTATACCTCGTATTAATGGATATTTATGTTTGGATTAATTCTAAACGATGTATTCATGATTTTTTACCATTGTTTAGCAATTCTTTTTGGACATGCTCCTTAATTTCTTTTGATGGCTATAATTTGCGTTCAAAGTGTGTTTCACCTTTGACACTTTTTCATGATAATTTATTTTGCACTTATTTAAGTGTGGATTGTGCTTAATTTCTTAAGCCTAAGACAAATTCTATCATGGGTTAGTTGATCAGTTTGTTTTGGTGGATTTTTATTGGATGTTTTCCAAGTTTTATTTGGACTCATCAGGTTCTGCCTAGATCACTTGTGTCTAGGGGTTTTCTAATTGAGTGCTACACACATGTGTTTCACTTGCTTACTTTGGAGTTTTGTTTGAACAACACAATGTTCATATACTCCGGATTGATGAGTTGGCCACCAATTTTAATGCTTCTTTTGGCATGATTAATGTCCATTAGATGGTATGCATTGATTTTTATGATCAACTATGGTCTTTATGGATTAGAGGAGCTTTTATGCTTTTATCCATGGTTTTATAAGGATCTTCTGATCTTTTAAATAATTACATGTGCTTTGAAGGTAGCATTTGCCTTCGTTTTTTGCACGTAATTTTGGAGTATATTTCTTGTACTCTTGTACATATTCCAACTCGGATACCTAGACTTTGCTTATATATCTAGGTGAGTTATTTTTCTACCCTAACTTTATTGTGTTTTGGGTAGTTATCATTAAAAAGGCACCAATAATTCAATTTCTTTTCTAATGATGTACTCAGAAGGAGTTATTCCTTGATGTAGTCTTAAGTATATAGAGACAGGTTTAGTATGTGAAAGTCTGGATAAGACCATCTTATTCCTTTTATACAGGATTTTATTCATATTTCCTAGACGGCATACTAGGGAGTTTTCAAATTGTAAAGGTATGTATGGGTGGTATGGGATGCTAGTGATCCCTCACATATATTATCTTATGGGATAATTTGGGCTCAAGATTGTTGCTTTGCTTACATCACTTAGCATGTTGTCCTCAACATTCAAAGACAATCTCATTTTCTAAATTCACTAGAAGTTATAGTGTGGGCATTCTCTAGATAAACTTCTTTTATCTACAGGCCTGCATGTTTTGATGAGGGTAATCTCGTCAACATTTTTACTTATTGAAATCTCTTTCTTTAGAGTTCAAACAAGTTTATCTTGTTGTGTTGGGAAAAGAAAATTGGGATTTTTCCTTTGTTGGCATTTCTTTCTCTAGTTCCATACTTTAGGTGATTTATATAATCAACCTGATTGTTTGGACATATGTGACTCATCGAGACGCTGATGACTCTCTATGTTGATATGGGTAATTCAGGACTTCGATTATTCCATATGCAGATGTGGGTATGTCGGGGCACCGATGAATCCCTAGTTTCTGCTGTTATAATGCCATGTTTTCCTACTTTATTCCGAATGGTTTACAACGAGGAAGTTACTTTGAATGTGAATTGCTCTGATCATCCGGAGTCCGATGGGCAAACAGAGCGTATGAATCAGATTATAGTGTATATGCTTTGTGCATATGTCTAGAAAATCATCATATTGGAAAAAATATCTTCCAATGATGGAATTTACCTAAAACAGTTTTAAATATACGGCTATTGGTTTTATTCCGTGCATACTTATGTATGGGTATCAACCCAGGGCACCTATTGATGTCGGTCTCATAAGGACATCGAGCTTGATGCATCGAGGGATTTCTTGCGTAATATGCAAGAAATGCTAACCGAAGCTCGGGATTCTATCAGGAGTGCTCAAGATAGGGCACGATTTTATGCTGATAGGGGACGCTCATCTCGGTCTTTTAAACGAGGAGCATTGGTTTATTTTAATGTTCCTAAAGATTTTCAGACTTTGTCAATGGGAAAATGCTCGAGTTTATCTCTTAGATATTGTGGTCCATTTTTGAGTTATACATCGGATTGGCACGGTTGCATTTGAACTTAAAACTACCTCCACATGTTAGAGTTCATCCACTCTTTCATATCAATAGATTGAAAGGGAAACTGGGAGGTGAGGATAACATAGCTACTCCTCAAGAACTCGTTGAAGTCGAAGATTTATCCTATGTTCCACATGAACCTAATAAGGTTCTTGAATTCAGGGAAAGGAAACTTTGTAGTTGACTAATCCCTGAGGTTAAAATTAGGTGAAAAGATAGGGAAATAGAGGATTCGACTTGGGAGTCGGTTGATATTGTTCAGCGTATTTCTCTTTCTTTTCATTGTTGCAAGAGTGCAATGTTTTGAGAGAGTGAAAGTATGTTATATGTACATTATGTGTGCTATGTTATATACACATTATGTGTGCATATACTAGGAGGCTAACCCACATTAGGCTTGTGAGCATGGGAGCATGGGAACAAGCTCTAGTGGAGCATGGATAAGGACTAATCTTGAGGGTTAAGGTTAGGGTCAGGCATCCAAGAAAATACCTCAATCAAGGTAGGAAGATCATATCTCTATTGTCCATACCTTGATCAAGATATTGTGGATTGATCCACACTGCCCAATTGTCTTGAATAAAAAGACCCCTAATTTTTGTTGCCATTTCATTGGTGCCCTAAACCTACCTCGTTCAAGGTGTTATAAAAGGTTGAAAGAAAACTACCATTCTCACACATCGAGCTCTCTAGTTCTAGTGATTAGTGTTATCATTAGCATAAGCCTAATTATCCTTTTTTCCTTTACAAACTAGTGCTTTCATATTGAACCTTCTAGGTCTCTTACTTAGCATGGAGTCGTCACGCAATAAGCCACATGACTCCATATTCCATTCAATAGCTTCCATTGAGCATGAACTATCTGTTTTGTGTCCTATCGCAACCAATAGATAGTCCATCAACACTATACATTATGTTAGACCTAGAGGACCCTATCACATTGCTTTGTAAACTTTCTAGCATTTTATTTGTAGATGAGTGGATAGAGAGGCAGCATGTATATGGTGTGTTACGGGGATTATCTTATGGTGAGGTAGATAGAATACTTGGTTATCAGAGATGGATTTTTAGACCTTTTTATCGATAGGCAAGAAGTGTGACCTAGGGAGGAAAGTCCCCTTTCTATATCTAGGTTCTCCCACCCTATTATAGCAGTGCATATCTGCTGATATGTTGCTACTTATGGAACAATGCCTAATTTTTGACACTCCCCATTATACTTTGTGAAACCATTATACGCAGAGTTTTTTTTGGGACATTAGGTAGACTACACAAACCATCGTCCTAGTGGTCATGCTAGGAGAGGGTGTATGCAGGACTATGGTCAAGAGACCTCCACAAGCCCTTCTTGTAGCTCAGGGGAATCTCGTTTTTGTGCCCTTGTTGTCTAGTGTTGAGGCACTAAGTTGGCACATTGGCATGGATGTGTGTTGTGAGAGGAATCCCAAGCCACCAATCCAAACATGGTGTATAAGCAAAGATAATGTATGTACGGTGGTTTATGGTGGATCCTAGGTGATTAAAGTCGTGTGGGAGCCAAGGGGAGACGCGCAGTCGTGAAACGAAAAAGGAAAGTGTACGGGGCAAATGAGGGAATTCGGCGGTGCTACATTCTAGAAGAAAGCAAGGTGGCGACGGGTTGAAGAACTCCATGATTTAGTTTTTTTGAGGGAGTGGCTAGAGAATCCACCAGAGAGAAAAGAGGGCGAGAGTGATTGTTGTAGTGGAGAGACTACCTGCATGTCTATTTGTTTTGTTGTGAAGGTTGCAGGTTGGAGGTCCTATAGATTTTTTGATGGTTGCAGAGAGAAGATCAGTGCAGTGTGAGAAGATCTAGTTGGGTCAGAGCAGAGGGTGTGCTGTGAAGAACAGAGGATCAACTAGGATATGGTTGCCCTAGGATCTCTGTTCAGCATCTATTAGATACTTGGCTCAGTCCAGTACCTACTCAGCTACTATAGCTGTTGTTTGTGAGATGAAGACTAGTTTGAGTGAGCTTGAGAAAGATATGGTATTTATAAGTAGTGAATTTAGTGAGGTTTGAACTCCTGGGTGAAGATGAAGGTTTGAAGAGCTGTTGTTAGGGTCTACCTGTGGGGGATCCTTAAGGTGTTTGGCATTTTCTTCTGATATGCTTGAACCCATGTCTCAGGGATGTTGAGACACTATTGTGTTTTTTGTATTTTTGAAAGAAGTTAGAGAGTTTAGATTGTATCTATTTTAATGGATGCAAAGCTTTTTGCATTTGATGTTTTAGTTGTGATGAATGAGTGGTTTTGATTGAGTTCATGGAGATGGAACACCTATGTGTGTGTTAGTTTGATGTCTGGAGAGCTAGTACTAAGTTAGAGGTGACTCAATCAACATCATATGAGATGATACAGAGTTGGATGAGGTAAACTGAGCATCAAGTACAATTAGCTAAAGGTGTAGAGGGCTAGGATAGGTGTATCTAAGTTGAAGGTAAGTGGCTTCGAGTTAGGTTTAACAATAAGAGGACTGTCAAAAGTCAAATAGACTGGTTAGTGGGCAGAATGGTGATTGAGTGTCAACTGATGTGAGTCATCTACAACAATTAGAGTTGGATCCATGTTTGGTTTGAGTGTTTTGAGCATCTAAAAGTGTGAGAGGCCATAGATGAGAGAAAGTCTGATCTAGCTGAATCAGCTGAGTCAGTTTAGTAAGTTCAGTCTCAAATCAGTCAGATTAGAGTCAATTGCAGATATCAAAGAGTCTTTGATGCGATATCTTTGTGAAATTGGAGTAGCCTGAGAGTCAGGGAGAGTCAGTGGAGAATTAAAAGAAAAATGGAAAATTTGGAATTATCCACAAGAAAATAGTAAAGAAAGGCTCACATGAGGTGAAGATTCAATAATCATGAGTTTCAGCAGATATTTAAAGGAGTCTTCTCGGTGGCCTTGTGACACCTCAGGGGGGTGGGAGGTGGCCATTAAGGAGATGCATAGATTTCCCATCATATCCCCATTTTTAATTCAAAAATATGAGATATTTCATCTCTCATCTCTCCTCTTCCAAACTAGATAAAAAAAGTGGGCCTAACTAGTCTAAAACTTGTCCAAATTGGATCAAATTGAAGAGCAGGAAGCCTTTAGATCCCAATTGGGCTTGGTTGGTGGCCTCCCTCACCTATAAATAGAACCGCATTCCTTTGTATTTTCATCTTAGAGTATCTCCATGCTAGTATAATTTTTATTTTAGTGTAACTCCTTCTTCCCTCTGCCTTGCCTCTCCATTGTGAAGCTTTGGTGCTTCACTAAACCTCTTCTTCTCTTAAAGATTACCCTCTTCTCTTAGTGGCCAAGCCTACTCTTCTCCTTGCAATATAAAGAATCAAGCACACCAAGGGTAAGCCTAAACAATGATGCTTATACTATCTTCTTCTCCTCTTTTCATGTTTGGAAATATGGTAAGCCATGGTTCTCCATTTTTTAAATGGTTATTTTTTAAAAATGATGTTTACTCTCTTCTTTAGATGTTAGTCTTCTTCCCAACCTCTCTACATGCTTGGGAAGTATTTTATCTCATGGTTTCTTCTTAAAACCATGCCCTTCTTGACTTATGATGTTTAAAGGAAGTAATGTTAATCTCCTATTCTTAAATGTATTGTTTTTTTATTTATAATCACTCTTTATGAAAGAATACTCACTTGTATGGTTAAATCCTTCTTTGAAGGTTAAACCTTAACTTTAATCTTATTTTCTTACCCTAATCTCTAAGCCTATCAAGCTAGAGATGAAGATTAAACATTTTTATGATTATTAACCTACTAAGAATGAGGTTAATTCTTTAAGCTTGTTTTTATGATAAGAAATCTGATATTTATTCATAACATTTATATATCTATTTTCATATGGAAGTTATATTTGAATATTTTTAAAATAAACAAGATGGTTAGATGCAATTATGCTTATATTTATGCTTAGGTTTATGCATAAAGAATTTTTATATTAAAAGAGGAAGTCCCACCATATTTTTATGTAATTATGTTTATGCATAAATTTAATAATGCTAAAAGAGGAATTTTCATGATATTCTATGTATAAACATTTTAAATGCTAAAAGAAGGATTTTTGTTACATTTTTGAATATACATTCATAATATGTGTATGCATAAATGTCTAGATGTCAAAAAGAGGAATTTCTGTTATATTTTCATAATTATATTCATGCATGTATATGCATGATTATTTAGATGACAAATGAGGTTATGTGAATATATTATTATGTATATTCATGGTATGCTTATGCCTAGACAATTTAAAAACTACAAGTATATATGTGAAAATATTTTAAATGTGTATATTCATGGTATGTATATACATGAATATTTTTGTTTATAAAAAAGAAGAAATTTTATCATATCTTTAAATAGGAATATGCATAATTAATTTTAGTATCAAAAAGAGAATGTTTCATCATATTTCTTTGTAGATAATTATGGCATGTTGATGCCTAGGTTCAAATGGAAAAGAGAATATTTAAGAATACTGCCAATGTGAATATTTTAATAAAATGATGCCCGCATATTTATTGACGGGGATAACTTAGGAAAAGGGATATCCTTGTTTAAATTCCATTATTCTTGAGAGTAGAATTATTTATAGTTTTTTTATATCCAAATTAGAGTGAACTTTCATATTATTGGATGTTTATCCATACGATTAGAAATCATAGTTATTTTATGAGATAAATGGAGAAATATCTATAGAAAATAAATCTAGGAATAAATTCAAGCATTTTGGTGCTAGACCATGACCACAGGTGAGACAATAAGATGCCTGCTTATCTTTTGAATCATAAATTAAGTCAAAGATTTGTGACCATTCCCATTTATTCAGTACAAAGAAGGGATAACCGCGCGCCTGATTTAGGGAAGTTTTCCCTAAGACTTGAAATCGTCTAGAAATAAGTTAGAAATTCATTTTTTTTAATTGTATTTGATGGATGGATCACCAGAGATACGCGATTCGTGATTTCCATTAAGGAAGTCTAGTTATTGAATGAAGGGTCTTGTGGAACCAGTACTAGAGATGTTTTCTCATGAAATGGCTTTTCATGAGATGAAAACAAACTCAATGGAAAAATCCTACTTGCATAGAAACTTTGTTTTTGTAAAGGAAGTTATCTTACGCCATAATGCTAGAAGAAGCATTTGGTTTATTGTTTAATCTAAGGAGAGTTTACGTTGCAACAGTCGGTGGGAAGTCATCAAAGGACATCTGCTAAGGTTTTCAGCCTCAGTACGGTTAAAAATGGTACGCTCCCGATACGATGGACAAAGGTCGATGAAGAGGTCCCTGAGTGAAGTGCTAGGACACCTAAGGTTTATGCATGTACATATATAAAGATAAATATAACAAAAATTCTTCTTTTCTATATTTAATTAATTATGCATAAATAATATAAAAGTATTTTTCATAAATGTAACAAAAATCATTCTTTTAGCATAAAAATATATATACCTAGAATATGATGGAAGTTCATCTTTTTGCTTTATTAAATTTATGTATAAAAATAAGATTTATCTTTTTTTTTGGAAAATTGTGCCATAGCTTCGCTGCAACTTCTGAGAATGTTCAATTTTCTAACTTTAAATGAATATTCATAATTGAAATATGATAATAACTCCTCTTTTAAATGAATATTCATAATTGAAATATAATAACTCCTCTTTTAAACTAAAATTTATTTATGCATACATAACATAATTATAAGTATAATTACGATTAAATCTCTTGATTATTCTTAAATATCCATTTCTCATTTCCAAAAAATGTTAGCATAACCCTCTTTCAACTTAAAATGAATTAATATGATTTTTCTTAATCATAAACAAGCTTAAAGAAATTAATCATCATTTTAACTAGATTAAAATCATAAAAATACCTAATCTTTTTCTCTAGCTTGTCAAGCCTAGAGTTTTGTTTAAGATAATGAGTTTATCATTAAGAACCATACTTCTAAAAAGGATCTAACCATAAAGATCATTAATCTTCCTAAAAAGAGAGAAATATTATAATTAAGCATAAAGATTAGTATTAAACTATTTAAACATTATGAATCATTAGAAAGCTTGATTTCAAGAAAAGACCATTTAATTGAAAGCTTCCCAATCATTAGAGGGGTTGGGAAGGAGATAACCATTGAGAAACATAGAAAAACCATTGGATTAAGGCTTATTGGCTTGATTCTTTAAAGAAATAAGTGAAGCCCACAAAGCAAGCTTTGGCCACCACAAAGTTGGGGAGGTAATCTCCAAGAGAGGATGGAGAATTGTGAAGCTCCAAAGCTTCCAAAAGGAGAGGCAAAATAGAGGGATATTAGAATTACACTAAAATGAAGATAATACTAGCATGTAATTTCTCAAAGATAGAAATACAAAGGAATGAGGGTCCATTTATAGGTGAGGGAGGCCACTAACCAAGTACAACTCGGTTCTAGAGGTTTTTAGCTTCAGTTTGACCCAATTTGGACAAGATTTGGACTAGTTTAGCTCCCTTTTTGATCCAGTTTACAGGAGGAGAGATAAAAATATCTCATTTTTTTGAATTAAAAATGCAAGTAATGGTGAGAAAAAGGCGCCTACTTCATGAACCCTTTCCCTCCTTACTAAGGTGTCAAAAATTCATTATTTTACCATAATATCCCATTTTTAAACTAATAAACCCAGTACTTGGTCAACTCTTCATCTTATGTGAACATTTAATCATTTTTGGGAGATTTTCTTTTATTCTTTGTATTTTTCTCATCCTAACACTTGGATTAATCTTATTGGCCCTTTAGAACCTTATTTGGACCGTAATCAAAAATTTTTGAAAATATGGACCCTTAGGCTAAGGTCTCCAATACAAATATTCAATTAATTTCTAATGGCCATCGGAAAATTATTTTTGAACTTCTATTTCAGGGGGATTCATCTTAGATATTAGGAGAAACTTTGTATCCAAAAATATCTCAATTTGTATTACCTCTCTCTATATCATTTTCTCTCTCTAGACCAAAAACAAGGAAAAATAATGTTTTCTTGCATTTTGAAATAGGGGATGATTACAGAAATTGAAGGGGGGGGGGTTCTTACACCTTTACATCTCAAAAGTTGGAGGGAGGAATCTTACAGGATGCCCTGTACTTATTTGGTATATCCCCAATCTTACCCAAAGTCAGGATATGACCACCTTTGCTTTTGAGCATATCCTCTCCTTTGCCATGACTCGATCGAGCAGGGCGAGTCTCGCTAATAATTTCTAGGAGATGTATTCTTCGGACCCAGTGGAGAGACGACAGCATATGTGGTTCTCAGGGTGATATATCCATGCTGCCTGTTGCAATCACCACCCAGAGGCTGAGATAGAACGTCTCTTTAGCTATGGTTTTGTTGAGGCTAGGCGTAGTATCGCCACTTCATGCATATGCATTGGAGGCCTTGACTTTTTGGAGCCATGTTGCTCTATGTATATATTATAAAACTTATGTAAATAAAGAATATTTGAAAAATTCCAGTTGTCTAAGTGATTGTGAGCACCAGATATTGAGTTTAAAGGAATAAGTTCTGTTTTTCCAAGACGTAACGATTACTTTGTTTAAAAGAATTAATTTTGAACTTCTTAAGACTTAGAATCTCGGAACGAAGTTGAATAGAAAATTTAATGATGTATCGTTTTGGCAGAATCATGAGATGTGTGCATTGTGGTAGACAGTCAGATCCTCACACAAATGAGGATGAGCTTGACCCTGACGTTCGTAAAACTCTACACAGATCTCAGCCAGGTCCCTTCAAGGGTGAAGGGGAACGCTTAGGTGAGGCCGTAGAAAAGTGGATCGAAGCTATGGAGGAGTACTTCGATGTCACCGGTAACCGTTACAAAATGAAAAAAGTAAGGTGGCTCTTGCTAGGCTGAAGAACGTGGAGACAGCCAGAGTAGTGTGGAGGAATCACTGCGAATCACTGCGAGACAAACCGCTTGGATTGGAACACCCAGACATGGGATGATCTCAAGGCCTACCTCAGAAAGAGATTTTTCCTCCAGGCTTCTTGGAAATAAAGATGAATGAGTTCCTAGAGATAACCCAGGGAAGCCGAACTATGGAGGAATATCACCAAGCATTCACTCTCCTCCTCAAATACTCACCACCACTGGATGAAGAACAACTGATGGTGGCCAGGTTCATTCGGGGAATGAACGAACCCTTAGATACCTTGGTGAAGAATGCTAAGCCAGTTTCTATGGCCAAAATAGTGCGGATGGCAAAGGATTTCGCCAAGGCCTTTGTTGTCAAGGTCCCGCCGAAGCCAGCACCCTTGTCTTTCAAAAGATTCCAAACCCCAGGAAGTACTTCCACCTTTTCACCTCCTAAAAGATAGCAAGGTCCTAATCAAACCCACGATACGGGAAGTTTCAGAATGGAAGGAAGGCCTTTTCCTCTCGGAACACATTCTCTAGAACTCTGGCTCTTTCCAAGATGCAAAAGGAAGAGCTTTTAAGTGAGAAAAGATGTTTTGGCTCTGTCAAGGTTTTGGGCACTAGATCAAGGACTGCCCAACTCCTTCTATGTCAATGGGCCAGGGAAGCCAAGGTCCTAGAGTGCCGGGGGATCGACCCATTCGTATCAATCTAATTAAGGTCCCTCTTGCCAAAGTCAGGGCAATCCTAGAAGAATGATCGCTCAGCCTGCAGCCTCAATGCAGAGTAGTCTCAGATCCCCCTCCTAGAATTGGGTAAGCCAGAGAGAGAGAGTTCCACCCCAAATAGCATAGTAGCCAGAGTCGCCATCACAATGTTGAGATTCAAGCTCGA
The DNA here is from genome assembly GCF_041138505.1 of Cibotium barometz. Classification (NCBI taxonomy): domain Eukaryota; kingdom Viridiplantae; phylum Streptophyta; class Polypodiopsida; order Cyatheales; family Cibotiaceae; genus Cibotium; species Cibotium barometz. The sequence continues at coordinate 29,400,270 of NC_141109.1, forward strand.
TGTCAGCATGTGCCAGCGGTGCTATGTGCTCGCATGTTAGGTAGCAGCATGTGTGAGACATAAATGACCGCATCCAGCTGGTCATAGTGTGTGGACTTTAGCTAGGGTTAGCTGAGTGTGGACACAAAACATAGTGTGTGTTGTGTATTATGGATTATGGTTTCATGCATTGTGTGAGAAGGGAGATGCCTTCCCTCTATGGTTAGGGTTTCTAATATACATTAGGGTTTGCTTTTGTGTGTGTGTCTCCTCTCCCTCTACCTGTTTTTCATCATGGTATCAGAGCGTGGTGCTCTCTATTAGGGTTTATGAGTGAGTGAGAGAAGAGGGAGAAGAAGCTGTGAGTGAAGAAAAGCTGTGAAGCTTGCCATTGATGCTGTAAAGCTTGGAGCACACCGATTCCTATCAGATATGAGAGCTTGGCCTACCGGGTAAGGTCTACTAAACACCCTTGAGCGGATTGCATGTGATTCAAGCACAAACAAGACAAATTAGGGTTGCCCAAAGCAAAAGAAAATTTTGGTTTTTTGCAAGCTTTCCATTGGAGCTTGGAAGCGGTGATGTATTGTGAAAATAGATGCAAATCTAGCAAAGAAACATGTATCTGGCAAATGGCAATGTATTGGCAACTCATGTGCAAGCCCTACACTGAATTTGGAGCAAGTATGATGCATTTGAGTGATTGAAAATTATTGTTTTTGAAGCTCTCACAAAACAAAGAAAAAGAGTCACTTGGTGGATGAAATTAGAGCTAGTTTTCTGCAAAATTCAGACAATTGATGGATTGTACACATGCCTTGGAGTGTTAGGAAACTACACATGCTATCAATTATCAATAAAATCAGCCCAAATCCCCTCAGGGGAGCAGGCGGCGCAGCTCATACAGAGAAAACAAAGTATTTTTGTTGAATTTTTGCAAGAGGAGGTCAAATACAAGCTATTTGATTGGTTAACTTCAAAATTGGCTTAGCAAATTTGTGATTCACACACCCAAGGAGGTTGCTATATGATTGGTTTGAGCAATCATACCTTATGGAGCTGGAAATGAGCTGATTAAAATGTCTATTGTGATTAGTGAAACAGTGTGATTAATCAACTAATTACTCTCTCATCTTAAACAATTCGTCTAATTCCTTTTACATGGAGTTAGTGGACATCATTTCTAAGCTAATGAATGCTTGGTCTCTCAATTTGGACAAGCATTGAAGAAATTAGAGCAATTCTACTACTAGTTTTATTGGTTTTTTCTGGTTTTTCTCAAAATAGAGAAGGGGGTTTGACAAAATTGGAATGTACGCACCTTGATTGGTGTTGATATGCAACATTGAGCTTGTTTAGGTGTCAATGCAAGTTATCCACACTTGATTGAACCACTACATTGCAATTTGAAGCCTTGGAAAGCACGCCAAAACAGGGTACCTTGGACTGCGTATGCTAGTTCATTTTGGATGCAATCAGTTTGATTTTCTACATCAAAAGTGAAGTTTGTTGATTACTTTGGAGTATCTCGAACACTTATTAGAGTGTGGTTGAGCTGAGGAAGGCTCGTTTATAGATTTGGATGTGTGCGAAAGGTACATTTGCATTTGAGAAAATATGTCAGACAATCCAGTACAAATTGTGGGTGAAAAGTTGGATAGGAAGAACTTCCAAGCGTAGAAGTACAGGATTAAAAGTTTCTTAAGGGAAAAGGTTTTTGGAACCTTATTACAGGTGCGGAGCCAAGGCCAGAACTACCCCGACAACCTACGCAGCAGCAGCAGGTTATAGCTCATAAGCAATGGTCAGAAAGAGCATACAAAGTTTTGCATTATCTGTCTATATGTATTTCGGATGCTATACTCATACATATACATGATGCTGAGAATCCCAAGGATGCATGGGATACATTGGTAAAGCTGTTCGATATAGACACTAGTGCTCGCAAGTCTCAATTGCAATAACAAATTCATAATGTGAAACGGAAAGGAAGGAGCATCCATGATTATGTACAAGAGATAAAGAAGTATGCAGATGCATTGGCAACAATCAATGCCCCCATGCCTGATGATGATTTGGTAGACATTACCTTGCATGGTCTTGGCAAGGAGTATAAATCTTCTGATACATCCATCTCAGTTCGGAGTACATGTTTACCAAATTTTGATGAGTTGGTTTCTCTCTTAATTGTTGAGGAAATCAAACTCAATGATTCCTTTCGTGATGCATCTACTAGCCACCATGATGATAATGGCAGAAATCAGGGTTTCTATTCACAAAAAGGATTTAGAGGTAGGGGGAGATTTGCATCACGTGGCCGTGGTAATGGTCGTGAATGGTAGGACAGGTCACCACAACAGAATTTTCAGCCTACATATGGTGCTAGAGGTGGTCGTGGATATACCCCTCATAGAGGCAGAGGTAATCCTCGTGGTAGAGGATGTTGGCAAGGCCAACAAACATCTATGCAAAATGTGGAATGCCATTACTGTGGGAAATTTGGTCATATGGCACGTGATTGTTTCCGCAAACAAAATGATTTGAGAGGGGGTAGAGCACAACATGGTGGATATTATGCACATGGTGGAAATTATGCATCAAGCAGTAATGATGGCAGTGTGAATCACTTGTTTGCCACATGAAACATGTTGTTGTGGGATCTATGATGTCGAATGGTGAAAATGATGACACTTGGTATATGGACTCTGGAGCATCAAACCATATGACTTGTCATGGCGAATGGTTTGAGCATATGAAGCTTATGGATGTGAAAGGCTATGTGGAGACAGGAGATGATACCCAACATGCCATAAGAGGATTGGGCATGTGAATATACAAAGGTTAAAGAACATGCAGGCAAGAGGCATTGTTAGTGGGCTGCCTAGATTCAAGTATGATGGGAATATGCATGTTTGTGATGTCTGTCAGTTTGGAAAGCAGGCGAGGTTACCGTTTCCTAGAGAAGGCAACATGAGTAGCAAGCCAACACTTGAGATAGTTCATAGCGATGTATGGGGTCCTGCACAAAACCCATCCATTAAAGGCAGCTTATATTATGTGACATTCATTGATGATTTCAGCAGAATGACTTGGATTTACTTTCTCAGAGAGAAAAGTGAAGTAATGGGAAAGTTTATGGACTTCAAAGATTTTGCAGAGAAGCAATATGGCTCTTGGATAAAATGTTTGAGGACAGATGGAGGTGGTGAATACACCTCACATGCTTTTTGAGCATTTCTTGAGAAAGCATGGCATAAGAAGGCAGTTAACTTGCAGGTACACACCTCAACAAAATGGTGTTACTGTGCTGAGAGGAAGAATAGAGTCATTTGTGAAGTGGCCAGGGTGATGCTTAATGAAAAGAGCATGCCAGACTATTATTGGGCAGAAGCATGTGCTATTGCAGTGTATATACTTAATAAGACACCCACAGCCATACATGGAAGTACACCAGAGATGCGGCTTACAGGTTTTATGCCAGACTATTATTGGGCAGAAGCATGTGCTATTGCAGTGTATATACTTAATAAGACACCCACAGCCATACATGGAAGTACGCCAGAGATGCGGCTTACAGGTTTTAGGCCAGACATTGGACACCTCAAAGTGTTTGGATGCATAGCTTATGTACATGTGCCTGATGACGAGAGGAGGAAGTTGGATCCTAAGGTAGAAAAGTGTGTGTTTGTTGGATATGCACAGGATCGCAAGGCATATAAATGTTACAATCCACAAACTAGGCAAGTGGTTATCTCACGAGATGTGGTGTTTGATGAACTTGCTAGCTGGTACAAAGCAAAGGATGAGGGTGTCATTGATTCTCTTGATGCTGATGTGCATGTGAACTTGCCACAAGCAAGTTCTATTTCTATGTCTGGGCCAGCAGAGTCTGAGAGTAGCACTATATGTCCATGGTCAGGATGCTTCAGACATGAGAGTGTGAGCACTGGGAGTAGTGCCGTGGATAAAGGGAAAAAGAAAGTTGAAGGAATTGGAATTACAGGTTATGAGTCGTCAAGTTCAGAGAGTTTGGATGAGGAACTTGGCATACCCATTTTTTTACGCACACTTGGTGCAAGGCAGGATAGATATGTGCCTCCACATGCTAGAGTGACAGGTGTTCAGAGTGATCCGCATGCATTGTGGAGATCCCAAAGGGTCAGATATCCAGTTGACAGGCTGACATATTGTGATTTTGCTGTGCATTATGCATATATGACCTCTTTGGTGAAGCATGTGGAACCTACATGCTATAGAGAAGCTATTGGGAAGCATGTATGGGAGAATGCAATGGATGTTGAGATGGATGCATTGGTTCATAATGAAACATGGGATTTGGTTGCATTACCACAAAACAAAAATTTTATTGGTTGAAATGCAAGTCAGATGGTTCCATTGAATGCCATAAAGCGAGATTGGTAGCTAAGGGTTATGCACAAACCCAAGACTTGGACTATGATGAAACATTTAGTCCAGTTGCAAAGATGGGAACAGTGAGAGCAGTCATCGCTATAGCTACAGCAAATGGTTGGGAAATGCATCAAATGGATGTGAAAAATGCATTTCTAAATGGTGATCTACAAGAGGAAGTTTATATGGCACAACCAGAAGGATATGTACACCCGAGGTATCCCACTCATGTATGCAGATTAAAGAAAGCATTATATGGTTTGAAGCAAGCACCTCGTGCTTGGAGTGATAAGATAAGCCGATATCTTATCTCCCTTGGATTTCAGGTTTCTACAGCAGATTCTTCACTCTATGTGAAGAAAACAGATCATGGGATTGTTTTACTTGTCATCTATGTGGATGACTTGATTGTCAAAGGAGATCATGCTACAGATGTTATGCATGTCAAAAGAAGGCATTGAGTGGGTAGTTTGACATGAAAGACTTGGGTGAATTAAGATATTTTCTTGGGATTGAAGTGATCAAGGACCATGCAGGTACATGGTTAGTGCAACGCCAATATGCATTGGATATGTTGGCAAAATATGGGATGACAGGGTGTAAGCCAATGAACTCCTTTAGAGCAGAATGTGAAGTTGCAGGCTGATTTTGGTGAAGAGTTAGATGATCCATCTATGTATAGAAAGATGGTTGGTAGTCTCATTTACATGACTATCACATGCCCGGATCTCAGTTATGCTGTGGGGCTAGTAAGCCAATTTATGCAGAGCCCCAGAAAACCTCATTTGGATGCAGTGAGACGTATTATGTGATATGTAAAGACCACTGCACATTATAGTCTTCTTTATGAGCATGGTAAAAGCTTGTATATACATGGCTACATAGATGCAGATTGGGCAGGTAGCTCGTATGACAGGAGGTCTACTAGTGGTTATGCCTTTACACTTGGAAGTGCCGTGGTGATTTGGAGTAGCAAGAAGAAACCTACTGTTGCTTTATCTAGTACAGAGACTGAATACAGGGGTGCAACCATTGCTACATGTGAAGGAGTATGGTTAAAGAATCTCTTGGCTGATGGCAAGGTTGTCATTCATTGTGACAACATGAGCAGCATATAGTTGGCCAAGAATCCAATTTTTCATGCGCGGACCAAACACATAGAGGTCCATTATCACTTTGTCAGAGAGAAAGTGTTGGATGGTACAGTGGATCTGCTGTACGTGAAGACTGAAGAGCAGGTGGCCGACATCTTTACAAAGCCACTTAGTAGGAAAAAGTTTGAGTACTTCTGTACTATGTTGGGTGCTGTCATTCAACATCAGAATCGTTAGTTCTCGGTCATTCATACTCTAGCAGAGTACAAGGGTAAGCACTTTAAGCTTTTGATTGATTCAGGCAATACGCATTCTTTTATTTCCCAAGGATGTTTGCGTAAGTTAGTCCTAGATTAGAAAACAAGGAAACCTATGCAAGTAGAATTGGCCAGTGGGAAGATTCTTTTCACACACCACGACATAGGCCGTAATCAATTTAGTCTAGATGGGAATGTAACAGATTGCCAGTTCAGAGTCTTACCTTTGGGAATTTATGACGGAATCCTTGGGATGGATTGGCTCCATAAGAATCAGGCTAAAATTCACTGTCACAAGGGAACCATCTCTTTCCTTGACCTTTTCAACAAGAATCAAGTTCAAGGAACTGTAATTTTTGGATCCCCAGTTTCTACAGTTAGTCAAAGCTTCTAAGTTGCTGAAGGGACTCAAAAGAAAGAAGCAAGTCGTCTCAATGTTGTTAAAATGAATCTAGTAGATAGAAAATCCAAGGCTAAGGAGCTAGAGTCGTTAAGTGAGTATGCTGATGTATTCCTAGAAGAGCTGACTAAGATACCTTCGACTCGTGAAGTAGATCATGAGATAGAGCTGACCCCCGGAGCTCAGCCCGATAGCCCACCGTACATACAAGATGCCAGTCCTAGAAGCCATAGAACTTAAGGAGAAGTTAAGGCAGTTGTTAGAGCAAGGATTTGTAAGACCCAGCGTTTCACCTTGGGGTGCGCATGTTCTCTTTCAGAAAAAGAAATATGGAACGTTAAGACTTTGTATTGATACAAAGGATTAAATCAGTTAGTCAAGAATAAGTATCCTATCCCTAAGATTGATGAGCTTTTGGATCGGTTAAGTGGAGCCCAGATCTTCACCAAGATAGATCTCAAATCTGGATATTACCAGATTAGAATCAAGGATCAAGGTATCCCTAAGATAGCCATCAATACTCGCTATGGGCATTATGAAGTTACAGTCATGCCGTTTGGATTAACAAATGCCCCAGCCACGTTTAATTGCCTCATCATGCAGGATATTCTCAGAGAATACTTGGATGAATTTGTTCTTTTCTTCTTTGATGACATTCTAATATACTCTAAGAATGCAGCAGATCATGAAGGTCATGTGTGTAAAGTCTCGGAGATCCTAAGGAAGCACCAACTCTTTGCAAAAAAGAGTAAGTGTACTTTCTCTCTACTGACCATGTCGAATACTTGGGATTTATAGTATCTAAGGATGGGATTTCTCCTGACCTCGCTAGAATCCAAGCAGTCATCATAGATTGGCCAGAGCCTAAGACAGTGAAAGAAGTCAGAGGATTCTTAAGAGTAACTGGGTGGTATCGAATCTTTATACCCAGGTATGCTTAGATAGCATCTCCTTTGACCAACCTTCTCAAGAAGAGTACCCTATCTCATTGGACCGCTATGTGTCAGAGTGCTTTTGATAAGCTAAAGACAGCCTTAGTAACCAACCCTATTCTTAAATTGCCAGATTTTTCCATACCCTTTGAAGTAGTAACAGATGCTAGTGGCTTTGCCCTAGGAGGTGCGCATGCAGGAAGGTCATGCAGTAGCCTATGAACCCATAAAACTCAGAACACGAGAGAAATTATGATGTCCATGACTTGAAGTTACTCTCAGTAGTTTATGCTTGAAAGCTATGGAGACATTATCTCTTGGGATAGAGATTCACCTCTTGATGATAGATCATCAAAGTTTGAAGTGGATCTTCACCCAAAAGGATCTCAACATGCATCAAAGAAGGTGGATGCAGACCTTACAAGAATTTGATTTTGAGATTAAGTACCGGCTAGGGAAGGAAAATGTGGTAGTAGATGTGCTCGGGTAGGAAAGCCTCCTTGCTTGCAATAACCTTGGTGTCAAATCGATTGATCAGTGAAGCAAGAGAGAAGATTATGCAAGACAAATTCTTTGCCCTTATTGCTACCCTTCTTATGCAAGAAAGCAAGACTCCTTTAGGAGATGAGTCAAGTTCATGGGTACAGATTGGATGATGGATGCATGTATTACAATAATCGGCTATGCATTCCCAATGATGAGGAAACAAAAGGAAAAATTCTAAGAGAAGCCCATGATAGCTCAATAGCTGGACATCCAGGTTTCATAAAGATCTACATGTCTAAAGAGTTTATTTTGGGGTTAGGACAAAAAGGATGTACTTAATCATGTGCGTCAGTGTTTAGTATGTCAAAGAGTCAAGGCAAAGAGTCAAGGCAAAAAGAGTTAAGATGCAAGGAAAGTTGCATCCCTTAGACATTCCACAGATGAAGTGGGAATGTGTCAGTATGGATTTTGTTACGAGACTACCGTCATTGCAATCAGGTTACAACTCCATTTCTGTGGTAGTTGACAGACTAACCAGTTACCCATCTGATTCTAGTAAAAGAAACCTAAACTGTAGTAGATGTTGCCAGAGTCTTCCTCAAGGAGATTTTCAGGTTACATGGCTTACCCACCAGAAGGATAGTGAGCGATCGAGATTCTAAGTTTACATCAAGGTTCTAGACTGCATTTTTCAAAGCAGTGGGAACTTTCTTAGATCTCAGTACAGCCTATCACCCCGAGACAGATGGCCAAACAAAAAGAGTGAACCAAGTAATAGAAGACATCCTTCGGTCATGCTATGTGGCAGAGAACCCAGGAAGTGGTTAAGCTACTTACATCTAGTCGAGTTTGCTTATAATGCCTCTTATCACTGAAGTATGATGAGCCCTTTCAAAGCTATATACGGACAAGATTGCCTCACACCATTAGCTTGGTCCGACCCATTGATTAGGGTCGAGATGTCTAGACATATGCTAGATGATATGGAGCACCAAATGCAGTCAATCCACAATGATATTAAGGCTGCCCAAGATAGACAGAAGCAGTATGCTGATAAGAAGAGAATGGATATAGAGTGTTTGAAGAATCAGATATGGTCTTCATTTGAGTACGACCCAAAACAAGTTCTTTATCTTTAGGGAAGTACAAGAAGCTATCTCCTAGATACTGTGGACCGTACGCCATTATGAAGAAAGTAGGAGATCTAGCATATGAACTACTTCTACCTCCCCATCTGAAGGTACATAATGTGTTTCATGTCAGTTTGCTTAAAAAGTATGTACCCAGCCAGAGTCCTGTGCTAGATACAATTGACTTTTTCGACTCAAGGTCAGATGGAACTCCAACCCGAAGAAATCCTAGATGTTTGGGAGAAGGCTCTCAGGAACAGAGTCCTTAGAGAATTTTTGGTCAAGTAGAAGTTCTACACTTTCGAGGACGCCACTTGGGAAAAAGAAAATCAAATGGTAAAAGATTACCCTCACTTTGCGAGATGAGGACATCTCACGTTTTTTAAGTGGGGTAGGATGTAAGATCCCTCCCTCCAACTTTTGATGATGTAAAGATGTAAGAACCTCCCCTTCAGTCTCTTGTAATTATCTCCCCTTTCAGAATGGAAAAAGATCTTGTTTGACCTTATTTTGGTCTAGGGAGAGAAAATATTCTAGAGAGAGATAATAAAAATGTGAAATATTTTTGGATAAGTATTTTGTTCCAGCCAATAGGGTGATCCCCTAAAACAGAATTTTAATCAGAAATTTCTAAGCTGCATTAGATTTGGACAGTGTGGGTGAACCAAGGAGTCCCCTAGTTCAAAGTACTAAGCCTTATTAAATTATTTCTAATTTAAAATGTGATATCCTTATCTAATAAGGTTGGAAAATAGGATTAAAAGAAAAAAAGAAAAATTTAGAATTATCCACAAGAAAATAGTAAAGAAAGGCTAACATGAGGTGAAGATTCAATAATCATGAGTTTCAAATATTTAAAGGAGACTTCTAGGAGGCCTTGTGACACCTCAGGGGGGTGGGAGGAGGCCAGCAAGGAGGTGCCTAGATTTCCCATCATATCCCCATTTTTTAATTCAAAAATATGAGATATTTCATCTCTCATCTCTCCTCTTCCAAACTAGATAAAAAAAGTGGGCCTAACTAGACTTCTAAAACTTGTCCAAATTAGATCAAACTAAAGCAGGAAGCCTCCAGTTCCCAGTTGGGCTTGGTTGGTGGCCTTCCTCACATATAAATACAACCCCATTTCTTTGTATTTTCATCTTAGAGTATTGCCATGCTAATGTAATTTTCATTTTAGTGTAATTCCTTCTTCCTGTGAAGCTTTGGTGCTTCACTAAACCTCTTCTTCTCTTGAATATTACCCTCTTCTCTTGGTGGCCAAGCCTACTCTTCTCCTTGCAATATAAAGAATCAAGCACACCAAGGGTAAGCCTAAACAATGATGCTTATACTATCTTCTTCTCCTCTTTTCATGTTTGGAACCATGGTAAGCCATGGTTCTCCATTTTTTTAATGGTATTGTTTAAAAATGATGTTTACTCTCTTCTTTAGATGTTAATTTTCTTCCCAACCTCTCGACCTGCTTGGGAAGCATTTTATCTCATGGTTTCTTCTTAAAACCATGCCTTCTTGATTTATGATGTTTAAATGAAGTAATGTTAATCTCCTATGCTTAAATGTATTATTATTTTATTTATAATCACTCTTTATGAAAGAATACTCACTTGTATGGTTAAACCTTAATTTTAATCTCATTTTCTTACCCTAAAGTCTAAGCATATCAAGCTAGATATGAAGATTAAACTTTTTATGATTATTAACCTACTTAGAATGAGGTTAATTCATTTAAGCTTGTTTTTATGATGATAAGAAATCTTATATTTATTCATTTTATGAAGAAAGAGAGCTTATGATAACATTTGTATATCTATTTTCATACGGAAGTTATATTTGAATATTTTTAAAATAAATAAGATGCTTAGATATATTTATGCTTATATTTATGCTTAGGTTTATGCATAAAGAATTTTTATATTAAAAGAGGAATTCCCACCATATTTTTATGTAATTATATTTATGCATAAATTTAATAATGCTAAAAGAGGAATTTTTATGCTATTCTATGTATAAACATTTTAAATGCTAAAAGAAAGATTTTCGTTACATTTTTTAATATACATTCATAATATGTGTATGCATGAATGTCTAGATGTCAAAAAGAGGAATTTTTGTTATATTTTCATAATTATATTCATGCATGTATATGCATGATTATTTAGATGACAAATGAGGTTATGTGAATATATTATTATGTATATTCATGGTATGCTTATGTCTAGACAATTGAAAAATTACAAGTAGATGTGTGAAAATACTTTAAATGTGTATATTCATGGTATGTATATACATGAATATTTTTGTCTATCAAAAAGAAGAAATTTTATCATATCTTTAAATAGAAATATGCAGAATTAATTTTAGTATCAAAAAGAGAATGTTTCATCATATTTCTATGTAGATAATTATGGCATGTTGATGCCTAGGTTCAAATGGAAAAGAGAATATTTAAGAATACTTCCATGTGAATATTTTAATAAAATGATGCCCGCATATTTATTGATGGATAATTTAGGAAAAGAGATATTCTTGTTTAAATTCCATTATTCTTCAGTAGAATTATTTATACTTCTTTTATATCCAAAGGAGAATGGATTTTCATATTACTGGATGTTTATCCATACGATTAGAAATCAGAGTTATTTTATGAGATAAATGGAGAAATATCTATAGGGAATAAATCTAGGAATAAATTCAAGCATTTTGGTGCTAGACCATGACCACGTAAGAAAGGTGGGACAATAAGATGCCTGCTTATCTTTTGAATCATAAATTAAGTCAAAGATTTGTGACCATTCCCATTTCTTCAGTACGAAGAAGGGATAACCGCCTGATTTATAGAAGTTTCCCCTAAGATTTGTGACTATTCCCATTTCTTCAGTACGAAGAAGGGATAACTGCCTGATTTATAAGTTTCCCCTAAGACCTAAAATCGTCTAGAAATAAGTTAGAAATTTGTTTTAAATTGTATTTGATGGATGGATCACCCGAGATACGAGATTCGTGATTTCCATTAAGGAAGTCTTGGTATTGAATGAAGGGTCATCTTGGTATTGAATGAAGGGTCTTGTGGAACTAGTACTAGAGATGTTTTGTCATGAAATGGCTTTTCGTGAGATGAAGACAAACTCAATGGAAAAATCCTACTTGCATAGAAACTCTGTTTTTGTAAAGGACTATCTTATGCCAAAATGCTGGAGGAAGCATTTGGTTTCTTCTTTAATATAAGGAGAGTTTACGTTGCAACAACCCCGACGGGGAGTCATCGAAGGACATCTCTCGCGGGGGAAAGCTGGTTAAAAATGGTGCGCTCTCGGTATGATGGATGAGGGCCGATGAAGCAGTCCCTGAGTGAAGTGCTAGGACACCTAAGGAGGATCCTAAAGGGTTCTAACCAGGCGATGCTTGGGCTCGCGGTTGTCGAGGACACCCATGCGTATGTCAAGGGAGATCTTTATGGATTGGAAGAAATTTATCGGAAACTATGAAAATGGATCTCGTTGGTTGACTAGCCGGTCTTCAACAGAGACACTTGATTGGAAAACAATGGGACTAGATTATTTTTGAGTTATGATATTTTGTAATCAATGTGTTGGTTTGATATTTGGTTACTCTTCCATGTTTTGAAAGAAGAGTGTGTGCGTACGAGGTGTGCATGCATAACTGTTTTCAAAAGCTAAAGTTAAGAATGGCATTTTAATTATGGGTGGGTGAGTAATTGAATATTCCACCAAGTACAGTGGTTGGGGGCGGTGGTCAGCTAACCCATGGGACTGGATGGGGTTAGGTTAGAACGGTGGAAGTTTTATAAATTAAATAATAATGGTTAATCTCGGTAGGAGTTCGTTAGGATGTGATCAGTAGTTTAAAACCTTGGACAATCTGCTTAAAGAGATCAGATCAATGGCTGTGCCTCTTTGAAGGCCTCTTTGAAGGCCTCTTTGAAGGGAAAAAAAGCATTGGTTCTAAAGATTGTTCCTCCTTCAAGTCGGTCATCTAAGAGAAGGATAGTTTAGGCTCTTGACCCCGTTAGATAAATTTTCATTAAAAGATTTTTGTGGAGGAATCGCCTATGCTTTCTCGGCGCGAGGAAAGTTTTTTTCGGCTTTCGGTTTTGGAAAAACCGCCAGACTAGTCCCTTGCCCGGACATTTGTGGGTGAGGCCCCGAGTGGGAAGCTCTGCCCCGCATAAGAGATTGCTACTTCCACTGCCAGTACTCTAGATTTCGATGCGCAGAGAGGGCAAGGGTCTCACAAGGTGACAAGGTGTCAAATTGTAAAGCATTGTTCTTAGCACTATTTCACTCAGATGCGACTTGTAGTTCATGATAGGGAAGTGCGGTCAACCCCGTACATCACCTTATATCTATTAGAATTTCATGGTGCTCATGCTAGATCAAATATGTGGAGGAGAGAGACTCACAAAATACAAAAAAAGATCTTGCTTATTAAGTTGCTTAAAATACAACTAAGCTTCTTGCTCATGAAATGCCTTCTAGCTCCACCTTTAAATAGGTGAGCTAGTGGACCATAAGTCCATTCACACACACACACACCCTTCTCCTCCCCTTTTACATAACCTTAGTCTCTTAATACCCCCCCTGAATACCAACTATAAAAATTTGGAATAGGTGGTATTGGACATAGAATGCCTTTATAACATTAGGCGTACAAGGTTAGGAATATAGGTGTGGTTACATTGAGATTTAAAACAATTTCTCAATGGAGGCTGATACAAAGTTAGCCTCTGACTCTTTGTTAGGACATTTAGAAGTGATATGTCCCGTTTGTGTACACTTGTTACATTTCATTTTGTTGGGATATTTGATCCAACAATTATTTGACAAATGACCCACCTTTTTGCAATGGACACATCTTATTTTGATCACTTGATGTGACAAAGCTTATTCGATATTCGATGAAGTTGTTGCATTTGAAGATTCAGCTCCTCCCTTTGGCCCCTTTTCTTTATCAAGACAAGATTGAATGACTCCTTCAAGGGTGGGATTAGGTATGTTCTTTAGGGTGGTGACTAAGGTGGGGTACATCTTCTTGACTACTTTTAGCAAAATAGCCATTGCATCATCTTCATCCATTCTCGCATTCACTGATGCAAGTTGAGCCATAAGGCCCTTCAAGTGAGAGATGAAGGCTCCAATGCCGTCTCACTCTTTGAGTTCCAAGCTGAAAAATTCAATTTTAAGTGAGATCTTGGAATTCTTATCTCACGAGCTCCATAGAGCTTGTCAAGCTCATCCCATTTCTCCTTTGCAGTCGGAAGCTGGTCCGCATGGTGAATGAAAGCCTCATCAAGATGAAGCATGATGATGGCTTGTGCCCTCTCATCATCTTCAATATCTTCAGCCTTAGTTCGATCAATAACCTTAGTGCCGGCGGAGATGAATGGCCAAAAACCTTTGGACATCATCTTGTACTTGACAAGGACTTGCCAAGTGTGGAAGACCTCTCCTGAGAAATTCTTAATTTGGGTGTTGTCCTTTGACATTGGGTATTGAAGGAGATTACTAGAGAGTAATGGGCTGATTTATGAAGAAGAAAAAACCAAAAATTTGTGATGTTTTGGCTTAAGTAGAAAGAGAAAGGCTTATGAGAGTGCAACAACCCTTAATCAAGCCAAGGATGTTGCATAAAAAAGGAGATTAAGATGGTAAAGCTTATGGTTTAGCATTTAGGGTTTGTGCCCAACCACTAATTTTGATGGAGATAAGCTTTATTAGTGTCAAAGAACACTTTGTTTGGTGATTAAGATCGCCATTACTATTTAGCAACACTATTAGTGCTTAAGAGCACATTTCTAGCGTCTAATGACACTTGCATTGGTGATTAGATTCACCACCATTAGTGTTTAAGAACACTCTTAGTGTTTAGAAACACTTTGGAATGGCTCCCCTTTGCTGGATTAGAAGCCTCATTAGTGTTAAATCAACACTATTAGTGCTTATAAGCACACTTTGAGAAGCTTTGTGCACTTGAAGATGTTGATGAAGCTTGATGGCACTGAGGCTTATGAACACCTCATGGTGTATGCCCACAACATTAGAGGATCTAGAGCAAAGCCCTTTCAAGAGACACTTGAAGAGATTTAGAGCTAAGAAGAGGAGATTAGTGAAAAAACACTATTATGAAGCTTTTATGCAAGCTTCCATGGCTTCCTCATAGGAGCAGCCTGGTTTTTTTGCTGTAGCGCATGCATGGAGCAGCCATTGGGGCCCGAATTCGAGCTGTAGATACTTGAGGCTATGGCCATCAAAAGCCCTAAGCCCACTAAGCCTATAATCGCCTACACACGGCGAATGGTCGTACGATAGCAGTTGTTGCAGATTTTGTGCGCCGGCCTGCTTAGACGTTAATGCCGTGGCATCCAGAGAGTGAGCCTCACAATTGATGGTACAAAGCTAAGTGCCCAGGAGTCTTCTTCATCTTCCTAGTTGATAGCACGCCGAGTTCTTTCCTCCAGGAGTTGCTAGAGCTCCTCCACTAGCAGGAGGTTTAGCTCCACAAAAGAAAAGGGAATAAAATTGACCTATTCTACACCACAAAAATGACCTAATCTTTCCAAGCTCTAGATACCATGTTAGAATTTCATGGTGCTCATGCTAGATCAAATATGTGGAGGAGAGAGACTCACAAAATACAAGAAAAGATCTTGCTTATTAAGTTGCTCAAAATACAACTAAGCTTCTTGCTGAAATGTCTTCTAGCTCCACATTTAAATAGGTGAGCTAGTGGACCATAAGTCCATTCACACACACACCCTTATCCTCCCCTTTTACATAACCTTAGTCTCTTAATAATATCATCATCTAGCCACTAGCATTAGAGGTAAATGTATGTTTTCATCCCATGCTCTAGAGTTTCTTCATGACACCACCTATACTGAGTTTGCATAGTTACTCTTGATGCCACTGGGTTCTATAGATTGGGATATAACCTTTTACTTCACATGTTTTGCATTAGTCTCAAGTTGGTTCAACGAGCCAGCTATCCCGTTTGTAGATATGTGGTGGATGTAGTGACATACAATGTTTTGGGCTTAAATGATCTCTACCCTGGCACACAAGAGATCAATCCAGTGGACGATAGGCAAATCGGTCTCCCACACTACCTCGAGGATCTAGAGATAATAGCATGATAGTTGGGCATTGATGCTGACCAGATTCCTCCTAGATTTGAGGAGCCTACACATATGGAGTGAGTCAAGCATAATCTAGAGAGTATCCTTAAGGAGAGCAGGCAAACATCATATGAGCAAGTTAGCGGTATAGATCCTAGTGGTTCATCAGCTCCTCCACAAACTTGTCATCATACTATACTCACCGCCAAGGAGGAGACCCATATTAAGTGGGATCTTAAGTGGGAGGTACATGTTTACTAGGACTACACTTTATGGTTATTATGCTATGAGTGACTACTATAGGGTCAGAGAGATGATGAGGCACGCAGAGCCATAGAGATGGCTAGGACTGATCACCTCCCGCACAGGTCGGATAGCCGAGGAGGTATTTGCAGTGTCCTCAGACTCTAGATGAGGTGATAGTAACTAAAGTTAGAGTAGCTAGGTTACTTATTTTTTTTAATCAAGATATATCTTCTAGTGACTAAACTCAAAGTAGTTGGGTTAGCACTTAGACCTTGTCCTTTGTTTCTCATGATTTATTTCAATGTATCTTAGTGCTTTATGCTTTGTACTTTGTTGATTATGCTATACTGCGATGGTTCATTGTACTTTTTTCTTTATACTTTGTAAATCATGATATATGAGATGGTTATTTGTACTTATATGCATGCTTTGTTTCAAGACATTTATGTATTTGTAATTTATTTCCAAAGTTTTAATTAAGCCCGTTTATCTCTATCTTTCTCTCCCCCCCCTCTCACCACGCAAATGTTGGCAATAAATCTTTGCAAGAATGTGGGGTGGGCATACCCACACACACTTGCAAAGTTTCATTTGCCAACATCGAGCGACATTTGGTTGGTCAATTGGGGCCCAATGCCCAAATTTGTAGTCTCTTAGTGCTCGAGAGGTTAGGAAAAATCCTCTCTTCTATATGCCATCATACCCAGACGTCATTCGACGATGATTAACTTTGCAAGAATTTGGGGTGGGAATAGCCCCACATGCTTGCAAAGTTTCATTGCCATAGGGAAACATTTTGTTGGTAAATTGGGGCTCAATTTCCAAATTTGAAGTCTCTTAATGCTCAAGACACTAGGAAAAATTCCGCTCTTCTATATGCAATCATACCCAAATGTCATTGAAAATGTAACTTTGTAAGCATGTTACGGTGGCTTATCCCCATATGCTTAAAAAGTTTCATCTCCATCACGTGACATTTGGTTGGTCAATTGGGGCCCAGTGCCAAAATTTGAAGTCTGTTAAAACTTGAGAGGATAGGAAAATTCTCACTCTTCTATATGCCATCATATCTAAACATCATCTCATGGAGATGAAACTTTGTAGGAATATGGGGTGGGCCTATCCCCACATGCATGCAAAGCTTCATTGCAATCAGGAGACATTTGGTTGGCCAATTGGGGCCCAATGCCTAAATTTGAAGTCTCTTAGTGCTCAAGCGGCTAGGAAAAATCCCACTCTTCTCTATGCCATCATACCTAAATGTCATCGGCGGATGATGATGAATTACGAAAATTATGAGATCATTTTGGAGACCTCTAAGGAGTTTCATGCTCTTTCTCTCTCTAAAAAATGGGACCATGGTGAAGCCTATCAATATTATGTCCGAACCCTTCCATGTGACATATCATTTAGAAGCTAATGAATGAGTAGATTTCAAATATATAATCTCTGACAACTTTCAAGTAGTAATGCTCAAGATACACCACAAACAAGAGTTAAGATGCCAAAATGTAATGTTGCATGCCACATCATCACTTTTGAAACCACTTTTTGGGAAGCTTCACTATTCTATGTTAGAACCCCATCATGTTATATACTGTGGGATCCCTGCCCTCTCTGTGCATCGAACTCTGGAGTGCTGGTAGTGGAAGTAGCAACCTCGCACGCAGGGCAGAGCTTCCCACTCGGTGCCTTGCCCGCAAATGTCCGAGGAAGGGACTAGTCCGGCGATTCTTCCCAAACCGATCCCGGAAAAACTTTCCTGGCCCAGAAAGCATAGGCGATTCCTCCAGAAAAATCTTCTAACGTAGTCAAGAGCCTTAACTATCCTTTGTATTCCAATCGGACCCTCGGAAGGTCACATGGCCGAATCAAGGGAGGAACTTGCACTTGGTTCATAGACACCAACACTTTTTTCCCCATCAAAAGAGGCATAGCCGTTGATTTTTTTCCATAGAACAAGAATGATCCTGTGACTTACTTCAACTATCGTAACTTGAACAGAATTGATTTTTATTAAAGGAATCCATCGATCCAGCCTAACCTCATCCAATCGCATGGGTTAGCCAACCTCCCAACCATTGTATTGATGGGATCCATCCTTATAAAAATTTGGTTACGTTTTGTCCCGGGTACCAGGGAAAAGAGTTCCCAGGCCCCCTAGCCGGCACTCATGCAAACATTAAATAGACACACCACTCACGTACCCAATATGAAATTGCCTTTTTCTTAGATTCAACTATTTCCAAAACATAATTGCAATAAAACCACAACGTTGCCATCATAATCCTCAGTATTCGAGTTCCAGGGTCCAAGTTCCAACTTTTGCACTTTCCAACCATAAATACAAATTCCAATCATTCTTCCTTCCTTGGTGTACCCATGGCATCATCGGCAACGGCAATCAGAACACTCACCACCTGGTCAGTCCCTCTAGGTTCACCTAGTACTTCACTCAGGGGCTTTTTCAATAGTTCTTAGCTCATAGTACCCAGGAGTATAATAAATATTTTTCCATAAAATCCATATAGACTCTCCGTTGAAGATCAACTAGATCAACCAACAAGATCCATTTACCAAAAAGAGCCATGAACTCATCCATTGAAGACCAGCAAGGCCAATCAACTAGATCCATGCTCGTGTTCACAACAAAAAAACTCCAACTCATTTTTCTTCCTTGACGCATGCGTGGGTATCGTGGGCGACCCAGAGCCCGCCGCCGAGCACCATATGATCAGTACTCTCTAGCGCTTCACTCATAGGCCGATTCCTTGGCCCCTCATCCACTGCACCGGAAGCTCACCATTTTAACCAAACCGAGGCTGGTCAAGACCTCGGCCGACCTTGCCACACAAGACGTCCTTCTTTGACTGTATCAGCTTGCAACATTTCGCACTTAGGTCCCCACGACCTCATTCCATAAGATAGTCAAAATGTTTCCCCAACGTTCTCGACGTAAAACAATCTTTAAAAAAAGGTTTCATATGTAAATACAGTTTCCAAACAAATTTCATATCTTTTCACATCACTCCTCATTATTTCTCTTTGGATGCTCTCTTAAGGATCCGCCCAGGGTGAGTCATCCCATATTCCACATCAATTCACATCGCTCCTCATTAATTCACATCATCCCACATTATTCCACATCACTCCACATCAATCCAAATCAATCCACACATCATCCACATCAATTCACACATCACTCCACATCTCAATGCACATCAATCCTCATCAATCCACATCACTCCGCATCACTCCACATTAGTCCATATCAATCCAAATCACTCCTGATCATTCCACATCAATCCACATCAATCCAATTTTCATAAACAAGATGGTCTCTTTTTGCTTTGAGTGAATCAGGTTTGATTTATCAACTTTTTTTTTCCACAATCAACCAGGTTAAGAATATAGTTACTCTACTTTTTTACTGTGATAGAACTTTCTAAGTCTCGGCCATTACTTGGCTTAGTTAAATGCAACTTTTTTTTTTCGACTCAATTCAATTAAATCTAAATTTTTGCTCACTTTTGGATCCTCAATCCTTTCAAGAATTCTAGATTCCTTTCCTAAGGAATTTAGGAGTAAGTCAGTCACATGTATTTACATTCATCCAACTAGGCATGTTTCTGGTCTTTTTCTGAGAAATCTTTTTCCCGTTCAGAATGTACTCAAGATTCTATTTTTTGAGAATCTAGACGTATAATTCCAAAAGTTAAATATGTTCATGATTCCTCTTTTTGATTAAAATTTATCCATGTTTTCTCGATGCATTCCTATGAATATTTTCACATTTGTTTCTCAAATTTTTTTCAAAATACAATATCATGAAAATCTTTCTTTTAGTATAAAATATTTATGTACACATACTAATTTATTTTTTTTCTAAATGAATTATATTCATAATCCTTTCCATAATTCTCATAAATTGAATGAATCTAGAAAACTTTACGCATAACCTTCTTTATTTTTCTAGTAAATAAATAGTGCTCAAAACTCCACTTTTAGCATAAGATTTATAATGCATAAATTGATTTTCTAATGATATGAAGTTTGGCAAAGCTTCCCCACATTTTTTATAAAATGCGAATACTCAAAGTTCCTCTTTTAGCATAAAATTTAATTTATAAACCTTCATTTTCTAATGATAAAATTTTGCCATACCTTCCCCACATTTTCTATGAATTGAGAATGCTCAAAATTCTACTTTTAGCATAAAATTTATTATGCATAAATTCATTTTCTAATGATATAAATTTTGCCATAGCTTCCCCACATTTTCTATGAAATGAGAATGCTCAAAATTCAACTTTTAACATAAAATTTATTATGCATAAATTTAAATTTATTTTCTAAAATTTTTGCCATTGCTTCCCCGTATTTTCTATGAAATGAGAATGCTAAAAAATTCACTTTTAGCATAAAAATTAATTTATGCATAAACTGTAAGATTCCTCCCCAGCCTCTCAAGAAGTCCAGTATCTTCCCTCTTCAAAAATATAAAAGATCTTGTTTCTACCTGTTTTGGCCTAGAGAGAGAGAAAATCTTCTAGAGAGAGGTGATTCAGTTTTTAATATTTTTGGATGAAAAAATATCTCATCTTATCAAAATAAATTCCCCCGAAACAGAAGTTCAAAAAGAATTTCAGAAGAAGGTGCTTTAGAAATAAATTATAATATGTTCAAAAGGCCTTATCCTAAGGGTCCAAACTTTTTGAAAATTTTAAATTAAGGTTCCTATGTAGGAAGGAGGTAAATTGAAGAAATAAAGAAGATCCCCCCAAAAATGAGTAAATACTCACATAAGATGAAGAGTGGACTAAGGACCAAAGGAAATACTAAAAAAATAATTTTTTGACACCTCAGAGTGGGGATTCCCCCTCATGAAGTAGGCGCCTTTTTCCCATCTTTGCTTTTGAATTTTAAATCAATAAAATTAGATATTTCATATCTCTTCTCTCCTACTTCAAAACTAGATCCAAAAAGTGAACTAAACTGACCAAAAAATGGTCAAAAATTGACCAAACTGATATGGAAAATTCTAGAATCAGTTTGCTTGGTTAGAAGCTCACTTTTTCCTATAAATAGAAGCCTCCCCCTTTGTAGAAGCTTAATAGTGTTTTATGCACTATTACTCTACTCCTCCCCAGAGCCAAAAACAGTGAATTTATTGATAATTCATTAGTTTTTGACCATTTCCTCTTCAAAAGAATTGGTGGCCACTCTTGTTGCAAACAAGAGTATATCCCTCAAACCATCAAGCCAAAGGAAAGCTCACAAAAATTCATGTAAGCTAGAAATCCTACTTTTTCTTTATTCCATTTAATGGTTTTCTAATTTTTGTTTTCTATAAAATGAAAAATGATGTTATGCCTTGTTGGAAAGGCTTTCCCCCTCTCTTCACTCTTGAAATCAGCCTTTCTTTATCCTAGATATGTAATCAAACTGTTAGAATTAAACTTTTCATATTGTTTCTCTTTAAAAAGTGGAATTTGATTAGTTTAGAATGCTTTAAACCATTTGGGATGATTTCTAAGTAACTTGAGAATGAAAAAAATTGAAAAATGGTCAGCCATACAAAGGAGGTTATGGCAAAATTTATTTAAATTTTGTGAAATAAGTTTTGCATAGAAAAATGCATATTAGGAATATTTTATTATAAAAGTATTATTTCCATTACAATTAATTCCTATGCATAGAAAGATACATATTGGATAATTTTTTAATTTCTAAAAGTGTTACTTTCATCAAAATTGATTTGTATGCATAAATAGATGCATAAAAGATTTTTTTATTATAAAAGTATTACTTTCATAAAAAATGGATTTTTATGCATAAAAGATTTTTTTTAAATTATAAAAGTGTTACTTTCATCAAAATTGATTTTTATGCATAAATAGATGCATAAAAGAATTTTTTTAAATTATAAAAGTGTTACTTTCATCAAAATTAATTTTTATGCATAAATAGATGCATAAAAGAAATTTTTTTATTATAAAAGTGTTACTTTCATCAAAATTATTTTTTATGCATAAATAGATGCATAAAAGAATTTTTTTTATTATAAAAGTGTTACTTTCATCAAAATTGATTTTTATGCATAAATAGATGCATAAAAGAATTTTTATTATTATGAAAGTGTTACTTTCATCAGAATTGATTTTTATGCATAAATAGATGCATTTATATGAAAGTGTTACTTTCATCAGAATTGATTTTTATGCATAAATAGATGCATGAAAGATTTTTTTTATTATAAAAGTGTTACTTTCATCAAAATTGATTTTTATGCATAAATAGATGCATAAAAGGATTTTCTTTCATATAAAAGTGTTATTTCCATATGCATACAGAATTTTTATATCAAAATAAGAGTTCTCTTTAATTTTATGTTTAAATCCCATGAATATTGGTAATTGAATAAGTAAATACTCTGTGAGAGAAAATTCTATCGTTTCATATTCTCTAGGATGGTAATGAGAAAATTCAGAAAAACTATCGAAGTCGGAATTTTAGATAAATGATTAATTTATTCCTCATAGGAATTCGTGATTAGTTTTGAATTCAGTTAAGCAAATACTCAAATGAAATTCAATAAAGTAGTAATTGAAATATTACCCTTCGAGAAAGATAGTTCAGGAGAATCTTTCCAGACTCAAACCCTGAATTAGACTATAACCAAGACATAACTCCTTCGTCAGTTTCAAGAAAAGACGATGTGACCAGTTCAGAGAAACTTTCACTCAAATCACCCACCGAATCTAAAACTAAGTTGAGACCCTTTGATTTTGATCTGAGGATCAAGGTTACAGAATTCGAGAAATTGTGTTTGGAATTCAGACCTATGATCAGAAAGTTTTGGGATATGGATTTAAGATATACTCATTGTATTAAAAAGAAACTCAAAACTAAAAACTTGCATAGAAACCCTTTTTTCTTAAAGGACTGTCTTATGCTAGAATGCTGGAGGGAGCATTTGGTATATGTATTTTTCTAAGGAAAGTTTGGTTGTAACAGCTGGCCGGGGAGTGTTCAAAGGACGGCTCACACGGCAAAAACCTCAGGTCTTGAGTGACGAGCCTTAGTATGGTGAAAAATGGTGTGCTTTCAGTATGATGTGCGAGGGCCGACCAAGCGGTCCCTGAGTGAAGTGCGAGGATACCTAAGGAGGATCCTGGAGGGTTCTGACCAGGCGATGCATGGGCTCATGGTGCTTAGGAAACCCATGCGTATGTCGTGGAAGATATATATGTATGATGACAAAAAATTATTGTAATCTGTTTACTGGATCTCGTTGCTGACCAGTTGGTCTCAACGGAGAGTCCAGAGTGATACTTGTTTTTGAGAAACAAGGAACTGGATGAAAATTTTGAGTTATGATATCTGTAACCAAGAATTGTTTGTCAACGGATTGTTTTATAAGTTAAAGTTTAAAGAAGAGTGTGTGCGTATCTGTATTCTAAAGCAAAAGTTAAGAAAGGCATTCAATTATGGGTGGGTGAGTACTTGTCTAGTTCTACCAATTCTAGTGGTTGGGCGGTGGCTAACCCATGGGCCGGATGTAGGCTGGAATTAGAAGAGTTTTAATAATACTTCTCAAATGAATAGATCAACGGTTGTGCCTGATTCAATTAGGAAAAAAGCATTGATTCCTTCAAGATAAGTCTGTAATAGTTTTCCTTCTATCTAGTTTAATCAGATGAAGGTTAGTTCAGTATCTTGACCTCGTTAGAAAAATTCGTTAAGAAATTCAAAATGGTGGAATTGTCCTGTTTTTCGGGCATGGGAATTTTTCTCGGTTTCGGTTTTCGACGGAATGACCACCAAATTAGTCTCGTGCTACCCAGACATTCGAGGGTGAGGCCCCGAGTGGGAAACCCTACCCCACGCATGAGGGAGCTACTTCTACCCCGCCAGCTCTACCGTGAATCCGGTGTGCGGAGGGGACAGTGGGATCTCACATAAACCTTCATATTCTAATGATAAAATTTTGCCATAGTTTCCCCTCATTTTCTATGAATTGAGAATGCTTAAAATTCCACTTTTAATATAAAAATTAGTTTATGCATAAACCTAAGAATAAACATAAACATTAACTCATCTAAACAATAACATAAATCAAGAAAATCATGGTTTTAAGAGGAAAACCATAAAATAAAATGCTTCCCAAGCATGAGAGAGGTTGGGAAGAAGATTAATATCTAAAAAGAGAGTAAACATCATTGTTTAGGCTTACCCTTGGTTTTTGGCTTGATTCTTTAAGGAGATGTGTAGCCCTCAAGGAAGAGGCTTGGCCACCAAGATAAGAGGGTAATCTTCAAGAGAAGAAGAGGTTTAGTGAAGCACCAAAACTTCACATTTGAGAGGCAGAAGAAAATACACTAAAATGAAAATTACACTAGCATGGAAATACTCTAAGATGAAAATACACTAAAATGAAAATTACACTAGCATGGAAATACTCTAAGATGAAAATACAAAAGAATGGGGCTCTATTTATAAGTGAGGGAGGCAACTAATCAAGCCCAACTAGGATCTAGAGGCTTCTAGCTTTAGTTTGATCCAATTTGGACAAGTTTTCGACTAGTTATGTCCACTTTTTGATCTAGTTTGGAAGAGGAGAGATGAGAGATAGCCACTTTATGTTTTTTTTGAATAAAAAATGACCTCCTTGATGTGATTTATTGGTGGTGCCTCCTTGATGAGGCATTTTCTCTCTCCTGAGGTGTCAAAAGGCCTCCCAAAGGTCTCCTTTAAATATTTGAAACTCATGATTATTGCATCTTCACCTCATGTGAGCCTTTCTTTACTTTTTTTTGTGGATAATTCTAAAATTTTCCATTTTTCTAAATTTTTTATTTTCCAACCTTAATGGATAAGGATATCACATTTTTAAATTCAAAATAATTTAATAAGGCTTAAAACTTTGAACTAGGGGACTCCTTGGTTCACCCACTGTCCAAATCTAATGCAACTTAGAAATTTTTGATTAAAATTCTGTTTCAGGGGATCACTTCCTATTGACTAGAAGAAAATACTTATCTCAAAATATTTTAATTTTTTAACCTCTCTCTAGAATATTTTCTCTCTCTAGGCCAAAAATAAGGGAAAACAAGATCTTTTTCCATTCTGAAGGGGGGGATGATTACAAGAGACTGAAGGGGAGGTTCTTACATCTTTTCATCATCAAAAACTGGGGGGAGGAATATTACATCCTGCCCTACTTAAAAAGTGCGAGAGTCCTCATCTCGCACAACAACTGAGGAGGATAATCTCTTACATCTCTTTCTTCTTCTATTACTTCCAGCATTACTGCTTTAGAAGTAGAGTTTCCCAATTCTAGGACTGAGGTCTTGCATTACTTTGCATCGAAGCTGAGGGTTGGTTAAGGAATCTACCTCTGGGGTTTCCCTGATTTTGACAGGAGGGACCTTGATTACTCTGGGAGGAAGGTGCTGGAATCTAGAATCTTGGTCCTTGACTTCCTTGTCTTGAAAACCTTGATCCAAAATGAGTTGGGCCTTCCATGCTACGATGACCGTCTCCTTGGTAGTTAAAGCATCTATTTCCTCTGTTCAAGGGTGGAACTTTTGAAGTTGAGTTCCAGGGAATTGTGTTTCGAGGAAAAGGCCTTCCTTCCATTTTGAAACTTCCTGTATCCTACGTTTGTTGACTAGGACCTTGCTGTCTCTTAGGAGGCAAAAAGTTGGAATCACTTTTCGAGGTTTGGAATCTTTTGAAAGAAAATGGTGTTGGCTTAGGTGGAACCTTGACAACAAAGGCCTTAGCAAAATCATTTGCCATCTGCACTACTTCAGCCACCATAGAAATTGGCTTAGCATTCTTCACCAAGGTATCCAAGGGATTCGTTCATTCCCTGAATGAACCCGGCCATCAGTTGTTCTTCATCGAGTGGTGTGGTGAGTATTTGAGGAGGAGAGCGAATGCTTGGTGATATTACTCCATAGTTCGACTCCCGTGGGTTAGCTCAAGAAACTCATTCATCTTTGTTTCTAGGAAGCCTGGAGTATAAAATCTCTTTCTGAGGTATGTCTTGAGATCATCCCACGTCTGGGTGTTCTGATCCAAGCAGTTGGTCTTGTAGTGGTTCCTCCATGCTACTCTGGCTGTCTCTACGATCTTCAGCCTGGCAAGAGCCACCTTACTTTTATCGTTGTAACCTATGACATTGAAGTACTCTTCCATAGCTTCGATCCACTTCTCTACTGTTTCTCCCAAGTGCTCCCCTTCACCTTTGAAAGGTCCAGGAGGCTGAGATCAATGAAGAGCTTTGCAAACATCTGGGTCAAGCTCTTCCTCATCGAGTTGGGGGCTAAAATTTCAACCACGTGACGACCTCGATCCATGATCCTATCAATACCAAAATTCTTTGTCAAGTCCCTTTTTCCAACTTAACCAAGACGCTCAGGTGGAAAGACCACTTTATTTATAATTTAAATCCAAAAGGAGTTAAACTTTATATCCAACTGATTCTGGGGTTCCTTAAAGTTTGGTCAACCCTCTTATAATCCTAGGATAAAGATCCCTTCTATAAGAAGAAACATACAGAATTCATTATCAGAAAATAGATCATTCATATCCTTAATAGTATAATGGTCCATCAAACCAGTAATTTCCAATTAACATCTGAACATTTCCCGACGGGAATTTCAATTGTATAGGTTCTCAATTTGTCATTCCACAATTGGGTCCACTAGTCCAAAGGTCAAACTGCAAAAAGCACGATCCACTAATCTTATAGTGATCTGCTGAAAGTCTTGATCGTCTACCAAGGTATTAACATCATTACTAGAATTTTCTCCATTCATCATTATGATTTATTCAACTCATCTACTTTCAACCAGAACTCAAAAAAAATCATCATCCTTCAATCAGAATCCAAATCAATTCATCAATTTTCAACCAGAATTCTAAAATCATATCAACCAGCATTTGAAAAATCAAATCGTCATCTAGGATAGCATTTTTGCTCATAACTTCAAGGTCTTAGATTTACTCATATATATTGTTAGCATAGAGCTGCAGTTATACCCACGGTATATATCGATAGTCATGGGGCTTGGTGCTATAAGGTAAATGTCATCATATCTAGGCCTCAAGCAAGTCGAGGATTCCACACAATTGCGGTACTTCCATCTAAAAACCCAATTTCCAATTTATGAAATTCCATTCTGAATATCAACTCATATGAATTTCAGCACACAATTACAATCTTTCACTGGTAATTCATAAATTTTTGACATTTCTTGCTTCTTGGTTTATCAACTTCAACCAGATTGCTCTGATACCAGCTCTCGGATCCCTGACCTCTCTGTGCATCCAACTCTAGAGTGCTGGCAATAGAAGTAGCAACCTCAGGCGCGCAGGGCAGAGCTTCCCACTTGGGGCCTCGCCCACAAATGTCTGGGCAAGGGACTAGTCCAGCGGCTCTTCCAAAATCGATCTTGAAAAAACTTTCCTTGCCCAGAAAGCATAGGCAATTCCTGTAAGAAAAGCTTCTAACGTAGTCAAGATCCTTATGTTTGGGGTTCTCAAACACAACACAACTAACTACTTCTGACACAGCAAAAACACTCCCATTGGGTAACACTAACCTCAATTCCCAAATCAGGCTAAACACAAACAGAGCATAAAGAACACGGATTGAGCAGAGATTTGCTAAACAAGATAGAGAATAAAAGAACAGAACTGAAATACCATGTTTGATTGATCAAGATGAATCATACATCGCTTTCTCCTTCTTCTCTTGTAAAAGACGACTACAAAGCCCCTATAAATAGGCGACTTCAAACAGTTTTAGACAGTTGTAACTAGAATGTCACAAGACACTAACAGATAATATCCGACTAACCAGATCATAACAAACTCCGACTGATCAATAATCCGACTGAGTAGAATTCCGACTGAGCAACAATCCGACTGAGCAAAGATACATATATCCGACTAAGCAACTATTAGGTAACTATTAGGTATTCTATCTGTAGTTCAACACATGGCACAGCCCGGTGGTTGATTTCAAAGAAATCGGACTTGAATTCACAATCCCTTGATCAGAAAAGACCGGCCACATGACAAAATGTGATGCTGCTTCTTCAAATATCAGGTACTACATCACTTTGCTGCTCAGCCTGCATCCCTTCAACAACTGGAACCTCCTTCAAAACTTCAGTCATCTCTGCTGATTTATCTTCCACTGAAGTCTCCACTGGCTGCTCACTCTGACTTGCTGTTTGTACACTTAAATTGATAATAGGTACTTCCACCTGAACTTCTAGGTCCTGAAACATTTCCTCCACAGTCCTATCACTCTGAATCTTCACACTCTGCATCTCTTTCAGTTCCTGTACCTGCTGAATCCAATACTCACGTTCTTTCTTCAACTGTCCAACCTCTTCTACCAATCTTGCCTCATGCTGAGTTACAAACCCTGTTTTCATAACATCATAGGGATAATTTATCATTGTTGACATCCTCTTCTTGATCATTCCCCAAGAATCCTGCATAGTGCTATGCATTTGTTGCTTCAGAATCTGTACATCCCCTTGTGCCATCAGCACTCCATTTACATCCAACTCTTCATTCATCAACATCTGTTTTTCCAGCACCTGTAAAGGCTGAAGTCTCAATTGCATTATTTCATTATCAAACTTCATTTTTGCATTATCTTTAGCCAATTTATCCAACTCGGATGTAACCCTATCATCCATTTTTGCTGTCCATTCCTTGAAGATTCCTAAAGACATCTTAACCTTAGCTATCTCCAATGCATGTTGTTCCAATAACTGAGCCTTTTCAGCAATATGCGTCACCTTTGTCTGCTTCAATTCCTCCTCAAGCTGCTTCATCTGCGCACTTTTATCCTGGTAATCCTCTGAAGTTACTATCTCATTCAGAAGATGCTGCTGCTCAATCTTCTCCTGCTGACTCTCTATGAAATACTGAAGTGCCTTCAGATACTGCTGAGCAGTACTCACATCCTTCACCACAAACCCTGGTTGATTCACCACCTGTTCTCCAAACTCAAGTTTTGCAACTAACTTGCTTCCCCCCAATTCAAGTTTCCTCTTCTTGGACAGTGTAAAACTCTTCCCCAACATCTTGGGTGTTTGTGAACCTGATGCATCAATCAAAGTCTGCACTTCTACATCCTCAACATACGGTTTTTTCTGAGCTCCATATATCACCTTGAAGGCCTCTGTCGGACTGTACCCAACTGTAAGCATACTCTGATACAACTCCTTCTTGTCAGGCTCCAACTCATCACATTCCGACCTCTGCTCTACAACCTTCTCAGACTGCTGTTCTTTCTCTACTTTGCTGTATTTTTCTTTATCTGGCAACATAATCTCTCCCACTTCCACTTTCTGTGCATACTGAAACATTGCAGCTAAATAAGCACTCAACCTGCTATTTGATTGTGTCTTTCTCTTGTCCGACCCAAATATTTCTCCATGAATCTTGTCAAATAACCAATGTGCCCAGCTAACCTCCTCTCCTTTCTCTGCCCAAGACAATGGTGCATAATTTTCCTTCGACATGTAATCAAATTTTATAATAGAGCACATTCTTTCAAGATACCATTTGAGCTGTTCCCTCCTAGCATAGTTGACATTCCTTAACATATAATACTGTCTACCCCCTTCTCTGGGACCAAACTCCTTCTTCAAGGCTTCATTAAGACATTTTGGGATCACAGCATCCGAAACATAGGGTAATTTAAATACTTCTGCAACCATTTCCACAGTAAGACTCACCTTTGAAGAAATTGCGCCTTTTGTTTTTCGGAGTATCTCCACCTGGCTTTTAGCATAGAAGTTATTCCTCCAGTCATCCCATGGCAAGCCTGCAAACTCCGCAAACCGACCTGCTTCAACCATGTTGCATTCCCGGGTGCTGTCTTGTCTAGCTCTACTTTGAAATCGGTGTAGGGATCCATCAGCGACTGTGTAAGTTTGCCAGTAGACAACGGTGTAGGAACCTCGTCGTCGTCCTCAGCCGCACGCTCCTCTTCCTCAGAGCTGCTAACCTCAACTCTCATCGGTGCTCCCTTCCTACGAAGCCTCTTCTTCAGAGCATCCCGCTGCTCGTCCTCCGCTGGTGGTTGCATGCCTGCAGAGCTCTTAGCTTTCGGCATAGTGAAAGGCGAGTGCAAGGAAAACGCAGAGAAAATGCGCGAGTGGTCTTGCATGGACGCTGGAGAGAAAGGACCTCGCACACGCTGGTACGCGCGAAAAGTGCGATCAAACTCTGGCTGCCTCGAAATGATACTCTCCTTAAGTGTCCACTCACCGCTCAAATCAAGGCACCATGCAAAATTGTGAAAATTTTCAAAAACTCCGACTATCTGAGATCCGACCCAGCAAAATCCGACTGAGTCCGAATCCGATGCAGACCCATATCCCTGTATTGTCGGACTTTCTTCTGGATCCATTTTCACCTGTTCCACCTGTATCAATGCTGAACTTGCCCAATCCAAATGTGGTGGTTTTCCTTGAAACTTTTTCAACCTGAACCCATTAATTGGTTTCTCAACCCTAGTTCCAAAAACATCAGCCACAATAAAGGTTCCTTGTCCCAGATCTTCAACAATTTGATAAGGCCCTTTGTATCTCAGTGTGAGCTTACCAGGATGAGGTCCCAACCTAGAATTGTACACCATCACCCAATCACCAACCTGAAACACCTTAAATTTGACATTCATACTCACCCAAGCCTGTCTTCTTCTTTGAATCGCCTCAGTGATGTAAGAACTGACTAATCTGTCCTCTTCCAACTGCATCAAATACCTGCTCCTGTACTTCACTGACAAACTTGGAGACATTTTCTCAGCAGTTACTCTTAAACTTGGTACCACAAATTCCATAGGCACAACTGCCTCTAATCCATATACCAACCTGAATGGTGTCATCCCTGTTGTAACTTTAAAAGCTGTTCTATGAGACCACAAAGCAGAGTCCAGCTTCAAGTCCCAATCTTTCTGGTTATCCTGCACAATCTTCTTTAGGATCCTTACCAATGTCTTGTTGGTACTCTCAGCTTGTCCATTGGCTTGGGGATGATAAGCTGTAGACTTTTTGTGCATAATCATATGAGTTCTGGTTAGTTCAGAAATTACATCATTCAGAAAGTGAGTTCCCCTATCACTTACCAGTTCGACAGGACACCCAAACCTGGTCATGATATTGTGATACAAGAACTTTGCAACACTTGCAGCCTTGTTATCCTTCAGAGCTACAGCCTCAGCCCACTTTGTACAATAATCAGTAGCAACAAGGATATACCTGTTACCTCTTTGAGTGGTTGGTTTGACAGGTCCCACAAAATCAATTCCCCACTTCTGAAATGGTTCCAAAGGCAAAATAGGATGATCTGATATTCTATCTGAATTATCTGGCTGTCCAAGCTTTTGACAAATCACACATCTCTTGGCATATTCATGGGCATCTTTCAAAACTGTAGGCCACCACAAACCAGCCTGCAATATTTTCTTTCCTGTAATATCCCCTGAGAAATGTCCTCCTGCTGTTCCTGAATGTGCTTCCTGAATTACTGCCTTCTGCTCATACTCAGGTACACATCTTCTTATCACGTGGTCAATTCCCTTTTTGTACAATGCTCCAGCAATCACTAAGAATGGTCTACTCTTCAAAGCAAACTTCCTTCTCTGATCTGGAGTAAATTTTACTGGCATAAATCCCTCAGTTAAAAATGTCAAAAACTGATCATACCAGGAATCCGACTCAGCAGCCTGAACTTCAAACAATGGGGCATCTGGTAGATCATCATCCACCCCACTTGGTGCTTCTCCAGTTTCCAACCTGCTAAAGTAATCAGCAATAGCATGCTCTTTTCCTGGAGTATGGACAATCACAAAGTCAAACTCCTGTAACAAAAGCATCCACCTGGCTAATCTTCCTGTCAACAATGGCTTCTTAATCAGATACAGCAGGGCTTGGTGATCCACATGAAATATTACCCTGTTCCCCAACAAATAATGCCTGAACTTATTCAAGGAATATACCATCCCCAAAGCTTCTCTTTCAGTCACAGCATAATTCCTTTCTGCAGATGATAATATCCGACTGGCATAAAATACTGGCCTGTACCATCTTGTCACCCTCTCCTGCATCAGAATTGCCCCTACTGCTACATCTGAGGCATCAACAAAAATATGGAAAGGTAGAGTCCAATCTGGTGACTGCAAAACTGGTGCAACAGCTACCATTTTCTTCAACAATTGAAATGCCTTCTCTTGAGGCTCAGCCCACACAAAAGGCACATCCTTCTTAGTTAAATGTGTCAATGGTGCACAAATATTGGCTAAATATCGGAGGTACCTGGCATGCCATTTAATCTGACCCACAAACCTCATTACTTCCTTCACATTAGTAGGAGACTTTGCTGTTTGAATAGCCTCAACCTTCTTCACATCAATTGCCATGCCTTCCTGTGAGATCACATGACCCAACAAAATCCCACTCTTCACAGCAATCACACTCTTGTAAGGGTTCAAGGCCAGTCTGAACTGCCTACACCTCTCCAAACACAACTTCAGATGCATCAGATGTAAGTCCTTCTTACCAAAAACAGAGAAATCATCAACAAATACTCTCATGAAGTCTTGTAAGTGTGGCTCAAAAACCTTATGGGCCACATAATTGAAGGATGGTGGTCCATTTTTCAAACCAAAACTCATAACAGTAAAATCATATGCACCAAACTCAGTGATGAAAGCAGTTTTATGCTAATCCTCCTCAGTAACACTAATCTGATTGTAACCTGAAAAGCCATCCAGAAAGCTATACATTTCATGACCTGCTACAGCATCTAACACTGCATCACAAAAGGGCATTGGAAAAGGATCTGTTATGGTTGCTGCATTGAGTTTCCTGTAATCAACACATACTCTCAGCTTCCCATTTTTCTTAGGCACCACAATTATTGGAGATAACCATGTCACCTGGCTCACAGGTTTAATGAACCCTACTGCCAACAACTTATCTATTTCTTCCTTCACCTGTAATGCAAAATTCGGATTCATCCTATACCTTTGCTGCACCACTGGAACTGCATCTGTTCTTAAATTAATCCGATGCTGATGTAATGCAGGATCTATACCCTTCACCTGAGAATACTCCCAAGCAAAGACATCTATATAGTCCTGTAACAACTGCAAAAGATCCTCCAAAAATTGTCCTTCCACCTGCACACTTACTTTCACCATCCTTGGTTCTGCATCTGTACCCAAATTCAGTTCCTTAAGATCATCTTCTTTAACCCGACTGGACGTGCCATACTTCTTGTCATAAATCCTTACAGCCATCTCTCCTGCCTCCTTTTGCTCTTGTTCCATCTGTTCCTTGGTAGCAATCTCTGTTTGCTGTTCCAGCAACTGTCTGAACACTTTCCCTTCAATCTCTTGCCCTGGCAAGAACTCAGACTCTTCTTGATTCTGATATTCCACAAGCTGCAATATTCTTTCTACATCAACATCAAATATGGCACCACTGTTGGATTAGCCATTAAAAACTGTTCCTCCTCATCATCTTCTATTTCTTCAGCAAGATTAATGGTCTGTGCAAACAATGGCTTTTCTTTAAGAGACATATTTCTCTTACCCTGCATGGTTACAGTAATCTTCTTCTTCCCCTTGGTCAGAACCACCACATTCAATCCCCAATCCTGTTTAACTTTAGCCATTCTAAACCAAGGCCTACCCAGTAACATTTCATAAGGTGATAGTGATTCTGACATTCTGATTACCACAAAATTTACCAAGAATCCCATACCTGCAACTTCAATTTCCTGCTGCTTCAAAATTCCCAATGGTTGCACCCTGGTTTGATCTGCCATTTTCACCTGAAATGGTGCTGGGGCTAAACTTGCTGCACCCATTTCTTTGTATACAATTTCAGGGAGAATGTTAACCCCTGATCCTCCATCCAAAAGAACTTCATCAAACACTCTGCCCTGGTACTCAACCTTAATGACAGGAACCACAAAGTCAACATCTGCTGGATCAATGCTATTAACTGCTGGAACCAAAGTCGGATTATCGCCGGACTGCTGATCCTGAAGTCTTTTAAGCAATCTTTCCTTAAATGCTAGAACCAAAGCTAACAACTGATCTAATGACAATTGCAAGGGAGAATTTATGAGTACCTCAAACCAATCTTTGTCCCTTTCATCCTTCATCTTCACATGGCTTTCTGACTGATGCAGAACTAACTCTTCTTCATCCTCCAACTCCGATTCTTCTTGCTTGTCCTGATGCTTCAAAATTCTTCTTTGTACCTGGTCCCTGATGCCTTTTTGTTCCTTCCAATCAATTGGTCCTTTCTGTTTAGACCTGGTAACAGCCAATACCTCAATATCCTCAATATCCGCAGTATGCTCTTTGCTTTGCTGCTCCTGTATGTTTGGACCGTGCGTTACCTGTACCTGTTCATCTTCTAATTGAATCATGATTACATTTGCTTGAGCTGCGGGTTGATTCTGTTGTTGCTGCTGCCCCTGCTGGTTATTCTGATTGTACCTAAGCACTGGGACACCTCTTTCTTCTCTATGTTTCACCCATAAGGCACATCCTGGCCCTATCCAATGATCTGGTGCTGAACAATAAACACAAGGCATGACTCTTGCCTGTCTTCCTTCATTGTTTTCCTGTTCCCTCCATGGTGGTCTATCAGATCTTGCTCTCTGAAATACTCCTCTGCCCCTAGTTGGAGCAGCCTGGTTTGCTGCAACCTCACCCCTGCCTCTACCTGCATAAGGTGTAGTCTGACCCCTGTTCTTGGGATTATACCAACATAAAGCTGTCGTATGCCCATCCTTGTCACAAATTTCACAGAACTTCTTTTCTTTTGGTGCTGCAACAGAATAACCTATCTTTCTCAATTTACTTACCAAATCCTCCTCTTTGGATTGCTTTGCTTTGGTCTTGTGCTTTTTCTTTGGCTTCACCTCTTCTTCCTCACTGTCGGATCCTACTTCTGAATCCTCCTGCTCAGAATCTGATGCTGACTCTGGCTGGTCATCTGAATTCGAATCATTCTTTCTGGTGTGTTTGCCCTTGCCGCTTCCAAGTCTTTTCTCTACTCTAGCTGCTGCAATTACCAAATCATTAATTCCACCTGCAATATCAATGCTAGCCACTGCATTTTTCAGCCCACTTCTCAATCCTTTCAGAAAATAACCTGCCAGCATCTCATTGGTGGGTCTCTCATTTCCCTGTAACCTTTCAACCAGAATTCTGAATTTCTGAGCATAGTCCTCTACAAGCATCTTCTTTTGTCTGATGTCTCAGAGTTTTCTTAAAATGTCTGTTGGAGTCTTTTCCCTCCGGAATCTATGTAAAAAGGCTGTTCTAAGATCATCATATGTTGGGAAGTGTGGTATCCCATATTGGCTAAACCAACTCATGGCCTTCCCTTCTAGAGTTGCTGCAAATTGCTGCAATTTAACTGCATCATTGTACAACACAGTATACCCATTTGCTTCCCATTTTGTCTCAAACTGAGCTACATGACAATCAGCATCCTCCTTAGATCCTCCACTGAATTTAGCTGCTTTCACCCTAGGGTTGGGTAGTTGTTGAGCCATCGGATTTGGCTGAGGTGGTTTCCTAGGTCTTTGCCTGGTAGCCCCCCTTAATGGGTTGAACTGAAGACTCCTTCTAACTCCTGCAGACCTTCCTGTCAGGATTAGGGCGCCTAGAAGTCCCCCCACTAGCCTCCTCTCTGGTGCAACTGAACTTTCCCCCCCTTGGCCTACAACAATGTCTTCAGGGATTTGGTGTTCCTGATCATCTTCACCCTCGTCAGCATAATGAAACGGGTCAGGGTTACCAATTCGGGCCTGAGCCCTGGTATAGTAAACCCTTCCTACTCTTCTGTCCCCCTCTGACATTCATTTCCCTTCTCGTAACAGAACGGGACCAGCAGGATCGCCAATGTGTTTGGGGTTCTCAAACACAACACAACTAACTACTTCTGACACAGCAAAAACACTCCCATTGGGTAACACTAACCTCAATTCCCAAATCAGGCTAAACACAAACAGAGCATAAAGAACACGGATTGAGCAGAGATTTGCTAAACAAGATAGAGAATAAAAGAACAGAACTGAAATACCATGTTTGATTGATCAAGATGAATCATACATCGCTTTCTCCTTCTTCTCTTGTAAAAGACGACTACAAAGCCCCTATAAATAGGCGACTTCAAACAGTTTTAGACAGTTGTAACTAGAATGTCACAAGACACTAACAGATAATATCCGACTAACCAGATCATAACAAACTCCGACTGATCAATAATCCGACTGAGTAGAATTCCGACTGAGCAACAATCCGACTGAGCAAAGATACATATATCCGACTAAGCAACTATTAGGTAACTATTAGGTATTCTATCTGTAGTTCAACACCTTAACTATCCTTTGTATTCCGACCGAACCCGTGGGTCACATGCCTGAATCAAGGGGTAAACTTGCACTTGGTTCATTGAGACCAACACTTTTTTCCCCATCAAAAGAGGCACAACGGTTGATTCTTTTCCATAGAATTAGAATTATCCTGTGACTTACTTCAACTATCATAACTTGAACAGAACTGATTTTTATTAAAGGAATCCATCGATCCAGCCTAGCCCCATCCAACAATCCCATGAGTTAGCCAACCGCCCAACCACTGTATTGATGGGATCCATCCTTATAAAAGTTGGTTATGTTTTATCCCAGGTACCAGGGAAAAGAGTTCCCACGCCCCCTAGCTAACACTCATGTAAACATTAAATACACACACCACTCATGCACCCAATATGAAATTGCCTTTTTCTCAGATTTAACTATTTCCAAAATAGAATTACAATAAAACCACAGTGTTTCCATCATAATCCTCAGTATTCCAGTTCTAGGATCCAAGTCCTAACAATTCCACTTTCCAACCATAAATCTAAATTCCAATCATTCTTTCCTCGACGTACCTATGGCATCATCGACAACCAGAACGCTCAACCACCTGGTCAGTCCCTCTAAGCTCACCTCTAGTACTTCACTCAGGGGCCTTCTCAATAGTTCCTAGCTCATAGTAGCCAGAAGTATGCTCATAGTAGCCAGAAGTATAATCAAGATGTTTCCATAAAATCCATATGGACTCTCCGTTGAAGATCAACTAGATCAACCAACAAGATACATTTACCAAAAAGAGCCATGAACTCATCCGTGAGACCAGCAAGGCCAATCAACGAGATCTGTGCCCGTGTTCAGAAAACAAACTTCAACTCATTTTTCTTCCTCAACGCACGCGTGGGTATCTTGGGTGAGCTAGAGCCTGAGCATGGTATGGCCAGCACCCTCTAGGCTCCTTCGTATAGTAGGTGACCTAGCGCTTCACTCTCTCATAGGCCGCTTTCTTGGCCCCTCATCCACGGTATCGAAAGCTCACCATTTTAACCGAACCGAGGCAACCGAGGCTGGTCAAGGCCTCGGCCAACCTTGCCATATGCGAGACTTTCTTCTTTGACTCTCCTTTAGCTCTTGTGCAACATTTTCCAATTAGGTCCCCATGACCTCATTCCATAAGATAGTCAAAATGCTTCCCCATCATTCTTGACGTAAAACAATCTTTAAAAACAGGTTTCATATGCAAATACAATTTCCAAACAAAACTCCTATCTTTTCACATCATTCCTCATCATTTCTCTTTGGATGCTCTCTTAACGATCTGCTAGGGTGAGTCATCTCATATTCCACATCATTTCACATCATTCCTCATTATTTCTCTTTGGATGCTCTCTTAATGATCCGCCAGGGTGAGTCATCCCATATTTCACATCAATTCACATCATTCCTCATTAATTCACATTATCCCACATTATTCCACATCACTCCACATCACTCCACATCAATCCACACATCATCCACATCAATCTACATCAATCCATA
The DNA here is from genome assembly GCF_041138505.1 of Cibotium barometz. Classification (NCBI taxonomy): domain Eukaryota; kingdom Viridiplantae; phylum Streptophyta; class Polypodiopsida; order Cyatheales; family Cibotiaceae; genus Cibotium; species Cibotium barometz. The sequence continues at coordinate 29,438,305 of NC_141109.1, forward strand.
TCACTCCACATCACTCCACATCAATCCACATCAATCCACATCACTTCACATCATTCCACACATCAATCCACATCACTCTGCATCACTCCACATCACTCCGCATCACTCCACATCACTCCACATCAATCCAATCCATAAACAAGATGGTCTCTTTTCGCTTTAAGTGAATCGGGTTTGATTATAAACTTTCCTTGATCTAGTTATCAGAATGTTTGTTCCACAGTCAACCAAGTTAAGGATATAGTTACTCTACTTTTCATACTGACATAACTTTCTAAGTCTCGGCCATTACTTGGCTTAGTTAAAGGTAACTTTTTTCTCGACTCAATTCAATTAAATATAAATTTCCGTTCACTTTTAGATCCTTGATCCTTTCAAGAATTCCAGATTTGTTTCCCAAGGAATCTAGGACTAAGTCAATCACATCTATTTACATTCATCCAACTGGGCATGTTTGTGGTCTTTCTCTGGGAAATCCTTTTCCCGTTCAGAATGTACTCAAGATTCTATTTTTCGAGAATCTAGACGTATAATTCCAAAAGTTAAATATGTTTATAATTCCTCTTTTTGATTACAATTTATCCATGTTTTCTCCATGCGTTCCTATGAATATTTTCATATTCTTTTCTCAAATTTTCCCAAAATAAAATATCATGAAAATCCCTCTTTTAGTATAAAATATTTATGTACACATACTAATTCATTTTTTTTCTAAATGAATTATATTCATAATCCTTTCCATAATTCTCATAAATTAAATGAATCTAGAAATATTTGTGCATAACCTTCTTGATTTTTCTGGTAAATGAATAATGCTCAAAACTCCACTTTAAGCATAAAATTTACTATGCATAAATTCAGTTTCTAATGATATAAATTTTGCCATAGCATCCCCACATTTTCTATAAAATGAGAATACTTAAAGTTCCTTTTTTAGCATAAAATTTAATTTATGAATAAACCTTCATTTTCTAATGATAAAATTTTGCCATAGCTTCCCCACATTTTTTATGAATTGAGAATACTCAAAACTCTACTTTTAGCATAAAATTTATTATGCATAAATTCATTTTCTAATGATATAAATTTTGCCATAGCTTTGCCACATTTTCTATGAAATGAGAATGCTCCAAATTCCACTTTTAACATAAAATTTAGTATGCATAAATTTAGATTCATTTTCTAAAACTTTTGCCATAACTTCCTCGTATTTTCTATGAAATGAGAATGCTCAAAAATTCACTTTTAGCATAAAAATTAATTTATGTATAAACCTTCATATTCTAATGATAAAATTTTGGCATAGCTTTCCCACATTTTCCATGAATTGAGAATGCTTAAAATTTCACTTTTAATATAAAAATTAGTTTATGCATAAACCTAAGAAAAAACATAAACATTAATTCATCTAAACAATAACATAAATCAAGAAAAGCATGGTTTTAGGAGGACAACCATAAATTAAAATGCTTCCCAAGCATGAGAGAGGTTGGAAAGAAGATTAATAACTAAAACATCATTGTTTAGGCTTACCCTTGGTTTTTGGCTTGATTCTTTAAGGAGATGTGTATCCCTCAAGGAAGAGGCTTAGCCACCAAGAGAAGAGGGTAATCTTCAAGAGAAGAAGAGGTTTAGTGAAGCACCAAAGCTTCACAATGGAGAGGCAAGGAAGAGGGAAGAAGAAAATACACTAAAATAAAAATTACACTAGCATGGAAATACTCAATTTGGACAAGTTGTGGACTAGTTATGCCCACTTTTTGATCTAGTTTGGAAGAGGAGAGACGAGAGATGAGATACCTAGCCACTTTATGATTTTTTTGAATAAACAATGACCTCCTTGATGTGATTTCTAGGCGCCTCCTTGATGAGGGATTTTCTCTCTCCTAAGGTGTCAAAAGGCCTCCCAAAAGTCTCCTTTAAATATCTGAAACTCATAATTATTGCATCTTCAGCTCATGTGAGCCTTTCTTTACTATTTTTTTTGTGGATAATTATAAATCTCTTCATCTTATGTGAGAATTTACTCATTTTTGGGGGATTTTCTTTTATTCTTGCATTTTTCTTATTCAAACACTTGGATTAATCCTATAGTCCTATTAGAACACTCTTTGGACCTTAATCCATAATTTTCTAAAAATAGGTATCCTTAGGCTAAGCTGTCGAGTGCACATTTCAATTAATTTCTAATGCACATTAGAAAACTCTTTTTAAACTTCTGTTTTAGGGGATCTCTTCCTATTGACTGGAAGAAAATACTTATCCAAAAATATTTCAAAACTGTATTATCTCTCTCTAGGCCAAAAACAAGGGAAAACAATATCTTTTTCCATTTTGAGGGGGTGATAATTATAAGAGAATGAAGGGGAGGTTCTTACATCTTTACATCATCAATTTGGAGAGAGGAATCTTACACTGGATGACAGCTCTTGTCTGGTTTCTTTTTCCATAGAGCGCCTCTTGGCGCCCTACTCTTCTTCCACCCAATAGAACATGTCTTTCCAAATTTTGTGTTGTTCCTGCTGCTAGGTGACCAAGTTTTGCTTCCTTGTCTTATCCAAGGTTGGCTCATTTGTCACCTCTAGAGTCTTGGGTTGCTTGGATATTGTCATCGCTATCATCTGATGATTCAACCGCATATGTGGTTTGTGAGGGTACTGCTTGTTCATCCAGAGCTTGGATTTCCATAGCATTTACTATTGGTGGAACAAATGTAGAAGCCTGGGCTCCCTTTACATTTGACCTATGCTTCCTCCAGATTTCACACAGCCCAACTTCTTGTGGCCTTGACCATGGCAATAAAAACATGTGAAAGTGGGCCTTTAAGTGCTAGCGTCACCCTTGGGAGGCAAGATTCAGTGTTGAGATATCAAGCTCAACTAATGGCAAACATTGATGACCCACATGGGTGATAGCTTCCGCATCTACACCACTAGCATGGTTGGTGAGATTATGGGTGATATGCGGCCAGTGGGATGACAGGCTGTGTGACAGCCATTTTGGATTACTAGAGACTGGCATAGCTATAGTGCCAGCTCATTTAGTTGGGTTCACATTATGGACCGACCCTTGTATGTTGCAGTAGTTGAGTACTAACCCATATAGTGTGTACTCGTATCTTTATGTTATGTTGGTTGAGTAGAAAAGAAGAAGATAGAAGAAAATTCAGCTATCCATCTCTCTCTTGTGTCTTGCTCTCTCTTGTGTGTGTGTGTTTGCTTGCTTGGGTTTGAAGCTCTCCCTCTCGGGCCACATTTCTCTTTATGGTATCAAAGCCTGGTTCATGTGTGAGAGCTAAGGAGGCAAGCAAGAGGCAAGAACAAGCAAGGAAGGAAGCGGCACTACACGGGCAAGAGGATCATCATCTCTTTCCCCTTCTTGGTTTAGGTACAACAGCCCCTCACAGTAGCTTTGGGAGCTACACATCTCCAATTGAGGAGTTGTCTTCGGAGAAGAGCTACATGTTTTTTTAGTTGGATTTGCATTTCGGGTGTGTTACGGGCCCCGTTTTGTCACTGTAGGGTATTTTTGATAGTTTTCTGGAAGTTCTGGTAGAGAATTGTTTTTGCTCGAAATCTGATTATTGCAGTTGCAGAGCATTGAATTTTGGGAAGTGCATATAGGGTTTGCACATGTATTACTGATATACAGGGTGTATGTATATGTACTCTTGTCACATTTGGTGACACATAGGCTGTGCTAAAGTACCAGTGCTCTGCAATAGTTTTACAGGAGATATTGTTGTATCATAGGTTACATAGAGAAGTTGTCTGTTTACAGGTCATTTGATTGCTGCAGGAAAACATGTCTGACGGAATTAATCAGATTGTTAGTGAGAAGCTGGATAAGAAAACATTCCATGCCTAGAAGTTCAGAATGACTAATTTCCTAATGGGTAAAGATTTTGGGATTATGTAGAAGGAGACAATGAGGAGCCTCCAGAGTTATCTAAGGAGAATGCCACTCCTGCAGATATAAAGGCATTCAAGGATTTGAATTAGGGTGCAAGAAAAGTCATGTACTGACTTTCAATTAGTGTCACAGACACTATGATAGGACACATATAGGATGCAAACACTCCAGTTGTTTGCATGGTAGAATCTGGTTCAGATGTTCCAGACTAACACAAAGGGAAGGAATTTGCAATTAAAGGCAAGAGTTATATACTGTGGGAAAAGAAAAGCATGTCATCAATGAATATGCCTTAAAGATCAAGGGTATTGTTGAATCCCTTGGGTCTATCAATGTATCAGTGTGGAGGACGATGATTTGGTGAGTGTCTGTTTGAATGGGCTTGGCAAAGAATACAAGCCATTCAAGACTTCCATTGCAGTTAGGATTGCAGTTAGGGAGAATATTCCCAACTTTCGGGACTTGATATCTATGCTGATCATAGAAGAAAAGGCTTTAGGTGAGGATTCTTCTTCACAAAGCAAGAACATATCAGAACAAGCCTTCTACTCTAATTCAGGTAGAGGCCGTGGTCAAGGCGAAGGTGGTGACCGAAATCAAAATGCTGGGACAGTAGTCCAATGATTCATAACAACAATCATACGCATATGGAAGGGGCCAGTCTAGAGGTAGGGGGAGCCAAAGGTTAGCAAAGAAATCAAAATGCAAATAGCATAGAGTGCTATTACTATGGCAAACCAGGACACATGGCAAAGGACTGCTACAAAAAGCAGAATGACATTAAAAGTGGGAAGTTGCAGCAAGGCAAACATGGAGGTGATGAGGACAGAAGTGAGAAATTGTTTGTGATGCAGCACATGCTCATTAGAAATTTTTTGGACCCAAAAAGGGCCTCCTAAGGATTCCTAATTTTAAGGGATTAAAGCTTAAAAAGCTAGGCTCATTAGGAATTTTTTAGATCCAAAAAGAGGCTCCTAAGGATTCCTAATTTTAAGGGATTAGAGCTTAAAAAGCTAGGCTTAAGGGAGACAAAGGCTATGATGACCCCTATTTTTTTCCTTGCCACATTAGCCATATCCCCCTAGTTTCACTTTTTAAAGGGAATATTCTCATACTCTCTCTCTATACTTTTTGACTTTTCTCATACTCTCTCTTACTTTTTGATTTTTTTATCTTCACTCTCTACAAATTGAATCTTTCTTGTCAGTTTGAAATCTCCTATCTCATTAACTCCCACCATATCTCCCTTCCACATCAGCAAAACATTCTCGTATTTAGGTGGGCCCCAAAAAGTGAATTTTTTTTATTTTTTATTTTTTTACATTTTGAGGTGGAAAAAACACCACCCAACCAATATGTATGATGAAAATAATTTTTTCCCTCCAAAAAACTTGTAATTCAAGGGTCACATCACAAGCCTGTCTCAGGAGAGCCAGTACATCCATAACTAACTCTCAGGTCCCCACAACCCCATAAACATAACTAACTGTCTCAGAAACCACTACATCCATGACATCCCGAAATTATGGGGACCCCAAAAATTATTATTTTTTAACTTTTCTCATAAATGTAATTTATTGATGAGAAACTCCATGTTAATATATTTGTATATCAAAAATATCATTTTCTACTTAGAAAAACGGATTTGTGTTAAACCTGCAACAACAAAGTTTTAACAGTCTCTCTCACTCACTCCCTCTCTCTCTCTCTCTCTCTCTCTCCCCCTTTGAGGATCTCTCTGCTTTAGCTTCCTCCTCTGCTTAGCTATGGAGCCTTTGCAAGCTGTGTGTGTAGCCCCTTGTGAAGCTAGAAAACGGAAGGTTGGTTTACACATTCGTATTCCTGAAGAGTATGGCAGCTCTAAAAAACCCATCCTACTGATGCACAATCTGTCCAAGCTTGTAGGATAGCTAAGGAGAAAAATGTAGATCTTTGGGTTGATGGGCATCTCTATCTAGTTGACCCTCCATTAAGAGCAAACCCTCCTTTTTCTGTAATTTATCATCTTTTATGCAATTTGTTGGTGAAGGAAAGCTTGGCTTGTTAGGATACTGCAGAAGATTGACTACTACAAGTGGAGCTTGGTAAACCCATATTCTCCAATCTCAATTACAAGCATCACAATTCAGCCTTTTACAATGTCAAGAAGGACTTAAAACATCATCAGATAAAATAAAAGAGATCCTCGTAGAGAATGTGGAGAAGGATGCAAAGATTCAAAGGCTAGAAAAACTTATCAAACGACTCAAAGCAACGCCAAATGGTACTCGTGAACACAAAAAGACATTGGCTGGTATAGAATCTCGTGCGCTTAAAGGTGGAGCACAAAAGAAAAGGATTTGTACAACAAAGTAAGTAACATAAACTTTCATTATGCACTTAGTGATTTAAACAAAATAGTCATGATTTGTGTTCTGCTAGGAATTTTTTGCAAGAGGTGTGTGGTTCTAATGAAGAGGGATGCAAGGATTTGGTCAAAGCCATTCTGAATACCAAGGATATTCTCTTAATTATTACTGACCCTCATCATCCTAAAATACGCCAAGCTGTTGTCAGCAATGTAGTGAGCGAGATTACCACCTCCATCGATTCTTCATTAATTCAACATGCTTGTGATGCGGCTGGAATCAGCATGAAAGGGTACCAAGAAATCTGTCAGGTTGTAAAAGATGCATTTCTAAGATAAGGAATCACTGGCACTTTATTTCCTACACTCAAGGTGATTCACAATGTCAAGCGTATCAATAATGATGATGTGCAGCGAGCTATAGGACAGTTTTATCATGTTGAGGGCACACTAACATTAGACACAGGGTCAAGTAGAAAGAAAATCAAGACAACAAGTACAGAATTTCACTATGATGTTTACAATAACATCTTTGTTCATATATTGAGAGACTAAAACAAGCTATGGTGAAGTTCTATGGTCTTTCACCAGAAGGTGAGAACTTGCAATTGCTACTATTCATGTTTTTCAATAGAAAATGAAGACGATTATTTTGTTTTGAATATTGTAAATTACCGTTTATTGCAGTTTTGGGGAGCACACTTTCATTTGTGCTCAAGCTAGAGTGCCAAATTGTGAAAGGTTGAAAGCTGGAATGTATGAGCATTATGCTCATGAGGCCATGATCTGTGCATGGGAAAAGACTACCAAACCAAGTTTTAGTGTGCAATCTGAGAAAGAGGTCTGATGGCTTGGTGCATTCGAGGTACCGAAGGAGACACATGAGGTATTGACATGGATGTTTGAAAGGACTCCCTGGATAACAGATGTAATCAAAAAGCAAATTGATGGTCAAATTTTAGATGTAGAAAACATAGGAAAGTTCAAGGTGGATTGGCATCTTGGGGGAGATTTGAAGACAATTAAATGCATGATGGGTTGTGCTCAAGAGATGGCCTTGTCCATACTGCAATGCTCAGATTGATATTCCTAGGCAGAAAAAGACAAATGGAAAAGGTATACAGAAGGTTGGTTCTGTTGGGAAGGATGCCTCAAAAGATCGCACAAGAAAGGGAAGAAGCAACAAGAAGATGTAGTAGATCCAACCAAGTCAATTGATGAGATGAAGATGAGGAACAACCAAATGCAAGATGGGTGGAAGGTGTCATGTCTCGTGATATGCTAGGAGAACCAAACAGGAATTCAAATTGGAGCCCCATCATTCATTTTTCACTAAAGAATATTCACTTTTGCACACTTCATGCATTCATGAGAATCTTTGATCGATTGCTTAAGTGCCATATCGATTATGCATTCACAATGCCTACACAAGAGAGGAAAGTTGCAGCCCTTGGAAAATTAGAGCATCTTTTGAATTCTCTGGGCTGCCATGGCGAAAACGTGAAAATTGAAGTGAATAAGCAGGCCTTTGGTATGTCATACGAGGTTGCTCAAAAGGTCTCCATGACTAGATCAAAGGCAAAGAGATTTTTGGAGAAGCCACCAAACATATAGAATTCAAAGAAGACTTGGGGACTCTGGAGAGACCTGTGTGCAATCACCATAAATGTAGATTGTCCAATGCCAGCTCTTGTAAATATGCGCAAACAGCTTTGGATAAATTTCAAAAACATGATTCGCATTATGAATCAAAGTAGCACAACTGCCCAAGAACGAGGCTCAGCATCATTCCAACAACATATCATAGAATTCACCCAAAAGTGTGCTAGGTGCTTGGGGAGAGAGTAAAGTATCATATTGAGCTTACTTTTCTTGTTATTGGGTAGAGGGTGCTCAAGGAGTGATTGGGCTATTTCTTGAGGATCCTTTATGCCTATGCTTTTGGCTATACCTAAAAGAGAAAGAAGCTTACCCCTAAATCCAGAAAGAAGCTTACCCCTAAATCCAGAACCAAAAAAATTTAAGGCAAGGGATTTTTTAATCAGAACTATACATTTGGTGCCTTGTGCCAGAGGCGACACAGAGCACCTTAGAGAGGGCTTTCAAAAAGAAGAGAGTGAAGGCGACACAGAGCACCTTAGAGAGGGCTTTCAAAAAGAAGAGAGTGAGGGGTGTAGTCCCTATGGATAATGGCTATGCCATCCACAGGAATCCGCCGACCAAGATAGTGCACCAACGCAGCATCATGTCCATGGACCTTGGCCTGGTCTCTGCTATACCGCCGCCTCTCCTAGCACCAAATGCGTCAATTTCAACCACCAAAGGAAAAATCAAAATATTTTCCTATACATAATTACAAATGTTTCTAGGTTGTAAAAGGTCGATTATTACCTCTTGCTCAATGTCTTCTTTTTCCAAAATGCTGGTGGGGGCAGAGAGGTCAATCGAGGACTTAGCCTCATCCTTTTTTGGTGCTTTGGTCTCCTCCGTACTCCAGCAGTAGCAACAAGGGTATCCTTTTCAGCCTCTAGCTTGTCTTGTAAGGTTGTGAATTCCTCCTCTGGAACTAGGGCTTGCTCTACAGTCTCAACCACAGTTTCCTTGACCAAAGCAACCGTCTCTGCGATAGATTCTCCAAGGGGTAATATAGCACTATCTAGGTGAGGACTGAGGTTGGACGTATCAAGGTCCACCTCACATTGCGTGCATATAATGCCTAAGCATTCATCCATTCTCAAGCCAGCTGCCTTTTCAAGGTGATGAAGAAATAAGTATTCTTCGCCTTTTCAAGGTCATGATGAAGAAATAAGTATTCTTCACCTTCCACCACAATGGTGCTCAAGAGATTGATCTCAATCTCTGGCAACACCTTGCTCTCCTCATGTGGGGAAGATAGCCCCGCATCTTCTACTACTACAGTGGACTGTTTAGTCTACAGATTGTGCACCCTCTGGAAAGTGCTCTGATGCAAGCTGCTCTTCTACACTAGCCACTCGTTCCTACTGCCTTCACTTCCTTGTCATCCCTCAAATACCCTGCTAACTGCAATGCAGGCATCTCTACCTCCTCATCCGAATCCTCATCGCTCGCTCTGATGAGGAATGCAAAAGTGGCGAGCCACGAGAGGAACCTAGCTCCTAAATTGCCCTTCCCCCAACCTCTTCACCTCCTGCTTATTGAAGGTACAGTAAGCTCTTGCGGGGATGCAGATGTCGATGAAGCGTTTAGGACACTGGATGTAGGGGCGGGCATATTGTTGAATGTACTTAAGCAGCTCAACAGGCACCCATCGATCATTGGGACAATGGGAAAAGGAGATGGAGTGGGGAGCCAAGTGTTGCTCCATGTATGCAATCTGCATCTCATAATGTTGGGACGCAAGGGCGAAAGACTTTTCAAAGTCAACTTCACGAGAGAACATGACAAAGAGCTCGCTCTTGCCCGTCCACGGGGTGGTGGAGAGAGGAACTCACAAAAGTTGTCAAAGTGGGTAGCCATGTGAATGCAAAGAGAGTGTGAGCTCATGCTTGGTTTCTATCGCGTGAAAATGAAAAAGAAGGCACCTTTGGCTATTTATAGTTAAAATTTAAAGTTTGGCCTTTTCACACTAGACCGCTAGACAAAAAAAAATTACAATCTGTAAAAATATTAAGATTTCAATAAAATAAAGATTGGTTAAAAAAGAGCCTGCTACAAAATTACAAGCATGTCATCTAATCTAAAATTGTTATAATATCTTCATTTTTTGCCCCTCTTGTGACATTTACTTCATGTTGATCTCCATCTCCTTGTTGACTTGAAAGCTTTTCATTACCTTCACCTCGATCTCCTAAAACTCTTGCCCCTCACGTCGTGCATCAAAACAGAGGCTATTTTCCCATATACTCAGTTCATCTTCAAGCTCTTCCACATGCCTACTATGTGTTGGTAGGGCTATGCACATTGCTGCTAAAAATTCAAGGTCCCCCATTTGCCATGATTCTAAGACCATGGTTGTCCCCTCCTTATGCTTCCCAATCTGTAAAAATATAGAAAGTGACACAATAACCAGAAAGTGTAAGGGCTAATTCTAGACATGTAGTGGAATCAGAAATACCTTTCTTCTCATCAACTTGAAACTTGGCTCTTCCACATTGTCAAAGCCCATAATGCTAAAGTGTTGACGCAAGTCTGCTAGTCTCCAATGCTTGCTTGCTGCCACTTGCTCAATCCATCCATTTTACATCATCACAGCTACCTCAATAGGCATAATTTCTTCTTCTGAGGCTTGAAGTGGGATCCACTTACAACAACAGAGGAGTGGAGAGGAGAGAAAGTTCAGGGTTTTCAGTGCAACAATGGAAAGCTTAAAAGAGGGTTAGAGTTTAAGAATAGCCTTCCTAAACCTGGAGTAGACTAAAGAGGGATAAAGTTTCTGTAGCAATGGAGAGGGAGGGAGCTTGAGAGAGAGAGAGAGAGAGAGGGAGAGGGAGCTTGAGAAGGAGGGAGAGCTTGAGAGGGATGGAGTTTGCAGCAATGGAGAGCTTAGAAAAGGAAAAAAGAGGGAGAGGGAGCTTGAGACTGAGGGAGCTTGACAAGGAGGGAGAGCTTGAGAGGTGTGGAGTTTCTGCAGAGCAGCAATGGAGAGCTTAGAAGAGGAAGAAAGAGGTTCAAAATGAACTTTCCAAACCTAGAGTATGTTGGGAAGAAGTTTGAGAGGGAAAGCACACTTTCAAAATTTTTTTTAAAAAAAAAATCAATTTTTAGGGTTTTTAATCTGCGCAATTCTAGGTGGGGGAACCTCTAAGTTTGGGCCCAAGAGGTAGGGGGACAAGAGTAGTAATTAGGTCCCATTAGCAAACCAAAGCCTAGGTCCCCTAGGGTCAAAGAAGTCGAAAATGTGCACCCAGCCCTCTTCCTATTGGTTCATTTCTAATCAAAAGTTAATCCAAGAGGCCCTCTTTGGGTCCAAAAAATTCCTAATGTTAGTTCCATAACAGGGGATGTGTATGGATCTCAAGATATATGGTATGTGGATTGTGGTGCCTCTAACCACATGACCAGTCATGCTGAGTGGTTTAGAGATATGCAAAAAATGGAAAAACCCAGTTATGTAGAAACAAGTGATGATATTGCACATCCCATTATCTACAATGACACTTGTCCATGCGCAAACATGGCTGCTTTTATCTCAAGCATGTTTACATCCCCAAAGTAAACATCTTGCCATTTCTGTTACCCTTTGAAACCAAGCACACTTATTTTTGAAGTGTTCCACAAAACATCCTTGAGGATTACACCTCACTTGCAGACCCTGCTCAACCATCTCTCCAAACAGAAACCAGGTTCTTTGTAATATTCAAAACATGAAGTACATCAGCCAAGTACTTCATTTTGCCATCCTGCAAAGGCACTTTACCAACAAGTGCATTGGTCATGTGAATAAATTGAAGTTTATGCAGGACCAAAATATTGTTGCAGGTTTGCCAAAGTTTAAGGTTGATGGTATGCATAAGGTATGTGAAGCATGCCAACTTGGTAAGAGCAGGCCAAACATGCTTACCAAGTTGTTAAGCTGGCTAAAAGCATGTCATTTTGGATGTCATACATTCAGATGTATGGGGACTGACCAAGACTGCAACAATTGTAGGTTGTAGTATTGTGTTACATTCATTGACCACACTAGGAAAGTGTGGGTTTATTTCATGAAGGCAAAAAGTGAGGTGTTTACTCACTTTCAGAGATTTAAAGCCTTGGTCGAGAAGGAAAAGGGCATGCAAATAAAATGCCTAAGATCAGATGGTGGGGGAGAATATTTCTCCAAATAACTTCAGTGATTTCCTGAGAAAGCAGGGAATCAACAGGCAGTTTACATGTAGGTACAACACTCCACAACAGAATGGTGTTGCAGAAAGGAAAAACACGGGTTGAGGAATGATGTAGATGCACATGTATCGCGGAAAGGGAAGGAAAAGGTAGATCAACCTTTTGTGGCTTGATCTGTCAGCAGGTCACTCATATGTGGATGGCGACTCTAGTGGCTCAGAGCAGAGCCTTGATGAGGAGCTTGGCATTCTATCTGTGGTGGTTACTCCTGGTGTAAGGAGAAGTAGGGCTGTTTCAAGGGCACCTGGCAGTGATCCAGGTGTACACAGGTCTACGAGGGTTAGATACCCTATTGCTAGGTTGAGATATGATGGATATACATCCCATCATTATGCTTGCATGGTAAAAGCAATACAAGAGGCTGATCCCACTTGCTTTGAGCAGGCAATTGAAAATAAGAAATGGGAAGATGCCATGGATGAGGAGATGGCAGCATTGGATGAAAATGCAACATGGGAGTTAGTGCCTTTACCTAAGGAAAAGAAGGCAATTGGATGTAAGTGGGTGTATAAAGTCAAGCACAATACCGATGGTTCAATGAGGAAGTACAAGGAAAGATTGGTTGCCAAGGGCTATGCGTAGACTTATGGCATAAACTATGAGGAGACATTCAGCCCGGTTGCAAGAATGACAACCATGAGAGTTGTCATTGCCATGGCTACAGCGAAGGGTTGGTATTTACATCAAATCGATGTGTAAAGAATGCTTTCTTGCATGGTGATTTGTAAGAAGTATACATGATGCAGCCACCACATAATGAGAGTGATTCACATCCATATTTTGTGTGCAGGTTACGCAAAGCCTTATATGGCTTGAAGTAGGAGCTTAGAGCATGGTCAAACAAGATCGGGGAGTATCTTGTTACCATTGGATTTTAGATATCTAATGCAGATATTTCACTATATGTGAAAAAGACAAATAGAGGGATCATGCTATTAGTCATATATGTGGATGACTTGATTATCATTGGTGATAGTGATGCAGACATACATGATGTCAGGATGCTTTTGAAGCAGAAGTTTGAGATGAAGGGGTATCTCATGGCATTTTGCTATTGCAGACACAGTATGGCTTGGACATGTTTTCCAAGTATGGTATAACTAGCTGTAAGCCTATTTTAGTGCCATTGGAGCAAAACACAAAGCTTTCCGCAGATATCGGTGAGATTTTGGAGGACCCCACTACATACAGGCACATAGTGGGTAGTTTGATCTACATGACCATTACAAGGCCAGACTTGAGCTATGTTGTTGAACTTGTGAGTCAGTTTATGCAGGCCCCTAGGAAGCCACACTTGGATGCAACTAGATGGATCCTCAGGTACATAAAGTCCACAGTTGATTATGGATTTTTCTATGAGGCTGGTATAGAGATACAATTGCATGGGTACACAGATGCTGATTGGGCTGGTAGTATTGCAGACAAGAGATCTACCAGTGGTTTTATGTTCTCATTTGGGAGTGTTGCTATGAGTTGGATCAGTAATAAGAAGTAGCCAACAGTTGCCTTGTCAAGTATAGAGGGGGGGCAAAGTATAGGGGTGTTGCTATGGTAGCTTGTGAGGTAGCTTGGTTTCAAAAGCTACTTGGTGACATGGGAGAGCCCATGGATAGGGCAGTTGTCATATATTGTGACAACATGAGCAGCATACAGTTGGCGAGTAACCCGGTATATCATGCTAGAACGAAGCACATTGAGGTGTATTATCACTTTGTGAGGGAGAAGGTTCTAGCAAGAGATGTAGATCTGGTATATGTCAGCAGCATAGAGGATCAGGTAGCTGACATCTTTACAAAGGCATTGGGCACAGAGAAGCTCCCCAGAGGTTTAGGAGCTTACTTGGAGTGTAGAGTGTGGAGTTGAGGTTGAGGGGGACTATTGAGATACTGAGCTCAACTAGTGCTACGGCGGGCGGCGAACATTGATGTCCTACCTGGGTGATAGCTTCCGCATCTACACCACTGGCATGGTTGGTGAAATTATGGGTGATATGTGGCTAGCGGGATGGCAGGCTGTGTGACAGCCATTTTGGATTACTAGAGGCTAGCATAGTTATAGCGCTAGCTCATTTAGTCGGGTTCACATTATGGACCGACCATTTTGGATTACTAGAGGCTGGCATAGTTATAGCGCTAGCTCATTTAGTCGGGTTCACATTATGGACCGACCCTTATATGTTGTAGAAGTTGAGTACTAACCCATATAGTGTGTACTCTTATCTTTATGTTATGTTGGTTGAGTAGAGAAGAAGATGATAGAAGAAAATTCAGCTATCCATCTCTCTCTTGTCTTGCTCTCTCTTGTGTGTGTGTGTTTGCTTTTGCTAGGGTTTGAAGCTCTCCCTCACCCCACATTCTCTTTATTCCGCGTGGGCGGAACTACGATCTTTGGTACAAATCTAGTAGAGCCATTGGGCTGGGCGGGGTGGACAGTGGCTACAACAAGACTCTGGGATTGCCGGTTGTGGAGGAGCTCTCCTGCCCCATTGTAGAGGCAGCAGGCTGTATGTGTGGCCATTGTGCAACTGGCACAATAGAGTTCATTCAAGCCATATTCTTTGGTTTCGTGTTCATGATAATCTCACACATGAAGTGCCTAACCAGACGATTGGAGGAGACTTCACACTTTCTAGGGTCATCTGAGCCATGGCTACAGCCATTTCCTTGGCTATCTTTCCTACCTTCTTTCTCTCTAACCATGCCTTGCAATCTCCCTCCTCCTCCTTTGATTCCTCACTTGTTGTGGAATCATCAGAATCATCCTCGTGTTCTGAGGATCCGGATGAGTACTTCTTGTACTTCCTTTTACTCTTGGACTTGCCTTTGCCTTTGATGGAGCCTACTAGCACACGCTTGGCTCTGAGAGTGCACTCAACAAGCTGCTCCATAGTGATGGTAGTTAGGTTGGCACACCAACCCCGACAGGGAGTGTTTAAGTTTCTTGCTAAGACCCTTCATGAAATAAGAGTTTTGGATTTCTTCTACAGGCCGATTGGCTGCATCCAGCGTGGCGAAGAAGCTTCTTGAATTTTGCAGCATAATCTTCCACTATCAAGCTTTTTTGGTTCATTCTGCACAGCTTATCCAGCATGCACGGATGTCTTGTCTTCATTAAATCATTGAAGGAAGGCATCATAAGTGGGGAAATGGTGGTACTCATATTGAGCAACCCAGAGAGTTATACTCCTCTAGAGTGTGAGGACAAGCATAGCCTTTTTGAGGTGCTGGTCCCCACCGGGCTAGGTACATTCACACGCCATGCACTGTCAACAAATAACTGTCAACAAATAGCAGGATGTGAGCATTCGCATCCTCTGAGGATTTCCTAAAGAACTTGGGGCACTTCACATTGACAGCAGCTGGTCTGCTACATCATATTGTAGTTGAGGGGACTGGGCTATGGGGGTGGTGGTGGTAGGGGTGGTATGAACAAGGGTGGGGGTGGTGGGGCAGTAGGGGTGACTGGGTCCTCTTTCAGAATGGGAGTGGGGTTGTTCTTGTTCAGATTCAGCGGGGTGTTCTTTAAGGTCAGCAAACAAGAGTTTCCAAGCTTGGTTGTGCTCCAAGTAGTGCCTTTCACGTGTGGACATGAAGGACGGGTTTGACAACAAGGAGAGTAGATTCAAACACAATGACAATCAGGCAACAAGAAAAATGACACCAAAAAGAAGCAGCAAAAACCATCATGGTCGTCAAAGTGTTGGCGGGGGGATTGACCACTTATTCCCTTGAGAAACCTGTTGAGGGTCTCTAGTTATGCGTGCAACAGATACAGACTCAACACAAGACAAACAGAGTCTATAGACTATACTGAGCATCGAATGAAAGAGATACATGGCACGATGACTTAATAGATAACCTTACTCAACCAAAATATATGAAAGGAAATTAATATACAAGGACACAATCAAGATGAACACATAACCAAAATGAAGGAAACAGAAGAATAGTCTTGCTTTATTCCAGATGGAACTTATAATACAATTGGCACCCAAAAGAACCAAAAACATTTGCAAAGCTCAAGATCCATCCCTTTTGTAAGATTCCTCTCTCCAACTTTTGAGATGTAAAGATGTAAGAACCTCCCCTTCAGTCTCTTGTAATCATCCCTTCAAAATGGAAAAAGAGCTTGTTTTTGGTCTAGAGAGAGAAAATATTCTAGAGAGAGATAATACACTTTTGACATATTTTTTGGATAAGTATTTTCCTCCTATCAATAGGAAGACATTCCCTAAAATAGAAGTTTAAAAAGAGTTTTCCAATGTGCATTAGAAATTAATTGAAATGTGCACTGGTGGACACCTTAGCCTAAGGGTACCTATTTTTTTGAAAATTATGGATTAAGGTCCAAAGAGTGTTCTAATGGGCCTATAGGATTAATCCAAATGTTGGAATAATAAAAGTGCAAGAATAAAAGAAAATCCCCCAAAAATGAGTAAATTCTAACATAAGATCAAGAGTTGACTAGTACTGAGATTTATTAGTTAAAAAATAGATTTTTGACACCACCTCACGAGGGTGAGTGGAGCTCATTAAGGAGGCGCCTAGAATCACCATCGTTACCCCAATATTTTAATAAAAAATGAGATATTTCATCTCTCCTCTCACCTCTTTCAAACTAGATCAGAAAAGTGGGCCTAACTGGTCCAAAACTTGTCCAAATTGGATCAAGCTGGAAGCCTCTAGATCCCAATGGGACATGGTTGATGGCCTCCCTCACCTATAAATAGATCCCCATTCCTTTGTATTTTCATCTTAGAGTAATTCTATGCTAGTGTAATGTTTAGTTTAGAGTAGTTCTTTTATCCCTCTTCCTTGTCTCTCCATTGTGAAGCCTTGGTGCTTCATTAAACCTCTTCTTCTCTTGAAGATTACCCTTTTCCCTTGGTGGCCAAGCCTCTTCCTTGAGGGCTACACAAATCTTGCAAGGTAAGAATCAAGCAAACCAAGGGTAAGCCTAAACAATGAAGTTTATGCTCTCTTTTTAATGTTAATATTCTTCCTAATCTCCCTCATGCTTGGGAAGCATTTTATTTTGTAGTTTTTCTCTTAAAACCATATTTTTCTTGATTTATGTCAATTAATGTTTATGTAAAATCTTAGGTTTATGCATAAACTAATCTTTCTATTAAAAGTGAAATTTTAACCATTCTCAATTCATAGAAAATGTGGGAAAGTTATGGTAAAATTTTATCATTAAAAAATGAAGGTTTATTCGTAAATTAAATTTTATGCTAAAAGAGGAACTTTGAGTATTATCATTTCATAGAAAATGCGGGCAAACTATGGTAGAATTTTTATCATTAGAAAATGAATTTTATACATAATTAATTTTTATGCTAAAGGTGGAATTTTAAGCATTCTCGTTTCATAAAAAATATGGGAAAGTTATGGTAGAATCTTTATTATTAGAAAATGAAATTTATGCATAAATAATTTTTATATTAAAAGTGGAATTTTAAGTATTGTCATTTCATAGAAAATGTGGGGAAGCTATGGAAAAATTTATATCATTAGGGAATGAATTTATGCATAGTAAATTTTATGCTAAAAGTGGAGTTTTGAGCATTATTCATTTACGAAAAAAATAAAGAAGGTTATGCACAAATTTTCTAGATTCATTCAATTTATGAGAATTATGGAAATAATTATGAATATAATTCATTTAGATAAAAATGAATTAGTTTGGGTGCATAAATGTTTTATGCTAAAAGAGGGATTTCCATGATAATTCATTTTGGTAGAATTGAGAAAAGAATGTTTAAATATTCAAAGGAGTGCATCGAGAAAACATGGATAAATTTTAATCAGAAAAAGGAATCATGAACACATTTAACTTTTGGAATTATGAAGTATACGTCTACAATCTTAAGAAACAGAATCTTGAGTACATTCTCAACGAGAAAAGGGATTTCCCAAAAAAAGACTAGAAACACGCTTAGTTGGATGAATGTAAATACTTGTGACTCACTTATTCCTAGATTCCTAAGGAAAGGAATATGGAATTCTTGAAAGGATCGAGGATCCAAAAGTGAACAAAAATTTAGACTTAATTAAATTGAGTCGAGAAAAAGTTACCTTTAAGTGAGCCAAGTAATGGTCCCAAGACTTAGAAGTTCTCGTAGTGTGAAAAGTAGAGTAACTCTACTCTTAACCTGGTTGATTGTGAAACAAAAATTCTGATAACTAGATCAAGAAAAGTTGATTCCTGATTCACTTAAAGCGAAAAGAGACCAACTTGTTTGTGGAAATTGGATTGAGGTGTGGAATGATGTGGAGTGATGTGGGGTGATGTGTAATGGTGTGGAATGTGTGGAATGATGTGTGGAGTGATATGGATTGATGTGGTTTGATGTGGAATGATGTGGATTGATGTGGAGTGATGTGGATTGATGTGGATGATGTGGAATGAATGTAGAAATGATGTGAGATTATGTGAAGGATGTGGAATGAATGCGGGATGATGTGAATGAATGTGAAAATGATGTGGGATGATATGAATGAATGTGGAAATGATGTGAACGAATGTGAAAATGATGTGGGATGATGTAAATGATGTGGGATGATGTGAATGTGGGATGATGTGAATGAATGTGGAAATGATGTGGGATGATGTGAATGAATGTGAAAATGATGTGGGATGATGTGAATGAATGTGAAAATGATGTGAATTGATGTGGAATGATGTGGAATAATGTCAAAAGATAAGGGATGATGAGAAATGATGAGAAATAATGTGAAATGATGGAATGAAAGGAATTTTGTTTAGAAACTGTATTTGCATATGAAAGCTGTTTTTTTAAAGATTGTTTTACATCAAGAATGCTGGGGTAGCATTTTGGCTGTCTTATGGAATGAGGTCATGGGGGGACCTACGTGGAAAATGTTGCAACAGCTGATGAAGAGTCAAAGAAGGACATCTCGCATCGTGGAAAGATCGACTGAGGTCTTGACCAACCTTGGTGGATGAGGGGCCTCGGTCACAATGGTGAGCTTCCAGGTACAGTGGATGAGGGGCCAAGGAAGTGGCCTATGAGTGAAACGCTAGGTCACCTGCGAAGGAGCCTAGAGGGTGCTGACCATACGGTGCTTGGGCTCTGGGTTGCCCAAGATACCCACGCGTGCATCAAGAAAGAAAATGAGTTGGAGTTGTTTTCTAAACATGGGCATGGATCTAGATGATTGGCCTTGCTGGTCTTGAACGGATGAGTTCATGGCTATTTTAAATGAATCTTGTTGGTTGATCTAGCTGATCTTCAACGGAGAGTCCATATGGATTTTATGAGATTATACTCCTAGGTACTATGGGCTAGGAACTATTGAAAAGGCCCCTGAATGACGAGGTAGTGAGCATTCTGGTTGCCAATGATGCCATAGGTATGCTGAGGAAGGAATGATTAGAATTTGGATTTTATGGTTGGAAAGTGGAAAAGTTGGAAATTGGACCCTGGAACTAGAATACTGAGGAAACTGTTTATGATGATGATTTGGAGAGGGAAATTGAATCTGTCTTTTTGGATCATACAGGGTTCAATGACATACAGATTCAAGGATACTCGGGTGAGGGACCCATAATTCTAAGCCCATCTGCAGACAGGTATCAAGAAATACTGGGAGATAACATGCAGGATATGCAAAGTGTGGTCACAGAGCCTCATGAGGCTGCATATGAGCAACCAAATGGATATAGCCATGGAGGTATGAATGTTCATGATAATCAACATGTGGGATTGCAAGATGATAATGGCTTCAATGCGATTGATCCTGAATTGGATGCTATCCTAGATGATGCATTGGATGATTTCATGATATATAATAGATTCCCATCAGCTTTGGGCTCTTCTATGCTTGATGCTAGTCAACTGTCGGTTGCAAGTGAGGATGTGCAGGTGTTATGTAAGCCAAATGATTGTGATGAGATTGATTCAGATCTGAAGGCTATTCTCGATGATGCCTTGTTGGACTTTGTATGTGTTGATGGTGTGGATGCTTTGCATACTTTGCAACGGCCTAAAGAAGAGGTATATAATAGCATAGAGGAAGCCAATGAAGACCATGCTTTTCCGTCTTTGGATGAGAAGAATGAATGTTTGTCAGTGGGTGAGCTGGATCCGGGCAAGGTAGGTTTGGATGGGATGTTACCAAGTGTGTGTTCCATGCTATTAATGCAGTTGTTACTTGGTGTGGCCATACAATATGTGGTGCAAAGGCTTCAAACATGGCCTGAGGAAAATTTTGAAGGAAATTATTTTGAAGAGCATCCCACTTTGAATGATGAGGGTAATTATGCATATGCAGGGAATCTAAGTGAGGATAGGGCTTCATATGAGCAAAGGATATGGCACATATGCCAAAAGCGGTTGGTATTTGATCCAGGTGGGAAAGCAGAACCATTCAGATGTGATTGCTGAGATATAAATATCTTGCAGGCTAGGGGGTAGGTTAAGATGTCATGCTATATTTCAACAAAGGATAACCCCTTGTGAGTACCACTATGTATATTCTTCTACTGTTTCATGTTTACTAGGGTGATACCAACTGGGTCAGGTTTGACAGGGTTTAAGACGCCTAGTTGGATGCTTGTACATATACCAATGTTGGTGTGCAAATAATGCATGGACACTGAATTCCAGGACCTGTGTGGCACATACCAGAGGATGTGTAGGTTTAGAGGGGGTGGATGTCGTGCCACGGCACGTCTATGGTGTGAAACCATGCATGTGAGGCCATTAAATGCAAATCCAGATGCATGGGATTAAGTGCCTGTGTACATATGGGATGTATGGCGTGTGGAGGGTTTTGCTTTTGAGGGCGTCGCCAGGTGTAAAGGGTTGACGGTATTGGCTTTGAGCTTGTTTGCAGGCCTGTCGGGTGAGAGGTCAGATGATGGAGAAGATGTCAGCTGTTCGATGGTTTGTATGTGTGTGCGGCCGTTTGGTATGTGTGGGCACGTCAAAGTACAAAGGGCACTAAGCTGCATTTGAAGTTGGTGGAGGGCTTGTCTTGGACATGGTGTGAAAAGAGAACATGGTGGCCTTTTTCTTCAAAATAAATAAAATAAAATGATGAAAAATGTGGCCACTTATAAGGCAACTGCATGGAGCCTTGAATGGCTGCCGACGTGAAGATAAAGCTAGCGTGTGGGGTTCGCCAGAGGAGCTACCTGGCGAGGGGCTGGTAATTCAGCTGGGGGGCCTCCTTTGTGAGAGAGAGTGAGAAGGTATGTACAGCTGCAACTGTAAGAGAAGGAAGGTGGTTGTGTTGGCGGTGGCCGGTACAACCAGAAAAAAGAGAGTCGCCAGCCACCTGTAGCTTGCAAGCGAAGAGGCCGCGAGGAAGGGCCGGGCAGAGGAGAAGCGAGGTTGACAACTAGAGGCGCAAGGCCCTGGTCATTCTGAAGGGGGCCAGCAGGTTGGCAACAAAGAGTTGACAGCTGCAGAATTGTACAGTCAATCAGCCATCTATGTAGCTGCTGCACATGCTTTGAAGCCTGAATATCCGGTTGCGCATTACGGCTAGTGCAATCAAAGGAGTTGAGTGGTATTGTGTCGATTAAGGATAAGAGGTCAATTGTGAAAACACCAATAAAGAAGTTCTGGGCAGCAATCACACTTCAGTTTGATTTCCACCGTGCCATATACAATCTTGGAACTGTTCTGTATGGTCTGGCAGAGGATATAATCAGAAGGGGAATGGCGTGGAAGGCGCTGCACAGCAGACAGCGTAAAGGGTTTTTGGTAGCCACTGTCAAGAAGCCCGGGGTGATCGTGTGTGAAGGGGAAGTCTCTGGGATAGTGCAAGCGGAGCCAGCAGAAAAACGCAGAGAAAGCTGGCGCATATGTGAGCTGGAGCAAGTCTTGCTAGCGGATGATCTGGATGCCATTTTAGTGAATGCAACGCTTTCTGCTATTCAGCAGCGCAACCTCGAGATAGCATGGGGAAAGTCCGTTCTTGATCGTGTGGGTCTTATCATCGAGATTTATGGTGCTCATGACCAGCCTCGAGCTACCAGTATCTACTATGTTGGTGTTTCTTTGGGATATGCTCCAATAGGCTGTGCATTTGTTGATGAGCTAATTTCTACCTCTTGATCCGGAGCTCGGTTGTTCTCTGCTAGTATGTGTGTTATGATTATGATGGTAATTGTGTGTGTGATTTTGGGAGTGCATATGTGATGATGAACTTGTAACCAAGGAAGAGAAAGGGAGAATGATACTAATTTCAAAGCTTCAAGAATTGAAATGATTTGGGACATGTACATGTCAACAAAAATGGTGATGTCTTATGCTCCTTGAGGAGCTATCTATTTTGTTTTCTTGCTGGGATTTTGGAAGCTATTCTCACATACTCTCACAGCCAGAAGTCCCGCGCTTTCCCAGCAACATGGCCCACGTCACGACAACGCTGCTACTGGTTGAGCTCCGGGGGTTAATTTGATCTCATGATCTACTTCATGAGACGGAGGCATCTCAGTCAGCTCTTCAAGAAATACATCTCCATACTCAACCACTCTCGTTCTTTAGCTTTACATTTTATGTCTATTGGATTCATTTTAATGACATACACAGCTTGCCTCTTTCTAAGCCCTTTTAATAATTTAGAAGCCTTGACTAATTGTAGCACTGGGGATCTGAAAATTCCAATTCCTTGAACTTTATTCCCGTGAAGGTCAAGGAAAGAGATGGTTCCTTTGTGTGAATGTCAGCCTGGTTCTTTTGGAGCCAATCCATTCCAAGGATTCCATCGTATATTCCCAGGGGTAGGACTCTGAACTGGCACTCTGTTACGTTCCCATCTAAGCTAAACTGAATAAGGTCAGGGTTCCATCATATATTCCCAGGGGTAGGACTCTGAACTGGCACTCTGTTACGTTCCCATCTCAAGGTGAGTGAAAAGAATCTTCCCACTGGTTAATTCCACTTGCATAGGTTTTCCTGATTTTTTATTTAGGACTAATTTACGCAGACATCCTGGGGAAATAAAAGAATGAGTACTGCCTGAATCAATCAAAATCTTGAATTTCTTACCCTGGTACTTTGCTGGAGTCTGGAGGATTGAGAATTGACGGTTATTCCCCTGCTACTCAATTGCTGCATAGATCTGTCCTTTCTCTTCCTCCACTTCCTCAGCTATGGTTGCTCTGGCTGCTGCAGTCTGAGGTGGAACTCTCTCTCTTTGGTTATTCCAATTCTGGGAGGAAGTTTGAAGACTGCTTTGCATGGAGGTTGCAGGCTGAGCTAGCACTCTTTTGGGGTTACCCTGATTTTAGTGCTGGGGGGACTGATATGAAGGAGCCTATCTCGGAACTTTGGGACCCTGGCTTCCTTGGCCCACAGAAGGAGATGGGAAATCCTTGAGTTGGTGCCCAAGTCCTTGACATCAGAAGCATCATCTGTTCTCGCTTCGAAGGCCTTCCCTTTGCATTCTGGAGAGAGCCAAAGTTCTCGAGAATGTACTTCGGGGGAAAGGTCTTCCTTCATTTCCGAAGCTTCCAATCTCCACATTCTGGTTGGCGCCTTGGTGTCTCTTTTGGAGACAGAAAGTTGGAAGAACTTCCCCGTGTCTGAAATCTCTTGAAGGATGAGGGAGCTGGCTTTGGCGGGACTTTTACGATGAAGGCTTTGGCAAAGTCCTTTGCCTTTCTGACAGCCTCTGCCATGGACAGTGGCTTGGCATTTTCAACCAGTGTGTCCAAGGGTTCGTTCATTCCCCGAATGAACCTGCCCATGAGTTGCTCTTCATCTAGAGGTGGTGAATATTTGAGTAGAAGAGCAAAGGCTTGGTGATATTCCTCGATGGTTTTTCTCCCCTGCTTTAGCTCTAAGAATTCGTTCATTTTGATTTCCAAAAATCCAAGGGAATAAAATCTCTTTCTCAAATAGGTTTTAAGGTCGTTCCAGGACTGAGTATTTCTGTCTAGACGGTTGGTGTCACAGTGGTTCCTCCATGCCACCTCGCTGTTTCCACTATTTTCAGCCTGGCAAGAGCCATTTTGCTCCACTCATTGTAGCCTGTGACGTCAAAATATTCTTCCATGGCTTCCACCCATTTCTCCACAGCCTTCTCCCCTTCTCCTTTAAAGGGTCTAGAACACCATATTAGTGAATTTGGGAATTTCCCAATTCCCATTTTTGAATACTTAAAAAAGGGGGCATGGATAACATGTTTGAATACTTAAAAAAGGGGACATGGATAACATGTTTGTAAGTTTCTCAAAACCCTATCATATGACCTATCATTGGAAAGCGCTTGAAAAATGGAATCTAAAGAGCTATAAAACGCTCATTTTGGATTAGTGGTGTTCAAGTTATGGTTAATCCAAACTTTTGACCACGTGTCCCAAACTTGTGGGAAATTCCTATATTCCCCAATATGGTGTTCTAGCTGAGTCCTATGAAGAGCCTTTGCGAACATCAGGGTCAAGCTCATCATCTTCAGAGAGAGGGTCGGGGGGACTGACGGCCATGGTTTCTTCGCCTCATGATTCTGTCCAATAATTCCTAGTTTCATAATGAGGATCCTTGATCGCTCATGAGGGTAACCTACCCGTCATTTTATCCATTTATCCAACTAGATTCTTTCCGGTAGTCTATTCTTTGGATTTAGTAACTAGAATTGGTCACAAAGTTTTTATCTGGTTCAGTTCGAGAGAAGGACAATTAGGTTTACTCTTCGACCTCACGTAGTCTAACTAAATTCATTCAGTTTAGTTCTACCAGGATTCCTTTCAACTAAACATCTAGTTTTTGGGTAAATATCCTTTTAGTGATTTTACCAATTCAAATATCCAAGGTATTCTTTTTCTCACATAAATTCTCAACATTAATTCATTAGGTAGAATTATGATAGAAATTCATCTTTTGACATTAGAATTTAATTCAAATCCATCTTTTCTCAAATATCATGGAAATTCATCTTTTAACTAAAATATCAATACCTATTTTTTTGAATAAACTTGAAATCCTTCTTTTTCTCATTTCAATGAGTGCAATCCAATTATCATGGGAATTCCTCTTTTCCATAAATTAAATCTATTAAAATTCTTCTTAAAATTACATCAAAATAACCATTAATTCCTTTAAGCTAAAAATTCCACTTTTCTCATCTAAACATTTGAATTCCAATATAGTGGGAATTCCTCTTTTATCATTTAAACTTATCTATGCAAAAAGATAAATTTAATTAAATTTTTCTATTAAAATTTTAAATAAAAAATATCCATTAATTCCTTTGCACTAGGAATTAAAATTTCTTCAATTAATTAATTGGATTCCAATTGGGTGGGAATTCCTCTTTCATCATAAAAATTTGGTGGGAATTCCTCTTTCATCATAAAAATTTATCTATACAAAAAGAAAAATTTACCTATAATTTCTCTTTAAAATTAAATAAAAATCTTCATTAATTCCTTTGCACTTGGAATTATACTTTCCTTATTTAAATATTTGAATTTAAATATGGTGGGAATTCCTCTTTCATCATAAAAATTTATCTATACAAAAAGATAAATTTAACTAAAACCTTTCATAAAATATACATTATTTTAGCATTCTAATTGTTTTCTCTCTAAATCATTGGAATACATGGATTTCCAATTTCATGGGGATTACTCTTTTAACGTAAAAATAAACTACTGGTAGGAAGTCCTCTTTTCATATTATGAATGAAAATATTTTATGTGCTTATTTTATAGAAATTTTACCATAGCTCCGCTGCTATTACTGATAATTCTCAATTTAATTGAAAGAATGAAGTTTAATATTATTGATATGATTAGAATGACCACTAATTGGATCATTATCTAATTATGGATTGATTCATAATTTCTCTATGAAATAAATATTATAAAAGCATTGAAAAACCATTATTTTGGCCTCCAATTAGACAAGCATAGAAATTACTTTTGGATTAGAGAAATGCTTCATGAGAAGCTTGATTTGGATTGAGATTAGGTCATAGGAATGACCTTTCTTTAGGGGGAGAGAGAAAAATGCTTAAAAACCGTTAAAATTAATCATAAATAAAAATTTATGTGTTTCTTTATTACAACTCATAATAGAAATTCAATAGTAATCAAAAGCCATTCAAAATAAAGCTTCTCAAGCTTGAGAGGGGTTGAGAAGAGAAGCATTTGGAGTTTTATAAGAAAAAGATAATAATACACACTTTACCTTCTAATTTACTTGATTCTTTGATCACATTAGAGGCCCCCAACCAATCAATTGGTTTGGTATGTTGTAGGAGTCACCAACGAATATTGAAGAGAGACTAGAGAAGCTCCAATCTCTTCAATTTTGTAGAGATTTTTAGAGGATAATAGAAATTAAGCTTAGTTTAAAGTAATACCAGCATAGTTTAGTTCACAGATAATAATACCAAGGAATGAGGGTCTATTTATAGGAGAGGGAGGCCACTAACTGAATGCAACTGAGTTCTAGAATTTTTGAGCTTTAGTTTGGCTGAATTTGGACAAGATTTGGACCAGTTTGGCTCCCTTTTTTATTTTGGTTTGATCGAGGAGAGAGGAGAGATAAAAATATCCTATTATTTTTTAGATTTAAACTCATCCAAGCATGTGAAGCACGTGCCTCCTTAAAGGTCTCCCTTTTCCTTACACATGTAAGAAATGAATGATTACTCTAAAATATCTCATTTTTTAATTAATACTTCATAATTTTTAACTAATAAACCTAGTACTTGGTCAACTCTTCATCTTATGTGGGCATTTACTCATTTTTTGGGTATTTTCTTTTATTCTTTGGATTTATCTTGTCCCAACACTTGGATTAATCTTATTGGTCCATAGGAACCTTCATTGGATCATAATCAAAAAAATTTTAAAAATCAGGACCCTTAGGTGGCTAAGGTCTTCTGAATCAATTTTAATTAATTCCAATGGCACCTTGGAAAATCTATTTTGATTTTATGTTTCAGGGAAATATTTTTTTAATATTTATAAAATTTAATTATCCAAAAATATCCCAATTTTGATTTACCACTCTCTAGAAATTTTTATCTCACTAGGGCCAAGACTAGCTTACGCAAGCATCCTAGGGAAATAAATGAATGAGTACTGCCTGAATCAATAAAAAGCTTGAATGGCTTACCCTTATACTCATTTGTAGTATGGATGACAGAGAGTTGAGGATTTAGCCCTTGGATTTCAATCATGGCATAAATCTGACCTCTTTCCTCTTCCACTACTTCTACTATCGTAACTGCTCTGGCTGTGTAGAATGGGGTGGAACTCTTTCTCTTTGGTTACCCCAGTTTTGGGAGGGAGTTCTGAGACTACTCTGAATAGAGGCAAATGGCTGAGAGCTAGAGTCCTCCTGGGATTGCCCTGATTTTGGCAAGACGGTGATTTGACTGATACAAAGGGGCTGGTCTCTCCACTCTGGGTCCTTGACTTCCCTGTCCTCTTGACATGGCACGAGTCGGGCACTATTTAAGCTGGTGACAAAAAACCCTGACACCCAAAACACCTGATCTCACTTCTAAACTCATCCCTCTGAATCCTTGAAAGAGGTGGGGGCTCTTGTAAGATTCCTCCCTAGCGTGAATATCAAATAAGCCTCTACTTCAATCCCTTGTAATCATTCTATGTTTCTGAATACAAGAAAATATCATTTTTCCTTCTTTAGAAATCAGGGAAACCTATGCAAGTTGAATTGGCCAGTGGGAAGATTCTTTTCACTCACCATGAGACAGATCGTATTCAGTTCAATCTAGATGGGAATGTAACTGAGTGCCAGTTCCAGAGTCTTCCCTTTGGGAGTTTTCAAAACGGAATCCTTGGAATGGATTCGCTTCGCAAAAATTAAGCTGACATTCACTGACACAATGAAACCATGACCTTCACCGAGAACAAAGTTCAAGAAACTGGAATTTTTGGATCCCTAGATCTGCAATTAGTAAAAGCTTCTAGGTTACTAAAAGGACTTAGAAAGAAGCAGCTCATTTATGTTGTCAAAATGGATCCGGTAGACACAAAGTTAAAGGCTAAAGAATCAGAATGGTTAAGTGAGTATGATGATTTATTCCCAGTAGAGCTAACCCTCCAATTCGAGAAGTAGAGCATGAGATAGAATTGACCCCTGGAGCTCAGCCACCAGTAGCCCAGGGCACGCACAAAATGCTAGTCCCTGAAGCCATTGAACTCAAGGAACAGCTTAGGTAGCTGTTAGAACAAAATTTTGTAAGACCCAGAGTTTCACCTTGGGGAGCGCCAATTCTCTTTCAGAAAAAGAAGGATGGAACGTTAAGACTCTGTGTGGATTAGAGAGGTACCAATCAGCTGTGACAGTTAAGAATAAGTCTCCTATCGGACCCCAGAATTGATGAGCTTCTGGACAGCCTAGCCCAGATCTTCACAAAGATAGATCTTAAATCAGGGTATTACCAGATCAGGATTAATGATCAAGATATCCCGAAGACAGCTACTATCAATACTCGCTATGGGAACTATGAATTTATTGTCATGTCGTTTAGATTGACAAATGCCCCAGCTACATTCAATCGCCTAATGCACGACATTCTCAGAGAATACTTGGATGATTTTGTTCTTGTTTTCTTTGATGATATTCTGATTTACTCAAAGAATGTAGCAGACCATGAAGCTCACATCCGTAAAGTTCTTGAGATTCTAAGGAAGCACCAACTCTTTGAAAAAAAGAGCAAATGCACTTTCTCTATCGACCATGTTGAATACTTGGGCTTTCTGGTATCCAAAGATGGAATTTCTCCAGATTTTGCAAAAGTCCAAGTAGTCATAGATTGGTCTGAACCAAAGACAGTGAAAGAAGTCACAGGACTCTTGGGATTAACTGGTTGTGGTATAGAATTTTTATACCTAAGTATGCTCTCATAGCTTCCCCCTTGACTAATCTTCTCAAGAAGAATACCCCATTTCAATGGTCTGCCAGGTGTCAGAGTGCTTTTGATAAGCTGAAGTTGCCAAATTTCTCTCTACAGGATAGATCCTTTGGCCCTATTACTGGAAAGCAAAACTCCTCAGGAGTTGAACGGAGTTCAAGGGTACAGCCTGGATGAAGGAATTATGTATTATAATAGCAGGCTATGCATTCCCAATGATGAGAAAACTAAGGGTCAAATTCTGAATGAAGCCCATGATAGCCTTAAAGCAGGACATCCAGGTTTCATCAAGACCTACATGTCTGTAAAGAAAAGCTTCTTTTGGCCTGGTCTAAAAAAGGATGTATTTAATCATGTACGTCAATGCCTGGTCTAAAAAAGGATGTACTTAATCATGTACGTCAATGCCTGATATGCCAGAAAGTCAAAGCCAAGAGAGTAAAAATGCCTGGGATGTTACATCCATTAGATATCCCCCTAGAGATGAAGTGGGAATGTATCAGTATGGATTTTATTACTGGACTACCTTCAGTGCAATCAGGGTTACAACTCCATCTTTGTGGTAGTTTTGACAAACAAACCAAAGTCGCCCATCAATAAAAGAAACCTACACTGCAATGGATGTGGCCAGAGTGTTCCTCAAGGAAATCTTTAGATTGCATGGCCTACCCAGGAGAATAGTAAGTGATCGAGATCCCAAGTTCATGTCAAGATTTTGGACTGCATTCTTTGAAGCAGTAGGAACTTTCTTGGATCTCTGCACACATTACCACCAGACCGATGGTCAAATAGAAAGGGTGAACCAAGTAATCGAAGATATATTTTAGTTATGCTGTGGTAGGGAACCCAAGAAGTGGCTAAGCTATCTGCACCTAGTCGAATTTGCCTACAATGCTTCTTATCACCGAAGTATCGGGATGAGCCCTTTCAAAGCTCTGTATGGACAAGACTGCCTAACACCATTAACTTGGTCCGACCCATTGATTAGGGTCGAGATTTCTAGACAAATTCTTGACGACATGGAGCAGCAGATGCAGTCAATCCACAAGGATATAAAAGCTGCCCAGGATAGACAGAAGTAGTATGCAGATAAGAAGAGGTCAGATAGAAAATTCGAAGCAGCAGATATGGTCTTCATTCGAGTATGCCCCAAAAGAAGTTCTCTATCTCTTGGGAAGTATAAGAAGTTATCCCCCAGATACTGTGGACCATATCTGATTTCAAAGAAAGTAGGTGACTTAGCCTATGAACTTCTTATACCTCCTTATCTCAAAGTACATAATTTATTTCATGTCTGCCTACTTAAGAAGTATGTATCGAGCCTGAATCATGTGCTTAATGATGAACTCTTAACTTCTTCAACCCAAGGGTGGATGGAACTTCAACCTAAAGAAATCCTTGATGTTCAAGAGAAGGTTCTCAGGAACAGAATTCTGAGAGAATTATTAGTCAAATGGAAGTGCTATCCTTTTGAAGACGCCACCTAGGAGAAAGAAGCCGAACTGATGTGGGATAACCCCCAGTTTGCGAGATAAGGACATCTCGTGTTTTTCAAGTGGGAGAGAATGTAAGATTCCTCCCCAGCCCTCAAGATGTCCAGCTTCTTCCCTGTAATCAATTCCCTTTTCAGAATAATAAAAGATCTTATTTCTATCTCTTTTGGCCTAGAGAGAGAAAATATTGTGGAGAGAGGTAATTAAGTTTTTAGATATCTTTGGATGGAAAAATATCCCTTCTTATTAAAATAAAGTCCCCCGAAACAGAAGTTCAAAAATAAATTCCTAAGGTGCATTAGAAGTAAAATATAATGTGCACAAAAAAGACCTTAGCCTAAGGGTCCAGATTTTCTGAAAATTTTAGATTAAGGTTCCTATGGACCAATAAGATTAATCCAAATGTAGGGAGGAGATAAATTGAAGAATAAAAGAACCCCCCCCCCCCCAAAAAAATGAGTAAATTCTCACATAAGATGAAGAGTGGACTAAGCACCAAAGAAAAGAGAAAAAAATAAATAAATTTTGACACCTCAGAGTGGGGATCTCCCCTCATGAAGTAGACGCCTTTTTTCTCATCATTACCCCCAATTTTTAATCAATAAAATGAGACATTTCATCTCTCCTCTCTCCTATTTAAAAACTAGATCCAAAAAGTAAGCTGACCTGACCCAAAAATAGTCAAAAATTGACCAAACTAATCTGGAAAATTCTAGAATCAGTTTGCTTGGGTAGAGGCTCACTTTTTCCTATAAATAGAAGCCTCCCCATTTGTTAAAGCTTAATGGTGTTTATGCACTGTTACTCTACTCCTGTCCTAAGCCATCTACATTGAATTTCTTAATAATTCAATTGTTTTTGGCCTAATCCTCTCCAAAGTTAATTGGTGGCCACTCTTGCTTCAAACAAGAGTAGAACCCTCAACCCCTCAAGCCAAAGGAGAGCTCACAAGCTCCATGTAAGCTAAACTTCTTACTTAGTTACAATTTTTAAATCTATGGCTTTCTTGATTTTTATGTTTTACAATTGATTGAATTAAATTCAAATGCTATGCCTTGATAAAAAGGCCACCCCTTCTCTTCTTTACATTCTAGTCTTTCTTAATCCTAGAAAGATTAACTAAGAGATTAATTAAACTCTTCTTATTGTTTACTCTCTTTAATTTAAAAAATTATGTAGATTAGAGTTTTATGAATCTAAATTGGGTTAATTTAAGTTAAAAATAGAATGATAAGAATGAGAAACGGTCAGCCATACAAAGGAGGTTATGGTAAAATTTTCTAGAATTTTATGGAAAAGAAAGTTTATTTTTATGTTATTCCAAAAGAGTAATTCCCACCATTTTTGCATCTAAGAGAAATATTCTAATTACTCCATGCACATATCCACCTATGAATATGCATGGATATCATTGATATTAATTATTAAATTTGATTTTTATGCATAGAAAGATGCATAAAGGAAATTTTTTAAAGATAAAAGTGTTATTCTCATTAAATTTGATTTTTATGCATAAAGGAATTTTTTTATTATAAAAGTATTATTCTCATTAAATTTGATTTTTATGCATAGAAAGATGCATAAAGGAATTTTTTTATTATAAAAGTGTTATTCTCATTAAGTTTGATTTTTATGCATAGAAGGATGCATAAAGGAAATTTTTTTATATAAAAGTGTTATTCTTATTAAATTTAATTTCTATGCATAGAAAGATGCATAATGGATTTTTTTATTTTAAGTGTTATTCCTATTAAATTGATTTTATGCATAAATAGATGGATAAAAGGATTTTCTTTTATGTAAAAGTGTTATTCCAATTGAAGTTGATTTTTATGCATAAATAGATACATAAAGAATTTTTATATCAAAATTAGAATTCTCTTAGAGTCTATGTTTAAATTTTATGAGTATTTGATAAATGAATAATTAAATACTCTAAGAGAGAAATTTCTATCGTTTTATATTCACACGGATTGTAAAAAGAAAATTCAGGAAATCTATCGAGATCGAATTATTCAGATAAATGATTAATTTATTCCTCATTGGAATTCATGACTAATTTAGAAATCAATTAAGTGTATATTCAAAGAAAGAAATTCGGTAAAATAGTAATTGAATTATCAAACCTTTTTGAGAAAGATAGTTTTGGAAAAATGTCCGGACATTCGAGGGCGAGGCCCCGAGTGGGAAACCCTGCCGCCCCGCGCAAGAGGAAGCTACTTTCGCTGCTAGCAACAGGGAATCCGGTGGGCAGAGGGGTCTCACATGGAAGGTTGGAGTCACTTTTCGCGAGGGTTAGGAATGTTTTGAAAGACGATGGTCTTCGGCAAAACCTTGACAATAAAGGCCTTGGCGAAATCTTTTGCCATCCACACTACTTCAACCATAGAGACTGGCTTAGCATTCTTCACCAAGGTATCCAAGGGTTCATTCATTCCCCGAATGATCCTGGCCTTCATCTAGCAGTGACGAGTATTTGAGGAGGGGAGAGCAAATGCCTAGTGATATTCCTCCATAGTTTGTCTTCCCTAGGTTAGCTCTAGGAACTAGTTCATATTTGTCTCCAAGAAGCCTGGAGGACACAATCTCTTTCTTCTGAGGTATGCTTTGAGATCATCCCACGTCTGGGTGTTCCAATCCAAGCGGTTTGTCTCATAGTGGTTCCTCCATGCTACTCTGGCTGTTTCTACGATCTTCAGCCTCGCAAGAGCCACCTTACTCTTCTCGTTGTAACCTGTGACATCGAAGTACTCCTCCATAGCTTCGATCCACTTCTCTATTGTTTCTCCCAAGTGCTCCCCTTCACCTTTGAAAGGTCCAAGCTGAGATCTATGAAGAGCTTTGCAAATATCTAGGTTGAGCTCTTCCTCATAAACTTGGGGGTTAACATTTCTACCACGATGACCTTCGATCCATGATCCTATCAATACAAAATTCTTTGTCAAGTCCCTTTTTCCAACTTAACCAAGACGCTCAGGTGAAAAAACCACTTTATTTATAATTTAAATCCAAAAGGAGTTAAACTTTAGATCCAATTGATTCTGGGGTTCCTTAAAGTTTGGTCAACCCTCTCAAAATCTTGGGATAAAGATCCCTTCTATAAGAAGAAACTTACAGAACTCATTATGAGAAAATAGTTCATTTATATCCTTATCACAATAATGGCCCATCAGACCATTAATTTCCAATTAACAATCTGAACATTCCACAATTGGGTCCATTGGGCCAAAGGTCAAGCTGTGAACAATCTATCAGCACGATCCACTAATCTTTTTAGTGATCTGTTGAAAGTCTTGATCGTTCACCAAGCTACTAACATCATCATTGGAATTCTCTCCATTCATCATTATCATGACTTATTCAACCTATCTACTTTCAACCAGAATTCAAAAATCATCATCCTTCAATTAGAATCCAAATCAATTCATCAATTTTCAACCAAAATTCTAACAACATATCAACCAGCATTCGAAAAATCATCATCTAGGATAGCATTTTTGCTCATAACTTCGAGGTCTAAGATTCACTCGTATATATTGTCAGTATAGAGCTGCAGTTATACCCACGGTATATACATGTAGTCATGGCCATTAGTGTTATAAGGCAAATGCCATCATATCTAGGCCTCAAGCAAGTCGGGGATTCCACACAAATGCGGTACTTCCATCTAAAAACCCAATTTCCAATTTATGAATTTCCTTTCTCAATATCAACTTGTACAAATTTCAACACACAATTACAATCTTTCACTAGCAACTCATAAATTTTTGGCATTTCTTGCTTCTTGGTTTATCAACTTCAACCAAATTGCTCTGATACCACCTGTGAGATCCTTGCCCTCTATGTGCTTCAAGGTATTATCAGATCAGGATTAATGAGCAAGATATCCCAAAGACAGTCATCAATACTCGGTATGGGCATTATGAATTCACTATCATGCCATTTGGCTTGACAAATGCCCCAACTACATTCAATCGCTTAATGCAGGACATTCAATGGCTTAATGCGCAGGACATTCAATTGCTTAATGCAAGACATTCTCAGAGAATACTTGGATGATTTTGTTCTTGTTTTCTTTGATGATATTTTGATTTACTCAAAGAATGCAGCTAACCATGAAACTCATGTCAGAAAAGTTCTTGAGATTCTAAGGAAGCACCAACTCTTTGCAAAAAAGAGCAAATACACTTTCTCTACCGAGACCATGTTGAATACTTGGGCTTTCTGATATCCAAAGATGCAATTTCTCCAGAATTCGCTAAAGTCCAAGCAGCATAGATTGGCCTAAACCAAAAACAGTGAAAGAAGTCAGGGGATTCTTGGGTTGGTATAGAATTTTTATACCAAAGTATGCTCTCATAGCTTCCCCCTGACTAATCTTCTCAAGAAGAATATTCCGTTTCAGTGGTCTGCTAGGTGCCAGTGTGCTTTTAATAAGTTGAAGACCGCCTTGGTAACGGGGGATTTTTTTTTGCGAGCTTTTTTTGCCGAGCTTTTTGGAGCAATGAACAAGGAGTCTGAGCTTTGCAAAGGACCATGAACTTACTATGAGCTTTGTAAAGGACCAAGAACTTACTTACATATAAATAACAAGCTTTGAAAGATCAACAATATAAATTTCAATCTTTTGATCCACATCATACTTATTGATATAATTACATATATTCATATATGTAACTAAATTCATGCACCTCATACATATACACATACAAAATATACATATACATACATACATGCAAGAGCTACCTACATACATACTAACATATATACATACATACATACATACATACTTTCTTTCTTACTTAAAGGAAAAAAAACAATCCTTTAAAGATAAAAAATATATATATCGATCTGTAAAGTTCCAAACCATGAAAATCTCGATTACAAAGTCTTTGATCCACATCATACTTATTGATATAATTATATATATACATATATCTACCTAAATTCATACACCTCATACATATACATATACATACATACATATATACAAGAGCCACCTACGCAGCACTAACATATATACATACATTCCATACATACATACTTTCTTACTTACTTAAATATAAAACACAATCTTTTAAAGATCAAAAATGTATATATCGATCTTTAAACTTCCAAACCATGACAATCTCAAATACAAAGTCTTTTGATCCACAAATTATAGCATTCTAATTATAGCATTCTTCTACATGTCATCCCGACCTAATGAGAAATCTCCCAGACATGCTTTGGCTACCTCCATGTCATTCTCTATCCCCATATAGTGCCTTTTTAACTCTTGGCATGCACGTCCCAAGCCTCCACATCCCGCAAAAACGTCCAAGACACTATCTCCTTCACTTGAGAAGGTCTCCACTAGCCACCTACAATGAAATACAATCATAAACGTGCATCTAAGTATTTTGAAAAAGTAGCTATGAAAATGACCAGAATGAAAATTGTCTCACCTAAAGAACATAGGAGATCTTTCTGCACCACCTTGAATGTAGCGCTCCAAGACCATTGTGCGTTGGAATGGATGCTTCTTATTCTTCTCAAAAATGAAATTTCGTTGAGCGTTGAATAACTTCTTTGAAACATTTTGCCCAGCCTCACGATCAATAATAGGGACATGGCAATTTACTCTATAGAACATACTAAGCGCCAATGTATCCACCTACCATAACGAGAAAACATTATGTTTGGATATCCATACCACATAACATGTATACACAAAGGGAAATATTTTAGAGATTATGACTTACCCGTTCTCCATTGTCATACAAATAACTTGATTCCACATGAACAGACATTGTTCGATGCATGACCAATCCAACTTTCTTTCCCATGGAATATATTTTAGGAAGTTGATCCATTAGACTCAAACACACAAACCAACCCTCATCAGCCACAAACAAACCAACAAAACTGAGTGTGGCACGTATCAATGATGAAGAAACTTGATTCCATGAGGGACACCCATCTGTATCTACATCAACAACTTGTAAACCTGTAGGAAAGTCAGCCCATATGAGGCGAGCCACTGTATCTGAGGGAGCACCTCTATGAGATAGAGCCTTGGGAATCTTCATCAAGAATTCTTCCACACTACATAAAAGATTTATGATGTTTGGTTTTGGTAAGTACAACTTGGAAAACTAATTATATGGTGAAATTATTCTTTTTACCTATCTGAGCCCTCCGAAAGAGTGTGGATGTCTACCAGCAATATGTGTGAAAAACATCTCTCACCTGCAAGTAAACAAGACAAAAAATGAGATGCATTTCGAAAGCACACACTTCTCAAAATAAATTTGCAATGGAAAGTACTCTTACTAGTCATGTCCATGATGTCACGTTGTCCTGACACCTCCCCCTCTTGAAGATGCTCTGGAGGGTCTCTCTCTTGATTTTCATTTGTGGGGTCTCCCTCTTGAACATCATGCATAATGTCAAGACGTCTCTTTGTTCGCCTCTCACGTTGCACTTGAGATGATGTAGATGTATGCTCTTGGTGTGATTGTGGCACTCGTGAGAGTGGTGTGGATGGTTTTGGGGCCATGCGCGAGGATCCAACTACTGGAGACTGGGTCAAGATTGTTGGCTGTGGGGAAGGTATTCTAGAGTCTTCTTGAGTTGGGGGCTCTCTTTCAAGCTCAGATTGGCAATTCTTAAATTCTTCAAGAAATAGATCAAGATAATTAGTAAAAAGGTAAAAATCCCCATACCTTTTTGTATATGTATATGTATGTAGATGTATATGTATCTATGTATATGTATATGTACATGTATGTGTATGTGTATATGCATATGTATATGTATATGTATGTAGGTATGTATCTATGTATATGTATGTAGGCATGTGTCTATGTATATGTATGTGTATGTATATGTATGTAGGTATATGTATCTATTTATATGTATATGTATGTAGGTATGTATATATCAAAACTTAACAATGTTTCTTTAAAATCTAACATGCCAATTCTTAAATGTAACATGAACTTTGTATGTATGTAGGAATTTAGTGTATGTATGTAGGTATGTATTTATGTATGCATATGTATATATACATATGTATATACATATGTATTTGTATATGTATATATCTGTATGTATATGTATCTAATATGTATATGCATATGGATAGTTTACATATGTATAGGTAGGAAGGTTTACATAAACATATACATTTACATTTACATGCATATAATTTAGTAGAAAGCAAAAAAGTACCTTTTTCTAGGAGCTCCTCACTTGGAGGCACATGATTTAGAGGATAGTCCAACCACCAAGGACATCTCTTAAATTCCCAATCAGAAACCCCTCTCTCAACCCATTCCTTCGGATACATTGTTTCCGAGGAATTTGGATCTACCCATTCTTTGATTGCTTCCGTCTCTTCGTCCATTAGACCTTGGCCAATGAGTAGCTGCACCCACCTACATGTCCAAAATAAAACAAACAGTACTAAAATATTTTTTTAAAAGCGTATATGTATTTTCTACAAAAATGTAATGGCATTGGAAGATATATACCTATAGACAACCCTCTTTGCGGCATTCTCCACCTCAGGTTGCTTTTGGCCTTCCTTTACTTTTCCAATCTTTGCCCACACCTCATGGAAGGCCCATGGTATGTGTTTCAATCGCTCCTCTTGCACACATTGCATAAATGGTGGGATGTAGATAACATCATCATATACCAATAAACCCTCCAAAATAGAGTCTGCCTCCCCTATTAGCTCTTCCCAATACAACTCTTTCTTCATATGCAGCAACGTCTTTTTGTTATCCCCAAACATCTATGAAATTACCTTGTCCTTTGCCCTCCCGATCATAAGCATTTGAAGCAATTCCGTCTTCCTATTTCAGCATCATACCAAACCCATAAGAGATTAGATATTAAGGTTAGTTTATGTTAAGGGAGGTTTATTGACATGTGACATACCTTTGAGTTGAAATCCGAGATATGGCGACTGTGTAGAGCTTTTCTTTGGTCAGAGCAACCAATCCCTTCTTGGACCAATCATAGTTATATACGAGTTGAAAGAATGCATCACCATTGGATGGGTTTGCAATTATGAGCATCTTGTACGCTCTATCTCGAAATGTTTGCTCTACACCACGTCTGGCTTTCTCACATTTTGTCTCATATTCTTGTAACCCCATGGCATGTCTATCAATGCATGATATAGCTTGCTTCACCGCATTTTCAAACGGTGTCTACGTATAACGAAAAGGACTCATTATCACTCACACGATTAAAAAACATTGATAATCCGTTTATTAATGATATTGGGAAATGCAAACACTACCTTCCACACAAGCTGTGCCAAGATTGTAGCTGGAGCATTGTACCATTGCTCTCCACTTCGTCGCTCCAAACTAAGCTCCATTAAAGCCCACCTCCTTACGTCTTCACCTAGGTAGTCCAATATGGATGATTTGTCCGCCATTCCAAATCGTTGAAACATGAAGATCTCATGTGACAATGTGGGTGTCACACTAGTGCCCACTAATCTGTGTTGTAAAGAGTCACAATGAGCTAAGAACTTAACTATGACTTCACAATGTCCATAATTAAGTAGAGAGAGATCACTTACTCATTTTGAGATCGCAAAGCCAATAGCAATTCTCCTTCTTGCTTCTTGTCCACAACCAAAAATTGACATTTGACCCAGACATGGCGTGAGGGGCTATGAGACCAAGCTAGAGAAAGCAAAATAAAGATATTACAATATATTACTTTTAATGTTGCATAAAATCACTCTATGACATTCAAAAGAGCATACCTTCGCGCACTCGAGACATCCATGCCTTCACACGATGATTGCCATCCCATACAAGAAACTTCTTACCACTGAGATCCTCCCAAGTGCTCAGTTCCTCTGCTGATTTCATCCTCAAATCTGTCATGTTGTACCACCCAGTTTGGTCCCCATTCTTGCAAGTCTATTTGTGTGACCGCGAAATACATAGAGCTTCCTGGACGTGTAAGTGAAACTAAAAAAGGAGGAGATGCTTCGACATAACCATGGCAGTCAAAAGAATCACAAAACACCTCAAGCTGGGTAGAAACTGTACGGATGGATTCATTTGGAATCAGCCTGCATAAAGGGACCAATGGGGTAGAGGAATTGCGTTGCACAAAAAACTTAGTGAATACATCACCAAGAATTCCCAATTCAATAGATTTTCCAAGAAGCCTTCTATGGGTCTCCCCTTGACCAGTACTAGATTCAGGAATCTCCGTGTGAGTTGGAGGAGGTGAGCTCATTTCGTTCTCCAACACAAGCACTTCTTCCTCATGACCAAGAGAATTATGCGCTTCTGTTTCCTCTCTAACAGGAGATACATGTGAGGACAAAGGTGTCCGTGATTGAGCTTCCTCGCTAAGAGTCAAACAAACACGCCTAGATCTTAGTGAGTATCCCCTGTTGTCTGTAAGAAACACACACCAAGCCCAAGTAAGCATATCTAAAACAATAAAACATAATCTCAATAGAATCTTGGCTATTCACATCATATACCTTTCTTAGTCTTTGCTTGTTGTTTTCCTGCTTTTCTTGGAGCCATCTTCCTTTCTTTTGCCCTGAATATGAGTAGCAAAAAGTTTGAGCTGAATCACACATAAACCCTACTTCATGTATATAGGAAAACATCAACCTCACACACAAACATCT
Source organism: Cibotium barometz (assembly GCF_041138505.1). Lineage (NCBI taxonomy): Eukaryota > Viridiplantae > Streptophyta > Polypodiopsida > Cyatheales > Cibotiaceae > Cibotium > Cibotium barometz. The sequence goes on from NC_141109.1 coordinate 29,478,460, forward strand.
CCTACTAGTGTGTGTGTGTGTGGGGAGAGAGAGAATAGCATAGACATGAAGTGAAGCCACGGATTATATTGAAGAGCTAGAGTTGCAATGGGCTCTTCTGGTTAGAGTGCACATTTGAGGAGAAACCAATAAACCTGAGCTTCCTAGCTTAATACAAGAGCCATTGAAGGAGCTAATATATATTGGCTGTTCATGGTGGCAATGATGCAAACCCATTGCAGTGTTTCGTCCGAGAGGACTGGTGTCTCGTCCGAGAGGACCATGATATAAGCGTAGAAGGATGTGCAGGTGCAAGAACCATTATGCAAGCCTTACTACTGAGAAATGCACCCGAACTAGTCTGCCCATTTCTTTGTCATCATCATTACGATGATCCATAGCCAAATGTGAGCTCAAATTCATTGTGCCATATGTTCAAGCAATGATAAATGCGTACAAGAAATGCACCATTCAAATGGGACTTACACGACTCTACCAAACCAATGCTTGGACATCCATAATCTAATCGCACGTGAGGGAGAAGCTAACAAGCTTCCTCTCTACTCACTCCATCTCTCTCTCTCTCTCTCTCTCTCTCTCTCTCTCTCTCCTTATCCTGTTGATCTCAAGCAAGAATCAAGAAAGCTGACCTCAAGAAAACACCACACTCAAGCACTCACATATGCAAGAAAGTAACTCAACAAGATTCCATAGCCAAAGATAAACATAAACATAGAATCATGCAAGAATTAAGAAGAGAACTAGACAATCAAGAAGGAAGGATCTCCAAAGCTTGAGCTCAATAGCAGATTGTATTATGAGAAGTGACCTTAGACACCCTCATAAGTCAGTTATATACAACTGGGCTTTGTTTATCCACCCACACGTGTCCTCTTTACATATACAAGACTTACATGGCCGACTTTCATTACAACAATGGGCCTTTGGCCATATACAACATGAAATATCTAAGCTAGGGTGGGTGGAGATTACAATTGTCTAGATTTCTCACTCGGAAGCGTTACTATACACGACGAGCAGTGTGAGTGCAAGAAGTTTTGGATGGCCTCATGTTGAAGTGGAGGATTTACTAAAAAAAATTGACATGCTGCACTGGAAAAATTCGACCATGAAACACTCCTTGAATGTCCTTTGATGATGGGGTGGAAGGTATGGAGAGATGCTTATAGTAGTCATAGATTTTCCTGAGTCAGGTCGATGGCAAAATCGAATGCTAATCTCCGAAATTCATTTTGAAGATAGATGTGCCACCCCCATGAGCTCTTTACTTCATTGAAACCTTCGAGGAAAGTAGCCAATGTGTGGAATATTTTGTAAATGTAGATCTTCAAATTCCTTATGCTCACCCATGAACATGCTTATCACTTCAAGCATGCATTGTTCAATGATGGCTTCACTTGGCAATGAGACGGCAGAGATGGTAAATTTGGAAAGTTGAACGCCACCGGCTCCACCTCTTCAAACGCCACCGGCTCCACCTCCATGGCCTCTCCTCCAGCAAGTCCACTCCCCCGGCAGAGCCTGGGGATGGTCTAGCGCAGACCATCCCCAGGCTCTGCCGGGGGAGTGGACTTGCTGGAAGAGAGGCCATGGAGGTGGAGCCGGTGTCTCTTAACACTTAACACTTGACCTACGCAACGCCACAATCTCGATGTCTTCAGCACCGTCAGCGCCTCGTACACTTCGTACACCTCGTCTTCAGCACCGTCAGCTACCATGTACACCTCGTCTCCGCCAACGCAGCGAAAGCTACCACGTAAGGAACGCCACCGGCTCCACCTCCCCAGGCTCTGCCGGGGGAGTGGACTTGCTGGAGTAGAGGCCATGGAGGTGGAGCCGGTGGTTACGAAAGCTACACCCTAAACCTCCAACGAAGCCGCTGCCGGCGCAGAGAAAAGAAAAGCAGAGAAAAATCGAGAACAAAGAAAAAAAAACTTACCTCTTCTGTCTGCTTCTGCCGGCGCATTCGTTTGCCTGCTTGCTGAGTTTTGAAAGAATCCTTCATGTACCCTAAATTTCTTCGTGTACCCTTTAAACTAAGCACCACATATGTGTGTGTGGCCCAAAACATACTTAGCCTAAAGATAGATACATATACACACACATATATATATGTCAAAATGTATTAAGCTCTATGTGTTTTATTGTACACACGTACATTTTATAGTTTAGGCTATTTAAATATGTATATATATATTGATGTTAATAAATGTCTAAAAATGTATTAGGCTCTATGTGTTTTATTGTACACACGTACATTTTATAGTTTAGGCTATTTAAATATGTATATATATATTGATGTTAATAAATGTGTGTGGTGTGTGTGTAGCCTACTAGATATATAATCTAATATATTTGTATATCCTAAAATAAGTAAAAGACTAGTCTCTTTGTAAATACACACACACACTAAAATACATATATCCTCGTCGGGGGATTCTTAGCCTAGAATATATACAATATATTAATATAAATATAAACGTGTGTGTATGTGTATTTACATATATCCCCATCCGCCGTCGGGGTTCTTAGCCTAGAATATATATAATATAATAATATAAATATAAACATGTGTGTGTGTGTATTTACAAAGAGATAAGCCTTTTATTAAAATAACACTTAGAATCAATAAATGTTTATATTTGTGTATTTTTTTATATATTTGTAGATACATATACATTTGTATATTTTTTATTAAAAAATTTTATCGTGGTCATTCTCAATCGTGATTGCTCCACCTTGTTTTATCATTTTAACCACCTACATTTTCAACCGTGATTGCTCCACCTTGTTTTATCATTTCAACCTCCTTCATTCTCAATCGTGATTGCTCCACCTGTTCCTTCGTTTTTATATTTTCATTCCACATTTTCGTCTCTCCTGTCCTTTCTGTTTCACATTTTCGTCTCTCCTGTCCTTTCTGCATCTTCATATTGCCTTCCCTATGGAGCACACTGTTACCTTTGAGTGGGAGCTTGATGGCTGTAGCAAAAAATCTCAAACTTTAATACTTCTCTACCAGACCACGCTTGTCAGTCACACAGATATCTACAAGGGTTTTTGCCTTCTTCACACGCCCTTTCTGGAGTGAAAGCTACTAGGACCGATGGAAGCCTACAGGAAATCATCGCTCATTATGATATGGAGGGCAATAAAAACTATCTCATAGATATTTCTCGAAGTAAAACATATATGCTACAATGTAGTCCTCTTTGTGCTGCTGATAGTCTTGATTCTAGTGCTGACGACATTGCCCAAGATGTCCGACATTTGGAGAGTTCAGTGGATAAAGAATTAGGGATACAAAACACCCATGTTCATATCTCGAGCTCCTCCTCTGAGAGTGACTTGAATGGCTCAGCAACTATTTTGCAACCAGGTGAAGGCACAAGCAATCCAAAAGGTTCAAAGCACAAGATCTCTGAAGATGAATGTATTGCTTCAGAGAGTATACTTTCGGTTCTTCGTAAGAAGGAGCAACCTTCTCTTCTGCGTTCATTGTTGGAAAAAGTTACTCGAGTCATCCAAGTCCAGGAGGTGCCAAGACATTATGATGGTGATTCCATCCTAGAGTTTCCACCAACATATGGCAAAATAGGAAATATGGATGGAATGGAGCAAAAATATGATGGTCACCTATGGACACGTCCAGTAACATCAAACATGTCTGTAAGTTGTACCGTGCGTATTAGCTATTGTGTTGGTACTTTGGAGTGCCATAGACTCAGCTGTCCTTTTTACTTGAACAATAAAAGGTATAACAACACCTTCTTTCATGGACATCTGACAAAAAAGATTGCAATTGGACTTTTGACAGAGGATGAGAAATCTAAAATAGTTTGTCACTTTTGTCGCAAAACTGCACATTGTGTGCAAGTGTGTAGATGTATTGTGTATTACGTAATGCCTCGTGACACAACTATTACAAGAATGATGCTCCACACTGGGCTGCATGAACATCCAGTTCAGCCAGGAACTTCAAGGTCAATGTTGGAGCGCGTGAAAATGTTTGTTTCTCAAGTGCTAAAAACCCAGAGAAGTGCTGGTCCTCGAAAAATACAGATGGATATTGTGAAGGATATGCTATTTTCCTCCATGATGAATCAAAATGATGAGCTACCTACAAGTATTGGGGATCATGAGCTCTGCAATTTTTTGGAGGAGTTGAGTCCTCTTGTGGAAAACCAGAGGTGAGTATTCACTCTATAACTTAATTATATTTGGAAGTATTTTTCTACATTCGGTCCTCTCTTTATTGTGAAATTATGTTTTTTAGGTTTAGACGCATTGTATCCCAGGAGAAAAGAAAATTGATGCCAGCAGGAGAGGGCTTTGATAGCATCCTTCTTATACAGAGAAGATCTCGCTATTCATTTATACAAGGGAGCCGTTTCCCAGGACAAGGTGGCCCTGCTGATGACAAATGTTATGTCTTTAAGATGTCTTTGCGAGGACCAGCATCAGGCGTGGACTTGGTGAATCGCATGCGGTGTGACAGTGGAGGTGACTTGTCAAAATCTTGGGTTTTGTTTGATCACACTCATCGAGTTTTTGGTTGGTCAACAATGGCTTGTCATGTTTACGACCCAAGGTGAGACTACGTACTCTAATTTTTTCATTTCTTTCATTAACCTTGAATGATAGCTGACTGAAAAAATTATCTCCAAAATCTTATAGTGTTCAAGAGAGCTGTTGACAATTGCCACATGCGAAATGAAGGAGGAGGATACAAAAAGCCAAGTACTATTTTGGGAAATGCTGAATAGCACAATGGAGCAATGCGGTTATGCACCCGCACACTTCTATGGGTTTATGGTTGATGAAGCAGGGTCTAATTGGTGTGCAGTTAGGACCGTTTTCAATGGGGGTCCGCACAACATTATGGAGGACAGGGAGCAAACGTGCTTATTCCATTGGAAACAAAGTTTGATGAAGCATGCTAAACAATGCGTGAAGGCAGAAAGTCGACAACACCATATTGACTAGTGTGAAGAATGGAGATTGTTGGCAACCAATAAGGAGTCAGCTTTCTTAAAAAGTAAAGAGATTCGTGAGTGGTGGAGAAATGGACATGTTCATGAGGGAAAACTATCAATGATGGATACGTGGATGAGTTGGTGGGAAGTACGAATAGCACATTGGGGCAACCTCATGTCAAGGGTGAGAAATTTTATGGAGAACTGATATGTTGTATGGATGCATTTGCATTGGAGTCAATTTTATGAATTCCTGTATGAAACCTCTTGTGTGCAGGTGGTCTTAAGCTCGGTGGATTTAGCACAAACCCCTCGAACAAACTTATCTGAAAGTGTACATGGGAGTTGGCTTGCTGGTGAAGGATACAAGGAAAAGGTTAGCTTGTATGATGCGTGCATTTCAGATATGGCAAACGCTTTACTACAAAGTGCAAAGCAATATGCATATCAGATGGGGAAGCACAAAGGTGAGGGACCAAGCTTGAGCAAGTTGCTGGACAGGGTAGCAGCAAGGTCAAGACTGACACCACCACAAGTGGCTCGCATGGTCCATGAAACAGTAGCTAATACTCCTATGTATGAGGAATCAAGGCCTCTACATGGGGATAAGGAGACTATTCAACGGAAGAGGGTGAGGACAACGGAAGTAGACCAATGCTCACATCGTCCAGGTTATGTCATGCAGAGCAGACATCGTCAAAATCGGGGAACAGCAAGAAGAGTAAGTTTTGGAGATAGATCTAGAACAAACAGTGCAGCAAGTCCCGCTTCAAGGGGAGGACCAAAAAGTCCAATGACTGGAGGAAACAAAGATGTCGGACATGAAGAGCCTAAACAACATTATGGCACAATGAGCGGAGGACAAATGCATGTAAAGGAAGAGGCCGTTGGACGCACAATGTGGGCCATTAGACGAACCCCATTGAACTCAAAAGTCAAATGTTTGGGAGGTATTGATGGAAGACTTAAGTGCAACTCATTCATACAGGGAAGCTCTATTGGAGTTGTTGCCCCTAGCTTCTACTCAGAGCGACGACATCCTGGTCCGGGAGGGCCAAAGGCTCAAATGATGTGGTTTTGTCCTTCAGATGTTTCACACACATGGCATGTAGATCCAAACATAATATACAAGCCATCATACCCAGATATGTGGAAAGTGGATGTTGGGACCAACATAACCAGCCAAGAGGTAGATAAATTAGTAAAGGCAGGGTTCAAATTAGATGTTACTCATGAAGAACCTTTTGTGTCGGGGGTGGGAGAAACGTCCACACAAGCAGCGGGCAACAAAGAAAGTGACAAGAGGCCACATGATGCTACACAGAATACAAAGAGATCAACCAAGTGGAGGCATTGGATTTCCAAAGAAGCAGAAAAGAGGATTGGTAGTGCCGAGGCCATGATAGCGACAGTCCTTAATGAGAGTGCAATGCAGCCATCCCCCTACTCTATTTTTCATTTGGCATGTGAGAGTGGAGAGGACTATTTTATACACATCAAGGTACAACCTTGGTGTACATGTCCTGATTTCATGCAAAGAGAATCTAGAGGAAAGTCTTACGTTGCATGTAAGCATATCTATTTTGTCTTCTTGCGAGTTTTGGGATTACATAAGAATGAGGATATGGTAATGCATCAACCGACACTATCACCAGAGGAAGTGGACAATATACTATCACGTCCTCGAAGCAAGGATGTTTGTGCTTATACTTAAGCTTTAATCAAGCCTGTTTGTGCCTATACTTAAGCTTTAATCAAGCCTCTCATGTTTGTGCCTACTTAAGCTTTAATCAAGCACTACAAGACAATGCTGCCATACACGCGTTTCGTACACGCGATAAATTATGAACGCGTGTATGGTCGCGCTTGTATTTGAATAGAATCGGGCGCGTGTATTTTAGCATTTAAGTTCGCGTGTATATTTGCATTTATCAACGCGTGTATAAACGCGTTTATATACATGCAATAATACACGCATCTATACACGGTAATATTCACGGATTAATACTCGCTATTATACACGGATAAATACACGCTTCTGTACACGGATTAATACACGCATGGCAGAGAAAAACTGAAGAAAAACTGAATTCCTTTACAAAATTAAAAACTATTTTCCTTAAACCATCTCATAGTACATTACAGTATACATCATTACACAATCCCACTACATGCATTTACAACAATGAAATATATTCAAAAATAAATCATGCATATGAGATGATAGAAATGTCATCAATTTAGAACATACAGTGACGGATTGGTTAGGGTTCGATCTCATCTTCAATAAGATCCATTCTTGCCAAACGATCAACATCAATATCCATTTGATCAATTGGTAAGGCTACGATTAAATTTATTTCACTATCGATATTCTGTACTCCATTGATAATGGTATCGATGTCCTGATCATCCTCATCAACATCACCATCATCCTCAATGGTAGGGTCATTCTCATGATCATGAGAAACGGCATGCTCATCCTCATTATCATGATCATCTCTTATTTCTTGATCATCGATCACAACATCTTCAATGGCATGTTCGACGTCATCATCTTCATTGCGGCTTGTTACATCCTCCATATGCTCCATATCAGTGAATGTATTATACATCACTTTGGAACGTGGTGCAATAGGGATGACGTACCACCATTTGATGTCATGCACCATTGGTAGATAGATAACCTACTCAAATACACACAGTACAGTAATTAATTAGCATATCAAAAGTGAAGGGGTACGCGAGCTTAGACATATATGTACATGAAACACATTAGTAAAAAAATGCATACCTGCTCACATTGTTGTGGCAATACGAGCCTATCTTTCTTTGTTTGCCAGAACTTTGTAGAGTCAATAGTTACATATCCACTTGCATGGCGTTTTATCGTTGCATCAGGCCCTTTTTCCACCACGTTCATTTGCCATTTGACATCCAAAACATACACAAAGAAGCGACGAAAGTCAAGCCTAAATATGTCTTGGATTATGCCACAATAATCATCCATTTTTCCATTAGCTCCCTCAAAGCTACTAATGACACCGCAATCTTGTGTATTTCTCTTTTCATCAATTCTTTGTGTTCGAAAATGCTTGCCTTCACACAATATAGCATTGAACATAGTGCACTGGACCAAAATAGAAGCAATATTTGTATAAGCAATGTGAATAAATATTAAAAGCAAATCACTTACAACTAATGCAAAACATTAGTTCTATGTACCTTTGACATGCATCCTCGTGCATACTCCCATTCTTCCGCCGTGATATGCAGCCCCTCGTCGCTCTCTGCTCTCTCCATTTCCTCATGCAACCAATCAACATGGATATCATTCGGAAGTGTTGCTAGATGCTTAGGGTACGCCTTCCGAGAGCCATGTTGCCTCCGAAAGAGAGCTCTTTCTGCTTGCCTTTTTGTCTTTGCATCCTCATACCTTGTAACCCATCTGCTCATCACATCACTATTAAGGATACAAGTGAAATTGAGATCATCAATCAATGTTCTGTCAATTACTTTACTCTGTCCTTTTCCTTGAGGCACAATAGAGGTCATCCTCAAGTCCTCTTCATTGCTTCATAGTCGTGGCAAAGAGCTGTCCACCTGACCAAGAAATTCTAAAATATATACAAGAGACTCTTGTATCAACCAACCCTCGGCCATGCTTCCTTCAGGCCTTGCACTTTGCCTCACAAAGTCTTTTAAGGTCTTCATGAAGCGCTCTAGGAAGAACATCCAACGTGCATGCACAGTACCACATAAAGCAATTTCGTCCACTAAATGCACAATGAGATGTAGTTGACTTGTGAGAATGGTTCGCGGAAAAGTCTCCTCTACCAAACAAACCACCTCCACTGCCATAACACGCGCATCATCCAACGTGGCTGGATCAATTGCTTTGGAACTAACATATCTGAAAAATAAATAAATAGTACGTTATACCTCATGCACGTTCATTTTGCAAGGTATAATGAAGGGTGATCTGAGCATTGGTTTTACATACCTCACAAGCTCGCCCATCTTATAAATACATTTTTTCAAACTCTTATTCGCACAATGGTCGATGCTAGTAGGTAGTATGAACTGCGCACATAAGAGCACATTTATGGTTTATGGCATTACAAAATTTAATTTCAACGTACGTACAAGACTTGGAAAACACTTACTTGAAGCATCTTGTGCCAATCGTGGGACTTCAACCCATATAGTTGCTCAACGCCTCTTTTCTTAGTGGTTGTAAAGGCTCCCTTCAATGATCTCATGCATCTAGTGGGAGTACGCAAAGTGGTGATGGCCTGCTTTACCTGCTTCTCCTCTTTCTTTGATATAATCCATGGTGCAGGCGGAAGACGAACGTGCCCACCCACCTCTCGTGGCCAAGCTTGACGCATACGTCCTGCGACCCGCAAGTCCTCACGTACGCTAACATTGTCTCGTTTACCAGTAATATGTTCCCAAATACCAGATCCCACATTCTTGAAGATGTGCATGGGATCAAGAAGATGGTTGATCTTAAGATGGGTCCAATATGGCAGCCGGAAAAAAATGGAGTACCTGCACAAGGGATTGCTCTATGTGACCTTTAATCCAATTAGAGACTACACAAAACAAGATTGAAAAAACATCACTATACCTGTTCATGCCATCTGGAGGAAGAATAGTTGTAGACTCCCAAATACGCTTCCAATCTTTTGCACGAAGTGTTTGTGGAGGAATGTTACTCTTACTAGCAACATATTTAGGATGATCTGAGGGGAGAAATCGATGATGATTATCGAATATAGTCTTACACAAACCATCAGCATACTCATGTACTAACGAAGGGCCACAAACAGGACATGCATGTTTACCCGATGTTTTCAAACCTGTTAAAATATAAATAAAAGTTAGAATAATAAAGTCAAACCGTCTAATTAATATATATAGCCAATAGTAATAGAGTAGGGAGGTAATTAGAATTCTTACCAGAACAATCGCTGTATCCTGGAAAGTCATGCATTGTCCACATCAACACTGCTTTTAAGTCGAAGTGTCGAGAGGAGGGAGGCCTACTAATGTCCACCACCGCAACACCTCTCCATAGTTCCTCCAACTCATCAATCAGTGGTTCAAGATAAACATCCATATGCTTGACTTTATGTTTCCCTGGAATTAGAAGGGATAACAGAAGATGTCCCTTCTTGATCGCCATTGATGGTGGAAGGTTGTAATTCACCAACACAACTGGCCACACGCTGTATGCGGTGCTTTTGAAACCAAATGGATTCACTCCATCCATACCCAGGCCAAGTCTCAAGTTTCTGGGCTCTGTTTTAAAGCTGGGCCACTCATCTTCAATATGCTTCCAAGCAGGAGTGTCTGCGGGAATTCTCCACATGCCATCATCCGATCGATGTGAGGAATGCCATGACATGAGCTCTGCTATGGATTTGCACTTGAACATGTGTTTGATGCGAGGAATTATAGGAAAGTGTCGCAAGACTTTACGAGGTACATCAAAACTCTTCATATCTGTTCTGTACCTTGCTTCACCACAAGTGGGACAATGTAGAGCCTCCTTATGCGTCCCACGAAAGAGAATGCAATCATTGACGCATGCATGTATTTTATCATAATCCAGTCCTCCAAGAGATGTCACATAGCGCCTCGCTATGTCTCTTGAGGTGGGTAGTCTATTTTCCTTTGGAAGCATGTTTGATAATAGCCTGCATCCAATATCATCAATTATAATTAGTCTTAAATCCTAAACCTTAAACCACTAATTCAAATTTGTAAGTTAGAATGCTTACTTCAACAATGCGTCAAGACTTGCATTGCTCCATCCATAAACTGTTTGTATATTAAGTAGTTCAAGTGAAGCACGTAAAACTGAGAATGTGCACCCTTCAAACACCGGTGTCGATGAAGCCTTATAAAGATGCTCTTGTTCCATATCATCGTCGTCCATACCTTTGGGATCATCCTTAAAAAGATTCCGTACCATATCATCAAGCACCTCCTCTTCCACAACTTCGTGGGGTGCAGGGCTATTGTCGTCCCTTTCCCACTCATCTCTGACAATAGATCCCGAAGCTCCAGCATTATCTCGTCGACACTTTACGTGCTCTCGTCGCGCGTAGGGTACCATGTTAGGGTGTGGTACTGCATCCTGCTTCAATTTATCAAATTATATGTTACAACTCTATTAATTTAATTTGGATACCATGAGTCATTTGAATACCATCAATTTACATCTACTCACCTCTAAACCTGTTTGATTCCATTCTCCATACATGGAGATGTGATTCAAGGTGATTCGACGTGCTCGTACAATGCATCCTTGACATCGATTACACATACATTTGATCCGTTGTCCCAACCACACATCGCGATTACGATGACGCATTGTCTCATCTTCCCCAGAACTGCTTGAAGAGGTTGATGACATCCTGTGTACAAATCACAAAACACAAAATCATTATATGTTTTTAATGAAAGCACAAAAATCGCGTGTATTGACGCGGCTATTTCCTAAAAATTGCGTGTATTAACGCGGCTACTTCCTAAAAATCGCGTGTATTTACGCGGCTAATTTCTGCAAAACGCGTGTATAAACGCAGCTAAAATAATATACACGCGAATATACACGCATTTATAAACGCGAATATAAACGCGGCGGTATGTTTAAACTAAAAATAGCCCGCCTTCCCCAAATATAGATTTTGAACTAAGAAATCGACTGTTTTCGCCTGTTTTCGCCTGTTTTCGCCTCTTCCAACAACAAGGAGGGAGCAGAGAAAGGAGCACACACACGGGAGAAGGAGGGAGCAGAGAAGGAGCAGAGAAGACTCACTTTTTCAGAGGTGAGTCACTTTGTCCTGTGCCTTGTCTCTTTTGTCAGATTTGTTTACTTTGCTCTTTGCTCTTTAGGTTTGTCCTTTTGCACACGATTGGGTTACTGCATCCTGACAGAGGCGACAATGGCTGGTCCTTTTATAAGGACATTCTGTCTTTGTCGGGGGGTCGGTCTTTTCGAGAAAATTTTTTCGCAGGTCGCGTGTAAGAACGCGTGTAGAAGCGCGTGTAACCTGTCTGCAGAGTATGTTCACGTGGATATACACGCGTTTCTGGACGGGTGTATACACGCGTTTTTTGACGGGTGTATACACGCGTTTTTTGACGGGTGTATACACGCGTTTCCGCAGACAAAAAACTACGGCGTTTCAGATTTCATGATTTGCAGGCAACTGACTTGAATGAGGGTATTTGTGTGAGTCAAGAGACAGCCCATGATGTACATGAAGATGTTTGTTGTTGCAGGTTCTTTATGGATATTCCAGGTTCTTCATCCGATCCATTTGCGTACAGCAATTGGCTGATGGAGATGCTGAATCACTTTGGGCGCCAACCTGATCCGGTTGAGCTTATAGAGTATATGTATGCCCATCCCCCTCCTTCCCTGCCTGGTGTCTATACCCCTATCGCGAGTATCCAGGGCACTCCAGTGCCGTCTATTCCTTCGAGTCCGACGAGACGGCATGCAGCTTCTCCTCTTCCACGTCCACCGAGGAGACATACCTCGTCCCAGACACACTCACGTACACCCTCACAGCCACACTCACGTGCTCCCTCAGAGCCACCGTCACGTCAGGGCTCACAGCCACCGTCACGTAGACAATCCCCCAGTCGTGACTCCACCCGTAGCAGTAGGAAGAGTGGGAGTGGAGGATGCGGTGGGTGCTTTGGTGGGGGAGGTGGGGGAAGTGGGGGAGGTAGTAGGGCACGCGGTGAGAGAGGAGATAGAGAGAGAAGAGTTAGAGGAGACAGTTCGGAAGAGGAGGAGATGAGAGAGATAGAGAGAGTAGTCTGCTATGATGTGACGGATAGGGGCGGGATAGTGATGGATGCGAGGGGGAGGGAGGTAATGGAGTACATGCGTGGGGAAGTATCAAACTCATATAGAAATTGTTTTATTAAATTTAAAGATCAAAATAGCCGATTAGTTGGGGAGGTGATAGAGGCTGTACATAGTCGGTACCCCAATCCCCCACATGCTACATTCTCGGATGTATGGGGAAGGACGCGAATAAGGGAGATCTTAAGTAATAAAAGATCTCACCTTAAAAAACTCGCGTACGATGACCGGCTAAATGTAGCTGCGGGTGGCTATCCTGCCGAGAAACCTGCCACTGCGCACAAACGCGAGTGGAAGGAGGCAAAGAAACGAGCAGAGGGTGGCGTGAAGAGCAGGCAGCATGTGGAGGCACGACGGATCCAGATGGAGACCATTGGATCTTCGCATTTCGGATCTGGCGGCGTCGAGTCATGGGAGGTAGAGTTCGTAAGTATCCTGCCACTTTATTTGATTGTTTACTTAATTCATTGATTCTATGATTGTTTTAATCTTACAAATTGTGTTGATTATGATACAGCGACGGGTTACGGGGAGGAAGCCCACAACCCACGATACTGCGTATGCTCGCCGGCATAGCAGACATGACACGTGGGCCATCTTCAGAGCCGAGGGACGTATTACGGACGCGCAATTTGAGATGGCCATGAGACCATACGGTCGACAGGTACTTGAAAATTCATAACGAATGGTTTTGGTTTATGGAATTGCATATATATATACTTATATACTATATATTACTTGAATTATAGGCACAAGCTGCTGATGATCCACCGGTCGCCGCTGCAGAGGGTGGACGTGAGCACTACTCCTCGGACATTCCGACCGATGTGAGCTCATCTGAGCATGGAGGGAGCACCGAGTCATCATCTGGGTCTGAGTAGTACTCAGACTTATAGTATCACATTCCATATTGAGGATGTGATTGTATATATTTTTTTGTAAACTCAAGCCATGGGCTACTTCGAGATATTGACTCCCTTGTATACATGTATGAAATTTTGATAGTAATATTGAATTGATTGATCGATAGTATTACATTCATGTCTGTCTTGAATCGTGTAATGACAATGTATGCATTCATGTCGTTCTTGTCTTAATCTCCCTCGTGCATATGTTCTTCGTGGATGGTCTAATGGGATGGTCTAATGCACAAAAAAAAAACCCAGAGAGTGCTATTGGGTGCTGGAATGCTGGAACAGTATTCAGGCACCAAATAGCACTCTCTGGATTTTTTTTTTTGCTCTCTGTTCGCGTGTATAAACGCGTCAGAACTGGTAAAACCCGCGTGTATCTACGCGGATACCCTGGAAAATACGCGTGTATTAATGCGTATAAACTGGCAATTACGCATGTATAGACGCAGGTATAAACGCGTCTGGGACATTGGAACTGAACAGGATGCGGCTATACACCCGTGTATAAGCGCGTCTAATATAAGAAAAAGCGTTTATAGCCGCGTGTATCAACGCGTCTGTAAAAAGAACGCGGCTACACACCCGTGTATACGCGCGTCTGAGTGGTACTTTACACGCGGTTTTACACGCATGTCTCTGGCTGCGACGATACACGCGCTGATACACGGGCCCGCTACTTTTTTTCACAAGTCATTTTTAGCGGCTAAGAGCGCGGGTATGACCCCGATCCCTTGTAGTGAAGCCTTCCATGTTTGTGCTTACTTAAGCTTGTAAGGAAATGTGAAGTCAATCTTTTTGTAACAAAATTTGAACCAATATTATTTTTGTCTTGCTTTGGGATGGAGTATACTGTCACGTACTCTAAAGTCTTATTGTAGGTAGCTTGTGACGCTATGGTAAAGGAGTTATACCAACCAGATATCTTCTTGTAAGGAAATGTGAACTCAATCTTTTTGTAAGAAAACATGAGCCGGGTATACTTGTTTTTACTTGTGTTGAAATAAACATTGGAAGAAAGGTACATAGATAGGTATTTTTGTGCCTATATTTAAGTTTCTTGGACATAAAATGTGTGTTTATATGTAGGAAGGTAGGTATGTAGGTATGTATGTATGTATGCATGCATGTATGTATGTATATATGTAGGAAGGTAGGTAGGGAGGCAGGTAGGTAGGTAGGTAGGTAGGTAGGCAGGTAGGTAGGTAGGTAGGTAGGTAGGTGTGTTTGAGAATATACATGTATATATGTATGTATGTATGTGAATGTATTTAGGTAGGTAGGTAGGCAGGCAGGTAGGCAGGTAGGTAGGTAGGTAGGTAGGCAGGCAGGCAGGTAGGTAGGTAGGTGTGTTTGAGAATATACATGTATATATGTATGTATGTATGTGAATGTATTTATTTCTCTTTCATAAATACTTACTATATGAAAGCTCACCAAAATGTATCATTTTTCTTACAAGCTCACATAAAACTATCTTATCTCCAAAAAGCTCGCCAAATAAAGCTCGCAAAAAAATCAAACCCCTTGGTAACCAATCCCATTCTGAAGCTACCAGATTTCTCTCTACCCTTTGAGGTAGTAACATCTGAAACAAGAAACTGTGGATCTCAAAAACACATGCAACAGAGAAATACAAAAACAAGAGAGCACCAGATTAGGTCCCAACTAAAAGCATCCCCACTTGAGTATTTATAGATTTTATTACTTCAAAAATAGGTTACATGGCTATTTTTGCCCTTGCTTTCTCCACAAGCTTTTCTTTTACAAAAATAAAATATTCTAAAAAATCTCACTCTCGTGGTAGTCCTCCCAGTTGAGAATGCAATCATCCTCAATTGTAAATGTCAGCACACATGAGTGATTAAATACATTAATCTTTCCCACATTGGATTCACTCGCCAGTGTCTACATAACATGCATCACATGTGTCTTAGAGTTGATTGGATTCACTCAGAATCAAACACACACAACCTTTACACGCATCACATGTGTCTTAGAGTTGATCATATTCAATCACAATGAGTTGATCAGATTCACTCACAATCAAACTCCCACATTGGATTCATTTATAATGTCTGAATACATGCATCACACGTATTCACAGAGTTGATCAAACTCATATCACATGTCTCACACGTGTCACAACTGTTCACTCACAACAATCAGCTTGGGTCACCCTCTCAACACTTAATCATTAAGTCTTCATCACATATATGAAAACGAAACATTATATCCAGGAAGTCCTTCTATGCGTAATAAATTCCAGTGTCCCATACCACCAGAAATTATCCCACATAAATCTAGAGATAAGTATGCATTAGAATAGTTCACACAGGATTAATCTCGTGTCTTATACCACAAGACTATTACATAGTGAAAAATTCATAAAGTATAGTTCATGATGGAAGGGCCATTTTGTCCAAGAAATTCTACTTTTGATACATAAGAACTCTCCTTAAAATTTACAAAAAGTCTTTAAAAAATGATAATCAAATGAAATGAATATGTTACCCTTTGTCGTGGTAGTATTGTTCTTCATCATCATCGATCATATATTGAGTCCAAGTGAAATAAACTTTGATATGTCCAATCTCCTTATAGCTGAAACACTTCTTTAAATCATGTTTCTTAGGTTTTTATGAATGTTATGGCTCACCCTAACCATCCTTGAAACACATCCAACAAGAGGTTACCTAGTGAACCGCAACTATCATGAGGATCTTTCCAATGGCGGAGCTCGTAACCCTTGAGGTCTCCAAGCTCTACAACTCCTTGAGAAGCAATTCCACTATGCCTCCCGTGAGTGTTGTCACACTGTCACGTTGCACTATGGATACTTGTCCCTCCTCTCACCTCACTTCACTCACACACACTCACTAGCATGCATTAGGGAGAGAGATTAGCAAGAGCAAGAATCAATTGCACAATGGGAGAGTATGTTGTATTATGAGAGATATTCACTTATATACATGGCCATAAGTGATCACACTCACTTAAATTGTGGCCGGTCAGGCACTCTAGGCTCATAAGAGTCATAATGCTATTACAATGACTAATCTCATAATATATCCATGAAGTACATCACTTAGGAATTAATCCTAACTTGCTACCACACTCTTTTGAATTGGGAATCACAATAAATACTCCGTCACACTATTATGGGCGCCCGTCCAAGTTGTAGCTTTGGAAACTATTGCTTCATATCTTGAATGTATGACCCTTTGGTGTATCTATTGTGACTCCTTGATGTAAGACAATGGTGGTAGATCTTGTTAACCCTAGGAATGGGTTAACATCCCCCCCTTCTTGATGGTGATCGCGTTGAAGAACTTTGTGGTGTGGGGAGAATGGTGGACAAGCTTTGTCGATGGCTTTGATGTTGAGTGACGGCTCAATGGTCTTTGTTCCGTCGAAGGAATAAGAAAAGCTAGTTAGTAAATGAAAAGGTTAGTGGTTTATTGGGAATTCCTAACGGGGTGGGGGGTGTGGTTTTTTGTGAATGATTGCATTTTTATATTTGTGTGAGAATTTTTTAAATATTTTTTTGGGAGTTTTTTACTCACTTTGTTTTTTGTAATCATAAGCAAGGTTACATGTGATTTGTGTTAGTGGGATGCTAAGAGATGTTAATTCATTGAAGAGAGACATTCATCAATTGAAGAAATTAGACTTCGATAATGTCCCTTTGTGTGGCAGGATTCTTGTCAAATGTTGTTGAGTAGGACCTGTTTCTACATTCTTCTTCTGCCCATGTGCTTTTTATGTTGTTATGTATAGTTAAGTGCTCTTATGAAGCAGATATACATGAAGTACAAGAATTGAGTCATATAGACTATTATTGAACTACTCTATGTTAAAATAGCCACTTGTTGGTGAGGATTGAAATAATTACGTTGACTTATAGGGCTAATACAGATATCTTCACTAAGGATTGAAGATCATTGATTTGTGAAGATGGTAGCATCATTTAGAGAGGGTTGGAATTTGAAGGAAAATTCCAAAAGATGGGTTGTACCATTGATCTGGATTTTGCCCACCATAGATCCCCATCCAGAGATATATCTGGAAGTTGTTGTCGATGGTGAGGCTTTGGTGAAAATGTTCTCAGTGCATGAGTGTTCTGAATTCGGGCATGGATCTGGTTAATTGACCTTAGTGGTCCTCCAACAACGGATGAGTCCATGGCTCTTTTATATGGATCTGCTGGTTGATCTTGCTGATCTTCAACAGAGATCCCATTTTGATTTTTTTATAAGTGAATATATTGTCAGGTACTATGAGCTAGGAACTATCGAAAAGGCCCCTGAGTGGAAAGGTGGTGAGCGTTATGTTTGCCAATGATGTCATAGGTACGTCGATGAAGGAAAAATTAGAAATTAGGTTTCAACCGGATATATTTTGGAGGATTATGATCAGTGATACTATAGTTTCATTAAAGGATTATTTTAAAGTCAGCTCAATCTGTGAAAAAGGAAATTTCATATTGGGTGTGTAAGTGGTGTGACTAGTTTTAAGTTTGCATGAATATCCGACAAGGGAGACTAGGAACTCTTTTCCCTAGTACGTGGGACAAATTCGAACCAAATTCTTAAATGAATCCCATCACTACAGTGGTTGGGCGGTTAGCTAACCCACGGGACTGGATGGGGTTGTGGACTGGACTAATGGATCCCTAAAATGAGATTCAATTCTGTTATGGAACAATAGATGAAGTAAATCCCGGATAAAAATTGTTCTATGGAAAAGAATCAATGGCTGTGCCTCTCAATGAGGAAAAAAGCGTTGGTCTCTATGATCCAAGTGCAATCTTTTCCTTGAATATGACTATGGGACTTACGGGTTTGGTCAGATCAACTCATTTAGTTAAGGCTTTTGACTACGTTAGAGTAAAACTATCCTGGAGGAATCGCCCATGTTTTCCGGGTGAGGGAAGTTTTTCTAGGTTCAATTTTGGAAGAACTGAGGGATTAGTCTCTTGTCTGGATGTACGTGGGCGAGACCCCTAGTGAGGGACCCTGCCCCGTGCAAGAAGTGCTACTTCCGTTGCTAGCACCCCAGAATTCATTGCGCGGTGTGGGGACAAGGATCTTTCAGCTCGTATTAGAGAGAATTTGGCTAAAGTGGATCAATCGAGAAGCCAAAAATGTCATAAATTTATGAAGTAGCAGTAAAAGGTTAGAGTTGTGTGATGAAATTCGTACAAATTGATATTCAGATTGAAATTCAAAAATTAGTAATTGGGTCTTTAGATGGAAGTACCGAAATTGCATGGAATCCTTGACTTGCTTGAGGCCTAGACATGATGGTATTTACCTTATAATTCCAAGGACCGTGAGACTACCTGTATATACCGAGGGTATAACTGTAGCTCTTTACTGGTAGTATATACGAGTAAATCTAAGACCTTGAAACTATAAGTAAAAATGCTATCCTGATGATGAATTCGGTTGTGGTTGATATGATTTTAAAATTCTGGTTGTTGAGAACTGATGAATTGATTTGGATTTTGATTGAAAAATGATGATTCTTGAATTTTGGATTGAAAAATGATAAGCTGAGCAAAACCACAATGAGGATGAATGGGACGAGTCCCTGTGATGATGTTCGTAACTGGTATGACGATAATGACTTCAGCAAATCACTATGAAATTAGTGGATTGTGCTCACAGATTGTTATTGTCAACACTTGACCCAGTGGATCAAGTTAAGGGATGTTAAATGATATGATGAGAAAGAATTGTTATCTGATGAGATGAGTTCTATATAAGTGTAAGATTCCTCCCCAGCCCCTCAAAAAGTCCAGTTTCTTTCCTTGTAATCAATCCCCTTTTCAGAATAATAACAGATCTTGTTTCTATCTATTTTCACCTCGAGAGAAAAAATGTCTAGAGGGAGGTAATTCAAAAATGAGATATTTTTTGATATAAAAATCCTCCTAGTGTCTAAAATGATTTTTCCTAAAATAAAAATTCAAAAAGAACTTTCCAATGTGCAATCGAAATTAGTTAAAAATAGGTATAAAGGACCTTAGCCTAAGGGTCCAAATTTTCAGAAATTTTTGAATTATGCTCCAATTAAGGTTCCTATGGACCAATAAGATTAATCCAAATGTAGGGAGGAGATAAATTAAAGAATAAAAGAAAATCTCCCAAAAATGAGTAAATGCTCATATAAGATGAAGAGTTGACTAAGGACAAGGTTTATTAGTTAAAAAAGAAGAGATATTTAGAGGAGATGATGCATTTTTGACACCTTAGAGGTGATGAGATGTGAATAGATGTGATGTGAATCAGATAGATGTGAATGAATGGATGAGATGTGATGTCATGTGAATAAGGATGTAAATGAATGATATGGGATGTGAGTGGATGATATGTGATGAAAATGGATGTGGATGTGTATGTGAAGAATGGATGTGAATGTGTATGTGAAAGAATGGATGTGGATGTGAAGAATGGATGAGAATGTGTATGAGAAGAATGGATGTATATGTGTATGTGAAAGAATGTGATATGATGTAAAGAGATGTGATGTGACATGAATATATGTGGATGTGAAGTGATAGATATGAATGTATGGTTAGATGTGGGTAGTCGTTCATCTGAACGATTGGATGGATGTGGATGAATGAGATGAGATGTGTATGAATGAGATTTGAAGTGGATAGATGTGATGTGATGTTATGTGGATAGATTTGAAGTGGATAGATGTGATGTGATGTTATGTGGATAGAATGTATGTGATGGGATGGTGATGAGAATGAATGTGATGGATATGAATGAATCTGATGTGATGGGATGTGAATCGGGATAGATGTGAGGTGAAATGAATGAGATGTGATGTGAGTGAATGTGATGTGATCTGAATGGATGAATGTGATGTGAGGAGATGTGGTATGGGTAGATGCGAGTGGATGAGATCTGATGAGGATAAATTGAGGAAGTATGTGATGAGATGAAAATGATGTGATTGGATGAGAATAGGAATACATATGAAATGGATGTGGAATTAAATAATGTGGATTGATGTGGAACAATGTGGAAAGATGAGAGTTTGTATAGAAACTATAATTGTGACCTGTTTTTAAATGACTGTTTTATGTCAAGAATGCTGGGGAAGCATTTTGACCGTCTTATGATCGAGGTTGTGGAGACCTAACTAATAAAGTTGCAACAGCTGACAGAGAGTCAATGGAGGATGTCTCGCGTAGCAAGGTTGTCGTCCAAGGTCTTGACTAGCCTCGGTTTGATTTAAATGGTGAGCTTCTAGTACAGTGGATGAGGGACCAAGGAAGCGGCCTATGAGTAAAGCGCTAGGTGACTTGCGAAGGATCCTAGAGGGTGCTGACCATACGGTGCTCGGTCTCTGGGTCACCGAAGATACCCACACGTACGTCAGGGAATATATTGGAACAAGGAGTAAGAGTTGTTTTCTGAATTCGGGCATGGATCTGGTTGATTGACCTTGCTGGTCCTCAACGGATGAGTCCATGGCTCTTTTATATGGATCCGCTGGTTGATTTTGCTGATCTTCAACGGAGATTCCATTTTGATATGTGGATTTATTACTGAGTACTATGAGCTAAGAACCATCAAAAAGGCCCCTAAGTAGACAAGTGGTGAGCATTCTGGTTGCCAATGATGCCATAGGTACACCGATGAAGGAATGGTTGGAAATTAGGATTCAACCGAATATTTTGGATTATGATCAAACAGTTGAATCTGTGAAAAAGGCAATTTCATACTGGGTGTGTAAGTGGTGTGACTAGTTTTAAGTTTGCATGTAAGATTCCTCTCGAGCCTCTCAAGATGTCCAGCATCTTCCCCTGTTATCAAATCCCTTTTCAGAAATATAAAAGATCTTGTTTCTACCTGTTTTGGCTTAGAGAGAGAAAATATTTTAGAGAGAGGTAATTCAGATTTTGAATATTTTTGGATAGAAAAATATCTCTTCTTATTAAAATAAGCTCCCCCGAAACAAAAGTTCAAAAAAATTTTCAGAAGGTGCATTAGAAATCAAGTATAATCTATTCAAGAGGCCTTATCCTAGGGGTCCAGATTTTTTGAAAATTTTAAATTAGGGTTTTGAGGGGCCAATCAGATTCATCCAAATGTGTGGAGAAGATAAATAAAAGAAATAAATAAAATCCTCCCCCAAATGAGTAAATACTCACATAAGATGAAGAGTGGACTAAGGATCAAAGGAAATACTAAAAAAATGGATTCTTGACACCTCATAATGGGAATTCCCCCCTCATGAAGGAGGCGCCTATTTCACATGTGTGGTGGAGTTTTAAATTATCAAAAATTGAGATATTTCATCTCTCCTCTCTCCTAATTCAAGTCTAGTTCCAAAAAGTAAGCTAAACTGACCTAAAAATGGTCAAAAATTGACCAAACTGATCTAGAAAATTCTAGAATCAGTTTGCTTGATTAGGAGCTAATTTGGGGATAATTTTTAAGTAATTTTAAGATAGGAAAATTTGAAAAATGGTCAGCCATACAAAGGAGATTATCGCAAATATTTCTAAAATTTGGTGAAATAAGTTTTATCTTTTATCATTCAAAAAGAGTAATCCCCACCATTTGTGTATTCTAAAAGTGTTATTTTCATTCTAGGCATAGAAAAATGCATAGTAGAAATATTTTTATTATTAAAGTGTTATTTCTTTTAGATAAAAATTCTATGCATAGAAAGTGCATATTGGTTATTTTTTTTAATTACAAATGTGTTACTTTCATCAAAATAGATTTTTATGCATAAATAGATGCATAAAAGAATATTTATTTATTATAAAAGTGTTACTTTCATCAATATTGATTTTTATGCATAAATAGATGCATAAAAGAATATTTTTTATTATAAAAGTGTTACTTTCATCAAAATGGATTTTTATGCATAAATAGATGCATAAAAGAATATTTTTATTATAAAAGTGTTACTTTCATTAATATTGATTTTTATGCATTAAAGAATATTTTTATTATAAAAGTGTTACTTTCATCAATATTGATTTTTATGCATAAATAGATGCATAAAAGAATATTTTTTATTATAAAAGTGTTACTTCCATCAAAATGGATTTTTATGCATAAATAGATGAATAAAAGAATATTTTTTTAATTATAAAAGTGTTACTTTCATCAAAATGGATTTTTATGCATAAATAGATGCATAAAAGAATATTTTTATTATAAAAGTGTAACTTTCATCAATATTTATTTTTATGCATAAATAGATGCATAAAAGAATACTTTTTATTATAAAAGTGTTACTTTCATCAAAATGGATTTTCATGCATAAATAGATGCATAAAAGAATATTTTTTATTATAAAAGTGTTACTTTCATCAAAATGGATGTTTTTTGCATAAAATGATGCATTAAAGAAAAGTTTTATTATAAAAGTGTTACTTTCACTTATATTGATTTTTATGCATAAATAGATGCATAAAAGGAATTTTCTTTTATATAAAAGTGTTATTTCTTTAGAAGTTGGATTTTATGCATAAATAGATGCATAGAGAATTTTTATATCAAAACAAGAGTTCTCTTTAATCCTATGTTTAAATCCCATGAATATTAGAAAAAGAATAAGTTAATACTCTGTGAAGGAAAAATCTACTGTTTCATATTCTCTAAGATGATAATGAGAAAATTCAGTGAAGCTACCGAAGTCGGAATTTTAGATAAATGACTAATTTATTTCTCACAGGAATTCGTGATTAGTTTTGAATTCAGTTAAGCAAAATACTCAATGAATGAAATTCAGTAAAGTAGTAATTGAAATATTACCCTTCGAGAAAGACAGTTCAGGGAGAACCTTTCCACACTCAAACCCTGAATCGGGCTATGACCAAGACATAACTCCTTTGTCAGTTTCATGAATAAAAGATATGACCAGTTCAGTAATCTACACTCAGATCACTGAAACTAAGTTGAGACCTTTGATTTTGATCTCAGGATCGAGAATTCAGAATTCAAGAAATTCTGCTTGGGAATCCAGACCTGTGATCTAGAAGTATTGGGATACAAATTTAAGAAATACCCATTGTATTCAAAAGAAATTCAGAACTGAAAACTTGCATAGAAACACTATTTTCTTAAAGGACTCTCTTACGCTAGAATGCTGGAGGGAGCATTTGGTATATGTGTTTTTCTAAGGGAAGTTCAGTTGCAACAGCTGGCGGTCGGGGAGTGTTCAAAGGACGGCTCACGTGGCAAAAACCTGCCCGGTCTTGACCAGCCTGGGTATGGTGTAAAATGGTGTGCTTCCGATACGATGGCAAGGGCCGACAAAGGGGTCCCTGAGTGAAGTGCCAGGACACCTAAGGAGGATCTTGGAGGGTTCTGACCAGGCAATGCATGGGCTCGCGGTGCTTAGGACACCCATGCGTATGTCGTGGAATATGTATATATGAATGATAAAACGAGAAAATTATTGTAATCTGTTACCGGATCATCTCGTTTGCTGACCCGCTGGTCTCAACGGAGAGTCCAGAGTGATACTGTTTTGTGAGAATTAAGGATTAAATGGAAATTTTGAGTTATGACATTTGTAACTAGTAATTGTTTGTCAATGGATTGTTTTTTAAATTAAAGTTTAAAGAAGAGTGTGTGAGTATCTGTATTCTAAAGCAAAATTTAAGAAAGGCTTTCAATTATGGGTGGTGGGTGAGTACTTGTCTGGTTCTACTATTCTAGTGGTTGGGCAGTGGCTAACCCATGGGCTGGATGGGGATAGGCTGGAATCAATAGAGTTTTAATAATAAAATTGATTAATAGGATTACGCTTAGAACTCGAGTAGTTAATTAAAAGCCTGAAGACTTCTCAAATGAATAGATCAACGGCTGTGCCTGATTCAATTAGGAAAAAAGCATTGATCCCTTCAAGTTAAGTCTGTAATAGTTTCCCTTCTATCTGGTTTATTCAGATAAAGGTTAGTTCAGTATGTTGACCTCATTAGAAAAACTCGTTAAGAAAATATAAATGGTGGAATCGTCCCTGTTTTTCGGGCGTGGAAAATTTTCTCGGTTTCGGTTTTTGGAATGACCACCAGCTTAGTCTTGTGCCCGGACATTTGAGGGGGAGGCCACGAGTGAGAAACCCTGCCCCGCATAAGAGGAAGTTACTTCCGCTGCTACCATCCAGGAATCCGGTGCGCAGAAGGGACAGTGGGATCTCACAGTTGGTATCAGAGCCCTGTTTTGTAAATTTACGTAACAGCAGCAGAAATTGCCTAAAATTTTTAAAGTAAATCTGGGAAATAATGTTTTCACTTGTTAATATTATGCTGAAGGAACTTCAAAAATTGAAAACTCATAAATTAAATTGGAATTTATAGATGGATACCTCGGATCCATCTGGCATTCCTAAACTCTCCGAGAGGCAGGATATGATAGCCTTTGCATTTGAGCACCTCATCAACACTGCTATGACCCGGCGAGTGAGCAGAGTGAAACTCGCGCGTCATTTTGAGAGTCTTTGCTTTCCTGATCCTCTTGAGTGACATGGGTATATGTGGTTCTGTGGAGGACGATGTATTAATGTTAGTATTAGTCAACGTCAGAGGCTCAGGCAAAATATTTCCTTAGCCATAATTCTGATAAGGCTAGGACTTGTTCAGCATGTACAACTCTTTAATCATTCACCCAGGAACTTCAAAACTTCATGCCGAGTTTTTTAGGCTTCTTAGCTGCTTTATCCCTAGAGATAGAATTATAGCACCTCTTTCTGTAATGAATCGTGTGTACCATGGCATGTCTCCTTCGTAATTTTGCTTCTTTATGCGTATACGATTGAGATAGTGATTTTGGGGAGCCATGATGTTCTATGTATATATCGAAAACTTTTGAAAATAAACAATGTTTTGCAAAAAAAAAAATCCAAATTGTTTTCATGATTGTTGAATGGTTAATAAAATTATCAGAGTAAGCCTTATTTCATGAAGTATGATGAAATAACTATCTGTTTAAAGAATAAATCATAAAAATTAAATAATCTTGTCAAAGTTAAGTTGACAAAAGTCTCGTTTTGTTAGAGTCATGAGGCGCGCGGCCCGTGCAAGGCAAGCAAATCCTCTTATCGATGTGACGAAGAGTTAGATCCAGATGTGAAAAGCCCTGCACAGATGTCAACCTCATCCCTCCAAGGGTGAAGGGGAGCAGTTAGGTGAAGTAGTGGAAAAGTGGATTGAGGCAATGGAGGAATACTTTGATAAAAATGAGAGAAGCAAGATGACTCTCACCAGGTTAAAGATTGTGGAAATGGCCAGGGTCGCGTGGAGGAATCACTACGAGACTAACCGTCTCGACCAGAATACCCAGACCTAGACCGATCTTAAAGCTTACCTCTCAGAAAGAGGTTTTGTCCTCCGGGTTTCCTTGAAACTAAAATGAATGAATTCTTGGAACTAAAGCAGGATAGCTGGACAATTGAAGAGTACCATCAAGCTTTTGCCCTTCTCCTCAAATATTCCCCTCAGTTGGATGAAGAGCAGCTGATGGCCAGGTTCATTATTTGAGGAATGAACAAGCCATTGGTGGACACCTTAGTAAAGAATGTCTCAATAGCCGAAGCAGTAAGAATGGCAAAGGACTTTGCCAAAGCCTTTGTTGTTAAGGTCCTGCCAAAGCCTGCACCCTCTAACTTTAAAAGATTCCAAACCTCGAGAAGAACTTCAAACTTTCCTCCCCCAAAGAGGCAGCAAGGCCTAATTCAGAATCAGGATACTGGGAGATTTAGAAGTGAAGGAAGACCCTTCCCACAAAACACTTTCTCACAGGAGCCCCACCTATTTCAAGGATTCAGAGGGATGAGCTCAGAAGTGACAACCGGCATTTTGGATGTCAGGGTTTTAGTCACCATCTTAATCCTGCCATGTCAAGGGGACAAGGAAGTCAAGGACCCTATCAGTCAAATCAAGGTCCATCTCGCCCAAATTAGGGAAATCCCAGGAGAACTCCAGCTCAACCGCCGTCTGCCTCTGTCTAGAGTAGCCTCAGAACTCTTTCCTAGAACTGGGGAAACCAAAGAGAAAGAGTTCCGCCTCAGACTGTAGCAGCCAGAGCAGTCACAATTGTAGAAGTAGTGGAACAGGAAAAAGAGGATAGATTTATGCTGCAATTGAAAACTAAGGGCCAAATCGCCAATTCTCTGTCATTCATACTCCAGCTGAGTATCAGGGTAAGCCTTTTAAGCTTTTGATTGATTTAGGCAGTACTCATTCTTTCATTTCCCCTGGAAGCTTGTGTAAGTTAGTCTTAGATCAGAAATCAAGGAAACCTATGCAAGTTGAATTGGCAAGTGGGAAGATTATTTTCACTCACCTTGAGAGAGATCCTATTCAGTTCAATCTAGATGGGAATTTAACTGACTGTCAGTTCAGAGTTATACCTTTGGGAGTTTTCAACAGGATCCTTGGAATGGATTGGTTCTACAAAAATCAAGCTGAAATTCACTGTCATAATGGAACCATTTCCTTCCCTGACCTTCACGAAAACAAGGTTCAAGGAATCAAAATTTCAGGATCCCCAAGTCTGCAGTTAGTAAAAGCTTCTAAGTTACTAAAAGGACTTAGAAAGAAGCTGCGCATTTATCTTGTCAAAATGAATCCGATAGACTCAAAGTTAAAAGCTAAAGAACCTGAATGGTTAAGTGATTATGATGATTTATTCCCAGCAGAGCTAACAGAGATGCCTCCAATTCGGGAAGTAGATCATGTGATAGAATTGACCCCCGAAGCTCAGCCACTAACCTTGCGCACATACAAAATGCCAGTTCTTAAAGCTATCAAACTCAAGGAACAGCTTAGACAGTTGTTGGAACAAGGGTTTGTAAGATCCTGTGTTTCACCTTGGGGTGCACCAGTTCTCTTTCAGAAAACGAAAGATGGAACCCTAAGACTCTGTGTGGACTACAGAGGTCTCAATCAGCTGACAATTAAGAATAAGTATCCTATCCTCAGAATTGATGAGCTTCTAGACAGGCTAAGTGGACCCCAGATCTTCACAAAGATAGATCTCAAATCAGGATATTATCAGATCAGGATTAATGAGCAGCAAGATATCCCGAAGACAGCCATCAATACTCGGTATGGGCATTATGAATTCACTGTCATGCCGTTTGGATTGACAAATGCCCAAGCTATATTCAATCGATTAATGCACGACATTCTCAGAGAAAACTTGGATGATTTTGTTCTTGTTTTCTTTGATGATATTTTGATTTACTCAAAGAATGCAGCTGACCATGAAGCTCATGTCAAAAAAGTCCTTGCGATTCTAAGGAAGCACCAACTCTGTGCAAAAAAGAGCACATGCACTTTTCTTTGCTGACCATGTTGAATACTTGGGCTTTCTGGTATCCAAAGATGGAATTTCTCCAAGTTCTGCTAAAGTCCAAGCAGTCATAGATTGGCCTGACCAAAGACAGTGAAAGAAGTCAGAGGATTCTTGGGATTGACTCGTTGGTATAGAATTTTTACACCAAAGTATGCTCTCATAGCTTCCCCCCTGATTAATCTTCTCAAGAAGAAGAATATCCCGTTTCAATGGTCTGTGAGGTGCGAGAGTGCTTTTGATAAGCTGAAGACCGCCTTGGTAACCAATCCCGTTCTAAAGCTGCCAAATTTCTCTCTACCCTTTGAGGTAGTAACTGATGCCAGTGGTTTTGCCCTGGGAGGTGCACTCATGCAGGAAGGTCATGCAGTGGCCTATGAATCCCGAAAACTCAGAACGCATGAGAGGAATTATGCTGTCCACGACCTGGAACTACTTTCAGTAGTATATGCCCTGAAGTTGTGGAGACATTACCTACTGGGTCAAAGATTCACTTTGATGACAGATCATCAGAGCTTAAAGTGGATCTTCACTCAGAAGGATCTCAACATGCACCAAAGAAGGTGGATGCAGACCCTGCAGGAATTTGATTTTTAAATCAAATACCACCCAGGAAAAGAAAATGTGGTAGCGTATGCCCTCAGTAGAAAAGAGTACTCCTTGCTTACTATAGTGTCAAATCCTTTGATTATTGAAGCAAGAGAGAAGATCATGTAGGATAGATTCTTTGGCCGTATTGCTACCCTACTTATGTAGGAAAGCAAAACTCCACAGGAGTTGAACCAAGTTCAAGGGTATAGCATGGATGATGGAATAATGTATTATAATCGTAGGCTATGCATTCCCAATGATGAGGGAGCTAAGGGTCAAATTTTGAATAAAGCCCATGATAGCCTTATTGCAAGACATCCAGGTTTCATCAAAACCTACATGTCTGTGAAGAAAAGCTTTTTTTGGCTTGGTCTAAAAAATTATGTGCTTAATCATGTACGTCAATGTCTGACCTATCAGAAAGTCAAGGCTGAGAGAGTAAAAATGCCTGGGAAGTTACATCCCCCAGATGAAGTGGGAATGCATCAGTATGGATTTTATTACTAGGTTACCTTCAGTGCAATCAGGTTACAACTCCATCTTCATGGTAGTTGATAGACTAACCAAAGTTACCCATCTCATTCCAGTAAAAGAAACCTATGTCACTGCAGTGGATGTGGCCAGAGTGTTCCTCAAGGAAATCTTTCAGATTGCATGGCCTACCCAGAAGAATAGTTAGTGATCGAGATCCCAAATTCATGTCAAGATTTTGGACTGCATTTTTTGAAGCAGTAGGAACTTTCTTGGTTCTTAGCACAGCTTACCACCCTGAGACCGATGGTCAAACAGAAAGGGTAAACCAAGTAATCGAAGATATACTTCGATCATGCTGTGGTGGCAGGGAGCCCAAGAAGTGGCTAAGCTATCTGCACCTAGTCGAGTTCACCTACAATGCTTCTTATCACCGAAGTATTGGGATGAGCCCTTTCAAAGCTCTGTATGGACAAGATTGCTTAACTCTATTAGCTTGGTCCGACCCATTGATTAGGGTCGAGATGTCCAGACAGATGCTTGACGACATGGAGCAGTAGATGCAGTCAATTTGCAAAGATATAAAAGCTGCCCAGGATAGACAGAAGCAGTATGCAGATAAGAAGAGGACAGACAAAGAATTCGAAGAAGCAGATATGGTCTTCATTCGAGTACGCCCCAAAAGAAGTTCTCTATCTCTTGGGAAGTACAAGAAGTTATCCCCCAGATATTGTGGACCATATCTGATTACAAAGAAAGTAGGTGACTTAGCCTACGAGCTTCTTCTGCCTCCTCATCTCAAAGTACATAATATATTTCATGTCACCCTTCTAAAAAAGTATATGCCAAGCCCAAATCATGTGCTTGATGTGATGAAATCTTAACTTCTTCAACCCAAGGGCAAATGGAACTCCAACCTCAACCTGAAGAAATCCTTGATGTTCGAGAAAAGGTTCTCAGGAACAGAATTCTGAGAGAAGTATTGGTCAAATGGAAGTTCTATCCTTTTGAAGATGCCACCTGGGATGCCACATGGGAGAAAGAAGCCGAATTGTTGCGGGATCACCCCCAGTTTGCGAGATGAGGACATCTCACGTTTTTCAAGTGGGAGAGAATGTAAGATTCCTCCCCAACCTCTCAAGATGTCCAGCATCTTCCCCTATAATCAAATCCCTCTTCAGAAATATAAAAGATCTTGTTTCTACCTCTTTTGGCCTAGAGAGAGAAAATGTTTTAGAGAGAGGTTATTTAGATTTTGAATATTTTTGGATGGAAAAATATATGTTCTTATTAAAATAAGTTCTCTTGAAACAAAAGTTCAAAAATATTTTCAGAAGAAGATGCATTAGAAATCAAGTATAATCTGTTCAAGAGGTCTTATCCTAGGGGTCCAGATTTTCTAAAAATTTTAAATTAAGGTTTTGAGGGGCCAATCAGATTCATCCAAATGTGTGGAGAAGATAAATAGAAGAAATAAATAAAATCTCCCCCCCCAAAAAATGAGTAAATACTCACATAAGATAAAGAGTGGACTAAGGACCAAAGGAAATACTAAAAAAATGGATTTTTGACACCTCACAATGGGAATTCCCCCCTCATGAAGGAGGCGCCTATTTCACATGTGTGGTGAAGTTTTAAATTATCAAAAATTGAGATATTTTATCTCTCCTCTCTCCTAATTTAAGTCTAGTTCCAAAAAGTAAGCTAAACTAACCTAAAAATGGTCAAAAATTGACCAAATTGATCTGGAAAATTCTAGAATCAGTTTGCTTAGTTAGGAGCTCACTTTTTCCTATAAATAGAAGCCTCCCCTTTGTTGAAGCTTAATAGTGTTTTATGCACTATTCTCCTCCCAAGAGCCAAGAACTGTGACTTTATTAATAATTCACTAGTTTTTGACCATTCCCTCTTCTCTAAAGATTTGGTGGCCACTCTTGTTGCAAACAAGAGTAGATCCCTCAAACCATCAAGTCAAAGGGAAGCTCCCAGAATTCATGTAAGTTAGAAATCTTATATTT
Source organism: Cibotium barometz (assembly GCF_041138505.1). Lineage (NCBI taxonomy): Eukaryota > Viridiplantae > Streptophyta > Polypodiopsida > Cyatheales > Cibotiaceae > Cibotium > Cibotium barometz. Next base: position 29,509,663 of record NC_141109.1, read on the forward strand.
TTCTTTACTCTTTTAATGGTTTTCTAATTTTTGTTTTGTTGAAATGATAAATCGATGCTATACCTTGTTGGAAAGGCTTTCCCCCTGTCTCATTCTTAAAATCAACCCTTCTTTATCCTAGTTAAGTGATCTAATAGTTGGAATTCAACTTTTCATATTGTTTCTTTTTTAAAAGTGAAATTTGATTAGTTTAGAGTGCTTAAAACCATTTGGGGATAATTTTTAAGTAATTTTAAGATAGGAAAACTTAAAAAATGGTCAGCCATATAAAGGAGGTTATGGTAAAATTTTCTAAAATTTGGTGAAATAAGTTTTATTTTTATCATTCAAAAAGAGTAATCCCCACCATTTGCGTATTCTAAAAGTGTTATTTTCATTCTAGGCATAGAAAATTGCATAGTAGAAATATTTTTATTATAAAAGTGTTATTGCTTTGAGATATAAATTCTATGCATAGAAAGATGCATATTGGTTATTTTTTATTTTTTACAAAAGTGTTACTTTCATCAAAATGGATTTTAATGCATAAATAGATGCATAAAAGAATGCTTTTTTATTATAAAAATGTTACTTTCATCAATATTGATTTTTATGCATAAATAGATGCATAAAAGAATATTTTTTATTATAAAAGTGTTACTTTCATCAAAATGGATTTTTATGCATAAATATATGCATAAAAGAAAATTTTTATTATAAAAGTGTTACTTTCATCAATATTGATTTTTATGCATAAATAGATGCATAAAAGAATATTTTTATTATAAAAGTGTTACTTTCATCAATATTGATTTTTATGCATAAATAGGTGCATAAAAGAATATTTTTTATTATAAAAGTGTTCCTTTCATCAAAAATGGATTTTTATGCATAAATAGATACATAAGAGAATATGTTTTTATTATAAAAGTGTTACTTTTGTCAAAATGGATTTTTATACATAAAAAAATATTTTTATAATAAAAGTGTTACTTTCATCAATATATTGATTTTTATGCATGAATAGATGCATAAAAGAATATTTTTTATTATAAAAGTGTTACTTTCATCAAAATGGATTTTTATACATAAATAGATGTATTAAAAAATATTTTTTATTATAAAAGTGTTACTTTCATCAAAATGGATTTTTTTTTTGCATAAAATGATGCATAAAAGAAAAGTTTTATTGTAAAAGTGTTACTTTCACTAATATTGATTTTTATGCATAAATAGATGCATAAAAGGATTTTTCTTTTATATAAAAGTGTTATTTCTTTAGAAGTTGGATTTTATGCATAAATAGATGCATAGAGAATTTTTATATCAAAACAAGAGTTCTCTTTAATCCTATATTTAAATCCCATGAATATTGGAAAAAGAATAAGTAAATACTCTGTGAAGGAAAATTCTACCGTTTCATATTGTCTAAGATGATAATGAGAAAATTCAGTGAAGCTACCGAAGTCGGAATTTTAGGTAAATGACTAATTTATTTCTCACAGGAATTCGTGATTAGTTTTTAATTCAGTTAAGCAAAATACTCAATGAGTGAAATTCAGTAAAGTAGTAATTGAAATATTACCCTTCGAGAAAGATAGTTCAGAGAGAACCTTTCCAGACTCAAACCCTGAATCAGACTATGACCAAAACATAACTCCTTCGTTAGTTTCAAGAATAGATTTGAATGAATGTGATGTGAGGAGATGTGGTATGGGTAGATGCGAGTGGATTTGGGTAGATGCGAGCGCTAGGTGACCTGCGAAGGATCCTAGAGGGTGCTGACCATACGGTGCTCGATCTCAGGGGGTCGCCAAAGATACCCACGCGTACGTCGGGGAAGATATTGGAACAAAGAGTAAGAGTTGTTTTCTGAATTCGGGCATGGATCTGGTTGATTGACCTTTTTGTTCCTCAAAACGGATGAGTCCATGGCTCTTTTATATGGATCCACTAGTTGATCTTGCTAATCTTCAATGGAGATTCCATTTTGATATGTGAATATATTACCGAGTACTATGAGCTAGGAACCATTGAAAAGGCCCCTGAGTGGAGAGGTGGTGAGCGTTCTTGTTGCCAATGATGCCATAGGTACACCGATAAAGGAATGATTGGAAATTAGGATTCAACCGGATATTTTAGAGGATTATGATCAGTGACATTATGATTTCATTAAATGATTGTTTTAAAGACAGTTGAATTTGTGAAAAAGGCAATTTCATATTGGGTGTGTAAGTGGTGTGACTAGTTTTAAGTTTGCAGCATGAATATCCGGCTAGGGGGCCTGGGAACTCTTTTCCTTGGTACCTGGGACAAAACCTAACCAAATTCCTAATTGGATCCCATCACTACAGTGGTTGGGTGGTTGGATGGGGTTAGGCTGGTCTGATGGATCCCTAAAACGAGACTAAATTCTATTATGGTACAATAGATGAAGTAATCCCGGATAAAAATTGTTCTATGGAAAAGTGGATATAAAAATCCTCCTAGTATCTAAAATTATTTCCCCTAAAACAGAAATTCAAAAAGAACTTTCCAATGTGCAATTGGAATTAATTGAAAATAGATAAAAAAGACCTTAGCCTAAGCGTCCAGATTTTTAGAAATTTTTGGATTATGGTCCAATTGAGGTTCTTATGGACCAATAAGATTAATCCAAATGTAGGGAGGAGATAAATTGAAGAATAAAAGAAAAACCTCCAAAAATGAGTAAATGCTCACATAAGATGAAGAGTGGACTATGGACCAAAGAAAAGAATTAAATAACTGAATTTTGACACCTTAGTGTGGGGATCTCCCCTCATGAAGTAGGCACCTTTTTCTCATCATTACCCCCAATTTTTAATCCATAAAATGAGATATTTTCATCTCTCCTCTCTCCAATTTTTTAAAACTAGATCCAAAAAGTAAGCTGAACTGACCCAAAAATTGACCATACTAATCTGGAAAATTCTAGAATCAATTTTCTTGGTTAGAGACTCACTTTTTCCTATAAATAGAAGCCTTTCCATTTGTAAAAGCTTAATGGTGTTTATGCATTGTTACTTTGCTCCTGTCGTCTCTCCTGAGCCATCTACATTGAATTAATAATTCAATTATTTTTGGCCTAATCCTCTCCGAATTGGTGGCCACTCTTGCTTCAAACAAGAGTAGAACCCTCAATCCCTCAAGCCAAATAAGAGCTTACAAGCTCCATGTAAGCTACTTTTCTTACTTGTTTAATGAAGAATCTATGGTTTTTTTAATTTTTATGTTTTGCAGTAGTTAATTGAATTAAATTCAAATGCTATGCCTTGATGAAAAGGCCACCCCCTTCTCTTCTTTACATTCTAGCCTTTCTTAATCCTAAAAAGATTAACTAAGGGATTAATTAAACTCTTCTTATTGTTTACTGTATTGAATTTTAGAAAATTGTGTAGATTAGAGTTCTATGAATCTAATTTGGATTAATTTAAGTTAAAACAGAATGATAAAAATGAGAAATGGTCAGCCATACAAAGGAGGTTATTATGTTATTCCAAAAGAGTAATTCCCACCATTTTTGCATCTAAAAGAAATATTCTAATTACTCTAGGTACATATTCACCTATGAATATGCATGGATATCACTGATATAAATTATTAAATTTGATTTTTATGCATAGAAAGATGCATAAAGGAATTATTTTTATTTCAGAAGTGTCTAATTAAAAATGATTTTTATGCATAGAGAGATGCATAAAGGAATTATTTTTATTTCAAAAGTGTTATTCTCATTAAAATTGATTTTTATGCATAGAGAGATGCATAAAGGAATTATTTTCATTTTAAAAGTGTTATTCTCATTAAAATTGGTTTTTATGCATACAGAGATGCATAAAGGAATTATTTTCATTTCAAAAGTGTTATTCTCATTAAATTTGATTTTTATGCACAGAAAGATGCATAAAGGATTTATTTTTATTTCAAAAGTGTTATCCTCATTAAAATTGATTTTTATGCATAGAGAGATGCATAAAGGATTTATTTTTATTTCAAAAGTGTTATTCTCATTAAATTTAATTTTTATGCATAGAAAGATGCATAAAGAAATTCTTTTTATTTTAGAAGTGTTATTCTTATTAAACTTGATTTTATGCATAAAAGGATTTTTTAAATAAAAGTGTTATTCCTATTGAAGTTGATTTTTATGCATAAATAGATGCATAAAGAATTTTTATATCAAATTTAGAATTCTCTTAAATTCTATGTTTAAATTCTATGAGTATCTGTTAAATGAATAATTAAATACTCTAAGAGAGAAATTTCTATCATTTTCTATTCACCCGGATTGTAAAAAGAAAATTTAGGAGATCTATCGAGATCGAAATATTGAGATAAATGATTAATTTATTCCTCATTGGAATTTATAATTAATTTAGAAATCAGTTAAGTGAATATTCAAAGAAAAAATTCAGTAAAATAGTAACTGAATTATCAAACCTTTTAGAGAAAGATAGTTCAAGAAAAATCTTATCTGACTCGAACCTTGAATCAAACTATGACAAAGACCAAACTCTTTCGTCAGTTTTGAGGAAAGAAGGTGTGACCAGTTTAGAAAAATACACTCAAAAGTCCGCAAAATCTGAAACTAAGTTTGAGACCCTTCGAATTGATCTGTGGATCAAGGTTATAGAAATCAAGGAATTCTGGTATGAAATTCAAAATTCCGATCAAGGAGTTTTGGGAATACTGATTCAAGAAATACTACTTGTATTCAAAAGAAAATCAAATTAAAAACTTGCTTAGAAACCCTATTTTCTTAAAGGACCGTCTTACGCCAAAATGGATGTGAATGTATATGTGAAGAATGGATGTGAATGTGTATGTGAAGAATGGATGTGAATGTATATGTGAAATAATGGATGTGGATGTATATGAAAGAATGGATATGGATGTGTATGTGAAAGAATGTGATGTGACATGAATATATGTGGATGTGAAGAGATAGATATGAATATATGAATAGATGTGGATAGTCGTGCATGTGAATGATTGGATGGATGTGGATGAATGAGATGGGATGTGTATGAATGAGATATGATGTGGATGTGATGTAAAGTGGATGGAATGAATGAGATATGATGTGGATAGATGTGGACGTGATGTAATGTGGATAGAATGTGTAATGTAATGTGGATAGAATGTGTAATGGAATGGGGATACAATGAATGTGTTGAATGTAAATGGATGTGATGTGATGTGAGTTGGGATAAGTGTGAATGGGTGAGATGTGATGTGAAATGGATGTGATGTGATATGTTGTAAATTGGGATGGATGTGAATGGATGATATGTGCTGTAAATGGATGTAATATGATGTGATGTGAATCGGGATAGATGTGAATGAATGAGATGTGATGTGAATGGATGAGATGTGATGTGAATGGACGAGATGTGATGGGATAGATGTGAATGAATGAAATGTGAGGTGAAATGGATGTGATGTGATGTGGATCGGGTAGATATGAATGGATGAGATGTGAATGAATGTGATGTGATGAGTATAAATGTGGAAAGATGAGATGTGATATGAATGGATGAGATGTGAATGAATGTGATGTGATGAGATGTGGATATGGGTAGATGCGAGTGGATGAGATGTGATGAGTATAAATGTGGAAAGATGTGATGCACCAGATCCTCCACCTAATATTGCATCATTAATAAGAACATTGTTGAGTTGAATTATGACTTTAGCCCCTATGCTGATGGTTCTTTTTCTTTCATATTGCCACATTCCAGGGTATGTTCCTCCACCACGTGCTTTAATTCTTTTCTAAGTCCCTCAATGTGCGCTAATAACAAGATTTTGGCCTTGAAGCTTGGGCATAAATCCAGTACCTGTTTTAGCCAAACTTGTCTTTCCACCAGGAATGACATCACATTTAACTACAACTAGTCAACATCTTTGTGGTTCTCTTCCAGGCATTCCTTGCTGTTAAAGTTCTCCATGGGCTTGCTTCCACTTGCTTCTGGAATATCTACAGGGATTTCTCTTGAGTTATCATCCTTTTGCTTGCCTTGCCTTCCATTAGGAAGTGAATGGGGTCTTCTTGGGCCCTTTAATTTGCCCAAGCCTAATCAAGGTGATTAAGGAATAGCCAAATGGGGGGTTGCCATGTGGACTGAAATGTTGGGTTTGTAAGAGAGGTGTAAGAGTGGTCAAAGGGTGCACTTTTTCCCCCAAAAAGGGGAGGAGGCAATTTTACAATTTTTGGACCTCCATAACTTCTACATACAAGCTCCGATTTGAGCGGAGATTATAGATCCATGATCTACGCATCAAGAGCTTTCCATAGATATGTTACATGATATGGTTTTGTCCGCTAGATTTTAAATTCCATTTTCCCCCCAAAATTCAAATTCGAATAAAGTAGCCGTTTTGAAGCTTCCAATTAGAAAACGTTTCTTCTTAAGAAAAAAGGTTTGACTCCTTAAACTGCCAAATAAAAGGGCCCAAGAAGCCTTCCATTGAAGTCCTAATGTTTCTATTTCCTTTGAAGTTTGGATTCTCACCTTATCCTGATGTTCCCAATCCACAGCTGCATTTTTGTGGATTTTTAGTGAGTCTTGACCACCAATCGGGGCTATCTCTACCTTAGATTCGCTTGCCTTAGCCCTTGCCAGGATTTCATTCACCTCCATTTGCGTGTCTTCTTGCTTGCATCATGTTGGCACTTGCCAGATTCTCCTTGAGCTACATTAATTCTGCTTGCCTTTCTTCATCATACATTTTCTTCATGGCACATTCTGCTTTGGTTTGTCCGGGTTGTTGGCAATAATATCATGTGAAGTTAGTGGTTCCTTCAGAAAGTCCTTGACCTCTTCTTACACGAAAATTTCCCCATGACCTCTATTCCCAAACCTTTCCAATCCAGGTCTTCTCTCCACTCCCTATATGTTGTCTACCATAAAAGCTCTATTTTATATGTTGTACCTATAGTTCCATGTACTGTGGTTGTACATGTTACAAATTAAACAAGTTGGAGGTATAGTGCATTCCTCTTTCAGGTGGCCTTCTTGTTTGCATTGTGAGAAAGACACATTTTTCTAGAAATTTGCTCCTTTTTCCTTTTTCATTTCTTGTACCAGCTGCTTTACCTGCTACATCAAATTCTCCGAAAGTTGCTTGTATCTTTTTGGACTTCTTCTTTTTGTCTTTCTTTTTTGCTACTTCCACTAGAGTGTCTTGCAAAGAGTCACTTGAATCTTACTCTTTGTGGTGACTCCACCAATTCCTCAAACTCTTCTTCAGCTTTCGCTTGCTTGGTGGTGACTCCACCAATTCCTCAAACTCTTCTTCAGCTTCCGCTTGCTTGGTGGTGACTCCACCAATTCCTCAAACTCTTCTTTAGCTTTCGCTTGCTTTGTGTTGACCGTTGCATGAATGTCTGGCTTAAGCCCTTGGACAAGCTAGTCACCAAGAATTTGCATCGAGGTTCAAGTTTGCTCTACCACTCTCTGCCTCAGGCTTAATATTTTTTTTGCATAAGCTTCCACATCCATGTCCTCTTGACAGAGCTATCTCGTTTGATCACAAAGTTGAGTTACAGATTTGATCTTGCAAAATATTCCCAGAAAAGCGATCATGACTTCTTCATAGGTCTGGAAGTGGTTGTCCTGATATCTTGACAACACCGACTCTATTTCTTTGTCCTTGAAGGTATTCATGAAGGCATCTCTACGAATTTCACTATTTCTTCTAAATCATCCTGAGGTCTGGCCACTTTCTATAGTATTGCTCAAACCTCCTTACATGCAGGTGTACATCTTCCCCTTTATCACCCTGAGAACACCAAGAAAATTCTGGCTAGTGACGCCATGGCTTCCTTGAACCTTCTTTGGGGGTTTACTTGTGGGGTTTTCCTTCTTGGTTTGGTTTCTCCACCCCTCCTCGATTTTCTAGACCTAGATTGTGTGCTGCTTCTCTTTCTTGGCACTCCTTTTCTTTGTTTGGATTGTATTTAAGTTTTGAAGCTTCCTCTTGCTCATGCGGGTTAGAAGATGTTTCCACACTATCTTATTGACGATGCTGTAAGATCCTTGTCCCCACCGCGCAGCAACAATTTCAGGGGTGCTAGCAGTGGAAGTAGCACTTCTTGTACGGGGCAGGGTCCCACACTCGGGGCCTCGCCCACCACCACGGATATGTTGAAATTTGAGCATAATGATGAGCTATGGTGGATCAAACACTAGAATCAACATCATTAATAAAGTGATTAGAAAATGATTAAATGTAATTAGTGAATAATTAGCAAATAGATTAATGTAGGCATGGATACTCAAAAACCAGCAAATTTTCATTAGGTCTATGCCTCAATTTATAGAGTTTACATCAAGCATCTAATCCCATTGATTTCTCCATGATTCACTCCCAGAATATCTCCACCTTTTGCCTGATTCTCTCCACCTCTTCTCTTTTCCCTGAATATCTCCCAGAATAACTCCACACTCCTAAATTCTCTCATGCTACCCTTTATTCTCTCCCAGTAGATTCTTCTCACCTTTTCACAGGTTCTTTCACAATTACATCTTCTCTTTTACAGCCTCTATCCAAGAGCTTGTTTCCACACACACCCTATTCACTTGTATTTTTCAACACCTCCCCTCAAGTGAATACTCCTAGTACACCTAGACCCTATACCAAGTTTGCCACCCCTTACTTGACAGTCCACGACCAGTGTCTACTCCTCCCCTCAAGTTATCTCAGCACACCTGGACCCTGTATCAAGTTTCTTTCTTACTTGACAGTCCGCGACCAGTGCCTCAAGTCCCTAAACTCCATAGTCCTTGACACACTCTCTCTCTATGTGCCCAAGGCTACTATAAGTGCCCGCGACCTTGACTAAAGTGCTCACACATACATCTACCACGTGGCCTACATCATCGGTGGCTCAGAGGTGGTTTTACTTTGTTGGGGCAGGTTACATTGGGTTGTGGGGTCTCTCTCTCTCTCTCTCTCTCACAGATTTTTACATGGCTCCTCACTCTTTGGAGCCTCACATCTTCTCTTGTCTTCAGTTTTCTTGTCGTGGCAGCTTCTCTCCATGCGTCCGTCTCTTCTTTCAGTCTTCTTGGGGCAGCTTCTCTTCTCGTGTCCATGTCTTCCTTCAGATCTTCTTCTCGGTGTGGATCCTCTTCTTGGAAAGAGATATTCTTCTTCTTTCATGGCTGGGGCCATGAGCTCGTCCATCTCAGGTCATTTTGCTCCATGTGAGCAACATGTTTCAATGTTTTGGTGACAGTTCCTTTGGGTTTTTTATGTTTATTTTGTATCATTATGCAATGCAAACCCAAATTTATGCGGGAGGTCTTACCTCTTGCCTTATTCTGGACAAGGGCAGTGTCTGTTCCCATTTTTACACTGATGCAATGTGCCCAATACATAATGCGTATAGCATTCATTCTCATGCACATTCCCAAATGCAACTCTAGGTGTGAATAATCTTGAATTTGAGTGAGATTTACAGGCATTAACCAAGGGTTAAATACAAAATGATGATTTTCACAAATTTATCAGCACAATTTTCCCAGAAATTACATTAAATCAAGGGTAACCAATTTGTACGGGATGGTTGGAGTATCAAACCAACTCCGATTTGCAATATGAAGTTATAAGGATCTGTATCAGATACCTAATGGTTAATTTGAACCCTCAATTGCACCAAAATACAATGATTAGCACTGATTAATCACTGATTAGCAAATTAATGCTCTATTTTGTGTGCAAAAAATAGAGTATGCGGGGAGTCCAGATCTGGTGCCTTCTACTTCAAATGAGCTCAAATGCTTTCAAAGGCATCAATAGCAATGAGTCTAGTAGAGGATTAAGCCAAGAAACACAAGATTTGACCAAATATTGAAAGCTTAATCTCTGTTTTACCAAAGTCACCTGCAGATTTGATGAAGAGCTTGGATCTCACTGTAGACTTGATCAAATTAAATTGTGCTTGTAGAGCATGTTGAAAACCCCCGGGGCTAAGAGGAATTAGACCCATTTGATTTGATGAAGTAGAAATCATTGATTTACTGCAGAAAAATGTAGCTTTTTAATCAGCAAAAATCGGGAGCTTCCGTGGGCGGTTTGCGCTTCTGATTTGATGGGCTGGAGCTCCTATGGGTTAGCTATCTTGGGCTAGAAGGGTTTGGGCAATGGTTGAGTGTGCAAGGAGAGGGAGCTCCTCCCACTGGCTGGGGGTACAGAGGCTAATTGAAAAAAGAGAAAAAATTATAATTTTCTACTAATCTTGATTAATTAAATAATGGGCTCATAAATCTGATGGATTCTAGGCATGGCTTTGATACCATGTTGAAATTTGAGCATAATGATGAGCTATGGTGGATCAAACACTAGAATCAACATCATTAACAAAGTGATTAGCAAATGATTAAATGTAATTAGTGAATAATTAAATAGATTAATGTAGGCATGGATACTCAAAAACCAGAAAATTCTCATTAGGGCTATGCCTCAATTTATAAAGTTTACATCAAGCATCTAATCCCATTGATTTCTCCATGATTCACTCCCAGAATATCTCCACCTTTTGCATGATTCTCTCCACCTCTTCTCTTTTCCCTGAATATCTCCCAGAATAACTCCACACTCCTAAATTCTCTCATGCTACCCTTTATTCTCTCCCAGTAGATTCTTCTCACCTTTTCACAGGTTCTTTCACAATTACATCTTCTCTTTTACAGCCTCTATCCAAGAGCTTGTTTCCACACACACCCTATTCACTTGTATTTTTCAACAGGATATCTGGACAAGAGACTAATCCATCGGTTTTTCCAAAACCGAACCTGGAAAAACTTTCTTTGCCCGGAAAGCACGGGCGATTCCACCAAGATAACTATTCCCTAACGTAGTCAAAAGTCTTAACTAATTGAACTGATCTGACTGAACTCGTAAGTTCCATAGTAACATCAAGGGGGGACAGATTGCACTTGGATCATAGAGACCAACGCTTTTTTCCTCATCGAGAGGCACATCCGCTGATCCTTTTTCCATAGAACAATTTTTGTCTGTGATTTACTTCATCTATCGAACTAAATAGAAATTGAGTCTCGATTTACGGATCCATCAGTCCACCCTAACCCCATCCAGTCCCATAGGTTAGCCAACCACCCAACCACTGTAGTGATGGGATCCAATTAGGAATCTGGTTAGGTTTTGTCCCAGGTACTAGGGAAAAGAGTTCCCAGGCCCCCTAGCCGGATGTTCATGCAAACATAAAACTAGTCACACCACTTACACACCCAATATGAAATTGCCTTTTTCTTAGCATCAGCTATCTTTAAAACAACCCTTTAATGAAACCATTGTGTCACTGATCACAATCCTCAAAATCTCTGGTTGAAACCTTATTTCTAATTATTCCTTCAACGGTGTACTTATGGCATCATTGGCAACCAGAACGCTCACCACCTGTTCACTTAGGGGCCTTTTCGACAGTTCCTAGCTCATAGTAACCGACAATATATTCACATAACAAAATGGAATCTCCGTGGAAGATCAACAAGATCAACCAGCAGATCCATATAAAAGAGCCATGGACTCATCCGTTGAGGACCAGCAAGGTCAATCAACCAGATCCATGCCCGGTTTCAAAAAACAACTCTTACTCCTTATTCCAAATTCTTCCACGACGCACGTGTGGGTATCTTTGGCGACCCAGAGCCTGAGCACCGTATGGTCAGCACCCTCTAGGATCCTTCGTAGGTCACCTAGCGCTTCACTCATAGGCCGCTTCCTTGGTCCCTCCGGAAGCTCACCATTTAAATTGAACCAAGGTTGGTCAAGACCTCGATCGACCGTGCTACACAAGATGTCCTCCGTTGACTCTCCGCCATCAGCTGTTGCAACTTTATGAGGTAGGTCTCCACGATCACATTCTCAAGACAGTCAAAATGATTCTCCAGCATTCTTGACATAAAACAGTCATTTACAAACAGATCACAAATACAATTTCTATAATGAATTCACATCTTTCCAGTTTGTTCCACATCAATCCATATTACTTAACCCAAATCCAAATCATATGTGTATCCATTCTTGACCAGATACATCATTTTCCATCCCATCACATCAGATTCATTCACTTCACATAACATCCATTCCTATCTTTCTTAATTTACATTACGTCTAATTCGTTCAGATCTTATATTATTCATTCATATTCTGATTCACATGACATCTCATCTCATCCATTCGCTCATATCGACTTCATATCCATTCACATTCATATTTGTATTCATTATTCCACCTACACATCCACATTCATATACCCACATTCACATCTACATCCATACATCCACATTCACATTCACACCCATATATCCATATCCACATTCACACATCCACATCCACATTTACATTCATACATCCATATCCACATTCCACATTCATACATCCACATCCACATTGACATTCATACATCCATTTTCACATCTTCATTCATACATCCACATCCGCATCTACATCCATACATCCACATCCACATCCACATTCACATCCATACATCTATATCATACATTCACATCTGCGTTTACATTCATACATCCATATCCACATCCACATCCACATCCATACATCTATATCATACATTCACATCCGTGTTCACATTCATACATTCACATCCATACATCCACATCCACATCCACATCCACAACATCCATACATCTATATCATACATTCACATCTGTGTTCACATTCATACATCCACATCTATACATCCATATCCACATTCCACTTTCATACATCTCCATCTATTCCTCGTTCATTTTCATCTATCTAACTCGTTTCACATCCTCATATCTATTTATAGAATACAAGAGAATTCTTATTTTTGATATAAGATTTCTTTACGCATCTATTTATGCATAAATTCCATTTTAAGGAGAATAATACTTTCGAAATAAAAATCAATCTTTTATGCATCTTCCTATGCATAAATTCATTTTAAATGAGAATGACACTTTTGGATTAAAATAAATTCTTTATACATCTTTCCATGCATAAATCCAATTTAGTAGGAATTACACTTTTAGAATAAAAAAATTTCTCTTATTCATCTAATTTATGCATAAAATCCATTTATGATGAAAATCACACTTTTAATATTAAAAAAATATCTTCTATGCACCCATTTATGCATAAAAATCATTTATGATGAAAATCACACTTTTAATATAAAAAAAAATTTTTTTATGCATATGTTTATGCATAAAAATCTTTTATGATGAAAATCACACTTTTAATATACAGAAATATCTTCTATGCATATGTTATGCATAAAAATCTTTTATGATGAAATGCATAAAAATATTTTATGATGAAAATCACACTTTTAATATAAAAAAATATCTTCTAAGCATATGTTTATGTATAAAAATCTTTTATGATGAAAATCACACTTTTAATATAAAAAAATATCTTCTATGCATATGTTTATGCATAAAAATCTTTTATGATGAAAATCACACTTTTAATATAAAGAAATATCTTCTATGCATATGTTCATGCATAAAAATCTTTTATGATAAAAATCACACTTTCAATATAAAGAAATATCTTCTATGCATATGTTTATGCATTAAAAAATTTTATGATGAAAATCACACTTTTAATATAAAGAAATATCTTCTAAGGATATGTTTATGCATAAAAATCTTTTATGATGAAAATCACACTTTTAATATAAAAAAATATCTTCTATGCATATGTTTATGGATAAAAATCTTTTATGATGAAAATCACACTTTTAATATAAAAAATATCTTCTATGCATACTTTTATGCATCAAAATCAAATATGATAAAAGTAACACTTTTATAATAAAAAAATTATCTTTTATGCATACTTCTATGCATGAAAATCAAATATGATAAAAGTAACACTTTTATAATTAAAAAAATAATCTTTTATGCATACTTTTATGCATAAAAATCAAATATGATAAAAGTAACTTTTTTATAATAAAAAAATATCTTTTATGCATACTTCTATGCATCATGAAAATCAAATATGCATACTTTTATGCATAAAAATCAATAAGAATGAAAGTAATACTTTTATAACAAAACTAAATTTCTTTTATAAAAATAATCAAAATGCATCTTCTATGCATGAAAATGACACTTTAGAATATAGAAATCATAAGGATTACTCGTTTAGAATAATGAAAGATAATACTTATTTCCAAATTTTTGAAAAATTTTGCCATAATCTCCTTTGTATGGCTGACCATTTTTCAATTTTAAGTCTCTAAAATTAATTAGAAATGCACCAAGAGTATTTAATCATTCTAAAGTAAATATTTTTCTACTTATTTAAAATAAACATTATGAAAAACTTGATTTTATTCATTTATCATTTATCTAAAATAAAGAATGGTTGGATTTACTAGAGAAGAGAGGGGAATGCCTTTTTGTAATGAGGCATAACATTATTTGCAATGTAGAGAAGATAAAAAACATAAAAAACCATAAAATGAATGGAAAAGAGAAGAATCTCCAACTTACATAGATAATTTGAGAGCTTTCCTTTGGCTTGATGGTTTGAGGGTTCAACTCTTGTTTGAGACAAGAGTGGCCACCAATCTTTTGGAAGAGGGAAGGTCAAAAACTAATGAATTATGAGTAAAATTCATTGTTTTTGGCACTTGGGAGAGGCACGGTAACAATGCAAAAACACTATTGAGTTTCAACAAAGTGGAGGGCTTCTATTTATAGGAAAAAGTGAGCCTCTAACCAAGCCAACTAACTCTAGAATTTTCCAGATCAGTTTGGTCAATTTTTGACCATTTTTAGGTCAATTTTGCTCACTTTTTGGATCTAGATTCTAGTTGAAACAGGAGAGAGGAGAGATAAAAATATCTCATTATTTGGGAGTTTAAAACTCATTCAAGCATGTGAAATAGGCACCTCCTTCATGAGGGGAACTCCGATGCAAAGGTGTCAAAAATGCATCATTACTTCTAAATATCTCCCTTAAAAGAGGAATTTTTGGTAAATTTATTTTTATGCAAAAAGAGGAATTCCCATGATATTTGAGATCCAAGTAATTAAATGGTAAAAGAGAAATTTTTGGTAAATTTATTTTTATGCAAAAGAGAAATTCCCATGATATTTGGTATCCAAGCAATTAAATGGTAAAAGAGTAATTTTTGGCATAATTCAAATTATGAGTATTTATCAAAAGTAGAATTTTGAGCATTCTTAATTTTATTGGAGAATATGGGTAGAATTGATTTTTGTAAATCCTATGAATCTTTTACTCAAAAGAAGAATATTGAATATATTTCACTTTGATTCTGAGGGAAATAGGGTTTCAGCTTCTTGCCATTAATCAACATTGTTTTAGGACTTTGATAGTGCATTCCAAGACCTTTTTAATGAACCTTTCAATGGAGCTTCATGAATTTTTTATTTTTTATTTTTCATGGAGAAAATGTTGCATTGTTCCTGGGCTGTTTTAAGGAGGGGGTGATCCCGTTTTTGCTCGAATCGTGGTTATATAGCCATTGTATATCTTCTATTGATCATGCCAAGGTAATGCAAGCTTAATACAGGCTAGAAAGCTATGTACGGTGTTCTTTTCTACGTTAGCAAACCTGCATATTTTTTTTTCTTATTGCGTGAGGCTTGAGAGAGCTGCCGTTTTTGCCTCACGAGTCTTGGGAGCAAGCCTAAGCAAGGCCATTTTTTGCCTCACGAGTTCTTGGGAGCAAGGTTAAGTTTGCTTAAGCATAGCCAAGGTCAAGTGAGAGACATGGAGATTTGGTCATGAAGCAGCCACAATTATTTAATAAGAAGAGATATTTTTCCATCCAAAAATATTCAAAATCTGAATAACCTCTCTTTAGAACATTTTCTCTCTCTAGGCCAAAACAGGTAGAAACAAGATCTTTTATATTTCTGAACAGGGATTTGATTACAGGGGAAGATGCTGGACATCTTGAGAGGCTAGGGATGAATCTTACAGGTTAGCCTGTCAACTACCACAAAAATGGAGTTGTAACTTGACTGCACTGAAGGTAATCCAGTGTGACAGTCCATACTGATGCATTCCCACTTCATCTGTTGAATATCTAGAGACTGGAGTTTCCTTGGCATCTTGACTCTCTCTGCCTTGACTCTTTGGCACATCAAGCATTTTCGCACATGATCAAGTATATCCTTTTTGAATCCTGGCCAAAAGAAGCTTTTCTTCACAGACATATAGGTTTTTATAAACCCTTGATGTCAAACTATCAAGCTATCATGGGCTTCTCTCAGAATTCTTCCCTTTATTCCCTCATAATTGGGGATACATAGCCGATTATTATAATACATGCATCCTTCACCAGTTTGTATCCAAGAACTCGACTCATTTCCAGAGGAGTCTTGCTTTCCTGCATTAGAAGGGTAGCAAAAGGGGCAAAGAATTTGTCCTGCAAGATTTTCTCCTTTGCTTCATTGATCAATGGATTTGACACCACTATTATTGCAAGCAAGGAGGCTTTTCTGCAACCACATTTTCTTTCCCTGGCCAATACTTTATTTCAAAATCACATTCCTGCAGGGTTTGCATCCATCTCCTTTGACACATGTTGAGATCCCTTTGGGTGAAGATCCACTTCAGACTTTGATGAATTGTCATCAAAGTGAACCTTTGTCCCAAAAGATAATGTCTCCACACTTCAGAGCATACACTACTGAGAGTAACTTCAAGTCATGGTGGACGACATAATTTCTCTCATGTGTTCTGAGTTTTGTGGATTCATAGGCCACTATATGTCCTTCCTGCATCAGAGCACTGCCTAAGGCAAACCCACTAGCATCAGTAACTACCTTAAAGGGTTTGGTAAAATCTGGCAATTTAAGGACAGGGTTGGTTATTGTCTTTAGCTTGTTAAAAATACTCTGGCACATTGCAGTCCACTGAAAAAGTGTACTCTTCTTGAAAAGGTTAGTTAAGGGGGATGCTATCTGAGCATACCTAGGTATAATTTAGATCCTATACCATCCGATTAACCCTAGGAGTCCTCTGACTTCCTTAACTGACTTGGGTTCTGGCCATTCTATGACTGCTTGGATCTTTACGGGGTTAGGAGAAATCCCATCCTTTGACAGTATGAATCCCAAGTATTCCACCTGGTCAACAGAGAAAGAACATTTGCTCTTCTTTGCAAAGAGTTGGTGTTTCCTTAGGATTTACAAGACCTTGCGCACATGATCTTCATGGTCTGCAGGATTCTTTGAGTATACCAAGATATCATCAAAGATGACAAGAACAAAATCATCCAAGTATTCTCTGAGAATATCTTGCATAAGACAATCAAATGTCACCTGGGCATTAGTCAATCCAAACGGCATAACTGTGAACTCATAATGCCCATAGAGAGTATTGAATGCTGTCTCTAGGATGTCCTGCTCCTTGATTCTGATCTGGTAGTACCCGGATTTGAGATCTATCTTTGTGAACATTTGGGTCCCACTTAACCGATCTCCAGAAGTTCATCAATCCTAGGAATAGGATACTTATTATTAATTGTTAATTGATTCAGTCCTTTGTAGTCAATACAGAGTCTTAACGTTCCGTCTTTCTTCTTTTGAAAGAGAATGGGCACACCCCAAAGTGAGACACTGGGTCTGACAAATCCATGTTCTAACAGTTGTCGTAACTATTCCTTAAGTTCTATGGCTTCAGGGACTGGCATTTTGTATACACGCTGGGCTACTAGCTGACATTAGGAAAAAAGGGAGCTCATTTTGGGGCCCTGAGAGAAATTCGTAATTTCTTCATTTTTTACTCTTCCAAAATCCACAGAAATAATAGAATATATAAACATGTCAGACATGGAATAATATGTTACATTAAAATACACAATAGAATATGTAAAGATGTCAGAGATGAAAGAATAAAGATATTCTTCTTTATTCAAAACTTATGAGCCACAAACTCTTGTATTTATTACTCCCACAACCCACTCTCTTCCCTCAATCATTTTTCAGCCTGCTCCATGGCCCGCTTTCACTCTATGCAGTCAGAACATAACGAATCCAAATTCTTCTTCATTTGTTAAGCTTTTCAAAGCTTACCGCCATATTCAAGTGTCTCCCTACTATTAGACTCTCACGTTGTGGAACATTGGAGATGACTACCCTCAAAATGACAAAACCATCAAACAAGAAGCGCGGACATCATCTACATATTGATTTGACAGAAGAATATGTGCCTTTGTCAAAACAACAATGTCTAGGAGCGACGCAAAAAGAAAACATGAGGAGAGAAGGATTACAGCACATCGACTTGTGGTGTGATGGCAAACTCTATCCAAAATGCATACTAAAAAATTCTTCACCTTTTTCCAATCCAACCACGTTGTTGAGGTTTGTAGGTGATGGTAAGAAAGGTATGCTTGGATATATCTCAGCACAGTGTCAAGCTTCGCACATCTTTAAATCTTTGTATGAACAAGAAGTGAGGACAAAAATGCAGTATCAACTTGAAGGTGCGACGTTAAAAGAGAGACTTCATTATGAGATCGAAGAACACACAAAGTGTAAGGAGAAGCTACGCAAAATGACATCGAAAGTGACACTATTGGGAGATAGGCTGAAGCAACGAAATCTTCGAAATATTGCTGATTTGAAAGCAGGAACGGGAGGATGCAAGAGGCGAGTTCAACAAGCAAGGTAGGGATATTTTAGTTTGATTGAAAACTGGAAGTTTAATGTTTTGTATCTTCTTTACGAATTCATTTTATTGTGTATGTAGGAAAATCTTGGAGCCTTTCAAGGAGAATATGAATCCAAATAGTCTTCCAGTGAAGCAAATGAAGAGTTTATTTTTGACTTCTCTTGCAGAAGGCTTGATCCAAGAAAAAACGTTTAAAACAGTCAAACGAAACGTTGTGGAAAACTTTGTACATAAAACCAAAGTTAATGTGAACATTATACAAGAAGCTCTTGATGAAAAAGGTTATTCTGCTATTTTTAAGGCTGTGTCATCAACTTTCAAGGATCAACGACTCAAACGTGTGATTCTTCCAAATCCAGCAGAAGTATGGAGGTTAAGAGGGATGCTCAATCAACAAGTCGATGGATTTATTGGTCAATGGTTTTATGTTGATGGATTTTTCGAAGGAAAGAAAGGAAACACCATTTATAATGAATGTAATAATATTTTTGTTGATCTTCAACATTTACAAAGAAGAATGGTAGAATTTTATAGAATCACTTTAGAAGAGTGCCATGGACGACTTATCTTTGTTATTAAACTTGATGAATGCCAAATCGTGAAGGATAAAAAGATAGAAAGAGTCACAATCACACTAATGAACAGAGCGCTTGAACATTCAATACCAAAGGAAAACTCAAAGTATTTCAGTGTACAATCAGAGAAGAATATTTGGTGGTTGGGTGCATTTGAGGTAATCTCTCAGCTTTACTTTGTACGCTTAAAGCTTACTTTGTACGATTAAAGCTCATGTTTTATAATGTTGATGCGTTAACAGAGTTGCATTTTTCAATTACAGGTTAAAATAGAGGACCATGATACACTCTCATGAATTTTCCATCATACAAATATACCTGCAATTATCAAAAGACAAGTTCAGGGAGAGGAGCTTCATGTTGAAGGGATTGGAGATTTAAAGTTGATTGGCATATGTCAGGGGACTTGACCCGGGGCCTCCACCTTCCAAAAAAGTTTGTATCACGTGCGTTCAAAGGCATATTTTAAATCCCCTCTGTAGCCTGATTTCCCCTATTTTATGCATACCTCCTATTACTTTTGCAATATATTATTATAACCCTCCTGTACTTTTAAAATTTCCAGCTCATAGAATTTTTCCCCCCCTCTAGTAAATTTAAATTTAAAGATATCACGCCCCTTACAATTATTGAAAAAGGTGATCACAAGAATAATCGATAAGCCTTTGTCAACTTGCATATACTACTACATCTAGAAGGATGCCGTCATGTTGTACACATTCTCACATTGACCTTATCTTGGAATTTGTGCATTCTAAGAGAAAACAAGGGAGATCCTTAAGAACATGTCCTTTCTAAATGCCTTGAAAGAAGGCCAGCATGCAGACTTAGTGAGATTATCAAGGTCTTCCTACTAGAAAGGAGGAATGCAAGTTTATTGAAACAAAGAATTGAATACCATGGATGCCCCCATGGTTATTCACATTGTAGTGCCATTTTAATAAGGGTTGTCTCTTTCTAGGTGGTTATGAGAGAACAAACAAAAGGATCCTCTTACCAACTCTAAGATGTAGTAGTGCATTCTTGTTGCCTACAATTTACATATGGGAAACCTAACAATTCTCTTCTAGTATCATAGGAAGTTTTAGACAAAATCCCACTATGATTCCTGCTTCGCAGACTACAACAACATGATGAGCTTATGCATACCTACATGGTGCAGTTGGGGATAAGGGATTGTTGGTCCCCAGGATACCCTACCCCCAACCAGACCTATCTAGGTATGTGGTTCCTTCTGTGCAAAATCTCATGATGTTGAATGCTATAGGAAAAACAAAGTGAGAGAAGCTCTTTTCCCACAAACGAGAATGTCAAACACGGCTTGCGTATGTGAAGTTGGAGCACGGTTTGCAACCTCATACATCTTCACAAGAAGTTTTAGGCGTTTTGGGAAAAAGGCCTCTTTCCCTTAGTTTTTCCCTATAGTTTTCAACATCACGAGCTTCTGTAGGGAAGGCACTGCATACCTAGCTAGGTGTAGTTGGGGACAAGGGAGTGTAGGAGCCCCTATCTATCACAAGGTAATCTAGCCGCATTCCTTTGCCCGTTTGCCTTCCTCCTCTCTTCTCAATGGAAATACTCTCCCGATACACTCTCATGTGAAAATCACCACATGATGGAATTGTCTTGCAATGCTTGCATGTAAAACTTTGAAAAGACATTCCAATGCTTGAGATACGAAGGCAATGTATATGCCTAAAGCATCCATCTACCATGTACTCCATATCTCCATCATGCAAAGATGCTTTTGTATATGGCTCACAAAACCACTCTCGTCCCATCTTTAGATCTTGTAGGAGAGGTTTTATATCAACCTCACGACCACTAACATGAATTGTATGCTGCCATAATCCCCAACACAAGCTAGTAAGATTGGATGAAGGCAAGCATGATGTACCTGTGGGGATAGAAGGCGCTTTTGAATGCTCTTTTGTTGATGTGAGAAAAGCACCCAAGGTTTGTTGGCGTGGATCTTTGTCAAAATGCTTTTTAGGTCGCCCACAAGATCCAGTTAAGAGTGAAGAAGACTGATGTGGTGTGGTCTTGCTCCATGCAATGGTGTGAGACTTTCCATTAATATGTTCCATTAGAATTGTTGGCAAATCTGAACCACGAGGACATAAGTGCAGCCACTTCCCATCATACTTACACACCACTCTGACAGTGCTTCTATCTTTGTAATCATGCAAGGTGGCTTCAACCAACTGAAAATCAGCCCCTACATGAAGAAACAAGATCTTGAGAGAAGAAAAGAAAAGAAAAATCAGCTGAAAATTAACACTAAAAAGAACAAGCAAAAATCCTTTAAAAAAAACCAATACAAGGGGCTGAAATTAGTGTCTTGCATGAGCTTAACAAAGGTGTTACATAAAGAAGATAATAGTTTGGTTGCAAAGAATTAAGAAATAAGTTGATGCTTACCTTCATGAGTGTTATTGAAATTATTCATCTCCTCGATAGCCGCCAAAATTGCCACCGCATCATCACAATCATCTTCTTTGTCCTTTGTACTACTTCCTTGAGTGTCTATTGCATCGATCTTTAGCCCTCGATTGGAAAGGTACCGTTTTGTATGGGATTGTCCTTGAAGAATGTGAAATCTTAAGAAGTTTGATAAGCATGAGTATGCGGTCTGCTTGCCTCCAGTCATTCCCGATCCATAAAAGCTTTTACATTCATCACACCAA
Organism: Cibotium barometz; assembly: GCF_041138505.1. Lineage (NCBI taxonomy): Eukaryota > Viridiplantae > Streptophyta > Polypodiopsida > Cyatheales > Cibotiaceae > Cibotium > Cibotium barometz. The sequence continues at coordinate 29,531,609 of NC_141109.1, forward strand.
ATTCGAATCAAAGGCTTGTCATTGACATCTTCGGTTGTAAGCTGAAAATTGTCATCTCTAGGTGGATTTATGTTCCTCAAATTCTTACGAGTCTTGTCACATTGGACCTCCCAAAGGTCAAGAGTTTCTTTTGGTAGTAAAGAACTCTTGAGCATGTTGACCTTGCTACCATGAACATTCTCACCCTCTTCTCTTGCATTCATGTCACTAGTTTCTAAGGCAACATTTAAGCTTCTACAAATGCGCTTTGCGGGCCCGCCACCATCAGCCATGCTTAAACACACCATCAGCCATGCTTAAACACCTCTTTATGCCAACACTTTTTTTGCTCTCCACTTGCTAACGCTCTTCTTGTGTGGCATTCAATGTGCACACTCCGTCATCATCTTCATCTTCAATAACAAACTCAAAAGATTCACTTACAATGCCATCTTGCATAATCTCTTTGCGTATGGCACTATAGGTATAATCTCCCATCACTCTAACATAACCCAACAACTTCTTTTCACTATCCCCATGGTCAAACACCTTAATGCGAGCCTTGGATGCCATGAATGATCGATCCTACATTCAAAAGAACCATAAAAGAGAAAATATCAAACATTATGAGGGATGCCAATAAATAGTTTAATGGGCATAAAATATCTACAAGGTCTCTATTTATTGAAAAAATATGAAAGAAAAATTAAAAGAAATTTCTTCTCTCTTGCAATAGGACCACACTCATTTTCTTTCATTTCAACCATAAAGCTTGAGAGAGCTTGCAAAAAATAAGGCAAATCTACTTTACTTGAGAGCTACATAAAATTCTATTGGAAAAAAATGCATGAGGATTACTACTAGATTGAATTCTTAGTATTCTAAAACACTATAGAAATCCTTCTCTATAAATTTATATAATCCTTCTCTATTAGTTTATATGAAAGAAAAAATCATGAACTCTAAAGCACACTTACCTTCTCTTTGAGTTGTAAAATTTGTAGATAATAAACTTCTTCTTTGCTTGTAGCCGTAAATATTGCAAATAAGAAGCAATAATTAGAGAATATTTGCCCTGCACAACAAGAGAACTAGCTATTTAGGAAGAAACTTTTCACTGCATATAAAAATTAGTTTTAAAAGAAAACGTTAATACACTTTATGTTTAGGAAAATCAAGTGAGGGAGTAAAATTTATAGAAGAAGTGCATAGTGATTCATTCAATCACTTCATTGTAAAGGTTTATTGACTGAAGAAGAGATTTGGGAACTTCTTTCACCTTTGAAAGGAAGAATAAGAGGAAAGAAATCAGCCCATTAGTAGAAGAAGAAAGCAATCTTCCTATTATCCAGCAAGAATGAAAATCTCAACCCATAGAAACTCTTTGAGATAACCCACAAGCAGCCCATTAGTAGCAATATGCCCATTGTCCTCCTGCAAGAATCAAAACCCTCTTTGAGCTAACTTTCAAGACATTAGAGTGAAGAGTGAACCCACAGTAGAATAGATTATACAAGGGGATTTGAAAAAAATCAGAGCACAAAGATAGAGAAAGGGGGAAGAGGCATCCAAAAGGAAGGAGGGAGTAGTAAAGAGAGAGCATCATTATGTGAGATGTTTCTTTATTGCTTCTCTCTTTTACAGCAACTAATTTAAAACACTTCACTTCAAATTTAAAAAACGTTAAATAGAGTGTGGAGCAAAAAAAGAACTTTAAAGTGTGGGGCCAAAAAATACTACTAGATTTGAACCCTCTACCTAGACCCCAACAAAATTATGTCATACCATTAGAATAGTACCCTACTTCTGAAGTTTCGTGAATAAAAACACTCCTTATTTTATTTTTTCGAGGCACAATTGTAATACCCCTCCTTTCTTTTTAAAACTGTAAGTGAGATTTATATTAAAACCCATCCTTTTGAACGCACGTGCTACACCTACAGGTCTATAAGGTGGAGGCCCCGGGGGACTTGAAGACCTTAAAATGTATGTATAACATAAGCAAAGGTGGTAATTCTAAATCTCCATGTCTTTACTGCAAGGAACCGGCTCATGTGATGGACTCCAAATGGTGGAAGAGAGCACCTAACAGGGATAAGGTAGATCTAGCATTTAAAGCAATCCTTGACATTTCCTTGTGTAATGTGCATATATACACATTGCATGCTTTGTGTCGAATCGTGGAAAAACTAGTGTTTCTATATATTGGTTTTGCTTGGAAGTTGCGTCCTGAAAAGCACAAGAAAATAGCAATTGCTGCATTAGAAAAAGTATTGTCAGACATTGGTCTCCATGGAGGAGATGTACATATCACAACAGACCTTCAAAAGTCCACAAATGGGAAGGATGTTCCGATCAAGCCTTCGATTGGTGGAGTCAAAGCAAGAAGATTTCTATCCGAACCACAGTATGCAAGAATCAGAGGCAGAAGATCAAGATATATTTCAAGGGTGAGATATGGGCTTTGGAGGCTTGTGCATAATGCTGTGAAAGATGATGAAGCAGAAGGTGTCGAAATATGAAAGCAGAAGTATGGAAATCATTAGACAAGTTATTCATATTCTACGACAAAAAGACATGGACTAAGATTGATCACCGTATACTAGAGGAGGAGCTAAAAAATTTTGGCAAATCAATGAAGCAAGCTTGGACAAGCAACAACATTACACACTATATGGCAAGCATGACATCTTTGAATTGCAATATATATTCCGTGATCTACATTTTAGTACTTTCTAATAAAAAATGTTTGATTGCAGCATATATGTTTAACCACCTTCCATATTTTGTCAAAAAGTATGGATGCCCTGCAATCTGGTCTACACAAGGGATGGAGAAGTCGCATTACATGGCTCGAAATGCATTCTTTCGTCACACTTAACACTTTGGAGGAATATAGAAGGCAAATAGTCTCAAAGAATTGTTCCAATGGTTTTACAGAGGGATACTACAAAGGTTGTAGATAAAGAAAAAGGAAAAAAGGGAGCTCATTCCTGGGCCTTTTGGCTGGAATGAAAAATAGCTCTCAACCAATGGGGGAAGAGCCAACGTAACATAGAGAAAAATAGAAAAAAGGTGAAAATGTCTCGTATGTCAGAATGGAAAATAGTATTTTATGCCCAAAAGACTGTCACTTGCAAATAAAATAATGTTTTTGTAATACTGACTTTTAACAAAGTAACAATAAACAAATAACATGTAAAATTTAGAATAATCTTTTTTAGATACTGAAAGGATTCTAAGTCTGACAAGGTCTCAATAAACAAAAAGTCATGAACTTCAAAAATGGTTTCCCCCCCAAACTATGCTTCCCTCACCTTGCACCTGGTCCCTCTCCTTCTCTCTATTTGTCTCCTGCACCTGCTCCCTCTCCTTCTGTCTCTCTCTCTCTCTCTCTCTCTCTCTCTCTCTCTCTCTCTCTCTCTCTCACACACACACACACACACACACACACACACACACACACACTTTGTGATAACCTCTCCGCTCCGAAAAAGGTCCTACTTGCTCGCTCGCTCTCTCTCTCTCTCTCTCCGTTTCTCTCCACTCATCTTGTATTTATTTATATGTATTCTATTAGATGCGCAATTCTTACTGAACTTGTTTCCTTGCAGGAGTTGATACTCACAAAGTTCATCCACAGAAGATCTTAAAAGAATCTTTGCGTCCAAGACAAAGGTTTTGATCCACCTTGCTTAAGACGAACTTTTTTCTTTTATGTTTTTAGCGTTTTGTTTAAGCACAATTTATTTTGGTATAGGAAATGCTTCAAGCTTTTCCATGTAACTTTCTGGTCAGGTTCTAAAGGAGCTGCTATTTGGGACCATCAGAAAAACTCATCAGATTCAGGTATTTTCTAAGGCTTGCTTTGATTTCAGAATTTGATTTACATTCTTCTTACTAAGAGTTTTTATTTTGGTATTGATCCAGTTTTATCCACTTTTGAGATGGCTCTTTTGAGATCTTGTAAAAAGCGTTGTATTATTCAAAGTGCTGAGGAAAAAGACATAACTGTCAACCCCATATCTCGGCGACCTCCTTGTAATGCGTCCTCTATAGAGATTGCAAATAAAATCACAGTTGAAGGTCGGTGGGAGCGAATATACATGTGTATCAAAAGGAAGTTGGGTTCTTATGCAACCCAATAAGAGGAGGAAAGTTTTTCCTGGCAATATATTTTCCAGATCTTGGAAGGGCAGAGTTAAAGATTTTAGAATATTGGAAGGCAAAAAAACCAAAGTTGAAATATTAATACAACACGTATACATGCACAAAGAGCTAGTCTTAAGGAATCAACCAATCTATCTTCCAAAGCACAGACCCAATTGTAAGTGATAGTGAACTGATTGTATAATGCAACTTTACATATTTCTATTTGTGTTTTGTTTGACTTTTATCTACTTATTATTTCAGATCTTTATCCTTCCTCTGATGAGCAGTGGCAACGAAGTGAATGTATTCTCGGATTTATCGATGTGATACATAGCTCTATTGGGGAATTGCAATATTCAGGTAGATCTGCCATGCAGCTTGCCCAATCAGGTATATATTTTTATGATCATTATTATCAGTTATTGGATAAAACTAAAACACACGGTGTCTTGAAAAACCTAGATCTTCCTGCATGGAACACTATTGATTGGCCGATTCCCAAAGGTAATGTGACAGAGAGTTATAGAGCAAGATTATTTACAGATATACAACGTTCTTTACGGCCAAGAATTGCCTCCAGAATATGCAAAGTAACTACTTGTATGCTAATAATAGTATTTGTCAAGCTGTTTAATCATTTGACAATTAAAGTTTGTAAGACAATGCTGAGTTATAAGGCACATGAGATGCAAGACTTTTCAAACTTATTGGATGATGGTTGGGATAGCTTCACTTCCAACTCCATACATTGTGAGGTTGCTCATAACTCCATTAAGCTCAAGTACATGATTGCAAGTCAGAATTTTATATTTTCCTTCTATTATAAACGCAGTAGGCTGATTGGAAACCAGCTTGTTCCACTAGATCACGATGAGAACTCATTTGGTCCTGACAATGAATTAATTGACATTTCTGTCAAAGAAAATGAAATTCTGGTTATTGTTGTGGCACTTAGAGAAAAATGCACAATTGCACAGTTGTGCCATGACATTCATACCGAGAGTGAAGGAACTGTTTCAACGGCATTCACATTCATTCTAAACAACAAGAAGGTAATACTTATACAGAGTCAATCTCTTTCAATTTCTTGTTGGATTACTTTGAGTTCTCTAACCATTTCTTGTTTCTATAGAGAAAGCTTGATTCGATGTGGACAGATTCCTGATAAGATAATTCAGATTGATTGAAAGGGTTGTTGCAAGATCAGGGTGTCCAGTTTTGTCCACTTTATGCTGGACTGGGACAATGCTTGGAGAGCAAATTTGGGGGGGGCCAGGTACTTTAAATGAGATCAAGAAGCTAATAGAAAATACATATGCACTCAAATTAACCCAATATAACTTAAATTAATATAAATTAGTCTAATTAATCAAAACTAATAAAAAATATGATGAAATGATTAAAAAATGATCTTTCCATACTTAGAGTGATCCAAATTTTTTTCCATCGATGCACTATTACAAGTACACTAGTCCCTATAGGATTTAGATGATTTACATCAAAAATATAATTTTACTAATTAGATTATTAATATTTGCAGGCCTTCTGACAGCTTGGAAGAATTTTGGAAAAGAGATCATTAAAAATCCAACCATTGGATTTCCAATTTTGACTAACCACCACATTCTACTAATGTCTCACTATCTACCACTCTTTTGATCTACAAGATTGGGCATTTTAAGTGGTAGTTATTGTGGGTGCAAAAAGTGGTATATATTATAACACTTTAAAGACCTTGAAATATTTAATTAAAATAGAAAATAAGCTTAAAGTTTACTCAAAAAATCAAGTTAATCTCTTTATTATGTGAAGATCTAAGGTGCAAAGTGGGAATCTCATATGAGTTTATATGTAAAAGATATTAGCATGTTATGGAATCAGTCCAAATTTGGGACAGGGTGTATACATTGACTTTGTACCTAAGGAAATGAGGAATTTGGACTATCTAATGATTAATCAAATTATGCAACTATATTGCCAACTTTGCATGTGATGTTCCAACAAAAGAACTTGAAAGGAAATTCCCTTGTTAGCTAGGAGAGATTAGCCACTAAAGGTAAACCAATGCCTGTTTTTTTACTGTTTACAGGATACTTGAGTGGACAAAACTGGGCACCCTCATCTTGCAACCACCCGAAACTGATCTCATAGGTGGAAAAATCATGTGCATCTTTACATGTAAGGATGGCTATTGAAAGTCAACTTTAGAGCCTGACATTGTCTATAGTGTCATACTGTAATGTATTTCAATGGAGCAATCTACCCAAAGGGAACAATGGACTTCGAATGGGCAGCTCTTGTCATAAAATTTGCAATTGATTTGTTAGTAGACTGATGAAATGTACTATCTATTGTAACTTGAGCAATATATATGATTTCAAATCATTTATACAAATGGATGACTCAAGTCTCTATGTCCCTCTTTGTATCTCTGTCTCTCTCTCACACATGCAAAGCGACACATTCACACAAAATGAATGCATGAGGGATTCCCTTGTGTGAGTAAACTAAATGAAAATCTCAATGCATGTCGTTTCCTTGTAAAGTATATACAATGAAAAGTCGTTGCCATTTCAATGTTTTGAATTCAAATTTTTAGGCGTCATGAGGAAATGTTTCCGCTTGCTTCTTGCCTGTATTCGACGGGACTTCGGTCTCCAATTCTTGTGCTTGAAATTTCTCAGGAGATTTGACATCTTTTCTAGCTTTCTCACCCTGAAGTGGACCCTCGGCAGTATGAAATGTAGGCTCCTCAGCCTTTTTAGTTGGTGATTCGGCCTTTTCTACTTTTGTTGACCCTGCTGCCTCTGCAACATGAATGGGAGGGACATTTTGTTGTTCATTTGAGCCTTCCACCTCTTCAGTTTTCTTGGAAGCCTGTCTGGGTATCTTTGAACTTAACTGAGATACAAGAGAAGAGTATCGAAGTAACTGGAGGATGGCATTTGCTCTGAAATTATAAACATACTCCGAATCATAGCTTTGTTCTGTCATCTGTACCAATCAAAAAAAATAAATGAAGTAGCGGTTGTCATGTATCTTCTATTGTATCTCTAAATAAGAATGGGAACGCCTACCTGTTTTGACTTTTCAATGAAGTAGCTATCAAAAACGTACTTGGTATTAATAAGGACTCTCCATCTGCAAGAATAACCGTCATATTGTTGAGGCACCTGTAAACCATAGAGAACGTTAAAACATGCAGCTTTTTTCATAAACGTTTCCATGAAGGATAAAGAGGTCGAGTTCTTACATCCATGTGCCAGGGATGAATTGCACCAAACTTGTCTGCGGTATCTGTACATTGATCCAATGCTATAGCTATTCTTTTCAAACCCCTTCAACATGATAAAAGAAATGTTAGCAGTTCTTTTTGTAGATCATAGACCACTTACTTGGTTAAACAAATGAAGAAAACTTACAAGTCAATCTCTCTGTGAGTATTTGTAATTGAATTGAAACAAAAGCAAGATTTTGATGGTGGGTGCATAGCTGCAACGATTCAAGGGTTAAAAAGATTAGAATAATCTTTTTTAGATACAGAAAGGATTCTAAGTCTGACAAGGTCTCAACAAGGAAATCATTAGACAAGTTATTCATATTCTAAGACAAAAAGACATGGACTAAGATTGATCACCGTATACTAGAGGAGGAGCTAAATTTTTTTGGCAAATCAATGAAGCAAGCTTGGACAAGCTGCAACATTACACACTATATGGTAAGCATGACATCTTTGAATTGCAATATATATTCCATGATCTACATTTTAGTACTTTCTAATAAAAAATGTTTGATTGTAGCATATTATGTTTAACCACCTTCCATATTTTGTCAAAAAGTATGGATGCCCTGCAATCTGGTCTACACAAGGGATGGAGAAGTCGCATTACATGGCTCGAAATGCATTCTTTCGTCACACACAACACTTTGGAGGAATACAGAAGGCAAATAGTCTCAAAGAATTGTTCCAATGGTTTTACAGAGGGATACTACAAAGGTTGCAGATAAAGAAAAAGGTTGCACTCCCCAAAGAAAACATGAAGCCACTAGTAGATCTTCTATCTAAGATACTACCAGCCCAATCAGCATCTGTGTATCCATGTACACATATCTTTGTCCCAGTTTCATAAAATAGTCCACAATGCATTTTCTACCAGTAAACCTCTCCTCTGGAGTTACATCATGTATGGTTGCAGTTGGAGTCCTATTCATGATGTAAACTGCTATAGAAACAGCCTCATCCCAATAGCTATGCGGCATATTCTTCTCTCCCATCAATGAATGCTCACGCAATCTCAGCAATGTGCCTGTTTTTTCGCTCAGCAACTCCATTTTGCTGCGGAGTGTATCTGCATGTAAACTGTCTCTGAATACCATTCTTCTTCAAAAATTCAGAGAACTCATTGGAGAAGTACTCTCCCCCTCCATCTGACCTTAGGCACTATACATATTTCCCTGTTTGATTTTCAACCATAACTCTGAAATTCTGAAAATGAGTGAACACCTCACCCTTCTCCTTCATGAAGTATACCCACACTTTCCTTGTGTGGTCATCAATAAATGTCACATAATACCTGCAGCCTCCCATAGACATGGTCTTCGTAGGACCCCATACATCTGAATGCACAACATCTAGTGCATTTCTGCTCACATTTCTGTCACATGGAAATACATGCTTTGTTTGCTTTCCAAATTGGCATGTTTCACATATTTTCTGCATACCTTCAACTTTAAACTTTGGCAGCCCTGTCACAATTTCTTTCGTCTGCATAGACTTCATTCTCTGCACATTCACATGTCCAATTCTTTTATGCCAAATGTTTATGTCTGCAACAATTCCTGAACCATTTGCAAACATCGTTGAACTCACTTCAGGCATGTTTACATTCAATGTAAACATTCTGCCCACTCTGTTGCATTTTGCAACCAACCTGCACTTGTCTTTAAAGTCTTCAACATAACAATCATCAGGGTTAAACCGAACAACCTCCAAACCCTACTCAATCATCTAGCCAACTGAAACGAGATTCTTTGTTATGTTTGGAACATGAAGTACATCTGCAAGGTACTTCACTTTGCCATCCTGCATAGACAAGGGCACATCTCCAACATGGGCAATTGGATGAGCAATGTCATCCCTTGTTTCCACACAAAACCTGGTCTTTCAAGATTTTTCATCTCCTTGAACCACTCCCCATGACTTGTCATGTGGTTTGAAATACCTGAAAAAACGTACCATACATCATCTTTTTTAGAATTATCAGTAATAACAGCGGAGCCACGGTAAAATTCTTGAAAAACTAACACACAAATCATTTTCATTCATAATATGAAAAGAGGACTCCCTACCATATTCTAGGATTAATCATCCTAGATTAATTGAATGATTCTCATTATAATCATGGAAACATAAGATCTGACTCATGGTGAGTGAAAAGAGTCTTCCCACTGGCCAATTCAACTTGCATAGGTTTCCTTGATTTCTGTTCGAAGACTAGATTATGCAAGCATCCAGGGGAAATGAATGAATGAGAACTACCTGAATCAATCAAAAGCTTAAAAGGCTTACCCTGATACTATGCTGGAGTATGGATGAATGAGAACTGACGGTTAGGTCCTTGGTTTTTAATTGCAGCATAGATCTGCCCTCTTTCCTCTTCTACTACATCTGAAATTGTGATTGCTCTGGCTGCTGCAGTCTAAGGCGGAACTCTTTCTCTTTGGTTACCCCAGTTCTGGGAAGGAGTTTTGAGGTTACTCTGAACAGAGGTAGATGGCTGAGCTGGAGTTCTTCTGGGGTTTCCCTGGCTTGGGCAAGACGGTGGTAGACTAGTATGAAGGGATTGGTCTCTCTAAACTCGAGGTCCTTGACTTCCATGTCCCTTAACATGGCAGGAGTTGGGCAGTCTTTCAGTTGGTGACCAAAACCTTGGCATCCAAAACATCAGTTTTCACTTCTGAGCTCATCCCTCTGATTTCTTGAAAGAGGTGGGGCTCCTGAGAAATTATTCTGGGGGAAGGGTCTTCCTTCACTTCCGAATCTTCTTGCATCTTGATTGTGATTCAGGCCTTGCTGTCTCTTCGATGGGGTGGAAAGTTTGAAGTACTTCCCTGGGCTTGGAATCTTTTAAAGTTAGAGGGTGCAGGCTTTGGCGGAACCTTTACTACAAAGGCTTTGGCAAAATCCTTTGCCATTCTTACTTCTTCAGCCATGGACACTGACTTGGCATTTTTGACCAGTGTGTCCAAGGGTTTGTTCATTCCCCGAATGAACCTGGCCATGAGTTATTCTTCATCTAGAGGTGGTGAATATTTGAGTAGAAGAGCAAAGGCCTGGTGATATTCCTCGATGGTTTTGCTCTCCTGCTTTAGCTCTAAGAATTTGTTCATTTTGGTTTCCAAAAGTCCAGGGGGACAAAATCTCTTTCTTAAATAGGTTTTTAGGTCGTTCTAGGACTGAGTATTTCTATCCAGACGGTTGGTGTCACAGTGGTTCCTCCATGCTACCCTGGCTGTTTCCACTATTTTTAGTCGGGCAAGAGCCATTTTTCTCTGCTCATTGTAGCCTGTGACGTCAAAATATTCTTCCATCGCTTCCACCCATTTCTCCACAGCCTCGCCTAGGTTCTCCCCTTCTCCTTTCAAGGGTCCTGGCTGAGTCCTATGAAGAGCCTTGCAAACATCAGGGTCAAGCTCGTCATCTTCAGAGAGAGGGTATGGCTGACGGCCACGATTTCCTCGTCTCATGATTCTGCCAGAAATTTATATATTATTAATTTTTTATTTCTATATCATCCACGAGATCCTAAGACTTAAGAGGTTCAGAAAACAATTTCTTAAACAAGACAATGATCTTATTGGAGATCTATGACATATGTCCGATAATAGATTTTTCTTTATTAGATCATCTCATAAACAATCACTTATACAACAGGAAATTTTTTTCTCCAGAAAACATTTCTATATTTATATAAAAGTTGCAATATGTACATAGAGAAGCTCAGCTCCAGAATCATTGCCTGACACGTAATCGTATAAAGAAACGAAACTGTGAAGAAGACATACCATGGTACACACGACTCATTACACAAAGAGGTGCTGTAATTCTATTTCTCGGGATAAAACGGCTAAGAAGTCTAAAAAATCGGCATGAAGTTCTAAAGTTCGTGGGTGAATGATCAAAGAGCTGAACATGCTGAACAAGCCCTAGTCTTATCAGAATCATGGCCAAGGAAATCATGGCCTCTGATGCTGACTGGTACTGATATTAATAGACCGTCCTCCATTGAACCACATATACCGACGTCGCTCAAAAGGATCAGGAAAATAAAGACTCTCAAAATGGCGAGCGAGTCTCACTCTGCTCATTCGGGTCATAGCAGAGTTGATGAGGTGATCAAATGCAAAAGCTATCATATCCTGACTCCTATGAGAGAGTCCAGGAATCGAAGAGAGGTTCGGGGTGTCCATCTATAAATTTCCAATTCAATTTTTAAGTTTTCAATTTTTGAAGTTCATTTTCATAGTATTAACAAGTGAAAAACATTTCTTTCCTAGATTTCTATTAAAAATGTAGGCAATTTCTTCTCTGATACCAACTATGAGATCCCTCTGTCCCCTCTGCGCACCGAACTCCGGGTAGCTGAAAGCGGAAGCAGCCCCCTCATGCACGGGGTAGAGTTTCTCACTCGGGGCCTCGCCCACGAATGTCTGAGCACGAGACTAGGCTGGTGGTAACTCTAAAAACCAAAACCGGAAAAATTTTCCATGCCCGGAAAGCGGGAACGATTCCACCTTTTTGAATTTTCTTAACAAATTTTTCTAACGAGATCAACTCTAAACTAACCTTCACCTGAATAAATTAGATAGAAGGAAACTATTATTGATATAATTTGATCATCTAAGTAATTTCAATGCTTTTTTCCTAATCAAGATCAGGCATGTGAGATCCCTGTCTCCACCATGCGACGGATTCGGGGTACTAGCAGCGGAAGTAGCACTTCATGCGCGGGGCAGGGACCCACACTCGGGGCCTCGTCCACGGATATCCGGACAAGAGACTAATCCGTCGGTTTTTCCAAAACTGAACCCGGAAAAACTTCCCTTTCCCGAAAAGCACGGGCGATTCCACCAGGATAACTTTTTACTCTAACGTAGTCAAGATCATTACTGATCACGCTGATCCGACTGCACCTATAAAGATACTCGGTCGGATCAAGGAAGAAACTTGCACTTGGATCATTGGGATCAACGCTTTTTTCCCCATCAAGAGGCACATCCGTTGATTCCTATCCATAGAACAATTACTATCCAGGATTTACTTTATCTATCGTAATAACAGAAATTGAGTCTCGATTTACGGATCCATCAGTCCAGCCTAACCCCATCCAGTCCCATGGGTTAGCCAACCGCCCAACCACTGTAGTGATGGGATCCAATTAAGAATTTGGTTAGGTTTTGTCCCGGGTACCAAGGAAAAGGGTTCCAAGACCCCCTAGCCGGAAGTTCATGCAAACATAAAACTAGTCACACCACTTACACACCCACAATATGAAATTACCTTTTTCTTAGCATCAGCTAACTTTAAAACAATCCTTTAATGAAACCATTATGTCACTGATGACAATCCTCAAAGTCTCTGGTTGAATCCTTATTTCCAGTCATTCATTCATCGGTATACTTATGGCATCATTGGCAACCAGAACGCTCACCACCTGTTCACTCAGGGGCCTTTTACATAGTTCCTAGCTCATAGTAACCGGCAATATATTTATATAATAGAATGGAATCTTCGTGGAAGATCAGCAAGATCAACCCACAGATCCATATAAAAGAGCCATGGACTCATCCGTTGAGGACCAGCAAGGTCAATCAACCAGATCCATGCCCGGTTTCAGAAAACAACTCTTACTCCTTGTTCCAATATCTTCCACGACGCACGTGTGGGTATCTTCGGTGACCCAGAGCCCGAGCACCGTATGGTCAGCACCCTCTAGGATCCTTCGCAGGTGACCTAGCGCTTCACTCATAGGCCGCTTCCTTGGTCCCTAATCCACCGTACCGAAAGCTCACCATTTAAATCGAACCGAGGCTGGTCAAGACCTCGGCCGACCTTGCTACGCGAGACGTCCTCCATTGACTCTCCGTCAGCAGTTGCAACTTTATCAGTTAGGTCTCCTTGACCTTAATCAGTTAGGTCTCCTTGACCTTAATCCACAAGAAGGTCAAAATGCTTCCCTTGCATTCTTGACATAAAACATTCATTTACAAACAGTTCACAAAATATAGTTTCTATATCGAACTCTCGTCTTTTCCATTTTATCCTCCTTAGTCCACATTACTTATTCCACATCCCATTCATATGTATTCATCATCATCCATTCACTCATATCGATGACACATTATTTTCCATACACATTCACATTCATTATTCTACATACACATCCATGCATACATCCATTTTCACATCCTCATTCATACATCCACTTCCACATACATACATCCACATCCGTATCTACATCCATACATCCACATCCACATCTACATTCATATCCATACATCTACATCCACATCCACATTCACATTCATACATACACATCCATATCCACATTCACATTCATACATACATATCCGTATCTACATCCATACATCCATATTACATCCATTCTCGCCCTACACATTCCATATACATCTTATCATATCCTATCACATCTCATACACATCTTATCACATCTCATACACCTCTTATCACATATTATCACTTCCCATACGCATGTTATCACATATTATCACATCTCATACACCTCTTATCACGTCTTATCACATTTCATATCTTTTTATAGAATACAAGAGAATTCTTATATTTGATATAAGATTTCTCTACATTTTTGTTTATGCATAAATTCCATTTAAGGAGACTAACACTTTCGAATTAAAAATCAATCTTTTATGCATCTTCCTATGCATAATTTCATTTTAAATGAAAATGATACTTTTGAATTAAAATTCAATCTTTTATGCATCTTCCTATGCATAAATTCAAATTGGATGAGAATTGATATTTTTGAATTAAAAATCCATCTTTTATGCATCTTTCTATGCATAAATTCAATTTGGATGAGAATAATGCTTTTGAATTGAAATCTTATTCTTTTATGCATCTTCCTATGCATAAATTCAATTTAGATGAGAATGACACTTTGAATTAAAAATCAAACTTTTATGCATCTTTTTATGCATAAATTCAATTTGGTAGGAATTACACTTTTAGAATAAAAGAATTTCTCTTATGCATCTAAGTTATGAATAAAATCCATTTATGATGAAAATCACACTTTTAGTATAAAAAGAATATCTTTTATGCACACCTCTATGCATGAAATCCAATATGATAAAAGTAACACTCTTACAATAAATAACCAACTTTTATGCATACCTCTATGCATGAAATTCAATTATGATAAAAGTCACACTTTTATAATAAAATAATCAACTTTTATGCATACCTCTATGCATGAAATTCAAATATGATAAAAGTAGCACTTTTGATATAAAAATTTATCCATTATGCATACTTCTATGCATGAAATAAAAATGATAAAAGTAACACTTTTGATATAAAAATTTATCCTTTATGCATACTTCTATGCATGAAAATAAAAATGATAAAAGTAACACTCTTTTGATATAAAAATTTATCCTTTATGCATACTTCTATGCATGAAAATAAAAATGATAAAAATAACACTTTTGATATAAAAACTTATCCTTTATGCATACTTCTATGCATGAAAATAAAAATTGATAAAAGTAACACTTTTGATATATAAAAATTTATCCTTTATAAATTTTTATAAAATTTTGCTATAGCTCCGCTGCTATGATTGATAAATCTCAATTATTTTAAAAGATAAAGCTTATCTTTCAGGGAATGATTAGAATGATCCCTAATTGGATCATTAACCCATAATGGATTGAATCATAAATAATCATAAAATACATAAACTAAAAGCATAGCAAAAAAACCATTAATTTGGTCTCTCAATTATAGATTAATCTTCGATTAAGAAAAAGCTTTATGAAAAGCTTCATTTGGATTGAGAATGGGTCATGAGTATGACCATTTCTTGAGTGAGAGAGAGAAATTATATAAAAACCATTAGAATTTAAACATAAATAGAAATTTATGTAATTCTTTACTATCATTAATCAATTAACTTCAATAGCATTCATCAAATTATGTAACTCTTCACTAATTAACTTCAATAGCATTTAAAAAACCATACCAATTAAGCTTCTCAAGCTTGAGAGGGGTTGAGAAGAGAGAAACATTGATAAATTATAGAAAAGATCAATATTCACTAATTACCTTACAAATTGCTTGATTCTTTGTTCACGGTAGAGGCCCTCAACCAATCAATTGGTTTAGTATGTTGATGGAGCCACCAATGGGGATTGAAGAAAGAAGGAAGTGTCAAAAACTAGTGAATTATTAATGAATTCACAGTTCTTGGCTTAGGTGAAGTAGAGTAACAATGCATTAAACATTGTTGAGTTTCAACAAAAGGGAAGGCCTCTATTTATAGGAAAAGTGAGTTCCTAACCAATCAAACTGATTCTAGAATTTTCCAACTCAGTTTGGTCAATTTTTGACCATTTTTAGGTCAGTTGAGCTAACTTTTTGTAACTAGACTTGAATTAGGAGAGAGGAGAGATAAAATACCTCAATTTTTATGAGTTTAAAACTCATTCAAGTATGTGAAATATGCACCTCCTTTAAAGAACTCCCCTTCCTTACATATATGTCAAAATGGAATCATTATACTCAAAATATCTCATATTTTTAATATTGCTCATAGTTTTTTACTAATAAACCTTGTACATTTTCAACTCTTCATCTTATGTGAAATATACACCTCCTTTAAAGAACTCCCCTTCCTTACATATGTTTCAAAATGGAATCATTATACCCAAAATATCTCATATTTTTAATATTGCTCATAGTTTTTTACTAATAAACCTTGTATATTTTCAACTCTTCATCTTATGTGAAATATGCACCTCCTTTAAAGAACTCCCCTTCCTTACATATGTGTCAAAATGGAATCATTATACCTAAAATATCTCATATTTTTAATATTGCTCATAGTTTTTTACTAATAAACCTTGTACATTTTCAACTCTTCATCCTATGTGAGCATTTACTCATTTTTGGGTATCTTCTTTTACAAATTAGATTTATCTCCTCCCTACACATGGATTGATGCTATTGGCCCATAGGAACCTTAATTGGACCATAATCCAAAAATTTCTGAAAATCTAGACTCTTAGGCTAAGGTCCTTTATACCCATTTCCAATTAATTCCAATTGCACATTGGAAAGTTCTTTTTGAATTTTTGTTTCAGGGGAACTTATTTTAATAAGATGAGATAATTTTATATCCAAAAATATTAAAAATTTGAATATTCTCTCTCTAGAGTATTTTCTCTCTCTAGGTTAAAACAGTTAGAAACAAGTCTTTTATATTTCTGAAGAGGGAGTGATTACAGGGGAAGATGCTGGACATTTTGAGAGGCTGGGGAGGAATCTTACATTCTCCCCCACTTGAAAAACGCGAGATGCCCTCATCTCGCAAACAGGGGGTAATTTCGCAAGATGCACAAGTATGAGACAAAGAGAAAATTTTTAATTAAGATTAACCACCAAGAAAAGTCTCAAAGAGAGTAAGGGTCAAGAGAAGAACAAGATTTAAACTTTATTCATTCTTGGAACATATACAGTAAAGATAGAAGAACTCTTTACACTTCCATAAGCCTGTCCATCATATGATCACAAAAGCAGCACTCACAAGCTGCGCACGTATAAGGTAACTCATCTATGGGAATAATTCTCTTGGTTATTGCCACATCTATCTCAGTGGTATGAGGTGATCTAACAAAAGGACCTCTGAGAGGCAAGCCAAAAACGGGGTAAAGGCATATCTTCTGATGAGGAAGAAAACACGCCAGTAAGAAGACCCGCTCAGAAAACCCAAGATGTCTTGATCTCATGACGCAGTAGTATCGCGGACCCAAACCCAAGGCTTCAATAACCATGGCCAAGCGGACATTGTTACGAAAGTGCTGCTGACCCCAAGGTGTTACCCTAGTTATGTCTTGATAGGTCCGCCATTTGGTCTGAGCTACAGACGTTCCAAAGTGAGGAAAAAGTGAGCGCTCATACTGTTCTATAAAATCCTTCTTCACAGACTCGCTTGCGTCTTGAAGGTGAGAAATCATCATGGATAAAACTAATTCCTATTGCCAAGCCATGAAGGAGATTAAGAAGAAGGGAGATCGATGGAAGTAAGATTACTATGAGCGATAAGTAAAAGTTACGACTTATATAAAGGAAGGAGTTATCGTAACCTAGAAGCCAACGGTATCTTGCCCCACTGAAGTTTTACCATCTTTCCGTGATTTGGGTTTGGCACATATTTTTATAGGAGGCATTAAGAATTTTGAGATGAGGAGATAAAAGAAGTTCGTAGGGTAAGTCACCTACTTTCTTTGATCTACAATAGCTGGGGGATAACTACTTATACTCCCCTAGAGATAAAGAAATTCTTTTGGTCCGTATTCAAATGAAGACTATAACTGCTTCTTTGAATTCTCTGACTGTCCTCTTCTTATCTGTATATTGTCTCTGTCGATCTTGGGCAGCGTTTATATCTTTATGAATTGCCTGCATCTGTTGCTCTAAGTCGCCAAGCATTTGACTGGTCATCTCGACCCTAATCAATGGGTCGGACCTAGTTAATGGAGTTAAGCAATCTTGTCCGAGAGAGACGGACCCTGATTAGATTGGTATGAAGGAGTTGGTCTCTGAATTTGGGTTCTAGACTTCCCTGTGCCCTTTTTATGGTAGGAGTAGACGGACCCTGATTAGATTGGTATGAAGGAGTTGGTCTCTGAATTTGGGTTCTAGACTTCCCTGTGCCCTTTTTATGGTAGGAGTCAAGCAGTCTTTTAACTGATTGGTCAAAACCTTGGCATCCAAAACACTGGTTCTCACTTCTGAACTCATCGTTCTGAATCTTTAAAACAGGTGGGCTCCTGAGAAGGTATTCTGGGTAAAGTGTCTTCCCTTTTTAAACAGAATCTTTCTTTTATTTAGAGAGGGAATAATTATAAGATCAGAAAAGGAGATTCTTACTCCTGTATACCTCGAAGGTTGGGGGGAGGAATCTTACAAACTTCTACCCCACTTAAAAAGATGCGAGATGTCCTCATCTCGCAAAGTAGAGGACAACTCTTTTTCTTAAGATCCAGTTTATTCTGGGTTCCTTATATTCTGGTCAACCCAACAGAATACTGGGATAAATATTCCTTATATAGAACTCATCATTAAATAATAATTCATTTAGATCATATCATTCTTACGATAATGGTCCATTAGACCGAAAAATTTCCTTCTGAACATTCCTCCATGGGAATTTCAATTAAGTTATCAATTTGTCATCCCTTAACTTGATCTACCGTGACAAGTGTTAACAGTAGCAATTTGACAGCACAATCCACTAATCTCATAGTGATTTGCTGAATTCATTATCATCATTCTAGTTATGAATATCATCACAGGGACTCGTCCCAATCATCCACATTGTGGTTTCGCTCAGTTTATAACATTTCAATCCATTATCAGGGATCATCATTTTTCAATCAAAATCCAAATCAACTCATCAGTTCTCAAACAGAATCGAATTCATCATGTGGATAGCATTAATGCTTATAATTTCAAGTCTTGGATTTACTCGTATATACTACCGATAAAGAGCTGTAGTTATACCCTCGGTATATACGGATAGTCATGATACTCGAAACTATAAGGTAAATACCATCATGTCTAGGCCTCAAGCAAGTCAGGGTTCCATACAATTGCGGTACTTCTAATTGAAGACCCAATTACTAATTTACAAATTTCAATTTGAATTAACAATTTGTATGAATTATATCACACAATTACAACCTTTTTGTGCGTCTTGATAACTTTTGACATAATTGGCTCCTCAGTTGATCTTATTGGAGATCTATGACATAAGTCTGATAAACAGATTTTTCTTTATCCGATCGTCCGTAAACAATCACTTAAATAAAAAAAACATTTGTATATTTATATACAAGTTGCAATAAGTACATAGAGTGGCTCGGCTCCAAAATTCAAAATCTCCTCGAGAGACGCATAAGACGACGGTACTGGGCCATAGTCATGCCCTATTACATAATTTCTCTAATTGCAAAGGGAGCTATTATTTTCTCCTTAGGGATAAATCGACTAAAGAGTCTATAAACTCGGCAAGCAAGTCTGAAATTTTGAGGCGTTGAATGATATAGAATGACACCACGCGTCATTTTCAGCTTTAAAATCATGGCCAATGAGAGGTTCTGCCTCAGCATTGCATGCCGATTGCAAGAGGCATGGATATATAGCCCTGCAAACCACTTATGCTGTTGTCTCTCCACTAGGTTAGGAAAATATAATTCC
Source organism: Cibotium barometz (assembly GCF_041138505.1). Taxonomy (NCBI): domain Eukaryota; kingdom Viridiplantae; phylum Streptophyta; class Polypodiopsida; order Cyatheales; family Cibotiaceae; genus Cibotium; species Cibotium barometz. The sequence goes on from NC_141109.1 coordinate 29,551,263, forward strand.
TCGAAATGGCGTGCGAGTCTTGCTCGGCTTGTTTGTGTTGAAGCGGAAAAGATGAGATGCTCGAGGCAAATGCAATCATATCTTGAGACTGGGTGAGGTCGGGAATACCAGATAAATGGGAAACTTCCATCTATAAAAAAACAATTTCTTTGATTAAAATTTCTTCATTAAAGAAGCTTACGGAATGACAATACATTATGAAAATGCTGTTTCTGAATTCTTATTACTAATTTCAGATAAGAATTTAATTATCTTTATTAGCTTTCAATTTTGCTCTGATACCAACTGTGAGATCCCTGTCCCCACCATGCGACGGATTCTGGGTACTAGCAGCGGAAGTAGCACTTCATGCATGGGGCAGGGACCCACACTCGGGGCCTCGTCCATGGATATCCGGACAAGAGACTAATCCGTCGGTTTTTCCAAAACCGAACCCGGAAAAACTTCCCTTTCCCGGAAAGCACGGGCGATTCCACCACGATAACTTTTTACTCTAACGTAGTCAAGATCATTACTGATCACGCTGATCCGACTGCACCTATAAAGATACTCGGTCGGATCAAGGTAGAAACTTGCACTTGGATCATTGGGATCAACGCTTTTTTCCCCATCAAGAGGCACATCCGTTGATTCCTATCCATAGAACAATTACTATCGGGGATTTACTTTATCTATCGTAATAACAAAAATTGAGTCTCGAATTACGGATCCATCAGTCCAGCCTAACCCCATCCAGTCCCATTAGTTAGCCAACCGCCCAACCACTGTAGTGATGGGATCCAATTAAGAATTTGGTTAGGTTTTGTCCCGGGTACCAAGGAAAAGGGTTCCAAGACCCCCTAGCTGGAAGTTCATGCAAACATAAAACTAGTCACACCACTTACACACCCACAATATGTAATTACCTTTTTCTTAGCATCAGCTAACTTTAAAACAATCCTTTAATGAAACCATTATGTCACTGATGACAATCCTCAAAGTCTCTGGTTGAATCCTTATTTTCAGTCATTCATTCATCGGTATACTTATGGCATCATTGGCAACCAGAACGCTCACCACCTGTTCACTCAGGGGCCTTTTCCATAGTTCCTAGCTCATAGTAACCGGCAATATATTTATATAATAGAATGGAATCTTCGTGGAAGATCAGCAAGATCAACCCACAGATCCATATAAAAGAGCCATGGACTCATCCGTTGAGGACCAGCAAGGTCAATCAACCAGATCCATGCCCGGTTTCAGAAAACAACTCTTACTCCTTGTTCCAATATCTTCCACGATGCACGTGTGGGTATCTTCGGTGACCCAGAGCCCGAGCACCGTATGGTCAGCACCCTCTAGGATCCTTCGCAGGTGACCTAGCGCTTCACTCATAGGCCGCTTCCTTGGTCCCTAATCCACTGTACCGGAAGCTCACCATTTAAATCGAACCGAGGCTGGTCAAGACCTCGGCCGACCTTGCTACGCGAGACGTCCTCCATTGACTCTCCGTCAGCAGTTGCAACTTTATCAGTTAGGTCTCCTTGACCTTAATCAGTTAGGTCTCCTTGACCTTAATCCACAAGATGGTCAAAATGCTTCCCCAGCAGTCTTGACATAAAACATTCATTTACAAACAGTTCACAAAATATAGTTTCTATATCGAACTCTCCTCTTTTCCATTTTATCCTCCTTAGTCCACATTACTTATTCCACATCCCATTCATATGTATTCATCATCATCCATTCACTCATATCGATGACACATTATTTCCCATACACATTCACATTCATTATTCTACATACACATCCATGCATACATCCATTTTCACATCCTCATTCATACATCCACTTCCACATACATACATCCACATCCGTATCTACATCCATACATCCACATCCACATCTACATTCATATCCATACATCCACATCCACATCCACATTCACATTCATACATACACATCCATATCCACATTCACATTCATACATACATATCCGTATCTACATCCATACATCCATATTACATCCATTCTTGCCCTACACATTCCATATACATCTTATCATATCCTATCACATCTCATACACATCTTATCACATCTCATACACCTCTTATCACATCTTATCACTTCCCATACGCATCTTATCACATATTATCACATCTCAATTTAAACATAAATAGAAATTTATGTAATTCTTTACTATCATTAATCAATTAACTTCAATAGCATTCATCAAATTATGTAACTCTTCACTACTATTCATCAATTAACTTCAATAGCATTTAAAAAACCATACCAATTAAGCTTCTCAAGCTTGAGAGGGGTTGAGAAGAGAGAAATATTGAGAAATTATAGAAAAGATCAATATTCACTAATTACCTTACAAATTGCTTGATTCTTTGTTCACGGTAGAGGCTCTCAACCAATCAATTGGTTTAGTATGTTGATGGAGCCACCAATGGGGATTGAAGAAAGAAGGAAGTGTCAAAAACTAGTGAATTATTAATGAATTCACAGTTCTTGGCTTAGGTGAAGTAGAGTAACAATGCATTAAACATTGTTGAGTTTCAACAAAGGGGAAGGCCTCTATTTATAGGAAAAAGTGAGTTCCTAAACAAACAAACTGATTCTAGAATTTTCCAACTCAGTTTGGTCAATTTTTGACCATTTTTAGGTCAGTTGAGCTAACTTTTTGTAACTAGACTTGAATTAGGAGAGAGCAGAGATGAAATATCTCAATTTTTATGAGTTTAAAACTCATTCAAGCATGTGAAATATGCACCTCGTTTAAAGAACTCCCCTTCCTTACATATGTGTCAAAATGGAATCATTATACTCAAAATATCTCATATTTTTAATATTGCTCATAGTTTTTTACTAATAAACCTTGTACATTTTCAACTCTTCATCTTATGTGAAATATGCACCTCCTTTAAAGAACTCCCCTTCCTTACATATGTTTCAAAATGGAATCATTATACCCAAAATATCTCATATTTTTAATATTGCTCATAGTTTTTTACTAATAAACCTTGTACATTTTCAACTCTTCACCTTATGTGAAATATGCACCTCCTTAAAGAACTCCCCTTCCTTACATATGTGTCGAAATGGAATCATTATACCCAAAATATCTCATATTTTTAATATTGCTCATAGTTTTTTACTAATAAACCTTATACATTTTCAACTCTTCATCTTATGTGAGCATTTACTCATTTTTGGGTATCTTCTTTTACAAATTAGATTTATCTCCTCCCTACACATGGATTGATGCTATTGGCCCATAGGAACCTTAATTGGACCATAATCCAAAAATTTCTGAAAATCTAGACCCTTAGGCTGCTAAGGTCCTTTATACCCATTTCCAATTAATTCCAATTGCACATTGAAAAGTTCTTTTTGAATTTCTGTTTCAGGGGAACTTATTTTAATAAGATGAGATATTTCCTATCCAAAAATATTAAAAATCTGAATATTCTCTCTCTAGAATATTTTCTCTCAGTTAGAAACAAGTCTTTTATATTTCTGAAGAGGGATTGATTACAGGGGAAGATGCTCGACATTTTGAGAGGCTAGGGAGGAATCTTACAAGGCACAGCCATTGATCCACTCAATTGAGAAATTTATCAGGGAATTAACTAGCTACCCGAATCCTAGCGTAATCTTAAGATTTTTCAGTTTGATTATTAAAACTCCACTGATTCCATCCTAACCCCATCCGGCCCATGGGTTAGCCACCACGCTACCACTGGAATCGGTGGAACCAAACAAGTACGCACCCACCCATAATTGAAATGCCTTTCTTAACTTTAGCTTTAGAAAACAGATACACACACACTCCTCTTTAAAACTTTAATATAAAAATAATCCATTGGCAAAACAGATATGATCACAGATTTCGTAACTCAAAATTTCCATTCAATCCCTTGTTTCACAAAAACAGTACCACTCGGGACTCTCCGTTTTGGGACCAGCTGGTCAGCAAACGAGATCCAGTTAACAGATTACAATAATCATTTCGTCAACATATATAAATCTTCCTCGACATATGTATGGGTGTCCTAAGCACTGGGAGCCCGTGCATCGCCTGGTCATAACCCTCCAGGATCCTCCTTAGGTGTCTTGGTACTTCACTCAGGGACCGCTTCGTCGGCCCTCGCCCATCGTTACCGGAAGCACACCATTTTTCACCATACCCAGGTTGGTCAAGACCTAGGCACGTTTTTGTCGTGTGAGCTGTCCCTCGAACACTCCCCGCCAGCTGTTGCAACCGAACTTCCCTTAGATAAACATATATGCCAAATGCTCCCTCCAGCATTCTGGCGGCATAAGACAGTCCTTTAAGAAAACAAGATTTCTATACAAGTTTCCAGTTTTGATTCTGTTTGAAAGCCATGAATAATCTTAAATCCGTATCCCAATACTTCTAGATCCAGGTCTGAATTCCAAACAAAATTCCTCGAATTCTGTTAAATTGATCCTCAGATCAAAATCAAAAGTCTTAACTTAGTTTCAGATTCGGTGGGGGATTTGAGTACATTTTTCCTGAACTGGGCACATCATCATTGATTGAAATTGACAAAGGAATTAGGTCTTGGTCAATAGTGTGAGAATCAGAGTTTGGGTCTGGAAAGGTTCTTCCTAAACTATCTTTCTCGAAAGGTACTATTTCAATTTCTCTTTTTCTAAATTTCGTTTGACGAATATTTGCTTACAGATTTCTAAAACATGAATTTCTTAGGAGGAATAATCATTTATCTCGATCTCCGACTTCGATAGTTTAATTGAATTTTCTCATTACCATCTTAGTGAATATGAAACGGTAGGATTTCTTCTCACAGATTATCTACTTATTTATTTTTCTAATTTTTGTGGAAATTAAATGGAGGATTAAGAGAACCCTTATTTAAATATAATCATTCTATATGCATCTATTTATGCATAAAATCTAATTCTGATGAAAGTCACACTTTTATCATCATAAAAATCATTTATGATGAAAATCACTCTTTTAATATATATAAAAAATTCTTTTATGCAACCATTTATGCATAAAAATCATTTATGATGAAATTCACACTTTTAATATAAAAAAATATATTTTATGCATATGTTTATGCATACAATTCATTTATGACAAAAACCACTATAAAAAATTTCTTTTATGCATCCATTTATGCATAAAAATTATTTATGATGAAAATCACACTTTTAATATAAAAAAATATCTTTTATGCATAAGTTTATGCATAAAAATCCATTATGATAAAAATCACACTTTTAATATAAAAAAATATCTTTTATGCATATGTTTGCATAAAAATCATTTATGATGAAAATCACACTTTTAATATAAAAAAATATCTTGTATGCATAAGTTTATGCATAAAAATCCATTATGATAAAAATCACACTTTTAATATAAAAAATATATCTTTTATGCATATGTTTATGCATAAAAATCATTTATGATGAAAATCATACTTTTAATATAAAAAATATATCTTTTATGCATATGTTTATGCATAAAAATCATTTATGATAAAAGTAACACTTTTATAATAAAAAATATATTCTTTTATGCATAGATTTCAATAATGATAAAAGTAACACTTTTATAATAAAAAATATTCTTTTATGCATAGAAATCAATAATGATAGAAGTAACACTTTTATAATAAAAAAATATTCTTTTATGCGTAGAGATCAATAATGATAGAAGTAACACTTTTATAATCGAAAAATATTCTTTTATGCATAGAAATCAATAATGATAAATTAACACTTTTATAATAAAAAAATATTCTTTTATGCATACTTTTATGTATAGAAATCAATAATGATAAAAGTAACACTTTTATAATAATAAAAAATAATCTTTTATGCATAAAAATCAATGTGATGAAAGTAACTCTTTTATAATTAAAAAATATACTTTTACGCATTATTTTATGCATAAAAATCCATAATGAAGAAAGTAACACTTTCATAATAAAAAAATTATCAATATGTATCTTTCTATACATAGAATTTAATTCTATTAAAAATCATTCTTTTATAAAAATTAATCAATATGCATCTTTCTATGCATGAATGAAAATGACACTTTTAGAATACTCTAACGATGGGGATTACTCTTTTTGATTAAATAAAGATGAAATTTATTTCATAAATTTTTAAAAAAATTTACCATAATCTCCTTTGTATGGCTGACCATTTTTCAAATTTTTAACTCACTAAAATTTATTAGAAGTTCAGCAAGAGTATTTAAATCATTCTAATATAAATATTTTCTACTTATTTAAGAGAAATATCATGAAAAACTTGATTTTATCCAATAATCAATCATCTAGGATAAAGAATGGTTGAATTTCCGAAAGAAGAGAGGGGAATGCATTTTTTCAATGAGGCATAACATCATTTCATTTTAGAGAAGACAAAAATCATAAAAAACCATAAAAGAAATAGAAAAGAGAAGAATCTCCAACTTACATAGATAATTTGAGAGCCTTCCTTTGGCTTGATGGTTTAAGGGTTCTACTCTTGTTTGAAATAAGATAGCCATCAATCTTTTAGAAGAGGAAGATCAAAAACTAATGAAAGTAAAATTCACTGTTTTTGGCACTTGGGAGAGGCAGGGTAACAGTGCAAAACACTATTGAGTTTCAACAAAGGAAAAGGCTTCTATTTATAGGAAAAAGTGAGCTTCTAACTAAGCCAACTAATTCTAGAATTTTCATGATCAGTTTGGTCAATTTTTGACTATTTTTGGGTCAGTTTTGCTCACTTTTTGGATCTAGTTGAAACAGGAGAGAGGAGAGATAAAAATATCTCGTTATTTGGGAGTTTAAAACTCATTCAAGCATGTGAAATAGGCACCTCCTTCATGAGGGGAATTCCCCCATACCGAGGTGTCAAAAATGCATCATTTCACCTAAATATCTCTCTTTTTAAACTATTAACCTTGTCCTTAGTCAACTCTTCAACTTATGTGAGTATTTACTCATTTTTGGGGGATTTTCCTTTTATTCTTCTATTTATCTCCTCCCTACATTTGAATGAATCCTATTGGTCCATAGGAACCTTAATTTGAAATTTTGAAAAAATCTTGACCCTCACGATAATGCCTCTTGAACAGATTATACTTAATTTCTAATGCACCTTCTGAAAATCTTTTGAACTTCTGTTTCAGGGGAACTTATTTTAATAAGATGAGAAATTTCTCAAATCTGAATAATCTCTCTCTAGAACATTTTCTCTCTCTCTAGGCCAAAACTGGCAAAAACAAGATCTTTTATATTTCTGAAGAGGGATTTGATTACAAGGGAAGATTCTGGATATCTTGAGAGGCTGGGGAGGAATCTTACACCTTCTAGGAACTTAGAAGCCTTTACTAACTGCAAACTTGGGGATCCTAAAATTTTGGTTCCTTGAACTTTATTTCCATTGAGGTCACGGAAGGAAATGGTTCCATTATGACAGTGAATGACAGCTTGATTTTTATGGAGCCAATCCATTCCAAAGATCCCATGGAAAACTCCCAATCCATTCCAAAGATCCCGTGGAAAACTCCCAAAGGTATAACTTTGAACTTACAGTCAGTTAAATTCCCATCTAGATTGAACTGAATACGATCTGTCTCAAGAGAAAGTGTGCTGGGTGTGGGCAAGGTTTCAATGTCGATGAAACCCTGATGTTGGGGGTACTGCCATGCAAGCACACATATCACTCAATGTGCTTTGCATCATTATGAACTCTTAGGGATTGATGTGTCATGAGAATATATTTTAAGTCCTCTAGAAAAATATTATTTATCCACTCTTGAGTAATTTGGGGACGCCTAGGTTACTCTTGCGTCATGTTGGCTAGGTTAATATCATGGGTGACACCACTATAAATATTAATACGTGCGATATATGACGTATGTTTGAGGCCATCTATGATTATTTCAGTTAGGTTTGTATGGCAGGGTGATTCCTGGGGTACTTATGCCTGGTAGTCATGAGTTGGTTATGATTTGTGCCTGTTTAATATTTGTGGGATTCATTTAATTTTTAATTGAGCTTATATTTTGAGGTGATGAAGACTATGGGAACTGAAGAGTTTACTTTGGAAGAAATGTCTTGGTTCATCACATTTCATTTTTGGCAAGCATAGTAGCTTGCAACCTTAGCAAATGATTTTTCCATTTTGAACTTTAGGAAAGATACATTTATAATGTGGAATTTATTAAAGCCTATGGCTTTACCCTAGTCCCAATATTATACACTCTATTTTTGTTAAAGAAGAGTGCCATGCTCTCTAAAAGCACATTTTGTATATTTTGGGGCTATGGCCTAATTTTGGTGAAAAGAAAGCTAATAAAGAAATACTCTTGTGTGGGGAAAGGCCACACACAAGAGGGGGGAAGATTGCACCCAACATGGTCTATTGAGCTAAGTATTTTAATTTTGTTAAGTGTTTGAATTTCAATTAATTTGATTTAGTTGAAGCTTTCAAAGCATTGGTTTTTATGGTTGAATCAATTCTTGTGAATTCTCTACTCTTCCACAATCTATCCTAGAATAAGATTCTGGTTGCAGTGGTATCAGAGCTTGGGCTAGGAGATTTGTGGAGAAGGTAGGAAAGGGCTTCATCTTCTCAAAAATCAAGAAAGTGCAGGAATTTATCCATTGGACAGAAGGGTGTTTTCTAGGTCTTTACCCAAAGGTCAAAGATTCAAAACTAGATCTACTCTCAAACCCACTCACCACCCTGCAAAACCATGCCTCTCTATCAAAAGTGGTTTTTCTAAATACTCAGAGAAATCAAAATCTGACCGCATGGATGAAATCCCCATAGCCAGAAACCTTACAGGATTTTCTCAAAAATCATTAAGCTTCAAGTACTAGCAAATCTATAATTGACGGAGCATATTTATCTGTGTAAAAGCCATAAAAAAAATCACAAAAACCATGAGGAAAATAGGCACAACGCGGCAGCCTACCGGCGCAAATCGGCGCTTGGGTGTGATTAAAAAAATCCCATAAGCTTAATTCATCTTTAATCTAATCCTACTTTTCCCAAAACGCATGCAAGTCACATCACCTTTTTAGCGAACTTGTCACAAGCAAGTTCTAGTTCTACTACTATGTCTGGGCCAGCAGAGCAGAAGCTGAGAGTAGTAGTGTACGTCCATGGTCAGGACGTTTGAGGCATGAGAGTGTGAGCACTGGGAGTAGTGCTATGGATAAAGGAAAGAAGAAGGTCGAAGGAATTGGAATCACAGGTTATGAGTCATCTAGTTCAGAGAGTTTGGATGAGGAGCTTGGCATACCTATTTTACGCACACCTGGTGCTAGGCAGGACATATATGTGCCACCACATGCTAGAGTTACAGGTGTACAGAGTGACCCGCATGCATTGCGGAGATCCCAGAGAGTCAGATATCCAGTTGACAGATTGACATATCGAGATTTTGCTATGCACTATGTATATATGACATCTATGGTGAAGCATGTGGAACCTACATGTTATACAGAAGCTGTTGGAAAGCATGTATGGGAGAAAGCAATGGATGTTGAGATGGACGCATTGGTCCATAATGATACATGGGATTTGGTTGCATTACCAAAGGACAAGAATGTTATTGGATGTAAATGGGTTTACAAAGTGAAGTGCAAATCTGATGGTTCTATTGAAAGACATAAAGCAAGATTGGTAGCAAAGGGTTATGCACAAACCCAAGGTTTGGACTATGATGAAACATTCAGTCCGGTGGCAAAGATGGGAACAGTGAGAGCAGTCATTGCTATGGCTACAGCTAATGGCTGGGAAATGCATCAAATGGATGTCAAGAATGCATCAAATGGATGTCAAGAATGCATTTCTAAATGGAGATCTACAAGAGGAAGTGTATATGGCACAGCCAGAAGGGTATGTACACCCAAGATATCCCACTCATGTATGCAGATTGAAAAAGACATTATATGGTTTAAAGCAAGCACCTCGTGCTTGGAGTGATAAGATGAGCAGATATCTTATCTCACTTGGTTTTCAGATTTCTACAGCAGATTCTTCACTCTATGTGAAGAAAACCGAACATGGGATTATTTTACTCATCATCTATGTGGATGATTTGATTATCACAGGTGATCATGGTGCAGATGTGATGCATGTCAAGAAAGCTTTGAGTGGGCAATTTGACATGAAAGCTCTTGGTGAGTTGAGATACTTTCTTGGAATTGAAGTGATAAAAGATCATGCAGGTACATGGTTAGTACAGTGCCAATATGCATTGGATATGTTGGCAAAGTATGGCATGACAGGGTATAAGCCTATGAGTACACCTTTGGAGCAAAATGTGAAGTTGCGGGCTGATTATGGTGATGAGTTGGACGATCCATCTATGTACAGAAAGATGGTTGGTAGTCTCATTTACATGACTATCACACGCCCGGATTTGAGTTATGCTGTGGGGCTAGTAAGCCAGTTCATGCAGAGCCCGAAAAAACCACATTTGGATGCAGTGAGACGCATCATGCGATATGTAAAGACCACTGCACATTATGGTCTACTTTATGAGAGTGGTAAAAGCTTGGATATACATGGCTACACAGATGCTGATTGGGCAGGTAGCTCATATGACAAGAGATCTACTAGTGGTTATGCTTTTACACTTGGAAGTGCCGTTGTGAGTTGGAGTAGCAAGAAGCAACCTACAGTTGCTTTATCTAGTATACATAGGCTGAATATAGGGGTGTAGCCATTGCTACTTGTGAGGCAGTTTGGTTAAAGAATCTCTTGACAGATTTGTGTGAGCCTATTGAAGGCAAAGTTGTCATTCATTGTGACAACATGAGTAGTATACAGTTGGCCAAGAATCCAGTATTTCATGCGAGGACCAAACACATAGAGGTCCATTATCACTTTATGAGAGAAAAGGTGCTGGATGGTACAGTTGATCTACAGTATGTGAAGACTGATGAGCAGGTGGCAGACATCTTTACAAAGCCACTTAGCAGGGAGAAGTTTGAGTACTTCCGTACTATGTTGGGAGTACATGGGATGAGCTTGAGGGGGAGTGTTGAGAGCCTTGATATCCCAAGCTCATCTACATCTTCATCGGCAGTACATCATGAGCTTGAGAGGGGCTGTTGAGATTCAAGCTCAATGTCAGTGTGAGCCAGCTATGCTATGTGCTGGCATGTTAGGTAGGAACATGTGTGAGACATAAATGACCGCGTGTCCAGCTGGTCATAGTGTGTGGACATTAGCTAGGGTTAGATGTGTGTGGACACAACTCATAGTGTTGTGTGTATTATGGATTATGGCATTATGCATTGTGTGAGAAGGGAGATGGCTTCCCTCTATGGTTAGGGTTTGCAATATACATTAGGGTTTGCTCCTGTGTGTGTGTCTCCTCCCCCTCTACCGTTCTTTCAACATTTTTCACAGACATATAGGTTTTTATAAACCCTGGATGTCCAGCTATCAGGCTATCATGGGCTTCTCTCAGAATTCTTTCCTTTATTCCCTCATCATTGGGAATACATAGCCGATTATTATAATACATGCATCCTTCATCCAATTTGTACCCAAGAACTCGACTCATTTCCTGAGGAGTCTTGCTTTCCTACATCGGAAGGGTAGCAGTAGGGGTAAAGAATTTGTCATGCATGATTTTCTCCTTTGCTTCACTGATCAATGGATTTGTTGACACCACTCTAATTGCAAGTAAGGAGGCTTTTCTGCTGAGTGCATCTGCAACCACATTTTCTTTCCCCGGTCGATACTTGATTTCAAAATCAAATTCCTGCAGGGTCTGCATCCATCTCCTTTGACGCATGTTGAGATCCCTTTGGGTGAAGATCCACTTCAGAGTTTGATGATCTGTCATCAAGGTGAACCTTTGTCCCAAAAGATAATGTCTCCACAACTTCAGAGCATAGACTACTGAGATTAACTCCAAGTCATGGACGTCATAATTTCTCTCATGTGTTTTGAGTTTTTTGGATTCATAGGCCACTGCATGACCTTCCTGCATAAGAGCACTGCCTAAGGCAAACCTGTTGGCATCAGTAACTACCTCAAAGGGTTTGGTAAAATCTGGTAACTTAAGGAGGGTTGGTTACTAAGGCTATTTTTAGCTTTTCAAAGGCACTCTGGCACATTTCAGTCCACTGAAAAAGTGTACTCTTCTATTGATAAGGTTAGTTAAAGGGGATGCTATCTGAGTATACCTAGGTATAAAGATCCTATACCATCTGATTAACCCTAGGAATCCTCTGACTTCCTTTAGTACCTTGGGTTCTGGCCATTCTACTACTGCTTGGATCTTTGCGGGGTACGAATTCCAATGAGAGATAAATTAATCATTTCTCTGAATATTTCGATCTCGATAGATTTCTTGAATTTTCTTTTCACAATCCGTGTGAATATAAAATGATAGAAATTTCTCTCTTAGAGTATTTAATTATTCATTTATCAAATACTCATAGAATTTAAACATAGAATTTAAGAGAATTCTAATTTTGATATAAAATTTTCTTTATGCATCTGTTTATGCATAAAAATCAACTTCAATGGGAATAACACTTTTATATAAAAGAAAATCCTTTTATGCATCTATTTATGCATAAAATCAAATTTAATAAGAATAACACTTTTAAAATAAAAAAAAATCTTTATGCATCTATTTATGCATAAAAATTAAATTTAATAAGAATAACACTTTTATGATAAAAAAATTCCTTTATGCATCTTCCTATGCATAAAAATCAATTTTAATAAGAATAACACTTTTATAATTAAAGAAATTCCTTTATGCATCTTTCTATGCATAAAAATCAATTTTAATAAAAATAACACTTTTATAATAAAAGAAATTTATTTATGCATTTTTCTATGCATAAAAATCAAATTTAATGAGAATAATACTTTTATAATTAAAAAAATTCCATTATGCATATTTCTATGCATAGAAATTTAATTTAATGAGAATAACACTTTTATAATTAAAAAAATTTTTTATGCATCTTTCTATGCATAAAAATCAAATTTAATGAGAATAACACTTTTATAATAAAAAATTTTCTTTATGCATAAAAATAAAATTTAATAATTAATATCAGTGATATCCATGCATATTCATAGGTGAATATGTACATGCAGTAAACTAGAATATTTCTTTCTGATGCAAAAATGGTGGGAATTACTCTTTTGGAGTAACATAAAAATAAACTTTCTTTTCCATAAAATTTTAGAAAATTTTGCCATAGCCTCCTTTGTATGGCTGACCATTTCTCATTTTTATCATTCATTATTTAACTTAAATTAATCCAAATTAGATTCATTATTTAACTTAAATTAACCCAAATTAGATTCATAGAACTCTAATCTACACAATTTTCTAAATTCAAGAGAGTAAACAATAAGAAGAGTTTAATTAATCCCTTAGTTAATCTTTCTAGGATTAAGAAAGGTTGGAATGTAAAGAAGAGAAGGGGGTGGCCTTTTCCTCAAAGGCATAGCATTTGAATTTAACTCAATCAACTGTAAAACATAAAAATCAAGAAACCATAGATTTAAATTTATAAATAAGTAAGAAAATTAACTTACATGGAGCTTGTAAGCTCTCCTTTGGCTTGAGGGATTGAGGGTTCTACTCTTGTTTGAAGCAAGAGTGGCCACCAATTCACTTTGGAGAGGATTAGGCCAAAAACAATTGAATTATTAAGAAATTCAATGTAGATGGCTCAGGACAGGAGTAGAGTAACAGTGCATAAACACCATTAAGCTTTTACAAAGGGGGAGGCTTCTCTTCATATAGGAAAAAGTGAGCCTCTAACCAAGCAAATTGATTCTAGAATTTTCCAAATCAGTTTGGTCAATTTTTGACCATTTTTTGGATCAGTTTAGCTTACTTTTTGGATCTAGTTTTGAACAGGAGAGAGGAGAGATGAAAATATCTCATTTTATTGATTAAAAATTGGGGGTAATGATGAGAAAAAAGGTGCCTACTTCATGAGGGGAGATCCCCACTCTGAGGTGTCAAAATTCAAATTTTTAATTGTTTTCTTTGGTCCTTAGTCCACCACTCTTCATCGTATGTGAGCATTTACTCATTTTTGTGGGGGTCTTTCTTTTATTCTTCAATTTATCTCCTCCCTACATTGGTTCATAAGAACCTTAATCCAAAATTTTCAAAAAATCTAGGCCCTTAGGCTAAGGTCTTTTGTGCACATTATATTTATTTCTAGTGTACCTTAGGAATTTCTTTTTAAACTTCTGTTTCGGGGGAATTTATTTTAATAAGAAGGGATATTTTTCCATCCAAAGATATCTAAAAATTGAATTATCTCTCTCTAGAATATTTTCTCTCTCTAGGCTAAAACAGGTAGAAACAAGATCTTTTATTATTCTGAAAAGGGAATTGATTATTGTGAGATCCCTGTTCCCACCGCGCAACGGATTCGGGGTACTAGCAGCGGAAGTAGCACTTCTTGCGCGAGGCAGGGTCCCACACTCGGGGCCTCGTCCACGGATATCCGGACAAAAGACTAATCCGTCGGTTTTTCCAAAACCAGACCCGGAAAAACTTCCCTTATCCGGAAAGCACGGGCGATTCCACCAGGATAATTTTTACTCTAACTAGTCAAAACTCTTACTGATCAAACAGATCCGACTGCATCTATAAAGATACTTGGTCAGATCAAGGAAGAAACTTGCACTTGGATCATTGGGATCAACGCTTTTTTCCCCACCAAGGAGGCACAGCCGTTGATTCCTATCCATAGAACAATTACTATCCGGGATTTACTTTATCTATCGTAATAACAGAAATTGAGTCTCGATTTATGGATCCATCAGTCCAGCCTAACCCCATCCGATCCCATGGGTTAGCCAACCGCCCAACCACTGTAGTGATGGGATCCAATTTGGAATTTGGTTAGGTTTTGTCCCGGGTACCAAGGAAAAGAGTTCCAAGGCCCCCTAGCCGGAATTTCATGCAAACATAAAACTAGCCACACCACTTACACACCCAATATGAAAATTGCCTTTTTCTTAGCATCAGCTAACTTTAAAACAATCCTTTAATGAAACCATAGTACCACTGATCACAATCTCCCAAATTATCCAGTTGATTCATAATTTCCCATCATTCCTTCATCAGAGTATCTATGGCATCATTGGCAACTAGAACGCTCACCACCTGTCCACACAGGGGCCGTTTCAATAGTTCCTAGCCCATAATACTCAACAATATAATCACTTATCAAGATGGACTCTCGTTGAAGATCAGCAAGATCAACCAACAGATCCATATAAAAGAGCCATGGACTCATCCGTTGAGGACCAGCAAGGTCAGTCAACCAGATCCATGCCCGGTTCCAGAAAACAACTCTTACTCCTTGTTCCAATATCTTCCTCGACGCACGCGTGGGTATCCTGGGCGACCCAGAGCCCGAGCACCGTATGGTCAGCACCCTCTAGGATCCTTCGCAGGTGACCTAGCGCTTCACTCATAGGCCGCTTCCTTGGTCCCTCATCCACCGTACCGGAAGCTCACCATTTTAATCGAACCGAGGCTGGTCAAGACCTCGGCCGACCTTGCTACGCGAGACGTCCTCCATTGACTCTCCGTCAGCAGTTGCAACTTTATCAGTTAGGTCTCCACGACCTTAATCACAAGACGGTCAAAATGCTTTCCCAGCATTCTTGACATAAAACAGCCATTTACAAACAGCATTTACAAACAGTTTACAAATACAATTTCTATATTAACTCTCATTTTTCCACATTATCCTTCATGCAATCCACATTACTTATTCCACATTTCATTTATATGTGTACTCATCCAATCATATCATTTTCCATCTCTTCACTTCAGATTCCTTCACATCACATATCATATATTCACATCCATATCCACATCCATACATCCACATCCACATCCATACATCCACATCTACATGCTTATCTCCATTTTCACATCCTCATTTATACATCCACATCCCATATCCACATTCATACATACACATCCATATCCACATCCATATCCGCATTCATACATACACATCCATATCCACATCCACATGCATACATTCATTATCACGTCCTCATTCATACATCCACATCCACATACATACATACATACATCCACATCCACATCCACATTCTCATTCACATCTATACATCCATATCTACATGCACATTCACATCCATACATCCACATCTATATCCTCATTCACATCCATACATCCACCTTCATGCATCCACATCTACATGCCTACATCCATACATACACATCCACATTTACATCTATGCATCCACATCCACATGCATACATTCATTATCACGTCCTCATTCATACATCCACATCCACATACATACATACATACATACATCCACATCCACATCCACATTCTCATTCACATCTATACATCCATATCTACATGCACATTCACATCCATACATCCACATCTATATCCTCATTCACATCCATACATCCACCTTCATGCATCCACATCTACATGCCTACATCCATACATACACATCCACATTTACATCTATGCATCCACATCCACATGCATACATTCATTATCACGTCCTCATTCATACATCCACATCCACATACATACATACATACATCCACATCCACATCCACATTCTCATTCACATCTATACATCCATATCTACATGCACATTCACATCCATACATCCACATCTATATCCTCATTCACATCCATACATCCACATTCATGCATCCACATCTACATGCCTACATCCATACATACACATCCACATTTACATCTATGCATCCACATCCACATCCTCATTCACATCCATACATCCACATTCATACATCCACATCCACATCCACATTCACATCCATACATCCACATCTACATGCTTATCTCCATTTTCACATCCTCATTTATACATCCACATCCCATATCCTTATTCATACATACACATCCATATCCACATCCACATGCATACATACATCCACATCCACATTCCCATTCACATATATACATCTTTATCTACATGTACATTCACATCCATACATCCACATCTATATCCTCATTCACATCCATACATCCACATTCATGCATCCACATCTACATGCTTATCTCCATTTTCACATCCTCATTTATACATCCACATCCCATATCCACATTCATACATACACATCCATATCCACATCCACATGCATACATACATCCACATCCACATTCCCATTCACATATATACATCTTTATCTACATGTACATTCACATCCATACATCCACATCTATATCCTCATTCACATCCATACATCCACATTCATGCATCCACATCCACATCCACATTCACATCCATACATCCACATTCATACATCCACATCCACATCCATACATCCACATTCATACATCCACATCCACATCCACATTCACATCCATACATCCACATTCATACATCCACATCCACATCCACATGCATCTTATCATATCTTATCACTTCCCATATCTTTTATGCATACCTCTATGCATGAAATTCAATTATGCTAAAAGTAACACTTTTATAATAAAATATTTAACTTTTATGCATACCTCTATGCATGAAATTAAAAAATGATAAAAGTAACACTTTTGATATAAAAATTTTTCCTTTATGCATACTTCTATGCATGAAAATTAAAAATGATAAAAGTAACACTTTTGATATAAAAAAATTATCCTTTATGCATGATATTAAAATTCAATTTCTCCATGATTATAATGAAATTCTTTCAATTAATCTAGGATGATAATTCCTAGAATATGGTAGGAAGTCCTCTTTTTATGCTTTGAATGAAATTATTTTATGCATAATTTTTATAAAAATTTTGCCATAGCTCCGCTGCTATGACTGATAAATCTCAATTTTTTCTAAGGGATAAAGCTTATCGTTAAGGAAATAATTAAAATGATCTCTAATTGGATCATTAATCTATAGTGGATTGAATCATCAATATGCATAAACTAAAAGCATAGAAAAAAGTCATTAAATTGGCCTCAAGCATAGCTTAATCTTGGGTTAAGGAAAAGCTTTATGAAAAGCTTGATTTGGATTGAGAACGGGTCATGAGTATGACCATTTCTTGAGTGAGAGAGAGAATTTACATAAAAATCATTAGAATTTAAACATAAATGAGAATTAACTTCAATAGCATTTATTAACTTATGTAACTCTTCACTACTATTCAAACTTCAATAGTATTTAAAAAAAACCATACCAATTAAACTTCTCAAGCTTGAGAGGGGTTGAGAAGAGAGAAACATTGAGAAATTATAGAAAGATCAATATTCACTAATTACCTTACAACTTGCTTGATTCTTTGTTCACGGTAGAGGCCCCCAACCAATCAATTGGTTAAGTATGTTGATGGAGCCACTAATGGGGATTGAAGAAAGAGGGAAGCTCCAAAAACTAGTGAATTATTAAATGAAATTCACAGTTCTTGGCTTAGGTGGAGTAGAGTAACGATGCATAAACACTAACTATTTTTCAACAAGGGGGAGGCTTCTATTTATAGGAAAAATTGAGCTCCTAACCAAACAAACTGATTCTAGAATTTTCTAAATCAGTTTGGTCAATATTTGACCATTTTTAGGTCAGTTAAGCTAACTTTTTGGAACTAGACTTGAATGAGGAGAGAGGAGAGATGAAATATCTCAATTTTTATGAGTTTAAAACTCATTCAAGCATGTGAAATATGCACCTCCTTTAAAGAACTCCCCTTCCTTACATATGTGTCATAATGGAATCATTTTAATATTGCTCATAGTTTTTTTATACTAATAAACCTTGTACATTTTCAACTCTTCATCTTATGTGAAATATGCACCTCCTTTAAAGAATTCCCCTTCCTTACATATGTGTCATAATGGAATCATTTTTAAAATTGCTCATAGTTTTTTACTAATAAACCTTGTACATTTTCAACTCTTCATCTTATGTGAAATATGCACCTCCTTTAAAGAATTCCCCTTCCTTACATATGTGTCATAATGGCATCATTTTAATATTGCTCATAGTTTTTTACTAATAAACCTTGTACATTTTCAACTCTTCATCTTATGTGAAATATGCACCTCCTTTAAAGAATTCCCCTTCCTTACATATGTGTCATAATGGCATCATTTTAATATTGCTCATAGTTTTTTACTAATAAACCTTGTACATTTTCAACTCTTCATCTTATGTGAGC
Source organism: Cibotium barometz (assembly GCF_041138505.1). Taxonomy (NCBI): domain Eukaryota; kingdom Viridiplantae; phylum Streptophyta; class Polypodiopsida; order Cyatheales; family Cibotiaceae; genus Cibotium; species Cibotium barometz. Next base: position 29,570,461 of record NC_141109.1, read on the forward strand.
ATTTACTCATTTTTGGATACCCAAAATATCTCATATTTTCAATATTGCTCATAGTTTTTTACTAATAAACCTTGTACATTTTCAACTCTTCACCTTATGTGAGCATTTACTCATTTTTGGGTATCTTCTTTTTTCAAGTTGGATTTATCTCCTCCCTACACATGGATTGATGCTATTGGTCCATAGGAACCTTAATTGGACCATAGTCTAAAGATTTCTGAAAATCTAGACCCTTAGGCTAAGGTTCTTTATACCTATTTTCAATTAATTCCAATTGCACATTGGAAAATTCTTTTTGAATTTTTGTTTCAGGGGAACTCATCTGAATTAGAAGAGATATTTTTCTATCCAAAAATATTCAAAATCTGAATATTCTCTCTCTAGAATATTTTTCTCTCTCTAGGCTAAAACAGATAGAAACAAGGTCTTTATATTTCTGAAGAGGGTTGATTACAGGGGAAGATACTAGACATCAAAAAAAGGGGGTTGGGGGAGGAATCTTACATTCTACCCCACTTAAAAAACGCGAGATGTCCTCATCTCGCAACTTGTGATAATTTCGCAAGATTCACGAATATGAGACTTAGAGAAAAATTTTAATCAAGATTAACCACCAAGAAACGTCTTAAAGAGAGCAAGATTCAAAATAAGAACAAGATTTAAACTTTATTCATTCTCGGAACTTATACAGTAAAGATAGAAGAACTCTTTACACTTCCATAAGCCCGTCCATCATATGATCACAAAAGCAGTCCTCACAAGCTGCACAAGTATAAGGTAACTCATCTATGGGAATGATTCTGTGGGTTATTGCTGCGCCTATCTCAGTGGTATGAGGTGTTCTAACAAAAGGACCTCTGAGAGGCAAGCCAAAAACGGGGTAAAGGCATATCTTCTCATGAGGAAGAAAACACGCCAGTAAGAAGACCCGCTCAGAAAACCCAAGATGCCTTGATCTCATGACACAGTAATATCGGGGACCCAAACCCAAAGCTTCAATAACCATGGCCAAGCGGACATTGTTACGAAAGTGCTGCTGACCCCAGGGTGTTACTCTAGTTATGTCTTGATAGGTCCGCCATTTTGTCTGCGCTACAGAAGTTCCCAAGTGAGGGAAAAGTGAGCGCTCATACTGCTCTATAAAATCCTTCTTCACAGATTCACTTGCGTCTTGAAGGTGAGGAATCATTATGGATAAAACTAGTTCTTGTTGCCAAGCCATGAAGGAGATTAAGAAAGAAAGGAGATCGATGGAAGTAAGATTACTGTGAGCGACAAGTAAAAGTTACGACTTATATAAAGGAAGGAGCTAGCGTAACTTAGAAGCCAACGGTAACTTGCCACTGAAGTTTTACCGTCTTTCCATGATTTGGGTTTGACACATTTTTCTATAGAAGGCATTAAGAATTTTGAGATGAAGAGATAAAAGAAGCTTGTAGGCTAAGTCACCTACTTTCATTGAATTCAGATATAAGGCTCGGATAACTTTATATACTCCCCAAGAGATAAAGAACTTCTTTTGGGCCGTACTTGAATGAAGACCAAAACCTTGATATCCAAAACATCGATTCTCACTTCTGAACTCATTGTTCTGAATCCTTAAAATAGGTGGGACTCTTGAGAAGTATTCTAGGAAAAGGGTCTTCCTTTGTTAAACAGAACTTTCTTTTATTTTAGAGAGGGAATAATTATAAGATCAGAAAGGGAGATTCTTACTCCTGTATACCTCGAAGGCTGGGGAGGAATCTTACATTCTACCCCACTTAAAAAGTGCGAGATGTCCTCATCTCGCAAGGTAGAGGACAACTCTTTTTCTTAACATCCAATTTTATTTTGGGGTTCCTTATATTCTGGTCAACCCAACAGAACACTGGGATAAATATCCCTTATATAGAACTCATCATTAATATTCAGATCATATCATTCATATCTTTAACATGATAATGGTCCATTAGACCAAAAAATTTCTTTCTGAACATTCCTCCACGGAGATTTCAGTCAAGTAAGTCCTCAATTTGTTATCCCTTAACTTGATCTACCGGTCAAGTGTTAACAGTAGCAATCTGACAGCACAATCCACTAATCTCATAGTGATTTGCTGAATTCATTATCATCATTCCAGTTATGAATATCATCACTGGGAGTCGTCCCATAAATCCTCATTGAGGTTTCATTATGTTTCAACTAATTTTTAGAAATCAACATTTTCCAATCAGCATTTTCAATCAGAATCCAATTCAATTCATCAATTCTCAAACAGAATTAAAATCATATCAATCACATTCGAAATCATCATCTAGATAGCATTAACGCTTATAATTTCAAGTCTTAGATTTACTCGTATATACTGTCAGTAAAGAGCTGCAGTTATACTCTCGGTATATACGGTAGTCACGGCCCTTGGAATTATAAGGTAAATACCATCATGTCTAGGCCTCAAGCAAGATAGGGATTCTATATAATTGCGGTACTTCCACCTGAAGACCCAATTTCCAAAATTTCAAATTTCCGTTTGAATATCAAATTGTATGAATTATCTCACACAATTATAACCTTTTTGTGTTTCTTGATAAATTTTTGATATATTTGTCTTCTCAGTTGATCTTTATTAACCAAATGCTCTGATACCAACTGTGAGATCCCTGTTCCCACCGCGCAACGGATTCGGGGTACTAGCAGCGGAAGTAGCACTTCTTGCGCGAGGCAGGGTCCCACACTCGGGGCCTCGTCCACGGATATCCGGACAAAAGACTAATCCGTCGGTTTTTCCAAAACCAGACCCGGAAAAACTTCCCTTATCCGGAAAGCACGGGCGATTCCACCAGGATAATTTTTACTCTAACGTAGTCAAAACTCTTACTGATCAAACAGATCCGACTGCATCTATAAAGATACTTGGTCAGATCAAGGAAGAAACTTGCACTTGGATCATTGGGATCAACGCTTTTTTCCCCACCAAGGAGGCACAGCCGTTGATTCCTATCCATAGAACAATTACTATCCGGGATTTACTTTATCTATCGTAATAACAGAAATTGAGTCTCGATTTATGGATCCATCAGTCCAGCCTAACCCCATCCGATCCCATGGGTTAGCCAACCGCCCAACCACTGTAGTGATGGGATCCAATTTGGAATTTGGTTAGGTTTTGTCCCGGGTACCAAGGAAAAGAGTTCCAAGGCCCCCTAGCCGGAATTTCATGCAAACATAAAACTAGCCACACCACTTACACACCCAATATGAAAATTACCTTTTTCTTAGCATCAGCTAACTTTAAAACAATCCTTTAATGAAACCATAGTACCACTGATCACAATCTCCCAAATTATCCAGTTGATTAATAATTTCCCATCATTCCTTCATCAGAGTATCTATGGCATCATTGGCAACTAGAACGCTCACCACCTGTCCACACAGGGGCCGTTTCAATAGTTCCTAGCCCATAATACTCAACAATATAATCACTTATCAAGATGGACTCTCGTTGAAGATCAGCAAGATCAACCAACAGATCCATATAAAAGAGCCATGGACTCATCCGTTGAGGACCAGCAAGGTCAGTCAACCAGATCCATGCCCGGTTCCAGAAAACAACTCTTACTCCTTGTTCCAATATCTTCCTCGACGCACGCGTGGGTATCCTGGGCGACCCAGAGCCCGAGCACCGTATGGTCAGCACCCTCTAGGATCCTTCGCAGGTGACCTAGCGCTTCACTCATAGGCCGCTTCCTTGGTCCCTCATCCACCGTACCGGAAGCTCACCATTTTAATCGAACCGAGGCTGGTCAAGACCTCGGCCGACCTTGCTACGCGAGACGTCCTCCATTGACTCTCCGTCAGCAGTTGCAACTTTATCAGTTAGGTCTCCACGACCTTAATCACAAGACGGTCAAAATGCTTTCCCAGCATTCTTGACATAAAACAGCCATTTACAAACAGCATTTACAAACAGTTTACAAATACAATTTCTATATTAACTCTCATTTTTCCACATTATCCTTCATGCAATCCACATTACTTATTCCACATTTCATTTATATGTGTACTCATCCAATCATATCATTTTCCATCTCTTCACTTCAGATTCCTTCACATCACATATCATATATTCACATCCATATCCACATCCATACATCCACATCCACATCCATACATCCACATCTACATGCTTATCTCCATTTTCACATCCTCATTTATACATCCACATCCCATATCCACATTCATACATACACATCCATATCCACATCCATATCCGCATTCATACATACACATCCATATCCACATCCACATGCATACATTCATTATCACGTCCTCATTCATACATCCACATCCACATACATACATACATACATCCACATCCACATCCACATTCTCATTCACATCTATACATCCATATCTACATGCACATTCACATCCATACATCCACATCTATATCCTCATTCACATCCATACATCCACCTTCATGCATCCACATCTACATGCCTACATCCATACATACACATCCACATTTACATCTATGCATCCACATCCACATGCATACATTCATTATCACGTCCTCATTCATACATCCACATCCACATACATACATACATACATCCACATCCACATCCACATTCTCATTCACATCTATACATCCATATCTACATGCACATTCACATCCATACATCCACATCTATATCCTCATTCACATCCATACATCCACCTTCATGCATCCACATCTACATGCCTACATCCATACATACACATCCACATTTACATCTATGCATCCACATCCACATGCATACATTCATTATCACGTCCTCATTCATACATCCACATCCACATACATACATACATACATCCACATCCACATCCACATTCTCATTCACATCTATACATCCATATCTACATGCACATTCACATCCATACATCCACATCTATATCCTCATTCACATCCATACATCCACATTCATGCATCCACATCTACATGCCTACATCCATACATACACATCCACATTTACATCTATGCATCCACATCCACATCCTCATTCACATCCATACATCCACATTCATACATCCACATCCACATCCACATTCACATCCATACATCCACATCTACATGCTTATCTCCATTTTCACATCCTCATTTATACATCCACATCCCATATCCTTATTCATACATACACATCCATATCCACATCCACATGCATACATACATCCACATCCACATTCCCATTCACATATATACATCTTTATCTACATGTACATTCACATCCATACATCCACATCTATATCCTCATTCACATCCATACATCCACATTCATGCATCCACATCTACATGCTTATCTCCATTTTCACATCCTCATTTATACATCCACATCCCATATCCACATTCATACATACACATCCATATCCACATCCACATGCATACATACATCCACATCCACATTCCCATTCACATATATACATCTTTATCTACATGTACATTCACATCCATACATCCACATCTATATCCTCATTCACATCCATACATCCACATTCATGCATCCACATCCACATCCACATTCACATCCATACATCCACATTCATACATCCACATCCACATCCATACATCCACATTCATACATCCACATCCACATCCACATTCACATCCATACATCCACATTCATACATCCACATCCACATCCACATGCATCTTATCATATCTTATCACTTCCCATATCTTTTATGCATACCTCTATGCATGAAATTCAATTATGCTAAAAGTAACACTTTTATAATAAAATATTTAACTTTTATGCATACCTCTATGCATGAAATTAAAAAATGATAAAAGTAACACTTTTGATATAAAAATTTTTCCTTTATGCATACTTCTATGCATGAAAATTAAAAATGATAAAAGTAACACTTTTGATATAAAAAAATTATCCTTTATGCATGATATTAAAATTCAATTTCTCCATGATTATAATGAAATTCTTTCAATTAATCTAGGATGATAATTCCTAGAATATGGTAGGAAGTCCTCTTTTTATGCTTTGAATGAAATTATTTTATGCATAATTTTTATAAAAATTTTGCCATAGCTCCGCTGCTATGACTGATAAATCTCAATTTTTTCTAAGGGATAAAGCTTATCGTTAAGGAAATAATTAAAATGATCTCTAATTGGATCATTAATCTATAGTGGATTGAATCATCAATATGCATAAACTAAAAGCATAGAAAAAAGTCATTAAATTGGCCTCAAGCATAGCTTAATCTTGGGTTAAGGAAAAGCTTTATGAAAAGCTTGATTTGGATTGAGAACGGGTCATGAGTATGACCATTTCTTGAGTGAGAGAGAGAATTTACATAAAAATCATTAGAATTTAAACATAAATGAGAATTAACTTCAATAGCATTTATTAACTTATGTAACTCTTCACTACTATTCAAACTTCAATAGTATTTAAAAAAAACCATACCAATTAAACTTCTCAAGCTTGAGAGGGGTTGAGAAGAGAGAAACATTGAGAAATTATAGAAAGATCAATATTCACTAATTACCTTACAACTTGCTTGATTCTTTGTTCACGGTAGAGGCCCCCAACCAATCAATTGGTTAAGTATGTTGATGGAGCCACTAATGGGGATTGAAGAAAGAGGGAAGCTCCAAAAACTAGTGAATTATTAAATGAAATTCACAGTTCTTGGCTTAGGTGGAGTAGAGTAACGATGCATAAACACTAACTATTTTTCAACAAGGGGGAGGCTTCTATTTATAGGAAAAATTGAGCTCCTAACCAAACAAACTGATTCTAGAATTTTCTAAATCAGTTTGGTCAATATTTGACCATTTTTAGGTCAGTTAAGCTAACTTTTTGGAACTAGACTTGAATGAGGAGAGAGGAGAGATGAAATATCTCAATTTTTATGAGTTTAAAACTCATTCAAGCATGTGAAATATGCACCTCCTTTAAAGAACTCCCCTTCCTTACATATGTGTCATAATGGAATCATTTTAATATTGCTCATAGTTTTTTTATACTAATAAACCTTGTACATTTTCAACTCTTCATCTTATGTGAAATATGCACCTCCTTTAAAGAATTCCCCTTCCTTACATATGTGTCATAATGGAATCATTTTTAAAATTGCTCATAGTTTTTTACTAATAAACCTTGTACATTTTCAACTCTTCATCTTATGTGAAATATGCACCTCCTTTAAAGAATTCCCCTTCCTTACATATGTGTCATAATGGCATCATTTTAATATTGCTCATAGTTTTTTACTAATAAACCTTGTACATTTTCAACTCTTCATCTTATGTGAAATATGCACCTCCTTTAAAGAATTCCCCTTCCTTACATATGTGTCATAATGGCATCATTTTAATATTGCTCATAGTTTTTTACTAATAAACCTTGTACATTTTCAACTCTTCATCTTATGTGAGCATTTACTCATTTTTGGATACCCAAAATATCTCATATTTTCAATATTGCTCATAGTTTTTTACTAATAAACCTTGTACATTTTCAACTCTTCACCTTATGTGAGCATTTACTCATTTTTGGGTATCTTCTTTTTTCAAGTTGGATTTATCTCCTCCCTACACATGGATTGATGCTATTGGTCCATAGGAACCTTAATTGGACCATAGTCTAAAGATTTCTGAAAATCTAGACCCTTAGGCTAAGGTTCTTTATACCTATTTTCAATTAATTCCAATTGCACATTGGAAAATTCTTTTTGAATTTTTGTTTCAGGGGAACTCATCTGAATTAGAAGAGATATTTTTCTATCCAAAAATATTCAAAATCTGAATATTCTCTCTCTAGAATATTTTTCTCTCTCTAGGCTAAAACAGATAGAAACAAGGTCTTTATATTTCTGAAGAGGGTTGATTACAGGGGAAGATACTAGACATCAAAAAAAGGGGGTTGGGGGAGGAATCTTACAATTATAGGGGAAGAAACTAGACATCTTGAGGGGCTGGGGAGGAATCTTACATCCTCTCCCACTTGAAAAATGCGAGATGTCTTCATCTCACAAACTGCGGGTAATCTCGCATTAGTTCGGCTTCTTTCTCCCAAGTGGCGTCTTCAAAAGGATAGAACTTCCATTTGACTAATAATTCTCTTAGAATTCTATTCCTGAGAACCTTCTCTCAAACATCAAGCATTTCTTTAGGTTGGAGTTCCATCCACCCTTGGGTTGAAGAAGTTAAGAGTTCATCATATTAAGCACATGATTTGGGCTCAGTACATACTTCTTAAGTAGACTAACATGAAATAGATTATGTACTTTGAGTTGAGGAGGCAGAAGAAGTTCATAGGCTAAGTCACCTACTTTCTTTGTAATCAGATATGGCTCCCAGTATCTGGGGGATAACTGCTTGTACTTCCCAAAAGATAGAGAACTTCTTTTGGGGCGTACTCGAATGAAGACCATATCTGCTTCTTCAAATTTTTTATCTGACCTCTTCTTATTTGCATACTGCTTCTGTCTATCCTGGGCAGCTTTTATATCCTTACGGATTGATTGCATCTGGTGCTCCATGTCGTCAAGCATCTGTCTCAACATCTCAACCCTAATCAATGGGTTGGACCAAGTTAATGGTGTTAGGTAGTCTTGTTCATACAGAGCTTTGAAAGGACTCATCCCGATACTTTGGTGATAAGAAGCATTCTAGGCGAATTCGACTAGGTGCAGATAGCTTAGCCACTTCTTAGGTTCCCTACCCCATAGCATGACCAAAGTACATCTTCGATTACTTGGTTCACCCTTTCTGTTTGACCATCAGTCTCGGGGTGGTAAGCTGTGCTGAGATCCAAGAAAGTTCCTACTGCTTCGAAGAATGCAGTCCAGAATCTTGACGTGAATTTGGGATCTCGATCACTTGCTATTCTCCTGGGTAGGCCATGCAATCTTAAGATTTTCTTGAGGAACACTCTGGCCACATCCACTGCAGTAGTGTAGGTTTCTTTTACTGGAATCAGATGGGTAACTTTGGCTAGTCTATCAACTACCACAAAGATGGAGTTGTAACCTAATTGCACTGAAGGTAGTCCAGTAATAAAATCTATACTGATACATTCCCACTTCATCTGGGGGATGTCTAATGGATGTAACTTCCAAGGCATTTTTACTCTCTCAGCTTTGACTTTCTGACATATCAGGCATTGATGTACATGATTAAGTACATCCTTTTTTAGTCCAGGCCAAAAGAAGCTTTTCTTTACACAGACATGTAGGTCTTGATGAAACCTAGATATCCTACTATAAGGCTATCATGGGCTTCATTTCAGAATTTGACCCTTAGTCCCCTCATCATTGTTGGGAATGCATAGCCTGCTATTATAATACATAATTCCTTCATCCAGGCTGTACCCTTGAACTCAGTTCAACTCCTGATGAGGAGTTTTGCTTTCCTGCATAAGTAGGGTAGCAATAGGGCCAAAGAATCTATCCTGCATGATCTTCTCTCTTGCTTCATTAATCAATGGATTTGACACCATTGTGATTGCAAGCAAGGAGGCTTTTCTGCTGAGAGCATCTGCTATCACATTTTCTTTGCTTGGGCGGTACTGATTTCAAAATCAAATTCCTGCAGGGTTTGCATCCACCTTCTTTGGCGCATGTTGAGATCCTTTTGAGTGAAGATCCACTTTAAACTCTGATGATCTGTCTCATCAAAGTGAATCTTTGACCCAGTAGGTAATGTCTCCACAACTTCAGGGCATAGAGTACTGAAAGTAGCTCTAGGTCGTGGGGACAGGATAATTTCTTTCATGTGTTTAGAGTTTTTGGGATTCATAGGCCACTGCATGACCTTCCTGCATGAGCGCACCTCCCAGGGAAAAACCATTAGTTCTACCTCAAAGGGTAGAGAGAAATTTGGCAACTTTAGAACAGGATTGGTTACCAAGGCGGTCTTCAGCTTATCAAAAGCACTCTGACACTTGGCAGACCATTGAAACGAGGTATTCTTCTTGCGAAGATTAGTCAGGGGGGAAGCTATGAGAGCATACTTAGGTATAAAAATTCTATACCACAACCAGTTAATCCCAAGAATCCTCTGACTTCTTTCACTGTCTTTGGTTCAGGCCAATCTATGACTGCTTGGACTTTTGCGGAATCTAGAGAAATTCTGCCTTTGGATACTAGAAAGCCCAAGTATTCAACATGGTCGATAGAGAAAGTGCATTTGCTCTTTTTTGCAAAGAGTTGGTGCTTCCTTAGAATCTCAAGAACTTTATGGACGACGTGAGCTTCATGGTCAGCTGCATTCTTTGAGTAAATCAGAATATCATCAAAGAAAACAAGAACAAAATCATCCAAGTATTCTCTGAGAATGTCCTGCATTAGGCGATTGAATGTAGTTGGGGCATTTGTCAATCCAAATGGCATGAGAGTAAATTCATAGTGCCCATAGCGAGTATTGATGGCTGTCTTCGGGATATCTTGATCTGGTAATACCCTGATTTGAGATCTATCTTTGTGAAGATCTAGGCTCCATTTAGCTTGTCCAGAAGCTCATCAATTCTGGGGATAGGATACTTATTCTTAACTGTCAGCAGAGATGATTGAGAGACCTCTGTAATCCACACAAAGTCTTAACGTTCCATCCTTCTTTTTCTGAAAGAGAACTGGTGCTCCCCACACGGTGAAACACTGGGTCTTACAAACCCTTGTTCTACAGCTGCCTAAGCTTTTCCTTGAGTTCAATGGCTTCAGGTACTGGCATTTTATACGTGCCTTGGGCTACAGGTTGAGCTCCGGGGGTCAATTCTATCACATGATCTACTTCCCGAATCGGAAGCATCTCAGTTAGCTCTGCTGGGAATAAATCATCATACTCACTTAACCATTCTGGTTCTTTGGCCTTTAACTTTGTGTCTACCGGATTCATTTTGACAACATAAATGAGCTGCTTCTTTTCTAAGTCCTTTCAGTAACCTAGAAGCTTTTACTAATTACAGATCTGGGGATCCAAAAATTCCAGTTTCTTGAACTTTGTTCCCGTGAAGGTCACGGAAGGAAATGGTTCCATTATAATAGTGAATGTCAGCTTGATTTTTGTGGAGCCAATCCATTCCAAGGAATCCGTCAAAAACTCCCAAAGGTAAGACTCTGAACTGGCAGTTAGTTACATTCCCATCTAGATTAAACTGAATACAATCAGTCTCATGGTGAGTGAAAAGAATCTTCCCACTGTGGCCAATTCAACTTGCATAGGTTTCCTTGATTTCTGTTCTAAGACTAGCTTATGCAAGCATCCTAGGAAAATAAATGAATGAGTACTACCTGAATCAATCAAAAGCTTAAATGGCTTACCCTTATACTCAGCTGGAGTATGGATGACAAAGAATTGACAATTTGGCCCTTGGTTTTCAATCGCGGCATAAATCTGACCTCTTTCCTCTGACTGCTGCTGCAGATTCAGGCGAAACTCTTTATCTTTGGTTACCCCAGTTCTGGGAGGGAGTTCTGAGAGACTACTCTGAATAGAGGCAGATGGTTGAGCTGGGATTGCCCTGATTTTGGTGAGATGCCTTGATTTGACTAATACATGAAGGGGCTGGTCTCTACACTCTAGGTCCTTGACTTCCCTGTCCTCTTGACCGAAACCCTGACACCCAAAACACCTGTTCTCACTTCTAAGCTCATCCCTCCGAATCCTTGAAAGAGGTGGGGCTCCTGAGAAAGTGTTCTGAGGGAAGGGTCTTCCTTCACTTTTGAATCTCCCAGCATCTTGATTCTGATTAGGGCCTTGCTACCTCTTCGGGGGTGGAAAGTTTGAAGCACTTCCTGGGGTTTGGAACCTTTTAAAGTTTGAGGGTGTAACCTTAACAACAAATGCTTTGGCAAAGTCTTTTGCCATTCTGAGACAGCTTCTGCCATTGAGACTGGTTTGGCATTTTTCACTAAAGTGTCCAATGGCTCGTTTATCCCTTGAATGAATATGGCCCCATCAGCTGCTCTTCGTCCAAAAGTGGAGAATATTTGAGGAGAAGGGCAAATGCCTGATGGTATTCTTCAATCGTCCGGCTGTCTTGTTTCAGTTCCAAGAACTCATTCATTTTGGTTTCCAGGAAGCCCGGAGGATAGAACCTCTTCTTGAGGTAAGCTTTAAGATATGACCAAGTCTGGGTATTTTGGTCGAGACAGTTTGTCTTGCAATGGTTCCTCCATGCGACCCTGGCCATTTCCACAATTTTCAATCTAGCGAGAGCCATCTTGCTCCTCTCGTATAACCGGTTACATCAAAATACTCTTCCATTGCCTTGATCCATTTTTCCACTACTTCTCCTAATTGTTCCCCTTCACCCTTGAAGGGACCAGGTTGGGATCGGTGTAGGGCTTTACAAACATCCGGATCTAACTCTTCATCAGCATCGGGTAAGAGGATCCGACTGCCTACCACCACGGGCCGTGCGCCTTATGATTCTGACAAAACGATAATTTTTGTCAACTTAACTTTGTCATCAGAGTTATGACTATTTAATTTTTGAGATTTATTTCTTAAACAAATAAATATTCCATCATAATTCTTGAAAACAAGATTCACTCTGATAATTTTATTAACCAATATTCACAACCACGAAAACAATTTGGAATCTTTTGCAAAACATCATTTATTACCAAAAGTTTTTGATATATACATAGAGTGTCTTGGCTCCAAAAGTCACCGCCTCAATCACGTATGCATAAAAAGGCGATACTGCGATGGAGACATGCTATGATATACACGATTCATCACTGATAATGGTGCTGTAATTCTTCTCCTAGGAATAAAGCGACTAAGAAGTCTAAAAATACGACAAGAAATTCTAAAATTCCGGGGTGAGTGATTATAGAGTTGTACATATGAATAACTCCTAGCCTTATCAAGATCATGGTTAGCGAGATATTCTGTCTGAGTCTCTGTCATTGATTGGTATTGACGTAAATACTTCGCCCTCCAGATAACCACATATGCTGACATCGCTCTACAGGATCAGGAAAGTATAGATCCTCAAAGTGACGAGCGAGTCTCACTCTGCTTTCTCGGGTTATAGCGGAGTTGATGAGATTTTCGAAGGAGGCAAAGGCGATCATAGCCTGACTCTGGGAGAGTCCAGGAATGCTAGACAGATTTGGGGTATCCATCTAAAAATCCAGTTCAAGTTCAATTTATGAAGTTCATTTCAAACATAATCTTAACAAGTGAAAACATTATTTCCCAGATTTACTTTAAAATTTTAGGCAATTTCTGCTGATGTTTCATAAGTTTACAAACAGCGCTCTGATATCAGTTCTGAGACCCTCCACGCACCGGATTCCCGGTTGCTAGCAGCGGAAGTAGCTTGCGCACGAGGCACGGTTTCCCACTCGGGGCCTCGCCCTCGAATGTCTGGGCACGAGACTAATTTGATGGTCATTCCGAAACCGAAACCAGGAAAATTTCCCTTGCCCAAAAAACGGGGATGATTCCACGAGGATGATTCCATCTTTTTGATTTTCGTACAAACTTTCTAACGGGGTCAAGAGACTAAACTATCCTTCACCTGATTAAACCAGATAGAAGGAAAACTATCACTGACTTAATTTGAAGAAATCAACGCTTTTTCCTAACCGAAATCAGACATAGCCATTGATCTACTCATTTGAGAAATTCTTCAAGTTTTTATTTAACTACTTGAATTCTAAGCGTGTTCCTATTATTTCAATTTAACCCATAATTGAATGTCTTTCTTAACTTTTGCTTTCAAATACAGATACGCACATACTGCTCTTTAAAACTTTAACATATAAAATAATCTATTGACAAACAGTTATTGGTTACAGATATCATAACTCAAAAATTCCATCCAGTCCCTTGTTTCTCAAAGAACAGTATCACTCTGGACTCTCCGTTGAGACCCACTGGTTAGCAAACGAGATCCAGTAAACAGATTACAATAATCATATCATCCATCATACATATCTTCCATGACATATGCATGGGTGTCCTAGGCACTGCGAGCCTGTGCATCGCCTGGTCAGAACCCTCCAGGATCCTCCTTAGGTGTCCTGGCACTTCACTCAGGGACCGCTTCGTCGGCCCTCGCCCATCATACCAGAAGCACACCATTTTTCAACCATATCGAGGCTGGTCAAGACTTGGTAGGCTTTGCCGCATGAGCCATCCTTTGAACACTCCCCACCAGCTGTTGCAACTGAACTTTTCTTAGAAAAACATATACCAAATGCTCCCTCTAGCATTCTAGCGTAAGACAGTCCTTTAAGAAAACATGGTTTCGATGCAAGTTTTCAGTTTGATTTTCTTTTGAATACAAGGAGTATTTCTTGAATCACTATCCCCAAAACTTTTTGATTGGAATTCTGAATTTCATACTAGAATTCCTTGATTTCTATAACCTTGATCCACATATCAATTCGAAGGGTCTCAAACTTAGTTTCAGATTTGGTTAGAATTTTGAGAGTATTTTTCTAAACTGGTCACACCTTCTTTCCTCGAAACTGACAAAAGAGTTTGGTCTTGGTCATAATCTGATTCAAGGTTCGAGTCGGGATAAGATTTTTCTTGAACTATCTTTCTCGAAAAGGTTTGATAACTCAGTTACTATTTTACTGAATTTTTTTCTTTGAATATTCACTTAACTGATTTCTAAATTAGTTACGAATTCCAATGAGAGATAAGTTAATCATTTATCTGAATATTTTGATCTTAATAGATTTCTTGAATTTTCTTTTTACAATCCGTGTGAATATAAAACGATAGAAATTTCTCTCTTAGAGTATTTAATTATTCATTTATCAAATACTCATAGAATTTAAACATAGAATTTAAGAGAGTTCTAATTTTGATATAAAATTTTCTTTATGCATCTGTTTATGCATAAAAATCAACTTCAATGGGAATAACACTTTTATATAAAAGAAAATCCTTTTATGCATCTATCTAGGCATAAAATCAAATTTAATAGGAATAACACTTTTGAAATAAAAAGAATTTCTTTATGCATCTATTTATGCATAAAAATCAAATTTAATAATAAAAACACTTTTATAATAAAAAAATTTCTTTATGCATAAAAATCAATTTTAATAAGAATAACACTTTTATAATTTAAAAAAATCCTTTATGCATCTTTCTATGCATAAAAATCAATTTTAATGAGAATAACACTTTTATAATTAAAAAATTTTTCTTTATGCATCTTTCTATGCATAAAAATCAAATTTAATGAGAATAACACTTTATAATAAAAAAATTTCTATTATGCATCTTTCTATGCATAGAAATTAAATTTAATGAGAATAACACTTTTATAATATAAAAAATTTTCTTTATGCATCTTTTTATAAATAAAAATCAAATTTAATGAGAATAATACTTTTATAGTAAAAAAAATTCTTTTATGCATCTTTCTATGCATAAAAATCAAATTTAATGAGAATAACACTTTTATAATTAATATCAGTGATATCCATGCATATTCATAGGTGAATATGTACATGGAGTAATTAGAATATTTCTTTTAAGATGCAAAAATGGTGGGAATTACTCTTTTGGAGTAACATAAAAACAAACTTTCTTTTCCACAAAATTTTGGAAAACTTTGCCATAACCTCCTTTGTATGGCTGACCATTTCTCATTTTTATCATTCATTATTTAACTTAAATTAACCCAAATTAGATTTATAGAACTCTAATCTACACAATTTTCTAAATTCAAGAGAGTAAATAATAGGAAGAGTTTAATTAATCTCTTAGTTAATCTTTCTAGGATTAAGAAAGGTTCGAATGTAAAGAAGAGAAGGGGGGGTGGCCTTTTCCTCAAAGGCATAGCATTTGAATTTAATTTAATCAACTGTAAAACATAAAAATCAAGAAACCATAGATTGAAAATTTGTAAATAAGTAAGAAAATTAACTTACATGGAGCTTGTAAGCTCTCCTTGGCTTGAGGGATTGAGGGTTCTACTCTTGTTTGAAGCGAGTGGCCACCAATTCACTTTGGAGAGGATTAGGCCAAAAATAATTGAATTATTAAGAAATTCAATGTAGATGGCTCAGGACAGGAGTAGAGTAACAGTGCATAAACACCATTAAGCTTTTACAAAGGGGAAGGCTTCTCTTTATAGGAAAAAGTGAGCCTTTAACCAAGCAAACTGATTCTAGAATTTTCCAAATCAGTTTGGTCAATTTTTGACCATTTTTTGGGTTAGTTCAGCTTACTTTTTGGATCTAGTCTAAGGCCCCGCATACTTTGTTTTCTACACACAAAATAGAGGATTAATTTGCTAATCAATGATTAATCAACACTAATCACTATATTTTGGTGCAATTGAGGGTTCAAATTAACCATTGGGTATGTGATACAGATCCCTATAACTTCAGATTGCAATTCGGAGATGGTTTGATACTCCAACCATTCCGTACAGATTTGTTACCCTTGGTTTAATGTGATTTTTGGTGAATTTATGCTGATAAATCTATTGTAATCATCACCTAAACACCAGATTGAGTTGTAAAAGGGTAGACACTACCCTTGAATCTTGAAATTGGATCAAGAGGTAAGACCCCCTTCACATCATCATGAGTACGGCACAAGAGATAGCCAAATTTAATGGGGAGCAGTTTACACATGGCAGACAAAAACCATGTATCTGCTCATGAGGAAAAATCTGTGGGGTCTAGTTGAGGGAAGAGATGAATGCCCAGAGGTGAGAGGGGAAAATGAGTGGAAGAGCAGGAATGAGAAAGCATTAGGACTTATCGTAGCAGCTATCATGCGCTGGGTCAAGGATATGATTTTCATGTGGGGCATTAAGATATTCAAATAATGTTTTGCACACAGGTGCGATAAAACAAAATGTCTAGCTTGCATCATTTATATATGCCTCTATTATATGTTCTTATATTTCCTCAAGAAGAGGATAGTTGGCATGTTGGAATTCCAGTCCATGGTAGAAATAGACAAGGTTCAAATGAGGAGACAAAGATTGTAACTCAATGAAAATATTATGCATATAGACTACAGATAAGGGAAGATACAAATGCCTACCTTCTGCACGGTGGTCGACTTTTGCAATAGTACATTGTTGATGCTAGCATGGAAGAATCAAGATTAGTATGGATGGAATGAAGGGATGTAATGCATGAAAATAAGAGCAAATCACCATGTAAACATGATGCCTAAGTGTGTTTAGTCTCTCACACCAAGAGAATGGAAATAGCCTTCCACAAGCCAAGAAGCCATGAGCTCCAAGAAACATGAGTTTCCATTTCTAAAAATGATCATCAAAAGTTACATCCATGGGCCAAGCCCCCTCTTTTATACCTGGACTTGCCCCCATTATTAACCCTATTTAATAAAGTTCCTACTTTATTACAAACCATCCCTTCCCAAAGATTTTGTCCTCAAAATCTATAATGTGTACAATCTCAAAGTATGAGACTCTAATGTAATCAATGGGAAGTGGTTGAGAGTCCTCAAGTACATCCAAAACACATATACAATGGAAGTCCGGATGTACACAAGTCCACAAAGCTCCAAGTCCACAAAGTATGAGTGAGACTGTTATGACAGCCCTTCTAGTCGATGAAGTCCCTTGAAAATTCTTCATGTAAACTCCATAAAATGGGCTGGAAATGATATGTACACTCAGCCATATATGTCCCACATCATAGTCTTCCATTTTGATACCGAATGAAGCTTGTTGGAGTAGAATGGTAGGCCCAATAGTAGACCTTCCCAAAGCTGTCCAGAAATTACAGCATGTACCCTTCTTCGCATATTACCCAATTTGCTCAAGTAAACCATACCACTTGGCCAAGAAAATCATCCACAAGTAAGCCATATTGTTGGGCATAGTCCAATGATTGCCAAGTAGCCATATTCATGGGTAATAGCCTCCATTTGGCAAGGTAGTTTCAGCACTCTAGGCCCCACCAACCTTGTGTGCTTGGGTCCTTGCAACCCATCAATAACTCTTGTGAGATAGAGCATATGCAAGCTGAAATTTCTGCATTGGTAGGCATGTCTCCATCCACAAGATTTTCCTTAACTCAACCTCCCGGGTCAAAAGGAAACTCACCATCCTCATGCACTTCATCATTGCAATCCTCCCATTCCACAATGTCATGAGAGTCATCCTTGTTCTCTTCCTTGTCCATGAGGATCATAGTGATCACCATCTTTTTTGATTTGCAAGCATGCCCGGGTGACCACCTCTCTTTGCACTTAAAGCATAGCCCTTTGCTTCTCAACTCCTCAATGTTTTGATCATCCATTCTTTGAATCTCCTTGAGATGTTGAAAGGGCTTCTTCGTAGGATCACTACCCTTTTTGGCATCAATATGCACTCCATCCTTTGGCTGTCCACTCCCACATGATGTAGGAAACCTCGGAGTAGAGGATGGTAATGTGGAGGTAGGATCCTTCCCAAGGTTACAAGTAGTAGTGGTTGGTTTGGGTGTGTCTATGGCGAAGGTCATGGGCTGAGACCTCTTGTACTTTGGCTCATAAAGTTCGGCTAACCTCATAGCTTCTTTGAGAGAGCTAGGCCTTTGAGCCGACACATCCGCCTTGATGAAATGTTCAAGCCCATGCACAAACTTTCTCATCTTCATGTCTTCACTCAAACCTTCCACATACATTGAAAGCTTCAAAAACCTCTTGATGTAATCTCTCACCATCATCCCCTTTTGAGAAAGCTCATACCATTCTTCATGGTATCGGTCAAGCACTAAGGGTGAAATGAAGGCCAAGTTCATCTCCCGCTTCAATCCTTCCCAAGTTGATGGCGTGTTCCCTTGTTTGACCAAGTGCCTCCACCATTGATGTGCATAATCTTCAAGGTGTAAGGAAGCAAATTGTACCATATCACGCTCACTTTTTGGGTAAAGTTGGAAATAAGTGTCAAGCTTAGTAGCCCACTCCTCCAACTCTTGCGGAGATGATCCATCACCTTTGAACTTTGATAGTGAGACTTTGTCTTTGACATCCTTAGAAGCTGTGTAGGATGGGTTGTCATGTTGGGTAGAGGGTTTGAACCTTTGCATCTTCATATACGATTCCATGAATTGCGCAAAGTCTTTGTAGTCCCTCTTGATGTCATTTGGTAACTCCATCCACTTCTCATGAGCATCCCTTTGTCTTTGGGCAAAGGACAATTGGTTCCAATCGAGTACCACCTCTTCATCAATCATGTGCATATTGGAATTAGATGGACCCGAGTGAAAAGAAGAATGAAACATGTCCTTGACAAGGGGCCTCCGTGCATCCGCCATGAATCCAAAAGTAGCATTCTTGGTGGCATGCTCATGCATTACTTTGGGAGAAACCTCTTGTGCCATAGGTAGCTTGCCTTCCCTACGGCCTTCAAAAGCTGTCCCATATTGCTTGCCTGCATGTGAAACACCATGACCACTATCAAATGAAGGTTGGCTCATTGGCCGAGCCACCCTCTCTTCCAAGACTTCCATCCTTGTGGCCATAGTATCAAGTCTATCATTGACCTCCACCCTTGTAGCCATCGTGTCCATCTTCGCATTCATTTGCATCAGCATTTGCATGATCGAATCGATGGGGATGGTATGTGACGCTTGTGGGGTGGGCTTGTGGGCACTTCCAACATTCACTTCTTCATGCACTTCCCTTGAAGTATGCCCACAAGTATCTTCCGGAGCATCTAAGATTCCTTGCTCCATAATTGCTTCTTCTCCCTCTACCTCGTCGGGAGTCAAGGTGTTATGCTTTGGTCGCCCTCTTGTCCTCGTTCCCATGGAAAGTATCGGTTTCAAAGATTTGGCTCTAACTTGAGGTAGAGATGTCCGATTGAAGTGGTCTAGAGCTTGTTGGAGAGCTAATGAGGTGTACTAGACCACTATACAAAGACCCTTAAGAGGTGAGAAGTGCTACTATTCTCTGTTTTAGGGTTTACAGGGTTATAGGCTGAAATAGTATTTTGAGCATAACTTGAGCTAGAAATATCCGAATGCAAAACTTCTTAGCTCAAATCGAAGCCCTCGATGAGTACTACGAGCCTATGTGATTAGATCTTGAAGACTTTAAAACCCCTATGACTGAATTAGGGTTTACTGTTTCTGCAAAAACCCTAATTTCTACCCCAAAGAGATATCGAAACGGAAAGGTTAAGGGCTCATTGGGTAGCTCTAAGGAAGCACTAAGAGCTCGTATGATCACCTTTAATTCAGTCCAAAAGGTTTGGGACTGAATTAGGGTTTTGTAAATCTGCAATTTTCTTGCCCAAGTGACCCTTTTGTGCCCCCAATGATCCTTGCTTGTTCCCACACCTTTGTTAGCACCTTTTGCACTTCCTTTGCATCCCAAGGTCTGCAATTAATGTTTCACCAACCTCAATTGCCATGCATAGTCAAGATTTTGGAAGAATTTCGCCATAGTCTCCTTTGTAAATGGAGCCAAATCTCAACTGAAAATGCAATTTCTGAAATCAAAATACAATGCTCTTTGCATCCCACAATGCCATGAAAGCTCTTATGCAATCTTTGTCCATCAAGGCATTAGCAACATCCACACAATATGATGGAATAGGGGGCCCCATTGCCCAAATGCATCCATAAAGTCGATGTGAGGATTGTTGAGGACGCGCGTTGAAGCTTGCCGATCTCCCGGCCAAGCCCTTCTCACCCCTTCACCAAGTTTTCCTCCAAGGTGAAGATTGAGGCCATGTCTTCACCACCATGTACCTAATCCTCCACCGTATCGCTTTCCCAAAGCAATCACGACACGGTAGATTCAAAACATGCTCCCCTTGGCCTCTCCAACCAACGCCAAGGTACCCTCACACATTGCTAGATTCACTAGGAAATGAAAGTGAATGCAATGGTGAGTGTATGTGTTTGGAATTTACAAATGGGATGAAGGTAAAATCACTTACATGTGTGTGGCATGACTCATGCCATTTACAATATTCTCATGAATCATTATGCATGAATTCATGCTCATTCTCATAACTCCATTCATCAAAACAATCCAACATCAACCATCAAATCACAATGCCCTCACCATGGCATTTGGCATTTGCATAAGCATTTGTAAGACCAAAGTCAAGGCATATGTAATTGCATTCCTAGTGTCCATATGGCATCAAAATGAGCATGTTTCCATGGCATGGTATGAGCTTGTCAAATGGCAATCCATAGCATGGATATGGCATATGAATGGTGTATATGATATGTGAATGATGCTTCAATTCCAACCAATGCTACATAGATTTGCCATTAAATGCTTCATTTCTGAAATTTAGGGTTTCTCAATGTAATGAACCCCAATCAACTCCCAAAGCCCCAATGAATGCTTCAAAATTGCTAGAAATTGATGAAGGCACTCACCAATGGCATCCCTTAAGCTTCAATGACTGAAATTTGTTGAAGGAGGCTTCATATTGATGAAAAACGTGGCCACTTTAGCACTGACTTGCAGCCATGTAGAAGGTAACCAATGCTCATGAAAATGGCATGAAAAGTCTACCAAAACATGAGATAAAACTTGCATATGATCCATGGTAGGCATAGCAAGCAAAGAAGCTCCATTTCCACCATGAAAACGGCGCCGTTTCGTCGTCAGGCTGCCGCTGCAAATCGCGAAAACGCCTTGCCTTTGAAGCACCAAAGCTCCCATACAATACTCATACCTTGCTTATGATTAATTCCCCCATGTTTGCTTGCCATTTGGTGAAGGTTTGGTTGAGGAAAACCATGGCTAGGGTTGCAGGAAACTCCACAGAAGCAAAAACGTTTTTGGATTAAGTTTCCTAATCACGATTAACCATTTCCCCCAAATTTGGTCCAAACTTTTCAAAAAATTTGGTCCATACCCCCAGATTTGGTCCAGAAAGGGCAAAAATGGCCAAAATCACTCAAAATCTAAGCAATCTACATGAAATGCTCACCATCCCCATGAGATTAATCAAGATTAGAGAAGATTTGTCAAGAATCACTCAAGGATTACAAGAAAATGAAAAAAAATTAAAAGAAACTCAAATTTTCAAGCAAATTTTCCCAACAACCCATGCATGCCCATGATCAAAATCAAGAGCTCTGATACCAATTGGAATGAAGGGATGTAATGCATGAAAATAAGAGCAAATCACCATGTAAACATGATGCCTAAGTGTGTTTAGTCTCTCACACCAAGAGAATGGAAATAGCCTTCCACAAGCCAAGAAGCCATGAGCTCCAAGAAACATGAGTTTCCATTTCTAAAAATGATCATCAAAAGTTACATCCATGGGCCAAGCCCCCTCTTTTATACCTGGACTTGCCCCCATTATTAACCCTATTTAATAAAGTTCCTACTTTATTACAATGGATATGCAATAACTAGAAAACATTGCGTGTTGAAGTTTACCAAGGTCTTTTAGACATGGTTAATTTAAGCGATGGGATCAATAGAGTATCTCGGGGCATTACTAGGATGCAGGTAGTTCTACCATCTACATATACTGGGGGGGCGATATATACATCAATTGTACAAGGATTCAATGGTAATTGTTAAGAAGATGGGTAAACCTAACCTCTTTATTATGTTTACTTGCAATCCTAAGTGGGATGAAATAAGCAATGTTTTGCGGCCGGTCAGGCTACCCAAGATTGACGTGACTTGATGGCACGGGTCTTTTATGAGAGAAGCATAAGGATATGATGGACTTATTGGTGAAAAAAGCATTGTTTGGAAGGGTACTAGGATTTTTTTTCTATTATTGAATTTCAAAAAAGCGGTTTGCCACATGCTCATATATTATTAATATTGGAAAGCGAATGCAAACCGACTGAGATTGCTCACTATGATATGTTGGTATGTGCTGAACTTCCTGATAAGGTGATGATTCCTGAGTTGCATAACATAATCAATTCATTGTAATGTCCATGGACCATGTGGGGAACTAAATATGTGCTCTCCTTGCATGGTTAATGGGAGTTACAAACATTGGTACCCTCAAAAATGCGGTAAGACAATGGTAGTTTTATCCAAGTGAAGGATCATAGGGTGGATAGTCGATGGTTTGTCCCATACAACCCTTTTCTCTCTATAAGATACAAAGCCCATATTAACATAGAAGTATGCTCTACCATTACAACATTGAAGTATCTGTATAAGTATGTATACAAAGGACATGATAGATCTACTATAGAGTTGCAAGATACACATGGGGTTATTGAGACGAGGTTAGTCAAAATCCGAATGCATGGTATGTTTCCGCGTCAGAGGCATGTTGGTGCTTATACCATTATTATTTGCATGATAAAAATCCTAATATACAAAGGTTACATGTTCATCTCCTGATGCACAATAATTTGATATTCAATGACCACGATGATTTGCGTGATGTAATTAATCGTGATAGAAACCAAATAACTTCTCTCACTGAAGGGTTCAAAGCTAATCAATTGTATGCAGATGCAAATAGCTTACTATATGTTGATTTTCCTTACAAGTGGATGTGGAATACAACTCTTCAATTATGGACTAGAAGAAAAAAGGAAAATATGATTGAGTGTATGTATAATGTTAGCTCGAGTGCAAGTGAGCAATCTTACCTCTACTGATGTTACTCACAATGTGTAAGGACTGTAAATCTTTTGAGGATGTACAAATAGTGAATGGAAATTTGTATCCCTATTTTAAGGTTGCATGTGAAGCCGAAGAAATGCTGGAGAGTGATGAGGAGTGGTATTTGTTGCTTCAAGAAGCTGCATTTTAAAAAATAGGATTCCAACTACGTCAACTGTTTGTCATTATACTTGTTTTTAATGAGCCTGTAGCCCTTGGATAGCTTTGAAGTAAATTCTCCATGGAACTTTCATATGATTTTTTCGATGCCTTATAGCAGAGAGGGTTTGCTGATGATGTCGGTGTTTGTCATTCTGTAACAAAGAATCAAGCTCTGTTGCACATGCAAGAATCAAGCTTTGTTACACATGCAAAACGTCTTACAACAATATGGAAAGTGACTACATGATTTTAAAGGGTTTCCTATTCTTGATAGATCAAGTGTTTCCATTGTCAACAACAATGGTTTGCTGATGGAATAGATGATATTTGATTCTATTCAATAGGCGGATTTGTATGTTTCCATGGAAAGGAGTCTAAATAGTTATCAATCAAGATCATTTGAAACTATCCTTGAGGCTGTTTCTTTAAACCATGGTGGTGTATATTTCCTCAATGGACTAGGTGGATCAATCAAAACATATCTTTATAATGCCTTGCTACCTTGATTACTACGTGGAGAGAATCAAGTTGAGGCTGTTTCTTGAGTTCATGCTTCTACGAAGAGATAATCTAGTTGCTCGAAGATTGTTTTAATGCTTTGTTCAGGTGTGTTTTGATTTCCAACACTATATTGGGTTGGAATGCTAGATGTAAATTTATGCCAAGTTTGTTGTTTATTCAAAGAAATGTAAGTGCTTTAGGATCTTCTACATGGATATTTATAGCGAGCATGGTGTGTTTATATATAGGTTTGCAAGTTGAGGACCATAAGGCCCAAAATGGGATTTAAATATTAGGCTTATCTCTACTCATCCCCGAGGATGAGCCTTTTGTTTTTATGCATGCAAGAATACTCTTGCCCGTCAGGGATGGGTCCACCCACTAGCAATTGCAAGAGAACATAGAGTGATATCTCAGCATGATAGAGCTCACACATGTAGAAAATAGGACAAGTAAAGACACAAACACATTGGAAATTGGAATGCATAGTACTCAAGATTTAGTTCATTAACCATAATAGCATTGTAACCCATTGCATCGTGCACATTTTGGAGTGGTCATAGTGCGGTCTAATACACGCTCTACGAGAAGCTAATGAGAGAGTATTATAACAAGGCATGCATAATACATAGTGACTACATGCTTAAAAGGACTAATGATATCTAGATTAAGTTTCTACTTTCCCTTGGGAAATCCTTTTGTAATAAGAGAGTCGAGCACGTGAAGAGACGGGTTCGTGTTAATGCATGCCATTGAAGTAGTCAACTTGCCTAAGTGTTTGGGAAAATGTGTCAAGTCCTTGGCTAAGTGTCTAGGAAAATGTGTCAAGTTATATGTAAAAATCATTCCTTTTAATAAGGGGACATGGATGGTGTGGACTTCTTGCTCCATGGCATCCATGCCTAGAAACGGAAAAAATTGGACATAAATGGAGGGCTAAAAAGGGAACCTATTAGATAGGTGGAAAAAGGCAATAATCTATTACTACTATCTCCTATGGCTTATTTTGTGAGGGTTGATCGAGGCATCTTTGCAATAGCTATCTTTTGGAGCAAGAGTTTCCCATTCATCAAGGAAGCGATTAGGTGTTGTACATCCGAGCAAGGACAACCAAGGGAGAAAGGTACTACATAAGGAGGGTGCTCTGATCATCCCAAGCACAAGGAGCTTGTATCTCATCACCTATAGCATGCAATTGGTTGATCGTAACATACAACACAGCCTTCTTTACACGTGTAAGTTTATGCGATTTTGATTTACTTGAGAGAGAAGAGAACAGAGAGAGAGGGAGAGAGAGAGAGAGAGAGAGAGAGAGAGAGAGAGAGAGAGAGAGAGAGAGAGAGAGAGAAGATAAATGAATATGAATGCTGAGTGGGGACTACCCAATGCAAGGACGAAGTAGACCAAATGTAGGCTGATCTAGATGTTTTCCAAGCTCCTTTGAATAGCTCATCAATGACCACTATGCAAGCCCAAAACTGAGGGATGCACATATGCTTTGAATAATCTCTTTGCGGAGGCCTTGGGAATGGTACCACACTAAGGTGTTGGTGGCTGCTAAAAGTATGCACAAGAAAATAGGAAGCTTTAGGTGCCCTTTTTATATAGACAAATGCTACTACTCAATGGGCTACATGCTATTGGCTTATTTTTATGAACAAGTATTATCCTTTTTTAATGGAGGGTTATAAAAATGCGAGTTTTTAATTTTGATCTTTTAGTCCCATTGTCGAAAAATTTTGAGCTTTTTCAATAATGTGTCTTCACTTCACATATCATCACCCACATGAGGTGACAGCACACCAAATTTTTGAAGTTCAAAATTACCTATGTTCATGGCATCACATTAATAGATAACCATCAACACTAGATGTTTACAACTCACCACACAAAACTTATGGAATCACAAATAATGGATAGAACTCGTCACTTAGAAATAAGTGCAGTTTCTAACTTCACAAATAATGGTTAAAACCCATCACTCAGAAATAAGAATGGTGCAAATTGTCAAGTCACAAAAGAATCTTAAACTTATCATCAATGCTTGAAAAAAATGTATTTTCAAACATGTTAATAAAGACAATGTTATGAAGAATAAATAGGGATTTTGCCCTAAAAATTGCACATATGTTGGGATGTATAACTAAAATACCCCAAAACATGACCGGGAAAATAAGGGCAATGCAAAACTCTAACTGGAAATTTGAAATTTCAGCTAGAAAATTTACACTACAAATCGGGTTATGTGAGCATTGTTTACCATGACATAATATATATTATTGAGGACTAAATAAATATGTTTAGGGCATACTAAAATGCCAAATAGTTCCTTGTCAATCAACTAGCCAATGGGCATAATGCTTGGCTTCTTGCAAAGACGTGGCTGATCAAGCATGAAGGCGACATCCCTAATGGATAGAGTTAGTTAATAGATGATTGTATTGCAAACCTAAGACATGCATGTAAACATAGTACATATGCGTGCATGCAAGAAATGGTTTGTGCTTCATCTCTCTCCTTTGAAAATCTTAATGTGTAGTAAGGTTCAACCTTGATGTGCACATCATAGCAATTCTCTGTTATTAAGTGAAAAATCGCACAAGTCCTTGCCAATAAATGTTTTCTCTTCCATTAGCATTGCATTCATAGTATCATGTAGCACCTTTTCTCGCCTTCTTTTGATATCATGTGTCTCCTATTTTTTGCTTCTCTTGCTAGGACATGGAAGGGAATGGTCACTGTGTGCCACCTGCATGACACTTTGTCGTCTTAGTTCTACTAAAAATGATGATAATGATGCAATTTTTGAGTTAAACCCTTCTTGATTAAGAATTTCGAGCTCCTCTTTTGTGACATTAGTACCAATATTAATAAGCCATTTTGATGGTGTCTCTGGTGGATACTTGTTGATAAGTTTGTCCACACCCTATGTATGCTCTACATCGTGATTACAAAACCACATCCATTGATATATTTTCTTTCCATCATATGTTCTTTCCAACCAGAAAGAAGGGGCCACTAGTCCCCGTCATAACCCACTCTCCATCATATGTTTGTACACCTTCTTCTTTGTATCAATCCAAAACACTTTCTTTTGCAATGAGACGGCATTCTCCTAATGGCCCACAATGTCCTGTGCACATTTTCCTTGACAACTTTAGGCATACCAAGGGGCTCAACCACTTTCTCTTTGCCTTTATGTGATGTACCAACTGCATTTCTTGAACTAGTATTATGGTGCACCCTGCCACTCCATGGTCTATCAATAGAACTACTGGATGAGGACTCTCTTGGTCCACTCAATGACTGTGATTGCTGACTTGCATTCTGTGCAACCACGTTTCCACTTACATCAGCCCTAACAACATCTTTTTTAGCAGCATACCATCTACTCATCTCATCAAATACAACATCCCTGCTTACCCTCAATTGACGTGTACCAGGGTTATAGCATCTATATCCCTTTTGCTCAAGGGAATACCCAATAAACACACATTTATCTACCTTTGGATCCAACTTAGTACGTAACTCATCTGGCACATGTACATATGCAATACATCAAAAAACTTTCAAGTGAGACAAATCAAGTTTCTTGCCACAATAAACTTCTCCTCTGGTTTTACATCATGTATAGCTGTAGTAGAAGTCCTATTCATGATATAAACTACTGTAGACACAGCCTCAGCCCAATATCTATGCTGCATATTCTTCTCTGCCATCAATGCTCGTGCTATCTCTACAATGTGCTTGTTTTTCACTTAACAACTCCATTTTGCTGCGGAGTGTATCTACATGTAAATTATCTCTGAATGCCATTCTTTTGTAAGAATTCAAAGAACTCATTGGAGAAGTTTTTTCCCCCTCCATCTAACCTTAGGCACTTCACATGCTTTCCTGTCTATTTTTCAACCATCACTGTGAAATTTTGAAAATGAGTGAACACTTCACTCTTCTCCATCATGAAGTACACCCACACTTTCCTCGTGTGGTCATCAATGAATGTTACGTAGTACTTGCAGCCACCCATAGACATAGTCTTTGCAGGACCCCATAAATCTGAATGCAAAACATCTAGTACATTCCTACTCACATTCCTGTCATGTGGAAATACATTCTTTGTTTGCTTTCCAAATTGACATGCTTCACATACTTTATGCATACCTTCAACCTTAAACTTAGGCAGCCCTGTCACAATTTCTTTAGCCTGCATAGACTTCATTCTTTGCACATTTACATGCCCAGTTCTCTTATGCCAAATGTCTGTATTTACAACAACTCTTGAACCATTTGCAAACATTACAACACTCACTTCATACATATTTATATTCAATGTAAACATTATGCCCACTCTATTGCCTTTTGCAAACCAACCTACACTTATCTTTAAAGTCTTCTACATAACAGCCATCAGGGTTAAATTGGACCTGCAAACCCTACTCAATCATCTGGCCCACAGAAACAAGATTCTTTGTAATGTTCGAAACATGAAGTACATCTCCAAGGTACTTCACCTTACCATCCTGCATAGACAACGGCACATCTCCAACATGGGCAATCGGATGAGCAGTGTCATCCCTTGTTTTAACAAAACTTGGTCTTTCAAGACTCTTCAATTCCTTGAACCACTCACCATGACTTGTCATGTGGTTCAAAGCACCTGAATCAACATACCATACATCATCCTTACATGCTGCTACATCATTTCTAGACACAGCATTAACTACATGTTGCATAACAAACAACCTCTCATTATCCTCATTATTTCTACTAGAGGACGCATAGTTGTTTTGCTACACTTTTTCATTTCACATGTCACTTTATTTCTTCTAGTAGTTTGCATGCACATGTCCAGGCTTACCACAGTAAAAACAACCTCGTGTATCATTATGCTACCTTTGCCAACAATTACCATGACCTCGTTGACTCCCCCTACCTCTAAACTGGCCTCTTCCACCTGTGTGTTGTTTGCGAATCATGGGACTATTGCTGCTGTTGCTGACCATAATTCTAATTACATGTTCGGCTACCACCTTGGTCACGTCCACGACCTCTACCTCATCCTCTACTCACACTTGTGTAGAAGGCCTGTTACTCTGAACTGTTTTTGTTCTGTGAAGTTTGTTGATCTTCACCCAAATTCTTCTCTTCAATGATCAGCATTGACACCAAATCTGTGAAGTTGGGAATGTTCTCTTGAGTTTGAATAGACATCTTGAACGCCCTTGTATTGTGGCCTGAGACCACATAGACAGACTTCCACCTTATCATCATCATCAATAGAAACACCAATTGATGTAAGGGATTCCACAATGCCCTTGATCTTCAAGGCATAATGATTCACATACATATTTTTCTTCTCCACAGTATGAAGCTCATTCTTTAACTAAATCTTTTGAGCCTTGCTGTTAGTTTCATGCAACTTCACCAAGGTGTCCCATGCCTCCTTAGGTGACTTGGCATCCTGTATATGCCCAATTATAGTGTCTTGTATGCTGATGGAAAGCCAATACATGACTTTCCTTGATCCAATCCTTGAATTCTTTTACATTTGCAGTAGTTGGATTAATCTCCAATATCTCTGGTGCCTCCTCATGCTCACCTTCAATGTAGTCACAGTAACCTTTTTCCATCAAGAAATTTATCAATCTAAACCTCCAAACATGGAAGTTGTTCTTGTCAAGCTTCTCTGCAATAATGTGGTTTATTCCATCATTCGACATCTTGTCTGCAACACAAATTTACCAAAAATAACACTCTTATTTGACCTGCATAAATTGTTGTATTCTTTACAGTGGTGCTATACTACACCAAACTGTCACAACTCGTGACCTCAATTTACATACATACACCCAATGAACACCATTTTAGAAAATTTGGAAAAAACCCAATTCCCACTTTCAAAGATTTGGACTATATTTGTTAAAATTGGCTAAATAAAATCAATAAAATGATCTAGATTTGGACTATATTTATTAAAATCGACTAGAAAAAAGCTTGTATTACTTGTAAATTTAGTCTATATTAGTGAAACTTGAGAAGAATTACCCTTTTGATTTAGACTATATTTCACTAATGCAAGAAGAACATGCTCAACAAATAATAACCTATATTTCTATTGGAGAGATTTTGAAATACTACAATATAACATAGGTTACCATGTGATTATAAGGATCATTACTTAGTAATTAACACCATATTAGTGAATTTGGGAATTTCTCAATTTCTATTTTTGAATACTTAAAAAAGGGGGACATGGATAACATGTTTGTAAGTTTCTCAAAACCCTATCATATGACCTATCGTTGGAAAGCGCTTGAAAAATGGAATCTAAAGAGCTATAAAGCGCTCATTTTGGATTAGTGGTGTTCAAGTTATGGTTAATCCAAACTTTTGACCACGTGTCCCAAACTTGTGGAAAATTCCCATATTCCCCAATATGGTGTTAATTCTACTATTCAAAACTATATCAATCAGGACAGTTCCTAAACCCTACCAAATTTAAAATTCCATACTATAGTTATGAACACATTCATGACACTTAGGAGCTCGAGTACATAGACATTGAAAACCTATTAGAAGTAGTAACGTTGAAAAAAAATATAAATTATAATTGAGATTACATTAGAAATCATAATCAGCAAAAAGTTCATCTCCAGCAGTGATATTCTTCAATGCTTTTACATAAATATAGCCATAATCATCTACATGTACATTTCTTTCTCTATGCTTGTACCATGGAGGTAATGATGGTGAGAATACATAACACACATTCTCTCTTTCTTTGTTATCCTTACAGCTATTTATATAACCAGCCACATTTCCATCTTGAACATCACATGGACAATGTAAACTATGTCCTCCTTAGGACACACACTAGGGTCCTCAATGATTGAGTACTTTTATGCTCAAGGATTCTCTACACAAATTTTATCCAATTATCATGAGAATATTTTGACCCTCCATAGTGCAACAAGGTCCTTCCAGCTTGCACATTTGAATGTATAAACAATCCAAGCCCAACCTCTTGGATTGATGAAGGTTTAACCTTGTAAGCCACATCTTTAATGTAGAAGATCTCCACAACTTTGATAGGTAAATGCGGTGGTCACATTTCATCATCTTTGATATTGTATTCACATATCAAAGATATCTTGATTTTTCTTAAAGCCTTGAATTCTGTGAAAAACACAAGTTATGTTGAGAGATGTGATTGTGGTGTTGTGTGTATGTGGGAAAGCACCCTAGAGGTGCAAGATATTGTGGTGAGATAGGAATGCCACATGTAATATTGTATGGTGTGTGAGTGTTGACCAAAAAAGTGGAAAAGGGAGTGCCACATGGATGATGATGTGTAAAGTGGGATAAGGCTAGAAAGCCTATATCATTGTATGGTTCATTGTGATATGCAATAGAATAGAATTGAGTGTTGAGTGTGCAATCTCCCTCTCTCTCTCTCATGGAGTTTTTAGTGTGGTATAACCCACCTTAATTATGTTTCTTAATCATTGTCTATTACCATGATCAATCCCATTTTAGGACTGTTGACATGGTATCAGAGCTAGGATGGGCTCTTGGTCATGGTGATTATTTATGTATATTTTTCTTGGTTATGAGTTCTTTGATTAAGCATTATTTTTCAGTTATTATGAAAAAAATTATGCACACTCATATTATCATTTGGATTTGCATTTGTGAGGATTTGAGAGGAGATTTGCAACAAGGAGGTTGCATAAAAGCTGCCCAAGAGAGTTGCAAATGGGATTTTTGCAACATGGAAAGACTGCTCATCATCATGGAAGCTGAAAATGGAGATTTCAGCATTATGAAGGCTATGGAGTCTTCATCATCGTCAAGGAGAAGTTGCCAAGAAGAGATTTGTGAAGGTATTTTGGATTTTGCCTCATTAATTTTTTGGTTTAAGCATGGAAGAATGCTCAAATTGTAAAGAAGGGTTGCTGATTTATGGGATGAGTGAATCCCATGGCTCTTAAGTTGACAAAGAGCATGAGTGGAGGTGAAAGGCTTGTCCAAGCAAGGGGCAAGCATTGTGGGAAAGAAAAGGATCCCATGAATGTGCACATCAAATGGAGGGATGTGCTGATTTTCTCATGAAAGATGAGCAATGTTCAGTGGAAGCAAGAGGAAGCTTTCACAAGATATATCACCTAAGATTTCTTGTCAGAAATCTTGCATAGAAGAACCCTGGGAAATGGATGCATGCAAAGAAGGGCATGCATATTGGAGCTCAATGGTGAGCTCATGTGGCCATGTTGATGGCCATGGAGAAACCCCTACTAGGAGGCTCTCTGAGGAGGCAAAGAGTAGCAACTTAAACAAACTTCATATTTGGAGAACTTGGGTGCAGAGTGCTGGAGACCAAGCATAGCCAAGTCTCAAAGAAAAAGCAATGCAAGCAGCAAAGAAATGTCAGTTTGGCAAGTTGCACAGCAAAGAGAAAGATTCAAAATGACTTCAATAGCAAGAGGTGTGAGAAAAGCAAATAGTTGCATTGGCAAGAAAATTGGAAGCCTGCAAGCTTGAGAGCAATCTCAAGTGCAGAGAGGCAGAGAGGCAGAGAGGCAGCAGCATTACTGAGTTTCAAAGAATGTATGCAAGGACGTGCAGTAGGTGCATGGACAAGAAGTAGCATAGTAGTATAGCTACAGGTGAGGCAAGGTACAAGAATTTTGAAGCTTCACCATAGACAAGTAAACTTCAAAGGCAACCATCGTTCAATGGGCTGCACAAAAGCTCAACTACTCACCTTCAATAGTCAGTAGCACATACTTTGAATAGTATGTTGGTATTGAAGCCAACCCAAAGCAAAAGCAAGGAAATGCCTATAGTTTGCCATGGGCGGGTTGTAGAGAGCTCGGCTAGCAGTTGATGCAGAGAGGCCTACATAAGGGATGATGAGGGCCCTCGACTGTGAGAGATGGGCGCTGCTCATGGTCATACAAAACAGAGGGCTGTGCAGCAGCCACCATGAGTGCCTCGGAGAGGAGAGGGCTACGATGGAAGAAGACCTCATGATGTGGGTCCCATGTGCAGGCTGTCCCCAAAAATTTAACTTGCGTCGTTTAAAGGTTGCAGAGATCTTTGGGGCATTTTGGACTGTTTCCAAATTTTGTGTAACTCTTGATAAGGTTTTTAAAACCTTAGAGTTAAGATTTCATTCACACCACATCATATGTTTTTTTTAAAAGCATAAGCCTTGCTCACACACGGAACAATAAGCATAGTCATATTTTTAAAGCAATTGGCATTCACACTTGGGTACCCTACCTGACTATGACCAAAAAAGGTTTGTAAACGTATTCCCCCTAGTGTTTGATGATAGGCAACCGTGCCCGAGCCTGCGTGCTCAAAACGAGGATTTTTTTTTGTAATCACCCATGGTATGAGGGTTGCCCTGCCCGAGCTCACCTAGAAGCTCGAAATGGTTGTCGCGTGATGTGTGCATGAGCGATGCACGTGCGAGGTGCATGTGCATGGGTTGGTTCCCACCCGAACTTCCATGTTCAAATCGGACTCAGTGGTTCCACTGTGAGCGAGTCGGTTCAAAATGGACTTGGTGTCTAAGATGGTAGACACTGCACACATGTTTGGTTGATGGACACTCGGGAGTGTTGAGAGGTAGCGATTGTGGTTGTACAATGCTACATTGAGATGGGTGATGGTGGGTGAGTTGTGGAGCACCTCGATTAAGAGGGGGTGTTGAGAGATGTAATCGTGGTGTTGTGTGTATGTGGGAAAGCACCCTAGCGGTGCAAGATATTGTGGTGAGATAGGAATGCCACATGTAATATTGTATGGTGTGTGAGTGTTGACCAAAAGAGTGGAAAGGGGAGTGCCACATGGATGATGATGTGTAAAGTGGGATAAGGCTAGAAAGCCTATATCATTGTATGGTTCATTGTGATATGCAATAGAATAGAATTGAGTGTTGAGTGTGCAATCTCCCTCTCTCTCTCATGGAGTTTTTAGTGTGGTATAACCCACCTTAATTATGTTGCTTAATCATTATCTATCACCATGATCAATCCCATTTTAGGATTGTTAACAAGTTAGTCTTTACGTAAACTACATATACCATATATAGCATAAATGTTACATGCTTCCTCCTACACATTTGAAGGGTTCATGAAAAAAGAACCTAGCTTCTCCCTAGCTGACTTTGATAGAAATCTTTTAATCGCAATATATAATTCTTAGTTGCAGCTCCATGAAGCTTTTTTTATACCCTAGTTGTTGAGCATAGAGCATTGCTTCCATTTCTTTTAGTGTTGACACTGGAGGAATTCTTTGCAATATCACTAGTTGTCTACTACTTAGATGAACAGATGGAGCACGAATTTTACTCGTTATTTCTAGATCAGTGGTGTCCTTGACATTGGTCCGATGGAGTTTGACTGCTTGATGAGCTTGAATGAGCATCTTGTCCTCCTTCTCTTGTTATGTTCTTGTTCATCTCATCCCATTCAAGAATCACCTTTTGTTGGATTCAAACAACCTTTATAAGGGTTGTCATCAATGAGCACAGTCCTTTCCACAAAACACTTTCCACTCCATTGGCACCATACCTTTAGAAGAGGTTTAAACATTGCTTCAACCCCAATCTTATCTGGCCTATAAATCTTCTCTTTATCATATTTGTAGCACTCTTATTGTCCCCAAACCATGAAAAATGGCGTCCTTTCTTGCGTGTTTTGTCAAAGTTTGCACTATAGACAAAACATTCTTTTGCATTACTATTGACCATATCCCAACATGAAATCTCATAAACAATTCATTTAAAAATTCCATGCATCTTGGACGAAGAACAATCCATTGATTGCCACAACGTAGGCTTGTGACTTTATTTGATCCCATGAAGCAACGCTGCAAAATTAATCCATTCAGGTCCAAGCATTAGGAACTCAATGGAGTCTTCTTGGGCCCTTTTATTTGGCAGTTTAAGGGAGTCAAACCTTTTCTCTTAAGAAGAAACGTTTTCTAATTTGAAGCTTCAAAACGGCTACTTTATTCGAATTTGAATTTTGGGGGGAAAATGGAATTTAAAATCTAGCGGATAAAACCATATCATGTAACATATCTATGGAAAGCTCTTGATGCGTAGATCACGGATCTGTAATTTCCGCTCAAATCGGAGCTTGTATGTAGAAGTTACGGAGGTCCGAAAATTGTAAAATTGCCCCCTCCCCTTTTTGGGGGAAAAAGTGCACCCTTTGACCACTCTTACACCTCTCTTACAAACCATTGGTTTTTGCTTACATGGCGGGCTCCTATTTGTCAGAAAGTTAAACGTTTCCATAACCTCATGGCAAATTAAAGGGCCCAAAAAGACCCCATTGAGTTCCTAATGATAATTGCCATCTTTGGTTTAGTTCGATTGGTGTAAGATCTCTCATTGTGTATTATGGAGAAGTTAACAAGACATGATCTGTTTCACATAGAGATAATTTTCTTATTACAAAGATTTTGAGAATGTTAATACAAACTAAATACATGTACTAAATATAATAAAGGTGACCTCACTTCCTATAGGAACAAAGTACTTCCTTAACATAGATCATGCTTTAGTGAGATGACCATTCTCAAATTTGCATGTGGACTTGACTGTAACATTTCTCTCATTGTACAAAGTGCATAGGCATATGGATTATGTTCATACATCATTGTTTTCAACCTTTCAAGCACGTTATGATTTAAAGAAGGCATCCCATGAATTCTATTCTCCAATTCATGTTCCATATCATACACATATAATTGGAAAAATTTGGGAGCGGCATCTCCTGTTTCATCAAGTATTACAAAACCAACACGATGATAAGTAGTTATCCAAGTGAGTACCCAGTGAAACAAATGCCAAGGCATTATTATAAGAGCGTATATTCTTCTTGCATTCCTTACTTTCATTATCATTACCAAGTAACAAGCCAACCAATGCAGGAGGAGGGTTTGCCAAAGGCAGTAAAGAGATTTTTCCACTTGCACAACAGTGTTTGCCCTCACATTGTCCAAGCTTTCTTGACACCTCACATTTCCAAATTAGAGTACCACAAAAATGACACTTATAAGAAAGGGATCCTAAAGAGTAAAGAGTACAATCTCTGGAATATACCACCATAGTTGTTGGGTGCTTAACATCTCGAGGAAATGAAAACACACACCTTATAGAGTGACATTTGGATTTAATACCTTTCACATCGCCAACAACACAGCAAATAGATTAAAAATTATCTATAGGAAAGGCCTTATCTATAGGTATCTCATTTAAATCAAAAGGAACAGGGCCTTGTGACATATCTCTATGTGCATGAACAGTTTGATATTCATTGATAGGTTCTTAAAGTACCGTAGCATTGGCAGTTACTCTGTTACTCGCATCTAAGTGGGTTGTAACATGGAATTCTCTATGCTCCTCCTTATTTTCAAATCTTCCAAATGTTTTAATTCCATTGTCATTAAAGTACTCTGTTAAATTAGCAACAATTTTTTTCCGATTGCAAGCTCTTTCTCGTGAAAAATTATGGTGAGACACGTGTGTTGCATCCAAAATTCAAAGCCAACAAACTTGGTTCAAACTTAGGTATGTACATCTCCTAACCATCTTCAACCTCCTTCAAAACACAAAATAACAAATACTAATTTGCTTTTTACAAACATTCCTAACTTCTAATGGTTGGACAACGTAATATTACCTTGTGATTGAATAGTATGATATATAAACCCATTACAAAACGTCATTTGATATAATAATTGCACATAATTTCTCAAACTAATATGGATTGACATGCACACCTTGCTTAATAAATGGATTAAAGACAAAGCAATAGCATTTGACTTGAAGTATTGATTTGTATTCTATACAACAAATTCGGATACAAGCCCATTCCTCTCCTCAAAAAAATCTACCAAGATGGGAGATTTGGACTCAAGTACATAAATCTATGTATAAAGAAGAGATTTGGATTTGACAAATGTGTTTCAATAAGCAAAACAACTATGTTTCAAAGCACCTAAAACTAGAAGGAAATTTGGACTTGAGTCCAAAACTATAGGTGTTAAGGTATCAAGAGAGATTTAAACTTCAGTCCAAAATCTCTTTGAGAGTAGATTTGGACTCAAGTTTGAATTGAGAGAAGATTTGGACTCAATTCCAAATCTTTAGATATTAAGGTCCTCAATGGCTTGTGTGTAATCTATCCAAATACATATGGATTGACTTCCCTAACAACACCATAGACTTAGTTTTTATAACAAAATTCACATAATAATTCATATATAATCAACAACACTAGTCATGTGAGTTATTAGAAACACTAAAATGATAAAACTTCTAAATATTAAAATTTATATATTGAATGTCAACTATGTTATCAAATTGTAAGCACTACACAAAAGCATTGACTATGAAGAGACATTTAGCCCGGTTGCAAGAATGGAAACCGTGAGAGCTATCATTGTTGTGGTTACAGCAAAGGGTTGGTATTTACATCAGATGGATGTAAAGAATGCCTTCTTGCATGGTGATTTGCAAGAACAAGTTTACATAATGCAGCCACCAAGTTATGAGAGTGATGCACACCTAGATTTTGTGTGCAAGTTACACAAAGCCTTGTATGGCTTGAAGCAGGCATCCAGAGCATGGTCAAACAAGATTGGGGAGTATCTTTTGGGGAGTATCTTGTTACCATTGGATTTCAGATATCCAATGCAGATTTTTCACTTTATGTGAAAAAGATAGATAGAGGGATCATACTATTAGTCATCTATGTGGATGACTCAATTATCATACTATTAGTCATCTATGTGGATGACTCAATTGTCACTAGTGATAGTGATGTTGTAACATACAGGATGTTAGGAGGCTTTTGAAGCAAAAGTTTGAGATGAAGGATTTGGGTGAGCTGCGATATTTTTTGGGGATAGAAGTGGTGAGATCACCTCATGGCATTTTGTTATTGTAGAGGAAATATGGCTTGGACATGTTGTGGAAGTATGGTATGACAAGCTGTAAGCCTATTTTAGTGCCATTGGAGCATAATGCAAAGCTTTTTGTAGATACAGGTGAGCTTTTGGAGGACCCCACTACATACATGCGTATAGTGGGAAGCTTGATCTACATGACCATTACTAGGCTAGACTTGAGTTATGCTATTGGACTTGTGAGCCAGTTTATGCAGGCCCCTAGGAAGCCACACTTGGATGTGACTAGATGGATTCTCAGGTACATAAATTCCATAGTTGATTATGGACTTTTCTATGAGGCTGGTATAGAGATATGGCTACATGGGTACACAAATGCTGATTGGGCTGGTAGTGTTGTAGAGACAAGAGGTCTACTAATGGTTTTATGTTCTCATTTGGGAGTGCTGCTTTGAGTTAGAGTAGTAAGAAGCAACCAACAATTGCTTTGTCGAGTACAGAGGCAGAGTATAGGGGTGCTACAATGGCAGCTTGTGAGGTAGCTTGGTTTCAGAAGCTACTTGTTGGTGATATGGGTGAGCCCATGGATAGGGCAGTTGTCATTTATTGTGATGACATGAGTAGAATACAATTGACCAGTAACCCAGTATACCATGCTAGAACAAAGCACATTGAGGTGCACTATCACTTTGTGAGGGATAAGGTTCTAGAGCAAGTGATGTAGATCTGGTATATGTCAGCATAGAGGATCAGGTGGGTGACATCTTCATGAAGGCATTGGGCATAGAAAATCTCCACAGGTTTAGGAGCTTACTAAAATAGGTAGAGGGAGAGGAGACACACACACAGGAGCAAACCCTAATGGATATTGCCAACCCTAACCATAGAGGGAAGCCATCTCCCTTCTCACACAATGCATAAAGCCATAAGCCATAATACACAAGACACACTATGAGTTGTGTCCACACACATCTAACCCTAGCTAATGTCCACACACTATGACCAGCTGGACGCGGTCATTTATGTCTCACACATGCTGCTACCTAACATGCCAACACATAGCATAGCTGGCACACACTGACATCGAGCTTGAATCTCAACAGCCCCTCTCAAGCTCATGATGTACTGCCATAGATGAAGATGTAGATGAGCTTGGGCTATCAAAGCTCTCAACACTCCCCCTCAAGCTCATCCCACGTACTCCCAACATAGTACGGAAGTACTCAAACTTCTCCCTGCTAAGTGGCTTTGTAAAGATGTCTGCCACTTGCTCTTCAGTCTTCACATACTGTAGATCCACTGTACAACATCTAGCACTTTCTCTGTGACAAAGTGATAATGGACCTCTATGTGTTTGGTCCGCGCATGAAACACTGGATTCTTGGCCAACTGTACACTGCTCATGCTGTCACAATGAATAACAACTTTGCCATCAGTAGGCTCACCCAAATCTGCCAAGAGACTCTTTAACCAAATTCCTTCACAAGTAGCAATGGCTGCACCTCTATATTTAGCCTCTGTGTACTGGATAAAGCAACAGTAGGTTGCTTTTTGCTACTCCAACTCACCACGGCACTTCCAAGTGTAAAGGCATAACCACTAGTAGACCTCCTGTCATATGAGCTACCTGCCCAATCAGCATCTGTGTAGCCATGTATATCCAAGCCTTTACCATTCTCATAAAGAAGACCATAATGTGCAGTGGTCTTTACATATCGCATAATGCGTCTCACTGCATCCAAATGAGGTTTTCTGGGGCTTTGCATAAATTGGCTTACTAGCCCCACATCATAACTCAAATCCGGGCAACATGCTTTCCAATAGCTTCTGTATAGCATGTAAGTTCCACATGCTTCACCAAAGACGTCATATATGCATAATGCATAGCAAAATCTCAATATGTCAACCTGTCAC
Source organism: Cibotium barometz (assembly GCF_041138505.1). Lineage (NCBI taxonomy): Eukaryota > Viridiplantae > Streptophyta > Polypodiopsida > Cyatheales > Cibotiaceae > Cibotium > Cibotium barometz. Next base: position 29,610,530 of record NC_141109.1, read on the forward strand.
AACAACTGGATATCTGATTCTTTGGGATCTCCACAATGCATGTGGATCACTCTGAACACCTGTCACTCTAGCATGTGGTGGCACATATCTATCCTACCTTGCACCAGGTGTGCGTAAAATAGGTATGCCAAGTTCCTCATCCAAACTCTCTAAACTTGATGACTCATAACCTGTAATTCCAATTCCTTCAACTTTCTTCTTTCCTTTATCCACAACACTACTCCCAGTGCTCACACTCTCATGCCTCAAGCATCCTGACCATGGACGTACAGTATGGACGTACAGTGCTACTCTCAGCCTCTGCTGGCCTAGACATAGTAGTAGAACTAGAACTTGCTTGTGGCAAGTTCACATGCACATCAGCTTCAAGAGACTCAATGACACCCTCATCCTTTGCTTTGTACCAACTAGCAAGCTCATCAAACACCACATCTCATGAGATAACCACTTGCCTAGTTTGTGGATTGTAACATTTGTATGCCTTACGATCCTGTGCATATCCAACAAACACACACTTTTCTGTCTTAGGATCCAACTTCCTCCTTCTCTCATGAGGCACATGTACATAAGCTATGCAACCAAATACTTTGAGGTGTCCAATGTCTGGCCTAAAACCTGTAAGCCGCATCTCTGGCGTACTTCCATGTATGGCTGCTGTGGGTGTCTTATTAAGTATATACACCACGGTAGCACAAGCTTCTGCCCAATAATAATCTGGCATGCTCTTTTCATTGAGCATCGCCCTGGCCACTTCACATATGACTCTATTCTTTCTCTCAGCCACACCATTTTGCTGAGGTGTATACCTGCAAGTCAATTGTCTTCTTATACCATGCTTTCTCAGGAAATGCTCAAAAGCATTTGAGGTGTATTCACCACCTCCATCTGTCCTCAAACATTTAATCCAAGAACCATATTGCTTCTCTGCAAAAGCTTTGAAATCCATAAACTTTCCCAACACTTCACTTTTCTCTCTGAGAAAGTATATCCATGTCAGTCTGCTAAAGTCATCAATGAATGTCACATAATATAAACTGCCTTTGATGGATGGGTTTTGTGCAGGACCCCATACATCACTATGTACTATCTCAAGTGGCCTGCTACTCATGTTGCCTTCCCTAGGAAACCGCAACCTTGCCTGCTTTCCAAACTGACAGGCTTCACAAACATGCATATTCCCATCATACTTGAATCTAGGCAGCCCACTAACAATGCCTCTTGCCTGCATGTTCTTTAACCTTTGTATATTCACATGTCCAATCCTCTTATGCCACATATCAATGTCCTGTACCACATTTCGGCTTTTAGAGAACATGGCTGATTTCAACTCAGGAATCCCAGCATCCAGCTTAAACAACCTGCCTTCTTTCTTTCCTTTGGCAATGACTCTACATCCATTTTTGAAGTCCTCAACAAAGCAACCATGCTTGTTGAAACAAACCTGTAATCCCTGTTCCACCATTTGACCAACTGAGGCCAAGCTTTTCATGATAGAAGACACATACAATACATCTGACATAGACTTTGTTTCACCATTGTGCATAACCAATGGTACACTTCCAACATGTGTAATGGCATGCTAGGTATAATCTCCTGTCTCCATATAGCCTTTCACATCCATAGGCTTCATATGCTAAAACCATTCACCATGACAAGTCATATGGTTTGATGCTCTAGGGTCCATATACCAAGTGTCATCATTTTCAGTATTTGTCATCATATATCCCACATGTTTCATGGCAAACAAGTGATTTGCGCTGCCATCATTACTGCTTGATGCATAATTTCCACCATGTTGTGCATAATTTCCACGATGTTGTGCTCACCTAAACAACCTCAATGTTGAATATCAACACCATCCGAGGTGTGTACATACCAATTTTGTCAAGCCCCCTTCTCTGTTTTGAGAAAAACCAAAAAAACTAGTAATAGATTTGCTCTAATTTCTTCAATCCTTGTCCAAATTGAGCAACCAGGCATTCATTAGCTTAGCAATGATTTCCACTAACACCATGTAAAAGGAATTAGTCCAATTGTTTAAGACCAAAGAGTAATTAGTCGATTAATCACACTCAGTTTCACTGCAACTAGTAGACAGCCTGTTTAATCAGCTCATTTCCAGCTCCATAGATGATAATTGATCAATCCAATCATATAGCCTCCTTCTCAAGTGTATGTAGCAACTAATTGCTAAGTCAATTGTGAAGTTAACCAGTCACATCAGTGGATTTGAACTAATTGCTAAGTCAATTGTGAAGTTAACCAGTCACATCAGTGGATTTGAGTCCTCCACTTATCAAAAAATTGAAAAAGTACTATGTTTCTCTGTCCAGCTTACGCTGCCTGCTGTAGAGGGTTTTAGGAGTGATTATGTTGCTAATTGATGATGCTATTAGATGCCTAACACACCTAGGCAAGTGTGCAATCCATCAATGCTCTGATTTTTGCCAAAAACTTACTCCAAATTCATCAAAATTTGACCCCTTTTTCTCTTTTTTGTGAGAGCTCAAAAACCAGTAAATCTCACACATTCAATGTATATTGCAAACCCTTTTTCTCTTTTTTGTGAGAGCTCAAAAACCAGTAAATCTCACACATTCAATGTATATTGCAAACCCTAACCATAGAGGGAAGCTATCTCCCTTCTCACACAATGCAAAAAGCCATAATCCATAATACACAAGACACACTATGAGTTGTATCCACACACATCTAACCCTAGCTAATGTCCACACACTATGACCAGTAGCTGGACGCGGTCATTTATGTCTCACACATGCTGCTACCTAACATGCCAGCACATAGCATAGCTGGCACACACTGACATCGAGCTTGAATCTCAATAGGGTGAACATTGATGACCCACCTAGGTGATAGCTTCCGCACTTACGTCACTGCTGGCACGGTTTGGTGTGATTATGGTTGATATGCCGCTAGTGGATGACAAGCTGTGTGACAACCACTTTAGAGTACTAGAGTTATGGCATAATTATAGCGCCAGATAATATAGTTAGGTTCACACTATAGACTGACCACTTTGTATGTTGTTCTAGGAGAGTACTTTCCCTTTATGTATGTAGTCTAGGTATGCGAGATAGATTATCTGCCATGACATATTACTTGTCAAGCCTCACAACTACTGTGAAATCAAACTCAAGAAGAATCAACAACCACCTTGTGATCCTTTGTGTGGAGCATGGTTTGTTTACTAGATACAACAAGGCTTGATGGTCAACATAGAAAACAAATTTGTTAGCAAGAAGGTAATGCCAAAAAAAATTACCCCATAAACCATTGCTAACCCTTCATGCTCAGTGGTGGTGTAGTTGATTTTAGCCTCATCTAGTTGGCTGACTTACAAAACTAATACGATAGTTTAATTTGTGTTCCCCTAACTATGCGAGGACACATCTAATTGCAAAGTTAGAGGCATCAATGTGCACATGAAACATGGAAGATGAGATCCCAGCTAGGTGTTCACAAGATTGGATCACTAGCCAAGGCTTGCTTCAACATATCATAAGTTGTTAACACTCCTCGGTCCATTTAAATATAATCAATAGCTTATACAAAAGCTTATACAAAGTCGAGCTATTTCTACATAGAAAAGAATAAACCGACGATAGTAGCTGACATGTCCCATGAATCTTTGGACTCCCTTGTAATTTGTTGGTGGGGGTAATTCCAAGATGACCTTAATTTTTCTCTCATCAATGGAAATCCCATTTTTGGACACTATATGCCCAAGAATAACTCTGTGTTTCACCCAACATTGAAATTTGTAAGGGTTTAAGGATATGCAATAAAATTGACACCTTTCAAATTCCTTTTTTAGGCACTCTATTAACTTTTTGTTCAGTGGAGGGAGGACTGTTGCATGGAGAATAGCCGACTAGGTTGGGTGTAGAATAGTTGAGGTGTGCATGGAGAGAGCAATTGCGTGAAGAGGCGAGAATGAGAAAATGTTGGATTGTGTAAAAGCTTGTTTTTCTTTGAAGAAGAGAGTGGCAAAAGAAGTGAGTTTTTTATGTTGGGAAGTTTACTATGTAGCTTGTTGGAAATCAGTTGGTTTATTCTGAGAAGAAGGTGACGTGTGGGGACAACTAGAGGAGACTTGGATCTTTCCAGAGCAAGGATTGCAGAGGTGATAGAGAGTTCTATTTGGAAAGTGGTGTCCCAGAACCTCTAAGGTTGCATCATTGTTGGAACTTGGATTAGATCAAGGATTACTCAACACAATTCCCAGTTGTTGTAAGGGATGGTTAAAGCCTGCAATCTGTCTGTAGATCTTATTGTTATCGTTGATCTTGATAGAGTTGAGAATATAAGCTTGGTTTCTGTTGAGGATAATTGTGTGGGGTTCCCTCGATCTCTTGTTGTTTTTTCTCTCATCTGTTAAATCCCCAACTCTCAGGGTTTGTTGAGAGTGGCACAGTTTTCTTTAAATTCATAAAAGATGAGGCTATGTGGAAATTGAAGAGTTCCCTTGTTTGTTTTGGTTCTCTCAGTGTTGTTTGGATAAAATTCTATTGAAGGAAAAGCTATGAGTGAAGAGATGACCTTGATTGAGTCTGATTTGGGTCAGTTAGCTTGTGTAAGAGTAAGCCTTTGTCTCAGCAAGCTGAGTATCAATATAGTCAGTTGATGGTGTAGGGATCTTGTTTGGGCTTGTTGTTGTTAGAGGTGAGGGGAGGTGATTCTGAGTCTCAGCTGACTATTGGAGGTCTATAAAAGGTCAGCTACTATCAGCAATTAGAAGGCTCTATAGTCTGATGGGGTTTTTGTGGTGGATAGTAGTGAGACACTTGTTGTCAACTAAGTAGTTATAAGGTTGGGTTTTGGCTTGGTTTAAGTGTTTTGAGGCTCTAGAAGTGCTATCTAATGCAGTGGAGAGGAAACCTTCATCCGTTGTATATCAATTTAGTTGGTTGGTCGGGGACAGTCATTTTAGAGGCATCTTGGTGCCAGTTGTAGTCAGAAATAAACTAATTGTGTGATATCCCTTTAGTTTTGGAGGTACCTGAGAGTTTGTGGGTATCTGAGGACTTTTGGGGAAGATTATGATTTACTGTAGGCTTCTGAGTCAGACGATTCTGTGTCAGGTTTCTAAGGAATAATTCAACAAGTGAAAGTTAGAGAAAGGTCGATGAGGGTCGACATGTTATCTAGGAAGGACCAGGGATTGTGGCTATTAGGTCAGTCGATGTTAGAGGATCCTAGAGGACCCATTTTGGATTAAGGTGAGTTATCAGAATTCGGAAGCAAGTGGACAATTAGTATCTAACTTGTTTGTGGTAGCCAAGACAACTTATTGTCAGCTACTACGACTGATTTAGAGAGGTTCTAATACAAGGTTTTGAGGCTAGCTGATGTTGGAGGACATTCTGGGAGCCTGGAGGTTGGATTTCTAACTAGGGACAACCGATGTTGGAGGATTGTAGAGGATCCTAGAGGAACCATTTTGGACTAAGGTGAGGCATCAAAATTTGCAAGCAAGTGGACAGTTAGTATCTAATTTGTCAGGAGAACTTGTTCGAGCTAATGGTCAGCCAAGGGCAGCTGCTTGATTTAGAGAGGTTCTAATACAAGGTTTCAAGGCTAGCTGATGTTGGAGGACATTCTGGGAGCGTGGAGGTTAGATTTTTGACTTGGGACCAATAGAGGACTTCGGAGGTAGTTTATAGCCAGCTCTGTGGTAGTTGGAAGCAATTTTGGTCAGTTGGGAGTCAACTAAGGTCAAGAGGGGTATTTAGCTGGAAGATCGGAGGTATTGGAGGTGAGAGCTGACATAACAGGACATTTTGAGTAGGCAGCTGGATTGAATAGGGATGTTGGGAGGGTGTTGAAAAGTGTTCAATTGTGTCGACGCCGATGATATGGGGACGTCAATTGGGAGTGTTTGTGGTGCTGGTGATAGTTTCCTCCTCGCAGTGGTGTGCTTCGGACGGGGCGATAAAGGCAAGTTCTCCCAGACACATCAACGTCATTATTGAACCACCTGAACCTTTGGATCTAACCATTGCCAACCACTTAAACGAACCCTCTCTCAAGAGAAACACTTGGTCCAGTACAAGAAATTATTGGAAATGACAATCCAAGATTGACTATAGTGCATCAACATTGTTCTTCCCAAATAAGAGGGCAAGATTCCTTTGAGTCTACCTTAAGCGAGGAGTCTTGGGAAGAAATGAGCCGAATAATCTAGATTTGGTTGGAGTCGTCGAGAGTCCCTAGAAACGGCAAGCGCCACGATCCATTAAGCCCATTGTTGGTGAAAATTTGCATTTTTATTCATGTTAACGTATTACAAGACGAAGAATATAAATGACTAACAATACAAATAGAGATAAACAAAAGACATGTAATCGACAAACAAACCATCAGTATCTACATATATTGCTTCTTTTGTTCTGAATCATACATATGCTTGTGCTTTGGGCCATAAGATGTTCACAGCCGTGGTACAAAGCATCACACACTTCCAGTATGATGTTTGAATAATAATTAAATATAAATGTATAACTATTCAGTGGATAACTATGATCTCAGGGTAACTACGGGTTAACACCTGGCACACCCGGTGGGTAGTCCGTCCCGTGGATGAAACATGAACCCACTTGATGACGAGGATAAGTAAAAACAAAATTGGATTCTCTAGTTTCTTTAAAGAAATCTTCTTGAAATCCTAATCTAGTTCATCTAGTGGGTTTTTTAAATCTATGTCAATAATATGGGCGGATGGATGAGCTTGCTTATAAGACTAAAATTGAGATTGTTAGTAATCTGAAATAGAATGAGGATGAATATCTGGATTGGCGGCTTCTAGATTATCTTTAGTCTACTCCGCGGCCTCCAGTTGATTACTCTAACCAGATAGTCAGGTAACGGCACCTCATCTTTGTGCTCGAATCAAACATCTGGAAGATTGACCCTTATGTGCCGGTTCTTTGTATCTGCTTGGGCGCTCTGCACTTTGTCAACGATCCAGTGTAGCTTCTTGCAATCCTTTGTAGGTTGCTAGTTTAGCGGCACATCCCTGGTGAAGTGTGCCACTATCTTCTGTACCATGCGCCAGTGGGAGGGCAGGGGTAAATTGTGGGAGCGCAATGTCTCCACTACTTCCATTATACATATTGCACATCACTCCATCTCCATCTCCCTCTCCAAAACTTGCACTTAATTTATGAGCTCATCTGTTTTACCTTCACTTTCTTAAACATATTCTTTATGAATATTGTGAAGTGTTTGAAGTTCTTCTTCGTATGCTTCCAGCTTCTTAATTGTATCTTTAAGCTCTGTAGAAGCAACAACTTTTTCTCTCAATTTATTTATTCTGGCTAAATCATGTGTTTTTTCATCTTCCAGATGAGCATTACGCTCTTCCAGCTAATGATTTTCCAATTTCAAAGCTTCAACCTCATTTTTGAACTGCTTTACATTGTGGTGAAATGCTCGAGCTTGCTCCTAGAATCAAAATATACTGCATTCGCAATTGACTAAAAGTCGGATCTTCAAATGGACCTGCCTTCTCACATTTGCCTTTATAATTACTTGCAGATTGGCCCTAATCTTTCTGTGTGTTCTATTCAGATGGTTGTTGAATAGGACCAATAGGTCTAAATTGGTCCACCTCCTCCATCGGAATCGCCTGCACCGGACTCATCATCATTTTGTCATTGTCGGAGCTCATCTGGGCGGCATGTCATCTCAAATATTTTTTTTAATTCTTCAATATATCCAGCATGCAAGCTATCCATAAGCTCCCTAATTCGAGCTTCATATGTGTCCACTTCACTTGCTGTGACAGCTCATATACTTCTGCATCATCATTTGCCTTGAGAGCACTGACTCTCCGCTGGAGCACGTGCAACGTTGCTTGATCTACTTTTGCCAGAGCCTCGTGTTGTTGCATCAAAAAAATATGTTGGCTTTATAGCTCAACACTTGTATATTTTTGTTGTAAATCTCGGATTTGCTACTGCATCTGTATTTTTTCTTGCTTTGCCTATGTTAATTCCTTAGCTTGAAGCTCAATTATATTTTGAAAATGTGCCTTGTCCCTCTCCAGTGTCAGAACTCTTTGTTGAGCCGCATACATGTTTTGCATGTCTTCTTTTGCTTGAAACAACAGGAAATTGAACACAAAAAGATCGCTAAATTGTTAGCGGAAAGCCAACATGCATTGTTATTCATGTTAACATATTATAGACAAAGAATATAAATGACTAACAGTACAAACATCGATAAACAAAAGACAGGTAATCAACAAACCATCAGTATCTACATATATTGCTTCTTTTGTCCTGAATCATACATATGCTTGCGCTTTGCGCTATAAGATGTTAACAATTGTTGTACAAATCGTCACACACTTCCAGTATGCTGTTTGAATAATAATTAAGGATAAATTCATAACTATTTAGTGGATAACTATGATCTACAGGTAACTACTATAATCTAAGTGTAACTACGGGTTAACACCCATTTACCAATAAGTTCAGTGGTGGTGAATGGAGCCATGAACTCTGTGAAAAGGTCATTCAACCGCCGTATCTATGGGCAAAGCTAGAGCAAGAGTGGGACACACCACAACCCTGCCCTAGCTAGAAGTTCTCATTCCATTTCAAATGTTATACATTTTCAAACTTTTGGCATCAATCGGGAGTTGGGAATGGCCCTAGGGCCACGTAGCCCCATTACCTCCCTTTGTGGCAATCGGAGCATGTCTCTTTGTTGCACCATCTCAAAGTAGCCCACTTTTGACATGTCTTCACCACAGAATCAAGTTTTAGTTCCTCTATGTTTACATGAGGAACGTGAGGAAAGGTTAAGAACTAGTTCCAGCTACCGCCGCTACCAACCCCAATGTTCCACAAGGACAACCACCTTTTAGGTCCTTCGGTATCCCAACCTTGGAGCCATGCAGGCACATGATTAGTGCCATTGGAAAAACCATAGAGCCCAACCTCATGGAGCTTGAAACTCCGAACCCGAAGACAAAGGTCATGCGCAACAATTGCCTTGTATTCCACCACCACATGAATATGTAGAAGGCATGCTATGGATGGCATTTGAAATGGGAAAGCGGTTTTCCATGAATGTATCACCCAGAGGCCCAGATCCAAGTAGAACCAAGCCAATCCACATCTCAAAGTTAATGACCAAATTTGATGAAAATGGAGATTTCAATTTATAATGTTCCTTTTAAACTCTTGACTTATGAGACCAAAGTATCTGCCTTCGTGTGTTCCTTTTAGACACACTTATGAAGCAATCTACATACCTTGCTAAAGCAATCTCATGAAGTCTTGAGACAACTCTCCTTATATGCATTCGAGACTTCTCTCTCCTTTGAATCTTCCTTCCCCTTTGTATAACCATGTCTATGCTACAGCAAACTAGACATGCTTAAGTATGGATCAACATGTTATTGGCAAAGAGTACCATCATGTACCATCACTTAGGATTCCTTTCTCTTATGTATAATCACTAACCATCATGTAACACATATCACTAGGATTCCTTTAACTCTGCTTGACTCTTCAAGTTCTCAAGAGGTTATGGAGCAATCATAGTAGTGCATAGCCTTACTGCCAAGTTGCACTGTGCCAGAGAAATTGGGTATGTTACATAGATGTTGGCTTGTGAGCCACTACAGGTTGGGTTTGACGCTAGCTTTCTAGGAAGCAGCTTCCATCTCTTCATATCCTCTTCCCTTTTACCAACGCTATGGTAGAAAGAAAGATTGCTTGGTATCTTCTAAGAAGGTGGAACATTGTGAGAATTTTGGACGTTATAGAAAGCACTATCATGCATAATCATTTAAAAAACCATGCATTATCTTTTAGCAAACTCATTGAGTACTCATTTTAGACACCACTACTTGCAACTCATCAAAACCACACCTTACATTCCAGTTGAAACTCTACTGTTTGCATTCCTAGACTTTAGAGCTATGTTCTAAGCTTCATGCCCTTCCACCACTAACTGTTTGATTTCATTAATAGATTTTTAAAACTTTCACCAATATATTCCATGCTTACTATTTAGCAAAAATCTTTGAAGGAATAATTTCCTTGCACATGCCTCCATGTTTTGCTTGTGTGTGTGTATTGCGAGAGAGAGAGAGAGATTTTAACGTCTACAAAAGACCAGAGGGTCCATGAGACAAAGTGTTACAATACATTGAGGAAGTTACTCTATCATGGAATACAATGAAAACAATCTAACTAGAAAAACACATTTTCCATGGGAGTATGACATGAATAATGTATCCATGAGAGTTTGTGTGTGTGTGTGTGTGTGTGTGTGTGTGTGTGAGAGAGAGAGAGAGAGAGAGAGAGAGAGAGAGAGAGAGAGCATCAACGTGAAGTCAAAACAGTATTATCTTTTTTCTGAGAGATGTGGCTGCTACACTAGCATGAAGTGTGGTTGCAGAAGCATACTCATTCCTTTCTTTGCTATCCTTTTTTTTCCCCATAACTGATGAGCAGAGATTATAAAGGGTTTCATTGTGTTCTCAAAGCTTCAAGAACATCTTCCAACACTAAAGCCCAGTGAGTCCAATGGGTGCCACCCTGCACAACAGCCATAAACCAAGTAACAACACGACTTAAAAGTAGCAAAATGCTAGAGTATTTATGAAAATGATTTTTTGTTAACATTCTTGAGAGAGGGATCACGGACAAATTGATGTGAAAGAAATGACTCACACACAAAGTAATATCAACAGAAAGGTGGACCGGCAATCAAGTTCTGGAGATGATGGGGACAGGAGGTGTGACAGATACCTCACACCCTGATTCCAATTGCACCATTTTCCAGGTTAAGATATTGTTTTAGGTACCCTAAAACCAGCAACTCTACACTTGGAATGCTGTCAATATAATTGCAATTCTAAGCAGGTCTGAATGGCGATAGGTGCTCACATTCATCATACATGAATCCCCAGCATGGATGCATGTGTCATACTACTAGGAAGTTAGAAGTGGTTTGGTGAGTGATGGCCACTTGTGAGTCCTATTTGATTAAAAAGTAACTCAGTCCAACATTTCAGTTGCCAGTAATTTCAGACCCAGAGGAGGATGATAAACCTGAGCAAACATACCCCCTAGCTCAAATCAAAAGAGGTGCAAATAATGACCAAAGAGGTGCAAATGATGATGATCATGAAACAAAAGAAAAAGAGGGGCACATGAAACAAGCCTTAGAATCCAAGAGACCGACTTGAGTGCAAGGAACGGCCTTGATCACCGTCTGGAACGTAATCTCCACAGAGACTCAAAATTTACTAACTAGCTCGTCACCCAACCACGTTGAAAGTGCCCCCAAGTCTGAGGCTAGACTATGGTCAACCAACCAACACAGCTCGCCAAGCACCAGTATCCAATACTGCATATAGCCCACTGTGTGAGTTTCTGGCTAGTGCTAGATCATGGCCTGACTAGACCTGTTCTCCTGGGATCCTCCCAAGCACCAGTATCCCATACCGCATATAGCCCAACTGTTTGAGTTTCTGGCTAGTGCTAGATCATGGCCTAACTAGATCCTGATCTCCTGGGATCCTCCAAATCGGAGATATCTCAAATGCACCACAAAACACATGCACCCCAAAAGAGCACTGACTGCTAATTAGTGTCAATGCAGAAAGCACATTAGACTGACCTGGCAAAAGACTACGAAAGGTTCCCTTAGAGGTCCATCACATGATAACTCACTTGTGCTCCCGTCAATAAAAGTGCCATCCGCAAAGACCACCTGTCCCATAGTACTATCCTTCATCAATCACGGAAAAACACACCTGGTGCATTGAAGACTTTTTTCTAAAGCAAATAGTTGTTTGACCAAAAACGGTACCTGAGATTCATAGCCTGCAGTCGTACCAGCTGTGGGATTGATGTAAGATCCAATTGGACAACGCTTTTGTACAGCTCTACAGAAAGCAATCAATCGATCTGAAGTGCCCATCTCCACTGCCTAACAATAGCCAGTATTAGACTTCTGACCTTCCAAACCGTTCCTTAAAATCCCCAGACAAACCAATGTAAAGATGCATAGATTGTATAATCTAAAAATAAGATGCTTGTTTGTTTATAAGGAAACAAAAAACTCATTTTGAATATCAATGCTGAGACAAAGCTGGTATGCTAGCGGTACTATTGGTTCCTCCCAAGCATTCCCAACCTCTTGCTCAGCCCTCAATACCCTTCTTGCTCAGCTCAACAACTTGCACAAGTTCAGTCTTCTGACCTTGCTACAGCCACAGCCTTTGCTTCTTCACCTTGTTGAAGCGTAACCAGCAAGCCAGCCTACACCTGAGCTTAATCACTCTCTGGCTGACCTACTCCATCTATTCCTGAGGCTTTTTCAGCTGCTGCTCAACCTGATTACTTGGACTCTGCTTTCACAGCCCTCTTTTCCTGCCCATCAACTGTCTCTGCTACCCATCTTCCCGTTCGTGAACATCAAGCTACATTTTTCTAAGTTTGTCAACAATTATACTGCACTCTATCAAGGATTGTGAGTTTCACAGCACTCCTGTTTCATATAATCTAGCCACTCTATGGCAAGTTGACAGTTAAGATATCGATGGAAAAGTAAAGTTGACTACCTGTATAATATCATGACGTTTCACTCGGGGAAGTGGTTGTACTCTATAGCCTTCGCCTGCCATAACCTCTGCAACAAGAAGGCCTCCCTACCACAACATGAAGGCCCAATAATGACTTATCTCAATCATAGAGAACAGGCAATGAGACCCACAAGGACAAACAGACTCATTACCTTGATAGCCTCTCCGACCATTTGAGGGGACAAGAAAAGTCCTTGGAATAGTAAGCGCATCACTTCCCCGCTTGTTGATCCAGCTTCAATACCCAACCCTGGTGCAGCTAGGCGGGCAGCAGCTGCTTTCACCAGCTCCTCTTTTCCAGCCACATACCCACCATTTGGAGCGATCGTACCTCCAGGGTTTTTAATCAAGCTCCCAGCCATAAGGTCAGCTCCCTGCAATATGACAAAGAGTTTTGAGGAATGATGGCGTGATATCTATTTCTGAGCACTACCTTTTCAAAACAGCAAAAAAATAGACAAGACAAAACCAGGTTTTAGGGTTGGAAGTGAAGCAATGTTGTATGCCATGTTCCTCTTCAGATACGTACATATTCTGAGAAAAAACCTTCAAGCAAGGTTTTCCAGGCAGGTTATCTTAAAGAAATACAAGAAAGGAACTAAGGTTAAGAGTTTCCAAGCATCACGAGGTACTTAATTCACACTGGATATCACATGCGCGGAAGCTCTGAGTCTTCTTTCAGCCCTAAACACCTTTCTAGGAGCAAAACGCAATGCAGAGATGGAGAGACGAGAGAGAGATAGCTGTATTTTTAGTATTTTCATAATGTACAAAAAGGTACAACTCTTGGCAGTCATAGGCTTGCCCATAAAAAGGTGATCTTGACTCCATGAAGTCCTAGTCTAAGACCCAGAAGGACTGAATACCCAACAATGAGCCCAGCCTTTGCCTTTTATAGGCACTTGAAGAGCACATGAACTGGCTAACCTGCTGTCGGCCAGTTCCCTGGACATGGACAAAACCCTTGCTGCCAACACCTTCATGAAAGTGCTCCATCTGCTGGCCAACAGCCTTAGGTCCACATCCAAGCCTTCCCTGCCTATGACAGTTGCTGTAGCTCCATGATCATGGTGTTACTGAGAGGAAGAATAAAGTCATTTGTGAAGTGGCTAGGGTGATGCTCAATGAAAAGAGCATGCAAGATTATTATTGGGCAGAAGCATGTGCCACTGCAGTGTATATACTTAATAAGACACCCACAGCAGCCATACATGGAAGTACGCTAGTACAGGTTTTAGGCCAGACATTGGACACCTCTCAAGGTGTTTAGTTACATAGCTTATGTACATGTGCTTGACGAGAGAAGGAGGAAGTTGGATTCTAAGGCAGAAAAGTGTGTGTTTGTTGGATATACACAGGATCGCAAGGCATATAAATGTTACAACCTACAAACTAGGCAAGTGGTTATCTCACGAGATGTGGTGTTTGATGAACTTGCTAGTTGGTACAAAGCAAATTCTATTGCAAATCAGGGATTAGCACTGGGATTAGCATGTCCATGTGCATGCACATGGACATTGGAGCCCTTCAATTTCGTACTTTAAGAAAAATCTAATATTCTATCCTTGTAGGACTTGCGAAAGTATATGACTCCATTTATAGCTATTAAACATTGGTACTAATATTGTAGAACACTTGTGCCTATGTGCTAGGGTTTGAGAGTAGAGATAGAGAAGAGAGCAACAGAATCAAACATGCACAGCAAACACGAGTTGTTCTGTATTATGTAATAGAAAGAAGTAAAACAAATGGCTGAGAGTGAAGACGTCAACTCACAGCCAACTCTACTGAAGATCTCCCTGGCTAGCCCATGCTCTAGTAGAGAAATGTTCTGTAAAGCGACTTAACACTGAGAAACTGCAGATGGAAATGATTGAATTCCCACGTGTGTACAATGCCTAGGGCCAGCTTCAAGAGACTCCCCCAAAAGATGCAGGACAGACACCTCGATGGGATTTGGGGCAGAAATCAGGTTACCCTCACCATCGACTCAGACATCCTCTCTCTCTCTTTCCCCACCCCCCCCCCCCCCCCCCGCGCACAGCCCCGCACGGCCTTTAGTGGCTTGGAGCCTTAACTCGTAATGATATCCCCCTAGCAGTCCTCGTTCAGAAGGGGGGCCCACGCTTGTTTTTCCAATTGGTCCTCCCCAAAGACATCTCACCCTCTCCCCCACCAAGGATTTCAACGGTGCCTCACTTCAGCAGGTGAAGATTCTTGGCTTTTATGATTATCACTGGCACATTAACCTTGCCCCAACCAAGGGGGTCCATGACAGCTCTTGGTGGCTATGGTTTGGGAAAGCCAATTTTTGTTGAGGGACCCTAGCGAGTGGGAGTGGTAGGACCCCTTCAGCACCGGAGAGTCTGACCACCCCCTTCTTTCAGTACATGGCAAAGATGGGACGCAGGGTTCAGATGCATGTGATAAACGGCACCCTGGCAGCAGCAAACCATTGGGCTCCCAAGGCATTTCCTCCCGCTTCCTCTCAGATTTTTGGAAGAGCCTGTGGGACAGCTTTTGGCCAAGGAAGGTCACGCTCTTCCTTCGGTAGTTAGCACACTACAGCCTCGTTATCAATATTTGGTTGGCCACAGAGGACGGCCGACATAGTGTGCGCGTTGCAGCCACCCTCTGAAACCGGACGGGAAACTCGGATGCAATGGACAGTCACTTCAGATGTCAACAAAGATATGAAACACAGCGGAAATAACCATAAACAATGCTTAAAGGGAACACAACACTGAGCTGGAATGGCCGGCCCCCCGTAGGAACTACTTTATTCCAACAAATGGGTTACAATCAAACCAAGGTGCGGGTGCAATACTACACCGGATTTTCCACAACACTTGCACAGGAATCAAAGCACAAACCGCTCCAAGAACCAATACGAATCAACAGCCTAGTGCGGTGTCAAACCCAACACCGAACTCTGTGCCAAAACAGCCCTCAGAACGAAGCCTCAAATCTGCCCCAGAGGAGCTCTCAAATCAGTCCCTAATGTCTCCAAAACAGCCCCTGAACCGATGGCCAGGAGGAGGCGGTGAAGGGAGAGAAGAATCTGCAGTTGTATGACCCGCGCAAGAGAGAGAAGAACCTGCTGGTTGCTATACCACTTGTACAGCCAGCGAATCTAAGAGGAGAAGAAGCGGCCCAGCTACCGTACCACTGTACGACCTGTGCCAGAGAGAGACAAAAAGGGTGCCCCACTGCTGTACCACTGTACAGCTGTAGAGAGAGGCAAAAACCGACTATTGTACCACTATACGTCCGGCTGAAGAGAGAAAGGAGGTGTTGCCCAGCTGTTGTACAGTTTGTGCCAGAGAGAGGAGAAGGTTGTCCAGCCCCGCTGTCCACTGTACAGCCAGCGCAAGGGGAAGAGAGGGAAGCTGCACTACTGCCCACTGTACAGCTAGTTGCTCTGGAGAGGAAGAGAGAAGAAAAAAACGTTTTTATCTGCAACCCACCACCCTCTCATCATGCGCATGCTTCCTTTTGCTTTTAAAGGAGTCGACCAGCCCCAAAATAGTTGTGCTTTTCCCCTTTTGCCAAAAATAACCGGGTTGGCCCAAAAATAGTTGAACTTGCCCAAATATATCAATTTAAAGCTTTTCTTGGCTTGTACTCCAAGTTTTAGCCAAAAATATCAACTTTTATGCTTTTCTTGGCTTGATGCCCAAGTTTCATCTAGGCGCCTCCTTTTGTCCACTTGTCGTGCCCAAAATATCATATGTCCACTCCGTCTTTAATAATATGCATAGTTGCATTCCATACTGGTACGGATTGGTTCAGTCCGTACAGTACGTTCCGTATGGCGTACGGAACAGTTGACGTGGACGTTTTTTTTAAAACCCCAACCCGTCGCTTTCGCATCGCATAGGGTTCCGTACCTTTTTTTAAAAATCATTTTCGTTCGTGTTTTGGGCCGCCGTCGCGTTTCCATACGTGCACCGTACTGTGTGCACCAGTGCCCGTCTGTTGTCCAGCTTACCCTCTCTCCCTCCCTACCTCCCTCTCTCTCTCTCTCTCTCCCAAGTACGGGTTGAGATATATGTCCAATTGAAGGGAGAAACGCAAGCCCAACTACGGGTTGAGATGGAATTAGCCCAAGCCTTGATGCACACGGAAATGAAAAAAGAGATGCAGAAATGGAAGGATGACATGCTCAGAGAGATTGGCACAACAGTTGCATCGTACGAAGGCACTTTGAAGACATGTATGGCTGACAGTGAAAAAGACATCACAGAAATGCAAAACACTTTGGAATCATGTAAGGCAAAAGTGGCTGCAGGTGAGAAGGAAATGCATTCATGGGCTGAAATTGCTAGTGCCACAAAGAAACAAATTGAGGAAGTCAACCCATGGATTGAAGTAGTAAAAAAACAAAAGGATACACGAGTCAATAAATTAGAGGTGATGAATGCTACATTGGAAGAGGAAGCCAAGAGACGGGCACGTTCCTTACATGTATGTGCAGTTGGGTGGGAAGATAAGGGAAAACCCCCAAGAGGATGCAAAAGCTCTTGCAACAAAAATTGGAGCCACTGATGTACCCATTACCGGAGTATGGCGAGTAGGCAGAGACGAAACCAGGGCGAAGATATTGATCATCAGGGTTGGTGACTTGGAGAAGAAGAAGGCCTTCCTTTCCAAAAGGATGGCCCTTAAGGGGGAAAAGATTTATTTGGATGAGGACCTTACACCGGCACAGATAGCACACCGGAAGGAACACATGCCCGCGTGTGCTTGAGGCAAGAAAAGAGGGAAAATGGGCGGTATATAGAGATGGCCGAGTAATCATTACGGAGAGGAGGCCCGCTTGACGGTGCGCGGCCTATGAGACCTTGCAATTCACGGTGTGGAATTGCAACGGAGCCCTTAGAACAGATGCAGGATACTTTGAGGATACTTTCAGACATATACGGAGACCCATCAGTGCACAAACAAGAGGCTTCCTGACGTACGGGGTTATAGATGGGAATTAGTTTTCCGCCCTCAGCCACGCACAGTGGGAGGTACCAGAGGATCTGGAGGAGTGGCATTACTTTACAGGGAGGAGCTTCGTGACAAAACACGTGGTACATAGAGATGCAGATGCGAGGTACATGTGGGTCCGAATATGCAAAGAGGGGCTCCGCGAGCTATATGTGGCGGTATGCTACTTTCCCCCAGCCCAAGCTCCGCGAGCTATATGTGGCGGTATGCCACTTTCCTCCAGGTTTGCACCATCAGGAGAGTCGCCCTATATACCACTATATGATGATATCATGAGGTTTGCCAGCATGGGAGACATATTACTATTGGGAGACTTTAACGCACGTACAGGCACAGAGCAGACGGCACAGAGCAGAAAGAGCTGTATGATACTCAAGAGGCTATGTACCAGGAGATCACGGCAGAGGATGAAGGGTTGCAGAGATCAGCACAGGATGAGGGGGAGATTACAAATTATGGCAGGCATTTTCTCACACTCGGGAGTGCACATGGGTTGGTCATATACAATGGCTTATCGAGATGGCAAGGATCATATGCTCTCACACACTGGAACTCTAAAGGGGGAGTGAGCACAGTGGACTACTTGATGGGATCTCCTTCATTGATACCTGATGTGCGGGGTTTCACGATTTCCAATAGGCCCATTGGCATAGCAGCCGATCATGCATCCTTGAGTTTCACACTAGTAGGTAGATCCCCGAGAGATGGGACAGCCACTCATCTACCTAGGTACCCCAGATATCAGTTTACACGTGAGACAGTTGGGGTTTACCGAGATGCAGTATCTGATGGCTTGTTCGCTTTAGACCCGCATAGCCCTTTGGACGAGATCACAAGAGGATTGGCAGGTGTACTACATGCATCCGCCTCATATGCGTTTCCCTGCACTATGATCCCTTCCACCCACCCCCGCAGCACTGCCCCACAAAACAGTTGGTATGATGACGAGTGTCGTGAGACACGAGCACAACTACAGCGTGAGATTGCCATTGCGTCTCACACGCATAGACAGGCCAGGATGATCTTTCGGCGCCTTGTGCAGAGGAAGAAACGAGCCTATCTGGCTAAGCTAGAAGAGGAGATCTACCAACTCTTCCTGGGAGGGAAGGACAGCAAGAGGGCATGGAAGATGTTTCAGGAGAGGCCCCACCCCCCCTCCACTGGGAGCTAGACCGGCTAGCAGCACCTTTTTTACTATGCGGATGGTGCTAGATGCGATAGACAAGTTACAGAATGGAAAGCAGGATCATGATGGGCTAGTTGGAGAGCACTTCTCATATGCACGAGACACTTTGGCTCCGCTCATCGTACATGTGTTTAATCGTGCCATTTGTGAGGGTTTCCCGACAAGCTGGACAGAGCATATCATTGTACCACTCTTTAAGAGTGGGGACCCCATGGTACCAGGCAACTACAGGACGATCATGATTGGTCATTACTTGGCCAAACTATATGGCTCTATATCGGAGTCGGAGCTGAGCCGATGGGCAAAGAGGCATGGTCATCAAGCACATGGACAGGCTGCCTTCAGGAGAGGATTTACTACCTTGGATCACATACTGACACTTGAGGCACTTATTGAAGAGGGCAGGGCACAAAAGAGAACGATATACTGCTGCTTTGTGGACTTCGCAAAGCCTTCGATACCGTACCACGTGCCAAGCTTATGCACAGATTGCATGACATTGAGGTACCCGAGGATATGCAGTGGGGGATATATGCTTTGTATGAGTCTGTGAGACAGGCAAAGTCCGAGCTCCAAGCGGACTATCTGATAGGGTTGAAGCAGGGATGCCCGCTATCGCCCACCCTCTTTGGACTGTACATTGATGCGGTCTCTGATTATGTAGACAGATTGGGAGGCCCAAGGGCATGCCTAGCAGGGGTGTTGATACCCATCTTGTTATATGCTGATGATATTGTTCTAATCTCAGACTCTCCGAAGGGATTACAGAGACACCTGGATGCATTATAGGCTTTCTGTGCGGATAGAGATCTGACAGTGAACCTTGGGAAAACCAAGGTTATGGTGTTTAACACCACACAGGCATGGGTGACGAGATCAGAGCCTCAGTTCACTTTCTGAGGGGAGCCGGTAGAGTACGTCAGGTCATATGTCTACTTGGGAGTTACTTTCATAGGACCGCGTTTCTCCCTGAAGGAGGCAGCAGCACCTAGATTAGCTCAAGGGCATGCAGCCTTGGGGGCACTTGAGAGGCAGTGTGCACACATACAGTTTCAGGAGCCACGCACCAAATTGTGGCTATTTGATACGCTTGTCACACCGACCCTCCTGTACGGAGCTCCAATTTGGGGGCCCAGTATACATCACAGATCTCAGAGAGGGACAGATGAGGGATGGAGGCAAATGGGGAGACCACTGATTATGATGATTGCCCGCATGATTCGGAGCAAATCAGCAGTACCACATGAGATTGTTCGGGCTGAGCTCGGTGCCCCACCAGTAGTAACCAAGCCCCTATTCCAGGCAGTTACCTTTTTATAGCAGCTATGACAGCTCCCTCAGCAGAGGTGCTCCCGATTGGCACCATACAGTTGGCGGAGGATGGAGATACTCATTGCTGGTACGCTCAGATGAGATCATGGTTTGCGGATAGAGGCACTACCACCCTTTCAGTACAGTCTGGATTGTCCATTTTTGGATCTCACCCGCTCAGAGCAAAACCGCATGATCAGGATGGATATCATCAGAGTGGACACAGAGAGGACATGGACTAGCCCCCTTGAGCCCTTAGACACGAAAATTCTACACCTCTCACCAGATGATTTTATCACCCGCCTAGCATACATGGATGTACACCTATCACATGGGATACGTTGTGCCATTGGACAGATCCGGACCTCATCACACCAGCTGCGGATTGAGACAGGACGATATGTGCATCAGATCTTGGATGACCGCATTTGTCAGCTATGCTACCAAGAGGTAGAGACAGAGGAACACTACATTTGCCAATGTACAGTCTATTATGAGATCCGAGGGAGGTAGTGTTGCCCTCTCCTTAGATCAAGTATCTCCGCCATGGGGCTGTCTAGAATGGAGAGGTCGTAGAAGCGAGGTAGGTGCCTCCGATGCCGAGCAATAATGGCTCTGATCTGGCGATAGTGAGGATGCCGTGGTCGGGATCCTGGTGGGCGTGGCCGACGAGCACGACATAAGATAACTGCTCTATCTATGGTGACTCCCTGGGAGCGTGGTCGGTGCCCTGATGGCCCAATGGAGGAGGTATCAGGAGGTGTGTGGGTTGGGTTGCTGGTGCTGGTGTTGGTGCCGAAGACATCTGTCAGGGTCCTTTGTCTAGGTACATCATGGCTCGGCCTCCTGTTTGCCAAGAGGGTCTTTCTATGTCTCCTGATCTCAAGTAGAAACAATCCCAGGCATCTCTGATCCTCAAACTCCATGACCCTGCCTAACGGCCCAAAACCCTCTCGGAAGAGGCAGAATTTTTCGGTATTTTCTACTCAGTATCATCTCGGAGTCTTACAGTTTTGTTCTTATAACTGTAGGACAATCAGTTTATTGTACTTTTTAGTCTCATTTAGTTGTTCTCTTTGATGAGACACCAACTTCAGATGTACTCTCAGTTTTGGTCTCATAGGCCATTATGGCCTCTTAGAGACGTTAATATATCATTTCATTTCTCTCTCTCTCTCTCTCTCTCACTCCTGTCGGATAGATCTATTTAGGTCTCTTGGGATTGTTCCTACGACATTAAAATAGCGTTCTTTACTGGGTGTGTGAGTAAATAAACAAAATGGGCTAACCTTTCTATCACCCAATGTGTGGTAGATCGGTTAGCTCATGGAGTTGTTATTCAACACGTCTTGTGTTCGAATCTCACTCTTGCCGGATAGATCTATTTAGGTCTCTTGGGATTGTTCCTACAACATTAAAACAGCGTTCTTCACTGGGTGTGTGAGTAAATAAACAAAATGGGCTAACCTTTCTATCACCCAATGTGTGGTAGATCGGTTAGCTCAAGGAGTTGTTATTCAACACGTCTTGTGTTCGAATCTCACTCCTGCCGGATACATCTATTTAGGTCTCTTGGGATTGTTCCTACGACATTAAAACAGCATTCTCTCTCTCTCATGCATGATCATGAATGATCATGAATCTCTTGATGACCATCTTCTCCGCACCACTGAGGATGGCTTTATACTTAGACCGAGCTACATGGATATCCATCTGTCTCATGCATTGAGGTGCGCCATAGGGCAGATCCGCACCTCTTCACATCAGTTAGAGATAGAGACAGGCAGATTTAGAGGCATACCTCCACGGGACAGGATTTTCAGATTTGTTGAATAGAGCCAGAGACGGAGGAGCACTACATCTGTCCTCGTTGCACAGCATATTATGAGATTCGAGGGCGCTACCATTGCCTTTTCAGAGAGGGATTTGGACCACTGGCTAGAGTCATGGACTACTGTGATCAGCGATGCTTGGGTTTTTATCTCCTGGAGATCCGCAGGCTCAGAGAGTCCATTATCAGGAGCAAACGCCCGACTGGCAGGGAGTCCACACAGAGACAGATTACTGACTTCTTTAGAGGGACTACCCAGGAGGACACACAGCCGACAGCCCAGCAGTGGGCACCCCGTGGGACTCTAGTTGAGAGAGCTATCCAGTTGGGCAGATCTAGACGCCTGAGGGTTCGCGGATCCTCACATTGGAGACGGTGCCTACACCGGAGGATTCAGAGCATCATTGCGAGGCATCGGGCTCGTCCAACCAGGCATCTCACTATGGCAGATATCCAGGCCATCCGGCAGAGACCCATGCTAGAGCTCCTAGGATGATTACGACTCCAGCCATATACTGTTGTACTCATTGTCACTTTTGTACTCCCCCATATTCATGTATTCAGGTATCCATGTACTCATGTACCCCATTTTGACTAGTAGCATTAGCTTCCCCCCTACTGATGTATTGTGGGGCTATCTCTTTTCTTTTCCAAACAGTGTATCAGATGTCACATGGTTGTAACTTTGGTCTCATAGGTCACTTTGGCCTTTTGAAGACGTTAATATAACATTTCATTTCTCTCTCTCTCTCTCTCTCTCTCTCTCTCTCTCTCTCTCTCTCTCTCTCTCTCTCTCTCTCTCTATATATATATATATATATATATATATATATATATATATATATATATATACTCGTGGTGCACATGCCAGAGGGAGAGCAACCAGAGCGATCAGTAGTCGTCCTTCTACCTCTAGAGGCACTAGGGTGTATACTCGTGGTGCACATGCCAGAGGGAGAGCCGCCAGAGCGATCAGTAGAGGTGGTCCATAGCACCAGATGCAGACTCTTCCAAAGGAGATACCTGGGACCTCTACCATTGTTGAGGAGATACCAGGTGATGTGGCGGAGCGGGAGCCACTATATGATTCAAATGGGAATCTCCTCACAGATGGAGACTACTCATCATCCTCATCTTCAGGCTTGGATGATGATGAGTGAGAGCCGGCCATATGGCTATTAGCGTTTGTACTTTGTAGTATGTACTAGCATTTTAGCTTCAACAGGACAGTCCTTCATGTTGTATGCAGTGCAGCTCATTTGACAGTTCATTTGACATTTATATAGCATACATGCTTGCATTTCAATTATTTTTTGTGCATCTGTGTGTACCAGTGTTACTAAATTATGAATGATTTATAATATGTGTTTTTTTTATACACATTTTTTTTAAAGTGAACGTACTTAAAGTACTCATCCCGATGCGTACTTTACGTACTCGTATGCGTACCGTACCGTACCGCACCATACCTAAAGTACTCAACCACTATGATAATATGCGAACACACCGACTTATAAGTCACTTTATTGATAAAAATCCCATGGTGCCATGCTGTGTGGCCATCTTTCAAGCCAAACCATGCCAGTAAAATGCTCTAGCTTTCTTTTGAGGAAAATCCCCGTTCACACCTTGGTTCTAGAGAGAGTGTGAAACATTGTTCAAGACTAGTCAGAGAACCAAATTGGTGACACCCTCTGGAATCGCAATGGCACTACCTTTGGGACTATCCCAAAGAGCAACAAGTTTGGCAAAGGATTCTTCGCCTCCACACAACGGTGCGGTCTACTCTGCACTGACCCCGTCTTCAGAGACCTAGTCTACAGGCACTTGTCACACATGGGAGATCATCAGCAGCAGTTGCATGGCATATATAGTGGGAGAGGCTTTTTGTGGACATGGCGCCAAGGTCCCTTTCTCTTTGATAGGGACGGTGAGGTGCTCCCACCCACCCCCCCCACCCCCCCCCGGCAGCCTCGCAACCCAGTTGAGGTGCTCCCACCCCCCCCCCTCCCCCCCGGCAGCCTCGCAGCCCAGTTGTATGAGGTAGTTTCCCTCTAAGCGGCCACCCATGGAGGGAACCATCTTCCCCAACTATTTGCTTCACCTCTTTTGAGGGCCCTAAGCATGTACATCTAGCCTTTTTTTTTTTCCGAGAAAAGATCCTTTCATTAGTTATGTAAAAAACGCCCGGAGGGCTACAAAAGAGATCTCTCCTGCTCCTACCAGAGAGAAGAGCAGTGAATACATCATGGCAGCCCGGGAGACTCTCCCTAGGTGCTGCAAAATACAAGCATCAGCCTAAAGGACTGAGCGGCTAAATCATACAATGGGGGGGGGGAAGAGCCAAACAGGTGGCCTGTAGTGCCAACGGGGGGATCCCGTGTGTAGGGTATAGAACGGGCCGCAGCGCCAAGTGGTATGAAAGGCCTGGCGCCGTAAGATCGCCTCATCCGAGTCTCCCCGGATGCGGTCGTACTGTCCTCGCAGGGTGTGGATCAACTCCTGCCAAATCCCCCGAACAGTCTCTGCTGGTGGCTCCAATCTCCCCTCAAAGGCCGTGAAGCACCGGGCCCTCCAGGTGAACCAGATGGTGAGGCTGCTGAGGAGCTCCCATCGTAAATCCCTCTCCTGTGTCCAGCTGGCGGACGAGAAATCCGGTGCCGGAACCAGGCGAGGCTGGCCCCTAATAAATCTGATGGCCTGACTGCCCTGCTCCATCTCATAGCCCATAGCAGGCCCTGACGAAGTCGACCAAGCAGCGGCACCCCACGTAAACATACCCTCTGGAGAGAGGGGGGCCAGAATACGCAGCATCCGCAGCCAAATCTGCTGTGCCTGAGGGCAGTCCCACAGGCAATGTCTCTGTGTCTCCATAGGGTGGCCGCATCGGACGCAGGCCGCCGGAAGACCGCTGTAAACAAGCCAAGTGCCAACTGCTGAGCCCCTGTGGGCGACCAGCCACTGAAAAGCCGAGATCCTGCGGGCCTGTCGACTAGCCCAGAGCCGAGCCCAGAAATCCTCCAGGAACTCCTGTGATAGTCCCTGCAATCGCCAATGCCCCGCTGCCGCTGGAGACACCGTCCTCCTCGCCGTCAAGATATGCCGTCCCAGCCTAACAGTATACTGGAAAAATGTGATCTCTGTGGCCTCAAGGGATGCATAAGGATCATGCCACTCGTACTCTCCGGGGTCCCACTGCAGCCGGGCCAAGGGGCGCGCTGCATATGCCCAGATGCGCCAATCCGGGAGCACGTCCGCAGGGTCGGGGTCAATATGCCACTTCCGAGAAGCGGCAGCCACTACCCGAATCCTCTGAAAGGTGCACTCTGCAACCAAAGGCGACTCCACCTCCACTCTCTGGAGTCTGCCCTCATCCTGAATCTCATAATAGAGGCATCTGCCATCCTCAGTGCTAGCTCTGACAGCAATCAGGATCTCCAACTGTGTAAAGGCTCCCATCCACCGTGGGGCCACTGGCTCGAGAGGTGTGAACCACTCCTCTGAAAGTGCCTCCTGAATATCATCCCTCATAATCAATCCCCCTCTGAAGTGACTCAGCCTCTCCACCTGGGTCTCCTCTGGTAGACTGCAGAAAGCCTGCCAGTCTCCAAAACTACGAGCCGGGCCTGCCGCTAAAGGTCCCCAGGCTAGACGAGGCCGAGAACCCAGCATATGACCCTGCTCTGTACGAACCGCTGGGCTCCAGATGAGCGGCTGCCTGGCCCGCTCCTCAACACAAGAAGGAGGCCGCTGAGAGAGCCCCGGTCTCAACAGCTCCCAAGCTCGCAGGATACTCAAAGCAAATCTGTCCTCCCATCCTCTACTGAGGCCTGTCCTCCTCATCTCTATGAAGATCCAGCGAATCTCTGGTGCCCAAGTACCCCCTGCAGGAGGCGCCCGGGCCTGCAGTCGCTGCAAGAGGAGCTCTTTCCAAGGCTCAGCGCCTGGAAGCAACCCCCGAACAATAAGCTTCCCCAATAAGGCTCTACTCTGATCGACTGGATCTATAATGCCCAAACCGCCCTGAGCCAGCGGAAGTGTAATAACTGCCCATGCAACCTTTGCCCGAGCTGGCTGACCGTCCCGCCCAGACCACAGAAAGTTCCTGATCAGCCTCTGTACCTGGCTGATGCAAGAGCTCGAGAAAATCCAGCAAGACGTAATGTACCACATAGTCGCTAACAGCACCTGATTTGCCACCACCACCCTACCAGCCAAGGATAGTCGAGCTGTACTCCAATACAATAGCTTCTTCCGAATGCTCAGAAGAAGCGGGGCAATCTGCTGCTCAGGTGACAAATCGAGGCCGATCTGGCATCCCAAATACCGCACTGCTGTGCCGGGAGGAATCCATCTAAAACCGGGGTCCGGACTCCATGCCGGAGTGGGAGCACTACTGATCCAAAAGGCCACTGTCTTGCGCCAATTGATCAATGCTCCCGAAGCTGCACTAAAAACCTGGAGCGACTGCTCTGCCCGAATAAGATTGGCCTCTTGGCCATGCAAAAATAAGCCCGTGTCGTCTGCAAACTCAGCATCAAGCAAATCCTCCCCCCGGACTGGGAGCTGAAGTCCTCTCAAACCAACCTCCTCTGCCGACAAATACATACTCATAGCCTCCGCAAAGAAGAGAAAAAGGAAAGGAGCGAGAGGACACCCCTGACGGACTGATCTGGTCAGCTCAAAACTCGGCCCCCGACCTCCTGCAATCAGCACCTGGCTGCGAGCTGTGGAATACAAAGCTGCCACCCCTCTGATCCATCCTGGCTCAAAGCCCAGGCGTAGCATAGTGCCCTCTAAGAATCCCCAATCGACTCTATCGTATGCCTTCTCAAAATCGAGAAGCATCACGACCAAGTCCTCACCAAGAAACCTGGCTCGGGCCGTCGCCTCCCAGAAAGTAAAGATGTTGTCAAGGATACTGCGCTCCTTGACAAATCCGGTCTGAGTAGCATGAATCAACTCCCCCAAGAAGGGCTGGATCCTCAAACTCAAGGCCTTTGCCAAGACCTTGTAGACAGTATTGAGGATCGTAATAGGCCTCCAATGCCGAATATCATCTGATACTCCCTCCCCCTTGGGGATAAGATAGATCAAGCCCTCTGAAAAGCTCTGCGGCATCATCCCAGTGTCCAAAACATGCTGAAAGCCCCTGCGGAGGCCTGGCCCCAAAAGGTCCCAGTAGCGCATAAAGAAGGCCGGCGTCAGTCCGTCCTCCCCTGGGCAACTATGTCGCGGCAGGACCCTCAAGGCCTCGGCAAGCTCAGTCTCTGACAGAGGCGCACCTAAAACTGTGCGCATATGGTCTGTGACCCTCCTCTGCACATGGGCCCACACAGTCTGTCTGCATACATCCCGATCCTCAGTGGCTGGCTCCGCTGAAAGCAAGTCACTATAAAAAGCTGTGGCAATGTCTCTGATCTCCCCGAGCTCAGTAGCTATCGATCCATCCGGTCTACCAAGCTGGCGAACCCCTGCTCGCGCATGACGGGGTCCAGTGATCTCAAAAAACTCCCCAGTCACTCTATCACCAAGCTGCGTCCACTGAGAGGCCTGACGACGATAGTAAAACTCATGTCTCTGCTCCTCTGCCTCTCTAACCTCCTGGCGGGCCTGGCTCAGCTGGGACGCCACCCACTCACATGCTGGCTGCTGCTCCTGAAGTCGCTGTAGCGAAGCAAGGCTACGTCTCAGCCGTTGCCCCCGCTCTCGAATCTCTCCCAGTCGTGTCAAAGCTGCAGCGTGCAGAAAAGAGCTAAGATCAATGAGTCCCTGGGCACACTGGCCCGCTGCATCCTGGTCAGAGCACTGACTATCCTGCCAGATCCTCTCAATGTCCTCAGCGAGACTGGGGTCTGCAAGTACCCGCTCTGGGATCCTCAACTGCAAGCTGGGCTCCCGAGTCCCCTCCTCCAAAGTCAATATAACTGGCGCATGATCTGAAAATGAGGTGCCAGCAAGAATGCCGACGGAGCCCCCTCGCTCCCCCAACCAATCGCCCACATAAAAGCGATCAATCCGAGATAGATTAGTCCCTCCCTGTCGGCGATCCGACCGAGAGAAACTAAGACTGTCCTGAGACCGGGAGAAAGCCCCATGCTGCCATGCATCAGTGATCCTCAGTGACATGCAAAACCGGTCCCAAGCTGCAAGCTCCGTGCCGTGCACTGTAACATGACTGCCTCCCACCCTATCTGCCGGGTCCTCAAGCATGTTGAAGTCTCCCCCAACACACCAATGTGCGGCCTCTGGCAATGCATCTGTAACCTGAGTCCAAAACTCTGCTCTGGCACTAGCATGATTGGGCGCATAGATGTTGAGCACACCCAATAGCTCATCATGCATCCTCAGAATGACATACTGTGCTCTGCCAGGCACAATGATCCCTCGATCCACAATGGCCTGCCGCCATGCATCTGCAATAACCATGCATACTCCTCCCTGTCCACCCAAAGGACCAAACCCTGCAGACCAGAAAGTGTCCCATCTACCAGGCATCACCGAACCATATCTCCGGATCCTGCTCTCACCCAAGTGGTGCTCCTGCATCATCAGAATGTCTATGCTGCCACCAACCAGGCATCTCTGTAGCTCCTGCCTCAAGCAGCCTCGATAACGTATAAAGTGTGCTCCGCCAAGGCCCTGAACATTCCATGAGATGATCCTCATGGATGTCCTACTGAGGTGGATGCTGTCTCAGCCGTGCGGTGAGCCTTCGCAAGCGGCTTGGATGGAGAGTAGTCCCCATCCGAACGGCTGCGAGTCTGCCCACCCGGTGTACTGCAAGAATCCCGGATCAGGCGCCAATGGCTGTGACCCATGGCGACTGCCTCCTGCTCTGACATAGTAACCTCGTGTATACTCACATATCCTGGGTCGCGTGCCAAATCTGCAACTATGCGCACGACCAAATGCCGAATCCCGGATGTATCCACACTCCCGGGATCCAAGAAAAAATGAGCCAACTCCCAAAGTCGGCCTATCACATCTGTAACCTCCAAATCGCTCATGTGATGAGAAAACTCAACTGCCTGAGTCTTCAACGTGCTGAGAGCGAGCTCTAGAGTCCACTCCCGGTCACAAGGTCCACAAAGAGGGAATGAGAAGGCCACCGCTGAGTCTAGTGCCTCCTCCCCGCGGGCCGGAGGTATCACTACATGCACTCGGATGGGTGCTGGCTCATGGGGGCCCTCGGCTCCAAAAAGCCGTGTAAAGGTATAATCAAACGCCTCCGAGCGCTGACGAATGCCGAGGCGACTCAGCCGACTGCGGATAGATGAAATCCGTGAAGCCCTAATCGGCATAGGTCTCCTCTGTGATGCTCGAGCGAGGTCAGTGCTCAGCGCCCTCCGGACTGCAGGTGAGCGCCAGGGAACTGCCAGGACCTCCCGGGAAGGCGAGGCGGGCGGAGGGGGAGGCGAGGGA
This sequence comes from Cibotium barometz, assembly GCF_041138505.1. Classification (NCBI taxonomy): domain Eukaryota; kingdom Viridiplantae; phylum Streptophyta; class Polypodiopsida; order Cyatheales; family Cibotiaceae; genus Cibotium; species Cibotium barometz. The sequence goes on from NC_141109.1 coordinate 29,639,909, forward strand.
GGAGGAGAGGGAGCCGCTGCCGAGACCGGAGCGGGGGCGGGAGGAGGCGATGGTGGACGCGAGGCGGTGGGAGGGGGTGGGTGTGGGGGAGGTGAAGGAGGGGGAGCTGGCATCTCCTGGTCCTCGGTCGCTGCAGGGGTCTCCTCCTGAAGGGGAGCAAATCTGTTCCTCACGGGAACCCAGTGAGGCTGAGGCTGTGGCTGCTGCTGCAGCGGTACCTGGGCGCGCTGCTGAGGCTGTCTCCCTCGACGGCGCCCCTGTCCTGGCTGCCACTCCGAGGTCTCTGTGGCCTGAGCAAGTGTCCCTGAGGCAGCCTGCCGGGCCGAATCTGCGGGCGGGCCATCCGTGGCCTGCTGCTGTGGTGAGGGCCGAGGTCTCCTGCGAGGGCAGGCCTTGGCCAAATGGCCGACCTGCCTACAAATGAAGCACTGGTTCGGGAGCCCCGAGAACTCCACTCTCTGATCTATCCACCCCCCCCCTATCCTAGGTAGCTGAATGACCTTAGGAAGGGAGGAGATGTCAGATACCAACACTCTGACCGAAGGTAACCCAGCTGCTCTGGCCACCACTGAAGCTGCTGAGGGGCCCGTCTCAAGAACCGAGCCCACCAAAGCTCCGAGCCTGGGGAGGAGCGGAAGATACTCCCGGCGGAGACCAGGGAAACAAACTGTAATATGGAAGAGGCGCTCTCCCTGCTCCGCCGCTGCTGGGTCAAATCCATGCTGCCAAGGCCTGAAGAAAGCCCGAGCACCCCTGATATCCAGAGGACTCATGGCAAGGACCTTGGCAACGCTCTGGGCGGCCTCGAACTCGATCTGATAATGTCCCCGGCCCAAGAGCTGTACATCCAGGATCTTGCCCACATCTGCAAGAAGGCGGGCCTGAAGAAGATCCCTGATCTCCCCTCTGCTGGGGCGAGTGCCGACTATACGGCAGATGGTGGAGTGAGCCTGAAGGCGCTCCACCTCTGCGGTGAGGCTCGCTTCCTCTTCCGGCGAAAGAGAAAGCCTGATGGGGGTGACCTCGGGGGCGGGCGAGGGGGCTGCAGAAGAGTCCCCTCTGAGGCGAGGCGGGAGGAGTCTCCATCAGAGTCTGAAGCTCAAGCGAAGGCGAGGCGAAAGCGGAAAACCCCTGCAAGAAGCGGGCTGCACACCAAGAGGCGGAAGGACGGGTGACGATAAGGAAAAAACAAAAAACCCCTAAGGGAAGAAGCAGCACGACAGAGGAGGGAAGGGGGGGCGGAAATCGGAGGAGAGGCCCAGAGGGGGGGGGAAGGCGGCGACAACGCGAGAGGGAAGGGGGGGGGGCGCTGCTGAAAGGCGGCGAGAATGAAGAAGCGAAGAGGCGGGGGGGGGGGGGGGGGGGGGGGCGGAATGGCGGCAGCAGGGAGGGAGGGCGAAAGGCGGCAGCGGGGAGGGGGCGACCTGGCGAAGAGGGGGGGTGGAGGCGCAGAAGCGCTGAAGGAGGGGGGGGCGGCGCAGCAGCGAGAAAGGGGGGGGGGCGCAGTGGCGAGCAGAGGGGACAAACGGGGGGCAGAGGCGAGAAGGGGCGCGAGGAGGGGGGGGGGATCGAAGGTGCGCAGAGCAGGGGGGGGAGGCGGGAGCTTCAGCGAGCGAGCAGGTGCAACAAGAGGATCTTGTACATCTAGCCTTAGGCTGCTTGATTTTTGATTTTAACTCATGAAATGATTTTTTTTGTTTTAAAAAAATACATATTCATGCTGGTCGGCCTGCTGATATGTTGCCAGCCTGATCGTCAAAGGACTGCCATGACTGCCCCATGGCACTAGCCGACTCCCACGTGGCACTTAGGCCTATCAGATGCCTGCGCATGCTTCTCATAGGCTTGTGCACCTCGCTATAGAGCTATACATAGGTGAGGTATGTCACATTCTCCCCCACTTGCATTGCACTTGTCCTCAACGCATGGTGTCCATAAAAGGGACCCTTTCATAGAAGGAAAAGATCCAAGCAAAGCTCATCCAAGGAAACCAAAATCCCGAACACTACGAGACCACTTTACATCCACCCACTGCGAAAGCTAACATTCCATCCTCACTGTGTCAGCACAGACTGTAAAGAAACCTACGGACAACCAACTTTTGCCTTATCCAGCACTTTCCATTTGACCAACCACCCATGAAGGAACACTGCACATGCAGGCCACTAAGCCTTCTCCGGTAACCCACCGAAATAACACTCCATGGAATGGCTTGGCAAAACTCCACAATTCACTCCAACCACCATTGCATCGACTCAGATGGATCACAATACTTTCTTGCACCAACTCCAATGTACCCCGAAGTATAGAGCAAAACCAAGAACAATACTCATCAGAAGAATCTATATCCACTAGTACTCCATAGGCTATATGTTTAGACCACCATCTTTTTATCGAACATACTACAAGTAATGCCTCCTCTGATACACTAAAGCAAAAACTCAGAATGTTGTCGATACAATCTTCAATAAATCTGTGCACTGTGAAGACACACCAACTAGCATATCCTCAAAAGAAGAAGACAAATCTGATGATGTCCTCTTGTGGTGCCTCCATGACATCAAACACCGAAGATACTACACCCAATGCAAACGGCAAGTGAGAAGAGTCCTCTTATACTGCCATTGAAGCCAAAGATTCTCCACCTAGTTCAAACGGCAACTATGAAGACTCTCCCTCTCAGGGACCTATCTAGAAACTTCCTCTATTCCATCCTGGGACCTAATGCAATGAAGCACCCTTGGTGTGTGCTCAACCCAAGAAATGAAAAAAGCTGAGACGTGCACAAATGCATCTCCTTCACACTCGTTCTCTGGTTCTAAAGGAGCCTCTGTAACTTCCGGGGTCCCCCCGGTTTCACAAAAAACTTGACCATTAATGCAATTAAACACTGAAATCGGCCACAACCTTAACACATATACATCATCACTTTGCATAAAACATAAAAGCTGGACAAAACATCCACAAATGCTGAAAGTGGATCTTGTACATGTGACACCGCATAGAGGCCGGAATGGGCCGACCCCCCCTTGGAGTATTTTATTACCCAAGGAGAATAATATCATGTACAAGCTTTGAGGGCCTTACTCTCCCCACGGGAGATGCCGGATTATCCATCATATACAAATGCCATAACCGAGCCCAACACGAGGCAACCATAAAATTCAGCCGGCACATAGCTCTAGAAATGCCAAGCCAACAATATAAACCATGTACCTCCGTGTGGGTAATGATTCTTCCCCATAAACCACGGGTCTTCGTGCAATAGAGTTGGTACAACAAGTACAACTCTCCATTCAGCTGGTACACCAAGTACAAGGGCTGGTATAGTAGGTACACTGGCTGGTAGAGCAAGTACAAGGGTCGGTACAGTAGGTACAATGGCTGGTACAACAAGTACAAGGGCTGGTACAACTGGTACAATGGATGGTACAAGTACAAGGGCTGGTAAAGCCGATATAGTGGCTGGTACAGCCGATACACCGTACAACAAGTACAAGGGCTGATACAACAAGTACAGTGGCTAGAAATCGTAATAAAATAATTAAATACCCTTGCCTTCAATATTTCTTCGCGATGGAAGCCTCCAAAACAGTCCCCAACAGCCAATATACTTCATGGGCAGCCTTCAAGAGAGAGAGAAAGAGAGTAGCCATCATTAGGGTAGCCTGTAACGTGTAACGGTGGTAGAGGCTAGTGTGCAGCAAGAGAGCCTCCTTCAAATGAAGAGAGAGGGCTCCAATTTATAGATTTGGGCCTCCCATGAGCTAAAATGGCAAGAGAAGTCTATATTGACAAGTGTGAGGCCACTTGTTTGCCACATGTCCCAATCTAAGAGATGGGTTCTCCCATAATCTTTATCTCTAAAAATATCCCAACTGGTAGCCCATTTGTCATAGGTACTTTGGCAACTCTTGGTATCTGTCGATTCCAGACGTAATGATGCAAACAAAATTTCCATCGGAGTCGGGGCAAAAATAGTAACCCTCCTAGATTTTAGGAGTGTGATCCTTTATATTCCAAGATAATCCCCCATTCCCAAAGCTTGTTCTTTTTCGAATATTTGGACGTCCTATAGTCCGCCAAACCCCTTTCATACTGGGAAATGTCTAGGATAGTGATATCTTCCCGGCCTTTTTAAACAGTTGACCGCAACTATGATAGCTCCCTTGCGGGAAAGCAAGGTTGTTCTCATCCAAAAGGATGAGCCCGGATCTAATCATACTAGAGTGTCCTCAAATGAAGGCCATCAGCGACTATATACCAGTTAACTCAAATGTGGACATCTATCACTCTCTAATATCAATACTCACTGATCACATCAGTGAAGGATAACATTGGTTGTGGAGCCTCTCGGAGTATTACCCAATCTCACGCAAGCCTTGCTTGAGTGGAACTCTCAAGTCAATATCCAGTCTCACAACCATACACCCAAGCCACTTCGCAAGGGAAATAGTATAGTTATAGCCAATGTATGAGAAAGATAATTAAGTCAAAACAAATCCACTACATAAAACAGCTCCACTTGGCCATATAGAGAATCCTTGATATTAAAAATTCATTTGGATAGAACATTCTTCCAATAGAACAATGCATAACATATTAAATAATAATTTAGGATTTGGCTTTAAGCCCTTGTGATAACATTAATCGTACATAGACATGCACAAGTAAAATTGCCAAAAAAAATTATTCATTACTGACTGGTCACACCAATTGGTTATCCAAAACCAAAGCTACTTTCTAACTACTAGATGAAGCTGAAAATTTTAAAAAGGATACAATATCTCGGGTTTTATCAAAACCCATGTAGACATCCTCCCCAGCTTCTTCAAAGTTGTCCGCTACTTTAAGCTTCAAGCCATATATCCAAGATATAAGTATGTCCCATCAAGTGGGCGAGACGAGACAGTCTCAAAAATCCAATATAACTGAAAGAATCCATGTCCCAAATAAATGGACAAGACTAAATAAGCCTCCATAATACCAATATTAAAATCATGTCCCAAAATAAATGGGCGAGACAAAATAGTCCCATAAGTCCCGTTCCCCAATCCCCGGTGACGTCAAACGCATGCTACTCTCCACTGGGTTCCATGCCAACAAGGTGTTAGTCCACATGACCCTTGTTGTAGACCTAAGTCCCCTGCCAACCAGGCGTCATGTCCACTCTACTACTTGCACTCCATGTTGGTGCTCTGACCACACACCTTGGAGGAGAGGTGGGCTCAAGTGTGTAACATAAGATAAGAATCAGTCACAAGCATAGATATCCTGGTGCTCCATAGGCATTTCACCCACCAATAGTTTTATAGGCATTTCAGCCCACCAATAGAAATCCTTGATCCATGAGATAATCATGAGTTCCATAAGTCCAATGCATCCCAAATAAAGGAAGCCAAAAACATAATCCGTCCCAATAAAGGGAGCCATAAACAATGTTTTCATGAAACCATCTCAAGGCAAACAACAACACACTATTCTCCTTGTACAAGCATACAAAGGTTAGTGAACATCAAAAGCACTTCATTAATAAGTAGCAAAAGCACCAACTTTGTAAACTCAAAGTATACTTAGCTTTTATTTTCTTGATTTGATCCTATGACATGAGCGTTACGAACCCACCATGCCAACCAAAAGATATTTCCCCATATCGGTTGCCTTCGAGCTTGATAATAAGATCCATAAATCAAGCATAAATCGCCACTTCCATACAGAAGAGAATACAGGCAATAAAGCCAATTCCACGATTCCAAAATGGATTCCAATATAGAAGAGAATACAGGCAATAAAGCCAATTCCACGATTCCAAAATGGATTCTAAAAATCCATAAATCAGATTTTCTTTTGCACATGCCTTGATGCATGACTGCTCCCATAAATGGATGGGCCGGGTGTATCTTGACTAGACTAGTAGCCAGGGTTTATACCGAAACAAAATCGTCTTCACACAAGAGTGTGAAAGAGCCAATACCAACGTAACTTGCGGGGTGCCCCGGGGTTTCGCAAAACACTTGACCTTAATGCAATTAAACACTGAAATCGGCCACAACCTTAACCCACATCCATCATCACTTTGCATAAAACATAAAAGCTAGACAAAACATCCACAAATGCTGAAAGTCGAGCTTGCACATGTGACACCACATAGAGGCCGGAATGGGCAGACCCCTTCTTGGAGTATTTTATTACCCAAGGAGAATAATATCATGTACAAGCTTTGAGGGCCTTACTCTCCCCACGGGAGATGCCGGATTATCCATATACAAATACCATAACATAGCCCAACATGAGGCAACTGTAAATAAAATTCAGCCGGCACATAGCTGTAGAAATTCCGAGCCAACAATATAAACCATATATCTCCACGTGGGTACTGATTCTTCCCCAAAAACCACGGGTCTTCATGCAATAGAGTTGGTACAGCAAGTACAACTCTCCATTCAACCGGTACAATAAGTACAATGGTTGGTACAGTAGGTACAAGGGCTAGTACAATAGGTACAATGGCTGGTACAGCAAGTACAAGGGCTGGTATAGTCGATACAATGGCTAGTAAAAATAGTACAGTGGCTGGTACAACAAGTACAAGGGCTGGTACAATAGGTACAATGGTTGGTACAAGCTAATAAAGCCGGTATAGTGGCTGGTACAATAGGTACAGCAAGTACAAGGGCTCGTACAACAAGTACAGTGGCTAAAAATCATAATAAAATAATTAAATACCCTTGCCTTCAGTATTTCTTCACGATAGAAGCCTCCAAAACAGTCCCCAACAGCTGGTATACTTCATGGGCAACCTTCAAGAGAGAGAAAGAGAGTAGCCATCATTAGGACAGCCTGTAACGGTGGTAGAGGCTAGTGTGCAGCAAGAGAGCCTCCTTCAAATGAAGAGAGAAGGCTCCAATTTATAGATTTGGGCCTCCCATGAGCTAAAATGGCAAGAGAAGGCTATAATGACAAGTGTGAGGCCATTTGTCTCACTTTTTCTTGCCACATGTCCCAATCTAAGAGATGGGTTCTCCCATAATGTTTATCTCTAAAAATATCCCAACTGGTAGCCCATTTGTCATAGATACTTTGGCAACTCTTGGTATCTGCTCAATTCCAGACGTAATGACGCGAACAGAATTTCCATCGGAGTCGGGCCAAAAATAGTAATCCTCCTAGATTTTAGGAGTGTGATCCTTTGTATCCCAGGATAATTCCCCATTCCCAAAGCTTGTTCTTTCCGAATATTTGGACATCCTGTAGTCAACCACACCCCTTTACTGGGAAATGTCTAGGCTGGTAAAACAACCTCCTCCTCGGACTGCTCCTCCAAGGTCCTCAAACAATCATTCCCAATGTGCTCGATGGAAAAATTGATCAGCGAGTCACTTGGATCAAAACTCTTCCTGAAAGAGTCATGTCCGCAACGCTCCTCCACTAGAACTATTGTTAGGAATCTCATTGCTCCTTTGTTGGTGGCTTTTGAATCCCAAACTAAGGACTCTCTCACATCTCGAGGGTGGTAGCCATGCCTTCCGCGTCTAATTGATCAAAGGGATGAAATACACACACATCTATGTGCAAGGACGGTTTCAAAAATTCCACAAAGCGCTTACCCTGCTCCAAATGTTGGACAGCCCTCATGAGCATGGATAGAAGCTTTAGAAACCGGGCAAGATAGTCGGTTCTCACTTCGCTTGTTCCTATGAAAAGCGCTCCCATTGCCAAGTCAAATCTTGGTGATAATCCACGGAGACCTCCTTCCAAACTTCCTTTTTGCAATCATCCTAGCAAGAAATGGAGTGGTACCTATCAAAGTCGTACGCACCAAAGCTGAAAAATATTCAAACCACTTGCTGCTGCCAACCTGGTAAGTCTCGCACATCCAATTGGTGAAGACTTCTCTGCCCATCTTCCCATTGAACTTGGGAGGCTTTAGAAGCTTCAATAGCTGAGTTTGTTCCTCACAAGGCATGGAGGAAGAACTCAGCAAACTGGTAGTCCCTGACGTCGAGCCGATGAAGGTGAACAAGAACTATCAAAAGAATCCAGTGAAGAGGGACTCTGCAAATAAGACCGTCTCTCCCACCTACCACTACAATGCTCAAAATGATGATTTCCGGACCGGGAGAAAAGCTCGTCAGGTACATCATGTCCTGCCTTCAAAGGAGTAAAAAACTAGCCTTCGTATAGAGGCGTACCGCTTCGTCCTCAGACTTGCCCAGCCCTTGCTTTGACATGGGCCATGGTCGACACCAAATCTAAGGCAGTAGGCACTCGACGTGTACAGTCCACTCTATCCAAACGCGAGGACACATCTACCAAGTAAATCAGTGATCTGTGAATCCATGACGAGTGGCCTGTTGAGGAGCCCAAAACAAGTGATAAGAGAGAGATGGCGAGGGTTGCAACCCTTCGACAAGGAACCAATGGAAGAGAACCTAAATAGTGACTTGGATTCCCAACCAAGCCTTCTGCACTCCTCAAAACACTCCTCCAAACAGGCTCTACCCTAACCAAGCAGCCAACGCACAAGGGTGATGAAAAGGAAACAAATTTGGCAATTCCCTAGGCTCTAATACCAACTGTAGAGCACTCGTTTCTATGTGCTAGTTTTGAGAAGAGAGAAAGAGAAGAGAGCAGTAGAATCACAAGACTCCTAAAACTATCGTGTTGTATTATGTACAAGAAAGAAGTAATACAACTGAAATTCAAGTACAGATGATGGTTGAGAGTGAAGAGGTCAACTCACAGCCCACATTATTGAAGATCTCCTTGGATTTCTTTCACACATTCCTAGATAGTCTAATTTGTATTCTCCGGATTGTGCTAGCACACATCCAATGGCAAAGTTTGACGCACAATGTGCACATGGAAAATGAAATTTCAACTAGGTGCTCTTAGGATGGGTGCACTGGCTAGTGCCCTTTTCAATTAATTGTTAGCCCTTTGACATTCCTCAGTCCACTCAAAAAAGATCATGGGGCCAATGTGCACGGGCATCTACATGCAAGGATTGTTTCAAACCATCCATGCAATGCTCAACTTGCTCCAACCGTACATTCCTTAGGAGCATGAGTAGAAGCTTGTAGAAACGTGCTAGATACCTACTCACCTTGCTTCTGGACAAAGCGCTCACATTGCTATTTTAGCTCACGGTAATTTCCATGGGAACAAATTGCTTCAAGACTACTTTGCGGCAATCATCACAGCAAGTGACGGAGTGGTGGTCTTCCCACCACAAAAGGGTGGCACCTATCAAAGCTACACGTACCAAATGGAGCTAAAAAGCATCCGAACCACCTACTACCGCCAACATGGCAACCATCTCGTGGGTCCACTTAGTGACAACTTCTTTGCCCATCTTTCCGTTGAATTTGGGAGGCTTGAAAAGCTTCAATAACTCAATTCTTTCCTCATGAGACATGGAGGAAGAATTCGGCAAGCCAATAGTCCCATGTGGTGTCAAGCCGATGAAGGCAAGCAGGAACTATCTAGAGAATCCGGTGGAGAGGGACTCCACGAAGGAGACCGTCGTGATGCAAATGGCATTTCTCCTACCACCTACGAGTAGGTATACAATGATGACTACCGAACCGGAAGCAAAACTGGTCCAATACATCCTCTAGAAGGAGTGAAAAAATCTCCTCTAGAAAGTTTCACCACTTCGTTCTCGCAATTGTCATGCCTCTGAAAAGGAGGAGTCTCGGTAGACTCCAAATCTAGAACACTAGGCACTCGGGATGTAAGATCCACTCTATCCAAATGGGAGGATGCATCTGTCAAAAGAGTCTTCTGTTCCTCCATGGACGCCTTCATGCTAAGAAGCAAATCAATGATCTGTGAATCCTCACTCAACCAAGGATAAAGAATGATAGTGAGGGTTGTAGCCCTTCACACTAAGGAAGGGTTGGTGAGGCAAGGAAGAGGGGAAACACCACCAGAAACACCAGAAAGAATCTGAATAGTGACTTTTCCCAAACCTGGACTTGTGCACTCCTAGAACGTGGGGGCTCTACCCTATCCAAGCAGCCAAGGCACACAAGTACCAAAAAAGAAAGAAAAATTGCAAGTTCACTAGACTCTAAAACCAACTATAGGGCACTTGTGCCTGTGCTACGGTTTTCAGAGAGAGAGAAGAGTGCAAGGGATGTTAGATATTCGGTAGTACTACACTGTGAGGTCATGTACTTATACCATGAGCACTTTTGTCCCACTGGGTTTTTCCCCATGGCCATCTAGGTGTGAACGGCCACCTTAGGGTTAGCTAGTATATAAGCAACCTCATCCTCAATTTAGGGTTGCTATTCATTTTATACTTTATTGTACTTTGAGCTATTGCTCCGAATGGACTAGCCTTCTACACTCTTTCTCTCTCTTGTGTTCTCTTCAATCTGTGAACATTGAGTGAGTGAGTGTTTGTAGCTTTGCTTCCATTAAAGCTAACAATGGTATCAAAGCAAAGCTTTTTTATAGCTTGCTTTTAGTTTTCTTTTTCACTATGTGCAAGCTTCCATAGCTTGTGTTCAAGCTTTCAATAGCTTGTTTGATTTTGCCTTTATTAGCTCGCTTTAGTTCAAGTTGAAGCCAGCTTAGAAAAAAGGACTAAACTGGAGAGGAAAGTACAAAAGATACCATTGAGACAGTTGTAGATGAAAAGTATATGTATTGTATGTGCTATGTGCTTGATACAAAAGGAGCTCTGCAAATTACGGAGTGAAATCCCACAGACTGAAGTATAACTCTATCTAATCTGATAATGGTCCCAAATGTTTGCAAAAGTTGGCTTTCTATAACCCTTCCAAACTACCAGCCGTCTCTGTGACTTACACCAAGAATCTCAATAACAATTGTACCAAAAAAATTATTTATATTCCCCTTTAGTAGTGTTACGTGATAATCTTCCCTACGATGGGGTTGCAAATGCTTCTTGGGCCCCGAGGTTTCCTGATGATGGCAACCTTCCAGCAAATGTGTAGCCTTCTCCAGCCACTAAACAGAGCTAGTTCATTGTGTTGGACGAAAACCGCAAAGAGAACCCCAGCTTGGGCTTGCAGGCTTCCAACGAATGAAGGACATGAATGTTGAACAGAAGCTCCTTGCGAAGTTCAAGAATTACCCTGCTACAAATGCGAAGTGGGTGGATGCACGCTGCTTCCAAGAGACATTGAATATCTTATGCATCAACAAAGAAGCTTTTCAGCTAACTCATTAGATTAGAAGACAGGAGGGATGTGAGCAACAGGGACACTACGTGACATTGACACTCATATAATTTCACTGGTAGGGGACACTACCGTGATGGGTGTCTAATATGATGAGTTCAAATTGAATTTGTGCCTCCTCTAGCATGTCACGTGCACACCCAGTTGGTGTACAGGTGACATGGCATCCTAGGCATTCATAAGCATTACGCAGATAGCATTCATGAGCATCAAGTATTATCCAGGCATTTACAGCAGTTATTCACAGTAGTTACAGCATGGTATGGGGCTCTTACAGCACCTACAACTAATACTTAAGGCATTCCAAGCATTTAGGGCATGTAGCACATCTAGTCAGGGCATAGGGAACCAGCCGACAGGACCTGGTCAGCAGCTGACAGAAGCATCTAGAGCATTTATGAAGTCGTGAAGACATAGGCAAGCTGGCCGACAGCAGTACCTGACCAACCAGCAGCATAACTCAGAATATAAATAGAAAAGCGCATCATTCATTGGATTCATCTCTTCATCGTTTGGTGGTCTTCAGCCCAAGACCCAAGAGGGTGAGGAGTTAAGAATATTCAGCATTCAGCATCATCAGCACCATACAGTCAGCATTCAGTTCATCCTCCTGCCTCCTACATAGGGGAAAACCAACATCTCAAGGATGGACCTCAGCATTGAAGAAGGGAACATTCAGTCAGCATCAGCATTCAGCATCTCTCTCTCTTCCCAAGATAGATAGTCATCTAGGTCAGGCATAGATCTATTTATAGATCTTCTTTGTAACCATTGCATTTAATATAGTTGCATTGCATTGCATTGACACCATTGTCCATCTCTTAAGCATAATTAAGTGAAGTTTAGTTAAGCCTAAGGTTGTTTTACTATGATCAATCCCTCGCATGTCACACAAGCAAGTCCACATGGAGATGCCTATGTCGGCGACCTCTGTGAATGGGCAAGTGAAAAGATGATACATCTGTGGTTGTGCATGTGCAAAGAGCTCTTCACTGTGGTCAAGTCATGTGTGGCTACAGATCATGTGTGAATACATGAATTGGCTTCCATGCATGGTTATTGCATGGAATTATTGCCTTTGAATTATTTGTAACTCTAGAAGAAAGGACTGGCCATCTTGGGCGCCCAAAACATGCAAGAAAGAACTCTCCTCTTTCCCTCTCCCTCCAGCCATTTTCCTCCATCAGCACCTGTAAAGCCTGTATGGACAGCGCAGGCAGCACCTTTATGGCCTATGCGCCAGTATCTGTATGACCTGTGTGGCCAGCTCTATGGAAGCTACAATCAGGCCCTTCCACACCTCTATAGCCTGCAACGTCCGTTTATAATCAGTAAATTGCTGTTCAGGCTGTCCGTTCGGCTACTTTGGGTTACTTCCCAGCAAAAAGGAAGTGTGTGCCAAAGATATTGCACAGACCAATCAATTTTCTCAAAGTAAGATTTTTTGGATTGTGTACATAGAACAAATCCCCAATGATTGGTATTAATAGTTTATGTGCACACCAAAGCTGAGGGCAGTGTGTCTGTGCCTCAGCAAAGCATTGTATCCAGATTTCTAGAATAAAAGAATACCCGAGTAGGGGGGACCAGCCCATACTACAGTCCCCAACGCATCTGCTGTGCACGAAGCAAATAAACTCATGCCCCGGTACTTTTATTTGCATCGTCTTGTTGCTGATTAAGTAAATTATTAAGATCTTACCGAAAAACCTACAGCATGTTTCCTGACAAGGGTCAAAGCATACCACGGCAGTTGGCTCTTTCAGCTCTACAAACTCTCCATAGCAGTTGTCGACAAAAACCACACAATTGGCATTCTGTGCCTGCAATAAGAGGTTTAAGACTCTAAATAACATGTACATAAAAAACTCGGGGGAAAGCAAGGTCCAAAAACATTACCTTGATGATCTTGATTGCATGTTCAATTTCATTGATAGTAAGTGTATCACGCCAAGAATAACCACATGAGCGCTGCAACAAGGCACACTGTGTTTTTGGCTTCACAGCACAGGAAAGTGCATCCCAATCAATGCTGCCTCTACTTGTGAGCTGCATATACCATCATCAACAGATCAAGGCATTAAACATGTTGCAAAAAACCCAATCGAAAGTAATTATCAACATAGCATACACCATAACATGTTTTGTTTAGGCAAAAAAACTGGTCCAATGGGTCACCAATAGTGTCGTGATGCTTATGCATCATAACAATCCTTACTGTTATGTCCCCAAAAGACATAACATTACTCGCTATACTGATGAGGTTTAACTAATGCTAATTAGTGCCTCAATTAATAGGCACTCAATATTAGTTACTAATTAACGAGCTAGTGTTAAATAACTTTAAGCACACTCTCACCTATTATTTATATAAGTGAAGATTAGGCTCGTTAATGGGCATTCCCAAGGGAGTGGAGACATTGGGAATCAGGACCTGGATCAGGCCTGGGTCTGGCTCAAGCATAGCACCCTGTGGTGGTATGGGACACCATAAGAGAGGAGTCACGCATGGTTTTTTGTTGGTCTAGCCTCAGGCCTCGTGAGGGGAGCTATAGCTGTGTGGGTGGTGTGCTAGCCAGTCCCTAGCAGGTCCATCGAACTAACAGTGTCTTAAGTTTTTGCACTCAAAACCTGATTGAGAGATCCTTGTTGAGCACCCTCCGTACAGGTTTAAAAACCTAATCCCTTATGTGTATGTTTCACTTACTGCCAGTTCCCGATATGTGACACCAAACTCTTGCAAAGACCCATGGCCAGGAGTGCCACGTAATCCAATAACCTCCTCTAATGTGTCGTAGGGCTTCCCTGCAACTGCCAGAAGCTGAAGATAGAATCAGTGACCATCATGAATGCTATCCCAAAAAACATTTTCACCATAAAGATCTGCATGTTCATACCTCTCCCCCTGGCCGCAGGACACTGTATAATGCACAGGAGATTGCATGTGTTCCAGAAAAGAACTGTGAGTGATTAAAAGGAACCTTCTCATTAGCATCAATCTCGATGAAGGGTGTGCTGAAAGAGCACACATAAGTTACAAGCCAGCACCTACATGTGAACGAACAATGGCACTCTCTGCACCAACAATTTCTGCAAATGCTTTATCAAGGGCCTCACGCCCACCCGCATCGCTATGGCCATAGCCAGTGGAGCCACTGAAATGCTGAAACAAGTGCATGAAAAACACAACAGCATGGATGAAAGCCTAGCACATGTATCAAAAGCAAATTAAAAAAAAAATTCTCATAAAAGACAAAAGTATCCTTACTTTTCTTCACCACTCATGACTATCCTTACTTTTCTTCAAAAGTAAGGACAAGTCTCAAGTGCAAGCGTAAGTGAGATGCATGCAAACACGCAAGTGTTGTAAGAGATCACAGATGCTACATAACACAGTTTTACACTAACATACAGGTTCTTTACGAAAACCTTTGCACACAAATTGCAGTGTATAGAAGAGCTTTAAAAGGGAGGCAAGATAAAGATGGAAGAACAAGGAAAGTCAGGGGACTGCACTAGCACAAAGAAGTGGAAAAGGGAGGGAGGAGAAGGGAAAAACAAGAGGGAGGGAGGGAGGGAGGAAGAGAGGGAGGGATGTGTTTATCTACCGTGTGCTACACGCACACAAGACTAGCTTCGAGGTTTGAGGAAGCTTGGAGCTAGGCAGGCTGATTGGCGAGCTGAGTTAGGGATAGACTAACAGGCAGGCACCCAAGTATGGACGGGCGGGCGTCCAAGTGTGGACGCTTGATGACCGGCCAAGAGCCTATAAAAGGGTGACCAAGGTTAGTCATTAGTCATATAGAGTCTCGCATGATTTGTGAGAGCTCTATGGTCTCGAGCCTGGATCTAGTGCAGACGTGCACCTGCTTCATGCAGCCGAGGCCGGCAGCAGTCTCGAGGCCCGCGAGGGTAGCTTCGTGGCGGTATGGGACGTCACGAGGTAGAGATTGGTCAGTACGTCCATCTAGTTAGCTCAGCTCATGGCTCGGTGGGGACAGCCAAGACTTGTGGGCTTGCCCACGGCTGTCGTGGTTGGAAGGTGAGTCATGCCTGCACCCCCTTCTTGTTTGTTTGTTTCTTGCAGGTTTTGAGTCATGTACCAAGAACGTTCCATGAGGAGATCCTATGGAGATTCGACAGTGGTATCAGAGCGTGCCTCATGAACGAGCAAGTCGGTAGGTAGAGAAGATGAGGTCGAAGAAAAGGTATGAGTTCAAGAAGCTTGCTGTTTTTTATCTATGCATACTGCTGTTCAGATTAGTATGTTGCTTTTTCATCGAAGAAACCCGTGATGAGGGAGTAGGTGGTTTATCAGGGTTGTTTTTCTTAACAAGAAGAAGGTTAGATGTGTTTTGCAGTCGTATAAACTGTTGAGAGAGATAAAAAGCAAAAAAGCCAGTAGGCTATTGTTGTAAGAGAAAGAGAGAGAGTGAGAGAGAAAGGATCGCCGGCTGTTGTCTACGCAGGGTACTGCTGGCCGGGTCTTGCACAGGCTGTGGGCGCAGGTGTACAGGCGGCGCAAGCATGCATAGACTGTCAACGTGGCAGCATATGCCGGCATGCGCCTAAGCCTAGGAAGGCATGCACCCAAGCCTAGGCAGGCAGGCGGCCAAGCCTAGGCACAGGCAGGCGGCCAAGCCTAGGCCCAGGCTGGCGCAGGCAACCGAAGGCAGTCGTGCGCAGGTGGTGACGCCTATGCGCATGCGGCCACACCTTTTCGCAGGCAGCAAGGCAGTGCGCAGGCGGCGACGGTTTCCAACCACGCCGACAACGTGTGGCTCCGAATTCAGGTGGGCGCAGAGAAAAAAAAAAGTGTAAAAGCATACCAGCGCCGAATTGAGCTTTTGTTTTTTTTTTTTTACAAAACATACGCTTGCTTTCGTTTTTTTTAATGGATTAAACCTTATTAAAGAGTTTAAAGTCCCATTTAAAGCTTAAAGGTGTTTTTTTTAAGAAAACAGAATATATATATGTATATATATATATATATATATATATAACACAAAAGCAAAAGCTCAAGATTGCTTTTGGGGAAGCTTATATAAACCCCTTAAGCGGGCTTCTTGCCACACATCTCTCAAGTTTTCAAGCTCTCAAGCTCTCAAGTTCTCTAGCACTTTTCTTGTGCAAGATCGAATTTTCTCTCCCCTTGCCCTCTTCAAGATGTCGACCCAAGAATCCAACTTGGAGCCCCTTATCGAACGCGAAGGCCTTCCGGCTACGGAAGATACCGATGCTGACCTTTTCGACGATTATGTATCAAAATCAGATTTCCAAGAGTTTAAAGTTGCTCTCAAAGCTTCTTCTTCGGAACATCGAGCACAAATCGCCGCGCAGATGCTGGCTTTGCAGAACTCCATCTCTGTTTTCCACTACTCTATCTACTCTTTTGGGTATGGATACCTTGGCCTCTGCTTTAGGCCCCAACATTACTCCGGAACAGTTCGGGGGCGAGCAAAAGCAGCGTACCAAGGAGATAGTGGACACTTGGCTACATAAGTGGCAAGTCCATTTTCAGTTCCATCCATATGACGATGGGAAAAATATCCAGCTAGCAGCAGGTTTCCTCTCAGGCAAAGCTTTGCTTTGGTGGAAGGAACTCAACCCTAAGCCAACCAACGACTTGGGCACAATTCGAAGATGTCTTCAAGAAAGAATTTCTCAAGAAAGAGGATGATTATGATATTGTTGCCCGGTTTATTGCTTTGACCATGACCTCGCAGCACCTCGCTTATGAGGTCTACCTCCAGAAATTTAGTTGACTGATCATCAGTCAATCAAGTATGTGTGTGATGCGGATGATTTGAGAGGAAGAAAACCTCGTTGGGCTGAGTTAATGCAAGATTTTGATTTTGAGATTCGTTATCGAAAAAGGTCCATGAATAGTGTTGCGGATGCGCTTAGTCAAATTAGAGAGGTGAATACTTTGTCGTTCACCGAGATTTCTATTGACTTATTTCAGTCATTGAGAGGGCTTTGCAAGACTGATAGTTATTTTGGTCCATTTTGGCAGAAGATCCAGGACGGGAGCTCATTGATTGACCAAGACTTGATGACTGAACAGCCTACCATTCAGGCTACAGGAGGCCAGTGGATGATTCGGAATGGTTTACTATTCCGTAGTGACAAAATTTGTGTACCACAGATCCCAGACAATAGGTCCAAGATTCTTAAGGAGTGTCAGGACGTCCCTTCTGCTAGACACCCTGGGGTACAAAGGACACTATCGTTAGTGAAACACACTTTTTATTGGCCAAAGATGAAAGGGTATGTAGAAGATTATGTTCTCAAGTGTCAAATTTGTAAAGTAAATAAAGCTGAACGCTTTAGACACGCTGGGTTGTTGCATCCTTTGCAAATCCCAGGTAATAAATGGAAAAGTATTTCCATGGATTTTATTACCGGATTACCAAGAACACATCAAGGCCACGATTCTATTTGGGTTGTGGTAGATCGCTTGACAAAAATGGCTAGATTTTTACCGACCCGAAAGACTATTACAGCTACGCAATTAGCACAACAGTTTATCGAGCAATTGTTTAGACTATGCGGGTTACCGCAGGACATAGTCAGTGATAGGGACTTAAGTTTACAAGTGATTTTTGGAAATTGTTTTTGAGAAGTTGGAAACAACTTTGAATTTGAGTTCATGGGAGGATATGCTTCGAGCATATGTATCCAAAAGACAGAATTCATGGGAGGATTATCTTCCAGGTTAGAACTTGCATATAACAGTACTAAGCATACAAGTATAGGTTTTAGTCCTTTCATGCTTATGTATGGTTTTCAACCTAGATCACCTGTTACAGTAGGATTCTCAGGACTTCAGCATGATGCAGCACGTAATTTTTTGCAAGATATGCAAGAAATGTTACAAGTTGCGAAGGAATCTATTAGAAGTGCTCAAGACCGAGACAGATTTTATTCTAATCGACATCATTCACCCAGAGAGTTATCTAAAGGAACGATGGTGTATTTGCAAGTTCCGAAAGATTCCGAGACTTTACGGACAAGTCGATCTCCGAAATTATCCGTGGACCATTTCGTATTACACGACGAATTGGTTCAGTTGCATATGAATTGGATTTGCCTTCTCATGTGAAAGTTCATCTTGTATTTCATGTCAGTAGACTTAAGGAAGTACTGGGTGGAACAGACCAGTTAGTTACTCCTCGAGAAATCATAGATGTCGAAGACATGACATTTTTTCCACACGAACCTAAAAAGATTCTTGGATTTCGTGAAAGAAGATTGGGTAATACGCTTATCACAGAATACAAGATCAAGTGGAAGGATCATGTTGAGGAGGACGCTACATGGGAGACATTGACTACTCTTCAGTGAGATTACCCTAGCTTTTTAGTGAGCTCAGGAGTGAGCTCTTAGAGGAAGGGGAGTATGTCATGTGCACAGTGTGTATCTACCATGTGCTACACGCACACAAGACTAGCTTCGAGGTTTGGGGAAGCTTTTCAGGCTAGTAGGGATAGACTAACGGGCGGGCACCCAAGTATGGACGGGCGGGTGCCCAAGTGTGGACGCCCAATGACCGGCCAAGAGCCTATAAAAGGGTGGCCAAGGTTAGTCATTATTCATATAGAGTCTCGCATGATTTGTGAGAGCTCTATGGTCTGGAGCCTGGAACTAGTGCAGACGTGCACTTGCTTCATGCAGCCAAGGCCGGCAGCAGTCTCGAGGCCCGCGAGGGTAGCTTCGTGGCAGTATGGGACGTCACGAGGTAGAGATTGGTCGATACGTCCATCTAGTTAGCTCAGCTCGTGGCGGCTCGGTGGGGACAGCCAAGACTTGTGGGCTTGCCCACGGCTGTCGTGGTTGGGAGGTGAGTCATGCCTGCACCCCCTTCTTGTTTGTTTGTTTCTTGCAGGTTTTGAGTCATGTACCAGGAGCGTGCCACGAGGAGATCCTATGGGGATTTGACAAGGGAGACCTTGTCCACGGCACCCCCCCACCACCACGCGCATTCCCCCACTCTGTCATGGACACTGTCACATGTAATTATCTAATTATCCCTATGACGCATTGTCATGTGCATGCCCAATCAGGGCCCAAGAACCAGTCCATGTGGACAGCTTTTGGATGCATCGTATCTAATTATGCACTGTTAGCACACTTGGCCAAGCAGCTGACCAGCGCTTTAGCATTGTAAGATCATTCATAGTCTGCAAAGCTAATGCATATGGTATTATCAAATTTGCAGTCTTCACTTGAGTGTTTCTTCTCAGCTGGAGGATGGCACAACTTGCTTTGCATGGTAGACATGCACTAATATGCACGACAGACCTTAATGTAGGTCTGAGAACATCATTGTATATATTCATGTTTTGGAATATTCACTCGATTACGGATCCATATCTCTTGTCTATTGTGTAATTATGTAGCATGCAACTGGTATGATCATGTAATGCACAACAAGGCCACCTTTTTACTTTTATGTCAATGAACATGAAGCAATCCACTTTTGTCTTTATTCATAGGAGATAGAGCTGAAGAAAGAAAGAAAGAAAGAAAGTCATATTACCATCCACGGAATGCCTTGAAGGCATATGGGACCAAAAACCGGTACCTCACAATCATTACAATGCACGTCGGGGTGCACTTAGGCACAAGCAAAAGATTAATGAAAACCCTAGGATGATAAACAACTATCTATGATACAAAAAATGCCGATGGCACATTAGAATGCTAGTCAATTGGGTTTAGGCTTACAGAAGTCCTTGATTATTGCCCTGAGTCAACACCAAATTGGGTCCCAATCTACCCGCGTAAGGGCCCCCTCCTGCAAGCAAGAGTATTTGCTTTATTACTTTGGAGCATTTATGTTACAATGCAGAACACTTACTAAGAATGATTGACGAAGGAATGCCACACGCAAGGATGATGTAGATCGAACGTCTGCTGAATCATCAAACGGGTTGAAGACAACTTTGAAGCCACTTCAGAGAGCCTTATACATACCCAGATCTGCTGAGGGAGATGCACTACTGAAGGCTGAACACTGAAGAAAGCTTTGGGCTGCCTTGGGACTGAAGCACTAGGGTGCTTGCCTGCACAAGACAGAAGTCTCAAGCACACATCTTCTGCACTAATCTATGACTGAATCTGATGAAGAATGAGATGATTTATGCTATAGACTGAGGGGCTGCTTTTATATGGGTTCAACCTGCTGGTCGGTGCATAGAACTGATGTCAGCCTGCTATAAATGCTCACAACTGCAGAAAATTGTCATTTAATGCATACCGCCTTCACATGTGTGATGCACCTGTCAAGGCTGCCGGACGACTAATGCTTATTATCCCCAACTGGCTGTCCAGCACACTGCCAACTAGGCCTTAGCGCCTAATATGCCTCTCTTAGGTGTGGCCTATGGTAGCCCGCAAGCCAAAGGCTCATAGGCTGCTGGCCCCCAAGGGCTGGCCTAGAGCCTTAATTCCTTTATGCTTTTGAATGCTAAACCTAAATGCCTCTAACTGCTTGCTAAGCTAGGCTGACTCATATGCTCGACTCCCAAATAGATGATATGGTTTATTGGTCATTTTGGACCAAGTCATGGGTTGTGGCCAACATGGTCGACCTACATCCATGCCTATATATACTAGTGTGGCAACCTTTATTCAGTCTCAGATCTTTGTAATAAAACTCGTCCTTGTAAATATTTGGAAATAACATGATTTCAATGTTTTACGCTCCAAAATAAGCGTTGTGCAAATATGAATCTTATAATCTTAAAATTGTTTTTACAATGATGGCCAGGACAATCACCCTCCACTTCCCAATGCGCTTTACACTGACAGAGGTTGCAGCGGCGGATTCGGATTATTCTTGCGAGACATGCAGGACACCCAGTCAGGGTGCTAACCACAGAGGATATTGAGGAGATCCGCCAGCGTCCCATGCGGCACATATTATGAGATGGAGGCACCTAAGTGAGACACTGACACCTACGGCTTGGAATGACCTACATAGCTTGTGCCTGCCATGTCCCTGGACTAGGGCTCACAATGGGGTCACAGCATATGGAAAATGTTCCTAAAAAGGTACTACTTCTGCACAAGTATACCAATGACGATGAGCCAATGTGTCACACTGCACCTCAATGCATGGGTGCATGTGACAAATTACAGATATGTGATGAGCATTAATTTGTGTATGCTAAAAAGATCACGCTCCTGCAAACATGTTACATTGGTATCAGAGCATCTGGTCAAGTCAACCTTGTGGGTAGGTAGGGTTAGCAATGCAACAGCTATGGAGGCTTAAACTGATGCATGGCGATGAGTGTAGTAAAGACAAAGTGAGAGATGTATCAAACTGAAATGAGAGGCTCAGTGAGTGCACGACTCAAAGATACTTTGATTAATAATTGTTAGAGCTCCAGGAGTACAATACTTTTATAGGCTTTATGACACAGCACACATTGGGGCAATGACACATGGCAAGTGCCCATGGCATTGTGGGAAATCCTGTTAGGGTTAGGGTTTTGGAAGGCACCTCAACAGGAGGCGTGAGAGTGAGAGAGAGGAACACGACTACTCATATATTGATAATAATAAAGTGAAGTATAATAGCCACATAAAAGATGTGACCTAATAGTGTGTTCACATGGTCCGGTCATAAATAGTGCCAGGTGGACCAAATCACTTATAAACCTTTATAAGTGAAACTAAGCTAAACTGGGGGAGAAAACCTCCACTAACTGAAGTAAAATGTGCCCCAGTAACCTACTGATGATCACTAGCACTCCCCTGGGTGCATACACAGCATAAAACCCAACAAACCCCCCTGGAGTGATATGTGATCACTGTACATCATCCACCAAAAGGAAACAAATTCAAAGCAGTGCGGAATGCTTCGAATTTCAGACGTGGTAGTGTCTTGGTGAAGATGTCTGCCACATTCTGATCTGTAGGGCAGTAAATCAGACTGATATCACCTGCCTGGAGTCTCTCCCGAACAAAGTGATAGTGAATCTCAATGTGTTTCGTGCGAGCATGAAACACAGGATTCCTGGCCACGGCAATGGCACTCTGACTATCAGTATAGATAGGTGTAGGCTCCTCCACTGAAATATCCATATCAGTCATAAGACGACGCAGCCATACACACTCAACGGTAGTAGTGTAAGCTGCTCTGTACTCTGCCTCACAAGACGAAGTGGCCACTGTGGTCTGTTTCTTGCTTAGCCAAGAAATACATGAAGAGCCAAGAAAGAAACAATTTCCACTAGTGGAATGTCTGGTATCAAAATCACCAGCCCAATCTGAATCGCTGTAAGCATATAGCTGCATGTCACCCCCCTCAGGATAAAGCAATCCAAGAGACAAGGTACCCTGCAAATACCGAAAGACACGCTTCACAGCTTGCCAATGTGACAATCGCGGGCTGTGCATGAATCTGCTCAACTGAGATACGGCATACTGAATATCTGGCCGTGTAGTACACAAGTAAATAAGGCACCCAACAGCCTGAGCATATGTAGTGGCATCAAATAAAATACTGTCATCCTGTAGTGACAGTTTCATCCCAGGCTCCATAGGAGTGCTGATAGGCTTGCAATCCTGGAATTTGAACTTCTCCATAAGTTTAGCAACATACCGAGATTGCAACAACCCAATGCCTCTGTTATCCTGCACAAACTGTATGCGTGTACGAGCCCCAAATCAAACATGGCAAATGTCTGTTGCAGTATCTCTTTAAAAGCTGCAATTTTGTCATCATTTGATCCCATGAGCAAAAGATCATCTACATAAAGACGGATGACTAGCAGATCTTTCTCTTCTTTCTTTACATACAAAGTGGCTTCTGATGGACTGTTCACAAAGCCTTGAGTGAGCAGGAAAGCATCTATCTTTGCATACCAAGCTCGTGGAGCTTGTTTCAAACCATACAAGGCCTTTTTCAGCCTGCATACTTTCCCTTCATGACCATGTTCTGCAAAACCTATGGGCTGATGTACATAAACTTCCTCCTCGAGGTCCCCATGTAGGAAAGCAGTCTTGATGTCCAATTGATGAACAACCCAACCACGATGTGCAGCCAATGCAATGACACTCCTAAGTGTCGACATACGGGATGTAGGAGCAAATGTCTCCTCAAAATCAATGCCCTTCTTCTGTGCATAGCCGTTTGCAACTAGACGGGCTTTGTACCTGTCAATGGATCCATCTGCATGTCTTTTCAACTTATAGACCCACTTAGTACCAATGGCTTTCTTGCCTTTGGGCAGATCAACCAAATCCCATGTTTGATTCTTTTTAATAGAATCAAGTTCATCCTGCATGGCTTTGTTCCAATGCACATTATCTCGTGCATCCACAAATGAATCAAGCTCATCATCATCTTGTAAACTAGCTGCCATAACCATATTTAAATCCATGATGTGTGCATGCTCATTGGTCCGTGTCTCCCTACAAGTACGGCCAGCAAGAGGAGTCTCTAGATGACTGTCCTGTAATGTCCTCAAATACCATCTAGGTATATGTCTGACCTGTGGAGCCTGTTGCCCCATATTTGGCTCAACTTCTGGCTCTATCTCCTGCTGAATTTCTGCACCACCTTCATGATTAGCTGGCTGTCCTACACCCTCATGGGTTGGATCACCAACTATGGAATGAAACTCCATACGTAGTAGGCCTTCAAACACATCATTTTCAGCCTGATTTACATCATAATTAGCCATGGATAATTCTGAATTTTCATCAAAAATCACATCCCGACTAGTGAATATCTTCTTGGACAGTGGGTCATATAACCGGTAGCCCTTGCTCTCACGGCTATACCCAACAAAAATACATTTTGTGGCTTTATCATCCAACTTCCTCCTCAACTCTTTGGGTATGTGTGCATATGCAAGACACCCAAAAGTACGAAAATGTGATACGGAAGGCTTGCGGCCATGCCAAGCCTCAAAAGGAGTAATGGAAACCAATGCCTTTGTGGGACATCGATTCAAAATATGACAAGCACACATAACAGCTTCCACCCAAAAGACATGTGGTAGCTTCTTTGCCTTTAACATACATCTGGCCATCTCCATGAGTGACCGATTCTTCCTTTCTGCAACCCCATTTTGCTGTGGAGTATAAGGAGTAGTATACTGATGCTTGATACCTCTACTCTCAAGAAAGGAATTCAACATGTGTGACACATATTCCCCCCCTCGGTCAGAACGGAGGGTCTTAACCTTGCATCTTGACTCTGTTTCAGCAAGTGCTACAAAGGCCAAAAATGCATCATATACCTGTGATTTCTCTGTCAACGGATAGACCCAGCATATACGAGAGAAGTCATCAATAAATGTAGCAAAATAGAAGCAACCTCCTAATGACTTCGTCTGCATGGGACCACAAAGATCACTGTGTATAAGCTGCAACTTTGCAGTTGCTTGTAGAGCCTGATCACGTGGAAAGGAAAACCGATGCATTTTTCCCAAAATACATCCTTCACATATGTGATCTGGAGGCTTCTCCATAAGAGGTAGGTCTGTCAACATGTTATGTCGCTGCATAAGCATAAGACTACCAAAATTTACATGCCCCATGCGAGCGTGCCATAACTCCGCATCAACCATAGCTGGAGTAAGAGTGAATGCATGATAAGCAGACTGATCCACTGGCTGAAATGCATCCAACTGATAGAGTCCATGACATAATGTACCAGTAAGCATCAAGGTCAAGGCATTAGCTTTGTCTCTGACCATGCATTTGTCATCATCAAAGTTGACTTGCATACCACACTGTGCTAAAGAAGAAATGGACAACAGATTCTTCTTTATCCCTGGTACATATAAGGCATCTGTAAGGCGAAGAATAGAGCCATCAATGGCTGTGAGCTGAATCTCCCCAATGCCACGAACTGGATATGAAGCATTATTGGCACACTGAACGGTCTTGCCAACAGGGGCAAGGCATACATTACAAAACAAATCCCTGCGAGATGTAATATGCTTTGGAGCACCACTATCAAAATACCAAGTACATGCATGCTCAGTCACACTGAGTGCCTGTGAAGACCAAGAGGCATCATAACTGCATGTGTAGAAACAATAATCCCTGTCTTCAACAAAGGAAGCAGTCTCCGGAGGAGCTTTAGAGGCATCGTTTACAGACATCCCAGATTCCTTCGCCTTCTCTTTGGCAATCCTCTTCCTACACTTTGTGATGTAGTGACCTGGCTTCTTACAGTAATGGCATTTGCCCTTCTTCCTAGGCTGTCCATCACCTTTCTTGGTATCCTGAGATGAACCACCATCACCTGAATTCTGATTTGAACTCTTTGGCTGAGATTTGCCTTTCCCTTTTTGACCTGTCACAAATGCTTGTTCAGCACTTGTGTTCATGTTCATGTTCTTCCTGATTTGCTCTTCCTGTGACAAGAGAGCAACAAGTTCCTGATACTTTAGGGACTCAATAGCATTCCTCATGCTGAGGTTCAAAGAGGTATGAAAAGCCAAGCAGGATCTTGGCAAAGAGTTTAAGATGGTGGATACAAGCTGTGTCTCACGAATAATCTGATGAGTTGCTCTCTCAAATCCTGCAGCTTGTTCAAGTGGCTAGACATATCATCTCCTTCATGCATCTTCTGGTTTTCCAGCTCTCTTTTCAAAAATGAGATCCGTGCCTCATTACGAACAGCATACAAGTGCTCCAAAGTCACCCATGCATTCCGTGAAGAGCCAACTGAACGAATATGAGGTATAATAGACCTCTGTACTGACAATGCAATAAGTGATAAGGCTTGTGCATCTTTGGCATCCCATGTCTTCTAGGCATTTGTTCTTTGAACAGGCTGTGGCTAACCCGGTGCCTGTGCCTGTTGTCCTCTTCCACGAGCACCCCCTTGGGGAGGAGTCTCTGGAGCCAATGGACCTGGACGTGGTTCATCACCACTAACAAAATCCCAAAGACCTTTTGTTAGTGGTTCATCACCACTAACAAAATCCCAAAGACCTTTTGCCACGAGCACATTTCTCAGCATGAAACTCCACAATGAGTAATTCATGCCATCCAGCTTGTCTTCCTTAGACAAGTACGTGAACACATCA
Source organism: Cibotium barometz (assembly GCF_041138505.1). NCBI lineage: Eukaryota > Viridiplantae > Streptophyta > Polypodiopsida > Cyatheales > Cibotiaceae > Cibotium > Cibotium barometz. The sequence continues at coordinate 29,666,190 of NC_141109.1, forward strand.
CTCTGCTGTTGATTTGCCATTATGCCAAAGCACAATGCTGTACCTATGTATCAAAAAACCCAAAGACCTTTATAAGTGAAACTAAGCTAAACTGGGGGAAAAAACCTCCACTAACTGAAGTAAAAAGTGCCCCAGTAACCTACTAATGATCACTAGCACTCCCCTGGGTGCATACACAGCATAAAACCCAACAGGCATCACTGCTTATCACATACACACATAAACGGCTACAAGAGGTGGTTCACACGCACTTACACACATACTTACATAAGTGAGTGTTTACATACATGTAAGGGCTTTTCACACATGGACACAAGTGGGTACACAAACAGGGAAACATGTATACGAAACGGATACACACATAGAGACTCCGAATACCCAACAATCTCCTCTTCGAAGCCAAGGTGGTGAGAGCCTTACGCAAGAAAGATGCTACCACCTACCCTATCCACGCTGCCTCAAAGCAAGACACACCATGCGTCACCTCCCGTGCCATGGTCATAGAGTCTCTCTAGCCAAGGTTTTGGACCACGGTAGGGAGGTCAGCATTTAGAGAAGCAGCTACCTTCAAACTCCATCACATGTTGCAAGGGAGCGATCTAGCCATGCACACCACCCGTGGCATGCTAATCCTCCAATTAGCTGCTGCAGCAAGCATAGTCACAAGGGACGTGGGGGACGGACCCCTGGGACGGGGAAACGTCGTCCCATAACGTGCGGGAACCGAAACGGATAGGGGACGGCCAAGGGACGTGTGAGCCCACGTTGTAACAAGGGGACGGCGATTCCAGGACGGCGGGACGGCGATTTCGGTGGGACGGGACGGGACGGTCAGGTCAACTGACCGTTGCGCAACGTTGACCAGTCTGCTGTTGCACCCTGTAGCCGTTGGGCGCCTAGCTATTGAGCAGCCCTCCCAACTTGGCCCATGGCTATAAGAAGAGCCCCCATTGGCACATGCTATAGGAACTTCAACTTTCAAATCTTCAAGACTCACCTCCGGCCTCCTTGGCACTTGCTCTAGCCTCTTAGCTCTTGCCTCTTGGCACTTGCAACACTCCTCAAGGCTCCAGCAAGGCTCAAGGCTCCTCAACTTTCAAGGCTCAAGACTCAAGTGGGCATTGGGCAACCTGGCAAGGCTCTAGCTCTCCTCAAGCCTCAAGGCTCAAGTCGCATTGGGTAAGTTGTAATTTCAAGTTGTCACTTGTAGTCTTGTTGCTCTCCTACACTCACCTCTTGCTCTCGCCTCTCCATTGGCAAGCCTCTCCTACATCTCTCTCCTACACTCACCTCCATTACTCAAGCCTCTCCTACATCTCTCTCCTACACTCACGGTCTCACCTCCTCTTGCTTTAGCCTTTAGGCTTTAGCCTCTCCTACACTCACCTCCATTGCTCAAGCCTCCTTGGCACTTGCCTCCATGGCATCTTCATCGCGACCATCCCCCGCACCTCGTTCCAGCGGCGCCAATACGAATAGAGGAAGGAGGACCGAAGGTTGGTCTTGGTGGGAAGAGGTCAACTCTGATCATCCCGGAAGTGGAGGAGGCTCTCGCCCATGGTCCTGCAAGCTATGTCCATATAGGTGAACGGGTGGGGCGGATAAAGTGAGAGCTCACCTCTTGCATGAGCCCGGTCATGAGGTCCGATTTTGTGATCACGTCACACCGGAGACAAGAAGGAGGCTTCTTGAACGTGTTGCCGCACACGAGGCCTTGCTTTCAAGGAGGAGAGTGCCGCATGTGGCCGTGGATCCCGCAACACTAGTGAGGCCATCCCAAGGTTCGGCATCCCCATGGGCATCCACTTCATCAGCCCCCTTGGGCGCATCACCCGCCCCACAAGAACGGGCCCCAACACCATCCTCCATGCCGACCGCATCCACACACTCACGCCGGCAAAGTACTCTTGATGGTAGTTGGGACCCCAAGAAGAAGGAAGAGGTGGATACGGCCATAGCCCGCTTCTTCTTTCATAACCACATTGCTTTCCATGCTGCCAAGTAATCAAGAATTAAGATGTCTAACTTAAGATCTATCATTTTACAATGTTCCTCTTACAAGTTACTTGAACTTTGAACTTTGAAGTTGATCGATTATTAAATTATTCCTTTTTTGTGGATAGATCAGACTACTTCAAGGTCATGGTGAAGAAGATAGGGGAGTATGGTCCAAACTATACGCCCCCATCATCGGAGTCCTTGTGGAGCAAGCAACAGAAAACACGAAGCGACAATGTGCAAGGAATGGAGTGTCCCTGATAGCCAATGGATGGAGTGATACGCGGAAGAGGTCCATCCATGGCCTCGTCACATATTCCCGCGATGAGATGTACATCGCCTCACATGATGCTTCTGGGACCAAGAAGAGTGCTGATGTGCTAGCAGCAGAGTGGGCTAGTGGCATAGAGATCATTGGCCCAAACCTAGTTGTGGGCTTTGTTGCTGATGGGGAGGCTTCAAACAGGGTAGCCGGAGCGATCATTGAGAGCATGTACCCCAACATCACCGTGTCATTTTGCATGGCACATTGCTTAAATAATCTCTTGAAGGATATTGGGGACTTGCCATGGATCCGGCCTATCATCCAAGTGGGCAGCCAAATAGTGACATTTGTCACAAACCATCAGTTCCTATGCCATGAATTCTCCAAAAAATCTAGCCGTCAGCTCCTCAAATACTCAGATACGAGGTTTGCCTACAACTTCTTGATGCTCCACCGATTGAAAGAGTGTAGTGGTGCATTGAGACAGTTGTTCATTAGTGACGAGTTCACTTCTTCACCATTGGCTTCCACTGAGACAGGAGCTCTATGCAAGGAAAAAGCAAAGAGCACTGATTTTCGGGAAAAAGTGAAGTGCATTGATGCTATGGTTCAACCTATTGTCCACTTGATGAGGCTTGTGGATGGTATGAAACCATGCATCAGCAAGGTATATGAGGCTATGGACAGCATGATAGAGAAGCTGAGGGATTTGGAGCCAGATGAGGATAGGTACGAGGAGATCCGTGCCCTGTGTGTGCATAGGTGGAACTCCTACTCCTCTCCTTTGCATGCAGCAGCCTATGTGGTGGACCCTGAGTTTCAGGGTAAAGGGCAAGAAAGTGAGGCAAAGGTGAGAAAGCTATGGAGACTTGTCTTGACTCGACTTGTGCCTAACCCAAATGTTAGGCGGAAGACCCGTGACCAGTCATCCAGGTATAGGAGCTTTCAGGGCTCTTATGGAGACATGGATGCACAGGATGATCGCCTTCAAAGTTGAGGCTGCTTTGTGGTGGGAAGATTTTGGTTTGGATGGACCTCAACTTCAGCATCTAGCCATCCGCATTCTCAGCCAGGCAGTGAGTTCCTCTTGCCTAAAGCAACTTTGGAGCTCATACAATCACATTGCATCGAAGAAGAGGAACCGTCTTGGGGTGGAACAGGCAAATGATCTAGTCTTTGTGAGTGCAAACTTGCGAATGCTTTGCAAGAGTGCAACCGCAAAGGCTGATGCATTTACCGAGTGGGAGATGTCTCAAGATGATAAGGAGTTGGAGGAGCAAGTGGAGGACATCTCTATGGAGCCTACAGGCATTGCAGGGACCCATGATCGTGAGGCCAGCACTTCACATGGCCCTTGAGGCTTTTTGACATATATACTACTCTAGTGATAGTCTCTTTTTTGTATGCCACTTAAGTGGTTAGGGCCTAGGCCTTTGCCCTTGTCTTTTGCTTTAGCCTTTGGCAACTCGGTCCTGGGTGCCCGATCTCCTTTTTTGTAACACCCATGTTTTTCCTAGTATGACTTAATATTGATGCTTTGGAAGTGTAAAGTGACTTTGTTTTAGTATTGTTAAGTTTCTTGAATGAGTGCTTACTTAAAATTGCATATTTTGTATGCCGTCCCATGCCGTCCCCCATTCCCCGTCCCAGTTCCCAAGAATCCCCGTCCCCGTTCCCTGCCCCATGTTACTATAACAGCAAGGCCAGCTCTTCGTCACCCCCCCCCCCCCCAACTCCTAACACGGATTAAAGAAATCACGGAGCCTTTTATAAGTGAAGGCAATACAAACATATAAAGGATAAATAATATCAATAAACCAGATCCAGGACTGCACGCTTGAGTTGGGGGAGCCCCCCATGCCTGCCTGTGTGCGTACGCCGCCTTTCTCCCCCACTACCACCCAGTCCCTCACCTCCTCCGTCCCATCCAGCAACATTCCCCCACTCTGTCATGGACACTATCACATATACTTATCCCTATGATGCATTGTCATGTGCATGCCCAATCAGGGATTCCCATGGACATGTCCCACCAATGCAGCAGCCATCTTTTGTGCAGGATCAGAGACCGTGTATGAGCCGATGGACTGCAGTTTTGGGCAGCCAGATACTGGACAGCAGGTGCCCAAGAACCAGTCCATGTGGACAGCTTTCGGATGCATCGTATCTAATTATGCACAATTGGCACACTTGGCCAAGCAGCCGACCAGCCCTTTAGCCACTATATAGGGACAAGTTAAGGGTCATTGTAAGATCATTCATAGTCTCCAAAGCTAATGCATATGGATCATTCATAGTCTGCAAAGTTAATGCATATGGATTATCAAATTTGCAATCTTCACTTGAGTGTTTCTTCTAAGTTGGAGGATGGCACGACTTGCATTGCATGGTAGACATGCACTGATATGCACGACAGACCTTAATGTACATCTAAGAACATAATTGTATATATTCATGTTTTGGAATATTCACTAGATTAGAGATCCATACTTGTCTATTGTGTAATTATAACTGGATGATCGTGTCATGCACAACAAGACCACCTTTATACTTTTATGTCAGTGAGCATGCAGCAATCCACTTTTATCTTTATTCACAGGAGATAGAACCGAAGAAATGAAATGAAATGAAATGTTATATTAACGTCTTCAAAAGGCCATAATGACCTATGAGACCAAAAGTTACATCATGGTGGATCTGATACAATGTCTGGATAAAAAACCCCAGAAAATGAAAAATAAAGATGATACTACTGGCACCTAGAAAATGAAACTGGAACTGGAAGGTACACTATGGAGGTACCTCCATCTCATAATATGTGCCGCATCGGACACTGGCGGATCTCCTCAATATCCTCTGTGGTCAGCACCCTGACTGGGTGTCTCGCATGCCTCGCAAGAATAATCCGAATCTGCCGCTGCAACCTCCGTCTATGCTGGGATGCCCTCCTCCGTAGTCGTGGGCGTCTGGACCACCCAAGCTCAATCGCACGATCAATCGGTGTACCCCTGGTGTGGGCGGTATCCATGTCCTGCTGCTGCTGTGGTCCATCTGGCGCAGTGATGGCGGGACTAAAGAAGTCTGTAATGTGCCTCTGAGTCTGGCTCTCTGTGCGCCTAAGCAGGCTATCTCTATGTCTCCGCAGCTCAAGCAAGAACAATCCCAAACACCTCTGGTCCTGGTACCCCATGACTCTGGAAAGTGGTCCAAAACCCTCTCTGAATAAACAGTGGAAACGACCACGTATCTCATAGTATGCAGTACAATGGCATATATAATGCAGCTCTGTCTCTGGCTCCCCATGGCATACTCGGCATATCCTGGCCTCAGCTGGTATACCTCTATATCGGCCAATCTCAATCTCAAGCTGGTGTGAGGATGTACGAATCTGACCAATAGCACATCGTACTGCATGAGACAAGTGTACATCCATGTAACTGGGTCTGATCACAAAACCATCTGCTGTGAGCTGAAGAAAATGCTCTCTGTAGAAAGCCATCTTCGTGCCCAGCTCCTCAGTCGGCTGTATCCATGTCCTCCTAATGTCCAGCTGAACTAAATCCTGACGGATGAGTCTGGTAATCTCTGTCCGTGTAAGAGTGAGAGAGGGTGCCTCCAGAGAATACTGGAAGGGAGGCAATCTGTCCATGCTAAAACCATGTGCCTGGAACCAAGATGTCATCTGTCCATACCAACAAGCCGTGTCTCCCTGTAAAGCCAACTGTCGGGAGGACTCCAGGGCGAGGCGTGCATATCTGTCTCGGGGGAGATCCCACAAGCCATGTATGTAGGAGACTGATCTCGTAAGAGCCTCAATCACCAAAGGGGCAGCCGCCAGCTCTGCTCGAATAATCTCATGAGGTACCACAGCCTTGGCTCTAATAAGCCTAGCAATCATAGATACCAAAGGCCTCTCCATACCTCTCCACCCGCCTGCGCTGTGATGGCCCACTGAAGGTCCCCATATCTGCACTCCATAAAGCATAGCTGATGTCACTAGAGTGTCAAAAAGCCAGAGTTTCGTTCGAGGTTCCTGAAACTGAACCTGCGAACACATCCTCTCCAAACCACCCAGGGCTGCATGTGCTCTAGTCAATCTAGTCTCTGCTGCTCTCCTCATCGAAAACACTGGCCCACTGAATACTACCCCAAGATATGTATATGCATCTGTATACTCCACAATCTCCTGCCCATATGTAAATGTGGAAGCTGATCGCCTAACCCACTGTGGCGTGGTGTTAAACACCATAACCTTGGTTTTGCCAAGGTTGACAGACAATCCACTATCATGTGCAAACTCATGTAAAGCATCCAGATGACGATGCATACCCTCAGGAGAGTCAGAGATCAACACAATATCATCAGCATATAACAATAGTGGGATCCATGTACCTGCTAGCTGGGCTCCTCTGTCCCCCAATCTCTCAATGTAGTCAGAAGCCTCATCCACATACATACCAAACAGTGAAGGAGATAACGGGCAACCTTGCTTCACTCCTATAGTGGAGTGAACCAAAGTAGAGACCCCCTCTGGGGTGCGTACCTGTCCTGCAACTGATCTGTATAAAGCCATAATCCCCCATATGAGCTCTGTGGGTACCCCCATCTCCTGTAATCGCCTCATCAATCTGGCTCTGGGCACTGTATCAAATGCTTTGCGGAAGTCCACAAAGCTACAATAAATTCGTCGCCCATGCGACCTGCCCTCCTCAATAATGGCCCGCAGAGTCAAAATGTGGTCAAGAGTAGAGAAACCTCTCCTGAACCCTGCCTGTCCCTCTGCTCGAATGCCAACTCTCTCTGCCCATCTACTCAACTGCTGCTCAAGAATGGATGCATACAATCGTGCTAGTGTGTGACCAATCATAATAGTGCGATAATTACCTGGCTCCATAGGGTCCCCTGACTTGAAGATAGGCACGATGGTGGACCTACTCCAAGTCTCGGGTAAGCCTTCGCACATAGCACGATTGAACATCACTGCTAGAAGCTCTGCCAGCATGTCTCTCGCATGAATAAAGTGCTCATCAACCAATCCATCGTGATCATATGCTCTCCCAGTCTTCATCCTATCAATGGCCTTCCTTACCATCTCTGCGGTAAAGAAAGTACATGTCTGTGGGCATGGTGCTGGCGGGTCAGGAAAAGGTGTCTGTCCAGGAACTGTATATAGAGATGCTGCATAACTACCCCAGACCTCTGTAGAAGTGATGGCCAAAGCAGGGGAGGACTCGTGAAACAGACGCCAAGCCTCCCTCGAATCCTGGCTCAAGAACAGCTGGTATAATTCCTGCTCTAGCTGAGCAAGGAAGGCCCGCTTCTTCCTTCGCACAAGGCGTCGGAAGGCAATACGTGACTGTCGGTGAGTAGTGACTCCCAAAGCAACCTCCCGCTGCAGTCGGGCTCTGGTCTCTCTGCACTCCTCATCATAGAGAGAGAGAGAGAGAGAGAGAGAGAGAGAGAGAGAGAGAATGCAAAGTCAACACCAGATTGGGTCCCAATCTACCCACTTAAGGGCCCCCTCCCGCAAGCAAGAGTATTTGCTTTATGACTTTGGAGAATTTATGTTGCAATGCAGAAAACTTACTAAGAATGATTGACGAAGGAATGCCAAACGCAAGGATGACGTAGATCAAACGTCTGCTGAATCATCAAACGGGTTGAAGACAACTTTGAAGCCACCTAAAGAGAGCCTTATACCCAGATCTACAGGGGGAGATGCACTACTGAAGGCTGAATGCTGAAGAAAGCTTTGGGCTGCGTTGGGGCTGAAGCACTAGGGTGCTTGGCTGAGAATGATGTATGCACAAGACAGAAGTCTCAAGCACACATACTTTTGCACTAACCTATGACTGAATCTGATGAAGAATGAGATGATTTATGCTATGGACTGATGGGCTGCCTATATATGGGTTCAGGCTGCTGTATTAGAGCTTCAACAATCATTAATCAAAGTATCTTTGAGTCATGCAATCACTGAGCCTCTCTCATTTCAGTTTGATACTTGTCTCTCTTTCTTTACTATACTCATCACCATGTATGAGCTTAAGCCTCCATAGTTGTTGCACTGCTAACCCTAACTACCCACAATTGGTATCAGAGCCATGCCCTCACCTTGCTGACCGTACGTATGCTCAGCCCGCCTCACTGCTGCTGTTTCGCCTGTTTGTTGCCGCCCAGCCTCAGTGGTCGCATCCGTTTGGCCTGCTCTGTCCAACTCATGTGGCGACACTGGTGCGCATCACTCTACCACTGCCATCATCTCAGCTGTGTACACCATCGTAGCACCAGTACTGCCCATCCTCTCAGCTATTCAGCTGGCTCTATGAACTCCACCGCCAACAACCAGTGCTGTTTGCCAGTGTTTCTTGGGGGAGTTTGTTCAATGCCTGCCAACTACATCTATGCATCTTATGTCACCCAGCAACAGTTCTTCCCATCTGCCCACTGTCAAGGCTCTGCCTACAGCTTCTCAGCCTCATCCATGGCGCCTCTTTCACTTTGTTGGCAGTCACCCCCTTGCCTCTGCAGCAGAGCTCAGCACACTTCCACATGTGTAAGGCCTGTCTGCTTCTACCAGATTGCTCCCATAGCCTGCCAATGGATTATGTGACATTGCTGGCACTTTCAAAATTCAAAGTCTCAGTTGTTTCCTTCTTGGTCGTCATCAAGCTTGGGGCCCAACGAGCAGTAGCATGGAAATGCAGCCAGAAGAGACCAGTCTTCATCGACAAATGCTCAAGAAGTCCTTAAAACATCCCTTTTTGTGTTTATGTATGAGTCATGGTTCTCTGACCAGGGAGTCCCCCGAAAACTGAGTGAAATAATCCATGTGTGCTCTTTCCTTTATATATATATTTTTTTTTCCCGCACGAGAGATTCTGCCATTAGTTACCAAACAAAACAGCCATGCTGGCTAAGTACAAACCCAAGTCCATGGAGGGGAGCGATACCCAAGAAAACTGAAAAAGGAGGGCAGGGTGCTCCTCTCCCCTGGCCAGCCGCATTGGGAGGAGAAGGCTACCTCATACAATTTGGGGGGGAAACAACCGCACAGGTGGTCTATAATGCTAAGTGGGCTCACCACCATCGTCAGTGAGAAAAGGACTATGATGCCAAGTCTGTAGGAGGCCCCTCGGAGCTTCTGCATGCAATCGGAGCCACCCTGAAGCTTCCCCCAATGTCCAAAGATCCCTACACCATCAGCTGATTATATTGAAGCTCAGCTGATTATGGTTGACCCCTACACAAGCTAACTAACCTAGCACAAACTCAACCAAGGTCATCTTTTCACTCAGAGCCTTTCCTTCAATAGAATTCTATTCCAAACAACACTGAGAGACCCAAAACAACCAAGAGAACTCTTCATTTTCACACAACTTGACCTTTTGTGAATTTAAAGAAAACTGCACAACTCACAATACACCCTAAGAATCGGGAATTGAGCAGATGAGAGAAAAAAACTGCAAGAGATCAAGGGAGCTCTCACACAAATAACCTCAATAGAAACCAACTTATACTCTCAACCCTATCAAGATCAACAATAACAATAAGATCTGCAGCAACAGCTTGTAGGGTTCAACCATCCAATACAAATGGGAATTGTTTTGAGCAATCCTTGATCTAATCCAAGTTCCAACAGTGATGCAACCTTAGAGGTTCTCTGACACCACACTCCACACAAAACTCTCTATCACCTCTGCAATCCCTGCTCTGGAAAGATCCCCACGTCGCCTTCTTCTCATAACAAACCAAATGATTTCCAACAAGCTACACAGCAAACTTCCCAACATAAAAAACTTGCTTCTCTCACCACTCTCTTCTTCACCACAAAGCTCTCACCCTCTCCTCAATGTTCTCTCTTCTGACTCTTCCCTTCAATTGTTTCTAATCTCCAATACCCCCGTCCCCACATTGCACCTCGCAACTATTGCGTATTTTTTTGTCAACCACTCCCACCATCTACACATGCAGCAGTCCCACACTTCACTTCAATAGCTGTACACCTAAGGTTGGTGGCCATGCAACATCCCTTGTTCCTAAAGTTTCATACATACGCTACAAGTCTTATTATCTTCGTGGGATGTGGGCAGGGACCTTGGGCCACAAAAAATCCTATCAACGTGTACTCTGTTAGCAGTCATCTCCTGTCTGTATATTTACACCGGGGCCTCTGTTGTGGGTGTGCCCGCCCGATTTAGGTGTTTTCTCATTTTTCCCCACTCTCCATATTTTTCCCTATTTTTATCGAGTGTGCGAGGCTGTCCTATGCTTGTTGGCTGGTCCAAACACTGGCCGACTGACCCTGTCACGACCCTGTGTTTTCTCTGGACAAGATGCAAGTGTGCACGGGGACATGGTGGACAGTGTGAATGGCATCAGGTTGGAGTGAAAAAGGGAGCCCATGTGTGGACAACCCCATGTGTGAAAGGGGGCAAAGAGACATTAATTAAAAAGGTTTTATAACCTTTGGTGGCCAAAAATTAATGTTTTAAAGGTTTCAAAACCTTGGGAGGCCCCTAGGGCAATTTTTAGAGATTACTCCACTTTTGGAGGCCTATCTCTCTCTTTTCTCCCTCTCTCTAGCTTTTTGGAAAAAGGGGTGCAACTTCTCATGCGTGGAGGAGAGGAGAAGTGGACTGCATGTTGGCTGCGCACAGGAGAATTCACGCAGATCTGTACGACTGTACGGACAGCTGTACGGACAAGACAGAATTCAGCAATGTGCTTGGGTTTTTGGCTGCAAGTACAAGGTCACTTGGTTATGTTTCTTGGCATGGGAGTGATGCAAGCTCGCATGGCTGCGTGCTCATGGAGCAGATTGTTTTCTTCCTGCTAGAAAGGAACAGTGGGACCTACAGTTATGGGCATCTCTATGTTGCCAGATGTTTCATGAGGGAACAGGTAACTAGATGTATGGAAACAGGACAGAAGTTTCAAAGGGAAACAGGCCTAAGGGTTTCATGTGGAAACAGGTCGTAGATTTCTCGAGGAAACATGTTATTGGGTTTCTCCAGGAGATAGGTCACATGCAGGCAGAAGGTACAGGAATGGACACATGTTTGGTACAGCCTTGCTACTGATTGGACAGGGGACAGGGAATCCATGACAGAGATGGATAGTACCCTTGGAAGGTAGAGAGGGTTTGTACAGGTGTGTCGACTGTATGGTATGCTGTGCTGTGATGCGAGTTCTCTTTTGAGAGACAGTTTGGGAGTCTGTGTTGTGATGCAGGAGCACTGGATGTGTCAGGGTGTGATGCTGTTCATAGTGTGAGAGGCTATGGATGGTTGTGGCAGCCTTGATCATGGGAGAAAGCTTCTGTATGCAGACTCAATGTGAAAGAGTCTTTCGATGCGAACAATGGCTGGACTTGTTTGTGGATGCCAAGTGGACAAGAAGCCATGATGCAGGTTCTTTGCAGGCTTCAGGGGTTCTACTGTGACGGCTGAGTTTCCAGCCTTATATTGTAATCAAAGCTCTTATAATCAATTAAAGAAATACCGCAAGGGGTGCCACTTCGTTTTGGGGCCAATCGGTGTCCGTGTACTGTTTGCAGCAGCACTCTAGCTCCCCCTGTTTGTTTTCTTTTTCTAGGTCCTCAATGGCGTTGAAGTGTTTTATGTGCGAGTGTTTGTTTCACCGCCCGTTCAGGCAGGTTTACAGACCCTGCTGCTCCCCAACCTTCCTTGTATACTGGCCGACTGATAGTTGCTAGTCGACTGGAGTTGTAGCAAGTCGTGGACATTTATGTCGCTGTCGGCTGTCTTTTGAGCAGGCCGACTGGCTGATGGGGCCATATAAAATGGCCCCTTGCCCCCCACACTTCTGTATTCAGTACTTCGGAATTTCTTGTGTATATAGTAGAGTCACACGCCTCTCTCTCTCCCTCTATTGCTGTGTTTTTCTGCAGTGCACTTGCTCTTGTATTTTCAGATTTTGTCTTCATCTCCGCGCTTGCTCTTGTGACTTCTTTCTAGATCTGAAATGGCAGTCAGGTCGCATTTTCATTGGCGACAATTCCACAATTCCGATACACAGTGAGGGCCGGATGGAGATCATTCCCGATGGCAAGGGGGGTAAGCATTCCTCTCGTGTTCTTTATGTCCCAGCACTTGGTTTTCATCTATTGTCAGTGCATGAGGTATGCAAGACTGGCTTCCGGGTGGAGTTTGAGGAGCATTCTGTTGCTCTAAGGGACCCCGAGACTGGCTAGGTTGTTTGGGAAGGCGGCCTGGAGAATGGTATATGCAAACTCTCCGCACTCTCCACTGTGAGAGGTTCTCAGGTTGGTAACTTGTGGCACTTTCAGTTTGGCCACTTAAATGTGGATGCGTTGCGGCGAGCTTTCCGGGACCAAATGGTGGTTGGCTTGCCAAATGTTGGCAGCAGGCAAGGATGCTGCAGTTCTTGCATACGTGGTAAGCAGCACAGGGACTCCTTTTCAAAGCAGGCTTCCAAGCGGGCTTCGAAACCATTGGAGTTGGTACACACTGACTTGTGTGGACCTTTGCAGACAGCATCCTTGGGAGGTTCTCTATACTTCATGCTGCTTGTTGATGATTGTTCCAGATTCACATGGGTCTATTTCCTTTCTCAAAAGGACTAAGCTTTTGCTCGGTTCAAGGAGTGGCATGTGATGGTGGAGAAAGAGTCTGGATTGCAGGTGAAGAGTCTCCGGGCTGACAAAGGAGGTGAATTTTCTTCTAATGCTTTCGTGAGATTTTGTGCGAAACATGGCATCAAGAGGGAACTAGCCAATACACGTTCGCCATCAGAGAATGGAGTAGTAGAATGAAAGAACAGGACTATGATGGAGATGGCGAGGACGATGCTAGAGCATCGTGATCTTCCTCGTCCACTTTGGGGAGAGGCTGTGGCTACGGCTATTCATATCCTCAACCGGTCTCCGACGACTTCAGTACCGAACATGACTCCCTTTGAGGCATATTTTGGCAGGAAACCTGATGTCTCCCATTTTCGTGTGTTTGGGAGCGATGCGTATGTTCACATTTCCGTGTGTTTGGGAGCAATGCGTATGTTCACATTCCGAAGAAACAGAGGGGGAGGCTCGACTCAGTCCCAAAAGCTTATATTTGTGGGGTATATCTCTCTTTCCAAGAGATATAGGTTATTTGATCCAAAGAGGAATGAGATTGTTGTCAGCAGGGATGTGGTCTTTGATGAGCATGTTCCGGTTTCCACTGTAGATGAGCCGCCACTTCTTGGAGACCCAGAGGATTCTAATGATGATTATTGTTCCAGCCGGACAACCTCAGTCAGTTCAGGAGGTTGAGCCCGTAGCTGGAGTTGAGCCCCCGCAGCAACAGGATGCTCCGCGTTCTGTTCGAGTACCCAAGTGGTTAGTGGACACCCTTCGGGAGTCGGGTGTCACAGAGCTTCCCTCCGAATGGACCACAGAGGACAGACCTCGAAGATCGCACAAAGTCCGTGATAAAAGTCATTCAGCAGAGCTTTTACAAGTAAACTATGCTTTGATGTCTCGTATCTTGCGGGACAAAGAGCCCACTTCCGTCAAGGAAGCCCTTGCACAGGAGACTTGGAGGAAAGCCATGCAGGTGGAACTGGATGCCATCGAGAAGAACACTTCGGAGTTGGTACCAAGGCCGTCAAAACGGTTAGTCATTGGTGTCAAGTGGGTCTTTAAGAACAAATATGCGTCAGATGGGTCGGTGGACAAACACAAAGCCAGACTTGTGGCTAAGAGTTATGCTCAGCGGCCAGGCATCAACTATGAGGATACCTTTGCACCGACAGCGAGGATGACCATGATTCGGACCATTCTTGCATTTGCTTCTTCTCAGCGGCGGTGGCCCGTGTATCAGATGGATGTCAAATCTGCGTTCCTTAATGGTGACCTGCAAGAGGAGGTGTATGTTGAGCAACCTCCAGGCTTTGTGGTTCCAGGATCAGAAGGGATGGTATACAGGTTAAGGAAGGCCTTGTATGGTCTTAAATAGGCTCCCAGGGCTTGGAATCAGAAGATTGATTCCTTCTTTCTCCGGACTGGATTTCAGAGATCGGTTGCAGATCCCAATCTGTATCTCTTTCGAGAACGCGGCATGTCATCCTCGTAAAATAAGGCCTGGCTTGCCTCTGCTATCCAAGCAACTGCACCCCACATGACTGTGCAGGCGGTCCTCAAATCAGATGTGAACAGTCGGAGGTTGCGCTGCCACACCTGCAGGGCCCTGGGGAAATCCCAAAGGTAGTGCCGCTTGCTCTCCTCCTGGGCCCCACACCAGCAAACTAGCCGGCCACCCAGCGATCGTGGAACCCTTGAAGTACTCAAGTGAGTATCCTTAGAACAGAAAAGGACAGTCTGCAACTCCTAGAATACTTCTATCTTGAAAGCTCTTATGCATTCATATAAAAATAAATACAACTATTTTTGGGAGACACACACACACACATCTATTTCCATCCCAAAAATATAAGAAACTTAAGAAACTCTGTTTTATACCTTTTGCAAAGGTCAAATTAGAGCTACAGTAGAATATGGAGATCAGCTCTTTGCAAATAATGGAATTCTTACATGAGAGCCAACTCTTGCGTTTGCATAAGCCTTCAGAACTCTACCCACAAGGGTTGCCACAGTTAAATCCACTGCCAAAAACTCTGGTTGCAAAGCCTTCAGCGCCGAGTCCACCTGCTCATAACAAGAAGGATCTTTGCTCAAGAGTGCAATTTTTTCAAAGGGCAGGTTCAAAGACAACTTGTGAGATTGCATCAGTTGCAATGCACATGCAGGAGTGAGCAGAACTACCTGAGGGCAAAACGGTGAAGCCGAGCAGTAGCACGTGAAGGTACTCGACTTCCTGAGATAGTTCGAGTTGGTGGGACGTGATGTGAAGACGCTTCTTCCTGCAGCCAAGTGTTGCATTGAAGCCTCCATGGAGTTAAGCTCAAACACAAATGCTACACGTATAACTTATCTACGGGGTGTGTGCCTCATCTTTATTTGACACGACCGCGGTCGTGGGATCCACGGTGTGACACCGTAGTGGGATCCACGGTAATGCCCAGTTTCTAGGTCTCCCCAGTTTCTAGGTCTCCCCGGGGTCATGCCTTGAGGAAGTAGCGAAACCGTCTACACGACAGAGACAAACGAAGCTAATGACAAAAGCATTTTTCTATTTGAGTCTTAGAATGAGCGTGCTCGTTTCTGACCCCAGCTCGAAAAACAAAAAATAGGATCCACGGTGAGAGGTCGAATCAGAGCACGAGGGCCGTTGGATCTACGATGATAGGGGGCCAAGTGACCAGACAGATTGCACCAACGATCCCGAGTGGCGAGTAATTTTGAGTGGTCGGGATTAGGCAACGTCGGTAGACGGTTGGTTGGCTATCTTCTCAGGAGGAACGTGATTCAAAAGCCATCATTCATTGAGAGTTAAATGTGGTAGTAAATAGCACATGGGTTGAATGAATGCAATTCAGAGTTAATGAATGCAATTCATTGAGAGTTAATAACAAGTAAATAGCACATGGGTTGAATGAATGCAATTCATTGAGAGTTAATAACAAGTAAAAGATTTTTTCAAATTTGAACTCCACGCACAAGGCTAGCGCCCATAAAAGCAATCTTGAAAAAGAAGTACACTCACGCAAACTAGAACTATGGTGGATTTACGTGAGGTATACCAAACACAACGAGCAAGTGGGAAACAAGCGAAATAAAGAATGAGTGAATCGCGTTAATATTGTTGAACATACATTGTTTTGATGCACATGTAAGCACAAGTAATGGACACACTTTTGCACGAGATCACGCCAGCTCGAAAAACAAAAAATGGGATCCACGTTGAGAGGTCAAATGAAAGCACGAGGGCCATTGGATCTGCGATGATAAGGGGCCAAGCGACCGGACAGATTGCACCAACGATCCCGAGTGGTGAGTAATTTTGAGTGGTCGGAATTAGGCACAACGTCGGTAGACGGTTGGTTGGCTATCTTTCTCAGGAGGAACGTGATTCAAAAGCCATCATTCATTGAGAGTTAAATGTGGTAGTAAATAGCACATGGGTCGAATGAATGCAATTCATTGAGAGTTTATAAAACAAGTAAAAGATTTTTTCAAATTTGAACTCCACGCACAAGGCTAGCGCCCATAAAAGTAATCTCAAAAAATAAGTACACTCACGCAAACTAGAACTATGGTGGATTTACGTGAGGTATACCAAACAACGAGCAAGTGGGAACAAGCGAAATAAAGAATGAGTGAATCCCATTAATATTGTTGAACATACATTGTTTTGATGCACATGTAAGCACAAGTAATGGACACACTTTTGCACGAGATCACGCCAGCTCGAAAAACAAAAAATGGGATCCACGTTGAGAGGTCGAATGAAAGCACGAGGGCCGTTGGATCTGCGATGATAGGGGCCAAGCGACCAAATAGATTGCATCAACGATCCCAAGTGGCGAGTAATTTTGAGTGGTCGGAATTAGGCAACGTCGATAGACGGTTGGTTGGCTATCTTCCTCAAGAGGAACGTGATTCAAAAGCCATCATTCATTGAGAGTTAAATGTGGTAGTAAATAGCACATGGGTCGAATGAATGCAGTTCATTGAGCGTTAATAAAACAAGTAAAAGATTTTTTCAAATTTGAACTCCACGCACAAGGCTAGCGCCCATAAAAGTAATCTCGAAAAATAAGTACACTCACGCAAACTAGAACCATGGTGGATTTACGTGAGGTATACCAAACAACGAGCAAGTGGGAACAAGCAAAATAAAGAATGAGTGAATCCCATTAATATTGTTGAACATACATTGTTTTGATGCACATGTAAGCACAAGTAATGGACACACTTGTGCACGAGATCACACCAGCTCGAAAAACAAAAAATGGGATCCACGTTGAGAGGTCGAATGAAAGCACGAGGGCCGTTGGATCTGCGATGATAAGGGGCTAGCGACTAGACAGATTCCACCAACGATCCCGAGTGGCGAGTAATTTTGAGTGGTCGGAATCAGGCAACGTCGGTAGATGGTTGGTTGGCTATCTTTCTCACGAGGAACGTGATTCAAAAGCCATCATTCATTGAGAGTTAAATGTGGTAGTAAATAGCACATGGGTCGAATGAATGCAATTCATTGAGAGTTAATAACAAGTAAAAGATTTTTTCAAATTTAAACTCCACGCACAAGGCTAGCGCCCAAAAAGTAATCTCGAAAAATAAGTACACTCATGCAAACTAGAACTATGGTGGATTTACGTGAGGTATACCAAACAACGAGCAAGTGGGAACAAGCGAAATAAAGAATTAGTGAATCCCGTTAATATTGTTGAACATACATTGTTTTGATACACATGTAAGCACAAGTAATGGACACACTTTTGCATGAGATCACACCAACTCGAAAAATAAAAAATGGGATCCACGTTGAGAGGTCGAATGAAAGCACGAGGGCCGTTGGATCTACGATGATACGGGACCAAGCGACTAGACAGATTGCACCAACGATCCCGAGTGGCGAGTAATTTTGAGTGGTCGGAATTAGGCAACGTCGGTAGACATTTGGTTGGCTATCTTTCTAAGGAGGAACCTGATTCAAAAGCCATCATTCATTGAGAGTTAAATGTGGTAGTAAATAGCACATGGGTCGAATGAATGCAATTCATTGAGAGTTAATAACAAGTAAAAAGATTTTTTCAAATTTGAACTCCACGCACAAGGCTAGCGCCCATAAAAGTAATCTCGAAAGATAAGTACACTCACGCAAACTAGACCTATGGTGGATTTACGTGAGGTATACCAAACAACGAGCAAGTGGGAATAAGTGAAATAAAGAATGAGTGAATCCCGTTAATATTGTTGAACATACATTGTTTTGATGCACATGTAAGCACAAGTAATGGACACACTTTTGCATGAGATCAGGCCAGCTCGAAAAACAAAAAAATGGGATCCACGTCGAGAGGTCGAATGAAAGCACGAGGGCCGTTGGATCTGCGATGATAGGGGGCCAAGCGACTAGACAGATTGTACCAACGATCCCGAGTGGCGAGTAATTTTGAGTGGTCGGAATTAGGCAACGTCGGTAGACGGTTGGTTGGCTATCTTTCTCAGGAGGAACCTGATTCAAAAGCCATCATTCATTGAGGGTTAAATGTGGTAGTAAATAGCACATGGGTCGAATGAATGCAATTCGTTTGAGAGTTAATAAACAAGTAAAAGATTTTTTCAAATTTGAACTCCACGCACAAGGCTAGCGCCCATAAAAGTAATCTCGAAAAATAAGTACACTCATGCAAACTAGAACTATGGTGGATTTACGTGGGGTATACCAAACAACGAGCAAGTTGTGGGAACAAGCGAAATAAAGAA
This sequence comes from Cibotium barometz, assembly GCF_041138505.1. NCBI lineage: Eukaryota > Viridiplantae > Streptophyta > Polypodiopsida > Cyatheales > Cibotiaceae > Cibotium > Cibotium barometz. The sequence goes on from NC_141109.1 coordinate 29,684,813, forward strand.
TGAGTGAATCCCGTTAATATTGTTAAACATACATTGTTTTGATGTACATGTAAGCACAAGTAATGGACACACTTTTGCACGAGATCACGTCACTTTGGCACAAAAAAGGTTGAGATTAATTAGAGCAACTTTCTGTTCATAGATGGCACAAAGAGCCACAAACCAACTACGACAGTGAAAACATAGCTACTAGCTAATCATTTGTGCTCCATTGGACTACACCGAGTCGCACTCATCATCAACGATCAAGTTGCATTTGTGTTGGTGCTCTTGACATCCCTGATCATATCAAGGATCACCTACCATGCGTCCTGCAATTGCCTCAGCATACTCTGCAGCATACTTCACATAGACAAAAAATAACAAGAATAAATTTTAGGCCAAGTCATCATCTATGCAAAAAATAACAAGAAGAAGAAATGTTAGGCCATGTAAATGAAAAATTTCATCTCCCTTTAAAGCATCTTTCAATCAACCACCAACCAAAAAATGTTGATATATGAATCGACGGTGGAAAAACAAAAAGCATTGAAAGGTGCCAAACATAATAAATAGCACCAATGCACCTAATACATAGCCAATATTCCCATGACATTCACAAATCTATACCAATAGAGTCACGAAAATCCACCCAAACATGTCCTAACAGTAAACGAAATAGTAATAATAGTGCTAGTGAATATGAGGTGAAGGTGCTCATCACTAGTCATACGGATTGGTCCCCGCTAGTACGTCCATCATATCATCGCCAATATGTGAAGTATTGGCCTCCTCACCTCCAGCTCTATTCTTGCTATGAAGAAGAGGATGCACATAAGACGTGATAACCCTATCATCCACATCCATCCAAATACACATGCGACTAGTGTGAAGGCATGCCCTCAGGATTGGGGCTATGTTGCAACCCAACTCCACTGTTATACCACGACGACGGCACAACAACTTCAAATAGCAAGCCATGAATGTATAGCTAATCTCCATGCTCCCACGTGACTTAGCACCATCAGGTCCCTTAGCCCTCACTGTAGTAGGTGGAAAATGATGGTATGCAACAGACTCCAATGGCCGCATCTGAAGGGACTCAAATAGAGGCATACTATCCGACAAGTAGACAGGTGGATCCATCCTCCATCTGCGGATCATAAACAATATAGATGTACTATATTGCAAGGACCAAAACAAGATAAAGAACATATTCAGTAGCTAATGTCTATAAAAGTACAAAGCACAATGTATGAACATTAAACATGAAAAGAAGAGTGGACATGCCTCTATCATAGATCTCGCAAGCTCCACATAGCCATAGGCAGAGTGATGCATGACAATAACTCGATGCCAAATCTCAAGATCAAATACACGACAATACCGCTCAATCCACCCTACGGCATGCCCTAAAAGCAAAGCACCTAAATTATAATTTGATTCTTTGAACCACGCCAAGGTTTCCCATGCAATAAGCAAAAAAAAAACAATCATACCTCCATTGGATGCCATAATGAGTAGCCATCCATGATCAGAAAGTGAAGAGGCTACCACTAACATCCCATATCGCACATTCTCCTCTGTGATCATATCCCATGCGAGTCAAGGTGAAGAACCGAGAAGAACCATAAAGAAATCCATCGAAGAGGAGAGCAGGAAAAATAAAATGTGCTGCCCACCTGACATGTTTCCACTTCCTCACACGCTCTCTACCTTAAGGCCAATATCTCATGATGTGCTCATGAATCTCTGTGTATATGGAATTCTTCTTGTTGCCTGAGAAATCTACCCCTGGTCTTAACCAGCCTTGGTTCGATTTAAATGGTGAGCTTTTGGTACGGTGGATGAGGGACCAAGGAAGCGGCCTATGAGTGAAGTGCTAGGTGACCTGCGAAGAAGCCTAGAGGGTGCTGACCATACGGTGCTCGGGCTCTGGGTCGCCGAAGATACCCATGCGTGCGTTTGGGGAAGAAAATGGAATAAGGAGTTATAGTTGTTTTCTGAACTCGGGAATGGATTTGGTTGATTGGCCTTGCTGGTCCTCAACGGATGAGTCCATGACTCTTTTATATGGATCTGTTGTTTGATCTTGCTGATCTTCAACGGAGAGTCCATCTGGATTTTTCTTATGTGGTGAGCGTTCTGGTTGCTAATGATGCCATAGGTACACCAATGAAGGAATGATTAGAATTTAGAATTCAAGCTGGATATTTTGGAGGATTATGATCAGTGATACTATGGTTTCATTAAAAGATTATTTTAAAGACAGTTGAATCTGTAAAACAGGCAATTTCATATTGGGTGTGTAAGTGGTGTGACTATCTTGAAGTTTGCTCTTGAAGTTTGCTTGAAGCGCCGGCTAGGGGGCATGGGAAATCTTTTCCCTGGTACCCGGGGCAAAACATAACCAAATTCCTAAATGGATCCTATCACTATAGTGGTTGGGTGGTTGGCTAACCCATGGAATTGGATGGGGTTAGGCTGGACTGATGGATCCTTAAAATGAGACTCAATTTTGTTATGTTACGATAGATGAAGTAAAGCCCAGATAGTCTTTGTTCTACTTGGCAATTTTACATGAGAAAATATGAGGAATAATGCTCCTTTTCATGAAAAGTTCCACCAACACGTGCATGTGCATCCCTACCAGAACACTTGGTTTGTTTTGCCTGTGGGAGATGTGGAGGGAGATAGTTACATTTGAACTAGTATTGCCATCCAAAGTAACTATATTGTCTTATGCTCGCAAGACATGGCATACCTTAATGACAATAATAACATTCTAAATCCCTTTGGCAAACAATCAGTACATCAAACATCATATAAGACCACAATGAGTAGTTAGTCCCGTCAAGCTTATCATCAGGGGTGGGGAAAGCATCCCAAATACGGCACTGTACGCCACTTCAGCTTACAAATGACACAAAATGCATCCAACCATCTGAAAGTATTGTCAATGCCCATTGAATGCAATTGAGATGGAAACTATGCCCATTGAATGCATTTGAGATGGAAACTATGCTAGTAGATCACTAATGAGATGAAGAGACGTATAAAGTGTATGAAAAATGATAGAGTGTAGAGTGTAGAATTGTTATTTGGTAGAGATGACGATGTTGATGAAGCTATTGATGATTATGAGCTCAATGTTGATGATGATGGAGAAGCGACGATACACACCAAATGTATGATGTTGTAGTGTAGAAAACCTAAAACCAAACAAAGATAATTCAAACTGACACTCTCCTCGAATGTCTATGCAAACCTTATAGTATATGCCTATGAGCCCACATATCCTTACCATATAGATGGCTACATACATGGTGCTTAAACCCCTCTCATCATGACTTTGCATACTGGTAGGAGTTCACAACTTGTTTGCTACAGATGGAAGGCACCACATATTAGTATCCTCCAAGGGCCACGATTACATTAGTTTTGCTTGTGGGATTTAGGAGCCTGGCATCTCCAAGTTGCATGATGGGCAGTAATGAAAAGGTAGTGACAACTCAAAAACATGTGGATGCAAGTTAAAAATATCGTCCATGTATGAAGGGTATTAAGTGGCAAGGGGGATGGGGATGGGGAGGAGTTTGGAACTCATGCTCACCTTGTTTATCATGAACACTCTACCACTAGGCTAACTCTTATCATCTAAATCTCGTTATACGTATTATATGGATGATATTGAGTTTAAGCCTCCCAAAGAGGCTAGGAAATCTTATGGTAGTGTGGTCCTAAAATCAAACAAGGCTATGGGTTGTGAGAGGCTTAAAATTGAGTTTCTGCCTTATAGCCTTGTGTATGGTAAAGATACTCATAGGGGCTCAAACTTGAGTTTGAGGCTCATTAAAAAACATACTTTTTGGGTCCTAAGATCAAATAGAAGTGGGGGCTCACCTCTAGAGCATACACATGCCAAAGAAGTGTTTAAGCCTTTGGACTATGGAAGAGCAATGGTGGAAGCCCTCAGACCCTTTGCCACAGTGATGTGTACGGTGAATATATACCCATGGTTTGAGCCTCCCAAAGGGGCTAGGAAATAATATGGTAGTGTGATCCTAAAATGAAATAGGACAAGGGGCTATGAGAGGTTCAAAATTAAGTTTGAGCCTTAAAAAGGGCCTAGGAATTAGGGGCTCACTTCTGGAGCATGTACATGCAATGGTCCTTTGTACCATCATGTGTATGGTGAAGATACTCATCATAGAGGCTCAAACTTGAGTTTGAGGCTCATAAACAACATAATTTTTTGGGTCCTAAGGTCAAATAGGAGTGGGGGTTGTAAGAGGATCAAACTTAAGTTTGAGCCTCCAAAAGGACATAGGATTATTAATCATGTTGTAATTCTATCGACTCCTGCCAAGATTTTGTAGAAAATTATCAGTTGCAAATTTAAAAATTCCAAGTATGTGAAACTCTCAAACTTTGTTCAATTAACACTATTTTATGCACTTAAGGTTGGGAAGGCTTGTTGGTGATGACATCGCCCCCTCACGATAGTGCATCTAACCATTTGAGATCCTCCTACCAGAGAGAAGCCTTGAGTTAGCTTGCATGGTTAGCAAACAAAGGAGTGTGTTTTCTTTGCACAGGTTGAATGCTTTTAAGTCACCAAGTAATGAGGAATCCATGGAAAATCCTCTTAATGAGGAAGTGGCAGGAGAGAAGGGCATTGCTTCTCCAACACTATATGGAGGGTTCATGTTCTTAGCTCAAGGAATCCTTGGATATGGACAGGAGCTTGAAAGGGAAGCTTTATAGGTTGGCAAGGTACAACCATCAACAAGCATGGACCGAGAAGTGTGGGTTATCAAGATGGCGACAACTTCTTACAAGCAAATGATTTCCATCTCACCACCACTCTCTTTCTTGCAAGATTAAACACATAGACTAAGCAAATGATTTCCATCACCATCACTCTCTTTCTTGCAAGATTAAACACATAGATTAAGCAAGGAACACAACATAAAATATTGTGTAGCTTTCATCAACAACAAATAGAGAGAGAGAGAGAGAGAGAGAGAGAGAGAGAGAGAGAGAGAGAGAGAGAGAGATGCACTCCACCACAATGGGTTAAATCTCCCCCACTTGTTTGATGGCTCTCCTCCTCCTCTTCTCAAATAACTGTGTTTATATATATATTCAAGAATAGCTTGCATGAGCCATGAAAAGGGTCTTGTGGTGTGCGAGAGTTGCCTGCCGCATGGAGCACCTACTTTCACAATCAATTGGCATGCTTCTTGATGTGCATTGGTTACTGCTACTACAGGTTGCACGCTTCTCGATGTCTGCAACTATTGCAAGTTCCTATGCTCCAAGCAGTTTTTTGCAAGCCTGGCTCTAGTATCACTATTATAAGGCAAGTTATCGAGATGGTGAATGACCTCTTACAAGAAAATGATTTCCATCACCATCAGTCTCTTTCTTACAAGATTAAACACATAGACTAAGCAAGGAACATAACATAAAATACTGTGTAGCTTTCAACAACAAATAGAGAGTAAAGAGAGAGATAGATGCACGAAACCAAGAGATAAATCTTCCCCACTTGTTTGATGTCTTTTTCCTCAAACAAGTGTATTTATATATATATATATATATTCAAGAATAGCTTGCATAAGCCATTAAAAGGGACTTGTGGTTTGTAAGTGGCCTGCCACACGGAGCGCCTACTTTTAAAATCGATTGGCACACTTCCTGATGTGCATTGGTTGCTACCTACTGCTGTAGGTTGCACGCTTCCTGATGTCTGCATCAACTGTTTTGTAGGTTTCTGTGCTCCAAATAGCTTTTTGCAAGCTTGGATTTGGTACCACTATTTGGCTATGGTACCACTATTATAAGGTGGGTTATCAACCTCATACAAGTAAATGATTTCCATCACCATCACTCTCTTTCTTGTAAGATTAAACACATACACTAAGCCAAGACTACTTACTTTTGCAATTGGTTGGCACGCTTCTTGATGTGTATTAGCTACTAGTGTAGGTTGCACACCTCGATGTCTGTAATTGTTGCAAGTTTTTGTGCTTCAAGTAGTTTTTTGTAGGCCTGGCTCTGGTACCACTATTGTAAGCTGGGTTATCAAGATGGTGACAACCTCTTACAAGCAAATGATTTCCATCACCATCACTCTCTTTCTTGCAAGATTAAACACATAGACTAAGCAAGGAACATAACATAAAATACTATGTAGCTTTCACCAACAACAAATAGAGAGTAAAGAGAGAGAGAGATGCATGACACCACAATGGTTTAAATCTCCCCCACTTGTTTGATGGATCTCTCCTCAAATAGGTTTTTTTATATATGTTTAAGAATAGCTTGCATGAGCCATAAAAAGGGTCTTGTGGTGTGCGAGTGGCCCGCCGCATAGAGCACCTCCTTTTGCAATCAGTTAGCACACTTTCTAATGTGCATTGGCCTACAGGTTGTAGGCTTCCTGATGTTTGCAATTGTTGCAAGTTTCTATGCTCCAAGCAACTTTTTTGTAGGCCTTGTGCTTGGTACCACTGTTTGGCTCTGGTACCACTATTGTAAGGTGGGTTATCAAGATGGTGGAAACCTCTTACAAGCAAATGATTTCCATCACCACCATTACTCTCTTTCTTGCAAGACTAAACACATAGACTAAGCAAGGAACATAACATAAAAATCCTGTGTAGGTTTCATCAACAACAAATAGAGCGTAAAGAGAGAAGATATGTAAGACAACTTAATGGGCTAAATCCCCCCCATTTGTTTTCCCGATGTGCATTCGCTGTTGTTGCTACATGTTGCATGCTCTCAGATGTCTACAACAGCTGCAAGTTTCTATGCTCTAAGTAACTATTTGTAGGCCTGGCTCTAGTACCATTGTTGTAATCAAGTAGGTCATCAGACAACCTCCTACAAGCAAATGATTTCCATCACAATTAGTCTCTTGCTAGCAAGGTTAAACACATTGACTAAGCAAGGACCATAACATAAAATACTGTGTATCTTTCATCAAACAACAAATAGAGAGTAAAGAGAGAGAGAGAGAGAGAGTGACACAAGTGGTGGTGGAGTGGGCCCCCCTAGTGGCTTCACATTGAGGAGTTAACCCTCTTAGGGTTGGCTAAGTGCATGTTCCTAAACTCAACCTTGCATCTTCCCTCTTCTCTTGTCTTCTTCCTCTCTCATGCAAGGAGTATGCTCATTTAGGTAAACATCTTTAGTGCCACTATCGGGGATAACACTTAGCTTAGGGTCCTCCATAATCTATTCCTAAGCTAGAGTCTTGATTTGCTCGGATGGAATGCAAATCCACTGGCAAGAGTTGGTTATGAGATGTTTGTTTGATTTTTGTCAATTTATTTTTCTTTGTACAATGGAGCATTGGGAGCATGAGGAGCTTCGGAGGCTACCCCCCAAAAGCAGAAGCTACAAGTAAGTGCCCTAATTTTGCTCTTAATTCCATTAATTTTGGTTTTTTCTTCAAGTAGTTAAAAACTACATATTAGCTTAATCCCATCATTAATCATAGGATATTAGAATTAATTAAGCATTCCTTACATTAATAGGTAGCTTGGGACTAGCCTAAGCCATCCGTAAAAATAAAACCCTAAAAAATCATCATTGAGGGAGAGATATTTGAGAAAGACCAAGAAAAAACTGGGCGCAATTCAGTCTTGGGTTGCATCTTTGGAGAACTGAACGGCCGTTCACTTCATAGAGATATGGCTATACCTTCTTAAGCCACGCTTGTTCATTTCTTGTTGGAGAATCCCTCCAAATCTGTCTCATGAATGAGAGTAATGTGCATTAAAAAGGGCATAAATGTGCATTTAAAGAGCATAAATGTAGTACAGTTGAAATGTCATGAGAATATTTGAAGGCAACTATCAAAAGATCCAGTATTTCAAAACAGTTAAGATACCTCCCTATCAGTATGTCCATACCTTCATAGATGTACATCCGTTCCTTCACGAGTGAATGGTTATACCTTCACATTCCCCCCATTGGTGAAAGTCTTTTTTCTGACACAAGACATGACCGCACCTTTTGTAATTGAATGATCATTCCTTAGTTGAGGAATGCCCGTTCTTCTATCTATCCATGGTCTTACCTTGCTAACGTATGAACACTCATTCCTCCATAAGGGAATGCCCATTCTTGTTTACAATCATGAACTGTAGTACCTCCGTTTAAGCCATGCCCGTACTACTAACATCAGGCAAACGCCGCCCATTCCTCTATGAGAACGAACAACCGTTCATAAGCTTTCAGAGGGAAAAAATTTATTGTCGAGAGCATGAATCTATATTCACTTGACACATTTATACACCTATGCTCAGGAAAATTGGTGCGAAACATCCCCTTGTTTGACAATGCTGAACCATCCTATGCACAATCACTTGCTAGATCTGACCCTTCGATCAACACAGCATGGAGTCAAACAGTGTTAATCCTTGATAGCACCAATGAAAGAAAAGAACATCCCCAAGTATGGGATGAACCACCGCCGACTTAGAGACATGAGGATTGATTTCCCAGTGTAAGATAGACCATTGACTTAAGAGTAATCCCCAAGATCCCCTGCACATTTACATAGGAGTCTTGCCTCGAGACTAAAAAACTTTATCTTGGGAAACACTCAATCAGAAGAGCCTCATCCCAGGGACATGGGCATGGATTGTCAACCTAAAAGGACTGCCACACCTCCACTAGATCCATTACTAGAGGTGGATAATTAACCTAATTCATACTGATCCAACAATCAAGGGAGCTATGCCAACTACTGTGCCAATAGATTCATTCTAGGATCGCAAGCTGGCACCCATCCTAGGTCAAGAACCAGCTCACCAAGGTCCAGAGACCTCTTACCAAAGAGAAAGAGCCCACCCAAAACTCTTCAACTAACACACAACACACATGTATAACCACTACCCACCTCATGGAGTGTATTAAGGATACCATACGGATCCTCACAAAGCATACACTGGGCCCCCACTGAGGCATGGTCCACAAATGGGATATTCTCCTCTAGGCCTAGCTCCCCCAACTATCATACCCCAACCCACACTAGCACTGGTCATGGAAAGATTTTTCCCTGAAATGTTGAGGATAGCCATGGAAATAGGGAGGGGGTAGCTTTAGGAATTGTACCACTAGCACTAGCATAGCCGGTGCAAGGGCCGAGATCGAAAGGAATAAACTGGCCCACATCTCCAAACTTATCACAAAGTTTGACGAGTTCAGAGACCCCATACCTCATCTGGAGATGTTTAACCAAATATGTGAGGCATTTGGCCGTGTGGAAGATCAGGTTAAGGTGAGTGCCTTTGGCCTCACCCTCGATGGAAAAGATAGACAAGGGTTCTAGTCACTAAAAGTAGAAGACAAGGCTACCTTTGATGCCTTGAAAGAGGCTTTCAAAGTAAGATTTTTGAGACAAGAAACTCGATGGAGTCCATTCAAATAATTGCATGATGTAAAACAAAAAGAGGGACAATCCATCCATGACTATATCAACCAGGTGTGATATCTCTATTCTCATTGTTGTAATGATTTCTCTGACAAAAGATTGACCGGTCAATTCATAGAGGGACTTGAAGATGTAGCCCTACATAACTCCCTATATGCTCTAGGGGCATACCTCCCTTTTGAGAAATGCTTCAGAAGCGCCATGGAATTTGAAGACAATTTCAAGGGAACTTGTTCCCAAGAATTTCATGAGGGAACTTCTGAAGCTTCCTTCAAAACTACAAGTACAAAATTAAAAGGAAAGGAAAAAGAACACTCTTTGGGACAACATGTGGAGCAGTTAGCAAGCTGTATTAATGCAGTAAATGAACCAACGATGGAGAGTAGGCCAAAGCCGTGACCAAGTTGGGCAACCTAATCTTTACCCCAAGAGAGAACTAGTGTGGTGCCCGATTTGTCGAGCAAACCACACTAGTATAGAATGCCCCTATTTGAGACCCAAAACCATGCATCTTAGACCTACACTGCCTGACACTTACACCTTGTTGAAAACTGGCCATGTTTTTTACCTTACCTAGCTTGTTTAGAGAACAAGGGTCATTAAATACCAATGCCTACCATCCTGTGTGAGGAAGGTGAAGGCCACCAAAATCAAAAGCATAAAATATACAGAATGACAAAAAGATTGGTGAAGCTGCACAGTTGAGAAGAAACACCATTGTGTATTGCTTGATAGCAGGGTAGATTATGCAGAACCTTGTGCGGATAATAGCACCAAGTAGGCCATGATGTGTTATTGGAAAACCAATGGCATGCAAACACACCATGAACATTACAACCAAAAAAGTATCGAGAACATAAGCTGCTGGGTTTGAGGACATGGTGATGGCAACTAGAGCACGACCAGCTAATGACAAAAGATATCAGAGAAATCATGAGAACAGTCTATGTAGAATGAAGGAAAAGAAAAATTCAAAGAAAATTAATACTAGGGGGATTTGGGAAGGGGGAGTGATGGAAGCTCAACACCCGGCGTGCCAAAAATCCTACTACATCTATAGCAAGATTGGTTGCCCAATTAAACTAAGGCCCGTTACACATACCCCACCGCCCATGTATGGGCAGTGGGGGATTGGGCTAGGGAGATTGCCTGCCCATGAATTATGGGCAATGGATACTCCCACCACATCAGCATGGGCATGTAGGCATATGGTGATGTGTAATGGGCCTAAAATGACAAACGTAAGGGAACCAGAACAACTAATAGAAAAGTATTTACAACAATGGCAAAAGAACAGTTGATATTGCATTCGAATGATTTTCAAGCTCCAATACATCCACCTTTTATACAACTCATTAAGGTGTTCACACCCATGTGCATATGGGATAACTCACACACACACATCTTCTCTCTCCTTTCTCAAATACAACCATGACTACAACTCACACATCCGGGCAACCTACCTTGCTACACAAGTAAGTCATCAATTTGTGGTCTATTCTTAGTTGTTGACTTGTTTAAATCTCTATAGTCCACACACATGTAAAAAGTGTCGTCCTTCTTCTTGACTAAGAGAACAAGTTATGCAAAGGGTGATTATCTAGGAGTAACCCATCCCATATCCATAAGCTATTGCACTTGCTTTGCCACTTCATCCTTTCTACCTTTGACAACCTATAGGGTGGTTTGTTGATAGGCTTGGTATGTGGCTGAAGCTTTATCTCATGATGACCTCCCTCTTTGGTGATAAGCACTTCAGCATTTGAAACATGTCCTCGTGAGTCCTTTAACAACCTCTTCATGCCTTTATTAATAACTTCACCCTTTTCGCCATTGTCTTCTTCTTTACAAAGCTATAGCATGTATATACATTCCATATTCTTGAGCTCCCTCTTGATTTGCATGGAATTAATCATCTTGATTCTTGGCGTATGAATCCCAAACAATGTAACCTCTTCATCACCATGCATAAAACTCATACACCCATGCAAGCCAACCAATCACATCCCAATACAATATGAAAGGGACCCATGTCCAATATAAGATAATCAGCCTTGCAAGTGTAACATTTTGTGAGAACCAAATCCACATCCTTGCATATGAATGTGCAATCTAATTTTCCCCATTACCTACTTAAACTTCATGCCACAGTCTATGGGCTACAATTTGAGACTACACATAGACTTTGTGTTGATGATGAAACTACGTGTACTCCTGATATCAACCAAAACATGTGTCACCCTTCCATTTATGCATGCCTTAACCCTCAGTGTACTTGCATCCTTGGAACTTGCGACATCACTATAAATATTGTACAAAGTGGCCATATTATCCCTTGTCTCATCACATGAGCACACATAGGTAATGGTAATTCATCACACATAGGTAATTGTAATTCATCACACATAGGTAATTGTAATTTGTATACATGATCACCCTTTCACACTACATTCAAAAGCATCCATGGGCATGGCTAACCTACTTCCTAGCCTTTGGCCCCTTTCACATACACTTAATCCCTTGGCCTTACGCCCAAAATGGACATCAGACCTTTTTAACTTTGTTACAACACATACTAGTGCACTTGTCTCATGTTTTATCCCACATTTGTGTCTAATCTTTATTTCAAGCCTATATCTTCAATTTTACAACTCAAAAAATTATTTACAATCCCCTAATTCATCCCTAAAAGACATGGGCTCATTATCTTTAATGCTTCTAAATCATATTGCTACTAGTGCCACGAACATGGATTGGAAGGTCAAATTAACCAAAGATGGATTTTGAATGCTCAAGGATTGAAATCTATTAGCAAGAAGTCACTTTGGCTTAGAGCCAAGCTTAGGATTCAGCATACTATTAATTTATTGTGTGTTAAACATATAATCATACCAATAATTTAAATTTCTTCTACTAGTTGTAATTATAGTACAGTTGCAACTTGGTGAAATGAAAAGAGGTTTGTTGTATTTTTAACTAAGCATAAAGTCACAATATATGATCTCAAAGAATATCTATATGCTCAAGGAGAGAACTAAGGTGATGTCCTTAAGAACATGATAAAAGTTGGATTGGGCAAGGGGTAGTGCTCGAAACATATATTGGAATGGGCTACATTAAGGGAGTTCGTAGAAATTGGAAGCAGTTTTAGTAAGGGATAGTGCTAAAAAAACATATTTTCAACCAATCAAAATAAGGACAACACTTAAATCTATCCAGTTTTTGCTTCCGAAATCTCTACTATATGTCGATTTTATAGCTAAATATATGAAAAATCATTCCTTAAAATAAGGGTGCTAGCATCACCGTGCTAACATGGGGGAAATCACATGCTCCTACACATGTACACATAAGCATGGAGTAGGACGCATGGATCAAGAACAAGATAACAACACGAGATAAACATACAAACATAACAATATAACATCATAGTGTATTCCATATCCATGTATCACATATTGTGTGTACAAGAAGCATGTGTAAGAATCATGTACATACCATAGCCAATTTGCATACAAGAGGGGCTTTATATAGCCATCCAACCATGTGTCTCTTGGGATACCCATGTGACTATTGGGCTTTCCATGTGACTATTGGGCTCCCATAACCTCCACAAGATCCTCACTCCCCACTAGCCCTCTTGTAACCACTTCTTGAGATGACATCTTGTAATAACCAAATCCCACAACTCATTAGCCTAAGCTAATGCTACTAATGCGGCTGTTGGGCTACCCATGTGACTATTGGGCTCCCATAACCTCGACAAGATCCTAACTCCCCACTAGCCCTCTTGTAACCACTTCTTGATATGACATCTTGTAATAACCAAATCCCACAACTCATTAGCCTAAGCTAATGCTACTAATGCTAGGGAATGTTCACACCCAAGCTAATGCCAAAATTCTAGGGGGTGTACACACCCATCGTCAACACCTCTCTTCCCCTTTGTTTAGTTGGGGGTGTACTATCTCCTATCAATGCCAAGTACATCATGAAAATCTATGAATAAGTGGCTATGAGAAGGTATAATGCAAGCCATTTCAAATTATACAATACATTATGTAGAACCACAAAAACTGATGATAGACCAAGGAGATGGTGGGAAGATGATTTCCACCAATTTGATGAAGAGTCTACAAGTATATGTTGATGAAGACTCCACAAATTTGATGAAGAGTCCACAAGTATATGCTGATGAAGACTCTCGTCTATGGACACTCAAGTGTGCTACCGTCTATGTCCATGTAGCCACTTGCTTCTGCTCCATGTGTCCGGGAAGTCAGCTTCGAGTCTCCAAATGTCCACAAGGTGAGTCCTTCCTTGGGTCTTGAAATTACAATACCCACAAAAAGTAACTGCATTCTAGAAATCATTACATCATTTTCTTATGCTTTTAATATTTCCATTTTGGTTTTTGTTTGTTCCTTTTCCTTACAAGCAACTCGGTAGGGACCTCATTGAACCTTTCATCCCGACCTCATGCCTTCTCAATGGGTAATACGGGCGTCTCAGCAGGTATCTCATTGAGCTTTCTCCTCTAGCTTTCATACCTCTTTATCCGGGACTTATAGGCGACTTAGTAGGGATCTTCAACTGGGCTTCCTTCGGACCTCCATACCTTCTCAGTCAGTCGTACAGGCATCTCGGTAGTATCCTCAGTGCAAGACTCTTCCTCGAGCCCTCATGCCTCATTTGAGGACTTACTGGTGACATGGTCAGGACCTCGCATGGGTTTCCTCTGAACCTCATGCCTTCTCACTAGGTCCCACAGGCGTCTCAGTAGTATCCTCATCTAAGCGTCTCCTCCGGCCATCTCATGCCTAGTTATTTTAATATTAATATCGGTCAGGACCTTACTGGGCTTCCTCTAGACCTAATGCTTTCTCAATAGGTCTTATAGGCGTCTCAGTAGTATCCCAGCTAAGCATCTCATTGACCCTCTCATGCTTCATTCTGTCAATATTATTATTATTTTTCCATTGATATCATATTTCAAGATAATATTTCAACAATTGATGTAATTATATTGTCCCATTACTTACCATTCAAGTTCATTAGGTCGTCCACCCCGAGTTTCCCCCACGAGGGCGAAGATTGCATTCCAGGTACTCCATGCAGTAGGCATAGATGAGCTGGATCATTAAAGACAATATGTCATATGCCATTTTTAGTGTTTGATTTGATTAAAGCCCTCGAAACTAGTGCACCACAATATCGCAAGACCAAGTGTGCTCCCAACAAGTAGATATTGGTGTAGTCTTGCTCACACACAAGACTGTGTGATCTTAACTTTAGTGTCCATTTTATAAAAATCCTCTTGCTTGTGTATTTCCCATGCATGGAAAGGCATTATTCCAAGGAGTCATCATCAAGTAGCCCATGAGAGTCATCATTATTCCAAATAATTGTATCATCCTCAATGACATGAGAGTCATCATCAAGTAGCCCATGTCATCATCGAGTAGCCCATGTACATCATCGGCCATGGCTACATCTACATCAAAGAACACATCATCATTATCCTCAACTATGTGAGGGATAGCATCAAGTAGACCACGTGCATCATTGGCCATGGTTACATCAAAAACAATTATAGCCCGAGTAAGGTGAGGGAACCCATGTAGTAGACCATGTGCAAGCACCATCAGCCATGGCTTCATCATTACAAATAAACATAACGACATTAGCAAGTGAGGTGCTGCCGAATTCCTCCCCTTGAATGATGATGATGATGATGATCATGAGAGGTGCATTAGCAAGGGTACATAGTGATCACAAAATGCACATAGCGTAATGATGCAATGAAGCTACTGATAAACGTGGTCTACATGAAATTCTAGTTTTTGGATGATCATGACAATAGTGCTAGGATTTTACAAAAAACTTTGGATTTTACAAAAAAAACCTGGGTTTTAGGAGGAAACCTAGGGTTTTAGAAGGCATGATTAGCATAAGAAATTTGGCGACGGAGATCAGCCAAAACTGCCCGAATGTTTATGAGATTAAGCAAAAATTACTTTAAAAACTGTCCGAGTGTTTATGAGATTAAGCAAAAATTACTTTAAAAACTGCTTGCAGTTGAGCCAAAACTGGTTGAAAATTAGTGAGATTAGTTTGAAGGTTTGCAAGATTAGTAAAAAACTACTTAAAGGTTTAGCAAAAACTGCAGGTTAGCCAAAACTGATGGAAGATCAGCCACCAAAACAGATTATAGATTAGCGAGTTCAGATGGTTCTTAGATAGAAGGGGATGGGGGATAAGCCAGATTCGAATTTGACGTCGACCACGGCACCGATCACTTGGGCGATGGAACTAATGCTGCCTGTGAATTCATCCAAAGAGTTTGAAGACCCCTCTGCAGGGGCCGAAGCCACTGCAGTAGAGGCCTCTGCAGCGAAATGCCGAAACCCTAGAGATGGAACATCATCACTAGCATTCCCTCGTTTTCTTGGTGGGGAAAACCCAGTGAAGGGGCAGCCCCTCCTCTGCGGCTCCCATCGTGTTTAGGACCAAAAGGCTTCTCCTGCTCTACGCTTCTGGGTGACCAAGCTCCCCAGCAGGATCGATGGAAGAGAAGGAAAATTCTGCGCAACTGTTAGCACTCGTTAGCCCACGTCATATATATGATGAGCTCTTAAACCCAGTGTCAAGGGCCACATGGAGGGTGAGTCAGATTTCAATACAGTGAGTGTGATGTCGTGCCTGCCCTCCTCCTAGGCACACATCATGCTGTATTAGGAAAGGGTCCAAAGAGGCTGAATTGCTGATTATGAAACAAATCAAAATGTGGGCATTCAAAACAGTTTGCAGAAGAAGGAATGCAATGTTGAACAGAACAGTTTGCTCATTGTATGTTTGCATTGATTAGATTGCATGCAAAATCTGAACAGGGAGGCTAGAAAGGCATAAAGATGCATAATGAAAAGATCAAGAATCACCAAGACGCATGCTAATCTCCCTTATCATGGGGTTTTTAGCGAGAGCATAATCGAATTAAGAAACTTAAGGAAGAATGCACCCTACTAATAAATACTAATCTCTCTTTCGGTAAGAAATGCTTAAGGATTAGGCAGTAGACTTCTAATCAAGAGCTTGTGGCAAGGAGAAGATTGAAGCTTCTCGTCCCATCGTGATGGCCAAGTGTTAGCATCACCTTGCTAACATGGGGGAAATCACATTCTTCTACACATGTACACATGAGCATGGAGTAGGAGGCAAGAACAAGATAAAAAACACAAGATAAACATACAAGCATAACAACATAACATCATAGTGTATTCCATATACATGTATCACATATTGTGTGTACAAGAATCATGTACATACCATAGTCATGTCCAATTTGCATACAAGAGGGGCTTTATATAGCCATCTAACAACCGTGTGACTCTTGGGATACCCATGTGATTGTTGGGCTACCCATGTGACTATTGGGCTTCCATAACGTCCACAAGATCCTAACTCCCCACTAGCCCTCTTGTAAAACCACTTCTTGATATGACATCTTGTAATAACCAAATCCCACAACTCATTAGCCTAAGCTAATGCTACTAATGCTAAGGGGTGTTCACACCCAAGCTAATGCCAAAATGCTAAGGAGTGTACACACCCATCAACAAAGGGCTATTTAATACCTCACCCGATTTTTCTTGATTCTTGTCGGTACAAATATACTAGTTTGCTGTTATTTTTGAGCTCTGGTAAGGGGGTTTACACACCTACTTTCCCTTTTTCTAAGTTGTCAACTAAAAGGTATGTGGACTCCTTGACCATGAGGCATGAGCAAAAAGATCTTCCTCTTGTTTCAAGGTGTGTCAATCGAAAAGGATAGTGAAAGGGGGTGTCCAAAAAGTGTTTAAATACACTAAGATGTTGAAAATCAATACATATTTAGGATGGAGGGGGATGTAGTACTTAGCAATCTTGATTTTTGATAGTCATTAAGCTTGTTTTTGGGTAATTGGTTCGCCAAATACACTTAAAACATAAGTATTGGCCATCAAGAAAATACATTAAATCTTGAAAAAATGTTCAAAATGTTGTGATGATTTTGAAAGGTGACCTAGAAACAATCTTGGTTTTAAGGGCCTTTACACACCCCCTTTCCCTTGGAATCATAGGCGACCTTGGTATAGCGGACCGTTACACACTCGACTTTGGGATAGAATGTCTGGGAGATCTACACCACCCAAGTTCGTGGACGAGGAGTCTCCCTTGTCCATCTTTGGGGAGGGGGGAAGCATGGGGAATTTTATCATAAAAATGCTGGGTTTTTTGTTTGTGAAGACACTAATTGCTTAGTGGCCAACTAGCATATCATTCTTTCTCAACATCTCTTTTTATTTTTTATTTTTTTATCCTATCAAAAATGTTGTCGACTGACACCCCTTTCTTTTTCTCCCCCCCACCCCCCTTTTTTTGGCTTTACCAATTAGCACCTAAAATAGTTTTTTGTCTATTGTGTTATCAACCTGTTCATATAGACTAAAAATAGTTATTTGTCTATTGTGCTATCAACCTTTTCATATGGACCCTTCAACCTTCATTTCCTCTCTCCCCACTCCTCTGGGCCCAAATGATGCCGAATCCATTGGCAGTTACTTCAATAATTCTCAAAATAAGAGTGTTTTTATTTCTCACTAGGATGCTTGCCCATCCCCCCAAATTAAGAAGGTGAATGAGGGTGTTTATTTCTACCCAAGATGCAATCCCATCCTCAAATTAAGGAGGTACCTTGGATTTTCTCTCCCAATCCAAACGTGTTTACATGCTGCCAATTACCCAAACTACAAGGCATCTTAGCCACGAGCCAACTCATGCCTATTTTCCTTACTTTCATCTTCAAGCAAAGTTGGATGTACAAGAAATGGGTGGTTACTTTTCAAAGCTTCCAAGAATTAAACACACTTTTTCAACCAATGAAAATGCAACCTTTTTAAAAGTGGGGCCATGCCTACTATGTAAAGACATTGTGACTTGGCAAGTGGACAAAGCAAATATTGACTTGGTGACTTGGCAATGTCTATTGTGTAAAGACATGGTGACTTTATTTGATGTTAGCGCTATCCATTTCAATTAACCTTAAAAGCATGAAAAATAGCTTCTAAGGTTATTAACTCTACAAAGTTAGTTCTTTTTTCACCAAAATAAATAAATAAACCAAATGGAATATTATGGTAAGTTAGACTTGTTGTGCATGCATACTTATCTACCCTATGTATCATTTCTCTCTCTCTCTCTCTCTCTCTCTCTCGCACACACACACACACACACACACACATGTAGTGAAGATTACATACAAAAAGGGGGAGGCATGTTCACTTCTCCCTCTCTATCTCTCTCTTGATCTTGGGGGATGTTGGTCATGGCCTCTCTCTCTCTCTCTCTCTCTCTCTCTCTCTCTCTCTCTCTCTCTCTACACACACACACACACACACATTCTTTATACAAAGAGAAACTTATATAGCTACCCCCCATGTAACTCTATCTCCCTCTACACACACACACACACACACACACACACACACACACACACATTCACAAACTTAGATAATTGCCCCCCCAGACAATCATGTCATCCCCTACTATTGGTTTTGAGAGAGAGAGAGAGAGAGAGAGAGAGAGAGAGAGAGAGAGAGAGAGAGAATCTCCAAAGGAAAGCCAACAGTAGGGGGGATGGCATGACTGCATGGGCATAACTAACCATGCAGTCATGCCATCCCCCCTACTGTTGGCTTTCCTTTGGAGATTCTCTCTCTCTCTCTCTCTCTCTCTCTCTCTCTCTATATATATATATATATATATATATATATATATATATATATATATATATATATATATATATATATATATGAAAGGAGAAACTTTATATAGCTATCCCCATGCAATCATGTCGACCTCTACTATGGGCTTTCCTTTGGGGAGAGAGAGAGAGAGAGAGAGAGAGTTTTCATGGTAAATAAATGAAATGTTTAAGCCAAGTAACATGAGCCCTTTTCCACCAAGGATGCTTACCAAATATATGTATATCTATAATTCGCCCACATACTTGTACACACCATGTCCACAAGATGAGCATAGCATAATAGGATATTATTTGAGTGTTTTGCAATAATTATCTTGAAAATGTTACACTCAATATATATATATATATATAAGATAATTCTCTTAGCAACATGTTATTGAATTTAAACTTCACTTGCATAGAATTCCTTTGAAGTTTTGTAGCATTTGAAGTGGAAATTTATGGTATAAACGACAATGTTGTAGGTCCATTTATGGTTTGCAAGTGAAGCTATTCTCTACTTTTAAAATCAAACTTATTTCTCACTTTCGTCTTTCTTTTCAAGTAAAACCACCAATGTTGTAGGTCCATTTTTTGGTTTGCAAGTGAAGTTATAACAAACTTGTTTCTCTCTTCTTTATTTTCGAAGAGAGAAAACTTTATTTCATGTTGCTTACAAGTTTACTTGTTGAATTTCCTTGAACATTGAAATCTTTTCCAACACACATTTATTTATTCTTTGCGAAGATTAATATACAACCCTCATAATGTTTTTTATTTGAGAAAGACAATTAACCACAACATTCCTCAACCAACACATAGCAAAGAGAGAGAGAGAGAGAGAGAGAGAGAGGAGGGTAAGGAATTAGAAATGCATGTATATTGCCCTTGGGTTTGTAACTTCCACTATGGAAGATACAAGTTTATTTTTCTCTTTAACATAAACCACTTTTTGAGAAGATTTCTTGAATATGTTGCCTTAATTAACTAGGGTCACAAAAAAACCAAACATTGATCGTATTATGGAGACTCAGAGTACTACTTGCAAGATGATAATTGCAAACACTAAAATGATGTGCAATATAGCATTCATCTTATGAAAATGATTTGTCAACATACAAGTTCATACATATGGATATTTGATATGCTCGCCAATCCTTCTTTTATTATTATTAATATATAATCGTCATGATGTTTTCTATCCAAAAAAGATAGATTAGCCGCAACACTCCTCCAGTATACAACAGCAGCAAAGTGCGGCCAAGCTGCACAATGCAAAATAAATCAATACATAGATTTAGAAAAATAGTTCAACAAAAGGTAAAAAAATATTAGGAGTATAGAAGTGAAACATAACTAAAAATTCAATTGAGTGCATGCATATATGCTCAATATTGAAAATCAACTGATTGCATACATCCATTCTCAGTATTAAACATATGCTAAAACAAGAGACACTCAAAAGGTGTACAAGCATCCATTCTTTTTTCCCAATGGCCTTTGGCCCAAAATCCTCTTGCAGTTACCGATTTTTCACCACCCATAGGTGCTTAATTATCCGCTTGTAGGCGATGCCACCGAAGAAGTATAAGGGGGATCTTAAACCCAAGACCTCTTGGTCATAGGCAAACACCTTCACCACTTGAGCTACACCTCATTGGCCACAAGCATCCATTCTTGTTGTGAAAGCATATGGACTACTTACATGCACAAGTAAAAGTACGTATATGGCATATGATTGTGTGCGCATGTGTACCAAATATGCACAAGTATTTATGCGCATATGATGTGTATCTATACCAAATATATAGATTACCATTTCAGTTACTTAAAATTTATACTACTAGTTGGCAAGCATCCATGCTTGATGTGAAAACACAAGCCCTCCTTACACACAAGTGAGAGTATGTGATTATGTGTGTAAAATATATAGATTATCATATCAAAGATTTAATTTTCTACTACTAATTGATTTTATACTATAGTTGGAACTTGGTGAAATGAAAGAGGTTTGGTTAAGCATAAAACGCAACATATGATCTTAGAGGAGGATTTATATGTAGTTAAGGTGGGAACTAAGGTGATGTTCTCAAGACAAGGGTAGAAGTTGGAAGGGGCTATAGTAAGGAGGTTGGTAAAGCTTAGAAGGGGCTACAGTAAGGGGCTTTACACACCTACTTCCCCTTTTTGGAAGGGGCTATAGTAAGGGTGTTGGGAAAAGTTGGAAGGAGGTAGAGTAAGGGGGTTCACACACCTATTTTTCAACATGTCAACTAATAAGGTGGGTGGGTAGGGACTTCCCTGGGCTCCCCTTGTTTTGAGGTAGGGGTGAAGGAAGATGTCCAAGAAGTGTAGGAACACCCTAAGAGAGCAAACATTGGTACATACAGGGAAAGGGTACATATAGTACTAATTTTTAAAGGTAGTCAAGCTTGTTTTTGGGCATTTTAGTTTCAAAAATATATATGGGCGGACAAAAAATACATTAGATCTAAGGAAAAAAAGGTCCAAAATTTGTGGGCGAAAGGGAGACTTCCTTGAGGATACTTAAAATTAAAAAAAAAGTGTTTTCAAAGATAATTTCATGTATTCGATAAACTTAATTTCAAGTAATTTTCAAGATTTAAAGTTGCGATTACACTAAACCGGGCCTTTCCAAAACAGACAGAGGTCTTTAGTAGAAAGTTCAAGGGGGTTCACCTGCTTGTGAGCGTGTGAAAAAGAGAGAGAGAGAGAGAGAGAGAGAGAGAGAGAGCGAACCAGCCTTCTATGCAGCCCTTGTCTCGGGCGTCTCTTGTCTGAGGGCGATCCTTGCGACTAAACCTCCATTTCTTAGTAGTAGAAGGGGCTTTGAGAGGAGGAGGCGGATCCTGCAGAGGGATGGGGTATCCTGCCACCACAACAACCGAAGCCAAAATCACACACACACTAAAATTAATGAGCCCAGAATCACAATACACCATCCAAGACCACCTAGAGAGAGAGAGAGAGAGAGAGAGAGAGAGGGGGAGAGGCCTGTCTCATCAGAGCTTCATCATAGCAAACCTGGAGGAGGGTATCCGACCGTTTGCTGCTCAGCCATCTCTTCTCTTATCACAGGAAGCTTGCAAATGAATGAAAATGAGGACACTCCTTAATCCTAGTGGCCTGTAAAATGTATCCTCTTTCCCCTCTCCCCCTCTCTCTCTCTCTCTTGACTTTTCAATGTCTTTTTTAATCAAGGGCCTTGTCACCCTCCACCCTGTCATACTGTTTTTTGTTCTGGCATCTGGCAGCATTATGATTTTTTTATAGTTTTCGTGGCGTGGGGGACTTTGTGCGCTCCACCATGCTATTTGTCAATGCTCATCTTCTTGTCCTTATAGGCCTTCTTGTCCATATTATATATACACATATATAATATGTCTATATATGTATATATATATATATATACACATATATTAATATATATATGTACATATATATGTATATATAATGTATCTAACTAAACTATTTTGGTCCCATATTTGTTCATATCTCTGTATTATTTTAAGAAAGAGTTTCATAAAGCTTCCATGTGGCAAGAATTTGGAGGTTTGGGAAGGGGAGGAAGAGGTTTGGGTAGAATTTGATTTTGGAAGCCTCAAAAGATGTGCGAAGCACGCGTCCCCAACTAGTAAGCAAAATGAGCACAAGTCATGACTCAACATTACAAATCTACAGTACAAGCAATATATATACCACCTACTCTCATTTTTGCCCCTTTCAATTATGAATTTTTTGAGTGTTGATTTGTGAGACTTGCAATATAGTCTTATTAAATGCTTGCAAGGACCTCCAAAAGCTATTGATTTATAAGTCATGCTAAGTCTAGGCCGAAATGGGAGTGATTAAAGGGTCTCTTATAGAACTATCCAATACGATTTCACTATTGCTGCAGGCATTTATGATTTGAAACAACCTGCTTACAAAGTAGGTGTTTTATACATAATAACTTAGATGGATTGAACATCTATAAAAAAAAAGTGATCCCAAATGATCAAACTGAATGGATTTTAATAACTAACAAAGAATTTTCCAGCTATTGTAAGGTTTTTAGGATGAATGTTTCTTTTTTCATTAAACCTTCTAATATCGTCCATTTCTGGTATCTAGGATATTTCTCTCACTGCCATGGATCTCTCTCTCTCTCTCTCTCCATATATATATATAGATATATATATATATATATGTATGTATGTATGTATGTATGTATGTATGCGTGTGTGTGTGTGTGTATACATATATAGTATGTGTGAGACACAATAGCATCTTTCAAACAATGCTAAAGAGAAGAAAACATGGCATCAGTGATATCTCATGATACAAGCTTGAAGTACAATTTATGGACACATCTCAAGGTGCATTTACGCTTTTATGAATGTAGTGTGAAGATTATTAGCTATGGAAACAAAAGTATTTTAATTATTGAGGAAAATATTATTTCTAAAAAAAACTAAATGTGATTTCTTTAAAAAAGAAGTGCAATATCTTGGACACAGTGTGTCCAAGGAAGGGATTTGTATGGATCCTGATAAAGTTGAAGCTATATTGAGATGGATGGCCCTATGTAATATAGATGAGTTACAAATCTTTTTAGGACTTGCAGGGTTCTATTGAAAGTTTATAAGAGGAATTATGCTAAAATAGTTGTTCTAATCTCACGAATCAGCTTAAAGGAAAAGGAAAAAAAATTAGTTGAACTCATGATCAGCAAACTAGTTTTGAAAAATTGAAAGTAGCAATAGCTACTACTCCTATTTTACAAATAGTGAATCCAAATGAACCATTTGTATTGGAAACGGATGCTAGTAATTTTGTTGTAGGAGAAGTATTATTGCAGAAGGGAAGGCTAATTAAAGTGAATGTGGGGGGGAGAGGGAGAGCTTCAAACCCTAGCAAGCACACACACACAAGAGAGAGCAAGACAGAAGAGAGAGATGGATAGCTGAATTTTCTTCTATCTTCTTCTTCTCTACTCAACCAACATAACATAAACATAAGAGTACACACTATATGGGTTAGTACTCAACTATTACAACATACAAGGGTCGGTCCATAATGTGAAACTAAATGAGCTGGCGCTATAACTATGCCAGTCTCTCTAGTAATCCAAAATGGCTGTCACCACACAGCTTGTCATCCCACTGGCTGCATATTACCCATAATCTCACTAACCATGCCAGCAGTGTAGATGCGGAAGCTATCACCCAGGTAAGTCATCAATGTTCGATGTAGCACTAGATGAGCTCGATATCTCAATACTCCTCCTCGAGCTTAACTCCACACACTGCACTCCAAGTAAGCTCCTAAACTATGGAGCTTCTTTGTGCCCAATGCCTTCGTGAAGATGTTAGCCACCTGATCCTCTGTGTTGACATATACTAGATCTACATCTCCTACTAGAACCTTCTCTCTCACAAAGTGATAATGCACTTCAATGTGCTTTGTTCTATCATGATATACTGGGTTACTAGTCAACTGTATGTTGCTCATGTTGTCACCACAATATATGATAACTTTCCTATCCCACGGGCTCTCCCCCATGTCACCAACAAGTAGCTTTTGAAACCAAGATACCTCACAAGCTGCCATAGCAGCACCCCTGTACTCTGCCTCTGTACTCGATAAGGCAACTATTGGTGGCTGCTTCTTAACTGATCCAACTCACAGGTAGCAGCACTCCCAAATGAAAACATAAAACCACTGGTAGATATCCTGTTTGCAATACTACCAGCCCAATCAGCATCTGTGTACCCATGCAACTATATCTCTGTTACCAACCTCATAGAAAAGTCCATATTCAACTGTGGACTTTATGTACCTGAGGATCCGTCTAGCTGCATCCAAGTGTGGCTTCCTAGGGGCTTGCATAAACTGACTCATAAGTCCAACAGCATAGCTCAAGTCTGGCCTTGTAATGGTCATGTAGATCAAACTACCCACTATGTGCCTATATATGTAGTGGGGTCCTCCAAAAGCTTACCTGTATTTGCGAAAAGCTTTGTGTTCTGCTCTAATGGCACTGAAATAAGCTTATACCCTGTCATACCATACTTGGACAACATGTCCAAGCCATACTGCCTCTGCAATAGCAAAATGCCATGAGGTGATCTCACCACCTCTATGCCCAAGAAATACCATAGCTCACCCAAATCCTTCATCTCAAACTTCTGCTTCAAAAGCATCTTGACATCATGTATGTCTGCATCATTATCACCCCAGTGATAAAATCAAGTCATCCACATAGATGACTAATAGCATGATCCCTCTATCTATCTTTTTCACACATAGTGAAAAATCTACATTGGATATCTGAAATCCAATGGTAACAAGATAGTCCCCGATCTTGTTTGACCATGCTCTGGGTGCCTGCTTCAAGCCATACAAGGCTTTGCGTAACCTGCATACAAAATTTAGTTGTGCATCGCTCTCATAACCTGGTGGGTGGCTGCATCATGTACACTTCTTCTTGCAAATCACCATGCAAGAAAGCATTCTTTACATCCATTTGATGTAAAGACCAACCCTTCGCTGGAGCCATAGAAATGACAGCTCTCACGGTTGCCATTCTTGTAACCGGGCTGAATATCTCCTCATAGTCTATGCCATAAGTTTGCGCCTATACCTTGGCAACCAATCTTGCCTTGTACCTACTCATTGAACCATCAGCATTGTGCTTGACTTTATACACCCACTTACATCCAATTGCATTCTTTTCCTTAGGCAAAGGCACTAACTCCCATGTTGCATTTGCATCCAATGCTGCTATCTCCTCATTGATGGCATCTTCCCATTTCTTATTTCCGATTGCCTGCTCAAAGCAAGTGGACTCAACCTTCTGTATTGCTTTTACCATGTAAGCATAATGATGGGCTGTATATCCATCATATCTCAACCTGTCAACAACAGGGTATCTAACCCTCGTAGACTTGCATCTCGGGGGTGCACCTAAAAAAATAATGTGTATCACGTGCGTTCAAAGGTATATTTTAAAACCCCTATGTAACCTCTTTTGCCCTATTTTATGTATACCTCCTGTTACGTTTTTGGTATATTATAATAAACCTCCTATATTTTTAAAATTTTAATCTTATACATTTTTTCCCCCTCCTATAAAATTAAAATTTAAAGATTTCAAGTCCTTGAAAAGGATTCTTATGATGGAGTTGGCCACCACAAGAATAATTAATGTGGCTTTGGAACCTTACACGACCATATTTATATGTTATCACCCATGCACATTGGCTATGCCATAATTGGCAACTTTATACACCACCATCTACTAATTAAGCATAACACTTTAGGATATTTCTAAAATTATGTGCTTTTGGATATTTATAGTTAGCATAAGAAAAATCCATCGTATCTCGATTAATAAGACTTGAGTCTCCTAATCAATAAGTTATGGTTTAAGTCCCTTGATGCACAGGGAGAACTATGTTCATGTGGTATGGTTTGTAGCTCTTACCCTCATAGGATACCATTGTTAAGTGAATGGGTGGTTTCAAATTTTCTCTAGACGAGTTTTTAAGGATGTGCTACTCGCATATCATTCAACACATCCTCATTATGCTCGTTTTGAGCATAAAATCTAGAAATTAGTGTTGACCAAGAGATCACATTGCCATATTTGAAGACTACACACATGTAGGCCACTGTGTCCTCGACGAGGTTGTGGTGGGCAGCGCAGACTTTCGCAATGCCACGAGGATCTTAACCGCCCATTGTGGCATGTGGCTACCCAAAATTATGAAGGCTAAAGGTGAAGCTTTGTAATAATGAAAGCTTAAGCCTAACAAAAAATGAGCAAATTGATTTCAAAGTAGAAATCTCACACATGCATATAGCACATGAAAAATTAGCATGCAAGAAACGTCTCCTTCCCTCCTCCTCTCTTTATCTCTCAATTGCTAAGAGCATGCTACAATCTTGTCCTCTTTTTCTCTCTCAATAGAGTAACTTACCACACTCCCAAGCTCTCTTAAGTAGCCATGGTTAAGAGCATGCTACAATCTTGTCCTCTTTTTCTCTCCCAATAGAGTAACTTACCACACTCCCAAGCTCTCTTAAGTAGCCATGGTTAAGAGCAAGGTGACTCCCCACAAGCTCCTCTTGAGATCCTTCCAAAGAGACAGCTGCCATGGCCAAACAACTATCGAGGCATATATGAATGCGATCTTCCTCCAAAAGAGACCAAGGGAGAATGCTCCACATTTCAAGGCAAGCTTCCTCTGGTAAAATTCTCTAAATCTACCTTGCAAGTGCCTTTGAAGAAGACCGCGAGTTTTCAAAAGGAGTACTTCAAAGAAGAGAGGACTCAATAAGATTGTAAGGCTTATAGACATGAGATGATTGAAAAATTCTACAAACTCCTTGAAAACTTCCTAGGGATTGCATGTTTCGATGAGGATGTTTGTCGGAGAGCTGTCATATTACTAATGGAAGACCATTGGGAGACGCAAGATGCCTTTTAGAATTGGTCATGGTGGATACTAATGTAGTTGGGTGAATACTAATGTAGTTGGGTGGATCACACGTCTAGGCTTTGTAATAAACAGTGAGTACTTAAATCTCTAAATTTTTGTTTGTAGATGCCATAAGGAGAACCGAAGCATTGTACAAAACATGATTCCATTATGTTGCCACTTCAAAACTTCATATTCATGAATTTCTTTTTGAAATTTTTAACTCTCTTAAACTATTCTATTTCCAAGAATGCTCGATGAATTTAAACACACGCACACACACTAAACACACACACACACACACACACACACACACACACACACACACATACAATAAAGTCTTACTTCCGTACATCAATACAAAACTTACAAAAATAAAAAATGAGATGCACCATTTTTTTAAAAGTTTGTGCAGAGGCAAGATAAGCATTGTTGACTGTATAAATTAACATACGGTCATCTTGGATGCATCGGAAACGTATTAAGATACTAAATTTTTTATGCTCAATCTTGGCTCCATTGACTCTTCTAACAATTTCTTTGAGAACTTTGAACACCTAAAGATTGCAAAACAACATTTTGGAGATTAAGCACACTAGTTTAAGTGAGGGGGTATTCTCAACAAACAAAATTATTTATGGCAAGCACACTAATCTTGCCCATTGTGGACTCAAACTCTTTTGGCAAGTTGAAAGATGGAGAGTATATATATATAGAGAGAGAGAAGAGAGTGCATAGAGAAGACAAGAAAAAATAGAGGGAGAAAGGAAAGGAGATAGAGATGGGACAAAAATAGAGGGAGAAAGGAAAGTTTACTCGGAGAGATAGAGAATTCAAGAGAGAGAATTAAGGAGGAAAAAGGGGTTGGTGATGGTAAACTGATACAAAGTGAGGTCTTATCTCCGAATGCAATTACCTATCCATGCTTCTTGAAGGGCTGTACATCATGCAAATAGCTAACAGGTGCATCATGCAAGCAGTCAAAAGGGTCATCAAGCATTTATAGGAGCTTGTCTCCCAATGCAGTCACCTATGCTTACATATTGAAGGGATGTGCATCAAAGGAAATAGGGACGTCATCCAATCACCTATGCTTGCAATTTGAAGGGGTATGCATCATGCAAGCAGCTAACAAGGGTAAACAAATTCTTGTGTTAAAATTTTGTGTGGCGGCAATGCTCTTATGGACATGTAAGTGGTGCTCTTTCAAAAAGACTCAAGAACCATTTCTGCACACCATAAGCTTTTGCAAGAACCACTTACTACAAAGTAAAAGAAACTGACATGCATTTTTCCCTTGGACATGAACCAGAAGCACTCACCTTTCTAAGATTCTTGTAGCATTGGGCGAGCGCCACTGGCACAAAGCTCTCTATGAATGTGCATCTCTTTATGTCTAGCTCCACTAAACGTTGGCAGCCCTTGGCCACAGATGCCATACCAAAGGACGACACTTTCATCATGCCATGAACCTCTAAAACACCCAAATCTGGAGTTGAGAAATGTGAGTATCAGTGATGTTTTTGCAGAATTATACATTGAGTGCCTTCAAGTTCGTGTATCCTTGGCAGATAGTAGCAATGCCTCTGCTGGTGATCTTGATACACCTAAGAAGGAAGAAGAAAATTTGGTAATCAAGAGAGCTCTCCCACATACACAAGGTTTGCAAAATGGAAAAACCAATAACAGAACAACAAGCACATTCATCGGATGAAATACCTATAAACATCCATCTCTCCAAGATTGGAGCAACTAGATGCAATGTGAATCAGCCCATCATCTTGGATGCCTTCACAAAATCCTAGCTTCAGTGTTCTCAAATATATGCACTTTGCCATCGACATCAGTCCTGCAAAGCAATAAGATGAATTTTTAGTCTCCATAACAATATGGAGCACTAAGAAATTATATTATCTCTACAATGCATATGGGTGTATAGTGAGAATTTCTTGTATCGTTGATACTATTGTTGGTCAGATCCAACTCTTTCAAGAGATGGCAAGAATTGCAAAAGATTTTAAGCCCTTGCTTTGATAGTTGGGAGCATGACTCAACCTTTGAGCTAAGAAGGGCTTTGTAAACAAGTGGCAATGAACGACACCCCTACATCTGCCCCCACTGAGCAACAGCAGAGCAGCACGTGACGTCGATGCTCTTCAAGCTAGAGCAGTCCATCACTGCCCGTTGAGATACCAACATCTTAACACCCTTGCATTTGATCAAGCTCAATTGCATCAAACTCATACAACACTTCCCAATCAGCCCCAAGTCAATCCACTCCCATCACAACCATCAAATCTCACAAACCATAAACTCTTGAGGCTTCAAAAGCTCTGTAGTAGCAAAGGATCTATCACTTGCACAATGCAACAGCCACCAAAAGTGCCAACATGCATATCATTTACTGGGTGATAACGTTCCTTGATTGTAAAAGCCTACGATGCTACAGCACCCCACGTACCGGGAAACAATACGAGAGCACTATGTTTTGCAGAGGAAAAGCCCTCTTTGTGCTAAGTCCGTAATTCCTGAGTGGCTGATCCCTTGGCACTTTGACACATCTAGTGTATGTAAACAAGCCTTGTCAGCATATATTTCCTATACAAACTTGAATGCCAATGTATCAAAGCCATCTTGAAAAGCTAGGCTACCTTCTACATTATGTAGCATTGTGCGAACAAATTGAATGAGTGATTTACTCTAGATTCCATAGGTAAAATATTTCTGAAGAGGCTAGATCTTACATTTGATTGGTTGCACTTCCTTCAACATAGTATTTGTGCAAAAAACAAAATGTAAAGTAAACCTGTAATGATTTGCTTGCTTTGTTGAGATGGGCCAGATCCTCATCATCCACATAGATGCATGTCATCAGACTCAACTTTACAAGATATTTGAGTTTTGAAATTGCAAAAAGCCCAATACTTGTTACCTCTGCAAGAGTTAAATTGCATGTCAGACATGGACTTGCAAACACATCATGGCTCCCATTAGAAGTGCATGGATCAGAGCAAGCTCAAAGCCACAATGCATCAAGGTGATGTAGATTTTTCCTAAAAAGAAGACCATTCTATTAAAAAAACACCTAGGGCCACAGGCCCCAAGGCAAAATACAAGGTGGTGGGGTTACAAACAACAGAGGCATGTGGCCAAAAGGTATATAAAAAAAAAGGCAAAAAAGAGGGGGGGGGTTGGCTAATCCTAGATCATTCCTATGATAAAATCATTTCTAGATTTGTTTGAATCCACTGGCCCCCGCTGCAACGTGGCCCAACTTAGTTGCATATATTCAAAGAGATATGTTAACCTTGCCATATATTCTATATGAATGTAATATCAACCAATACATGTATGTCATGACCCATAAAGCATCTACCCAATCATAATTATACATGGCTTTACATCAAAGGAGGCTGTTATGACCTCATCTGGTTCCCCAGATGGGGTTTGGATTCGCCTGAACAATATAAAAATCTTGATGGCAAAGCATTTGCTTAGGAATCATCAAGTTACATGGCATGAGCACATGCATACCTTGAGAGTGCTCATTTGGACTCCAACAATTTGCAAACACATACATCAGAATGCTGATCACTAAAACAACACATCCTAGGCAAAGCACCATGTGCACATGGAGGCCCTTGTGTTGCATCCGTTGTTGAAAACAGTCTAAAGCTTCCTCAATCTACCCCTTTGGGCATATGCTTTGATTATTGCACTCTAAAAGAATACGTCTAGCATGAGGCCCTTTGCATCTATTGGAAACAGTCCAAAGCTTCATCACACCCTACCCCTGTTGGGGGCATAACCTGCAATTACTACATTCTAATAGACTACGTCCCGAACTGGAAGCTCATCAAGAAAATAAAAGTAATTACATATGGAGAGATGCCCTTGTGTTGCATCCATTGAGAACAGTCAAAAGCTTCCTCAGCCTGTGCATCCATTGAAAACAGTCCAAAGCGTCCTCACTCTACCCTCTAGATGCCCTTGTGTTACATCCGTGAAAACATACCAAAGCTCCATCAGTCTGCCCCCCCCTTTAGGCATATTCTTCGATTAGGGCACTCCAAGAGAATATGTCTAGCAAGGCCCTTGCTTTGCTTCTATTAGAAATAATCACTCCATTCTTAGAGAGGTCCCCATGTTGCATCTATTCTCATAACAGTTCAGTGATTGTTCATCTTGACTTCGTTTGGCACATCCTACAATTAGTGCATACCAAAAATCACACAAAACTCTTCAAGCATTCTTTTTGAAAGAGAGAAATTGCCTCCTTGCCATGCCCATGCCAAGCGTACATGGCCATCAAGGCACTCCATGAAACTCTGTTCAACTTTGGCACCTTATCAAACATCTATCATGCCTCTTGAATGCTCCCACACTTGGCATACATATTTACAATTGCAGTTGCAACATCAATATCAATTTCAAAACCCCACACAGTTTGGATTGCTTACCAAAATGCACAACCTTACAAGACTGGCACATAAAGATATATGCTAACAAAGGATGCATTTTCAGGTACCACACCTTCTGCTTGCATAAAGTCAAATAATTCATGTATATCAAGTAGGTGACCATACTGTGAAGCATTAAAATAGATCCCATGTAGTCATGCTATCAAACAGAGTACAAGTAGGTTGAAGGTTACGACACTTACAATACATGTCTACATATTTGATTCAAAACTAGTGCTGGTTATAAAGACATGCATCTGTATGCCTTCTTTGGCTGTTGCCTTACTGGAACACACAGAAATCATACTCTGGTAAAACACCCTCTTGCTTCATTTAGTCAAAAAGTTGAAGAGCAAGACCATTTTCACCATTGCAAGAATACGTCGGATCATGTAATTCCACGAAATATGGGTCCAAACTAGCATTCTATCGAAAAAGCGATGGGCGTCCTGTAAACTACTGCACCTTCCACATGTGTATAAGGGAAATAGTGACATGAAAAGTAGATTTATACCCTTCTTGAACAATAAGGTGATGCATTCTCTTGCTTTTTGGTATTTCTCTTGGTTTGCCAAAGCAGTATGATGTTGATATAGCTCACCTTGTTGGGAACCAATCTAGTGTCATGCATTTTGTCGAAAAGATTAAGAGCCTCTTTAATCAACTTCTACTCTGAGCAAAACACAATTGTGGCATTCCAAGAAATCATAGTCCGCTCCCGTATGCTTCCAAGAAATCACAGTCTGCTCTTGCTCTCGCATTCTAAGAAATCATCATCCTTAAGCTCTCTCCACTGATCAAGTCTGAAAAACCAATGGTCAGGGATGGCAAGAAGACCAAACTCTGAGAAGGCATCTGAGAAACTGGGACATGGGATGGTTCACACATGGGTGCAAGTGAAGATCCATCTAATGGATGGTCTCCACTCTCCTCCTAAACTCGGTGTGCAATGTCTGACTCCCTCATGCAGTAAGCATTTCTAGGGATGCTGACTTGGAGTAAGTCCTCTGACAATAAGCTTGCCCAGCAGGCCCTGCTCTGAATCTCTGGGTCTATGATCCCTAAACCACCCTCATGCTGAGGCATAATAATAGAGTCCCAAGATACCCTCGCTCTTGTGTCTCTAGTGCCATCAGCTCCTGCCCAAAAAAAGTTACGAATAAGTCTCCTCAATTTCTTTATGCAAGATCGAGAGAAGCACCAACAAGAGGCAACATACCAAGCCTAATTAACCACCAAAGCTCTACCAGCAAAGAGAGAGTCGTGCAGAGCTCTAAAAGGCCAATTTCTTCCTGATGGAAGAAATCTCCGGCACAAACTGCTGCTCCTCTGGCAAAACATCTAGACCAACCTCAAGTACATGATGGTAGTACAACGTCTCTGCATCCACAAAAAACCCCACTGATGTCCCCAAGTAGAGGTGGAGTCTGGATCTGTAAGAAATCCAACTAACTTGTTCTAGTTGATCTTGGCACCTGGTGCTAGACAAAAGGTGTCCAAGGCAACTCGGACAGTCTCGAAAGACTCCTCACTATCCTCTACATATAGTGATGTATCATCTGCATACTCTACGTCAAGCAAGTCCTCCTCTACTCCCAGAGGTAATCTCAAGCCACGAATGCATGTGGCTCTATCCTACAAAAAGTAAGACATGGCTCATGCAAACAATATAAAGAGATAAGGTGCCAAGGGGCAGCCCTGCCTCACTGATCTCTCCAATTGAAATGCATCACCCACCATCCTGCCTCCAATAATCATCCTGCTAGTGGTTGATCTATACAAGGCTGAAATGCCAGCAATCCACTGCTGTGGAAAACCAAGTCTCATCAGAGTACCCTCTAAGAAAGCCCAATCCACTCTATCATAGGCTTTCTCAAAGTCCAAAAGCATAATGGCCAGAGGCTACCTCTCTTGCTGAGCCCACTCTCTGTAGCCTCAAAGAAGGTAAAAATATTATCCAAAATACTCCGATCAAAGCCAGTCTGCATATCTCATGAATGATCTCAGGAAGCCATGGCCTCAATTTAGCACTGATCATCTTCGCCAACCCCTTATATGTGGTTGATAAAAGAGTGATAGGTCTCCACTGCCTCAAGTCTAGTTTGTCTCCCCCTTTCGGGATGAGGGAGACTAGCCCTACCGAAAAACTCTCTGTTATCCTATGGGTTTTGGAAAAAACCTATTTAAAGCTATCGTGACCTCGAAACTTAATTTTTGGGGAGGTGACTACATGGGCGTGTTATTCCTTGTGTGAACATCATGTATACCAAGTTTGATTACATTTGCAGCATAAAAACCATGAAAACGCTTAGGGTCAGTAATTTTGGAAGCTTCTTTCTCACTATTTGGTCAAAATTCAATATCTCTGCAAATAGGTGAGTGGATTTTGATTGTCGATGGCTCTAAGTGTTGTAATTAAAGGCTAAAAATAGAATATGTAATGGTTTAACTTTGGTCAAAGGCCTATAGCTCTCTGTTTTGACTTTTTGAACCGCCAGTCAACTTTTGATCAAATTGTTATAACTTGCTCAAAACAAGTCCAAATTGGTACATCTTTATATGCTCATGTTTAGCATGTTAAGAACTATCCACTCTCATGAGAAATCTGAATTCCAAGATGTTTTGCTCAATTTTGGTCACAATTATGACTTTTTGGCAAAATGATCGCCCCAAAGTGATCCAATGTCAAAAGGGTAAGGGTAAGACATTGATTGGAAGATCTTGACATAATTAAACATTATATGATCCTGTACCTTAACTTTGAATTAGGGTTTGGGGCTAAACTAGGGTTTTGAAAAAAACCCTATTTTTTGCTATGGTGACCTCGAAACTCTATTTTCTGGGGAAGTCACTACATAGGCATGTTAGTCCATGTTTATACATAAGGTCTACCAAGTTTGATTACATTTGGAGCAGGATCCAAGAAATTAAATGGGAAGAAGATGAATTTTTAGTATAATTCGATTTATGATTATTTACCAAAAGTGAAAATATGGGTAGAATTGATTTCTACAAATCCCATGAATTCTTTTATTCAAAAGAAGAATATTGAATATATTTCAATTGAGGAATTGAGAAGGAATATGAAAATAGTTGTCAGAAAAAGAATCTTTAATTAGGCCAAGCAATTGGCAAAAATTTAGAAAAAGTCCTATTATCGGTATCAATCTAGAAAAGCTATTAAATGGGAATAGCATGTGAATGGATGTGATAAGATGTGTATGGGATGTGATAATATGTAAATGGGATGCGATAAGATGTGTATGGGATATGATAGGATGAGAACGGATGCGATAAGATGAGTATGGGATGTGATTGGATGTGAATGTGGATGTATATGTGAAAGAAAGGGTATGCATGTGTATGCATCTTGTGGACAAGCAATACATAGGCTAGTATATAAAAACTTCCAATCTTTGTACAAAAATATATAGTAAATTTAAGAGTTCATTCTAGAGGAATTCGGAGGCACCCAAAATGATTGACTGCTCCAAATCCAGAGAAGAACTAGAAAAGGACTTGAAAGCACAGAAAGACCTTGTCATCAAGCTGTCGAGTACTACTATATGGAAAGCAAACAACGATAAGTGAAAAGGGCTCGACCTTACTCTTTTGCAAGATGGTTAGTGATATAAATGCTGAAATCTACTCTGATACATAATTGTGGCAAGTAGAGCTATGAAAAACCACTGTAGACGTGGCGTACGGTGGGTAACTTTAGCCAACAAAACTTCAGCCAAAAAGTATTTTTCATTCCAGCTCCTTGTTTCTTGACAAATCTAAAAATCTCTTGCCTGTAAGGAAGAAAATATACACAATAATGATGCCATCTCTATGATAAGAAATAGACTAGCACAGAAGATAGTGTACATATCACTTACATATCACTTACCATAGCACAAAAGATAGTGTACATATCACTTACATGAAATACTATCTTCATCCAAATGTGCTAGTCTATTTCTTACCATAGAGATGGCATCAGATTCATCTCTATGATAAGAAATAGACTAGCACAGAAGCTTTTTAATGATTTTCTAAAGGCTAATGATTAGTTGATCAGATTAATCCAAATGTATGGAGGAGATAAATTGAAGAAATTAAAAAAATGCCCCCAAAAATGAGTAAATACTCACATAAGATGAAGAGTGGACTAAGAACCAAAGGAAATACTAAAAAAATAAATTTTTGACACCTCAAGAGTGGGGATTCTCCCTCATGAAGGAGGTGCCTATTTCACGTGTAGTGGAGTATTAAATTCTCAAATATTGAGATATTTCATCTCTTCTCTCTCCTAATTCAAGTCTAGTTCCAAAAAGTAAGCTAAACTGACCCAAAAATGGTCAAAAATTGACCAAACTAATCTGGAAAATTCTAGAATCAGTTTGCTTGGTTAGAAGTTCACTTTTTCCTATTAAAAAAATAGAAGCCTACCCCTTTGTAGAATCTTAATAGTGTTTTATGCACTGCTATTCTACTCCATCCCCAGAGCCAAAAACAGTAAATTTATTGATAATTCATTAGTTTTTGACCTTTCCCTCTTCAAAAGAATTGGTGGCCACTCTTGTTGCAAACAAGAGCTCAAACCATCAAGCCAAAGGAAAGCTCACAGAAATTCAAGTAAGCTAGAAATTTTACTTTTTCTTTATTCTTTTTTAATGGTTTTCTAATTTTTATTTTCTTTGAAATGTAAAATGATGCTATGCCTTGTTGGAAAGGCTTTCTCCCTCTCTCATTCTTAAATTCAGCCTTTCTTTATCTTAGATAAGTAATCAAATTGTTAGAATTAAACTTTTCATATTGTTTCTCTTTTAAAAGTGGAATTTGATTAGTTTAGAATGCTTTAAACCATTTGGGATAATTTTTAAGTAACTTGAGGATAGAAAAAATTAAAAAATGGTCAGCCATACAAAGGAGGTTATGGCAACATTTTCTTAAATTTTGTGAAATAAGTTTTATCTTTTATTATTCAAAAAGAGTAATCCCCACCATTTGTGTATTCTAAAAGTGTTATTTTCATTCTATGCATAGAAAGATGCATATTGGATATTTTTTTATTATAAAAGTATGATTTTCATTAGAATTAAATTCTATGCATAAAGATGCATATTGGTTATTTTTTTATTATAAAAGAGTGATTTTCATTAGATTTAAATTCTATGCATAGAAAGATGCATATTGGATATTTTTTTAATTATAAAAGTGTGATTTTCATTAGAATTAAATTCTATGCATAGAAAGATGCATATTGGAAATAATTTTTTTATTATAAGAATGTTACTTTCATCAATATTGATTCTTATGCATAAAATGATGCATAAAAGAATTTTTTTATTATAAAAGTGTTACTTTCACCAATATTGATTCTTATGCATAAAATGATGCATAAAAGATTTTTTTTAAATTATAAAGGTGTTACTTTTACCAATATTGATTTTTATGCATAAAATAATGCACAAAAGAAATTTTTTATTATAAAAGTGTTACTTTCATCAAATTGATTTTTTTACATAAATAGATGCATAAAAGGATTTTCTTTTATATAAAAGTATTATTTCCATAGAAGTTAGATTTTATGCATAAATAGATGCATGCAGAATTTTTATATCAAAATAAGAGTTCTCTTTAATCTTATGTTTAAATCCCATGAATATTGGTAAATGAATAAGTATATACTCTGTGAGAGAAAATTCTACCATTTTATATTCTCTAGGATGGTAATGAGAAAATTCAGAAAAACTATCGAAGTTGGAATTTTAGATAAATGATTAATTTATTCCTCATAGGAATTCATGATTAGTTTTAAATTCAGTTAAGAAAAATACTCAATGAATAAAATTCAGTAAAGTAGTAATTGAAATATTACCCTTCAAGAAAGTCAGTTCAGGGAGAACCTTTCCAGACTCAAACCCTGAATCAAACTATGACTAAGACTTAATCTCCTTCGTCAGTTTCAAGAAAAGACGATGTGACCAGTTCAGGAAAGTTTCACTCAAATCACCCATCAAATCTGAAATCAAGTTAAGACCCTTGATTTTAATATGAAGATCAAGGTTGCAGAATTCAGAAAATTCTATTGGAATTTTAGACGTGTGATCTAGAAGTATTGGGATACGGATTTAAGATATACCCATTGTGTTCAAAAGAAAATCAAAAGTGAAAACTTGCATAGAAACCCTATTTTCTTAAAGGACTGTCTTACGCCAGAATGCTGGTGGAGGGAGCATTTGGTATATGTGTTTTTCTAAGGGAAGTTCGGTTGCAACAACTGGCGGGGAGTGTTCAAAGGATGGCTCACGCGGCAACAAAAACCTCCCCAAGTCTTGACCAGCTTGTGTATGGTGAAAAATGGTATGCTTCCAGTACGATGGGCGAGGGCCGACGAAGCGGTCCCTGAGTGAAGTGCCAGGAAACCTAAGGAGGATCTTGGAGGGTTTTGACCAGGCGATGCACGGGCTCGCGGTGCTTAGGACACCCATGCATATGTCGTGGAAGATATATATATGTATGATGATGAGAAAATTATTGTAATCTGTTAACTGGATCTCGTTGCTGACCTGTTGGTCTCAACGGAGAGTCCAGAGTGATACTGTTTTGTGAGAAACAAGGATTGAATGGAAATTTTGAGAAAGTTTAAAGAGGAGTGTGTGCGTATCTGTATTCTAAAGCAAAAGTTACGAAAGGCATTCAATTATGGGTGGGTGAGTACTTGTCTGGTTCTACTAATTCCAGTGGTTGGGCGGTGGCTAACCCATGGGCCGGATGGGGTTAGGCTGGAATCAGTAGGTGGCTAACCCATGGGCCGGATGGGGTTAGGCTAAAATTAGTAGAGTTTTAATAATAAAATTGATTAATAGGAGTACGCTTAGAACTCGAGTAGTTAAATAAAAGCCTGAAGACTTCTCTAATGAATAGATCAACGGCTATGCCTGATTCAATTAGGAAAAAAGCGTTGATCCGTACAAGTTAAGTCTATAATAGTTTCCCTTCTATCTGGTCTATTCAGATGAAGGTTAGTTTAGTATCTTGACCTCGTAGAGAAATTTGTTAAGAAAATAAAAATGGTGGAATCGTCCTCGTTTTTCGAGCAGGGAAAATTTTCCCGGTTTCGGTTTTCGAAATGACCACCAGCTTAGTCTCGTGCCCGGACATTCGAGGGCGAGGCCTCGAGTGA
The DNA here is from genome assembly GCF_041138505.1 of Cibotium barometz. Lineage (NCBI taxonomy): Eukaryota > Viridiplantae > Streptophyta > Polypodiopsida > Cyatheales > Cibotiaceae > Cibotium > Cibotium barometz. Next base: position 29,724,150 of record NC_141109.1, read on the forward strand.
GAAACCCTGCCCCGTGCAAAGCTCCTTCCACTGCTCCTACCATCCGGGAATTCGGTGCGCAGAGGGGACAGTTGGGATCTCACAGTTTTTTGGTATTAGAACCCTGTTGTAAATTTATGTAACAGCAGCAAAATTTGCTTAAATTTTTAAAGTAAATCTGGGAAATAATGTTTTCACTTGTTAATATTATGTTGAATGAACTTCAAAAATTAAAAACTCATAAATTGAATTGGAAATTTATAGATGGATACCCCGAATAATCTATTTGGCATTCCTAAACTCTCAACCTGGTCCCTTCAAGGGTGAAGGGGAGCAGTTAGGTGTAGTGGAAAAGTGGATTGAGGCAATGGAGGAATACTTTGATATAACTGGCTACAACGAGAGAAGCAAGATGGCTCTCGCCAGGTTAAAGATTGTGGAAACGATGAGGGTCGCTTGGAGGAACCACTGTGAGACTAACCATCTCGACCGGAATACCCAGACTTGGACCGATCTTAAAGCTTACCTCAAAAAGAGGTTTTGTCCTCCGAGCTTCCTTGAAACTAAAATGAATGAGTTCTTGGAACTAAAGCAAGATAGCCAGATAATTGAAGAGTACCATCAGGCTTTTGCCCTTCTCCTTAAATATTCCCTGCAACAATTAGATGAAGAGCAGCTGGCCAGATTCATTCGTCGAGGAATGAACGAGCCATTGCACACCTTAGTGAAGAATGCCAAACCTATCTCAATGGCCGAAGCAATAAGAATGGCAAAGGACTTTGCCAAAGCCTTTGTAGTTAAGGTCCCACCGAAGCCTGCACGATCTAATTTTAAAAGATTCCAAACCCCAGAAAGTACTTCAAACTTTCTTCTCCCAAAGAGACAGCAAGACCCAAATCAGAATCAGGATACTGGGAGATTCAGAAGTGAAGGAAGACCCTTCCCACAAAACACTTTCTCACGAGCCCCACCTCTTCCAAGGATTCAGAGGGATGAGCTCAGAAGTGAGAACCGGTGTTTTGGATGTCAGGGTTTTGGTCACCAACTGAAAGACTACCCGACTCCTGCCATGTCAAGGGGATAGGGAAGTCAAGGACCGAGAGTGTAGAGACTAGCCCCTTCCTACTATCAGTCAAATCAGGGTCCATCTCGTCAAAATCAGGGCAATCCCAGGAGAACTCTAGCTCAGCCATCTGCCTCTGTCCAGAGTAGCCTCAGAACTCCTTCCCAGAATTGGGGCAACCAAAGAGAAAGAGTTCCGCCTCAAACTGCAGCAGCCAAAGCATTCACAATAGCAGAAGTAGTGGAAGAGGAAAGAGGACAGATTTATGCAGCAATTGAAAACCAAGGGCCAAATCGCCAATTCTGAGTCATCCATACTCCACCTGAGTATCAGGGTAAGCCTTTTAAGCTTTTGATTGATTCAGGCAGTACTCATTCTTTCATTTCCCCAGGATGCATGCGTAAGCTAGTCTTAGAACAGAAATCAGGGAAACCTATGCAAGTTGAATTGGCCAGTGGGAAGATTCTTTTCACTCACCTTGAGACAGATCGTATTCAGTTCAATCTAGATGGGAATTTAACTGACTGTCAGTTCAAAGTTACACCTTTGGGAGTTTTCGACAGGATCCTTGGAATGGATTGGCTCCACAAAAATCAAGCTGACATTCACTGTCATAATGGAACCATTTCCTCCCGTGACCTTCACGAAAATAAAGTTCAAGAAACTGGAATTTCAGGATCCCCAAGTCTGCGATTAGTAAAGGCTTCTAACTCACTAAAAGGACTTAGAAAGAAGTAGCTCATTTATATTGCCAAAATGAATCCAGTAGACACAAGTTAAAAGCTAAAGAAGCTAAATAAGTAGCTCATTTATATTGCCAAAATGAATCCAGTAGACACAAGTTAAAAGCTAAAGAACCTGAATGGTTAAATGAATATAATTATTTATTCCCAGCAGATCAGAGATGCCTCCAATTCAGGAAGTAGATCATGTGATAGAATTGATCTGAAGCCATCGAACTCAAGGAACAGCTTAGACAGCTGTTAGAGCAAGGGTTTGTAAGACCCAGTGTTTCACCTTGGGGTGCGCCAGTTCTCTTTCAGAAAAAGAAAGATGGAGCGCTAAGACTCTGTGTGGACTACAGAGGTCTCAATTAGCTGACAGTTAAGAATAAGTATCCTATCCCCAGAATTGATGAGCTTCTGGATAGGCTAAGTGGAGCCCAGATCTTCACAAAGATAGATCTCAAATCAGGGTATTATCAGATCAGGATTAATGAGTAAGATATCCCGAGACAGCCATCAATACTCTCGGTATGGGCATTATGAATTCATTGTCATGCCGTTTGGATTGATAAATGCCCTAGCTACATTCGATCGCTTAGTGCAAGACATTCTCAGAGAATACTTGGATGATTTTGTTCTTGTTTTCTTTGATGATATTCTGATTTACTCAAAGAATGTAGCTGACCATGAAGCTCATGTCAGAAAAGTTCTTGAGATTCTAAGGAAGCACCAACTCTTTGCAAAAAAGAGCAAATGCACTTTCTCTGTCGACGACCATGTTGAATACTTGGGCTTTCTGGTATCCAACGATGGAATTTCTCCAGATTCCACTAAACTCCAAGCAGTCACATAGATTGGCCTGAACCAAAGACAGTGAAAGAAGTAAGAGGATTCTTGGCATTGGTTGGTTGGTATAGAATTTTTATACCAAAGTATGCCCTTATAGCTTCCCCCCTGACTAATCTTCTCAAGAAGAACACCCCGTTTCAATGGTCTGCCAGGTTGTGCCAGAGTGCTTTTGATAAGCTGAAGACCGCCTTGGTAAACCAATCCCATTTTGAAGTTGCCAGATTTCTCTCTACCCTTTGAGGTAGTAAAACTGATGCCAGTGGTTTTGCCCTAGGAGGTGCACTATGCAGTGGCCTATGAATCCTGAAAACTCAGAACACATGAGAGAAATAATTCTGTCCACGACTTGGAACTACTTTCAGTAGTATATGCCCTGAAGTTGTGGAGACATTAGCTACTGGGTCAAAGATTCACTTTGATGATAGATCATCAGAGCCTAAAGTGGATCTTCACTCAGAAGGATCTCAACATGCGCCAAAGAAGGTGGATGCAGACCCTGCAGGAATTTGATTTTGAAATCAAGTACCGCCCAGGCAAAGAAAATGTGGTACCAGATGCCCTCAGCAGAAAAGCCTCCTTGCTTGCAATTACTGTAGTGTCAAATCCCTTGATTATTGAATCAAGAGAGAAGATCATGTAGGATAGATTCTTTGGCCCTATTGCTACCCTACTTATGCAGAAAAGCAAAACTCTATAGGAGTTGAACCGAGTTCAAGGGTACAGCCTGGATGATGGAATTATGTATTATGATTGCAAGCTATGCATTCCCAATGATGAGGGAACTAAGGGTCAAATTCTGAATGAATCCCATGATAGTCTTATTGCAGGACCTCCAAGTTTCCGCAAAACCTACGTCTATGAAGAAAAGCTTCTTTTTGCCTGGTCTAAAAAAGGATGTACTTAATCATGTACGTCAGTGTGTGTCTAACCTATCACAAAGTCAAGGTCGAGAGAGTAAAAATGCATGGGAAGTTACATCCATTAGACATCCCCCAACAAATGAAGTGGGAATGTATCAGTATGGATTTTATTACTGGATTACCTTCAGTGCAATCAGGTTACAACTCCATCTTCATGGTAGTTGATAGACTAACCAAAGTTGGCCATCTGATTCCGGTAAAAGAAACCTACACTGCAGTGGATGTGGCCAGAGTGTTCCTCAAGGAAATCTTCAGATTGCATGGCCTACCCAGGAGAATAGTAAGTGATTGAGACCCCAAATTCACGTCAAGATTTTGGACTGCATTTTTCAAAGTAGTAGGAACTTTCTTGGATCTCAGCACAGCTTACCACCCCGAGACCGATGGTCAAACTGAAAGGGTGAACCAAGTAATCGAAGATATACTTAAGTCACGCTGTGGTGGCAGGGAACCCAAGAAGTGGCTAAGCTATCTGCACCTAGTCGAGTTCGCCTACAATGCTTCTTATCACCAAAGTATTGGGATGAGCCCTTTCAAAGCTCTGTATGGACAGAATTGCTTAACTCCATTAACTTGGTCCGACCCATTGATTAGGGTCGAGATGTCGAGACAGATGCTTGATGACATGGAGCAGCAGATGCAGTCAATTTGCAAAGATATAAAAAATACCCAGGATAGACAAAAACAGTATTGAGATAAGAAGAGGACAGACAGAAAATTCAAAGAAGCAGATATGGTCTTCATTCGAGTATGCCCTAAAAGAAGTTCTCTATCTCTTGGGAAGTACAAGAAGTTATCCCCCAGATATTGTGAGCCATATCTGATTACAAAGAAAGTAGGTGACTTAGCCTACAAGCTTCTTCTGCCTCTTCATCTCAAAGTACAGATAATGTATTTCATGTTAGCCTTAAAAAGTATATACCAAGCCCGAATCATGTGCTTGATGAGATGAAATCTTAACTTCTTCAACCCAAGGGCAAACGTAACTCCAACCTGAAGAAATCCTTGATGTTCGAGAAAAGGTTCTCAAGAACAGAATTCTGAGAGATTGTTGGTCAAATGGAAGTTCTATCCTTTTGAAAATACCACCTGGAAGAAAGAAGCCGAAATGTTGCGGGATGAGGACATCTCGCGTTTTTCAAGTGGGAGAGAATGTAAGATTCCTCCCCAGCCCCTCAAGATGTCCAGTATCTTCCCTTGTAATCAAGTCCCTCTTCAGAATAATAAAAGGTCTTGTTTCTACCTATTTTGGCTTAGAGAGAGAAAATATTCTAGAGAGAGGTTATTCAGATTTTAGATATTTTTGGATGGAAAAATATCTCTTCTTATTAAAATAAATTCTCCCAAAACAGAAGTTCAAAAAGATTTTTAGAAGGTGCATTAGAAATGAATTATAATATGTTCAAAAGGCCTTATCCTAAGGGTCCAGATTTTTTGAAAATTTTAAATTAAGGTTCTCAGGGGCCAATCAGATTCATCCAAATGTATGGAGGAGATAAATTGAAGAAATAAAGAAAATCTCTCCAAAAATGAGTAAATACTCACATAAGATGAAGAGTGGACTAAGAATCAAAGGAAATACTAAAAAAATGAATTTTTGACACCTCAAGACTGGGGATTCCCCCTCATGAAGGAGGCGCCTATTTCACATGTGTGGTGGAGTTTTAAATTCTCAAATATTGAGATATTTCATCTCTCCTCTCTCCTAATTTAAGTCTAGTTCCAAAAAGTAAGCTAAGTCAACCCAAAAATGGTCAAAAATTGACCAAACTGATCTGGAAAATTCTAGAATCAGTTTGCTTGGTTAGAAGCTCACTTTTTCCTATAAATAGAAACCTCCCTATTTGTAGAAGCTTAATAGTGTTTTATGCACTGTTACTCTACTCCACCCCAGAGCCAAAAACAGTGAATTTATTGATAATTCATTAGTTTTTGATCTTTCCCTCTTCAAAAGAATTGGTGGTCACTCTTGTTGCAAACGAGAGTAGATCCCTCAAACCATCAAGCCAAAGGAAAGCTCATAGAAATTCAAGTAAGCTAGAAATCCTACTTTTTCTTTATTCTTTTTTAATGGTTTTCTAATTTTTATTTTCTTTGAAGTGTAAAATGATGCTATGCCTTGTTGGAAAGGCTTTCCCCCTCTCTCATTCTTAAATTCAGCCTTTATTTATTCTAGATAAGTAATCAAATTGTTAGAATTAAAATTTTCATATTGTTTCTCTTTTAAAAAAGGAATTTGATTAGTTTAGAATGCTTCAAACCAGTTGGGATAATTTTTAAGTAACTCGAGGATAGAAAAAATTAAAAAATGGTCAGCCATAGAAAGGAGGTTATGGCAAAATTTTCTTAAATTTTGTGAAATAAGTTTTATCTTTTATTATTCAAAAAGAGTAATCCCCACCATTTGTGTATTCTAAAAGTGTTATTTTCATTCTATGCATAGAGAGATGCAGATTGGATATTTTTTATCATAAAAGTGTGATTTTCATTAGAAATAAATTCTATGCATAGAAAGATGCATATTGGTTATTTTTTTATTATAAAAGAGTGATTTTCATTAGATTTAAATTCTATGCATAGAAAGATGCATATTAGATATTTTTTTAATTCTAAAAGTGTGATTTTCATTAGAATTAAATTCTATGCATAGAAAGATGCATATTGGAAATAATTTTTTTATTATAAAAGTGTTACTTTCATCAATATTGATTCTTATGCATAAAATGATGCATAAAAGAATTTTTTTATTATAAAAGTGTTACCTTCACCAATATTGATTCTTATGCATAAAATGATGCATAAAAGTTTTTTTTAATTATAAAAGTGTTACTTTCACCAATATTGATTTTTATGCATAAAAGAAAATTTTATTATAAAAGTGTTACTTTCATAATAAAAATGTTACTTTTTTTTAATTATAAAAGTGTTACTTTCATCAAAATTGATTTTTTTTACATAAATAGATGCATAAAAGGATTTTCTTTTATATAAAAGTATTATTTCCATAGAACTTGGATTTTATACATAAATAGATGCATACAGAATTTTTATATCAAAATAAGAGTTCTCTTTAATCCTATGTTTAAATCCCATGAATATTGGTAAATGAATAAGTAAATACTCTGTGAGAGAAAATTCTACTGTTTCATATTCTCTAGGATGGTAATGAGAAAATTCAGAAAAACTATCAAAGTTAGAATTTTAGATAAATGATTAATTTATTCCTCATAGGAATTCATGATGATTAGTTTTAAATTTAGTTAAGCAAAATACTTAATGAATAAAATTCAGTAAAGTAATAATTAAAATATTACCCTTCGAGAAAGTTAGTTCAGGGAGAACCTTTCCAGACTCAAACCTTTGAGAAAGTTAGTTCAGGGAGAACCTTTCCAGACTCAAACCCTGAATCAGACTATGACTAAGACTTATTCTCCTTCATCAGTTTCAAGAAAAGACGATGTGACCAGTTTAGGAAAGTTTCACTCAAATCACCCACCGAATCTGAAATCAAGTTAAGACCCTTGATTCTGATATGAGGATCAAGGTTACAGAATTCAGGAAATTCTGTTGGAATTTTAGAACTGCGATCTAGAAGTATTGGGATACGGATTTAAGATATACCCATTGTATTCAAAAGAAAATCAAAACTGAAAACTTGCATAGAAACCCTATTTTCTTAAAGGATTGTCTTTACGCCTGTATGCTAGAGGGAGCATTTGGTATATGTGTTTTTCTAAGGGAAGTTTGGTTGCAACAGCTGGCGGGGGAGTGTTCAAAGGACAGCTCACGCGACAAAAACCTGTTGACCAGCCTAGGTATGGTAAAAAATGGTGTGCTTCTGGTACGATGGGCAAGGGCCGACGAAGCGATGCTTGAGTGAAGTGCCAAGACACCTAAGGAGGATCCTGGAGGGTTTTGACCAGGTGGTGATGCACGGGCTCGCGGTGCTTAGGACACCCATGCGTATGTCGTGGAAGATATATATATGTATGATGACGAGAAAATTATTGTAATCTGTTACTGGATCTCGTTGACCTGCTAGTCTCAATGGAGAGTCCAGAGTGATACTGTTTTGTGAGAAACAAGGATTGAATGAAAATTTTGAGTTATGACATCTCTAACCAATAATTGTTTATCAATGGATTGTTTTTAAAAATTAAAGTTTAAAGAGGAGTGTCTGCATATCTGTATTCTAAAGCAAAAGTTAAGAAAGGCATTCAATTATGGGTGGGTGAGTACTTGTCTGGTTCTACTAATTCCAGTGGTTGGGCGGTGGCTAAACCCATGGGCCGGATGGGGTTAGGCTAGAATGCGTAGAGTTTTAATAATAAAATTGATTAATAGGAGTACGCTTAGAACTCGAGTAGTTAAATAAAACCCTGAAGACTTCTCTAATGAATAGATCAACGGCTGTGCCTGATTCAATTAGGAAAAAAGCGTTGATCCCTTCAAGTTAAGTCTGTAATAGTTTCCCTTCTATCTATTTTATTCAGATGAAGGTTAGTTCAATATCTTAACCTCGTTAGAGAAATTTGTTAAGAAAATAAAAAATGGTGGAATCGTCCCCGTTTTTCGGGCAGGGAAAATTTTCCTGGTTTTGGTTTTTGAAATGACCACCAGCTTCTGGACATTCGAGGGCGAGGGCCTGAGTGAGAAACCTTGCCTCGCGCAAGAGGAAGCTACTTCCGCTGCTACCATCCGGGAATCCGGTGCGCAGAGAGGGCAGTGGGGATCTCACAGTTGGTATCAGAGCCCTGTTGTAAATTTACGTAACAGCAGAACTTGCTTAAATTTTTAAAGTAAATCTGGGAAATAATGTTTTCACTTGTTGATATTATGTTGAATGAACTTCAAAAATTGAAAACTCATAAATTGAATTGAGAATTTATAGATGGATACCCCGAATCTATCTGGCATCATTCCTGAACTCTCCCAGAGTTAGGATATGATAGCCTTTGCATTCGAGCACCTCATCAACTCTGCTACAACAACCCGAGTAAGCAGAGTGAGACTTGCACGTCATTTTGAGAGTCTTTACTTTCCTAATCCTATTGAGTGACATTGGTATATGTGGTTCTTTGGAGGACGATAGGGAAGTCAACGACCGAGAGTGTAGAGACTAGCCCCTTCCTACTATCAGTCAAATCAGGGTCCATCTCGTCAAAATCAGGGCAATCCCAGGAGAACTCTAGCTCAGCCATCTGCCTCTGTCCAGAGTAGCCTTAGAACTCCTTCCCAGAATTGGGGCAACCAAAGAGAAAGAGTTCCGCCTCAGACTGCAGCAGCCAAAGCATTCGCAATAGCAGAAGTAGTGGAAGAGGAAAGAGGACAGATTTATGCAGCAATTGAAAACCAAGGGCCAAATCGCCAATTCTCAGTCATCCATACTCCACCTGAGTATCAGGGTAAGCCTTTTAAGCTTTTGATTGATTCAGGCAGCAGTACTCATTCTTTCATTTCCCCAGGATGCTTGCATAAGCTAGTCTTAGAACAGAAATCAGGGAAACCAAGATTAATGAGCAAGACAGCCATCAATACTCGGTATGGGCATTATGAATTCACTGTCATACCGTTTGGATTGACAAAGGCCCCAGCTGCATTCAATCGCTTAATGCAAGACATTCTCAAAGAATACTGGGATGATTTTGTTCTTGTTTTCTTTGATGATATTCTGATTTACTCAAAGAATGCAGCTGACCAGGAAGCTCATGTTAGAAAAGTTCTTGAGATTCTAAGGAAGCACCAACTCTTTACAAAAAAGAGCAAATGCACTTTCTCTGCCGACCATGTTGAATACTTAGGCTTTCTGGTATCCAAAGATGGAATTTCTCCAAATTTTGCTAAAGTCCAAGTAGTCATAGATTGGCCTGAAGCAAAGACAGAGAAAGAAGTCAGAGGATTCTTGGGATTGATTGGTTGGTATAGAATTTTATACCAAAGTATGCTCTCATAGCTTCCCCCCTGACTAATCTTCTCAAGAAGAATACCCCGTTTCAATGGTCTGCTAGGTTGTGCCAGAGTTCTTTTGACGAGCTAACGACTGCCTTGGTAACCAATCCCATTTTGAAGCTGCTAGATTTCTCTTTACCCTTTGAGGTAGTAACTGATGCCAATGGTTTTGCCCTGGGAGGTGCACTCATGTAGGAAGGTCATGCAGTGGTCTATGAATCCCGAAAACTCAGAACACATGAGAGAAATTATGCTATCCACACGACTTGGAACTACTTTTAGTAGTATATGCCCTGAAGTTGTGGAGACATTACCTACTGGGTGAAAGATTCACTTTGATGGACAGATCATCAGAGCTTAAAGTGGATCTTCATTCAAAAGGATCTCAACATGCACCAAAGAAGGTGGATACAGACCCTGTAGGAATTTGATATTTAAATCAAGTACTGCCCAAGCAAAGCAAATGTGGTAGCAAATGCCCTTAGCAGAAAAGCCTCCTTGCTTGCGATTACTGTAGTGTCAAATCCCTTGATTATTGAATCAAGAGAGAAGATCATGCAAGATAGATTCTTTAACCCTATTACTACCCTACTTATGCAGGAAAGCAAAACTCCACAGGAGTTGAACCAAGTTCAAGGGTACAGCCTGGATGATGGAATTATGTATTATAATTGCAGGCTATGCATTCCCAAAATGATGAGGGAACTAAGGGTCAAATTTTGAATGAAGCCCATGACAGCCTTATTGCAAGACATCCAGGTTTCATCAAAACCTACATGTCTATGAAGAAAAGCTTCTTTTGGTGTGGTCTAAAAAAGGATGTACTTAATCATATACGTCAGTGTGTCTGACCTGTCAGAAATGGGAAGTTACATCCATGAGACATCCCCCCCAGATGAAGTGGGAATGTATCAGTATGGATTTTATTACTGGATTACCTTTAGTGCAATCAGGTTACAATTCCATCTTCGTGGTAGTTGATAGACTAACCAAAGTTACCCATCTGATTCTAGTAAAAGAAACCTACACTGCAGTGGATGTGGCCAGAGTGTTCCTCAAGGAAATATTCAGATTGCATGGCCTACCTAGAAGAATAATAAGTGATTGAGACCCCAAATTCACGTCAAGATTTTGGACTGCATTTTTCGAAGCAGTAGGAACTTTCTTGGATCTCAGCACAGCTTACCACCCCGAAACCGTTGGTCAAACTGAAAGGGTGAACCAAGTAATTGAAGATATACTTTGGTCATGCTGTGGTAGGGAACCCAAGAAGTGGCTAAGCTATCTGCACCTGGTCGAGTTCGCCTACAATGCTTCTTATCACCGAAGTATTGGGATGGGCCTTTTCAAAGCTCTGTATGGACAAGATTGCTTAACTCCATTAACTTGGTCCGACCCATTGATTAGGGTTGAGATGTCCAGACAAATTCTTAATGACATGGAGCAATAGCAGATACAGTCAATTCGCTCAAAGATATAAAAAATGCCCAGGATAGATAGAAACAATATGCAGATAAGAAGAGGACAGACAGAAAATTCAAAGAAGTAGATATGGTCTTCATTCGAGTATGCACCAAAAGAAGTTCTCTATCTCTTCGGAAGTACAAGAAGTTATCCCCGAGATATTGTGGGCCATATCTAATTACAAAGAAAGTAGGTGACTTAGCCTACAAGCTTCTTTTGCCTCCTCATCTCAAAGTACATAATGTATTTCATGTCAGTCTTCTTAAAAAGTATATACCAAGCCCGAATCATGTGCTTGATGAGATGAAATCTTAACTTCTTCAACCCAAGGGAAAATGTAACTCCAACCTGAAGAAATCCTTGATGTTCGAGAAAAGGTTCTCAGGAACAGAATTCTGAGAGATTGTTGGTCAAATGGAAGTTCTATCCTTTTGAAGATGCCACCTCGGAGAAAGAAGCCGAACTGTTGCGGGATTAAACCCCCAGTTTGCGAGATGAGAACATCTCGTATTTTTCAAGTGGGAGAGAATGTAAGATTCCTCCCCAGCCCCTTAAGATGTCCAGTATCTTCCCTTGTAATTAATTTCCTCTTCAGAATAATAAAAGGTCTTGTTTCTACCCATTTTGGCTTAGAGAGAGAAAATGTTCTACAGAGAGGTTATTCAGATTTTAGATATTTTTGGATGGAAAAATATTTCTTCTTATTAAAATAAATTCTCCCAAAACAGAAGTTCAAAAAGATTTTTAGAAGGTGCATTAGAAATGAATTATAATATGTTCAAAAGGCCTTATCCTAAGGGTCCAGATTTTTTGAAAATTTTAAATTAAGGTTCTCAGGGGGGCCAATCAGATTCATCCAAATGTATGGAGGAGATAAATTGAAGAAATAAAGAAAATCCCCCCCAAAATGAGTAAATACTCACATAAGATGAAGAGTGGACTAAGAACCAAAGGAAATACTAAAAAAATGAATTTTTGATACCTCATGAAGGAGGCGCCTATTTCACATGTGTGGTGGAGTTTTAAATTCTCAAACATTGAGATATTTCATCTCTCCTCTCTCCTAATTTAGGTCTAGTTCCAAAAAGTAAGCTAAGTCGACCAAAAAATGATCAAAAATTGACCAAACTGATCTGGAAAATTCTAGAATCAGTTTGCTTGGTTAGAAGCTCACTTTTTCCTATAAATAGAAACCTCCCCCTTTGTAGAAGATTATTAGTGTTTTATGCACTGTTACTCTACTCCACCCCAAAGCCAAAAACAGTGAATTTATTGATAATTCATTAGTTTTTGACCTTTCCCTCTTCAAAAGAATTGGTGGCCACTCTTGTTGCAAACGAGAGTAGATCCCTCAAACTATCAAGCCAAAGGAAAGCTCACAGAAATTCAAGCTAGAAATCCTACTTTTTCTTTATTCTTTTTTAATGGTTTTCTAATTTTTAGTTTCTTTGAAATGTAAAATGATGCTATGCCTTGTTGGAAAGGCTTTCCCCCTCTCTCATTCTTAAATTCAGCCTTTCTTTATCCTAGATAAGTAATCAAATTGTTAGAATTAAACTTTTCATATTGTTTCTCTTTTAAAAGTGGAATTTGATTAGTTTAGAATGCTTTAAACCATTTGGGATAATTTTTAAGTAACTTGAGGATAGAAAAAATTAAAAAATGGTCAGCCATACAAAGGAGGTTATGGTAAAATTTTCTTAAATTTTGTGAAATAAGTTTTATCTTTTATTATTCAAAAAGAGTAATCCCCACCATTTGTGTATTCTAAAAGTGTTATTTTCATTCTATGCATAGAAAGATGCATATTGAATATTTTTTATTATTATAAAAGTGTGATTTTCATTAGAATTAAATTCTATGCATAGAAAGATGCATATTGGATATTTTTTAATTATAAAAGTGTGATTTTCATTAGAATTAAATTCTATGCATAGAAAGATGCATATTGGAAATAAATTTTTTATTATAAAAGTGTTACTTTCATCAATATTGATTCTTATGCATAAAAGAAATTTTTTATTATAAAAGTGTTACTTTCACCAATATTGATTCTTATACAAAAAATGATGCATAAAAGATTTTTTTAAATTATAAAAGTATTACTTTCACCAATATTGATTTTTATGCATAAAATGATGCATATTTTTTTTAAATTATAAAAGTGTTTTTTCATCAAAACTGATTTTTTTACCATAAATAGATGCATAAAAGGATTTTCTTTTATATAAAAGTATTATTTCCATAGAAGTTGGATTTTATGCATAAATAGATGTATACAAAATTTTTATATCAAAATAAGAGTTCTCTTTAATCCTATGTTTAAATCCCATGAATATTGGTAAATGAATAAGTAAATACTCTGTGAGAGAAAATTCTACCGTTTCATATTCTCTAGGATGATAATGAGAAAATTCAAAAAAACTATCGAAGTCAAAATTTTAAATAAATGATTAATTTGTTCCTCATAGGAATTCATGAGATTAGTTTTAAATTCAGTTAAGCAAAATACTCAATGAATAAAATTCAGTAAAGTAATAATTGAAATATTATCCTTCGAGAAAGTTAGTTCAGGGAGAACCTTTCCAAACTCAAATCCTGAATCAGACTATGACTAAGACAATCTCCTTCGTCAATTTCAAGAAAAGACGATGTGACCAATTCAGGAAAGTTTCACTCAAATCACTCACTGAATTTAAAATCAAGTTAAGACCCTTGATTCTGATCTGAGGATCAAGGTTACAGAATTCAAGAAATAGTGTTGGAATTTTAGAACTGTGATCTAGAAGTATTGGGATACGGATTTAAGATATACCCATTGTATTCAAAAGAAAATCAAAAGTGAAAACTTGCATAAAAACCCTGTTTTCTTAAAGGACTGTCTTACGCCAGAATGCTAGAGGGAGCATTTGGTATATGTGTTTTTCTAAGGGAAGTTCAGTTGCAACAGTTCGCGGGAGAGTTCAAAGGATGGCTCACACGGTAAAAACCTGCCCAGGTCTTGACCAGCTTGGGTATGGTGAAAAATGGTGTGCTTCCGGTACGATGGGTGAGGGCTGACGAAGCGATCCCTGAGTGAAGTGCCAGGACACCTAAGGAGGATCTTGGAGGGTTCTGACCAGGCAATGCACGGGCTCGCGGTGCTTAGGACACCCATGCGTATGTCGTGGAAGATATATATATGTATGATGATAAGAAAATTATTGTAATCTATTACTGGATCTTGTTGTTGACCTGCTGGTCTCAACAGAGAGTCCAGAGTGATACTGTTTTGTGAGAAACAAGGATTGAATGGAAATTTTGAGTTATGATATCTGTAACCAATAATTGTTTATCAATGGATTGTTTTTAAAAATTAAAGTTTAAAAAGGATTGTGTGTGTATCTGTATTCTAAAGCAAAAGTTAAGAAAGGCATTTAATTGAGTATTTGTCTAGTTCTACTAATTCCAGTGGTTGGGCGGTGGCTAACCCATGGGCCGGATGGAGGCTGAAATCAGTAGAGTTTTAAAAATAAAATTGATTAATAGGAGTACGCTTAGAACTCGAGTAGTTAAATAAAAGCCTAAAGACTTCTCTAATGAATAGATCAACGGTTGTGCCTGATTCAATTAAGAAAAAAGTGTTGATCCCTTCAAGTTAAGTCTGTAATAGTTTCCCTTCTATCTGGTTTATTCAGATGAAGTTAGTTCAATATCTTAACCTCGTTAGAGAAATTCGTTAAGAAAATAAAAATGGTGGAATCGTCCCCGTTTTTCGGGCAGGGAAATTTTTCCCGGTTTCGGTTTTCGGAATGACCACTAGCTTAGTCTCGTGCCCGGACATTCGAGGACGAGGTCCCGAGTGAGAAACCCTGCCCCGCACAAGAGGGAGCTACTTCCGCTCTGCTACCATCCGCCGGTGCACAGATTGGGCAGTGGGACCCACACTTTTGATACCATCCAAGTTGAATCTCTAGACCTTGAGGTCGATTGGTCAAATCTAAACCCCGTTTGTAATCTACATACCTGCATCCAACCTTATTTCGTATCTTTTGGACTCTTCCAAGGTACTTCTTCGCCTTCTTCAAGTTTATGGCTTTGCCCTTTCTTTTTGGATTTCTTTGTCCTTGTCCTTGTGTATCATCATAGACGTAAACCGCACAATCACTCCCAATCCCAAAAAAGTTTCCATTTCTTGAAGACACTGATTTTTCCTCATGGCTGAAATAAACTCCCTATCACACCCTTGTCAAGCGGTCCTTTGATCGTGTTGAGTTTCCATTTAGTTGGCCTACCAATGTAGACTTGAAGATGAACTTTCCATCAACCTCTACTACTGGGCTGACCATCTTCTTCTCTACTTCAACACTTTCCTCCTCTAGGATTCCATCAACTTCATGTCGGATCTCACTAAGAGCAATGGACTCATCAACTCCATCACTATCCTCATTTGGGAAAAGGTCATCACTCACTACATGATTGAGCAAAGTCATCATTCTCATCTACCTCACTCATAGCAGCATGTACCTGTGACCATGTAGATTTTGAATCTACCCAAGGCTGCTCCCACCATTTTAAGTCCTCAGCTTTAGTAGGTTTTAGACCCAAGGAATCACATAACACTTGTGCTTGCTGCTGTAATCCCTCTTTCAATGCATCTCTCAACTTTGCATCTGATGACACGCTCTCATAGTCTCCTAAGTTTTCTTCTTGAACTCCTTCATATTTGTTCAGATCCTTCCAAATATGTTCTTGTTTTTTATGAGCCCTTGAGAAAGTTAGCCCATCAGAGATACATTCATGCATGGCAATCTTATTCAAACTACCAACACTATGTAACAGATTGCCAAAATCAAAAGCTCTTTCTTGCCCGACCATACCTTCAATCTTGTTAAAATAGATTTCAGCAGCATTAGATCTTGTGAGATGCAACAGACATTTGAGACTCGGGAGAACTCTCGAAACATCTTTATGAGTAGCACAACAAAGTGACATGAGAGTTGAATATCTGCAGCGCTGGTTGACGGACCCATGCCCGCAGATTGTACTTCTTCGTCTCATGATTGGTTTGGAGACCAAAAAATCCTTGAGCGATATCTATGATACCACTGGACCTAGTTGGGGAGGGTGGTTTCTCCTCTTTCCCAAACCCAGAGTACCTCAGCCCTTCTTCCATGGATTCTCACTACTAGTTTCAACGGTGGTCGGGTTCCTTAAGACACTCAAGTGTGTGCTTGCTGAATGACCTGAACCCACACATTTTTGATAGGAAGATCCTGGGTGATTCGAAGCACTATCGTCAGGTGTAAGATTGTCTTTGATGAGTTTTCCATATCTTAAGTGCATGTATGTATGATTTCATAAGCTACTTTGTTAACCCAATTTAATTTTGATCTAATTCTATCGCTCTATTTCTAAAGTGGTGAGATTACAGAGAATAGTTCACAGCGTGAAGTGTTAGAAAATTTTTCATGTCGTGAACGTTTTTATGCACTTTCACATGTTCAATTTTTTTTTTTAACGTTCAGGGTTAAAACCCCTTTTCCTTATTGTAGGCGTCCCTCCCTTACCGACCTTCATGGTCTTGGCTTGATTATTCGTTGGATTGGACTAAACCATGCATTTGCAGGAAAAGTTCACGTTGTAAACAAAAAAGGGTTCACACTGTGAAGAGTTCAGAAAAAGTTCACGGCGTGAACATTTTTTTGAACTTTCACGTGTTCAACATCTTGTCAAACTACGTGGCATCAGAGGTGCCAGGATAAGGTTACCTATTTTTGGCAAGACAGTCCTGTGATTTGCGGTGTTAATTGTGGCACTGATGTCAGAGCAATTCGTGGCGTGAGCATTTTTCTACAGTTTCACGTGGAAACTTCTCGCATCGAATGTTATGTTTTTGGGTGCAAAATACTTATCCAACGGATCAAAAAATGATTGTGCCATACCTAAGGAGTGAAATACAAGTTCACGGCACAGTTGATGGCTCCTTATGTTTTTTATTTTTGTGAATTTTTAGAAAGAAGAAAATAGAACACCAACCTATTCATTCACGTTGATGCTTCTAATGATGCAAATATCAAAATTAACAAGAAAAAACAATGAAGCTCTATTCTAAGACCACTCCACCACACACATACACAACACAACCAGTTTCACATGATTTCTTACTTCCACACAAATCTTATCCATTCATTTTCTACACAATGCACTACCTGAATACAAGGGCAATCATGAATCTTATGCAATGGGAGCTTAAACTTCAAGAGGACGGAACAAACAAAGGTGTTTCCCTGACAGCAGCACTAAAAATTGTTATGGACTACCACACCTCTAAGAGGGAACTCAATGCATTCACCTAAAGGATGAGCAATAGATCACAATTGTCGTAGGGCACTTACCAATGCTTCAAACTTGAGTCCCTTGAGGCCTCCAAGCTCACTTGTTAAGCTCCAACCTCCAAGCTCCACCTCCACGCTGTCACCGTAGAGTCGCTTGCACCGTCGCATAAGGAAATCACTCTCTCTCTCTCACTCTCCCACACAAGCATGAATCATACAAGCATAGAAGAGGAACAATGCTAGAATGCTCTCAATCTCTCTCAAGACACAAGGAAAAGCTCTCTAAAAAGCACAAAGGGGATTGTGTCTTTTCATTTATGAGAAAATGCCTTATATACATTTGGCCCTTATTCACACTTGGGTGCCCAAAACCTACTTAACTAGGCCTTGGGTGGCCAACATCTCATAATATACAACTTTTATAGTACCGTTTCATGACACTTATTAATGTCCTCAATTGGAAGATCGTGTTTGTTAATCTAAAATGGGATTAACACAATACCATACAGCAAGGAAGAGGATCCAACTTTAGATTTTTATGATGCTAAACACAAAAGGTTACAAGCCTCTTCCATAGAAGACCCGAGCTACACGATGACCTACCATTTGCATCAATGACCGACTTTGATAAAGCATATACTCCTTGAATCCCATCTTCACCAATGAAGTTACATGCCAATACCTCACAATCAACAGCTATTCCTGAAGAAGTTTCCACAACGCAACCGTCTATCTCTAACAAGGAACTCAAAGGAAAAGCCCCGGAGCCCATGCCTCTTCATCGACAAACCCCACAAAAGGAGACAACCGTATACTCGAAAACCTTATCTCATCAACAACCACTCCACAAGAGACTCTAGCCTCTGAAAAGATGCAGGGGGGAAGAGAGCTTGAGCTCTTGCAAGCACACACACACACTCACAAAACCCTAATAGAGAACACACAAGGTGAGAGGCTGAAATCTTCTTCTTCTCTACTCAACACTCAACACACCATATACAAGATAAGAGTACTCACAATATGAAAGGTACTCAACCAAATACATACACGGGTTCTCTATAGTGTGAACCCGACTAAATGAGCCGGCGCTATAACTATGCCAGTCTCTAGAATGGCTGTCACATAGCCTGTCATCCCACTGGCCGCATATCTCCCATGATCTCACCAACCATGCCAGTGGTGTAAGTGTGGGGCCTATCCCCCAGGCGGGTCATCAGTGGTGGCCACCGCCTCACTAGATGAGCTGGATATCTCAACACTCCCTCTCGAGCTCAACTCCATCTCATGTATACCAAGCGAAGCCCTGAATCTGCGGAGCTTCTCTGTACCCAATGCTTTGGTGAAGATGTCAGCTACCTGATCCTCTGTGCTGACATAAACAAGGTCAAGATCTCCTGCCAAGACCTTCTCTTGATGAAGTGGTAGTGGACCTCTATGTGCTTTGTACGAGCATGAAAGACTGGGTTCCTGGCCAACTGTACACTGCTAATGTTGTCACAGAAAATGACAACGTGTCTATCCACTGATAGACCCAAATCTGCAAGTAGCTTTCTCAACCAAGCTACCTCACATGCTGCCCATAGGCAGCTCCTCTATACTCGGCCTCTGTACTTGATAGAGTAACCGTAGGCTGCTTCTTGCTGCTCCAAGTCACAGCAGCACTCCCCAAAGAAAACACGAATCCACTGGTAGATCTTCTATCTGAGATACTACCAGCTCAATCAGCATCTGTGTACCCATGTACACATATCTCTGTCCCAGTCTCATAGAATAGTCCACAATGCAAAGTAGACTTCACATACCTCAGTATGCATCTCACTGCATCCAAATGCGGTTTCCGTGGAACCTGCATAAACTGACTCACCAACCCAACAGCATAGCTCAAATCTGGTCTGGTGATTGTCATGTAGATCAAACTTCCTACTATGCTCCTCTACATAGTAGGATCCTCCAAGATCTCTCCTGAATCTACACTCAACTTGCCATTCTGATCCAATGGCACAGAAATAGGCTTACAGCCTGTCATACCATACTTGGACAACATGTCCAAGCCATATTGTCTCTGCAGTAATCCAATGCCATGTGGTGACCCAATCACCTCATTGCCCAAGAAATATCTGAGCTCCCCCAAATCCTTCATCTCAAACTTCTGTCTAAGCAAGATCTTTACATTAAGGATCTCTGCATCATGGTCCCCCGTAATGATCAAGTCATCTACATAGATGACAACAAGCACAACCCCTCTATCACCATGTCTCACATACAATGAGAAATCTGCATTGGCTACATGAAAGCCAATAGTGACAAGATATTCAGAAATCTTGCCAGACCATGCTCTTGGTGCTTGCTTTAAGCCATACAAGGCTTTCTTCAACCTGCAAACATGCTCGGGGTGACCCACATCCTCATATCCAGGTGGCTGCAACATATACACCTCTTCTTGCAAATCCCCATGCAAGAATGCATTCTTTACATCCATCTGATGTAAAGACCATCGCTTTGACGCAGCCACTGCTATCACAACTCTCACCGTTGCCATCTTGGCAACTGGGCTGAAAGTTTCCTCATAATCAATCCCATATGTCTGCGCATATCCTGTGGCTACCAATCTAGCCTTGTACCTGTTTATGCTTCCATCACTGTTATGTTTAACTTTGTACACCCGCTTGCATCCAATGGCTTTCTTGCCTTCATGCAATTGCACTAAATCCCAAGTTTCATTTCCATATAGTGCATCCATCTCCTCATCCATGGCTTTCTCCCAATACACATTTCCAACAGCCTCATCAATGCATGTGGGCTCAACAACCTGCACAACCTTTGCCATATATGCATAGTGATGTGCCACATAACCATCATAGGTAAATCTCTGTACAGGATTTTTCACTCTCCCAGATCTTCGCAGCTTCTCATTCATGGCTTCCATAGCCTTCTTTACACCAGGTGTTCTCATAGCTGGGATCCCAAGCTCCTCATCAAGACTCATATCTGAGCCACTAGACTCTCCATCAACATGAGAATGCCCTGCAGAAATGTCGGGCATACTAAGGGGCTCAACCACTTTCTCTTTTCCTTTACGTGATGTAGTAATCACGTTTGCAGGGCTAGTATTATGATGCAGCCTACCACTCCATGGTCTATCAACACAGACCCACTAGATGAGGACTCTCCTGGTCCACTCAAAGACTGTGATTGCTGACCTGCATTCTGTGCAACCACACTTCCACTCACATCAGCCCCAACAGCTTCTTTTTCAGTAGCATACCAGCTGCTCATCTCATCAAAGACAACATCCCTGCTTACCCTCAACTCACGTGTAGCAGGGTTATAACACCTGTATTCCTTTTGCTCAAGGGAGTATCCAATAAACACACATTTTTCAGCTTTTGGATCTACCTTAGTTCTCAGTTCATCTAGCACATGCACATATGCAATGCATCCAAAAACTTTCAGATGAGACAAATCTGGTTTTCTGCTAGTAAACCTCTCCTCTGGAGTTACATCATGTATGGCTGCAGTTGGAGTCCTGTTCATGATGTATACTGCTGTAGAAACAGCCTCAGCCCAATAGCAATGTGGCATATTCTTCTCTTCCATCAATACTCGTGCAATCTCAGCAATGTGCCTGTTTTTCCGCTCAGCAACTCCATTTTGCTGCGGAGTGTATATGCATGTAAACTGTCTCCGAATACCATTCTTCTTCAAAAATTCAGAGAACTCATTGGAGAAGTACTCTCCCCCTCCATCTGACCTTAGGCACTTTACATATTTCCCTGTTTCCTTTTCAACCAAAACTGTGAAATTCTGAAAGTGAGTGAACACCTCACTCTTCTCCTTCATGAAATATACCCACACTTTCCTTGTGTGGTCATCAATGAAAGTCACATAGTACCTGCAGCCTCCCATAGATATGGTCTTCGTAGGACCCCATACATCTGAATGCACAATATCTAGTGCATTTCTGCTCACATATCTGTTACGTGGAAACACATGCTTTGTTTGCTTCCCAAATTGGCATGCTTCACATATTTTCTGCATACCTTCCACTTTAAATTTTGGCAGCCCTGTCACAATTCCTTTTGTCTGCATAGACTTCAATCTCTGCACATTTACATGTCCAATTCTTTTATGCCATATGTCTGTGTCTGCAACAACTCCTGAACCATTTGCAAACATTGCAGCACTCATTTTAGGCATGTCTACATTCAACGTAAACATTCTGCCCACTCTGTTGCCTTTTGCAACCAACCTGCACTTGTCTTTGAAGTCTTCGACATAACATCCATCAGGGTTAAACCGAACCTGCAAACCCTGCTCAATCATCTGGCCAACTGAAACCAGATTCTTTGTTATGTTTGGTACATGAAGTACATCTGCAAGGTACTTCACTTTGCCATCCTACATAGACAATGGCACATCTCCAACGTGGGCAATTGGATGAGCAGTGTCATCCCCTGTTTCCACAAAACCTGGTCTTTCCGGGTTTTTCATCTCCTTGAACCACTCCCCATGACTCGTCATGTGGTTCGAAGCGCCTGAATCCACATACCATACATTATCTTTTTGTGCTGCATTAACATTTTCAGACATGGCATTCACGACATGCTGCATAACAAACAACCTTTCATTATCCTCATTATTTCTGCTTGAGGATGCATAGTTGTTGCCTCTGAATTTGCCTCTTCCACATGTGTGTTGTTGTTGTTGTTGATTCTGGGACTGTTGTTGCTGCTGCTACTGCTGGCCATAATTCTGATTACCTGTTCCGCCACCTCCTTGACCGCGTCCACGGCCTCCTCTACCTCGTCCTCTTCTTGAACTCGTGTAGAAGGCCTGTTGCTCTGAACTGTTTTTGCTTTGTGAAGACTGTTGGTATTCACCCAAGTTCTTCTCTTCAATAATCAGCATAGACACCAAATCTGTAAACTTGGGAATGTTTTCCCGAGTTTGAATAGACGTCTTAAACGCCTTGTATTATGGCCCGAGACCACGTAGACAGACTTCCACCTTGTCATCATCATCTATTGACACACCAATAGATGCAAGGGATTCTGGACAATACCCTTTATCTTCAACGCATAGTCATTCATCTCACAGACATGCTCTTTTTCTCCACAGTATGAAGTTCATTCTTCAACTGTATCTTTCGTGCCTTGGTATTTGTTTCATAAAGCTTTACCAAGGTGTCCCACGCCTCCTTGGGAGACTTGGCATCCTGAATGTGCCCAATCATGGTGTCCTGTATACTAATGGAAAGCCAATACATTACTTTCCTGGCTCCTTGGTTCCAGTCTTTAAACTCTTTTACATCTGTAGCAGTCGGATTTATATCCGGTATCTCCAGTGCCTCTTCATGCTCACCTTCTATGTAGTCCCAATAGCCTTTTCCCATCAGGAAATTCGTCAACCTGAACCTCCAAGCATGGAAGTTATTCTTGTCCAGCTTCTCAGCCATAATTTGTGTTATGCCATCATTAGACATCTTGCCAAACACACAATTTTACCAGAAACTGCACTCTGGTTTTTCTGCACAACTGTTGTATTTTCTGCACAGCGGTACTGTAGTACTCTCAAATGTCACCAACAGTGACTTCAATGTGCATACATACACCCAATGGCAACTGTAGACCTCTTTGCAGCACCCACAGTGTCTGCACAGTCAATCTGTCTTCCTGCAGTTCTTAAAAGTCTGCAGAGAATCGATGACTTACCCGCAGTGCTCGAAATCGCCTGCTTTCTGAAAAACGGAGGTCCAGACGCACCCGAAACGCGTTTTCGGCCCAAAAATATTAGTCCGATAGGATTGTATAGTTGCCCTATAGCTTTACTCCTGCGAAGAAAGCTCCTCAATCAGAGACCGTTTGCCAGTGCCTCCTGTAGAGCTCCCGACAAGGATGTAGTCACCAACACAAATAGGGAAGAGTAGTTGAAGCTCTTACCCTCGTACCGCTTCCTATGGTTCTCTTGCTTGTAGCTCAGCCCTTAGCACGAACCAGGCTCTGATACCATGAAAAGATGCAGGGGGGAAGAGAGCTTGAGCTCTTGCAAGCACACACACACACTCACAAAACCCTAATAGAGAACACACAAGGTGAGAGGCTGAAATCTTCTTCTTCTCTACTCAACACTCAACACACCATATACAAGATAAGAGTACTCACAATATGAAAGGTACTCAACCAAATACATACACGGGTTCTCTATAGTGTGAACCCGACTAAATGAGCTGGCGCTATAACTATGCCAGTCTCTAGAATGGCTGTCACACAACCTGTCATCCCACTGGCCGCATATCTCCCATGATCTCACCAACCATGCCAGTGGTGTAAGTGTGGGGCCTATCCCCCAGGCAAGTCATCAGTGGCCACCGCCTCACTAGACGAGCTCGATATCTCAACAGCCTCATCATTGTCAACAATGCCCATGATTCTCAAACCTTTAGCCTTAGCGCCAACCAAAGTCAAGGAGGGTCCCAAACCTTCCACATCAACCCAAAAGAAAACTCCACCAAGATAACCATAATTAAGGTTATCTTAATAGTATCAAGATGTGGGTGGAGAAGCAGCTACTTGTTGCTGAAGGCTACTAGGAAGGTGCCAATTAAATCTCAAAGCCTCTTCCTCAACGCAGCACTTAGAGGCCAAGGAAGGTGCCAATTAAATCTCAAAGCCTCTTCCTCAACGCAGCACTTAGAGGCCAAGGAAAAAGTACCCCACAACACCGTCCACAAAAGCCAATGCAAGTTCATCAAAGAACTCCGCCAAGTCATCAAGTGTGGGTACCAAAAAATATCACTGCAAGCACAAGGGTACTACCGAAGTAATACCAAAACTTGGATTCCCAAACACATCACAAAGTCCCCTAAGTTTGCACAAATAAGGAAACCTCAGCACACCAACAAGTGCATCAGCCACACCAATTTATAATGTTCATCAAAGATGGGTGCCTATGCATATGTTTCAACAACAAGGATACTATGATGGTAATCCCATCATAGTATGGTTGCTAAAATTGAACAACATGAAGAAAGCCTCACCACCGACTTCAACCCTAACAGCTTCACCTAAAGTTCAACAGAAATGGAGGTAATGGGATTAGATGCTTGATGTAAACTCTATAAATTGAGGCATAGCCCTAATGAGAATTTGCTGGTTTTTGAGTATCCATGCCTACATTAATCTATTTCACTAATTACGTCTTAATCATTTGCTAATCACTTTGCTAATGATGTTGATTCTAGTGTTTGATCCACCATAGCTCATCATTATGCTCAAATTTCAACATGGTATCAGAGCCATGCCTAGAATCCATCAGATTTATGAGCCCATTATCTAATTAATTAGGATGATTAGTAGATAATTAGCAAAAAATCAAATTTTTAGTTAGTTTTTCACTTTCCCCTTCACCCCCAGCCAGTGGAGGATCTCTAGCACCTTGCACACATAGAATTAGGGCATAAGCTTCTAGCATATGGTAGCTAACATCTTTGGCTACAAGCTCATCAAGACGGCGCAGCAAACCGCGAAAGAATTCAGGAGAAATCGACGTTTCTATAAGCGTGTTTTTTTCTGAGGAAAATGAACATTGCAGCTTCATCAAATCAAATTGCTTCAATTCCTCTTAGCCTCGGGGGTTTTCAAGCATGCTCTACAAGCAGGTGAAGACAGAATTCAATTTCATCAAGTCTACAGTGAGATCCAAGCTCTTCATCAAATCTGCAGGTGACTTTGGTAAAACAGAGATTAAGCTTTCAATATTTGGTCAAATCTTGTGTTTCTTGGCTTAATCCTCTACTAGACTCATTGCTTTTGATGCCTTTGAAAGCATTTGAGCTCATTTGAAGTGGAAGGCACCAGATCTGGACTCCCCGCATACTCTGTTTTTTGCACACAAAATAGATCATTAATTTGCTAATCAATGATTAATCAGTGCTAATCAAAATAGAGCATTAATTTATTAATCAATAATTAATCAGTGCTAATCATTGTATTTTGGTGCAATTGAGGATTCAAATTAACCATTAGGTATCTGATACAGATCCCTAAAGCTTCAGATTGCAAATCGGAGTTGGTTTGATACTCCAACCATCCTGTACAAATTGGTTACCCTTCATTTAGTGTAATTTCTGGTGATTTTATGCTGATAAAATTGTTGTAATCGTCTATTAAACACCAGATTGAGTTGTAAAAGGATTGACACTGCCCTTGAATCTTGAAATTGGATCAAGAGGTAAGACCCCCTTCACATCACCATTAGTTCAGCACAGGAAATAGCCAAATTTAATGGGGAACATTTTTATACATGGCAGACAAAAACCATGTATTTGCTGATGAGGAAAAATCTGTGGTGATTAGTTGAAGGGAGAGATAAATGCCCAGAGAGAGGGAAAAATGAGTGGAAGAGCAGGAATGAAAAAGCATTGGGACTTATTGCACTCAATTTAAATGATGAAATCATTCATCATGTAAGATCCCTGTTCCCACCGAGCAACGGATTCACGATACTGGCAGCGGAAGTAGCACTTCTCGCACGGGACAGGGGTCCCACATTCGGGGCCTCACCCACGGATATCCGGATAAGAGACTAATCCGTCGGTTGTTCCAAAACCAAACCCGGAAAAACTTCCTTTACCGAAAAGCACGGGCGATTCCACCTGGATAACTTTTTACTCTAACGTAGTCAAGAACATTTCTGTTCGAGCTGATCCAATTGCATCTATAAGATACATGGTCAGATTAAGGAAGAAACTTGCACTTGGATCATTGGGATCAACGCTTTTTTCCCCATTCAAGAGGCACAGCCGTTGATTCCTATCCATAGAACAGTTACTATCCGGGATTTATTTTATCTATCGTAAAAACAAAAGTTTGAGTCTCGATTTACGGATCCATCAGTCCAGCCTAACCCCATCCGATCCCATGGGTTAGCCAACCGCCCAACCACTGTAGTGATGGGATCCAATTTGGAATTTGGTTAGGTTTTGTCCCGGGTACCAAGGAAAAGAGTTCCAAGGCCCCCTAGCCGGAAGTTCATGCAAACATAAAACTAGCCACACCACTTACACACCCAATATGAAAATTGCCTTTTTCTTAGCATCAGCTAACTTTAAAACAATCCTTTAATGAAACCATAGTACCACTGATCACAATCTTCCAATTTATCCAGTTGATTCATAATTTCCCATCATTCCTTCATCAGAGTATCTATGGCATCATTGGCAACTAGAACGCTCACCACCTGTCCACACAGGGGCCTTTTCAATAGTTCCTAGCCCATAATACTCGGCAATATAATCACTTATAAAAATCAAGATGGACTCTCGTTGAAGATCAGCAAGATCAACCAACAGATCCATATAAAGAGCCATGGACTCATCCATTGAAGACCAGCAAGGTCAATCAACCAGATCCATGCCCGGTTTCACAAAACAACTCTTACTCCTTGTTCCAATATCTTCCTCGACGCACGCGTGGGTATCCTGGGCGAGAGCACCGTATGGTCAGCACCCTCTAGGATCCTTCGCAGGTGACCTAGCGCTTCACTCATAGGCCGCTTCCTTGGTCCCTCATCCACCGTACCGGAAGCTCACCATTTTAATCGAACCGAGGCTGGTCAAGACCTCGGCCGACCTTGCTACGTGAGACGTCCTCCATTGACTCTCCGTCAGCAGTTGCAACTTTATCAGTTAGGTCTCCACGACCTTAATCACAAGACGGTCAAAATGCCTTCCCAGCATTCTTGACATAAAACAGCCATTTACAAACAGCATTTACAAACAGTTTACAAATACAATTTCTATATTAACTCTCATTTTTCCACATTATCCCTCATACAATCCACATTACTTATTCCACATTTCATTTATATGTGTACTCATCCAATCACATCATTTTCCATCTCTTCACTTCAGATTCCTTCACATCACATATCATATATTCACATCCATATCCACATCCATACATCCACATCCACATTCACATCCATACATCCACATCTACATGCTTATCTCCATTTTCACATCCTCATTTATACATCCACATCCCATATCCACATTCATACATACACATCCATATCCACATCCATATCCGCATTCATACATACACATCCATATCTACATCCACAAGCATACATTCATTATCACGTCCTCATTCATACATCCACATCCACATACATACATACATCCACATCCACATTCCCATTCACATCTATACATCCATATCTACATGCACATTCACATCCATACATCCACACCTATATCCTCATTCACATCCATACATCCACATTCATGCATCCACATCTACATGCATACATCCATACATACACATCCACATTTACATCCATGCATCCACATCCACATCCTCATTCACATCCATACATCCACATTCATACATCCACATCCACATCCACATTCACATCCATACATCCACATCTACATGCTTATCTCCATTTTCACATCCTCATTTATACATCCACATCCCATATCCACATTCATACATACACATCCATATCCACATCCACATGCATACATACATCCACATCCACATTTCCATTCACATATATACATCCATATCTACATGCACATTCACATCCATACATCCACATCTATATCCTCATTCACATCCATACATCCACATTCATGCATCCACATCTACATGCATACATCCATACATCCACATCCACATTTACATCCATGCATCCACATCTACATCCTCATTCACATCCATACATCCACATTCATACATCCATACATCCACATTCATACATCCACATCCACATCCACATTCACATCCATACATCCACATCTACATGCTTATCTCCATTTTCACATCCTCATTTATACATCCACATCCCATATCCACATTCATACATACACATCCATATCCACATCCAAATGCATCTTATCATATCTTATCACTTCCCATAACTTTTATGCATACCTCTATGCATGAAATTCAATTATGCTAAAAGTAACACTTTTATAATAAAATATTCAACTTTTATGCATACCTCTATGCATGAAATCCAATATGATAAAAGTAACACTTTTGATATAAAAAAATTATCCTTTATGCATACTTCTATGCATGAAAATTAAAAATGATAAAAGTAACACTTTTGATATAAAAAATTTTCCTTTATGCATACTTCTATGCATGAAAATTAAAAATGATAAAAGTAACACTTTTGATATAAAAAAATTATCCTTTATGCATACTTCTATGCATGATAATTAAAAATGATAAAAGTAACACTTTTGATATAAAAAATTTTCCTTTATGCATACTTCTATGCATGAAAATTAAAAATGATAAAAGTAATACTTTTGATATAAAAAATTTTCCTTTATGCATACTTCTATGCATGAAAATTAAAAATGATAAAAGTAACACTTTTGATATAAAAATTTATCCTTTATGCATACTTCTATGCATGAAAATTAAAAATGATAAAAGTAACACTTTTAATATAAAAAAAATTATCCTTTATGCATACTTCTATGCATGAAAATTAAAAATGATAAAAGTAACACTTTTGATATAAAATTTTTTCTTTATGCATACTTCTATGCATGAAAATTAAAAATGATAAAAGTAACACTTTTGATATAAAAAAATTATCCTTTATGCATGATATTAAAATTCAATTTCTCCATGATTATAATGAAATTCTTTCAATTAATCTAGGATGATAATTCCTAGAATATGGTAGGAAGTCCTCTTTTTATGCTTTGAATGAAATTATTTTATGCATAATTTTTATAAAAATTTTGCCATAGCTCCGCTGCTATGACTGATAAATCTCAATTTTTTCTAAGGGATAAAGCCTATCATTAAGGAAATAATTAAAATGATCTCTAATTGGATCATTAATCTATAATGGATTGAATCATCAATATGCATAAACCAAAAGCATAGAAAAAAGCCATTAATTTGGCCTCAAGCATAGCTTAATCTTGGATTAAGGAAAAGCTTTATGAAAAGCTTCATTTGGATTGAGAATGGGTCATGAGTATGACCATTTCTTGAGTGAGAGAGAGAAATTACATAAAAACCATAAATAAAAATTAACTTCAATAGCATTTATTAAATTATGTAACTCTTCACTACTATTCACCAATTAACTTTAATAGCATTTAAAAAAACCATACCAATTAAGCTTCTCAAGCTTGAGAGGGGTTGAGAAGAGAGAAACATTGAGAAATTATAGAAAAGATCAATATTCACTAATTACCTTACAAATTGCTTGATTCTTTGTTCACGGTAGAGGCCCCCAACCAATCAATTGGTTAAGTATGTTGATGGAGCCACTAATGGGGATTGAAGAAAGAGGGAAGCTCCAAAAACTAGTGAATTATTAAATGAATTCACAGTTCTTGGCTTAGGTGGAGTAGAGTAACGATGCATAAACACTATATATTTTTCAACAAGGGGGAGGCTTCTATTTATAGGAAAAATTGAGCTCCTAACCAAACAAACTGATTCTAGAATTTTCCAAATCAGTTTGGTCAATTTTTGACCATTTTTAGGTCAGTTAAGTTAACTTTTTGGAACTAGACTTGAATGAGGAGAGAGGAGAGATGAAATATCTCAATTTTTATGAGTTTAAAACTCATTCAAGCATGTGAAATATGCACCTCCTTTAAAGAACTCCCCTTCCTTACATATGTGTCATAATGGAATCATTTTAATATTGCTCATAGTTTTTTTACTAATAAACCTTGTACATTTTCAACTCTTCATCTTATGTGAAATATGCACCTCCTTTAAAGAACTCCCCTTCCTTACATATGTGTCATAATGGAATCATTTTAATATTGCTCATAGTTTTTTACTAATAAACCTTGTACATTTTCAACTCTTCATCTTATGTGAAATATGCACCTCCTTTAAAGAACTCCCCTTCCTTACATATGTGTCATAATAAAATAATTATTCTCAAAATATCTCATATTTTTAATATTGCTCATAGTTTTTTTTACTAATAAACCTTGTACATTTTCAACTCTTCATCTTATGTGAGCATTTAAGGGACTTCCCTTCCTTACATATGTGTCATAATAAAATCATTATTCCTAAAATATCTCATATTTTTAATATTGTTCATAGTTTTTTTACTAATAAACCTTGTACATTTTCAACTCTTCACCTTATGTGAGCATTTACTCATTTTTGGTATTTGCTTTTTACAAATTGGATTTATCTCCTCCCTAACACATGGATTGATGTTATTGGCCCATAGGAACCTTAATTGGACCATAGTCTAAAGATTTCTGAAAATCTAGACCCTTAGGCTAAGTTTCTTTATACCTATTTCCAATTAATTCCAATTGCACATTGGAAAATTCTTTTTGAATTTCTGTTTCAGGGGAACTCATCTGAATTATAAGAGATATTTTTTCTATCCAAAAATATTCAAAATCTAAATATTCTCTCTCTAGAATAATTTTCTCTCTCTAGGTTAAAATAGTTAGAAACAAGGTCTTTATATTTCAGAAGAGGGATTGATTACAGGGGAAGATACTAGACATCAAAAGGGGATTGGGGAGGAATCTTACATTCTACCCCACTTAAAAAACGCGAGATGTCCTCATCTCGCAGGTGGAGTATGATCTCTTTCATCATCTTCTTCTTCTTCAATCACATTCAACGTTACGCCTTGGAAGTGGTCGGTCAATTTTTCCCTGGTATTCTGCTGGATTATGGATGACTTGAGAACTGTCGGTTTAAGCCCTTGGTTTTTCAATTGCAGTAAGGATCTACCCTTCTTTCCTCTTCTACTTCTTCTGAAATTGTGACTGCTCTGGCTGCTGCAGTCTGAGGTGGAATTCTTTCTCTTTGGTTGCCCCTATTCTGGAAAGGAGTTCTGAGGTTACTCTGGGTAGAGGCAGATGGTTGATTTGGAGTTCTTCTGGGGTTATCCTGGCTTGGGCGAGACGGACCCTGATTAGACTGGTATGAAGGAATAGGTCTCTGAATTTGGGGTCCTAGACTTCCCTGTCCTCTTGACATGGCAGGAGTTGGGCAGTCTTTTAACTGATGACCAAAACCTTGGCATCCAAAACACCGGTTCTCACTTCTGGTCTCATTGTTCTGCATCCTTAAAATAGATGGTCCTCCTGAGAAAGTATTCTGGGGGAAGGATCTTCCTTCACTTTGGAATCTTCCTGCATCTTGATTCTGAATCGGTCCTTGCTGTCTCTTTGGGGGTGGAAAGTTTGAAGTACCTTCCTGGGCTTGGAATTTTTTAAAGTTAGAGGGTGCAGGCTTTGGCGGGACCTTTACTACAAAGGCTTTGGCAAAATCCTTTGCCATTTTTACTGCTTCAGCCATGGACACTGGTTTGGCATTTTTGACCAGTGTGTCTAAAGGTTCGTTCATTGCCCGAATGAACCTGGCCATGAGCTGTTCTTCATCTAGAGGTGGTGAGTATTTGAGTAGAAGAGCAGAGGCCTGGTGATATTCTTCAATGGTTTTGTTCTACTGCTTTAGTTCTAAAAATTCGTTCATTTTGGTTTTCAAAAATCCAGGGGGACAAAATCTCTTTCTCAAATAGGTTTTTAGGTCATTCCAAGATTGAGTATTTCTATTTAGACGGTTGGTGTCACAGTGGTTTCTCCATGCTACCCTGGCTATTTCCACTATTTTCAACCGGCCAAGAGCCATTTTGCTCAGCTCATTATAACCTGTGACGTCAAAATACTCTTCCATGGCTTCCACCCATTTCTCCACAGTCTCACCCAGGTTCTCCCCTTCTCCTTTGAAGGGTCCTGGCTGAGTCCTATGAAGAGCCTTGCGAACATCAGGGTCAAGTTCGTTATCTTCAGGGATAGGATCTGGCTGCTGACGGCTACGGTTTCCTCGTCTCATGATTCTGTCCAAAAATTTATATATTAGAGAGAATAGTTATAAGATCAGAAGGGAGATTCTTATTTTTGCATACCTCAAAAACTGGGGAAAAATCTTACATTCTACCCCACTTAAAAAGCGCGAGATGTCCTCATCTCGTAAGTAGAGGACAACTCTTTTTCTTAAGATCCAATTTATTCTGGGGTTCCTTATATTCAGGTCAACCCAACAGAATAAGGGGATAATTATCCCTTAAATAGAACTCATCATTAAATAACAATTCATTCAGATCATATCATTCATATCTTTAACATGATAAGGGTCCATTAGACCGAAAAATTTCTTTCTGAACATTCCTCCACGGGGATTTCAGTCAAGTAAGTCCTCAGTTTGTTATCCCTTAACTTGATCTACCGGTCAAGTGTTAACAGTAGCAATCTGACAGCACAATCCACTAATCTCATAGTGATTTGCTGAATTCATTATCATCATTCCAGTTATGAATATCATCACTAGGAGTCGTCCCATAAATCCTCATTGAGGTTTCATTATATTTCAACTAATTTTTAGAAATCAACATTTTCCAATCAGCATTTTCAATCAGAATCCAATTCAATTCATCAATTCTCAAATAGAATTAAAATCATATCAATCACATTCGAAATCATCATCTAGATAGCATTAACGCTTATAATTTCAAGTCTTAGATTTACTCGTATATACTGTCAGTAAAGAGCTGCAGTTATACTCTCGGTATATACGGTAGTCACGGCCCTTGGAATTATAAGGTAAATACCATCATGTCTAGGCCTCAAGCAAGATAGGGATTCTATATAATTGCGGTACTTCCACCTGAAGACCCAATTTCCAAAATTTCGAATTTCCGTTTGAATATCAAATTGTATGAATTATCTCACACAATTATAACCTTTTTGTGTTTCTTGATAAATTTTTGATATATTTGTCTTCTCAGTTGATCTTTATTAACCAAATGCTCTGATACCAACTGTGAGATCCCGATCTCCACCGCGCAACGGATTCGGGGTACTAGCAGCGGAAGTAGCACATCATGCGTGGGTAGGGGTCTCACACTCGGAGCCTCACCCACGGATATCCGGATAAGAGACTAATCCGTCGGTTGTTCCAAAACCGAACCCGGAAAAACTTCCTTTACCGAAAAGCACGGGCGATTCCACCTGGATAACTTTTTACTCTAACGTAGTCAAGAACATTTCTGTTCGAGCTGATCCAATTGCATCTATAAGATACATGGTCAGATTAAGGAAGAAACTTGCACTTGGATCATTGAGATCAACGCTTTTTTCCCCATTCAAGAGGCACAGCCGTTGATTCCTATCCATAGAACAGTTACTATCCGGGATTTATTTTATCTATCGTAAAAACAAAAGTTTGAGTCTCGATTTACGGATCCATCAGTCCAGCCTAACCCCATCCGATCCCATGGGTTAGCCAACCGCCCAACCACTGTAGTGATGGGATCCAATTTGGAATTTGGTTAGGTTTTGTCCCGGGTACCAAGGAAAAGAGTTCCAAGGCCCCCTAGCCGGAAGTTCATGCAAACATAAAACTAGCCACACCACTTACACACCCAATATGAAAATTGCCTTTTTCTTAGCATCAGCTAACTTTAAAACAATCCTTTAATGAAACCATAGTACCACTGATCACAATCTTCCAATTTATCCAGTTGATTCATAATTTCCCATCATTCCTTCATCAGAGTATCTATGGCATCATTGGCAACTAGAACGCTCACCACCTGTCCACACAGGGGCCTTTTCAATAGTTCCTAGCCCATAATACTCGGCAATATAATCACTTATAAAAATCAAGATGGACTCTCGTTGAAGATCAGCAAGATCAACCAACAGATCCATATAAAGAGCCATGGACTCATCCATTGAAGACCAGCAAGGTCAATCAACCAGATCCATGCCCGGTTTCACAAAACAACTCTTACTCCTTGTTCCAATATCTTCCTCGACGCACGCGTGGGTATCCTGGGCGAGAGCACCGTATGGTCAGCACCCTCTAGGATCCTTCGCAGGTGACCTAGCGCTTCACTCATAGGCCGCTTCCTTGGTCCCTCATCCACCGTACCGGAAGCTCACCATTTTAATCGAACCGAGGCTGGTCAAGACCTCGGCCGACCTTGCTACGTGAGACGTCCTCCATTGACTCTCCGTTAGCAGTTGCAACTTTATCAGTTAGGTCTCCACGACCTTAATCACAAGACGGTCAAAATGCCTTCCCAGCATTCTTGACATAAAACAGCCATTTACAAACAGCATTTACAAACAGTTTACAAATACAATTTCTATATTAACTCTCATTTTTCCACATTATCCCTCATACAATCCACATTACTTATTCCACATTTCATGTATATGTGTACTCATCCAATCACATCATTTTCCATCTCTTCACTTCAGATTCCTTCACATCACATATCATATATTCACATCCATATCCACATCCATACATCCACATCCACATCCACATTCACATCCATACATCCACATCTACATGCTTATCTCCATTTTCACATCCTCATTTATACATCCACATCCCATATCCACATTCATACATACACATCCATATCCACATCCATATCCGCATTCATACATACACATCCATATCTACATCTACAAGCATACATTCATTATCACGTCCTCATTCATACATCCACATCCACATACATACATACATCCACATCCACATTCCCATTCACATCTATACATCCATATCTACATGCACATTCACATCCATACATCCACACCTATATCCTCATTCACATCCATACATCCACATTCATGCATCCACATCTACATGCATACATCCATACATACACATCCACATTTACATCCATGCATCCACATCCACATCCTCATTCACATCCATACATCCACATTCATACATCCACATCCACATCCACATTCACATCCATACATCCACATCTACATGCTTATCTCCATTTTCACATCCTCATTTATACATCCACATCCCATATCCACATTCATACATACACATCCATATCCACATCCACATGCATACATACATCCACATCCACATTCCCATTCACATATATACATCCATATCTACATGCACATTCACATCCATACATCCACATCTATATCCTCATTCACATCCATACATCCACATTCATGCATCCACATCTACATGCATACATCCATACATCCACATCCACATTTACATCCATGCATCCACATCTACATCCTCATTCACATCCATACATCCACATTCATACATCCATACATCCACATTCATACATCCACATCCACATCCACATTCACATCCATACATCCACATCTACATGCTTATCTCCATTTTCACATCCTCATTTATACATCCACATCCCATATCCACATTCATACATACACATCCATATCCACATCCACATGCATCTTATCATATCTTATCACTTCCCATAACTTTTATGCATACCTCTATGCATGAAATTCAATTATGCTAAAAGTAACACTTTTATAATAAAATATTCAACTTTTATGCATACCTCTATGCATGAAATCCAATATGATAAAAGTAACACTTTTGATATAAAAAAATTATCCTTTATGCATACTTCTATGCATGAAAATTAAAAATGATAAAAGTAACACTTTTGATATAAAAAATTTTCCTTTATGCATACTTCTATGCATGAAAATTAAAAATGATAAAAGTAACACTTTTGATATAAAAAAATTATCCTTTATGCATACTTCTATGCATGATAATTAAAAATGATAAAAGTAACACTTTTGATATAAAAAATTTTCCTTTATGCATACTTCTATGCATGAAAATTAAAAATGATAAAAGTAATACTTTTGATATAAAAAATTTTCCTTTATGCATACTTCTATGCATGAAAATTAAAAATGATAAAAGTAACACTTTTGATATAAAAATTTATCCTTTATGCATACTTCTATGCATGAAAATTAAAAATGATAAAAGTAACACTTTTAATATAAAAAAAATTATCCTTTATGCATACTTCTATGCATGAAAATTAAAAATGATAAAAGTAACACTTTTGATATAAAAGTTTTTCTTTATGCATACTTCTATGCATGAAAATTAAAAATGATAAAAGTAACACTTTTGATATAAAAAAATTATCCTTTATGCATGATATTAAAATTCAATTTCTCCATGATTATAATGAAATTCTTTCAATTAATCTAGGATGATAATTCCTAGAATATGGTAGGAAGTCCTCTTTTTATGCTTTGAATGAAATTATTTTATGCATAATTTTTATAAAAATTTTGCCATAGCTCCGCTGCTATGACTGATAAATCTCAATTTTTTCTAAGGGATAAAGCCTATCATTAAGGAAATAATTAAAATGATCTCTAATTGGATCATTAATCTATAATGGATTGAATCATCAATATGCATAAACCAAAAGCATAGAAAAAAGCCATTAATTTGGCCTCAAGCATAGCTTAATCTTGGATTAAGGAAAAGCTTTATGAAAAGCTTCATTTGGATTGAGAATGGGTCATGAGTATGACCATTTCTTGAGTGAGAGAGAGAAATTACATAAAAACCATAAATAAAAATTAACTTCAATAGCATTTATTAAATTATGTAACTCTTCACTACTATTCACCAATTAACTTTAATAGCATTTAAAAAAACCATACCAATTAAGCTTCTCAAGCTTGAGAGGGGTTGAGAAGAGAGAAACATTGAGAAATTATAGAAAAGATCAATATTCACTAATTACCTTACAAATTGCTTGATTCTTTGTTCACGGTAGAGGCCCCCAACCAATCAATTGGTTAAGTATGTTGATGGAGCCACTAATGGGGATTGAAGAAAGAGGGAAGCTCCAAAAACTAGTGAATTATTAAATGAATTCACAGTTCTTGGCTTAGGTGGAGTAGAGTAACGATGCATAAACACTATATATTTTTCAACAAGGGGGAGGCTTCTATTTATAGGAAAAATTGAGCTCCTAACCAAACAAACTGATTCTAGAATTTTCCAAATCAGTTTGGTCAATTTTTGACCATTTTTAGGTCAGTTAAGCTAACTTTTTGGAACTAGACTTGAATGAGGAGAGAGGAGAGATGAAATATCTCAATTTTTATGAGTTTAAAACTCATTCAAGCATGTGAAATATGCACCTCCTTTAAAGAACTCCCCTTCCTTACATATGTGTCATAATGGAATCATTTTAATATTGCTCATAGTTTTTTTACTAATAAACCTTGTACATTTTCAACTCTTCATCTTATGTGAAATATGCACCTCCTTTAAAGAACTCCCCTTCCTTACATATGTGTCATAATGGAATCATTTTAATATTGCTCATAGTTTTTTACTAATAAACCTTGTACATTTTCAACTCTTCATCTTATGTGAAATATGCACCTCCTTTAAAGAACTCCCCTTCCTTACATATGTGTCATAATAAAATAATTATTCTCAAAATATCTCATATTTTTAATATTGCTCATAGTTTTTTTTTACTAATAAACCTTGTACATTTTCAACTCTTCATCTTATGTGAGCATTTAAGGGACTTCCCTTCCTTACATATGTGTCATAATAAAATCATTATTCCTAAAATATCTCATATTTTTAATATTGTTCATAGTTTTTTTACTAATAAACCTTGTACATTTTCAACTCTTCACCTTATGTGAGCATTTACTCATTTTTGGTATTTGCTTTTTACAAATTGGATTTATCTCCTCCCTAACACATGGATTGATGTTATTGGCCCATAGGAACCTTAATTGGACCATAGTCTAAAGATTTCTGAAAATCTAGACCCTTAGGCTAAGTTTCTTTATACCTATTTCCAATTAATTCCAATTGCACATTGGAAAATTCTTTTTGAATTTCTGTTTCAGGGGAACTCATCTGAATTATAAGAGATATTTTTTCTATCCAAAAATATTCAAAATCTAAATATTCTCTCTCTAGAATAATTTTCTCTCTCTAGGTTAAAATAGTTAGAAACAAGGTCTTTATATTTCAGAAGAGGGATTGATTACAGGGGAAGATACTAGACATCAAAAGGGGATTGGGGAGGAATCTTACATTCTACCCCACTTAAAAAACGCGAGATGTCCTCATCTCGCAGGTGGAGTATGATCTCTTTCATCATCTTCTTCTTCTTCAATCACATTCAACGTTACGCCTTGGAAGTGGTCGGTCAATTTTTCCCTGGTATTCTGCTGGATTATGGATGACTTGAGAACTGTCGGTTAAGCCCTTGGTTTTTCAATTGCAGTAAGGATCTGCCCTTCTTTCCTCTTCTACTTCTTCTGAAATTGTGACTGCTCTGGCTGCTGCAGTCTAAGGTGGAATTCTTTCTCTTTGGTTGCCCCTATTCTGGAAAGGAGTTCTGAGGTTACTCTGGGTAGAGGCAGATGGTTGATTTGGAGTTCTTCTGGGGTTATCCTGGCTTGGGCGAGACGGACCCTGATTAGACTGGTATGAAGGAATAGGTCTCTGAATTTGGGGTCCTAGACTTCCCTGTCCTCTTGACATGGCAGGAGTTGGGCAGTCTTTTAACTGATGACCAAAACCTTGGCATCCAAAACACCGGTTCTCACTTCTGGTCTCATTGTTCTGCATCCTTAAAATAGATGGTCCTCCTGAGAAAGTATTCTGGGGGAAGGATCTTCCTTCACTTTGGAATCTTCCTGCATCTTGATTCTGAATCGGTCCTTGCTGTCTCTTTGGGGGTGGAAAGTTTGAAGTACCTTCCTGGGCTTGGAATTTTTTAAAGTTAGAGGGTGCAGGCTTTGGCGGGACCTTTACTACAAAGGCTTTGGCAAAATCCTTTGCCATTTTTACTGCTTCAGCCATGGACACTGGTTTGGCATTTTTGACCAGTGTGTCTAAAGGTTCGTTCATTGCCCGAATGAACCTGGCCATGAGCTGTTCTTCATCTAGAGGTGGTGAGTATTTGAGTAGAAGAGCAAAGGCCTGGTGATATTCTTCAATGGTTTTGTTCTACTGCTTTAGTTCTAAAAATTCGTTCATTTTGGTTTCCAAAAATCCAGGGGGACAAAATCTCTTTCTCAAATAGGTTTTTAGGTCATTCCAAGATTGAGTATTTCTATTTAGACGGTTGGTGTCACAGTGGTTTCTCCATGCTACCCTGGCTGTTTCCACTATTTTCAACCGGCCAAGAGCCATTTTGCTCAGCTCATTATAACCTGTGACGTCAAAATACTCTTCCATGGCTTCCACCCATTTCTCCACAGTCTCACCCAGGTTCTCCCCTTCTCCTTTGAAGGGTCCTGGCTGAGTCCTATGAAGAGCCTTGCGAACATCAGGGTCAAGTTCGTTATCTTCAGGGATAGGATCTGGCTGCTGACGGCTACGGTTTCCTCGTCTCATGATTCTGTCCAAAAATTTATATATTAGAGAGAATAGTTATAAGATCAGAAGGGAGATTCTTATTTTTGCATACCTCAAAAACTGGGGAAAAATCTTACATTCTACCCCACTTAAAAAGCGCGAGATGTCCTCATCTCGTAAGTAGAGGACAACTCTTTTTCTTAAGATCCAATTTATTCTGGGGTTCCTTATATTCAGGTCAACCCAACAGAATAAGGGGATAATTATCCCTTAAATAGAACTCATCATTAAATAACAATTCATTCAGATCATATCATTCATATCTTTAACATGATAAGGGTCCATTAGACCGAAAAATTTCTTTCTGAACATTCCTCCACGGGGATTTCAGTCAAGTAAGTCCTCAGTTTGTTATCCCTTAACTTGATCTACCGGTCAAGTGTTAACAGTAGCAATCTGACAGCACAATCCACTAATCTCATAGTGATTTGCTGAATTCATTATCATCATTCCAGTTATGAATATCATCACTAGGAGTCGTCCCATAAATCCTCATTGAGGTTTCATTATATTTCAACTAATTTTTAGAAATCAACATTTTCCAATCAGCATTTTCAATCAGAATCCAATTCAATTCATCAATTCTCAAATAGAATTAAAATCATATCAATCACATTCGAAATCATCATCTAGATAGCATTAACGCTTATAATTTCAAGTCTTAGATTTACTCGTATATACTGTCAGTAAAGAGCTGCAGTTATACTCTCGGTATATACGGTAGTCACGGCCCTTGGAATTATAAGGTAAATACCATCATGTCTAGGCCTCAAGCAAGATAGGGATTCTATATAATTGCGGTACTTCCACCTGAAGACCCAATTTCCAAAATTTCGAATTTCCGTTTGAATATCAAATTGTATGAATTATCTCACACAATTATAACCTTTTTGTGTTTCTTGATAAATTTTTGATATATTTGTCTTCTCAGTTGATCTTTATTAACCAAATGCTCTGATACCAACTGTGAGATCCCGATCTCCACCGCGCAACGGATTCGGGGTACTAGCAGCGGAAGTAGCACATCATGCGTGGGTAGGGGTCTCACACTCGGAGCCTCACCCACGGATATCCGGATAAGAGACTAATCCGTCGGTTGTTCCAAAACCGAACCCGGAAAAACTTCCTTTACCGAAAAGCACGGGCGATTCCACCTGGATAACTTTTTACTCTAACGTAGTCAAGAACATTTCTGTTCGAGCTGATCCAATTGCATCTATAAGATACATGGTCAGATTAAGGAAGAAACTTGCACTTGGATCATTGAGATCAACGCTTTTTTCCCCATTCAAGAGGCACAGCCGTTGATTCCTATCCATAGAACAGTTACTATCCGGGATTTATTTTATCTATCGTAAAAACAAAAGTTTGAGTCTCGATTTACGGATCCATCAGTCCAGCCTAACCCCATCCGATCCCATGGGTTAGCCAACCGCCCAACCACTGTAGTGATGGGATCCAATTTGGAATTTGGTTAGGTTTTGTCCCGGGTACCAAGGAAAAGAGTTCCAAGGCCCCCTAGCCGGAAGTTCATGCAAACATAAAACTAGCCACACCACTTACACACCCAATATGAAAATTGCCTTTTTCTTAGCATCAGCTAACTTTAAAACAATCCTTTAATGAAACCATAGTACCACTGATCACAATCTTCCAATTTATCCAGTTGATTCATAATTTCCCATCATTCCTTCATCAGAGTATCTATGGCATCATTGGCAACTAGAACGCTCACCACCTGTCCACACAGGGGCCTTTTCAATAGTTCCTAGCCCATAATACTCGGCAATATAATCACTTATAAAAATCAAGATGGACTCTCGTTGAAGATCAGCAAGATCAACCAACAGATCCATATAAAGAGCCATGGACTCATCCATTGAAGACCAGCAAGGTCAATCAACCAGATCCATGCCCGGTTTCACAAAACAACTCTTACTTCTTGTTCCAATATCTTCCTCGACGCACGCGTGGGTATCCTGGGCGAGAGCACCGTATGGTCAGCACCCTCTAGGATCCTTCGCAGGTGACCTAGCGCTTCACTCATAGGCCGCTTCCTTGGTCCCTCATCCACCGTACCGGAAGCTCACCATTTTAATCGAACCGAGGCTGGTCAAGACCTCGGTCGACCTTGCTACGTGAGACGTCCTCCATTGACTCTCCGTCAGCAGTTGCAACTTTATCAGTTAGGTCTCCACGACCTTAATCACAAGACGGTCAAAATGCCTTCCCAGCATTCTTGACATAAAACAGCCATTTACAAACAGCATTTACAAACAGTTTACAAATACAATTTCTATATTAACTCTCATTTTTCCACATTATCCCTCATACAATCCACATTACTTATTCCACATTTCATTTATATGTGTACTCATCCAATCACATCATTTTCCATCTCTTCACTTCAGATTCCTTCACATCACATATCATATATTCACATCCATATCCACATCCATACATCCACATCCACATTCACATCCATACATCCACATCTACATGCTTATCTCCATTTTCACATCCTCATTTATACATCCACATCCCATATCCACATTCATACATACACATCCATATCCACATCCATATCCGCATTCATACATACACATCCATATCTACATCCACAAGCATACATTCATTATCACGTCCTCATTCATACATCCACATCCACATACATACATACATCCACATCCACATTCCCATTCACATCTATACATCCATATCTACATGCACATTCACATCCATACATCCACACCTATATCCTCATTCACATCCATACATCCACATTCATGCATCCACATCTACATGCATACATCCATACATACACATCCACATTTACATCCATGCATCCACATCCACATCCTCATTCACATCCATACATCCACATTCATACATCCACATCCACATCCACATTCACATCCATACATCCACATCTACATGCTTATCTCCATTTTCACATCCTCATTTATACATCCACATCCCATATCCACATTCATACATACACATCCATATCCACATCCACATGCATACATACATCCACATCCACATTCCCATTCACATATATACATC
Source organism: Cibotium barometz (assembly GCF_041138505.1). Taxonomy (NCBI): domain Eukaryota; kingdom Viridiplantae; phylum Streptophyta; class Polypodiopsida; order Cyatheales; family Cibotiaceae; genus Cibotium; species Cibotium barometz. The sequence goes on from NC_141109.1 coordinate 29,766,765, forward strand.
CATATCTACATGCACATTCACATCCATACATCCACATCTATATCCTCATTCACATCCATACATCCACATTCATGCATCCACATCTACATGCATACATCCATACATCCACATCCACATTTACATCCATGCATCCACATCTACATCCTCATTCACATCCATACATCCACATTCATACATCCATACATCCACATTCATACATCCACATCCACATCCACATTCACATCCATACATCCACATCTACATGCTTATCTCCATTTTCACATCCTCATTTATACATCCACATCCCATATCCACATTCATACATACACATCCATATCCACATCCACATGCATCTTATCATATCTTATCACTTCCCATAACTTTTATGCATACCTCTATGCATGAAATTCAATTATGCTAAAAGTAACACTTTTATAATAAAATATTCAACTTTTATGCATACCTCTATGCATGAAATCCAATATGATAAAAGTAACACTTTTGATATAAAAAAATTATCCTTTATGCATACTTCTATGCATGAAAATTAAAAATGATAAAAGTAACACTTTTGATATAAAAAATTTTCCTTTATGCATACTTCTATGCATGAAAGAAAGTAACAGGGGTGGGTTAGTCCCTCACCAAAGGGAGTGGCTCATGAAGGAGTCACCACTTAGCATCTCACGGGAGAAGCTCACCATTGATTCTTGGAATAGATAACATTATCATGAATGAGCCATAATCCCATTTACATTGGTATTTATACTCCACCCAAGAGTTCACACCTACTTACTAGTTGTCCATGGCCTTGGGCCCATAATGCTTTCTTACAAACCATCCCTTCCCCAATGGTTTCGTCCTCGAAACCTCAAATGAATACCCCAAATTCGGAGAAGAATGTTCCATTTGGCTGAATTTACACCAACCCATATTGCTCTATCAATGCTTCATATCCCTCCAATGCTGAAATAGGTTGCCATGAAGCTTCTTCCTTAGGTAAACCCTTCCATTGAACAAGATACTCCACCAAGGTACGAGTGCGAAGTACCTTTTTCCTTGTACCCAAGATAGCTTCTGGAATGTATTCAATCATTCCCTCTTCATTCATTGGAGGTAACTCATCAACCATTTGATCGATCATACCCACATATCCTTTCAAGTGAGAGACATGAAACACATCATGAATCTTTGTTGTAGATGGAAGTAAGAGTTGATATGCAACCTCCCCAACTCTTCGTATCACTTGATAAGGACCATAATAGCGATGAGCTAGTTTGGTGTTTGTGCTTCCCTTCAAAGACGCATATCTTGACTTTGGTATTCTCAAAAGAACCCAATCTCCCAGTTTGAATTCCAATGGTCTTCGATGAACATTGGCATATTGTCTCATTTTCTCTTGTGCAACCTTCAAATTACTTTTGCATTGTTGCAACAAAGCTTGCATCCTTTCAGCTTCCTCCTTGGCATTATGGTTAGAAGTCTCATATGTACCCACCAACATAGGCAAATTGACCTTGTAACCATATAAAGCCTCAAAGGGTGACATGCCAATGCTCACATGATATGTTGAGTTGTAAGCAAACTCAGCCAAAGGTAACCAATCATCCCATGTGCTTTGAGTATCATGACAATAGTGGCGTAGATATGTTTCCACCCATTTGTTTACTCTTTCTGTTTGACCATCGGTTTCGGGATGATAGGCGGTGCTTGGAGTAAGCTTGGTTCCCATATATTCAAACAATGTTCTCCAAAAAGTGCTCATGAATTTGACATCGCGATCACTCACAATTTGTGACGGCATACCATGCAACTTGAAAACCCCATCAACAAATTGCTTGGCAACATTTTGGGCTGAATATGTGACCTTGGAAGGAATGAAATGGGCCACTTTGGTCAATCTATCCACCACAACATACAAGCTGTCCCACCCTTTCTTTGTGCGCGGAAGGTTAGTAATGAAATCCATTGATATATGACTCCATTTGCCTTCGGGAATGGGCAATGGCTGAAGCAAACCTCCCGGTTTATGTGTAGGATCCTTGTTCAATTGACATGACCGGCACCCACTTACATAAGCATGAATGCTCTTCCACATCCCCTTCCAAAAGAAACTTTTCCTTATTGCATCAAAGGTTTTGTAGACACCCAAATGACCAGCCATAGGAGTACAATGCATCTCTTCCATGATCTTCTTGATAAATGATGAAGTAGGAACCAAGTAGACTTTTCCTTTGTAGTAGAGGAGACCATTTTTCAGCTCATAATGGGGTAACTCTTCACATACATCTTGCTGTAATTTCTGCACTATTTGTGAGGTTTCTTCATCAAACAAGTACTCTTCTTGTATCTCCATGATCCAATCTTTATGCACCTCAGAAATAGCATACAATGAGCAGGCCCACATACGAGACAAGGAATCGGCAACCACATTTTCTTTGCCCTTTGTGTATGTGATTTCAAAATCATAGTTTTGTAGTGTTGCTACCCACCTTCTTTGCTTAGGAGACAAATTGGGTTGTGTGAGGAAATACTTCAGCACCCTATGATCACTTCTCACATAAAAATGACTCCCATATAAGTAATGGTGCCATTTCTTGATAGCATGGAGTATAGCAATCATCTCTTGCTCATACACATGGAGTTCTCTTTCTTTGTCATTCAGCTTTCTACTTTCATAAGCAATGACTCCATGGTCTTGGTAAAGTACCGCACCAATCCCTCTTCCACTTGCATCCGCCCTTATTGTGAAAGGTTTGGTGAAGTCTGGACATACCAAAATAGGTGCTGATGTGAGCATCTTCTTCATATCTTCAAAGCTTTTGTTGGCAATGGCATCCCAAAAGAAGGTTTCCTTCTTCAATTTATCCGTCATTGGGGCTGCAATTTCTGCATAGTGGGCAATAAAGCGCCTATAGAATGAAGATAACCCCAAAAATCCCCTCAATTGAGTAGTGTTTGAAGGAACCGGCCAATTCCTAATACATTCCACTTTCTTTGGATCCACACAAATGCCATCCTTGCTCACAATGTGACCCAAATATTCCACCTCATGTGCCATGAAGGTACATTTTGTCTCCTTAACATACAACTTGTTTTGCCTCAAGACCTCCAAAACCTCTTTCACGTGCTTCAAATGCACTTCCTCATCTTTGCTATAGATAAGTATGTCGTCGAAAAAGACCAACACAAACTTGTAGAGGAAAGGTTGAAGCACTTTGTTCATCAATGCTTGAAAAGTTGCCGGTGCATTGCATAATCCAAACGGCATAACCATGAATTGGTAAAGACCCCTTTCTGTACGAAATGCTGTTTTGAACTCATCACCACTTTTCATCCTTATTTGATGGTATCCGGAACGCAAATCAATTTTTGAAAAGCATGTGGCACCCTTCAACTCATCCAAAAGATCATCCACCCTTGGTATTGGAAATCGATTTTTGATGGTGATCTTATTCAAATCACGGTAATCAATGCACATGCGAAAAGTACCATCCTTTTTCTTCACAAGTAGCACCGGAGAAGCAAAAGGAGATTGACTTGGTTCAACCCATCCCATGTCAATGAGTTCTTTTACTTGCTTTGCCACCTCTTCCTTTTCAACCTTTGACAAACGATAGGGAGGCTTGTTGATTGGTTTGGCATTTGGTTCCAAATCAATAGCATGATCAACACTCCTCTTTGGCGGCATTGATTTTGGCATGGTAAACACATCTTCATAATCCTTGAGTAGCTTAACCATGTCCACATGTTCGATGCAATCCTTTTTGCTATTATCTTCCTCTTTGCAAAGCTGTAGTACATAAACATAGCCCTCTTTCTTGAACTCTTTCTTCATTTGAGTAGCATTGATCATGAAGAGCTTGGACCCTTGCATTCCATTCAATGTAATAACCCTTCCATGATGCACAAAACTCATGAAACTTTTCTGTAAGTTCATGGTAAAAGAGTTCAAAGTGGACATCCAATCACATCCAAGTACTATGTCAATTGGTCCCAACTCAATCACCAAAAGATCAACTTTGCAAGAGTAGTTCTTGGACAACTCCAATTCTGTACTTTGACACTTCATATTGCAACTCATTGAATCACCATTGGCCACTTGCACCATGTGCTTGTTTGGTAAAGAAGTTGGTTGCATTTTGAGAGTGTTCAAAGACCTTTTATTGACAAAACTATGCGTGCTTCCAGTATCAATGAGTGCATATGCTGTTCTCCCATTCACCTTGATCTTCAATCTCAATGTGTTGGCACCCTTACTTCCCGCATAAGCATCATGAGAGATTGTACACAAGGTAGTATGTGCACTATTGTCTTCGTCCCACACGCATAGAGGCATCCCATCATCCATTTTGTCATGAGCAAACTTTAGTTTCCCACCCGGATCAAAAGGAAACTCGGGATTTTCTTCATCAAAACCATCATCATGAGAACCTCCACCCTCATGAGGATCTCCCCATCCTAAGGCATCATTGCATTCAAGGAATTCCTCCTCCTCATGATTAGCATTGTCCTCAGTGATAATGTAGCTTATGGACATATCCTTGGATTTGCATACTTTGAAGTGATCCTTGTTCCATTTTTCTCCACATTTGAAACATAGACCTTTGAGCCTCATTTCATGCAAACGGTCCTCCTTGATAACCTTGCTTTTTGAACCCCCATTTGCTGGCTTGGACTCATTGTATGTAGCTTTGTTGGACATAAATGGTGGTTTAAATGGAAGTCTATTAGACTCTCTACCATACACGGTAGGAAACCTTGGAAGGTTAGGCCTTGCATTTGCATTTGCATGAGAACTCAAATCCGTTCTTGTAACCACTTCTCCCTTGGTGTTGCCTTTGTTAGCCCACTTTGACATATATTTTTCCTCATGAATTTCTGCAAGCATCATTGCTTTCTTCAAAGTTGCGGGCTCTTGAGCTTTGACATCACCACCAATAGGAGTCTTCAAACCCCTTATATACTTGACGACTAGATAATGCTCATCAAAATCATCCAAGTATAATAGAAGTTTTAGAAACTTTTGAGAATAGGCCTTCACCGTTGTGACTTGTTCAATCTTGTCCCATTCTACAATGTGGTTATCCCTTTGCATTCGAGAAGTAAACTCCTCTGCCATGTCATTCTTGAATGCTTCCCAAGTAGAAATAACATAACCATGTGATTGCTTCCTTCTCCACCAAGTATGAGCAAAGCCTTCCAAATGCAATGAAGCAAAGTAAACCTTTGACATTTCACTTCTCGGGCTGATCTCGAAGTAGAGGTCCATTTTGTTTGCCCATTCTTCAAAGTCTTCGATAGAGTTTGACTCTCCCTTGAACTTTGTGAATGTGATTTTGTCCTTCACGGTCTTATCCATGTCATTCTGCATTCTTGGCCCTCTTTGCCGTGTTCTAGGATCATCAAATCCTCTTCCTTCACCCAAGTGTCTTTGCATTTGCTCATCTTCCCAATCCCAATCACATGCATCCTTTAGCCCTCTGTGCTCATAACTTCTTCTGGCATCCTGCATAAAGGACGTAGCTTTTGGAACATTGGCATTTGACTTCTCATGATAAGCATCACCCATAGGCCTTTTTCCTTTATCCACTTGAGACGAGTGTGACATCATCTGTCTCCCATGGTTTACCTCATGCATAGGCGGCAATCTTTCATGTCGGAACTCATGGTGTGCACTATCCATTACATTGTCATCCACTTCTTGATTAGACTTGGAAGAAGCCAACCCACTGATAGCATTACCCAAGTCTCTAAATCCCGTCTGCATCATATCACCAAGATAGTGTTGGCGCTTGTCAAAGCGTTCCATGAGTTGCTCACCAAACTGTTGTTGCCGACTAGCTAGGTTACCTTCAACCCGTTGGAACATACTCTCCATGGCTTTAAGCATCATGTCCATTGTGATCGGAGTAGTCCCCACCATGGGTTGAGAAGTCTCCAATGGCTGTGAATCACTAGTGGCATTTGAAGTCGAATCCTCCCCAACTCTTGTAGAAGATCCACTAGCCATTAATGGTTCGGGTTGCTTAGCATCTTGCTCACTCCGAACTCCTTTGTTTTGTCCCCCTCTAGTCATTTCCATGCATGAAATTTGGTCCCACTTGCAAACTAGCTCACTGTTTTGCTCCAAAATGTGACCAAATCACCAAATATGCCAAAACTCTTTGGAGACAAGTCCGATTTTGCTTCTCTTTAGCTCGATAGATCCGTAATGATAAGATCTTGGAGCTGAATGCCTGGGGCAAGAAAAATCTGGTGTGCAAGTACTCTCTGTTTTAGGGTTTGCGATAGAGGCCCAACTTTTAGTTCACTATCCAAACGATATCAGATTTTGATGATCTTTATATCGTTGGAAAGCTCTCGATGAGACTAATAAGTATCCCCAAAAACAGATTTGAAAAAGTCAACTGCCTTTGACCAGTCAACTGTCCCGGCTGAAAGTCAAACTTTGACTTTGACCGCTCCAAACTTCTCCGATTTCAGAGATCTTCGGCTTGTTAGAAAGGTCTTGATGTGTAGATTAAGAATCATCAAGGACAGATTTGGAATAATCTTTGTAAACCCTAAAATTTAGGGTTCTGCCCTGACTGCAACTAGGCAAGTTTTTGCAAAAATTTTGCCATAACTTCCCCGCTTTTGCTTGCAAATCTCAATCTACCCATGCATTTGTATCATCATTAACCACTTGACCATTGCAAGGTATCAATCCACAAAGCATTTTGACCATTGCAAGGCATCAACCACAAAGCATTTTTGCATGCAAATCCATATGGCATCACCCCTTTGTCATGATGCAACTTGAGTCGATGTAGAGGTTTGTTGCTTTGCTTTGCTTTGCTTTGGCTCAAGTATGGCTTTGATGTCGATGAAGCGCGTTGATGCTTGCCGATCTCCCGGCCAAGCACTTCTCACCCCTTCACCAAGTTTTCCTCCAAGGTGAAGGTTGAGGCCATGTCTTCACCACCAATGTACCTAATCCTCCACCATACCGCTTTTCCAAGGCAATCACGGCATGGTAGATTCATGACATGCTCCCCTTGGCCTCTCCAACCCATGCCAAGGTACCCTCACACATTGCTAGATTCACTAGGAAATGAAAGTGAATGCAATGGTGAGTGTATGTGATTGGAATTCACAAATGGGATGAGGGTAAGATCACTTACATGTGTAAGCATGACTCATGCTTTTATCATTTTACAAATCATAATGGCATCATGACCATGCCCTTTCATAGCTCCATTACAATCCCATCATCAACAACATCCAACAACACATCCAACAACATCCAAGTGTCACAAAGCGGTGATCTCGGGTCGCGTTCTGGGCACGAGTTCCCGCTCGGGACTAGAAAATCCAGTACAAAAGTGAAAACAGAAAGCACTTGCTGAATGCTGCACCTCAAGACCTATAGCTCGTCTCGAAGAGGACGACGAGCCGGTCGTTTTGAGTACTAGAACTCTAAAAACGGAGTTCGTATGAGAGAGTTATGACCAAAAACGTGCAACCGGCAATGGAAAACGGTCACCAAAAAGCAGACTTCCAACCCAAAACATTTTATTCAATCCCCCAAATGTGCCCAAAGCTATGCTCACTTATGCCAATATGCAAGGCATAGCATTGAATGGCTATGTGTAGCATTCAAGCATTCATAATGCATAAAGAGCAGCATGAATGGCCATGATTAAAGTCCAATTTCTGAAAATGGGGGTTTTATGTGTAATAAAACCCTAATTCACTCCATAGCTTGAAAGAATGCTTCAAAATTGTAAGGAAGTGATGGAGCAACTCACCAATGTCACCCGGGAAGCCTTAATGCTTGAATTTGTTGAAGGAGATGAAGATTAGGGTCACTTTGGTGAAAAACGTGGGCAGCTTTGGTAGTGATTTTCAGCCACATTGGGAGCCCCATTGCTCATGGAAAATAGGTGAAATACTTCATAAAACATTGCTAGATACATGAGAGACTCAATGCCCTTTGCTCATGTTGAGATTCCATGGCTAGGGTTTGCAAGAAAGCTCCCAAACAAAAAACGTTTTTGATTAACAACTGCTAATCAAGATTAGAAATTTTCCCCAATTTGGTCCACTCATTCTAAAAAAAATAGGTCCATGTGCTCAGATTTGAACCACAAACTCTACCTTAGCCATATCCCCTTCCCCCATGAATCAAATGAAACAGAAATTTCACGAAATGAGAAGAAGAAAAGAAAAATTAAAAATCATGGATCAAAAGCCAGGCTCTGATACCAATGAAAGAAAGTAACAGGGGTGGGTTAGTCCCTCACCAAGGGAGTGGCTCATGAAGGAGTCACCACTTAGCATCTCACGGGAGAAGCTCACCATTGATTCTTGGAATAGATAACATTATCATGAATGAGCCATAATCCCATTTACATTGGTATTTATACTCCACCCAAGAGTTCACACCTACTTACTAGTTGTCCATGGCCTTGGGCCCATAATGCTTTCTTACAATGCATGAAAATTAAAAATGATAAAAGTAACACTTTTGATATAAAAAAATTATCCTTTATGCATACTTCTATGCATGATAATTAAAAATGATAAAAGTAACACTTTTGATATAAAAAATTTTCCTTTATGCATACTTCTATGCATGAAAATTAAAAATGATAAAAGTAATACTTTTGATATAAAAAATTTTCCTTTATGCATACTTCTATGCATGAAAATTAAAAATGATAAAAGTAACACTTTTGATATAAAAATTTATCCTTTATGCATACTTCTATGCATGAAAATTAAAAATGATAAAAGTAACACTTTTAATATAAAAAAAATTATCCTTTATGCATACTTCTATGCATGAAAATTAAAAATGATAAAAGTAACACTTTTGATATAAAAATTTTTCTTTATGCATACTTCTATGCATGAAAATTAAAAATGATAAAAGTAACACTTTTGATATAAAAAAATTATCCTTTATGCATGATATTAAAATTCAATTTCTCCATGATTATAATGAAATTCTTTCAATTAATCTAGGATGATAATTCCTAGAATATGGTAGGAAGTCCTCTTTTTATGCTTTGAATGAAATTATTTTATGCATAATTTTTATAAAAATTTTGCCATAGCTCCGCTGCTATGACTGATAAATCTCAATTTTTTCTAAGGGATAAAGCCTATCATTAAGGAAATAATTAAAATGATCTCTAATTGGATCATTAATCTATAATGGATTGAATCATCAATATGCATAAACCAAAAGCATAGAAAAAAGCCATTAATTTGGCCTCAAGCATAGCTTAATCTTGGATTAAGGAAAAGCTTTATGAAAAGCTTCATTTGGATTGAGAATGGGTCATGAGTATGACCATTTCTTGAGTGAGAGAGAGAAATTACATAAAAACCATAAATAAAAATTAACTTCAATAGCATTTATTAAATTATGTAACTCTTCACTACTATTCACCAATTAACTTTAATAGCATTTAAAAAAACCATACCAATTAAGCTTCTCAAGCTTGAGAGGGGTTGAGAAGAGAGAAACATTGAGAAATTATAGAAAAGATCAATATTCACTAATTACCTTACAAATTGCTTGATTCTTTGTTCACGGTAGAGGCCCCCAACCAATCAATTGGTTAAGTATGTTGATGGAGCCACTAATGGGGATTGAAGAAAGAGGGAAGCTCCAAAAACTAGTGAATTATTAAATGAATTCACAGTTCTTGGCTTAGGTGGAGTAGAGTAACGATGCATAAACACTATATATTTTTCAACAAGGGGGAGGCTTCTATTTATAGGAAAAATTGAGCTCCTAACCAAACAAACTGATTCTAGAATTTTCCAAATCAGTTTGGTCAATTTTTGACCATTTTTAGGTCAGTTAAGCTAACTTTTTGGAACTAGACTTGAATGAGGAGAGAGGAGAGATGAAATATCTCAATTTTTATGAGTTTAAAACTCATTCAAGCATGTGAAATATGCACCTCCTTTAAAGAACTCCCCTTCCTTACATATGTGTCATAATGGAATCATTTTAATATTGCTCATAGTTTTTTTACTAATAAACCTTGTACATTTTCAACTCTTCATCTTATGTGAAATATGCACCTCCTTTAAAGAACTCCCCTTCCTTACATATGTGTCATAATGGAATCATTTTAATATTGCTCATAGTTTTTTACTAATAAACCTTGTACATTTTCAACTCTTCATCTTATGTGAAATATGCACCTCCTTTAAAGAACTCCCCTTCCTTACATATGTGTCATAATAAAATAATTATTCTCAAAATATCTCATATTTTTAATATTGCTCATAGTTTTTTTTACTAATAAACCTTGTACATTTTCAACTCTTCATCTTATGTGAGCATTTAAGGGATTTCCCTTCCTTACATATGTGTCATAATAAAATCATTATTCCTAAAATATCTCATATTTTTAATATTGTTCATAGTTTTTTTACTAATAAACCTTGTACATTTTCAACTCTTCACCTTATGTGAGCATTTACTCATTTTTGGTATTTGCTTTTTACAAATTGGATTTATCTCCTCCCTAACACATGGATTGATGTTATTGGCCCATAGGAACCTTAATTGGACCATAGTCTAAAGATTTCTGAAAATCTAGACCCTTAGGCTAAGTTTCTTTATACCTATTTCCAATTAATTCCAATTGCACATTGGAAAATTCTTTTTGAATTTCTGTTTCAGGGGAACTCATCTGAATTATAAGAGATATTTTTTCTATCCAAAAATATTCAAAATCTAAATATTCTCTCTCTAGAATAATTTTCTCTCTCTAGGTTAAAATAGTTAGAAACAAGGTCTTTATATTTCAGAAGAGGGATTGATTACAGGGGAAGATACTAGACATCAAAAGGGGATTGGGGAGGAATCTTACATTCTACCCCACTTAAAAAACGCGAGATGTCCTCATCTCGCAGGTGGAGTATGATCTCTTTCATCATCTTCTTCTTCTTCAATCACATTCAACGTTACGCCTTGGAAGTGGTCGGTCAATTTTTCCCTGGTATTCTGCTGGATTATGGATGACTTGAGAACTGTCGGTTAAGCCCTTGGTTTTTCAATTGCAGTAAGGATCTGCCCTTCTTTCCTCTTCTACTTCTTCTGAAATTGTGACTGCTCTGGCTGCTGCAGTCTGAGGTGGAATTCTTTCTCTTTGGTTGCCCCTATTCTGGAAAGGAGTTCTGAGGTTACTCTGGGTAGAGGCAGATGGTTGATTTGGAGTTCTTCTGGGGTTATCCTGGCTTGGGCGAGACGGACCCTGATTAGACTGGTATGAAGGAATAGGTCTCTGAATTTGGGGTCCTAGACTTCCCTGTCCTCTTGACATGGCAGGAGTTGGGCAGTCTTTTAACTGATGACCAAAACCTTGGCATCCAAAACACCGGTTCTCACTTCTGGTCTCATTGTTCTGCATCCTTAAAATAGATGGTCCTCCTGAGAAAGTATTCTGGGGGAAGGATCTTCCTTCACTTTGGAATCTTCCTGCATCTTGATTCTGAATCGGTCCTTGCTGTCTCTTTGGGGGTGGAAAGTTTGAAGTACCTTCCTGGGCTTGGAATTTTTTAAAGTTAGAGGGTGCAGGCTTTGGCGGGACCTTTACTACAAAGGCTTTGGCAAAATCCTTTGCCATTTTTACTGCTTCAGCCATGGACACTGGTTTGGCATTTTTGACCAGTGTGTCTAAAGGTTCGTTCATTGCCCGAATGAACCTGGCCATGAGCTGTTCTTCATCTAGAGGTGGTGAGTATTTGAGTAGAAGAGCAAAGGCCTGGTGATATTCTTCAATGGTTTTGTTCTACTGCTTTAGTTCTAAAAATTCGTTCATTTTGGTTTCCAAAAATCCAGGGGGACAAAATCTCTTTCTCAAATAGGTTTTTAGGTCATTCCAAGATTGAGTATTTCTATTTAGACGGTTGGTGTCACAGTGGTTTCTCCATGCTACCCTGGCTGTTTCCACTATTTTCAACCGGCCAAGAGCCATTTTGCTCAGCTCATTATAACCTGTGACGTCAAAATACTCTTCCATGGCTTCCACCCATTTCTCCACAGTCTCACCCAGGTTCTCCCCTTCTCCTTTGAAGGGTCCTGGCTGAGTCCTATGAAGAGCCTTGCGAACATCAGGGTCAAGTTCGTTATCTTCAGGGATAGGATCTGGCTGCTGACGGCTACGGTTTCCTCGTCTCATGATTCTGTCCAAAAATTTATATATTAGAGAGAATAGTTATAAGATCAGAAGGGAGATTCTTATTTTTGCATCCATGCATCCACATCTACATCCTCATTCACATCCATACATCCACATTCATACATCCATACATCCACATTCATACATCCACATCCACATCCACATCCACATTCACATCCATACATCCAAATCTACATGCTTATCTCCATTTTCACATCCTCATTTATACATCCACATCCCATATCCACATTCATACATACACATCCATATCCACATCCACATGCATCTTATCATATCTTATCACTTCCCATAACTTTTATGCATACCTCTATGCATGAAATTCAATTATGCTAAAAGTAACACTTTTATAATAAAATATTCAACTTTTATGCATACCTCTATGCATGAAATCCAATATGATAAAAGTAACACTTTTGATATAAAAAAATTATCCTTTATGCATACTTCTATGCATGAAAATTAAAAATGATAAAAGTAACACTTTTGATATAAAAAATTTTCCTTTATGCATACTTCTATGCATGAAAATTAAAAATGATAAAAGTAACACTTTTGATATAAAAAAATTATCCTTTATGCATACTTCTATGCATGATAATTAAAAATGATAAAAGTAACACTTTTGATATAAAAAATTTTCCTTTATGCATACTTCTATGCATGAAAATTAAAAATGATAAAAGTAATACTTTTGATATAAAAAATTTTCCTTTATGCATACTTCTATGCATGAAAATTAAAAATGATAAAAGTAACACTTTTGATATAAAAATTTATCCTTTATGCATACTTCTATGCATGAAAATTAAAAATGATAAAAGTAACACTTTTAATATAAAAAAAATTATCCTTTATGCATACTTCTATGCATGAAAATTAAAAATGATAAAAGTAACACTTTTGATATAAAATTTTTTCTTTATGCATACTTCTATGCATGAAAATAAAAATGATAAAAGTAACACTTTTGATATAAAAAAATTATCCTTTATGCATGATATTAAAATTCAATTTCTCCATGATTATAATGAAATTCTTTCAATTAATCTAGGATGATAATTCCTAGAATATGGTAGGAAGTCCTCTTTTTATGCTTTGAATGAAATTATTTTATGCATAATTTTTATAAAAATTTTGCCATAGCTCCGCTGCTATGACTGATAAATCTCATTTTTTTCTAAGGGATAAAGCCTATCATTAAGGAAATAATTAAAATGATCTCTAATTGGATCATTAATCTATAATGGATTGAATCATCAATATGCATAAACCAAAAGCATAGAAAAAAGCCATTAATTTGGCCTCAAGCATAGCTTAATCTTGGATTAAGGAAAAGCTTTATGAAAAGCTTCATTTGGATTGAGAATGGGTCATGAGTATGACCATTTCTTGAGTGAGAGAGAGAAATTACATAAAAACCATAAATAAAAATTAACTTCAATAGCATTTATTAAATTATGTAACTCTTCACTACTATTCACCAATTAACTTTAATAGCATTTAAAAAAACCATACCAATTAAGCTTCTCAAGCTTGAGAGGGGTTGAGAAGAGAGAAACATTGAGAAATTATAGAAAAGATCAATATTCACTAATTACCTTACAAATTGCTTGATTCTTTGTTCACGGTAGAGGCCCCCAACCAATCAATTGGTTAAGTATGTTGATGGAGCCACTAATGGGGATTGAAGAAAGAGGGAAGCTCCAAAAACTAGTGAATTATTAAATGAATTCACAGTTCTTGGCTTAGGTGGAGTAGAGTAACGATGCATAAACACTATATATTTTTCAACAAGGGGGAGGCTTCTATTTATAGGAAAAATTGAGCTCCTAACCAAACAAACTGATTCTAGAATTTTCCAAATCAGTTTGGTCAATTTTGACCATTTTTAGGTCAGTTAAGCTAACTTTTTGGAACTAGACTTGAATGAGGAGAGAGGAGAGATGAAATATCTCAATTTTTATGAGTTTAAAACTCATTCAAGCATGTGAAATATGCACCTCCTTTAAAGAACTCCCCTTCCTTACATATGTGTCATAATGGAATCATTTTAATATTGCTCATAGTTTTTTTACTAATAAACCTTGTACATTTTCAACTCTCCATCTTATGTGAAATATGCACCTCCTTTAAAGAACTCCCCTTCCTTACATATGTGTCATAATGGAATCATTTTAATATTGCTCATAGTTTTTTACTAATAAACCTTGTACATTTTCAACTCTTCATCTTATGTGAAATATGCACCTCCTTTAAAGAACTCCCCTTCCTTACATATGTGTCATAATAAAATAATTATTCTCAAAATATCTCATATTTTTAATATTGCTCATAGTTTTTTTTACTAATAAACCTTGTACATTTTCAACTCTTCATCTTATGTGAGCATTTAAGGGACTTCCCTTCCTTACATATGTGTCATAATAAAATCATTATTCCTAAAATATCTCATATTTTTAATATTGTTCATAGTTTTTTTACTAATAAACCTTGTACATTTTCAACTCTTCACCTTATGTGAGCATTTACTCATTTTTGGTATTTTCTTTTTACAAATTGGATTTATCTCCTCCCTAACACATGGATTGATGTTATTGGCCCATAGGAACCTTAATTGGACCATAGTCTAAAGATTTCTGAAAATCTAGACCCTTAGGCTAAGTTTCTTTATACCTATTTCCAATTAATTCCAATTGCACATTGGAAAATTCTTTTTGAATTTCTGTTTCAGGGGAACTCATCTGAATTATAAGAGATATTTTTTCTATCCAAAAATATTCAAAATCTAAATATTCTCTCTCTAGAATAATTTTCTCTCTCTAGGTTAAAATAGTTAGAAACAAGGTCTTTATATTTCAGAAGAGGGATTGATTACAGGGGAAGATACTAGACATCAAAAGGGGATTGGGGAGGAATCTTACATTCTACCCCACTTAAAAAACGCGAGATGTCCTCATCTCGCAGGTGGAGTATGATCTCTTTCATCATCTTCTTCTTATTCAATCACATTCAACGTTACGCCTTGGAAGTGGTCGGTCAATTTTTCCCTGGTATTCTGCTGGATTATGGATGACTTGAGAACTGTCGGTTAAGCCCTTGGTTTTTCAATTGCAGTAAGGATCTGCCCTTCTTTCCTCTTCTACTTCTTCTGAAATTGTGACTGCTCTGGCTGCTGCAGTCTGAGGTGGAATTCTTTCTCTTTGGTTGCCCCTATTCTGGAAAGGAGTTCTGAGGTTACTCTGGGTAGAGGCAGATGGTTGATTTGGAGTTCTTCTGGGGTTATCCTGGCTTGGGCGAGACGGACCCTGATTAGACTGGTATGAAGGAATAGGTCTCTGAATTTGGGGTCCTAGACTTCCCTGTCCTCTTGACATGGCAGGAGTTGGGCAGTCTTTTAACTGATGACCAAAACCTTGGCATCCAAAACACCGGTTCTCACTTCTGGTCTCATTGTTCTGCATCCTTAAAATAGATGGTCCTCCTGAGAAAGTATTCTGGGGGAAGGATCTTCCTTCACTTTGGAATCTTCCTGCATCTTGATTCTGAATCGGTCCTTGCTGTCTCTTTGGGGGTGGAAAGTTTGAAGTACCTTCCTGGGCTTGGAATTTTTTAAAGTTAGAGGGTGCAGGCTTTGGCGGGACCTTTACTACAAAGGCTTTGGCAAAATCCTTTGCCATTTTTACTGCTTCAGCCATGGACACTGGTTTGGCATTTTTGACCAGTGTGTCTAAAGGTTCGTTCATTGCCCGAATGAACCTGGCCATGAGCTGTTCTTCATCTAGAGGTGGTGAGTATTTGAGTAGAAGAGCAAAGGCCTGGTGATATTCTTCAATGGTTTTGTTCTACTGCTTTAGTTCTAAAAATTCGTTCATTTTGGTTTCCAAAAATCCAGGGGGACAAAATCTCTTTCTCAAATAGGTTTTTAGGTCATTCCAAGATTGAGTATTTCTATTTAGACGGTTGGTGTCACAGTGGTTTCTCCATGCTACCCTGGCTGTTTCCACTATTTTCAACCGGCCAAGAGCCATTTTGCTCAGCTCATTATAACCTGTGACGTCAAAATACTCTTCCATGGCTTCCACCCATTTCTCCACAGTCTCACCCAGGTTCTCCCCTTCTCCTTTGAAGGGTCCTGGCTGAGTCCTATGAAGAGCCTTGCGAACATCAGGGTCAAGTTCGTTATCTTCAGGGATAGGATCTGGCTGCTGACGGCTACGGTTTCCTCGTCTCATGATTCTGTCCAAAAATTTATATATTAGAGAGAATAGTTATAAGATCAGAAGGGAGATTCTTATTTTTGCATACCTCAAAAACTGGGAAAAAATCTTACATTCTACCCCACTTAAAAAGCGCGAGATGTCCTCATCTCGTAAGTAGAGGACAACTCTTTTTCTTAAGATCCAATTTATTCTGGGGTTCCTTATATTCAGGTCAACCCAACAGAATAAGGGGATAATTATCCCTTAAATAGAACTCATCATTAAATAACAATTCATTCAGATCATATCATTCATATCTTTAACATGATAAGGGTCCATTAGACCGAAAAATTTCTTTCTGAACATTCCTCCACGGGGATTTCAGTCAAGTAAGTCCTCAGTTTGTTATCCCTTAACTTGATCTACCGGTCAAGTGTTAACAGTAGCAATCTGACAGCACAATCCACTAATCTCATAGTGATTTGCTGAATTCATTATCATCATTCCAGTTATGAATATCATCACTGGGAGTCGTCCCATAAATCCTCATTGAGGTTTCATTATATTTCAACTAATTTTTAGAAATCAACATTTTCCAATCAGCATTTTCAATCAGAATCCAATTCAATTCATCAATTCTCAAATAGAATTAAAATCATATCAATCACATTCGAAATCATCATCTAGATAGCATTAACGCTTATAATTTCAAGTCTTAGATTTACTCGTATATACTGTCAGTAAAGAGCTGCAGTTATACTCTCGGTATATACGGTAGTCACGGCCCTTGGAATTATAAGGTAAATACCATCATGTCTAGGCCTCAAGCAAGATAGGGATTCTATATAATTGCGGTACTTCCACCTGAAGACCCAATTTCCAAAATTTCGAATTTCCGTTTGAATATCAAATTGTATGAATTATCTCACACAATTATAACCTTTTTGTGTTTCTTGATAAATTTTTGATATATTTGTCTTCTCAGTTGATCTTTATTAACCAAATGCTCTGATACCAACTATGAGATCCCGATCTCCACCGCGCAACGGATTCGGGGTACTAGCAGCGGAAGTAGCACATCATGCGTGGGTAGGGGTCTCACACTCGGAGCCTCACCCACGGATATCCGGATAAGAGACTAATCCGTCGGTTGTTCCAAAACCGAACCCGGAAAAACTTCCTTTACCGAAAAGCACGGGCGATTCCACCTGGATAACTTTTTACTCTAACGTAGTCAAGAACATTTCTGTTCGAGCTGATCCAATTGCATCTATAAGATACATGGTCAGATTAAGGAAGAAACTTGCACTTGGATCATTGGGATCAACGCTTTTTTCCCCATTCAAGAGGCACATCCGTTGATTCCTATCCATAGAACAGTTACTATCCGGGATTTATTTTATCTATCGTAAAAACAAAAGTTTGAGTCTCGATTTACGGATCCATCAGTCCAGCCTAACCCCATCCGATCCCATGGGTTAGCCAACCGCCCAACCACTGTAGTGATGGGATCCAATTTGGAATTTGGTTAGGTTTTGTCCCGGGTACCAAGGAAAAGAGTTCCAAGGCCCCCTAGCCGGAAGTTCATGCAAACATAAAACTAGCCACACCACTTACACACCCAATATGAAAATTGCCTTTTTCTTAGCATCAGCTAACTTTAAAACAATCCTTTAATGAAACCATAGTACCACTGATCACAATCTTCCAATTTATCCAGTTGATTCATAATTTCCCATCATTCCTTCATCAGAGTATCTATGGCATCATTGGCAACTAGAACGCTCACCACCTGTCCACACAGGGGCCTTTTCAATAGTTCCTAGCCCATAATACTCGGCAATATAATCACTTATAAAAATCAAGATGGACTCTCGTTGAAGATCAGCAAGATCAACCAACAGATCCATATAAAGAGCCATGGACTCATCCATTGAAGACCAGCAAGGTCAATCAACCAGATCCATGCCCGGTTTCACAAAACAACTCTTACTCCTTGTTCCAATATCTTCCTCGACGCACGCGTGGGTATCCTGGGCGAGAGCACCGTATGGTCAGCACCCTCTAGGATCCTTCGCAGGTGACCTAGCGCTTCACTCATAGGCCGCTTCCTTGGTCCCTCATCCACCGTACCGGAAGCTCACCATTTTAATCGAACCGAGGCTGGTCAAGACCTCGGCCGACCTTGCTACGTGAGACGTCCTCCATTGACTCTCCGTCAGCAGTTGCAACTTTATCAGTTAGGTCTCCACGACCTTAATCACAAGACGGTCAAAATGCCTTCCCAGCATTCTTGACATAAAACAGCCATTTACAAACAGCATTTACAAACAGTTTACAAATACAATTTCTATATTAACTCTCATTTTTCCACATTATCCCTCATACAATCCACATTACTTATTCCACATTTCATTTATATGTGTACTCATCCAATCACATCATTTTCCATCTCTTCACTTCAGATTCCTTCACATCACATATCATATATTCACATCCATATCCACATCCATACATCCACATCCACATTCACATCCATACATCCACATCTACATGCTTATCTCCATTTTCACATCCTCATTTATACATCCACATCCCATATCCACATTCATACATACACATCCATATCCACATCCATATCCGCATTCATACATACACATCCATATCTACATCCACAAGCATACATTCATTATCACGTCCTCATTCATACATCCACATCCACATACATACATACATCCACATCCACATTCCCATTCACATCTATACATCCATATCTACATGCACATTCACATCCATACATCCACACCTATATCCTCATTCACATCCATACATCCACATTCATGCATCCACATCTACATGCATACATCCATACATACACATCCACATTTACATCCATGCATCCACATCCACATCCTCATTCACATCCATACATCCACATTCATACATCCACATCCACATCCACATTCACATCCATACATCCACATCTACATGCTTATCTCCATTTTCACATCCTCATTTATACATCCACATCCCATATCCACATTCATACATACACATCCATATCCACATCCACATGCATACATACATCCACATCCACATTCCCATTCACATATATACATCCATATCTACATGCACATTCACATCCATACATCCACATCTATATCCTCATTCACATCCATACATCCACATTCATGCATCCACATCTACATGCATACATCCATACATCCACATCCACATTTACATCCATGCATCCACATCTACATCCTCATTCACATCCATACATCCACATTCATACATCCATACATCCACATTCATACATCCACATCCACATCCACATCCACATTCACATCCATACATCCAAATCTACATGCTTATCTCCATTTTCACATCCTCATTTATACATCCACATCCCATATCCACATTCATACATACACATCCATATCCACATCCACATGCATCTTATCATATCTTATCACTTCCCATAACTTTTATGCATACCTCTATGCATGAAATTCAATTATGCTAAAAGTAACACTTTTATAATAAAATATTCAACTTTTATGCATACCTCTATGCATGAAATCCAATATGATAAAAGTAACACTTTTGATATAAAAAAATTATCCTTTATGCATACTTCTATGCATGAAAATTAAAAATGATAAAAGTAACACTTTTGATATAAAAAATTTTCCTTTATGCATACTTCTATGCATGAAAATTAAAAATGATAAAAGTAACACTTTTGATATAAAAAAATTATCCTTTATGCATACTTCTATGCATGATAATTAAAAATGATAAAAGTAACACTTTTGATATAAAAAATTTTCCTTTATGCATACTTCTATGCATGAAAATTAAAAATGATAAAAGTAATACTTTTGATATAAAAAATTTTCCTTTATGCATACTTCTATGCATGAAAATTAAAAATGATAAAAGTAACACTTTTGATATAAAAATTTATCCTTTATGCATACTTCTATGCATGAAAATTAAAAATGATAAAAGTAACACTTTTAATATAAAAAAAATTATCCTTTATGCATACTTCTATGCATGAAAATTAAAAATGATAAAAGTAACACTTTTGATATAAAATTTTTTCTTTATGCATACTTCTATGCATGAAAATAAAAATGATAAAAGTAACACTTTTGATATAAAAAAATTATCCTTTATGCATGATATTAAAATTCAATTTCTCCATGATTATAATGAAATTCTTTCAATTAATCTAGGATGATAATTCCTAGAATATGGTAGGAAGTCCTCTTTTTATGCTTTGAATGAAATTATTTTATGCATAATTTTTATAAAAATTTTACCATAGCTCCGCTGCTATGACTGATAAATCTCAATTTTTTCTAAGGGATAAAGCCTATCATTAAGGAAATAATTAAAATGATCTCTAATTGGATCATTAATCTATAATGGATTGAATCATCAATATGCATAAACCAAAAGCATAGAAAAAAGCCATTAATTTGGCCTCAAGCATAGCTTAATCTTGGATTAAGGAAAAGCTTTATGAAAAGCTTCATTTGGATTGAGAATGGGTCATGAGTATGACCATTTCTTGAGTGAGAGAGAGAAATTACATAAAAACCATAAATAAAAATTAACTTCAATAGCATTTATTAAATTATGTAACTCTTCACTACTATTCACCAATTAACTTTAATAGCATTTAAAAAAACCATACCAATTAAGCTTCTCAAGCTTGAGAGGGGTTGAGAAGAGAGAAACATTGAGAAATTATAGAAAAGATCAATATTCACTAATTACCTTACAAATTGCTTGATTCTTTGTTCACGGTAGAGGCCCCCAACCAATCAATTGGTTAAGTATGTTGATGGAGCCACTAATGGGGATTGAAGAAAGAGGGAAGCTCCAAAAACTAGTGAATTATTAAATGAATTCACAGTTCTTGGCTTAGGTGGAGTAGAGTAACGATGCATAAACACTATATATTTTTCAACAAGGGGGAGGCTTCTATTTATAGGAAAAATTGAGCTCCTAACCAAACAAACTGATTCTAGAATTTTCCAAATCAGTTTGGTCAATTTTTGACCATTTTTAGGTCAGTTAAGCTAACTTTTTGGAACTAGACTTGAATGAGGAGAGAGGAGAGATGAAATATCTCAATTTTTATGAGTTTAAAACTCATTCAAGCATGTGAAATATGCACCTCCTTTAAAGAACTCCCCTTCCTTACATATGTGTCATAATGGAATCATTTTAATATTGCTCATAGTTTTTTTACTAATAAACCTTGTACATTTTCAACTCTCCATCTTATGTGAAATATGCACCTCCTTTAAAGAACTCCCCTTCCTTACATATGTGTCATAATGGAATCATTTTAATATTGCTCATAGTTTTTTACTAATAAACCTTGTACATTTTCAACTCTTCATCTTATGTGAAATATGCACCTCCTTTAAAGAACTCCCCTTCCTTACATATGTGTCATAATAAAATAATTATTCTCAAAATATCTCATATTTTTAATATTGCTCATAGTTTTTTTTACTAATAAACCTTGTACATTTTCAACTCTTCATCTTATGTGAGCATTTAAGGGACTTCCCTTCCTTACATATGTGTCATAATAAAATCATTATTCCTAAAATATCTCATATTTTTAATATTGTTCATAGTTTTTTTACTAATAAACCTTGTACATTTTCAACTCTTCACCTTATGTGAGCATTTACTCATTTTTGGTATTTTCTTTTTACAAATTGGATTTATCTCCTCCCTAACACATGGATTGATGTTATTGGCCCATAGGAACCTTAATTGGACCATAGTCTAAAGATTTCTGAAAATCTAGACCCTTAGGCTAAGTTTCTTTATACCTATTTCCAATTAATTCCAATTGCACATTGGAAAATTCTTTTTGAATTTCTGTTTCAGGGGAACTCATCTGAATTATAAGAGATATTTTTTCTATCCAAAAATATTCAAAATCTAAATATTCTCTCTCTAGAATAATTTTCTCTCTCTAGGTTAAAATAGTTAGAAACAAGGTCTTTATATTTCAGAAGAGGGATTGATTACAGGGGAAGATACTAGACATCAAAAGGGGATTGGGGAGGAATCTTACATTCTACCCCACTTAAAAAACGCGAGATGTCCTCATCTCGCAGGTGGAGTATGATCTCTTTCATCATCTTCTTCTTATTCAATCACATTCAACGTTACGCCTTGGAAGTGGTCGGTCAATTTTTCCCTGGTATTCTGCTGGATTATGGATGACTTGAGAACTGTCGGTTAAGCCCTTGGTTTTTCAATTGCAGTAAGGATCTGCCCTTCTTTCCTCTTCTACTTCTTCTGAAATTGTGACTGCTCTGGCTGCTGCAGTCTGAGGTGGAATTCTTTCTCTTTGGTTGCCCCTATTCTGGAAAGGAGTTCTGAGGTTACTCTGGGTAGAGGCAGATGGTTGATTTGGAGTTCTTCTGGGGTTATCCTGGCTTGGGCGAGACGGACCCTGATTAGACTGGTATGAAGGAATAGGTCTCTGAATTTGGGGTCCTAGACTTCCCTGTCCTCTTGACATGGCAGGAGTTGGGCAGTCTTTTAACTGATGACCAAAACCTTGGCATCCAAAACACCGGTTCTCACTTCTGGTCTCATTGTTCTGCATCCTTAAAATAGATGGTCCTCCTGAGAAAGTATTCTGGGGGAAGGATCTTCCTTCACTTTGGAATCTTCCTGCATCTTGATTCTGAATCGGTCCTTGCTGTCTCTTTGGGGGTGGAAAGTTTGAAGTACCTTCCTGGGCTTGGAATTTTTTAAAGTTAGAGGGTGCAGGCTTTGGCGGGACCTTTACTACAAAGGCTTTGGCAAAATCCTTTGCCATTTTTACTGCTTCAGCCATGGACACTGGTTTGGCATTTTTGACCAGTGTGTCTAAAGGTTCGTTCATTGCCCGAATGAACCTGGCCATGAGCTGTTCTTCATCTAGAGGTGGTGAGTATTTGAGTAGAAGAGCAAAGGCCTGGTGATATTCTTCAATGGTTTTGTTCTACTGCTTTAGTTCTAAAAATTCGTTCATTTTGGTTTCCAAAAATCCAGGGGGACAAAATCTCTTTCTCAAATAGGTTTTTAGGTCATTCCAAGATTGAGTATTTCTATTTAGACGGTTGGTGTCACAGTGGTTTCTCCATGCTACCCTGGCTGTTTCCACTATTTTCAACCGGCCAAGAGCCATTTTGCTCAGCTCATTATAACCTGTGACGTCAAAATACTCTTCCATGGCTTCCACCCATTTCTCCACAGTCTCACCCAGGTTCTCCCCTTCTCCTTTGAAGGGTCCTGGCTGAGTCCTATGAAGAGCCTTGCGAACATCAGGGTCAAGTTCGTTATCTTCAGGGATAGGATCTGGCTGCTGACGGCTACGGTTTCCTCGTCTCATGATTCTGTCCAAAAATTTATATATTAGAGAGAATAGTTATAAGATCAGAAGGGAGATTCTTATTTTTGCATACCTCAAAAACTGGGAAAAAATCTTACATTCTACCCCACTTAAAAAGCGCGAGATGTCCTCATCTCGTAAGTAGAGGACAACTCTTTTTCTTAAGATCCAATTTATTCTGGGGTTCCTTATATTCAGGTCAACCCAACAGAATAAGGGGATAATTATCCCTTAAATAGAACTCATCATTAAATAACAATTCATTCAGATCATATCATTCATATCTTTAACATGATAAGGGTCCATTAGACCGAAAAATTTCTTTCTGAACATTCCTCCACGGGGATTTCAGTCAAGTAAGTCCTCAGTTTGTTATCCCTTAACTTGATCTACCGGTCAAGTGTTAACAGTAGCAATCTGACAGCACAATCCACTAATCTCATAGTGATTTGCTGAATTCATTATCATCATTCCAGTTATGAATATCATCACTGGGAGTCGTCCCATAAATCCTCATTGAGGTTTCATTATATTTCAACTAATTTTTAGAAATCAACATTTTCCAATCAGCATTTTCAATCAGAATCCAATTCAATTCATCAATTCTCAAATAGAATTAAAATCATATCAATCACATTCGAAATCATCATCTAGATAGCATTAACGCTTATAATTTCAAGTCTTAGATTTACTCGTATATACTGTCAGTAAAGAGCTGCAGTTATACTCTCGGTATATACGGTAGTCACGGCCCTTGGAATTATAAGGTAAATACCATCATGTCTAGGCCTCAAGCAAGATAGGGATTCTATATAATTGCGGTACTTCCACCTGAAGACCCAATTTCCAAAATTTCGAATTTCCGTTTGAATATCAAATTGTATGAATTATCTCACACAATTATAACCTTTTTGTGTTTCTTGATAAATTTTTGATATATTTGTCTTCTCAGTTGATCTTTATTAACCAAATGCTCTGATACCAACTATGAGATCCCGATCTCCACCGCGCAACGGATTCGGGGTACTAGCAGCGGAAGTAGCACATCATGCGTGGGTAGGGGTCTCACACTCGGAGCCTCACCCACGGATATCCGGATAAGAGACTAATCCGTCGGTTGTTCCAAAACCGAACCCGGAAAAACTTCCTTTACCGAAAAGCACGGGCGATTCCACCTGGATAACTTTTTACTCTAACGTAGTCAAGAACATTTCTGTTCGAGCTGATCCAATTGCATCTATAAGATACATGGTCAGATTAAGGAAGAAACTTGCACTTGGATCATTGGGATCAACGCTTTTTTCCCCATTCAAGAGGCACATCCGTTGATTCCTATCCATAGAACAGTTACTATCCGGGATTTATTTTATCTATCGTAAAAACAAAAGTTTGAGTCTCGATTTACGGATCCATCAGTCCAGCCTAACCCCATCCGATCCCATGGGTTAGCCAACCGCCCAACCACTGTAGTGATGGGATCCAATTTGGAATTTGGTTAGGTTTTGTCCCGGGTACCAAGGAAAAGAGTTCCAAGGCCCCCTAGCCGGAAGTTCATGCAAACATAAAACTAGCCACACCACTTACACACCCAATATGAAAATTGCCTTTTTCTTAGCATCAGCTAACTTTAAAACAATCCTTTAATGAAACCATAGTACCACTGATCACAATCTTCCAATTTATCCAGTTGATTCATAATTTCCCATCATTCCTTCATCAGAGTATCTATGGCATCATTGGCAACTAGAACGCTCACCACCTGTCCACACAGGGGCCTTTTCAATAGTTCCTAGCCCATAATACTCGGCAATATAATCACTTATAAAAATCAAGATGGACTCTCGTTGAAGATCAGCAAGATCAACCAACAGATCCATATAAAGAGCCATGGACTCATCCATTGAAGACCAGCAAGGTCAATCAACCAGATCCATGCCTGGTTTCACAAAACAACTCTTACTCCTTGTTCCAATATCTTCCTCGACGCACGCGTGGGTATCCTGGGCGAGAGCACCGTATGGTCAGTACCCTCTAGGATCCTTCGCAGGTGACCTAGCGCTTCACTCATAGGCCGCTTCCTTGGTCCCTCATCCACCGTACCGGAAGCTCACCATTTTAATCGAACCGAGGCTGGTCAAGACCTCGGCCGACCTTGCTACGTGAGACGTCCTCCATTGACTCTCCGTCAGCAGTTGCAACTTTATCAGTTAGGTCTCCACGACCTTAATCACAAGACGGTCAAAATGCCTTCCCAGCATTCTTGACATAAAACAGCCATTTACAAACAGCATTTACAAACAGTTTACAAATACAATTTCTATATTAACTCTCATTTTTCCACATTATCCCTCATACAATCCACATTACTTATTCCACATTTCATTTATATGTGTACTCATCCAATCACATCATTTTCCATCTCTTCACTTCAGATTCCTTCACATCACATATCATATATTCACATCCATATCCACATCCATACATCCACATCCACATTCACATCCATACATCCACATCTACATGCTTATCTCCATTTTCACATCCTCATTTATACATCCACATCCCATATCCACATTCATACATACACATCCATATCCACATCCATATCCGCATTCATACATACACATCCATATCTACATCCACAAGCATACATTCATTATCACGTCCTCATTCATACATCCACATCCACATACATACATACATCCACATCCACATTCCCATTCACATCTATACATCCATATCTACATGCACATTCACATCCATACATCCACACCTATATCCTCATTCACATCCATACATCCACATTCATGCATCCACATCTACATGCATACATCCATACATACACATCCACATTTACATCCATGCATCCACATCCACATCCTCATTCACATCCATACATCCACATTCATACATCCACATCCACATCCACATTCACATCCATACATCCACATCTACATGCTTATCTCCATTTTCACATCCTCATTTATACATCCACATCCCATATCCACATTCATACATACACATCCATATCCACATCCACATGCATACATACATCCACATCCACATTCCCATTCACATATATACATCCATATCTACATGCACATTCACATCCATACATCCACATCTATATCCTCATTCACATCCATACATCCACATTCATGCATCCACATCTACATGCATACATCCATACATCCACATCCACATTTACATCCATGCATCCACATCTACATCCTCATTCACATCCATACATCCACATTCATACATCCATACATCCACATTCATACATCCACATCCACATCCACATCCACATTCACATCCATACATCCAAATCTACATGCTTATCTCCATTTTCACATCCTCATTTATACATCCACATCCCATATCCACATTCATACATACACATCCATATCCACATCCACATGCATCTTATCATATCTTATCACTTCCCATAACTTTTATGCATACCTCTATGCATGAAATTCAATTATGCTAAAAGTAACACTTTTATAATAAAATATTCAACTTTTATGCATACCTCTATGCATGAAATCCAATATGATAAAAGTAACACTTTTGATATAAAAAAATTATCCTTTATGCATACTTCTATGCATGAAAATTAAAAATGATAAAAGTAACACTTTTGATATAAAAAATTTTCCTTTATGCATACTTCTATGCATGAAAATTAAAAATGATAAAAGTAACACTTTTGATATAAAAAAATTATCCTTTATGCATACTTCTATGCATGATAATTAAAAATGATAAAAGTAACACTTTTGATATAAAAAATTTTCCTTTATGCATACTTCTATGCATGAAAATTAAAAATGATAAAAGTAATACTTTTGATATAAAAAATTTTCCTTTATGCATACTTCTATGCATGAAAATTCAAAATGATAAAAGTAACACTTTTGATATAAAAATTTATCCTTTATGCATACTTCTATGCATGAAAATTAAAAATGATAAAAGTAACACTTTTAATATAAAAAAAATTATCCTTTATGCATACTTCTATGCATGAAAATTAAAAATGATAAAAGTAACACTTTTGATATAAAATTTTTTCTTTATGCATACTTCTATGCATGAAAATAAAAATGATAAAAGTAACACTTTTGATATAAAAAAATTATCCTTTATGCATGATATTAAAATTCAATTTCTCCATGATTATAATGAAATTCTTTCAATTAATCTAGGATGATAATTCCTAGAATATGGTAGGAAGTCCTCTTTTTATGCTTTGAATGAAATTATTTTATGCATAATTTTTATAAAAATTTTACCATAGCTCCGCTGCTATGACTGATAAATCTTAATTTTTTCTAAGGGATAAAGCCTATCATTAAGGAAATAATTAAAATGATCTCTAATTGGATCATTAATCTATAATGGATTGAATCATCAATATGCATAAACCAAAAGCATAGAAAAAAGCCATTAATTTGGCCTCAAGCATAGCTTAATCTTGGATTAAGGAAAAGCTTTATGAAAAGCTTCATTTGGATTGAGAATGGGTCATGAGTATGACCATTTCTTGAGTGAGAGAGAGAAATTACATAAAAACCATAAATAAAAATTAACTTCAATAGCATTTATTAAATTATGTAACTCTTCACTACTATTCACCAATTAACTTTAATAGCATTTAAAAAAACCATACCAATTAAGCTTCTCAAGCTTGAGAGGGGTTGAGAAGAGAGAAACATTGAGAAATTATAGAAAAGATCAATATTCACTAATTACCTTACAAATTGCTTGATTCTTTGTTCACGGTAGAGGCCCCCAACCAATCAATTGGTTAAGTATGTTGATGGAGCCACTAATGGGGATTGAAGAAAGAGGGAAGCTCCAAAAACTAGTGAATTATTAAATGAATTCACAGTTCTTGGCTTAGGTGGAGTAGAGTAACGATGCATAAACACTATATATTTTTCAACAAGGGGGAGGCTTCTATTTATAGGAAAAATTGAGCTCCTAACCAAACAAACTGATTCTAGAATTTTCCAAATCAGTTTGGTCAATTTTTGACCATTTTTAGGTCAGTTAAGCTAACTTTTTGGAACTAGACTTGAATGAGGAGAGAGGAGAGATGAAATATCTCAATTTTTATGAGTTTAAAACTCATTCAAGCATGTGAAATATGCACCTCCTTTAAAGAACTCCCCTTCCTTACATATGTGTCATAATGGAATCATTTTAATATTGCTCATAGTTTTTTTACTAATAAACCTTGTACATTTTCAACTCTCCATCTTATGTGAAATATGCACCTCCTTTAAAGAACTCCCCTTCCTTACATATGTGTCATAATGGAATCATTTTAATATTGCTCATAGTTTTTTACTAATAAACCTTGTACATTTTCAACTCTTCATCTTATGTGAAATATGCACCTCCTTTAAAGAACTCCCCTTCCTTACATATGTGTCATAATAAAATAATTATTCTCAAAATATCTCATATTTTTAATATTGCTCATAGTTTTTTTTACTAATAAACCTTGTACATTTTCAACTCTTCATCTTATGTGAGCATTTAAGGGACTTCCCTTCCTTACATATGTGTCATAATAAAATCATTATTCCTAAAATATCTCATATTTTTAATATTGTTCATAGTTTTTTTACTAATAAACCTTGTACATTTTCAACTCTTCACCTTATGTGAGCATTTACTCATTTTTGGTATTTTCTTTTTACAAATTGGATTTATCTCCTCCCTAACACATGGATTGATGTTATTGGCCCATAGGAACCTTAATTGGACCATAGTCTAAAGATTTCTGAAAATCTAGACCCTTAGGCTAAGTTTCTTTATACCTATTTCCAATTAATTCCAATTGCACATTGGAAAATTCTTTTTGAATTTCTGTTTCAGGGGAACTCATCTGAATTATAAGAGATATTTTTTCTATCCAAAAATATTCAAAATCTAAATATTCTCTCTCTAGAATAATTTTCTCTCTCTAGGTTAAAATAGTTAGAAACAAGGTCTTTATATTTCAGAAGAGGGATTGATTACAGGGGAAGATACTAGACATCAAAAGGGGATTGGGGAGGAATCTTACATTCTACCCCACTTAAAAAACGCAAGATGTCCTCATCTCGCAGGTGGAGTATGATCTCTTTCATCATCTTCTTCTTATTCAATCACATTCAACGTTACGCCTTGGAAGTGGTCGGTCAATTTTTCCCTGGTATTCTGCTGGATTATGGATGACTTGAGAACTGTCGGTTAAGCCCTTGGTTTTTCAATTGCAGTAAGGATCTGCCCTTCTTTCCTCTTCTACTTCTTCTGAAATTGTGACTGCTCTGGCTGCTGCAGTCTGAGGTGGAATTCTTTCTCTTTGGTTGCCCCTATTCTGGAAAGGAGTTCTGAGGTTACTCTGGGTAGAGGCAGATGGTTGATTTGGAGTTCTTCTGGGGTTATCCTGGCTTGGGCGAGACGGACCCTGATTAGACTGGTATGAAGGAATAGGTCTCTGAATTTGGGGTCCTAGACTTCCCTGTCCTCTTGACATGGCAGGAGTTGGGCAGTCTTTTAACTGATGACCAAAACCTTGGCATCCAAAACACCGGTTCTCACTTCTGGTCTCATTGTTCTGCATCCTTAAAATAGATGGTCCTCCTGAGAAAGTATTCTGGGGGAAGGATCTTCCTTCACTTTGGAATCTTCCTGCATCTTGATTCTGAATCGGTCCTTGCTGTCTCTTTGGGGGTGGAAAGTTTGAAGTACCTTCCTGGGCTTGGAATTTTTTAAAGTTAGAGGGTGCAGGCTTTGGCGGGACCTTTACTACAAAGGCTTTGGCAAAATCCTTTGCCATTTTTACTGCTTCAGCCATGGACACTGGTTTGGCATTTTTGACCAGTGTGTCTAAAGGTTCGTTCATTGCCCGAATGAACCTGGCCATGAGCTGTTCTTCATCTAGAGGTGGTGAGTATTTGAGTAGAAGAGCAAAGGCCTGGTGATATTCTTCAATGGTTTTGTTCTACTGCTTTAGTTCTAAAAATTCGTTCATTTTGGTTTCCAAAAATCCAGGGGGACAAAATCTCTTTCTCAAATAGGTTTTTAGGTCATTCCAAGATTGAGTATTTCTATTTAGACGGTTGGTGTCACAGTGGTTTCTCCATGCTACCCTGGCTGTTTCCACTATTTTCAACCGGCCAAGAGCCATTTTGCTCAGCTCATTATAACCTGTGACGTCAAAATACTCTTCCATGGCTTCCACCCATTTCTCCACAGTCTCACCCAGGTTCTCCCCTTCTCCTTTGAAGGGTCCTGGCTGAGTCCTATGAAGAGCCTTGCGAACATCAGGGTCAAGTTCGTTATCTTCAGGGATAGGATCTGGCTGCTGACGGCTACGGTTTCCTCGTCTCATGATTCTGTCCAAAAATTTATATATTAGAGAGAATAGTTATAAGATCAGAAGGGAGATTCTTATTTTTGCATACCTCAAAAACTGGGAAAAAATCTTACATTCTACCCCACTTAAAAAGCGCGAGATGTCCTCATCTCGTAAGTAGAGGACAACTCTTTTTCTTAAGATCCAATTTATTCTGGGGTTCCTTATATTCAGGTCAACCCAACAGAATAAGGGGATAATTATCCCTTAAATAGAACTCATCATTAAATAACAATTCATTCAGATCATATCATTCATATCTTTAACATGATAAGGGTCCATTAGACCGAAAAATTTCTTTCTGAACATTCCTCCACGGGGATTTCAGTCAAGTAAGTCCTCAGTTTGTTATCCCTTAACTTGATCTACCGGTCAAGTGTTAACAGTAGCAATCTGACAGCACAATCCACTAATCTCATAGTGATTTGCTGAATTCATTATCATCATTCCAGTTATGAATATCATCACTGGGAGTCGTCCCATAAATCCTCATTGAGGTTTCATTATATTTCAACTAATTTTTAGAAATCAACATTTTCCAATCAGCATTTTCAATCAGAATCCAATTCAATTCATCAATTCTCAAATAGAATTAAAATCATATCAATCACATTCGAAATCATCATCTAGATAGCATTAACGCTTATAATTTCAAGTCTTAGATTTACTCGTATATACTGTCAGTAAAGAGCTGCAGTTATACTCTCGGTATATACGGTAGTCACGGCCCTTGGAATTATAAGGTAAATACCATCATGTCTAGGCCTCAAGCAAGATAGGGATTCTATATAATTGCGGTACTTCCACCTGAAGACCCAATTTCCAAAATTTCGAATTTCCGTTTGAATATCAAATTGTATGAATTATCTCACACAATTATAACCTTTTTGTGTTTCTTGATAAATTTTTGATATATTTGTCTTCTCAGTTGATCTTTATTAACCAAATGCTCTGATACCAACTATGAGATCCCGATCTCCACCGCGCAACGGATTCGGGGTACTAGCAGCGGAAGTAGCACATCATGCGTGGGTAGGGGTCTCACACTCGGAGCCTCACCCACGGATATCCGGATAAGAGACTAATCCGTCGGTTGTTCCAAAACCGAACCCGGAAAAACTTCCTTTACCGAAAAGCACGGGCGATTCCACCTGGATAACTTTTTACTCTAACGTAGTCAAGAACATTTCTGTTCGAGCTGATCCAATTGCATCTATAAGATACATGGTCAGATTAAGGAAGAAACTTGCACTTGGATCATTGGGATCAACGCTTTTTTCCCCATTCAAGAGGCACAGCCGTTGATTCCTATCCATAGAACAGTTACTATCCGGGATTTATTTTATCTATCGTAAAAACAAAAGTTTGAGTCTCGATTTACGGATCCATCAGTCCAGCCTAACCCCATCCGATCACATGGGTTAGCCAACCGCCCAACCACTGTAGTGATGGGATCCAATTTGGAATTTGGTTAGGTTTTGTCCCGGGTACCAAGGAAAAGAGTTCCAAGGCCCCCTAGCCGGAAGTTCATGCAAACATAAAACTAGCCACACCACTTACACACCCAATATGAAAATTGCCTTTTTCTTAGCATCAGCTAACTTTAAAACAATCCTTTAATGAAACCATAGTACCACTGATCACAATCTTCCAATTTATCCAGTTGATTCATAATTTCCCATCATTCCTTCATCAGAGTATCTATGGCATCATTGGCAACTAGAACGCTCACCACCTGTCCACACAGGGGCCTTTTCAATAGTTCCTAGCCCATAATACTCGGCAATATAATCACTTATAAAAATCAAGATGGACTCTCGTTGAAGATCAGCAAGATCAACCAACAGATCCATATAAAGAGCCATGGACTCATCCATTGAAGACCAGCAAGGTCAATCAACCAGATCCATGCCCGGTTTCACAAAACAACTTACTCCTTGTTCCAATATCTTCCTCGACGCACGCGTGGGTATCCTGGGCGAGAGCACCGTATGGTCAGCACCCTCTAGGATCCTTCGCAGGTGACCTAGCGCTTCACTCATAGGCCGCTTCCTTGGTCCCTCATCCACCGTACCGGAAGCTCACCATTTTAATCGAACCGAGGCTGGTCAAGACCTCGGCCGACCTTGCTACGTGAGACGTCCTCCATTGACTCTCCGTCAGCAGTTGCAACTTTATCAGTTAGGTCTCCACGACCTTAATCACAAGACGGTCAAAATGCCTTCCCAGCATTCTTGACATAAAACAGCCATTTACAAACAGCATTTACAAACAGTTTACAAATACAATTTCTATATTAACTCTCATTTTTCCACATTATCCCTCATACAATCCACATTACTTATTCCACATTTCATTTATATGTGTACTCATCCAATCACATCATTTTCCATCTCTTCACTTCAGATTCCTTCACATCACATATCATATATTCACATCCATATCCACATCCATACATCCACATCCACATCCACATTCACATCCATACATCCACATCTACATGCTTATCTCCATTTTCACATCCTCATTTATACATCCACATCCCATATCCACATTCATACATACACATCCATATCCACATCCATATCCGCATTCATACATACACATCCATATCTACATCCACAAGCATACATTCATTATCACGTCCTCATTCATACATCCACATCCACATACATACATACATCCACATCCACATTCCCATTCACATCTATACATCCATATCTACATGCACATTCACATCCATACATCCACACCTATATCCTCATTCACATCCATACATCCACATTCATGCATCCACATCTACATGCATACATCCATACATACACATCCACATTTACATCCATGCATCCACATCCACATCCTCATTCACATCCATACATCCACATTCATACATCCACATCCACATCCACATTCACATCCATACATCCACATCTACATGCTTATCTCCATTTTCACATCCTCATTTATACATCCACATCCCATATCCACATTCATACATACACATCCATATCCACATCCACATGCATACATACATCCACATCCACATTCCCATTCACATATATACATCCATATCTACATGCACATTCACATCCATACATCCACATCTATATCCTCATTCACATCCATACATCCACATTCATGCATCCACATCTACATGCATAC
Organism: Cibotium barometz; assembly: GCF_041138505.1. Taxonomy (NCBI): domain Eukaryota; kingdom Viridiplantae; phylum Streptophyta; class Polypodiopsida; order Cyatheales; family Cibotiaceae; genus Cibotium; species Cibotium barometz. The sequence goes on from NC_141109.1 coordinate 29,801,163, forward strand.
ATCCATACATCCACATCCACATTTACATCCATGCATCCACATCTACATCCTCATTCACATCCATACATCCACATTCATACATCCATACATCCACATTCATACATCCACATCCACATCCACATTCACATCCATACATCCACATCTACATGCTTATCTCCATTTTCACATCCTCATTTATACATCCACATCCCATATCCACATTCATACATACACATCCATATCCACATCCACATGCATCTTATCATATCTTATCACTTCCCATAACTTTTATGCATACCTCTATGCATGAAATTCAATTATGCTAAAAGTAACACTTTTATAATAAAATATTCAACTTTTATGCATACCTCTATGCATGAAATCCAATATGATAAAAGTAACACTTTTGATATAAAAAAATTATCCTTTATGCATACTTCTATGCATGAAAATTAAAAATGATAAAAGTAACACTTTCGATATAAAAAATTTTCCTTTATGCATACTTCTATGCATGAAAATTAAAAATGATAAAAGTAACACTTTTGATATAAAAAAATTATCCTTTATGCATACTTCTATGCATGATAATTAAAAATGATAAAAGTAACACTTTTGATATAAAAAATTTTCCTTTATGCATACTTCTATGCATGAAAATTAAAAATGATAAAAGTAATACTTTTGATATAAAAAATTTTCCTTTATGCATACTTCTATGCATGAAAATTAAAAATGATAAAAGTAACACTTTTGATATAAAAATTTATCCTTTATGCATACTTCTATGCATGAAAATTAAAAATGATAAAAGTAACACTTTTAATATAAAAAAAATTATCCTTTATGCATACTTCTATGCATGAAAATTAAAAATGATAAAAGTAACACTTTTGATATAAAAATTTTTCTTTATGCATACTTCTATGCATGAAAATTAAAAATGATAAAAGTAACACTTTTGATATAAAAAAATTATCCTTTATGCATGATATTAAAATTCAATTTCTCCATGATTATAATGAAATTCTTTCAATTAATCTAGGATGATAATTCCTAGAATATGGTAGGAAGTCCTCTTTTTATGCTTTGAATGAAATTATTTTATGCATAATTTTTATAAAAATTTTGCCATAGCTCCGCTGCTATGACTGATAAATCTCAATTTTTTCTAAGGGATAAAGCCTATCATTAAGGAAATAATTAAAATGATCTCTAATTGGATCATTAATCTATAATGGATTGAATCATCAATATGCATAAACCAAAAGCATAGAAAAAAGCCATTAATTTGGCCTCAAGCATAGCTTAATCTTGGATTAAGGAAAAGCTTTATGAAAAGCTTCATTTGGATTGAGAATGGGTCATGAGTATGACCATTTCTTGAGTGAGAGAGAGAAATTACATAAAAACCATAAATAAAAATTAACTTCAATAGCATTTATTAAATTATGTAACTCTTCACTACTATTCACCAATTAACTTTAATAGCATTTAAAAAAACCATACCAATTAAGCTTCTCAAGCTTGAGAGGGGTTGAGAAGAGAGAAACATTGAGAAATTATAGAAAAGATCAATATTCACTAATTACCTTACAAATTGCTTGATTCTTTGTTCACGGTAGAGGCCCCCAACCAATCAATTGGTTAAGTATGTTGATGGAGCCACTAATGGGGATTGAAGAAAGAGGGAAGCTCCAAAAACTAGTGAATTATTAAATGAATTCACAGTTCTTGGCTTAGGTGGAGTAGAGTAACGATGCATAAACACTATATATTTTTCAACAAGGGGGAGGCTTCTATTTATAGGAAAAATTGAGCTCCTAACCAAACAAACTGATTCTAGAATTTTCCAAATCAGTTTGGTCAATTTTTGACCATTTTTAGGTCAGTTAAGCTAACTTTTTGGAACTAGACTTGAATGAGGAGAGAGGAGAGATGAAATATCTCAATTTTTATGAGTTTAAAACTCATTCAAGCATGTGAAATATGCACCTCCTTTAAAGAACTCCCCTTCCTTACATATGTGTCATAATGGAATCATTTTAATATTGCTCATAGTTTTTTTACTAATAAACCTTGTACATTTTCAACTCTCCATCTTATGTGAAATATGCACCTCCTTTAAAGAACTCCCCTTCCTTACATATGTGTCATAATGGAATCATTTTAATATTGCTCATAGTTTTTTACTAATAAACCTTGTACATTTTCAACTCTTCATCTTATGTGAAATATGCACCTCCTTTAAAGAACTCCCCTTCCTTACATATGTGTCATAATAAAATAATTATTCTCAAAATATCTCATATTTTTAATATTGCTCATAGTTTTTTTTACTAATAAACCTTGTACATTTTCAACTCTTCATCTTATGTGAGCATTTAAGGGACTTCCCTTCCTTACATATGTGTCATAATAAAATCATTATTCCTAAAATATCTCATATTTTTAATATTGTTCATAGTTTTTTTACTAATAAACCTTGTACATTTTCAACTCTTCACCTTATGTGAGCATTTACTCATTTTTGGTATTTGCTTTTTACAAATTGGATTTATCTCCTCCCTAACACATGGATTGATGTTATTGGCCCATAGGAACCTTAATTGGACCATAGTCTAAAGATTTCTGAAAATCTAGACCCTTAGGCTAAGTTTCTTTATACCTATTTCCAATTAATTCCAATTGCACATTGGAAAATTCTTTTTGAATTTCTGTTTCAGGGGAACTCATCTGAATTATAAGAGATATTTTTTCTATCCAAAAATATTCAAAATCTAAATATTCTCTCTCTAGAATAATTTTCTCTCTCTAGGTTAAAATAGTTAGAAACAAGGTCTTTATATTTCAGAAGAGGGATTGATTACAGGGGAAGATACTAGACATCAAAAGGGGATTGGGGAGGAATCTTACATTCTACCCCACTTAAAAAACGCGAGATGTCCTCATCTCGCAGGTGGAGTATGATCTCTTTCATCATCTTCTTCTTCTTCAATCACATTCAACGTTACGCCTTGGAAGTGGTCGGTCAATTTTTCCCTGGTATTCTGCTGGATTATGGATGACTTGAGAACTGTCGGTTAAGCCCTTGGTTTTTCAATTGCAGTAAGGATCTGCCCTTCTTTCCTCTTCTACTTCTTCTGAAATTGTGACTGCTCTGGCTGCTGCAGTCTGAGGTGGAATTCTTTCTCTTTGGTTGCCCCTATTCTGGAAAGGAGTTCTGAGGTTACTCTGGGTAGAGGCAGATGGTTGATTTGGAGTTCTTCTGGGGTTATCCTGGCTTGGGCGAGACGGACCCTGATTAGACTGGTATGAAGGAATAGGTCTCTGAATTTGGGGTCCTAGACTTCCCTGTCCTCTTGACATGGCAGGAGTTGGGCAGTCTTTTAACTGATGACCAAAACCTTGGCATCCAAAACACCGGTTCTCACTTCTGGTCTCATTGTTCTGCATCCTTAAAATAGATGGTCCTCCTGAGAAAGTATTCTGGGGGAAGGATCTTCCTTCACTTTGGAATCTTCCTGCATCTTGATTCTGAATCGGTCCTTGCTGTCTCTTTGGGGGTGGAAAGTTTGAAGTACCTTCCTGGGCTTGGAATTTTTTAAAGTTAGAGGGTGCAGGCTTTGGCGGGACCTTTACTACAAAGGCTTTGGCAAAATCCTTTGCCATTTTTACTGCTTCAGCCATGGACACTGGTTTGGCATTTTTGACCAGTGTGTCTAAAGGTTCGTTCATTGCCCGAATGAACCTGGCCATGAGCTGTTCTTCATCTAGAGGTGGTGAGTATTTGAGTAGAAGAGCAAAGGCCTGGTGATATTCTTCAATGGTTTTGTTCTACTGCTTTAGTTCTAAAAATTCGTTCATTTTGGTTTCCAAAAATCCAGGGGGACAAAATCTCTTTCTCAAATAGGTTTTTAGGTCATTCCAAGATTGAGTATTTCTATTTAGACGGTTGGTGTCACAGTGGTTTCTCCATGCTACCCTGGCTGTTTCCACTATTTTCAACCGGCCAAGAGCCATTTTGCTCAGCTCATTATAACCTGTGACGTCAAAATACTCTTCCATGGCTTCCACCCATTTCTCCACAGTCTCACCCAGGTTCTCCCCTTCTCCTTTGAAGGGTCCTGGCTGAGTCCTATGAAGAGCCTTGCGAACATCAGGGTCAAGTTCGTTATCTTCAGGGATAGGATCTGGCTGCTGACGGCTACGGTTTCCTCGTCTCATGATTCTGTCCAAAAATTTATATATTAGAGAGAATAGTTATAAGATCAGAAGGGAGATTCTTATTTTTGCATACCTCAAAAACTGGGGAAAAATCTTACATTCTACCCCACTTAAAAAGCGCGAGATGTCCTCATCTCGTAAGTAGAGGACAACTCTTTTTCTTAAGATCCAATTTATTCTGGGGTTCCTTATATTCAGGTCAACCCAACAGAATAAGGGGATAATTATCCCTTAAATAGAACTCATCATTAAATAACAATTCATTCAGATCATATCATTCATATCTTTAACATGATAAGGGTCCATTAGACCGAAAAATTTCTTTCTGAACATTCCTCCACGGGGATTTCAGTCAAGTAAGTCCTCAGTTTGTTATCCCTTAACTTGATCTACCGGTCAAGTGTTAACAGTAGCAATCTGACAGCACAATCCACTAATCTCATAGTGATTTGCTGAATTCATTATCATCATTCCAGTTATGAATATCATCACTGGGAGTCGTCCCATAAATCCTCATTGAGGTTTCATTATATTTCAACTAATTTTTAGAAATCAACATTTTCCAATCAGCATTTTCAATCAGAATCCAATTCAATTCATCAATTCTCAAATAGAATTAAAATCATATCAATCACATTCGAAATCATCATCTAGATAGCATTAACGCTTATAATTTCAAGTCTTAGATTTACTCGTATATACTGTCAGTAAAGAGCTGCAGTTATACTCTCGGTATATACGGTAGTCACGGCCCTTGGAATTATAAGGTAAATACCATCATGTCTAGGCCTCAAGCAAGATAGGGATTCTATATAATTGCGGTACTTCCACCTGAAGACCCAATTTCCAAAATTTCGAATTTCCGTTTGAATATCAAATTGTATGAATTATCTCACACAATTATAACCTTTTTGTGTTTCTTGATAAATTTTTGATATATTTGTCTTCTGAGTTGATCTTTATTAACCAAATGCTCTGATACCAACTGTGAGATCCCGATCTCCACCGCGCAACGGATTCGGGGTACTAGCAGCGGAAGTAGCACATCATGCGTGGGTAGGGGTCTCACACTCGGAGCCTCACCCACGGATATCCGGATAAGAGACTAATCCGTCGGTTGTTCCAAAACCGAACCCGGAAAAACTTCCTTTACCGAAAAGCACGGGCGATTCCACCTGGATAACTTTTTACTCTAACGTAGTCAAGAACATTTCTGTTCGAGCTGATCCAATTGCATCTATAAGATACATGGTCAGATTAAGGAAGAAACTTGCACTTGGATCATTGGGATCAACGCTTTTTTTCCCATTCAAGATGCACAGCCGTTGATTCCTATCCATAGAACAGTTACTATCCGGGATTTATTTTATCTATCGTAAAAACAAAAGTTTGAGTCTCGATTTACGGATCCATCAGTCCAGCCTAACCCCATCCGATCCCATGGGTTAGCCAACCGCCCAACCACTGTAGTGATGGGATCCAATTTGGAATTTGGTTAGGTTTTGTCCCGGGTACCAAGGAAAAGAGTTCCAAGGCCCCCTAGCCGGAAGTTCATGCAAACATAAAACTAGCCACACCACTTACACACCCAATATGAAAATTGCCTTTTTCTTAGCATCAGCTAACTTTAAAACAATCCTTTAATGAAACCATAGTACCACTGATCACAATCTTCCAATTTATCCAGTTGATTCATAATTTCCCATCATTCCTTCATCAGAGTATCTATGGCATCATTGGCAACTAGAACGCTCACCACCTGTCCACACAGGGGCCTTTTCAATAGTTCCTAGCCCATAATACTCGGCAATATAATCACTTATAAAAATCAAGATGGACTCTCGTTGAAGATCAGCAAGATCAACCAACAGATCCATATAAAGAGCCATGGACTCATCCATTGAAGACCAGCAAGGTCAATCAACCAGATCCATGCCCGGTTTCACAAAACAACTCTTACTCCTTGTTCCAATATCTTCCTCGACGCACGCGTGGGTATCCTGGGCGAGAGCACCGTATGGTCAGCACCCTCTAGGATCCTTCGCAGGTGACCTAGCGCTTCACTCATAGGCCGCTTCCTTGGTCCCTCATCCACCGTACCGGAAGCTCACCATTTTAATCGAACCGAGGCTGGTCAAGACCTCGGCCGACCTTGCTACGTGAGACGTCCTCCATTGACTCTCCGTCAGCAGTTGTAACTTTATCAGTTAGGTCTCCACGACCTTAATCACAAGACGGTCAAAATGCCTTCCCAGCATTCTTGACATAAAACAGCCATTTACAAACAGCATTTACAAACAGTTTACAAATACAATTTCTATATTAACTCTCATTTTTCCACATTATCCCTCATACAATCCACATTACTTATTCCACATTTCATTTATATGTGTACTCATCCAATCACATCATTTTCCATCTCTTCACTTCAGATTCCTTCACATCACATATCATATATTCACATCCATATCCACATCCATACATCCACATCCACATCCACATTCACATCCATACATCCACATCTACATGCTTATCTCCATTTTCACATCCTCATTTATACATCCACATCCCATATCCACATTCATACATACACATCCATATCCACATCCATATCCGCATTCATACATACACATCCATATCTACATCCACAAGCATACATTCATTATCACGTCCTCATTCATACATCCACATCCACATACATACATACATCCACATCCACATTCCCATTCACATCTATACATCCATATCTACATGCACATTCACATCCATACATCCACACCTATATCCTCATTCACATCCATACATCCACATTCATGCATCCACATCTACATGCATACATCCATACATACACATCCACATTTACATCCATGCATCCACATCCACATCCTCATTCACATCCATACATCCACATTCATACATCCACATCCACATCCACATTCACATCCATACATCCACATCTACATGCTTATCTCCATTTTCACATCCTCATTTATACATCCACATCCCATATCCACATTCATACATACACATCCATATCCACATCCACATGCATACATACATCCACATCCACATTCCCATTCACATATATACATCCATATCTACATGCACATTCACATCCATACATCCACATCTATATCCTCATTCACATCCATACATCCACATTCATGCATCCACATCTACATGCATACATCCATACATCCACATCCACATTTACATCCATGCATCCACATCTACATCCTCATTCACATCCATACATCCACATTCATACATCCATACATCCACATTCATACATCCACATCCACATCCACATTCACATCCATACATCCACATCTACATGCTTATCTCCATTTTCACATCCTCATTTATACATCCACATCCCATATCCACATTCATACATACACATCCATATCCACATCCACATGCATCTTATCATATCTTATCACTTCCCATAACTTTTATGCATACCTCTATGCATGAAATTCAATTATGCTAAAAGTAACACTTTTATAATAAAATATTCAACTTTTATGCATACCTCTATGCATGAAATCCAATATGATAAAAGTAACACTTTTGATATAAAAAAAATATCCTTTATGCATACTTCTATGCATGAAAATTAAAAATGATAAAAGTAACACTTTTGATATAAAAAATTTTCCTTTATGCATACTTCTATGCATGAAAATTAAAAATGATAAAAGTAACACTTTTGATATAAAAAAATTATCCTTTATGCATACTTCTATGCATGATAATTAAAAATGATAAAAGTAACACTTTTGATATAAAAAATTTTCCTTTATGCATACTTCTATGCATGAAAATTAAAAATGATAAAAGTAATACTTTTGATATAAAAAATTTTCCTTTATGCATACTTCTATGCATGAAAATTCAAAATGATAAAAGTAACACTTTTGATATAAAAATTTATCCTTTATGCATACTTCTATGCATGAAAATTAAAAATGATAAAAGTAACACTTTTAATATAAAAAAAATTATCCTTTATGCATACTTCTATGCATGAAAATTAAAAATGATAAAAGTAACACTTTTGATATAAAAATTTTTCTTTATGCATACTTCTATGCATGAAAATTAAAAATGATAAAAGTAACACTTTTGATATAAAAAAATTATCCTTTATGCATGATATTAAAATTCAATTTCTCCATGATTATAATGAAATTCTTTCAATTAATCTAGGATGATAATTCCTAGAATATGGTAGGAAGTCCTCTTTTTATGCTTTGAATGAAATTATTTTATGCATAATTTTTATAAAAATTTTGCCATAGCTCCGCTGCTATGACTGATAAATCTCAATTTTTTCTAAGGGATAAAGCCTATCATTAAGGAAATAATTAAAATGATCTCTAATTGGATCATTAATCTATAATGGATTGAATCATCAATATGCATAAACCAAAAGCATAGAAAAAAGCCATTAATTTGGCCTCAAGCATAGCTTAATCTTGGATTAAGGAAAAGCTTTATGAAAAGCTTCATTTGGATTGAGAATGGGTCATGAGTATGACCATTTCTTGAGTGAGAGAGAGAAATTACATAAAAACCATAAATAAAAATTAACTTCAATAGCATTTATTAAATTATGTAACTCTTCACTACTATTCACCAATTAACTTTAATAGCATTTAAAAAAACCATACCAATTAAGCTTCTCAAGCTTGAGAGGGGTTGAGAAGAGAGAAACATTGAGAAATTATAGAAAAGATCAATATTCACTAATTACCTTACAAATTGCTTGATTCTTTGTTCACGGTAGAGGCCCCCAACCAATCAATTGGTTAAGTATGTTGATGGAGCCACTAATGGGGATTGAAGAAAGAGGGAAGCTCCAAAAACTAGTGAATTATTAAATGAATTCACAGTTCTTGGCTTAGGTGGAGTAGAGTAACGATGCATAAACACTATATATTTTTCAACAAGGGGGAGGCTTCTATTTATAGGAAAAATTGAGCTCCTAACCAAACAAACTGATTCTAGAATTTTTCAAATCAGTTTGGTCAATTTTTGACCATTTTTAGATCAGTTAAGCTAACTTTTTGGAACTAGACTTGAATGAGGAGAGAGGAGAGATGAAATATCTCAATTTTTATGAGTTTAAAACTCATTCAAGCATGTGAAATATGCACCTCCTTTAAAGAACTCCCCTTCCTTACATATGTGTCATAATGGAATCATTTTAATATTGCTCATAGTTTTTTTACTAATAAACCTTGTACATTTTCAACTCTTCATCTTATGAGAAATATGCACCTCCTTTAAAGAACTCCCCTTCCTTACATATGTGTCATAATGGAATCATTTTAATATTGCTCATAGTTTTTTACTAATAAACCTTGTACATTTTCAACTCTTCATCTTATGTGAAATATGCACCTTCTTTAAAGAACTCCCCTTCCTTACATATGTGTCATAATAAAATAATTATTCTCAAAATATCTCATATTTTTAATATTGCTCATAGTTTTTTTTACTAATAAACCTTGTACATTTTCAACTCTTCATCTTATGTGAGCATTTAAGGGACTTCCCTTCCTTACATATGTGTCATAATAAAATCATTATTCCTAAAATATCTCATATTTTTAATATTGTTCATAGTTTTTTTACTAATAAACCTTGTATATTTTCAACTCTTCACCTTATGTGAGCATTTACTCATTTTTGGTATTTTCTTTTTACAAATTGGATTTATCTCCTCCCTAACACATGGATTGATGTTATTGGCCCATAGGAACCTTAATTGGACCATAGTCTAAAGATTTCTGAAAATCTAGACCCTTAGGCTAAGTTTCTTTATACCTATTTCCAATTAATTCCAATTGCACATTGGAAAATTCTTTTTGAATTTCTGTTTCAGGGGAACTCATCTGAATTATAAGAGATATTTTTTCTATCCAAAAATATTCAAAATCTAAATATTCTCTCTCTAGAATAATTTTCTCTCTCTAGGTTAAAATAGTTAGAAACAAGGTCTTTATATTTCAGAAGAGGGATTGATTACAGGGGAAGATACTAGACATCAAAAGGGGGTTGGGGAGGAATCTTACACATCACATCACAGGGATATAATGGGCAAAAGATGCATGGGATGAACTCAATAAATTATTTGGTACACAAGTAAAAAATTCCAAGATAAATCTGTTAATGCAATTCTACAAATTGGACATGAAGGAAAGTGAACCTTTAATCACACACTTGAACAAATATAAAAGCATTAAGCAACAGCTGGCAGCTATTGGCAAAAAGGTAGAAGATGATGAAGCATTAGCTGTACTTCTGAAGAGTGTGAACAAAGGAGATTATGAAAACATTGTAGCAACACTAAAGAATGTACCTGAATTGAAGATACATGAGATAGAAGCAGCTCTACTAGAGCAAGAGAGCAGAGGCAAAGAGAAGAAAGGGCTCGACTCAACAGTAGGAGAGGAAAAAGCATTCTTCACCCGAGGAGGATTCTCTCGAGGATGAGGACGAGGAAGAGGCAGAGTAGGAGGAAGGACCTTCACTTGCCACAAATGTGGAAAGCCAAGACACATGGCGAGAGATTGCTACAGCAAACCCAGTGAAGAAGGAATGACATCAGCAAACTTCATGGAGACTCCAAATGAAGTGGAGTCGGATCATCTTTTCTGAGAGAGAGAGAGAGAGACCCCACAACCCAATGTAACCTGCCCCAACAAAGTAAAACCACCTCTGAGCCACCGATGATGTAGGCCACGTGGTAGATGTATGTGTGAGCACTTTAGTCAAGGTCGCGGGAACTTATAGTAGCCTTGGACACATAGAGAGAGAGAGAGTGTCAAGGACTATGGAGTTTAGGGACTTGAGGCACTGGTCGCGGGCTATCAAGTAAGAGGGAAACTTGATACAGGGTCCAGGTGTGCTAGGATTATTCACTTGAGGGGAGGTGTTGAAAATACGAGTGAATAGGGTGTGTGTGGGAACAAGCTCTTGGATAGAGGCTGTAAAAGAGGATGTAAAAGAACCTGTGAAAAGATGAGAAGAATCTACTGGGAGAGAATAAAGGGTAGCATGAGAGAATTTAGGAGTGTAGAGTTATTCTGGGAGATATTCAGGGAAAAGAGAAGAGGTGGAGAGAATCAGGCAAGAGGTGGAGATATTCTGGGAGTGAATCATGGAGAAATCAATGGGATTAGATGCTTGATGTAAACTCTATAAATTGAGGCATAGCCCTAATGAGAATTTGCTGGTTTTTGAGTATCCATGCCTACATTAATCTATTTGCTAATTATTCACTAATTACGTCTTAATCATTTGCTAATCACTTTGTTAATGATGTTGATTCTAGTGTTTGATCCACCATAGCTCATCATTATGCTTAAATTTGAATATATCTTACATCAAGGAGTCACGATAAATACACCAAAGGGTCATACATTCAAGATATGAAGCAATAGTGTCCAAAGCTACAACTTGGACGGGTACCCGTAATGGTGTGACGGAGTATTTATGGCGATTCCCGCTTCAAGAGCATGTGGTAGCAAGTTAGGATGAAGTCCTAAGTGATGCACTTCATGGATATATTATGAGAGTAGTAATTTTAATAGCATTAGGCCTCTTATGAGCCTAAAGTGTTTGGGCGACCACAGTTTAAGTGTCTGGGCGGCCACAGTTTAAGTGAGTGGGAACACTTATGGCCATGTACATAAGTGAATATCTCTCATAATACAACATACTCTCCCATTGTGCAATTGAGTCTTGCTCTTACTAATCTCTCTCCCTAATGCATGATGCTAGTGAGTGTGTGAGTGAAGTAAGGTGAGAGGAGAGATGAGTACCCGTAGTGCAATGTGGCGGTGTGACAACGCTCATGAGAGGCTCAGTGGAATTGCTTCTCAAGGAGTTGTAGAGCTTGGAGACCTTAAGGGTTACGAGCTCGGCCATTGGAAAGATCCTCACGATAGTTGTAGTTCACCAGGTAATCTCTTGTTGGATGTGCTTCTTAGGGTGAGCCATAACACCGTTTTCTTGCACTTTCACGTGTTAAGTTCCTGCATTGACAGAGAGGAGTATGGGTGCAAATTACCTATCCGGATGCTCCAAAATGGTTGTGCTAGTCATAAAAGGAGTGTAATGCAAGTTCAAAACACAACCAATGGCTCCTTATTTTTGTGGATTTTTTTTGAAAAAAACAAAAAACAGAGTATCACCCTGCTCGTTCACGTTCACGGATTTGGTTATACAAACATCAAAATTGAAAGGAAAAAACGGTGTAGCTTTCCTCTAAGGTCACCCCAGTACTCACCCACACAACAAAAACAACCAATTTCTCACAAACCTTCACTTCCACTCAAACCTTATCCATCCATTCCATACACAATGCACTATCAGAATGCAAAGGCAATGATGAAACTTGTATAGTGGGAGCTGAAACTCAAAGAGGATAGAAGAAACAAGGGTGTTTCCTCGATAGCAATGCCAAAAATGTTATGGGCTACCACACCTCCCAAGAAGGAACTCTAATCTAAGCATTGTCAACTAGAGAAGGTTATATGGGTGTCTAATAAGAATATATGAGATTAGAAACTGTGAAAGCCTACGGCTAAATTCACCTTTGGAAGAAGCAATAGATCATAACATATATTTTATATCTAGGTGCTAGGCTCAAGCTTGGGTAGTAGTTTATTATGGGTACATTTGTGCTAATCTTACATTCCAATATCTAGGGACTAAGTTCAATCTTGTTGGGTATAGTACATTTATACTAGTCTTGCACTCCATGAGAAATACAAATGTCTAAGTGAAAAAAATTAATGTATTTGTGACTTAATATGCTGCACCACAATGGAGACACAAATTAGCACCACACACTTTCTCTAGTAGAAGTGGGAGAAACTCGCTCATCAAACGATTTTGCTACATGGTAAAGGAGTAGGGCACCTCTAAGTTTCTTTTTGGTTCGTATATGTTTATTGATTGTGACTCATTATCTTCCACCATAGTCCAAACTTGAATTATCTTCAGATAATTTATTTGATTATAAGAGGGGGAAAACGTATTTACAAAGTTAGATTGCTACACGGTAAAGGTGTTTATGCCTTTTGGGGGGGGTTGGGGTTCACTATATGTATATGGAACATAATGACTTTATGCACGGAGGGTTTTTTTTAAGTCATGCCACATACATGCAAGATGCGATCAAATAATAGACTCCTCACATGATCATAAGTATGGTCATGATGTGAAACCTACATAAAATGATTGCACAAAGCCCATTGTTGAAGTGATTGTGAAAAGCTAAGCTTAAATATTTAACTATGGCCAAAATAGTACAAAAGTTTTACTTTCCAAACACCATGTATGCTATTGAAATGAACTTATTGATTTCTTAATTATTTGAGACATTCATTTAAATATTCTACTCATGAATGAAATATCAAGCATAACTACTCTTTTTTATCAACAAATCTCAACAAATAATAAAAAAATCTCCACATTTAATGATTTAATATCAAATTCAATAACATCAAATAAAAATTATAGATAATGATGTTACCAAAATTACAAATAGTGCATAATGAAAATACATTAAAATTTGTGAATATTATGAATGGATCACTAAAATAATGCATAAGAAGTCAACATTAAAGGAAACCAAATCAATGTAATCTTGAGAACAAAGTGCACATTCCCACTCAAACTAATCTTCATATCCATTGAAGTTATCCATTACATAGAAAAATATGTATGAGAAACAAGATGTTTCTAACTAAACAAAATAAGTAAATTCTTTTTTATATCAACTTTGCTTTAGTTTTGTAAGTTTACAAATTTACTCAAACTATGTCCTAAGTTACTTGTTTCATTTAATCAATTCCTATAACCAAATATGGAACCATCTAGAGAAATGATCTCACAAGATGTGGTAGGCACATGTTAACATTACAAGGCAAGAAGGAGGGCGTGCACCTTGCGAGTGAGTGCGAGGCATGTGATCCCTCAAGAGAAGAGGACATCCAAGAAAATTAACCTACATTAATGGCATGCTTGGATAGCCCCCTTTTTTTTTTCATTGTTGTATGTAGCTAGTTTAGGTGCAAGCATGAGCTTGAGTCATGTAGTAGAAGCATCAAAAAAGAAGTAAACGAGACTTTTCCCCTATCTATCATGACATTTCTCAAGTTCACATATGCATAACCGGTAATGATATGAGAATTGAGATGATCCCTACCTGACACCTACAATATTATGAGATGCCTCATGACTTAAACATTTCTAGATGAAATTTTTGTGTTGACTTCTTGTGTGATTGTTCATAGCCTATAAAAAATGATGGTCCTAGGTCAAGAAGGTCAAACTAGTTGTAATAAAAAAAGAAAGACATCTTTTCCATAAATCTTTCATCGTGTCAAAAAAGCCAAAAACAAAAGTTATGCAATATCTTGGTATTACCAATAGGACAATCAATAAATGAGCTCAAATGTGCATAAACCCTTTTGGTATGAAAAAGAAAAAGAAATTTGTTATTCGTGGAAAATAAAAAGCTTTCTAAAGAGAAACTTTTAAGATTATGCACAAGCTATAAATTCAAATAATGATAACTTTAAAATAAATAAAAATAGATTCAGTGTATAAAAGTTTAAATCATTTAAGTCCAAACAAAATATAATTAAAGGAATCCCCTAAGAAAAAAGAATAAGATCATCAAGGCTTTTATATCAAAACCAAGGTGAGAATTGGAATTGGTTATGGTACAAGATGTAATGCTTGAATGATACTTCAATGCATCCCACCTATTGATGGTACAAGATGTAATGCTTGAATGATACTTCAATGCATCCCACCTATTGAGAGAGAGAGAGAGAGAGAGAGAGAGAGAGAGAGAGAGAGAGAGAGAGAGAGAGAGAGCTCAAAAATATAGTTATTATGCATGTTCTTGCACTTACACATCCATGCACATGTGCCATGCACATGCACCTATTGATGGTACAAGATGTAATGCTTGAATGATACTTCAATGCATCCCACCTATTGAGAGAGAGAGAGAGAGAGAGAGAGAGAGAGAGAGAGCTCAAAAATATAGTTATTATGCATGTTCTTGCACTTACACATCCATGCACATGTGCATGTTCTTACACTTGAACATACATGCACATGTAGATGCATTTCCTTACACACACCACACATGCACATGTATGCACCACCCATGCATGAATAATGTGCTTGTATAGTACCCACATGCACTTAACTATGCACATAAGCATTGATAATGCAAAACACACACACACACACACACACACACACACACACACACACACACACACCCCCACACACACACACATACACACACATTAGGATGCATGCATGTAAATGAGCACATATGTGGGCACACATGAAAACCCCATCATACACACACATTCATGTACATGATGACACGTGCAAGCACATGCATGTACGTGTGCATGTAGACACATGGATAAAGACAATATATATTTCATATTAAAGCTACAATTAATAGATGCATAAGGACCTTTTTTTTACTACCAGCCACAAAGGGTATAAGGATATAGCACAAGGGGAGGGGGGATTTTAGTTGGAAAAAATACAAGTATCTTCAAAATTGAAACCAAGTATACTTTGATAATTTATTAAAAAAACTGTTTAGTAAGCTACCTAAATACCAAAATATCTCACACATTCCTCACTTTGTTGAGATAGAGTATAATTTATTTAAAATGACTTTTCTTACACATTACTCACTTTGTTGATGAAGAGCTTTAATGAACTACCTTAGAGGATTGCATCGCCATATGATATCCACTTAAAATAATTGTGATAAGAAAGATTTCTATTATACAATAATCAAACATATTAAAAAAGACAATTGCTATTTTGTAGCCCAAAATTTTGTTTTACTTATTTAACAAGCTAAACATTTGTTGTTAAGTCCTACACATAGTGTGGGACTCACTCAAAAAAGAGAATCAAACAAAGAACCTTAATTAATTTACTAGTTTATAAAATTTCTAAGTTGAACCACTTTTTATTATGGACATGGGTATATAGTGTAGGCCTACCCCCTCTAAAAAGAGAATAAACTAAGAACCTTAATTGATGGAAAACTTAATATCTAAGTCAAGCCACTTTTGTCATGATGATGCGCATACATTAACACTAGTAACATGTGGAGGCTTGAAGAAATAAGTATGCATTTTTTATTTTTTATTTTATAACCTTGAACCTTATTCAAGTGCTTTACATGAACTTGAACAAAGGTAAAAGCACACCAAAAAATTACTATTAGATTAAAAAATATATAATTTTCTTTAGAAAAATGGCACAAAAAACCCAGTCTAAGGTGATTTTGGTACATATACCATAAGTACTCTTTTGTATACCTCTCCCCATAGTTTAGCTCTTAGTAGGACCATAAAAATCAACATAGATGAAATGATTTCCACATGGAAGGCTAATCGAGGCCCTTTTGAGTCACCAACTAAAGTACCTTTGGTGTATAACTTTAGCCTACCTTTGGTATAACCTTTGTGCTTGATAGACATGGAAAAAGAAGAGAAATGCTAATATAAAGAATTAGCTTTTTAGAAAAAATAGTATTACCTTATTTCAAAAGCTAGACAAATGTGAAAATAGCAAGCTTCCATGTTGTTACACACACACATGTATACTTACCTTTATTTAGTCTATTGTGGTAAATCACATAGAACAAATGGTTTAATGCATCACAAGACATTATGTTTGCATTAAAGAAGACTTGTATACCTTAATGTAATCATAACTTTCTTTATTTTGTAATCATAAATCTACCCTTCTATGAGCATGATGCGTATCTAGCATTATATTGGTAAAGACATGAAAACAAGTTTTAAAAAGTGTCATAACTTGACAATTCACACTAAAATCAACCAGTCTTATAGACAAATTTGTGTATGGAAAATAATAAATTTCTCTCAAATCTCAATGGTTGTTTCTATATTCAGTGCTTTCAATGTCCCATATGGACATTGAAAACGTTAAATCTCGTGGTACGGAGGTGTGTTCGTGTGCATAAAAGTAGGGTAAAATTTCCTGCGCCCATAGGCTAGACTTAGGTCCCTATCTGGAAAAGAAAATGCCCCATGCGGACCTTCGATGTACCCATATGTGTTTGTGTGTGTAGAAGTACAGTGAAATTCCATACGCCAAGAGGATAGACTTAAGACCCTATGTGAAACAAAAATGTCCCTTCTTGTGGACCTTTTTATAATTGTTCTCTTGTGTGAATTATTGAAGCGGCATCACCAAGGGTCATTTGGAGACAAGATATGGGCATTTGAGCTAACAAATAGACAAATAACTATTTGGGTGCTTCATGCTTTTGAAACTAGGGCATAAAGCCATTAGTGGCGTCAACTTTTATACAGTGTTATATGCTTGTCAAAAAAGCAAAAGGAAAAAGGAGGATGCGAGATAATGCACGCCACTGAGAGTGTCACCACTAGAGCAAGTTGATATAAAAGAGGGAGTATTGAGCATGGTGTCTCCACATCTCTCTTCAGTGGAGTTGCGCCGAGCTTCTTGTTGTGATAAGAGAAGAGATGGCTGAGCAGCAAACGCTTGGATACCCTCCTCCAGGTTGCAAAATCTGATGAGATATGGTGTATTGTGATTCTGGGTTCATTAATTTTAGTGTGTGTGATTTTGGCTTCGGTTGTTGTGGTGGCAGGATACCCCATCCCTCTGCAGGATCCGCCACTTCCTCTCAAAGCCGCTACTACTAAGAAATGGAGGTTTAGTCGCAAGGATCGCCCTCAGACAAGAGACGGCCGAGACAAGGGCTGCCTAGAAGGCTGGTTCGCTCTCTCTCTCTCTCACACACACACACACACATATACACACACGTACCTCCCCAGAAGCACGCACGTTCTCTCTCTCTCTCTCTCTCTCTGACACACCACCCCACTGACACGCACGTTCACTCTCTCCCCCTCTCACCCCCACACGCACCTTCTCACTCTCTCTCTCTCCCCCCACCCCACAGGCACGCACGTTCACTCTCGCTCCCTCTCTCTAACCCTACACGCACGTTCTCTCTCTCGCCAACACACACTTCATTCGTCCGTTCTCTCTCTCCCACTACCTTTCTGTCACCCACAAGTGGGGCAGATTGGCTAGTGCGAGAACCATCATCCACCCGAGTTCAAGTCCCACCATTGGTCGTATATGCCCTCGTGTTGCATTCTACCGTCGTTAATACCTCTCTCTCTCTCTCCACCTGTGGACCAATGCTAGAACCTTGGGTTTTATCTTTAGAAACACGGATATAAAAAGATTACTCTTCAAAAGAAAGGGTAATCTTTAGACACTCACACCCTCCCCCCCTTCTCTCTCCTTCTTATGGTGACTTTTGCTTCTAAATATTTGCCAATTTTGACCCCTCTCCCCCTTCTCTCTCCTTCTTTATGGTGACTTTTGCTTCCAAATATTTGCCAATTTTGACCCTTGACCACATAGAGATCCTATGAGACCATGTGTTATGACAATTGCTTTTTGCTAAGAGATACACCAAACCTCTTTCTACTTAACCACGTTACAACTATATTATAATTCCAGTTAGTACTAGAATTCTAAATCTTTGATAAAGTAAGTAACCTCTACATTTGGCATACATACATACATGCACACACATAATACACTTACTCTTAGTGAGTGCATGCATTTACCTAACAAGCATAGATGCATGCACCTATTTGGAGTTTTAGTTTGTATTACACTCTTAGGAGCGTGCACACATTCACAATTTCGAGCTTACCTAAGCATATGTTTCAATATTAAGCATGGACGCATACATTTTATTAGATTATTAGTCTCTCTTTTACTCTCCTTTCAATTTGTTGGATGCTTTTTTTTTAAAAACTTTGCATTGATGTATTTTGCATGCAGCTTAGCGGCACTTTGCTGCTGCTGCGTGTTGGAGGAGTGTTGCGGCTAACTACCATTGTTAGTTAAAAATCATTCTGAGAGTTGAGTATTGATAAAAAGGAGGACTTGTGAGCATACCAAATAACCATATATCTATCACACATGTACTTCTACATATCATTTTAGAATCGCACATCATTTGGGTTTTTTGTAATATCTGGCGAGTGACATTAAGTATTTACAAAAGTTAATTCTCTCAACATATTAACAAATTTAAACTTCAACTTGCATGTGTTATTTTTGAAATTCTATGAAGTTTAAAGCCAAACAATGACTAAAATGCTATGGAAGATGTAGTTCTTGTTGTTGTAAGTAAAAATGACAATGTTTTATGTCCATTTTATGGTTTATAAATGAAGCTACTCTCTTTTTTTGTTAAAAAAAAACAAACTTGTTGTATCTTTTTTTGTTTCTTTTTAAAGAGAAAAAAGAAAGGCATCCATGTTGCTTATAAGTTTAACTTTTGAATTTTCCCAAGCACTAAATTTTCCTTAATAATCAAAAGATAAAGCACTTATTTATTAGAAGTCCTTAATAAAAAATGGCTTGTGCCACTTGTCTTGAACCCACTTTCATTTGTTTACTACATGTGGTCCTCTCTCTCTCTCTCTCTCTCTCTCTCTCTCTCTCTCTCTCTCTCTCTCTCTCTCTCTCAAGTGCGCAGCACACGTGCTCATCTCAAGTGAGAGGTAGGGATTGGTTAAATCCTCAAGCGTGATGCTCAAAGGATTAACTATTCTCTCACTCTCGCCCCTGCAAGAAATGAGCATATGTGATAAAACAATACTAGGAGATATACCAACTCATCTTGAGTAGCAATTCTAAGGAGACCTAGCATGGGTTGAGGGAATGACGCCATCCACACTCATTATAGGTCCTCACATATTGCACACTCACTTTACCATATTCCCAAAATCAGCCCTCCACTCCCACACCCACCCGAACCTCACCCCACTACATCCACTTTCTTCACATCAACCATGGTGGAAAAGGCCATCCAGAAACTCCAAAACGATCACTCCCAAAATTATGAGGGGATTAGATCGGAGCACCTATCACATGCAACCCGGCACCCTTGCACCCCACTACATTTACTTTCTTCACATCAACCATGGTGGAAAAGGCCATCCAGAAACTCCAAAACGATCGCTCCCAAAATCATGAGGGGATTAGATCGGAGCACCTATCACATGCAACCCGACACCCTTGCACCCCTCTTGACTTACATGTTTAATAGGGCACTGGTGGGGAAGGCTTTGATCATCACTCATCATCTCACCCATACACAAAGTTGGGGACACTATGGAGCCCAACAACTACAAGACCATCATGATCGGCCATACCTCAGCCATACCTTGTCCAAGCTATATGGATCTATGTGCTAAGGACAAAGCTCAGCTCATTGGGAGAGGGAGAGAGAGAGGGGGGGCATAGAACACGATGCCAGGCAGGGTGCAGGCAGACCTTCTCCACCTTAGATCACATCTTCACACTCATGAGCCTTGTTGCAGGCCTAGGCTGATGGCTATCGATGCCTGTAATATTGCTTTATGGATTTCTATAAAGCCTTTGATGTGGTGCCACGTGATCGCCTACTACAACACCTATAGATCCGTAAGGTTCCATCAGACATGATTTGGGACATTATTGCTTTATATGATTCATTGATTAGGAGATTGAGATGCAAAAAGGACTCTCAGAGGAGATATCTAATAGTACTGGGGTGAAATAGGGTTGCATGATAACCCTCAGACTTTATTCACATAGCAAGAGGTGGAGGGGCATCCCTATTGGGCAAACTTGTGTTTATCGAGTGTTTATCCTCTTATATGTTAATGATATAGTGCTTATTATAAACTCACAAAAGGGATGATAGAAGCACTATAAGACTTCTATTTTAGTTAACCTTGGGAAGACCAAGGTCATGGACTTCTATACTTCCCCTAGTGTGAGGAAACATATAGAGATCACCTACATGGACATTTAACCTACATGGTTAGTTAACCTACAAGGTTAACTGGTCATGGTCTTCTATACTTCCCTACATGGGCAATTAGAGGGGTTTGTCAATTAACCTGCATGCTCAGCATAGAGGGGCTTGTCAATTAACCTGCATGCTCAGCATAGAGGGGCTTGTCAATTAACCTACATGGTCAGTCAACCTACAAGGTCATAGTCTTCTATATTTTTCCTAGTATGAGGAAACATATAGAGATCAACTACATGGGCAGTCGAGAGGGGCTTGTCAATGAACCTTGAGAAGACCAAGGTTATGGTCTTCTATAGTTCCCCTAGTGTGAGCAAACATATAGAGATCACCTTCATGTGCATTCAGGTGGAGGTAGCAAACTCATATGTCTACTTGGAGGTCACTTTCACGAGCTCTGCATCACAGGATAGATTGACAAGGGGATACACTGCACTTTCCCTCCTAGAGAGGCACTCCTAGAGAGGCAATGTCAGACACACTTTGGGAAGCCCAAGACAAAGGGCTATCTTTTGACACACTAGTGACTCTGGTGATAATGTATGCATCCCCATTCTGGGCATCAGGCTTATCAGCAGGGTAGCAACAAGGTAGATTGGTTGTGCATAGAGCGTCCATAGATTTTGATGCTATCCAGAACCATCTGTCTCTCACCTTGTTATTCGAGTAGAGTTTTCTATAGCACCTACGGTGGTAAAGGCCTTATTCTCGATTGTCACCACATACATATAGAGGATACTAGCCATGGATTCATTACGATTACCATAGCTGGCACTATAATCTTCTCAGGCAATAGAGAAGAGAGGGGTGCATCCATCTTGGTATGCTTCTATCATCATATGGCTACCTCTATTTCAATATGACCCAGACTCCCCCTACACCACGCTCATACATGTAGATAGAAAACAGGTGCATGGATTACCCATGGGGAGCCTCTACCACCCAAGATGCAGTCCTACAGTAACCATTTTCTGAGGCTTACATAGGATGGATTCATTTAATGCTGTTTTTGTGATGGTAATGTGATCTGGAATAGGTACCTGTGGTAAGAGATTTCATTGAGCTGAAGCATTGGTCGTGAGGCAGATGGGGCATTGTTGTGAGGCAGCTAGAGCAGCGTTCGTGAGCTAGAGCATTGGAGGCTGAGCTGGAGCGTTGGTCATGAGGCATGTAAAGTACACAAAATCAGCTTAAGTCAGCTTTTGAGACAAAAAACCAAACACGCATTCACAGATTGTAGGAAATAAAATGACATGAAATTATGGGAAAGTGCGCTTTAAATGTGACACTTGTAGAGAGTACTTTTTGCCACGTGTCATTGTTTTATTCATTGCATGTAGATTAACCATTTGATACAAATATCGAAGCACTCCACGTGTCACGCTGCGATTGGATGTCATACGGTCACATTTAAATACCATGTTTAGACTTAAATAGCACGGTGGCCCAATAAACTATTCTCACACAAACTCACAAAACTGGCAAGTTTTTTGCCCTAAATTTCTCTAAGGTTGACACAGTTAAAGTTTCTACACCCCAGTTGCGAGAATCTAGCTGTCACTTGCTTTTGAGAGAAACAATGACTTAAACTACACTTTGAGTACAGTTATTTCGACTGTTAGAATGGAGGAAAAGCGCGACAAAACGGATACAGACATCAATCAAAATATATATTCCAGAGCAAGTAGGTGTATTATACTTTTTCACGTACCTTCTTTAAAGAAATTATTTTAAAATCTTTAGATGCTTTTAGATCTCAAGGAATCCCTGCATGCAGTAGCCATATGAGATGAATAGGCTAATCCTTGATATTTCAAGACGAAATACCTCGTCTTTTTGCTTCCCAAAACAAATTCGGTTTCGATAGCCAAAAGACGCGATATTTTGTTTTGAAATCCCTTACTTTTTCGTTTCCGCGTCAAATGGCTACATACACAAATACACACACACATACACACACACACACACACACACACATACATATATAGATATCCTTAAGTATATACTGTAAATATATATATGTATATATATATATATATATATATACATATACATATATATATATATCTCTGTGTGTATATATATATGTGTGTGTGTATGTGTTTGTACATATATATATATATATACATATATATATATACATACATACATACATACATATATATGTATGTATGTATGCATGTATATATATACATGCATACATACATACATATGTATGTATGTATGTATGTATGTATGTATACATACATACATACATACATACATATGTATGTATGTATGCATGTATATATATACATGCATACATACATACATATATATGTATGTATGTATGCATGTATATATACATATATATGTATGTATATATATACATACATGCATACATACATACATATGTATGTATGTATGTATATATATACATGCATACATACATACATATATATGTATGTATGTATGTATGTATATATATATATATATATACATACATACATACATACATACATACATACATATGTATGTATGTATGCATGTATGTATATATATACATACATATATATGTATATATATATATATATACATACATATATATGTATATATGTATGTATGTATATATATATATATATGTCTATATATATATATAAGTGTGTGTGTGTGTGTGCATGTCTATATGTTTTTATATGTGTAGATATATTTTTCTATGTGTGTGTCTGTATATTGGTATATCTATGTAGTTGTAAATTTGTACATATGCATAGATACACATCTACGATATTTTGCATGTGCACGTAAACTATATTCAAATTTGCTTTTGATAGTCAAAAGACGCGATATTCTGATTTCAAAGCTCTTATTTTTGTATCTTCGCGTCAAATGGCTACTTGTATTCTCTCTCTCTCTCTCTCTCTCTCTCTCTCTCTCTCTCACACACACACACACACACACACACATACACACACACACACACACACACACACACATGCACACACGTAGATTGACATATAGCTATTTTGTAATCTATTTTTATAAATTAATCATATATCATTTTCTTATAATGCAGGGTCAAGGGGATTTAAAAGAAAGTCTTCTGAAATGGATGCAGAGTATATCTTTAGAGGATGGAAAGATGTACTGGATAAGCAGCCAAGGGAATCAAAGATTTCGAAGAAGAGGTTGATTGATTTTTCATTAGGTTCAGTTGTTTCTTCAAGTGACACTCCTCTTATAGTGCAGAGTGAAGCACCTGAATCTGCTCAACCAATTGCAACAATGTCTTTCGTATTTGATTACAGACATGTCAAGAGTTCTGCAGGTCTTTGTACTTTTATAGTGAGTCTGCTGAATTAAGCTAGTCTTCCAATGTTGTTCCAAAGATGTGTGCCTTTAAAGTAGAGGATCCCGATTTCGAGGAACAAATTAAGGCCAGCAGGGATTATGACAGTAGTGCCGACAACTTAGATTCTGTGTGGTAGAAGCTAATAAGGATATGCCAAACTTGTCCTTGATTCCTGTCATGGCAAGGAAGTCAGTAAAAAGGGATGTTGATTCCTCTATAGGAACTCGTAAGGAACAAGAGGTTGTAAAACAGGGATTTTGAAAGATCAATTCACTACCATTTGATGAAAAATTGTTTAATTTTGTCTACGCTTCTGGGGCTAGTGAGCAGTATCATATATTGGCTGATATTTTCAATGACATTTCTTTAATTTTGGAGCAGCATGCAGATTTTCTATCAAAGGAGAGGTCTGATTTTGAAGCTTCTCTCAGTTATGGGAGTCCCTATTTGTGAGAGAGCTTATGTACATTTAATGGATTGCTCTCCAAGTTCCAAGTACTTGAATCTTCTCCAAAAAAGGTATCTGCAATTCCCTTCTGACCACAAAGTGACATGCTCCGTACACCCCAGGCATTGTAGGCTACTGGAGGAATTGATCGGATTCCTATGCTTCCTTCACTGTCTATACACTATTCTCCCTTCATTAGGGAAAGATGTGTTCTACAAGGAGACTGTTGATGAGGATATGCCTACAGATGAGACCAACCGGCCTAATGACAAAGCCATAGAAGTTCTCAGGAGTCAAGGTTTGAAGATGCCAGATAATCTACAGGAGTTCAATGTTGAAGATAACCAACTGATCTTGCCTATACTCCCGGGGTTCAAAAATTGGTGGGAAGGTGTATCTCCTTTTGAGTGACATACAGAGAATACATTTAGGATACGTGAAGACTACACTTTATCTGCCATAGCCAGTTTTTATGATGGAGAGGAGTGATTTGTTTCAGAGGACTTTAGTGACAAAGAGGGCCTCGAGTTGAATTTTGATGGCAAATACTGTCTAAGGAATTGTTTCAATAAGGCAAGCCAATATAGGGATATGGATTAGTCCCGGATGATCAGTCTTTCAAAAAGTTTCAGGAGGATCACAATTTTGATAAGCTGGAGGACTCTACACGAGGCTGGTGGACAAGAAGATGCTGGCAAAAGAGAGCTCAATAGATCTCTAGATCAACAACGCGTTTGTAGTAGATGAAAGCACTCAGGTACTGGAATCTCTCTCTCTCTCTCTCTCTCTCTCTCATATGTCTGTGGTATTAAAATTTCTTGCAAACCTTTATATGGAGGAGCTAGATCAATTTTTACACAGGCATAATCGGATCTACCGTGGTAGAGATGCTACATTATCTTACTACCTGAAGAGATTATCAATTGTAAAGATTTTGATCTAGCATAATTCTATGAGCCAACAGGGTGTCTTAGCAAATTTCTTGTTCAAGACACTCTCTCGCTTTCTTGGCGGTACAATAATACCCAAAACATACGATAAGATAATTCTTGTGAGAGAGAAAGTAAGTGCAATAGATATTTTTGGATACTACCCTGGCTTAAGAGCTTCTAGGAGAGCTTACTTTCTTACATACACTGCTAATGCTTTATCTTTAGGTATAGTGAATCTTGAGGAGTTAGATGAGTATGGAAAACATTTTCTACTTAGATTCAAGCAACCAGCACACCATGTTAGCAATAAATTACTCAGGGCAGAGAAGCCTGAGATTGTATTAAAAAATTTCTTGTATCATTACATTCTATTAATCCAGTGATGATTTACATAATATTTTTTTCTGTCCATTTGTTTTGTGCTTGGATAGCACTTGAGTTTTTAAAAGCTTTAGATCTTTTATGTTTTCTCTTTTCTATATCTCTAAGTGTCTGAAGCATCTTAAACAACTTTAAGGTTTCTTTCCTATGTAGTTGTTGGAGTATTCCGTGGTAGAACCATTGGAAAACTTCATGCATCTCCTTCCTCCACCATGTTGTGTATGCCTAAAATATGCATTTTGTGCCATTGTGACTTTTCCATCCCCCTTGAGTGTTCCAAGTACTAGGGTTTCTATATTTTTGGATAAAAAATGGCATATGGTTGTAGAGAATATGTTGCATATCAACAAAGGGAGAATCAGATGTGCATCAACAATCAGTTATGCATGTCAACTAAAAGAACATAATCATGAACCTTACCATGTAGTGTGTTATGTTGGAATCTGTCCAAGCTATCTTCATGACTTGAAAGTTTGCAAGTTGTCTTGAAAGCTCTTTTTATCTTGTTGTGTCCAGTTAACTTTGGCACACATTCTGAAAAGAACATCAATTGATCACCAAACCTCTGCCTTTGCATGCATTGATTCACTCTCTTGATCTTTCACTGCATTATGGAGATTTTTTCATTATTCGTACTTGATTCTTCTAATGCAGTTTGATTTATATACTTTTCCTGTCTTGGTACTTTTGTGTTTCTCGGTGTGGAGGGGTTCTTATAGAAATCTTCTTGCTTTAACTCCTCCAATTGATGGTTTCATTTGGTACATCCTTCTCATTGGTTGACTTCTTAGTGTCTTTCAAAATACGAACATTCCCTCCATGTGGTCCAATCTCAGACAACACCTTTTCCAATGAGCAAAGGGTTTCTTTTCTCTCTAGCACATTCTTTATCTTCCAAGCAATTCCAATGTAGAGAAACACCAATTTCTCAATGATATGGCACAACGCATGAAGGGTACAAATATGTACATTGATGAGAGGAATCTCAAATACATGGCAAAAGTTCTCATCAATCAAATTTTGGTCTGGTGGTCTTCTCCACCACTTAGAGTCTAGCTCTTTTACGAAATCCATGCAATAAAGACAGGGTGACCTTATGTTAGCTCCCTTGCTACAATCGAATAAGCACTTGAGTGTCTTGAGTTCACCTGCAAGATGCCACTGAACTTGGAAGTCTCCCTTGTTGTGTGCACCCCTCGTGAATAATAAATTTTAGATTTTAAAAGAAAAGAAACATAGCAATAGATTCAAGAAAATCTACCTTATGTGACGCTTGATGGTTGTCTCATCTTCAAGGATGATGATTGGCACCCTTGATGTGACACCATGTTTGATCTTGGCATCCATGTAGATCTTGCCTACCGCATCAAAAATATATCCATGCTCCCTTGCTTTAATGTGAGTTGCCTTTCTTGCTTGCCTCTTCGTAGTAGATATAGATGGTCCTCCAAGATTTGCACTAAAAAAGTCATGCAAACGTGGCCCACCACATAGCTTAATGACTTCAAACATGGTCTTTGTGGACTCCGTAAACCTTTGCCCCTTTTTGGGCCTCAAAGCATTTTTGGCAACATTTTGGAAAAAATCCCATAAAGCTGATTTTCCCCGAAATTTGCCTTGCATATGAGCCTCGATAATTCTGTTGCAAAAATGCCGCACATCCTTTCTATTGATGCATTCAAAATTTGCTTCTTTCAAAGATCGAATCCTCATAGGCATTCAACCACCATAGCTTCCTCCTTGCCTCTTTTAAGTCCTTTCTAGACTTAAGTGTGGCATTTTTTAGCTCTTTGTTGATACTAAGAAAATCTAAACGTCTCCCTTTACTTGTATTCCTACCTCCCCTCTTCTCAATGGCACTAGACTCTCTATAAACCCTCATTCAAAAATCATCACAAGCCATAATTCTATCACAGTATTCACAGGTTAAACCATGAAAGGGCATTCCAACTTTTGAAATCCGAAGACAATTTATGTGTCTATAACATCCTTCTACCTCTCGTACTTCTTAGTACCATCAAATAAAGTAGCTTTAGTGTAGGGCTCACAATATCACTCATGACCCATCTTTACATCATGTAGGAAAGGTTTTATATTAATATCAGTCCCTTTTACATGCATGGTACGTTGCCATAATCCCCAACACAAAAAATTTAGATTCAATGATTGAAGGCAAGCTTGAATCACTTGCAATAATGGAAGATGCTCCTACATGCTCTTGTTGTGGCAATTCGGTTGATGTTAGGAAATCACTCAAAGATATTTGATGTGGATCTTTGTCAAAATGTTTTTTTGGCCGCCTTGGAAGTCCTGCTGTCAAGATTGGAGGTGAATGAGCCACTGATTCGTTGCTACATGCTGTAATGTAAGCTTTCCCTTGGATATGTTGTTCTAAAAGCATCTTCAAATCTGAAGCTTGAGGACACAAGGGTAGCCACTTTCCATCATGCTTGCATGCAACTTTGACAAGCCTTTTACCTTTATATTCATTCAAAGTTGCCTCCACAAGCTAAAAATTAGCACCTACATGAGCAAACAACTAAAAATCAACCCTTATGTAAGCAAATAAGTTGAAAATAACGCAAGCAAAAACTTTTTGAAAAGACAACCTAAAAGAGTAAGTGAAGATAACTTACATGATCAAGAATATAATTGTTTAGTAGTTTACCTTCATGATGAGTATTATTAAAATTATTCATCTCCTCAATAGCTCCAAGAATTGTTAGTGCATCCTTGCAATCATCTTGCGACTCCTTTCCACTATCTCCTAGTGTAGATTGTGTTTCCACCTTTGATCCACGATTAGCTAGGTATCTCTTTTGATGTGCTTGGCTATCAAGAATGTGAAACCGCATAAAGTTGGACAAGCATGAGTAAGGTGATTGTTTACCACCAATAGTTCCCTTCCGACCATAAGCACTTCCAAATTCATGACACCACACTCGAATTAAAGGTGTGTCACCAACATCTTTCGTCATCATGATCTCAAACTTATCATCCCTTGGTGGCTGCCGCTCCCTCAACTTTTTGCAAATCTTCTCACATTGATCCTCCCAACTTTGAAGAGTTGATTTTGAAATTAAGATACTCTTAAGCATCTTGTTTCTGCACCCTTTCCTATCATCACCATCTGGATTATGCTCTCTAGCATCACCTTCTTCACTTGCATTCTCTTGAGTATCTTCTATGTCTTCATCCAAGCTTCTACTCACATGCTTCGAAGGCCCACTCTCCTCACGCACATTTAATACTCTCCAATAGCAATATATTTCTGGAAGCTTGTACTACTTGTAAATGAATAGTATTAAGCAAAAAAGAGAGTTAAAATTTCTTGCAAAATGACTCTAGGAAGCTAGATTACCTTATTGAAATAGGCCTCTTACTGAAATAGGTATGCAAGGCGGTGAAGAAGAAACAAGGCATGCAAGAAGAAGACCATAGCAGTGTACACAGAGAGTGCATGAAGAGAGAGAGAGTTACGTAATGTTCAAAAATAATGTTTAGATTTTCACTATTCATTTCCTCTACCCTTTTTTAGTACCTTTTGAAAATACTACTTTTCAAAATCCTAGGTGGACCACCATATTTTTTCATAATACTACTTGGGTCTAGGATTTTTTTAATGCTACTTTAAAAATCCTAGGTGGTCCATGATTTTTTCTAATAATACTACTTGGGTCCAGGGATTTATTTCAATATACTACTTTCAAAATCCCACATGGGTCCAAGATTTGAACTCACTACATGGACCTTTATAAAAGAGATATTTACCACTTGGGTTAAAGGATGCTTCTAAATAATATTGAATTAAAACCCCCTCTTGTTAATTTAACAAGATTGCTATGTTTCAATCCCTCTTGTATTTTCAAAACTATAACCCCAAGTAATAAAATAACCCCTCCTTTTGAACTCACGTGCTACACTAACGGATTTGAAGGTGCACCCCCCGAGACCTGCGTACACCTGGATCACTGCTGCCAGGTGTCCTCAAAACAGCCCTGGTTCTCCCTACACCAGGAGTAACCACACACGGAATTCCAAGCTTCTCATCAAGGCTCTGCTCAGAGCCCCACTAGAGTCACCATCCACATATGAGTGACCTGCTGAGACAGATCAGGCGCACAAAAGGTTGATCTACCTTTTCCTTCCCTTTTTGTGATACATGTGTACCCACATCATTCCTTAACCATCTTGACCATAGGCTAACATTGGGTCCACTGCTGCTCAAGGACTTCCCAAGTCAGCACCTGTGATTTCTGCTCTACATGTGGTGCAACATTAGCACTTCTTACATTTGCATCTTTTATTGCCTTCACTCTACTGGTGCATACCATCTACTCATCTCATCGAAGACGACATCTCTACTTACTCGCATCTCACAAGTGGTAGGGTTATAGCATCTATAACCTTTTTTCTCCATAGCATAACCAACGAAGATGTATTTCTTTGCCTTTGAATCTAACTTTTTTCTCACTTCATCAGGAACATGTACATATGCAATACACCCAAACACTTTCAAGTGAGACACATCTGGTCTTATGCCTGTAAACTTATGTTTAGTAGTCATACCGTGAATAACTGCAGTGGGTGTCCTGTTCATAATGTACACAACAGTTGCTACTACTTCTACCCAAAAGTAATGTGGCATATCCTTTTCAGCCAATCAAGGCACGTGCCACTTTTGCAATGTGCCTGCTTTTCCTTTCTGCAACACCATTCTGTTTTTGCAGAGTGTACCTGCACATAAACTGCCTCTTGATTCCCTGCTTCCTTAGGAAATTGCTGAACTCATTTGGAGAAATATTATCCCCCACCATCTGATCTTAGGCATTTTATTTGCATGCCTTTTTCCTTCTCGACCAAGGCCTTAAATATTTGAAAGTGAGAAAACACCTCACTTTTCTCCTTGAAATAAACCCACACTTTCCTAGTGTGGTCATCAATGAATGTAACATAGTACCTGCAACCTCCAATTGTTGCACTCTTGGTCGATCCCCATACATCGGAATGTATGACATCCAATGGCCTTGCACTGACATGCTTTTCATGTGGGAAAGCACGTTTGGCTTGCTTGCCAAGTTGGCATGCTTCACATACCTTATGTATACCGTCAACCTTAAACTTTGGCAAACCTGCAACAATATTTTGGGCCTGCATAGACTTCAGTCATTGTACATTCATATGACCAATGCGCTTGTGCCATATGTCAATATTTGCAATGACACCTGTTTCATGCGCAAACATGGCTGCCTTTTTATCTCAGGCATGTTCACATCCAAAGTAAACATCTTGCTATTTCTGTTACCCTTTGCAACCAAGCGACACTTATTTTTGAAGTCTTTCACAAAACATCCTTGAGGATACATTCATATGACCAATGCGCTTGGGCCATATATCAATATCTGCAATGACACCTGTTCCATGCGCAAACATGGCTGCCTTTTTATCTCAGGCATGTTCACATCCAAAGTAAACATCTTTCTATTTCTGTTACCCTTTGCAACCAAGCGACACTTATTTTTGAAGTCTTTCACAAAACATCCTTGAGGATTAAACCTCACTTGCAGACCTTGCTCAACCATTTTGTCCAATAGAATCTAAGTTCTTTGTAATATTCAGAACATGAAGTACATCAGCCAATTACTTCATTTTGCCATCCTGCATAGACAATGGCACTTTACCAACATGCGCAATGGGATGTGCAGTATCATCACCTGTTTCTACATAACCCGATTTTTCTATTTTCTGCATATCTCTAAACCACTCAACATGACTCGTCATGTGGTTTGAGGCACCAGAATCCACATACCATATATCTTGAGATCTTGACACATCCCATGTTATGGAAATAAGCATGTGCTACATCACAAACAGCTGCTCACTTCTGTCATCACCTCCATGTTTGCTAAATGATGCTGCATAGTTGCCTTGCTGTTTGCAACTTCCCACTTTTAATGTCATTCTCCTTTTTGTAGCAGTCCTTTGCCATGTGTCCTGGTTTGCCACAGTAGTAGTAGCACTCTATGATATTTGCATTTTGATTTCTTTGCCAACCACCTTGGCCTCTTTGGCTCCCCCTGCCTCTAGACTGGCCTCTTCCACCTGTGTATGATTACTGATGTGAATCATTGGATTGTTGTTGTCCAAAATTCTGATTTCCTTGTCGGCCACCACCTTGACCTTGACCATGGCCTCTACCTTTGCATCTACCTAAATTAGAGTCAAAGGCATGTTGCAATGTGTTCTTGCTTTGTGAAAAAAAATCCTCACCTACAGCCTTTTCTTCTATGATCAGCATAGATATCAAGTCCTGAAAGTTGAGAATATTCTCCCTAACTGCAATGGCATTCTTGAATGGCTTCTACTCTTTGCCAAGCCCATTCAGACAGACACTCTTTGCCAAGCCCATTCAGACAGACACTCACCAAATCATCATCCTCCAACTGATACATTGATAGCCCCAAGGGATTCAACAATGCCCTTGATCTTTAAGGCATATTCATTGATGGACATGCTTTTCTTTTCCACAGTATGCAACTCTTGCTTTAACTGCAACTTCCTTACCTTTGTGTTAGTCTGGAACATTTGAACCAGATTCTGCCATGGAACTACTGGAGTATTTGCATCCTATATGTGTCTTATCATAGTGTCTGTGACACTAATTGAAAGCCAGTACACAAGCCAGCACCCTGATTCCAATCCTTGAATGCCTTTATATTTGTAGGAGTGGCATTCTCCTCAGCAAATAACTCTGGAGGCTCCTCATTGTCTCCTTCTACATAATCCCAAAATCCTTTACCCATTAGGAAATTGGTCATTCTAAACTTCCAGGCATGGAAGTTATTCTTATCCAGCTTCTCACTAACAATCTAGTTAATTTTGTCAGACAGTTTCCTGCAGCAATCAAATAACCTGCAAACATACAACTTCTGTATGCAACCTGTAATACAACAATATCTCCTGTAACTGCTACAACCACCAGCGGTACTTCAGCACAGCCTGTGTGTCACCAAATGTGACCAGAGTACATGTACATACACCCAGTATCAACAATACATGTGCAAACCCAGTTAAGAGGTAGGAATGCTAGATGGGATGAAATCCAACAAGGGTTTGATTTTCAAATCAGATATACAGAAAAGGAAATTTGGATGTCGTGCCACATTAGGACATTTTGGAGATCATTTGTAGGGCCTTATAAGAAATTCATGAATTCTTATTTTCTCTCTCTAGAAAAAATGTACAAATATAAAATAATTGAATTTTAAGATGTGATTATTCTACTCTTGCATTTATGAATAGCTGCAAGCTTTTCATAAATTCAAATCCTAATATAATCTTATTCTAATATAATTCTTCTCAGCTTGTCATAAAGAAGTTATTTTCATACCTTATACACCAAGATAGGGCTCTTTAATGAAGCATTTCGCACTTAGAATTGAAATTCTAATAAACCCCTTGATAGTAACCCTATCTTCACCTCCTTATACATAGTCCATGGAGAGCAACAGTGTAAGCAACCATTCTACTAACGTGCTTAACGAAGTAGATAATAACAAAAAATATCATCTCCACATTGATCTTGATAGTGAGTATAAGCCCATTCAAAAGTGTAGAAAATAATCTGCAACGCTCTCATCAAATGATAAGGCAAACATGAGAGGGTCTGGTTTGCAGCACATAGATCTTTGGTGTGATGGATCAATCTGTCCTATCAACCCTACAACCACTTCCCATCCTCCATTCTCTAATCCCACAACTCTATTACGTTTTACAGAAGATGGAGTCAATGGATTACTAGGATATTGTCAACCCATTGCTGCCTCTGCAAATAGTGAAAGGCAATACTCTCCATACAAAGCAGCTCAACTTCTTCGTTCAACAGAAGAATGCAAGGCACTAAAATTGAGAATGGAGAAAAATGATATTGAACTTGCAAGACTACGGAAACAGTTGAGGCAAAAGGAAACAAGCGTTGGACTACGACAAAGAAAGAGAAAGCTCAAGAACTTTAAGAACCTAAAGCTTGGATCGGGTGGGCTAAAGAAAAGAACCTAAGCAATAAGGTAAGAGATGTATTTAAGGCTCTATTTATTTTATGTTCTTGATGTTAGAACTTATCATTAGGTGGCTTAAAGAAAATAATCCAAGCAATATGGCATAATTGTGTTAGAAATTATCATTGACTGTGTTCTTAATGTCAGATATTATCATTGTTGTAACTACAGGGTTGTACTGCATCCTGATAAGGAAAATATTAATTTGAATATGCATCCAGCAAAGCAATTTAAACCTCTGCTTACATCAAGAATGGCAAAGGAAATGTTGCAAGAAAAGAAGTTCAAGGTGGTTAAAAGAGATATAATAGACCAATTTGTCATCAGTAGTAATGCAGTCTCCACAACAGAAATACAGGATGCGATGGACAATAATGGAGTCAGTCGAAGAGGTTACAATGCTATTCAGAAGTCACTATCTTCAATTCTTGATGCCAAGGGAATTAAAGGGAAACTACTTCCAATTCCTATAGATGTCTAGAGATTTTGGGACAAGCTGAATGGAGAGGTATTGCAATACATCGGTAAACCCTACCACATTGAAGAGGAGTTCAATGGAGAAAGTGGCAATATTCAATAAAATCAATTCAACAATATATTCCTAGATATGGAGCTTTTGCAAAAGAGAATGGTAGAGTTCTATAACATCACTTACGAGAGGAGATAAGGGGTGTGCTTCAATTTGTCATCAAGCTTGATGAATGTGAGATTATCAAAATGAAAAACGTAGAAAGAGTGACAATAACACTAATGAATAGAGCACTCAATAAATGCATGAAGGATGATAATCTGCAATATTTCAGCGTGCAATCTGAAACAAATATATGGTGGCTAGGATCATTTGAGGTAAATCATATTGCATTTATATACAGACTTGTTTTTCTCTTGTTTAGGAAGAAAGTTGACATTATCTATTTATCTGTACAGGTCAAGAAAGAAGATCATGAAACATTGTTTTGGGTGTTTCATCATACACCCATTCCTAGATTGATTAGCGAATAGATGAAGGGAAATAGAATCATTAGCCACTCCCATAGAACTCACAGGCCTGAGGGATTCCTTGGGCCAGAACAATATATCTTCCAAGATAATTTAGATACATACTGGCTCAAGTATGTTGGGACGATGGAAGCACATGACCACTTCAATGAAATGTGGCAAAAGAGTTTGCTAATAGCTCCTTTTTGATCCACACGACCATCCCATGGCCAGTAGGGCCCGTTGAGTCCAAACCAGAATCAAAGAAGCTTTATCGCTCAACGCATAAAGCACACAACAAAAAGTTAGCATTGGCTGAAAAATAAGCCAAAAGGCTAGTTGATGAAGAAAGTGCTAAAGCTGAAGAGACCAGACAGGTGCCTAAACATTTCAAGACCTTCCAAATGGTTGATCGATTTGTCCAATATGATTCGGCTCAAAGGTCTAACAGTGGGCAACCAAGGACCTCTTATGATAGTCCACCAACCAAGGTCAAGGAGATAAAGTTGGCAAGCCCTAGCGACGAGGACCCAAGATCGGTGTATATTGGAGAAGACCTCTCTACAAAACAAGAGACCAAGCTTATCGCTCTACTGATAGAATTCTAGGATTGCTACACCTAGAAGTACACGAACATGAAAGGTGTACATTCCAAAGTACTCTAGCACACCATTCTAATGGTTGATGGAGCCAGGCCGGTCAAACACAGCTGGCTTATCTAATGAACCCAAAATACTCTATGATGGCCTCTGCTATACGAAGAGATCGGCAGACTCATTGATGCTGGATTCATCTACGAGATCGAGCATACGGAATGGGTATCACCCATTGTGATAGTGCCCAAGAAGAATGGAAAAGTCAAAGTGTGTGTAGACCTTATAAAGGTCAATGCTGCAATCATCAGGGATCATTATCTCTTACCTTTCACACAGAGCACATGCTAGAACAAGTAGCATGACAAGAAGCCTATAGCTTCCTTGATGTATTCTCTAGGTACAATCAGGTGCTAATTGATCCCATATGCATACCGTGTTATGCCCTTTGGGCCGACCAACACCCCCGGTACCTTCCAACGTCTCCTGTGTATAGCTTACAAGGAATATCTTTGAAAATTCCTTGAGGTCTTTATGGATTACCTTTGTGTCAATTCCTCCTGGGAAGGAGCACCTCGCATGTTTGTGTAATGTGCTAGAAAGGTGCAGGCTATATCGCATCTCATTGAACCCACTTAAATGTCAACTTTGGGTTTGACACGGAGTGCTCCTATATCATCTCAAGGTAGGGAATCTCTATTGATGACAGCAAAGTGCGTCTCATCTTAGAGTTGCCCCCCTGAAAAGATGCAGGGGGGAAGAGAGCTTGAGCTCTTGCAAGCACACACACACACACTCACAAAACCCTAATAGAGAACACACAAAGTGAGAGGCTGAAAATCTTCTTCTTCTCTACTCAACACTCAACACACCATATACGAGAATAAGAGTACACACAATATGAAAGGTACTCAACCAAATATATACACGGGTTCTCTATAGTGTGAACCCAACTAAATGAACTGGCGCTATAACTATGCCAGTCTCTAGAATGGCTGTCACACAGCCTGTCATCCCACCGGCCGCATATCACCAAGATCTCACCAACCATGCCAGTGGTGTAAGTGTGGGGCCTATCCCCCAGGCGGGTCATCAGTGTCCACCGCCTCACTAGACGAGCTCGATATCTCAACACTCCCCCTCGAGCTCAACTCCATCTCATGTACACCAAACAAGCGAAGCCCTGAATCTGCGGAGCTTCTCTGTACCCAATGCTTTGGTGAAGATGTCAGCTACCTAATCCTCTGTGCTGACATAAACAAGGTCAAGATCTCCTGCCAAGACCTTTTCTCTGACGAAGTGGTAGTGGACCTCTATGTGCTTCGTACGAGCATGAAAGACTGGGTTCCTGGCCAACTGTGTACTGCTAATGTTGTCACAGAAAATGACAACTTGTCTATCCACTGATAGACCCAAATCTGCAAGTAGCTTTCTCAACCAAGATACCTCACATGCTGCCATAGCAGCTCCTCTGTACTCGGCCTCTGTGCTAGATAGAGCAATCGTAGGCTGCTTCTTGCTGCTCCAAGTCACAGCAGCACTCCCCAAAGAAAACATGAATCCACTAGTAGATCTTCTATCTAAGATACTACCAGCCCAATCAGCATCTGTGTACCCATGTACACATATCTCTGTCCTAGTCTCATAGAATAGTCCACAATGCAAAGTAGACTTCACATACCTCAGTATGCGTCTCACTACATCCAAATGCGATTTTCGTGGAACCTGCATAAACTGACTCACCAACCCAACAGCATAGCTCAAATCTAGTCTGGTGATCGTCATGTAGATCAAACTTCCTACTATGCACCTGTACATAGTAGGATCCTCCAAGATCTCTCCTGAATCTGCACTCAACTTGCCATTCTGATCCAATGGCACAGAAATAGGCTTACAGCCTGTCATACCATACTTGGACAACATGTCCAAGCCATACTGTCTCTGCAGTAATCCAATACCATGTGGTGACCTAATCACCTCAATGCCCAAGAAATATCTGAGCTCCCCCAGATCCTTCATCTCGAACTTCTGTCTAAGCAAGATCTTTATATCAAAGATCTCTGCATCATGGTCCCCCGTAATGATCAAGTCATCTACATAGATGACAACAAGCACAACTCCTCTATCACCATGTCTCACATACAGCAAGAAATCTGCATTGGCTACATGAATGAAAGCCAATAGTGACAAGATATTCAGAAATGTTGTCAGACCATGCTCTTGGTGCTTGCTTTAAGCCATACAAGGCTTTCTTCAACCTGCAAACATGCTCGGGGTGACCCACATTCTCATAACCAGGTGGCTGCAACATATACACCTCTTCTTGCAAATCCCCATGCAAGAATGCATTCTTTACATCCATCTGATGTAAAGACCATTGTTTTGACGCAGCCACTGCTATCACAACTCTCACCATTGCCATCTTGGCAACTGGGCTGAAAGTTTCCTCATAATCAATCCCATATGTCTTCGCATATCCTTTGGCTACCAATCTAGCCTTATACCTGTTTATGCTTCCATCACTGTTATGTTTAACTTGCATCCAATGGCTTTCTTGCCTTCAGGCAATTGCACTAAATCCCAAGTTTCATTTCCATATAGTGCATCCATCTCCTCATCCATGGCTTTCTCCCAATACACATTTCCAATAGCCTCATCAATGTATGTGGGCTCAACAACCTGCACAACCTTTGCCATATATGTTGAGATATCGAGCTCGTCTAGTGAGGCGGTGGACACTGATGACCCGCCTGGGGGATAGGCCCCACACTTACACCACTGGCATGGTTGGTGAGATCTTGGGTGATATGCGGCTACTGGGATGACAGGCTGTGTGACAGCCATTCTAGAGACTGGCATAGTTATAGCGCCAGCTCATTTAGTCGGGTTCACACTATAGAGAACCCGTGTATGTATTTGGTTGAGTACCTTTCATATTGTGTGTACTCTTATTCTTGTATATGGTGTGTTGAGTGTTGAGTGAAGAAGAAGAAGATTGTCAGCCTCTCACCTTGTGTGTTCTCTATTAGGGTTTTGTGAGT
The DNA here is from genome assembly GCF_041138505.1 of Cibotium barometz. Lineage (NCBI taxonomy): Eukaryota > Viridiplantae > Streptophyta > Polypodiopsida > Cyatheales > Cibotiaceae > Cibotium > Cibotium barometz. Next base: position 29,840,093 of record NC_141109.1, read on the forward strand.
GTGTGTGTGTGCTTGCAAGAGCTCAAGCTTTCTTCCCCCCTGCATCTTTTCATGGTATCAGAGCCAGGTTCGTGCTAAGGGCTGAGCTGCAAGCAAGAGAACCATAGGAAGCGGTACAAGGGTAAGAGCTTCAACTACTCTTCCCTATTGTGTTGGTGACTACACCTTTGTCGGGAGCTCTATGGGAGGCACCGGCAAACGGTCTCTAATTGAGGAGCTTTCTTCGCGGGAGTAAAGCTATAGGGCAACTATACAGTCCGATAGGACTGTATCGGACTGTATAGTCCTATCGGACTTAGATTTTTGAGCCGAAAACGCGTTTCGGGCACGTCTGGACCTTCGTTTTCAGAAAGCAGGCGATTTCGAGCACTACAGGTAAGTCATCGATTCTCTGCAGAACTCTGTTTTAAGAACTGCAGGAAGACAGATTGACTGTGCAGACACTGTGGGTGCTGCAAAGAGGTCTACAGTTGCCATTGGGTGTATGTATGCACATTGAAGTCACTGGTTGTGATATTTGAGAGTACTACAGTACCGCTGCAGAAAATACAACATTTGTGCAGGAAAAACCAGAGTGCAGTTTCTGGTAAAATTGTGTGTTTGGCAAGATGTCTAATGATGGCATAACACAGATTGTGGCTGAGAATCTAGATAAGAATAACTTCCATGCTTGGAGGTTCAGGTTGACGAATTTCCTGATGGGAAAAGGCTATTGGGACTACATAGAAGGTGAGCATGAAGAGGCACCGGAGATACCATCCGACTGGAACCAAGGAGCCAGGAAGGTTATGTATTGGCTTTCCATTAGTATATAGGACACCATGATTGGGCACTTTCAGGATGCCAAGTCCCCCAAGGAGGTGTGGGACGCCTTGGTAAAGCTCTATGAAACAAATACCAAGGCACGTAAGATACAGTTGAAGAATGAACTTCATACTATGGAGAAAAAGAGCATGTCTGTGAATGACTATGCACTCAAGATAAAGGGTATTGTGGAATCCCTTGCATCTATTGGTGTGTCAGTAGATGATGATGATAAGGTGGAAGTCTGTCTACGTGGTCTCGGGCCACAATACAAGGCATTCAAGACGTCCATTCAGACTCGGGAAAACATTCCCAACTTTACAGATTTGGTGTCTATGCTGATTATCGAAGAGAAGAGCTTGGGTAAAGACCAACAGTCTTCACAAAGCAAAAACAGTTCAGAGCAACAGGCCTTCTACACGAGTTCAGGAAGAGGACGAGGTAGAGGAGGCCGTGGACGCGGTCAAGGAGGTGGCCGAACAGGTAATCAAAATTATGGCCAACAGAGCAACAACAACAGTCCCAGAATCAACAACAACAACAACACGCAGGTGGAAGAGGCAAATTCAGAGGCAGGGGGAGTCAAAGAGGCTGTGGAAATTGGCAAAGGCAATATAATGATGCACGTGAATGCTATTATTGTGGTAAGCCTGGACATGTGCAGGCAGAATGCTATAAGAAGCAGGCTAACATGCAAAATGGAAAAGTGCAGCAAAACACCTATGCATCCTCAAGCAGAAATAATGAGGATAATGAAAGGTTGTTTGTTATGCAGCATGTCGTGAATGCCATGTCTGAAAATGTTGATGCAGTACAAAAAGATAATGTATGGTATGTGGATTCAGGCACTTCGAACCACATGACGAGTCATGGGGAGTGGTTCAAGGAGATGAAAAACCCGGAAAGACCAGGTTTTGTGGAAACAGGGGATGACACTGCTCATCCAATTGCCCACGTTGGAGATGTACCATTGTCTATGCAGGATGGCAAAGTGACCACACAAGGAAAGTGTGGGTATATTTCATGAAAGAGAAGAGTGAGGTGTTCACTCACTTTCAGAATTTCAGAGTTTTGGTTGAAAAGCAAACAGGGAAATATGTCAAGTGCCTAAGGTCAGATGGAGGGGGAGAATACTTCTCCAATGAGTTCTCTGAATTTTTGAAGAAGAATGGTATTTGGAGACAGTTTACATGCAGATATACTCCGTAGCAAAATGGTGTTGCTAAGCGAAAAAACAGGCACATTGCTGAGATTGCACGAGCATTGATGGAAGAGAAGAATATGCCGCACTGCTATTCGGCTGAGACTGTTTCTACAGCAGTATACATCATGAACAAGACTCCAACTGCAGCCATACATGATGTAACTCCACAGGAGAGGTTTACTGGCAGAAAACCAGATTTGTCTCATCTGAAAGTCTTTGGATGCATTGCATATGTGCATATGCCAGATGAGCTGAGAACTAAGCTGGATCCAAAAGCTGAAAAATGTGTGTTTATTGGATATTCCCTTGAGCAAAAGGGATACAGATGTTATAACCCTGCTACACGTGAGTTGAGGGTAAGCAGGGATGTCATTTTTGATGAGATGAGCAGCTGGTATGCTGCTGAAAAAGAAGCTGTTGGGGCTGATGTGAGTAGAAGTGTGGTTGCACAGAATGCAGGTCAGCAATCACAGTCTTTGAGTGGACTAGGAGAGTCCTCATCTAGTGGGTCTATTGTTTGATAGACCATGGAGTGGCAGGCTACGTCATAATACCAGCCTTGCAAATGTGATTACTACATCACGTAAAGGAAAAGAGAAAGTGGTTGAGCCCCTTGGTATGCCTGACATTTTTGCAGGGCATTCTCATGTTGATGGAGAGTCTAGTGGTTTAGATAGGAGCCTTGATGAGGAGCTTGGGATCCCAGCTATGAGAACACTTGGTGTAAAGAAGGCTATGGAAGCCATGAATGAAAAGCTGCAAAGATCAAGGAGAGTGAAGAACCCTGTGCAGAGATTTACATATGATGGTTATGTGGCACATCACTATGCATATATGGCAAAGGTTGTGCAGGTTGTAGAGCCCACATGCATTGATGAGGCTGTTGGAAATGTGTGTTGGGAGAAAGCTATGGATGAGGAGATGGATGCACTATATGGAAATGAAACTTGGGATTTAGTGCAATTTCCTAAAGGAGGCAAGAAAGCCATTGGATGCAAGTGGGTGTACAAAGTAAAACATAACAGTGATGGAAGCATAAACAGGTACAAGGCTAGATTGGTAGCCAAAGGATATGCGTAGACATATGGCATTTATTATGAGGAAACTTTCAGCCCAGTTGCCAAGATGGCAACAGTGAGAGTTGTGATAGCAGTGGGTGGCTGCATCAAAGCAATGGTCTTTACATCAGATGGATGTAAAGAATGCATTCTTGCATGGGGATTTACAAGAAGAGGTGTATATGTTGCAGCCACCTGGTTATGAGGATGTGAGTCACCTCGAGCATGTTTGTAGGTTGAAGAAAGCCTTGTATGGCTTAAAACAAGCACCAAGAGCATGGTCTGACAAGATTTTTGAATATCTTGTCACTATTGGCTTTCATGTAGCCAATGCAGATTTCTCATTGTATGTGAGACATGGTGATAGAGGGGTTGTGCTTGTTGTCATCTATGTAGATGACTTGATCATTTACGGGGGACCATGATGCAAAGATCTTTGATGTAAAGATCTTGCTTAGACAGAAGTTTGAGATGAAGGATCTAGGGGAGCTCAGATATTTCTTGGGCATTGAGGTGATTAGGTCACCACATGGTATTGGATTACTGCAGAGACAGTATGGCTTGGACATGTTGTCCAAGTATGGTATGACAGGCTGTAAGCCTATTTCTGTGCCATTGGATCAGAATGGCAAGTTGAGTGTAGATTCAGGAGAGATCTTGGAGGATCGTACTATGTACAGGTGCATAGTAGGAAGTTTGATCTACATGACGATCACCAGACTAGATTTGAGCTATGCTGTTGGGTTGGTGAGTCAGTTTATGCAGGTTCCACGAAAATCGCATTTGGATGTAGTGAGACGCATACTGAGGTATGTGAAGTCTACTTTGCATTGTGGACTATTCTATGAGACTGGGACAGAGATATGTGTACATGGGTACACAGATGCTGATTGGGCTGGTAGTATCTCAGATAGAAGATCTACCAGTGGCTTCATGTTTTCTTTTGGGAGTGCTGCTGTGACTTGGAGCAGCAAGAAGCAGCCTACGGTTGCTCTATCGAATACAGAGGCCGAGTACAGAGGAGCTGCTATGGCAGCATGTGAGGTAGCTTGATTGAGGAAGCTACTTGCAGATTTGGGTCTATCAGTGGATAGACAAGTTGTCATTTTCTGTGACAGCATCTTTTCAATATATGCATAGTGATGTGCCACATAACCATCATAGGTAAATCTCAGCACAAGATTTTTCACTCTCCCAGATCTTCGCAGCTTCTCATTCATGGCTTCCATAGCCTTCTTTACACCAGGTGTTCTCATAGCTGGGATCCCAAGCTCCTCATCAAGGCTCATATCTGAGCCACTAGACTCTCCATCAACATGAGAATGCCCTGCAGAAATGTCAGGCATACCAAGGGGCTCAACCACTTTCTCTTTTCCTTTACGTGATGTACTAATCACATTTGCAGGACTGGTATTATGACGCAGCCTGCCACTCTATGGTCTATCAATAGACCCACTAGATGAGGACTCTCCTGGTCCACTCAAAGACTGTGATTACTGACCTCTATTCTGTGCAACCACACTTCCACTCACATCAGTCCCAACAGCTTCTTTTTCAGCAGCATATCAGCTACTCATCTCATCAAAGACAACATCCTTGCTTACCCTCAACTCACGTGTAGCAGGGTTATAACACCTGTATCCCTTTTGCTCAAGGGAATATCCAATAAACACACATTTTCAACTTTTGGATCCAGCTTAGTTCTCAGCTCATCTGGCACATGCACATATGCAATGCATCCAAAGACTTTCAGATGAGACAAATCTGGTTTTCTGCCAGTAAACCTCTCCTCTGAGTTACATCATGTATGGCTGCAGTTGGAGTCCTGTTCATGATGTATACTGTTGTAGAAACAGCCTCAGCCCAATAGCTATGCGGCATATTTTTCTCTTCCATCAATGCTCGTGCAATCTCAGCAATGTGCCTGTTTTTTCGCTCAGCAACTCCATTTTGCTGCGGAGTGTATCTACATGTAAACTATCTCCGAATACCATTCTTCTTCAAGAATTCAGAGAACTCATTGGAGAAGTACTCTCCCCCTCCATCTGACCGTAGGCACTTTACATATTTCCCTGTTTGCTTTTCAACCAAAACTCTGAAATTCTGAAAGTGAGTGAACACCTCACTCTTCTCCTTCATGAAAAATACCCACACTTTCCTCGTGTGGTCATCAATGAAAGTCACATAATACCTGCAGCCTCCCATAGATATGGTCTTCATAGGACCCCATACATCTGAATGCACAACATCTAGTGCATTTCTGCTCACATATTTGTTACGTGGAAACACATGCTTTGTTTGCTTCCCAAATTGGCATGCTTCACATATTTTCTGCATACCTTCCACTTTAAATTTTGGCAGCCCTGTCACAATTCCTTTTGTCTGCATAGACTTCAATCTCTGCACATTTACATGTCCAATCCTTTTTTGCCAAATGTCTGTGTCTGCAACAATTCCTGAACCATTTGCAAACATCGCAGCACTCATTTCAGGCATGTCTACATTCAATGTAAACATTCTGTCCACTCTGTTGCCTTTTGCAACCAACCTGCACTTGTCTTTAAAGTCTTTAACATAACAACCATCAGGGTTAAACCGAACCTGCAAACCCTGCACAATCATCTGGCCAACTGAAACCAAATTCTTTGTTATGTTTGGTACATGAAGTACATCTACAAGGTACTTCACTTTTCCATCCTGCAAGCATAGACAATGGCACATCTCCAACATGGGCAATTGGATGAGCAGTGTCATCCCCTGTTTCCACAAAACCTCGTCTTTTCGGGTTTTTCATCTCCTTGAACCACTCCCCATGACTCATAATGTGATTCGAAGCGCCTGAATCCACATACCATACATTATCTTTTTGTGCTGCATCAACATTTTCAGACATGGCATTCACGACATGCTGCATAACAAACAACCTTTCATTATCCTCATTATTTCTGCTTGAGGATGCATAGTTGTTTTGCTGCACTTTCCCATTTTGCATGTCAGCGTGCTTCTTATAACATTCTGCCTGCACATGTCCAGGCTTACCACAATAATAGCATTCACGTGCATCATTATATTGCCTTTGCCAATTTCCACGGCCTCTTTGACTCCCCCTGCCTCTGAATTTGCCTCTTCCACCTGCGTGTTGTTGTTGTTGTTGTTGATTCTGGGACTGTTGTTGTTGCTGCTGCTGACTATAATTCTGATTACCTGTTCAGCCACCTCCTTGACCGCGTCGACGGCCTCCTCTACCTCGTCCTCTTCCTGAACTCGTGTAGAAGGCCTGTTGCTCTGAACTATTTTTGCTTTGTGAAGACTGTTGGTCTTCACCCAAGCTCTTCTCTTCGATAATCAGCATAGACACCAAATCTGTAAAGTTGGGAATGTTTTCTCGAGTCTGAATGGACGTCTTGAATGCCTTGTATTGTGGCCCGAGACCACGTAGACAGACTTCCACCTTGTCATCATCATCTACTGACACACCAATAGATGCAAGGGATTCCACAATACCCTTTATCTTCAGCGCATAGTCATTCCCAGACATGCTCTTTTTCTCCACAGTATGAAGTTCATTCTTCAACTGTATCTTACGTGCCTTGGTATTTGTTTCATAAAGCTTTACCAAGGTGTCCCACGCCTCCTTGGTGGGGGACTTGGCATCCTGAATGTGCCCAATCATGGTGTCCTGTATACTAATGGATAGCCAATACATAGCCTTCCTGGCTCCTTGGTTCCAGTCTTTAAACTCTTTCACATCTGCAGCAGCAGTCGGATTTATATCCGGTATCTGCCTCTTCATGCTCACCTTCTATGTAGTCCCAATAGCCCTTTCCCATCAGGAAATTCGTCAACCTGAACCTCCAAGCATGGAAGTTATTCTTATCAAGCTTCTCAGCCACAATCTTGGTTATCCCATCATTTGACATCTTGCCAAACACACAATTTTACCAGAAACAGCACTCTGGTTCTTCTGCACAAGCTGCTGTATTTTCTGCAGCGGTACTGTAGTACTCTCAAATGTCACAACCACAGTGACTTCAATGTGCATACATACACCCAATGGTAACTGTAGACCTCTTTGCAGCACCCACAGTGTCTGCACAGTCAATCTGTCTTCCTGCAGTTCTTAAAACACAGTTCTGCAGAGAATCGATGACTTACCCACCGCAGTGCTCGAAATCGTCTGCTTTCTGAAAAACGGAGGTCCAGATGCGCCCGAAACGCGTTTTCGGCCCAGAAAATGGCGTTCGATAAGACAGTTTAGTTGCCCTATAGCTTTACTCCCGCGAAGAAAGCTCCTCAATCAGAGATCGTTGCCGGTGCCTCCCGTAGAGCTCCCGACAAGGGTGTAGTCACCAACACAAATAGGGAAGAGTAGTTGAAGCTCTTACCCTCGTACCACTTCCTATGGTTCTCTTGCTTGCAGCTCAGCCCTTAGCACGAACCAGGCTCTGTGATACCATGAAAAGATGCAGGGGGGAAGAGAGCTTGAGCTCTTGCAAGCACACACACACACTCACAAAACCCTAATAGAGAACACACAAAGTGAGAGGCTGAAAATCTTCTTCTTCTCTACTCAACACTCAACACACCATATACAAGAATAAGAGTACACACAATATGAAAGGTACTCAACCAAATACATACACGGGTTCTCTATAGTGTGAACCGGACTAAATGAGCTGGCGCTATAACTATGCCAGTCTCTAGAATGGCTCTCACACAGCCTGTCATCCCACTGGCCACATATCACCCAAGATCTCACCAACCATGCCAGTGGTGTAAGTGGGGCCTATCCCCCAGGCGGGTCATCAGTGTCCACCGCCTCACCAGACGAGCTCGATATCTCAACAGCCCCCACCCACTAACTTCAAATGATTCTAGTGCTTTATGGGGCACACCAGGCTACTATCAGTAATTCATTTTTATGTACGTTGATATTGCTCGACCTATTTACAGACTCTTAATCGTGTTCGAGTGGACTGAAGAATGCCAAAGGGCTTATACAAACTCTTAATCGTCTTCGAGTGGACTGAAGAATGCCAATGGGCTTATACAATGCTCAAAAAAGCCTTAGCAAGTGCTCCCATTCTCAGGTCCCCTAACTAGGACATCATTTTCCACGTCCACATCAATGCCTCAGCTTTTGTTGTTGGTTGTGTGCTACCAATTAGGAGAACACAAGATGGATTTCCCCATCAGCTTTGCTAGTTCCAACTCAATTAAGCAGAGAGAAACTACACCACGATTGAGAGAGAAGGACTAGCCATGTTCTACACCGTCAAGAAGTTTTGCCATTATCTTCTGGCAACTAAGTTTGTTTTCTTTGTAGACCATCAAGCTCTTCTGTACCTAGTAAACAAGCCGTGTATGATAGGTAGAATCACCAAGTGGCTACTTATATTGCTTGAGTTTGACTTCACTATCATGGTAAGTAAAGGCTCTCATCATGTTCTAGCAGACCACATGTCAAGGATCCCTAACAATGAACCACCAGTGAGAGTAGATGATGAATTACCAGATGCCACCCTATTCCAACTATGCTTGATTCTTCAATAGGGTGAGGAGGTGGCACACTTATTAGCCAATGGCTTACCTCCTGTAGATCCCCTCCTCTCAACAGAAGTCGAGCCTACCATCTAATCAAATAGTCATCCCCCTACCAACTCATTGTAGGCCAATTTTATAAGAAGGAAAAAGATAAAATTCTATGACATTATGTCCGAGATGAGTATGTACTCCTTCTTGATGATTAGGATCACTTTGTTGTAGATATCACTATGCGTAACGTCCTCACGATGGGTTATGGTGGCCCACATATACAGGGTTATGGCACTCATGCAATATATCACTATGGTGATTCTACCTGTAGAGCTGCCTTTGAGTGCCAGCATACAGCAATTCCCTGCATCAAAGACCACATGCCCCTAAACCCAATTGTGTCTCTATAACCATTTGAGAAATGGGGTATAGATTTCATTGGACCCATCAATCTGACAGCCAAATACACTCAAGATCGATACATAATAGTTGTTGCTATAGATTATTACACTAAGTGGGTTGACGACCCGCAAGGGTTATGCGAGATCGACTGCTAAATTCATGTATGAATCAATCATTACACACTTTGGTTGCCCCCTCGAGTGATAATGGAGCACATTTCATTAATGAGGTAATCCTACAAGAGCTCCTTGTTGTTGTCACTCATAGAAAGTCCTCCCCCTATTACCCACAAGAAAATGGCCAGGCAGAAAGCACGAACAAAATTTTGTGTGCCATTTTGACTAAAACTGTGGAGGCCAGCTGCAACGATTCGGAACAAAAGTTGCCAACTCCACTTTAGGCTTATCGAATTTCCTATAAGACATCAACCAATGCCACCCTCTGCATTTTAACCTATGGCATTGAAGCAGTCATGCCCATGGAGTTCTTAGTCCCTAGTTTGCGTGTCGCAATCCAAGAAAAGCTTACTGGAAATTTAGGTTGTCACCTATATGACCTTGAAAAACTCAATGAAACACACCTCTTAGCAGTATACAGTATGATTGTTGAGAAGCTAAGGCGCAAACAATGGTTCGACGACCAACTTAAGGATAAACAAATGAACAAGGTTGATATGGTCCTCTTATTTAGTACCAAGGTTGATATGGTCCTCTTATTTAGTACCAAGACACATAAAAAGAAGCTCAAGCTCATAGGCTTAGGACCTTTCCTAGTCACTGAGATAACACCACAAGGCGCAGTACGCATCGAAATGCTTGATGGTGTAGAAATGGTTAGTTATTTCAATGGTAGCAAACTTAAACGCTACTATGGCCCTCTCATTGAGGCTACCTTAAGAGCCATCCATGATATAAAAAAAACAGTGTAAGAAAGACCATGAGGATATGAAAAAAGCTACACAACAAGAGGCCAAAGCAAGGCAAGCCAAGCTTTAGTGAGACACATCATGGTCAATATGGCCCAAGTGATAGACCTTGAAGAAGAAGAATGGGAGGTGAAGCCAACTTGGTTGTGGTTAAGAATTACCACCCCGACGAGCCTTGTCCAACAATTAGCTCTTGTTGATATAGGGACTAGTTACAATTTGATGTCCCATGAAACATGATGTTTCCTAGGGGGACCCTCGCTTAAAAGAAACCCCTACCATTGTTTCCCCACTGTAAAGTCACACCATGTTCATTGTTTAGGCATAGCCATGCTTTTATTCCACATTGGAAATAACCCCTTGGAAGGGAAGTTCTATGTGATGCCTGAAGGAACCATGCATGAGGAAATACTCCTTGGAAGGAGCTGGATGGGACATAATAGGTGCAACATCGACTAGGACGCACGGATCACAACCTTACAGCTGGCCTTCGACCAAGCCCTTCGGCCAAGTTACTGTCCTTTTTTATGATAGATGAAGAGCTAGTACCTGCTACTCCCCTATGCTAAGTACTTTTCCTTCACCACCCCCCATCATTCCAGCAGCTCACCCCTATCAATCCATCCCCCCAAAAAAGAGGTCGCTCATCATTCCAACCACATCAATGCCTCTCACACCCTCCCCACCACCACGCTTGGTAGCAACCCACTCTTACATTGCCACCTCACAAGCTGCTGCCCCACAAACCCAAACTAACATTGCTAACATCACTAACAAAACACCACAAGGCTTGCTCTCTCCCCATTGGGTACCAAAAAGCTTCTCGCAACACAGGTTATTATGATGGTGAATCTACATTATGGACCCTCGATGATCCAACCCTCCCCTTCAACCACCATAGGCACCCAAAGCTCCTCGTCCCCTATAGTATCAGCAAACAATGAATTTGCCAACCACAAGCCTATAGAGTATAGGATAGTTGCAAGCCTAAATTCTCTCCACGGCACTGCATTCCTCAATCAAACCCTCAACTGTATACAAAACCAACCCCCCACCGGTGGATCCCCAAACCTCTCCTATGAGCCCAATATTTCTATAAGGGCAACCATCATATTTGGATCCCCAAATCTCCCCAACCTCAACTTGCACACCGTGTCACTCAGCAATCCCCTACCTTTCTCAATGGAAACCAAAGGTGACCCCCGCCCTAAATACTGCTCAAGAAAAAGGGAAGTAAAAGCTTCAGAGTGACACTATAACCCCCATTCTGCCCGTGAGACAGAGCAAACTAATGATATACCCTCAGCCTCAGCAACTCCCCCACCTATCATTGCAAGGCTACAAGGGAATACTACAATGCTATCATCAACTCCTTCAGTCTCAAGTATTAGTTCCTTACGACCTGCCTTAGAATCCCTCAAGGAAGTAATACCCCCACCATTCCATCGCCAAACTGGAATTAACTTCTCACCTTGGTGAATTGGGCATACAGTCAGTACAAAACCCACAATGGGGTGCTGGCAGCATAGCCTTTGGGTACAAAACATGATTCAAGGTGCCCAAAAAAATGCCACAGCCGTTCTGAATTTGCCACCCACGACCGTTCCACCTCATGCAGTGAAATGCCCCGGCCACTCCATCCTCTACCATATGCCACACCCGTTCGAAATTTACCACGCCCGTTCGAAATTTACCACGCCCGTTCCAAATTTTAATCAAAGGCCCCACCCATTCACAATTTTCCACGCCCGTTCCTTTTCGATTTCATGAGTGAATGCTTGTTCTATTCTCCATTTCAAAATGCCCCACCTGCTCCTTCCAGTTTTTGCAAGCAAACGCCCGTTTGCTCCATTTTTTACAAAGCAAGCGCACGTTCCCTTCTCATTTTTGAAATCACACACCCGTTCACTCCTGTTTTGCATTTGCCATGGTTGTTCGCTTGGGTTGCCACAACTGTACACTTCAAACCCCATGATCGTTCGCTATTGCAAGTGCCATGGTTGTTTGTTTCAACAATTGCCATGGCCATACCCTTCTGAAACTTATAAATATGGGCCCACCCCCTCATTTCCTCACTTTTAACAAGTTCCATCTAGCCAAACTCTTGCAAAATTTTCTCTTGAGCTCTCACACCCTCACACCTTCTTTGCACCATATCTGATACTTCAGACTCATCCCAAGAGGTCCTCCACCATACCTCCCCATCAAGAGGAAGCGACTGGCAGGGGGCAGATTTAAAGAGTATGCTCGCATCCCACACAGCTCTCTCATTTGAGAGAGGCCCTATAGAAGCAAGTCAATGGCCATACATTGCACTCCCTCATTAAGAACAACCATAAGGTGGAGCATAATCTCCTTTATTTCACAGGGCCATGTTACAAGGCTGTAGCAATGGACCTGCAGGTGTACAGAAGCTGGAATAATTGGGCCTGGGTAAATTGCCTACTTTGGAGCCATGGGGGCTAGACGTTCATAACAACTATGCTTTAAAGAAAACTACGATGCGAGTCTTCATATACGAGTAAAGTTTTGGGCAAGTTAATGGTCATGCCAGCGTGCAGCTGCCTTGAAAAGAAATTGGTTGAGTGTGCACAATGGTATTCAGTGGCTATTGAAAAGCATTGTGAGTAGTGGAATCCATGGTAAGTGAGAGATTGAGAGAGAGACTATGAGACACAAGATATGAAGGAAATAATTCAATATATTTCCTTATCAGCTCATAAACAAGAGCTACTCAAGAGCTATGGTGATTAGAGCTACAAAACAGAGGGAGAACATCCTGTAGTAAAGAACATTGTAGCTAGAGGGTTTCCAAGAACATCCTGTAGCAAAGAATGGTGGTGGCATTCTTGTGGTTTCCCAGCTTGTATTCTCCACTTGCACCGTCACCAAAGTGCCAGACCATGTACTTTGTCAAGCCATCGAGGGGCAACTTTACGCGCTTGGCCACCAAAACTTTTTCGAGCTTTGTCTTGATGCCATGCAATTGATTGTCATGCCCGTGCACAGCTGCTGCGAGCAAGTTGATGGTCATGCCCGCGCGTAGCTGCCTTGAAAAGAAATTGGTTGAGTGTGCACAACGGTATGCAGTGGCTATTGAAAAGCATTGTGAGTAGTGGAATCCATGGTAAGTGAGAGATTGAGAGAGAGACTATGAGACACAAGATATGAAGGAAATAATTCAATATATTTCCTTATCAGCTCATAAACAAGAGCTACTCAAGAGCTATGGTGATAGAAGCTCAAGAGCTACAACAGAGGGAGAAAACATGTGTGGTATGATATAGAGATAATCTCTCTTACATGTTGATAAAGAGAGAGACTCTACTCAATTTTAGAGGATAAGGCCCTAAGAGCCTATTCACACAGACACAAGCATAAGAAGCTAAAACTCACTTATGCTACACACCACTACATGTGTTGATATTTTAATACCTCCTCTTGATGGTACTTTGGGAGCATCACATTATCAACACATTATAACCCAACCCCCTTTGAATACAAATAGTGAGGATAGGGATAGCCTTTATAAAATAGGCTTTACAACATGGATGTGTGCTCATATGAGAGTAGCTACAAGAAGAATCCAGCATTCCCAACCTTGGTCTTCTCATGACATGAGAATGCATGTCATATATCAAGAAACCATAGACCAACTTGACAGACTGCCACCATCTCATCATCACGTGCCTACTCGCATGCTTTGATGGTCCTTAATATCCATGATCTTCTAGTCATATAGAGAACCATATCAACTGCATAGGAAGCTTGCAATGCACACATGCTCTTCGAATGCTCCATGGTTATCTATGCATCTTGAACATCAGTGTCTCCACCTCATCACGTAAATAAATGGGTACATGACATCATAGGGATAGGGATAGGAAGGTCTTACCAATGTTATCAATTGTGACATGGCAATGTCTAATCCTTTACAAGAGGGATGTCATATGTGCAAGCATGCAGTGCTAAAACCATGTGCTTAGAGAGTGATTATAAACATAATCACTAGTATGGATGTTTGAATACAAGGCTCTAGCATTGTTAAAAAAAAGGATTAATAAAGGTAGCACGCAAGTAACTTGGCTAGCAAGATTGAACAGGGTCGACACCCTTGCCGAGGTGGTAGTTAAAGCATCTATTTTCTTCATTAATTCATCTCGCTAAGCTCTAGTAAGCTCTAGTCAAGGGTGGAACTTCTGAAGTTAAGTTCCAAAGGGAAGGCACCTTTTCAATGACCGAGCAGCAACTTAATGACCTCTAAACCAACATCCCCTTCTTCTCTTTTCAAGTTGATTAGGTAAATAACCACTTGCTTGTGCTCAAGACAAAAAAACTCTCTTTTCTTCTTCTTCTCTTGAGTTAGATCCACCATGCTCTTTGCCTGCTTCACCTCCTCTTGCAGCTTTCGGGTCCTCTTCTTCTGCCACTGTTGAAGAATTTCTTGCTGTTAGCTGAGTAGGGATTACAAGAATAATGGATCTCAACCATTTGATGGAGCTCTAATACCATGAAAAGAAACTAGTTCAGTGTGCACAGCGATATGCAGTGGCTATTGCAAAGCATTGTGAGTAGTGGAATCCACCACGGTAAGTGAAAGATTGAGAGAGATACTATGAGGCACAAGATATGAAGGAAACAATTCAATATAGTTCATTATTAGCTCATAAACAAGAGCTATAGTGATAGAAGCTCAAGAGCTATAAGAGAGGGAGAAAACTGTTGAGAGATCGAGCTCGTCTAGTGAGGCGGTGGACACTGATGACCCGCCTGGGGGATAGGCCCCACACTTATACCACTGGCATGGTTGGTGAGATCTTGGGTGATATGCAGCCAGTGGGATGACAGGCTGTGTGACAGCGGATGTACTTCACGTTCTGAACATAACAAAGAATCTGGTTTTAGTTGGCTAGATGATTGAGCAGGGTTTGCAAGTTCGTTTTAACCCTGATGGTTGTTATGTTGAAGACTTTAAAGACAAGTGCAGGTTGGTGCAAAAGGCAACAGAGTGGGCAGAATGTTTACGTTGAATGTAGACATGCCTGAAATGAGTGCTGTGATGTTTGCAAATGGTTCAGGAATCGTTGCAGACACAGACAATTGGCATAAAAGAATTGGACATGTGAATGTGCAGAGAATAAGGTCTATGCAGACTAAAGGAATTGTGACAGGGCTACCAAAATTCAAAGTGGAAGGTATGCAGAGAATATGTGAAGCATGCCAATTTGGAAAGCAAACAAAGCATGTATTTTTACGTAACAGATATGTGAGCAGAAATGCACTAGATGTTATGCATTCAGATGTATGGGGTCCTACGAAGACCATGTCTATGGGACGCTGCAGGTATTATGCGACATTCATTGATGACCACACAAGGAAAGTGTGGGTATACTTCATGAAGGAGAAGAGTGAGGTGTTCACTCACTTTCAGAATTTCAGAGTTTTGGTTGAAAAGCAAACAGGGAAATATGTAGAGTGCCTAAGGTCAGATGGAGGGGGAGAGTACTTCTCCAATGAGTTCTCTAAATTTTTGAAGAAGAATGGTATTTGGAGACAGTTTACATGCAGATACACTCCGCAGCAAAATGGAGTTGCTGAGCGGAAAAACAGGCACATTGCTGAGATTGCACAAGCATTGATAGAAGAGAAGAATATGCCGCATAGCTATTGGGCGTTGAGGCTGTTTCTACAGCAGTATACATCATGAACAGGACTCCAACTGCAACCATACATGATGTAACTCCACCCAGAGGAGAGGTTTACTGGCAGAAAACCTGATTTGTCTCATCATCTGAAAGTTTTTGGTGGATGCATTGCATATGTGCATGTGCCAGA
This sequence comes from Cibotium barometz, assembly GCF_041138505.1. Taxonomy (NCBI): domain Eukaryota; kingdom Viridiplantae; phylum Streptophyta; class Polypodiopsida; order Cyatheales; family Cibotiaceae; genus Cibotium; species Cibotium barometz. The sequence goes on from NC_141109.1 coordinate 29,855,856, forward strand.
TGAGCTGAGAACTAAGCTGGATCCAAAAGCTAAAAAATGTGTGTTTATTGGATATTCCCTTGAAAAGAGATACAGGTGTTATAACCCTGCTACAAGTGAGTTGAGGGTAAGCAGGGATGTTGTCTTTGATGAGATGAGCAGCTGGTATGCTGCTGAAAAAGAAGCTGTTGGGGTTGATGTGAGTGGAAGTGTGGTTGCACAGAATGCAGGTCAGCAATCACAGTCTTTGAGTGGGCCAGGAGAGTCCTCATCTAGTGGGTCTGTTGATAGACCATGGAGTGGTAGGCTGCATCATAATACCAGTTCTGCAAATGAGATTAATACATCACGTAAAGAAAAAGAGAAAGTGGTTGAGCCCTTTGGTATGCCTGACATTTCTGCAGGGCATTCTCATGTTGATGGAGAGTCTAGTGGCTCAAAGATGAGCCTTGATGAGGAGCTTGGGATCCCAGCTATGAGAACACCTGGTGTAAAGAAGGCTATGGAAGCCATGAATGAAAAGATGCGAAGATCTGGGAGAGTGAAAAACCCTGTGCAGAGGTTTACCTATGATGGTTATGTGGCACATCACTATGCATATATGGCAAAGGTTGTGCAGGTTGTAGAGCCCACATGCATTGATGAGGCTATTGGGAATGTGTGTTGGGATAAAGCTATGGATGAGGAGATGGATGCACTATATGGAAATGAAACTTGGGATTTAGTGCAATTTCCTAAAGGAGGCAAGAAAGCCATTGGATGCAAGTGGGTGTACAAAGTAAAACATAACAGTGATGGAAGCATAAACAGGTACAAGGCTAGATTGGTAGCCAAAGGATATGCGTAGACATATGGCATTTATTATGAGGAAACTTTCAGCCCAGTTGCCAAGATGGCAACAGTGAGAGTTGTGATAGCAGTGGGTGGCTGCATCAAAGCAATGGTCTTTACATCAGATGGATGTAAAGAATGCATTCTTGCATGGGGATTTACAAGAAGAGGTGTATATGTTGCAGCCACCTGGTTATGAGGATGTGAGTCACCTCGAGCATGTTTGTAGGTTGAAGAAAGCCTTGTATGGCTTAAAACAAGCACCAAGAGCATGGTCTGATAAGATTTTTGAATATCTTGTCACTATTGGCTTTCATGTAGCCAATGCAGATTTCTCGACATGGTGATAGAGGGGTTGTGCTTGTTGTCATCTATGTAGATGACTTGATCATTACGGGGGACCATGATGCAGAGATCTTTGATGTAAAGATCTTGCTTAGACAGAAGTTTGAGATGAAGGATCTGGGGGAGCTCAGATATTTCTTGGGCATTGAGGTGATTAGGTCACCACATGGTATTGGATTACTGCAGAGACAATATGGCTTGGACATGTTGTCCAAGTATGGTATGGCAGGCTGTAAGTCTATTTCCGTGCCATTGGATCAGAATGGCAAGTTGAGTGCAGATTCAGGAGAGATCTTGGAGGATCCTACTATGTATAGGCGCATAGTAGGAATCTTGATCTACATGACGATCACCAGACCAGATTTGAGCTATGCTGTTGGGTTGGTGAGTCAGTTTATGCAGGTTCCACGAAAACCGCATTTGGATGCATTGAGACGCATACTGAGGTATGTGAGGTCTACTTTGCATTGTGGACTATTCTATGAGACTGGGACAGAGATATGTGTACATGGGTACACAGATGCTGATTGGGCTGGTAGTATCTCAGATAGAAGATCTACTAGTGGCTTCATGTTTTCTTTGGGGAGCGCTGCTGTGACTTGGAGAGCAACAAGAAGCAGCCTACGATTGGTCTATCTAGTACAGAGGCTGATTACAGAGGAGTTGCTATGGTAGCATGTGAGGTAGCTTGGTTGAGAAAGCTACTTGCAGATTTGGGTCTATCAGTGGATAGACAAGTCGTCATTTTCTGTGACAACATTAGCAGTATACAGTTGGCCAGGAACCCAATTTTTCATGCTCGCACAAAGCATATAGAGGTCCACTACCATTTCGTCAGAGAGAAGGCCTTGGCAAGAGACCTTGACCTTGTTTATGTCAGCACACAGGATCAGGTAGCTAACATCTTCACCAAAGCATTGGGTACAGAGAAGCTCCGCAGATTCAGGGCTTCACTTGGTGTACATGAGATGGAGTTGAGCTCAAGAGGGAGTGTTGAGATATCGAGCTCGTCTAGTGAGGCGGTGGACACTGATGACCCGCTTGGGGGATAGGCCCCACACTTATACCACTGGCATGGTTGGTGAGATCTTGGGTGATATGCGGCCAGTGGGATGACATGCTGTGTGACAACCATTCTAGAGACTGGCATAGTTATAGCGCCAGCTCATTTAGTTGGGTTCACACTATAGAGAACCCTTCACTGGTATGTATTGGTTGAGTACCTTTCATATTATGTGTACTCTTATTCTTGTACATGGTGTGTTGAGTGTTGAGTGAAGTAGAAGAAGATTTTCAGTCTCTCACCTTGTGTGTTCTCTATTAGTGTTTTGTGAGTGTGTGTGTGCTTGCAAGAGCTCAAGCTCTCTCCCCCCGTGCATCTTTTAAAAAACGTGTCTGGTACAAGATAGAGATAAGCTCTCTTACATGTTGATAAAGAGAGAGACTCCACTCACTTTTAGACAGGATAAGGCTCTAAGAGCCTGTTCACACACACACAAGCATAAGAAGCTAAAACTCACTTATGATAAACAACATGTAAGATTCCTCCCTCCAGCTTTTGAGGTGTACAGGTGTAAGAACCTCCCCTTCTGATCTTGTAATTATTCCCCTCTCTAAAATAGAAGAAAGATCATGTTTTATCCTGTTTTGGTTTTGAGAGAGAAAATGTCTAGAGGGAGGTAGTCCTGAATTGAGATATTTTTGGATATGAAAATCCTCCTAGTGTCTAAATTGGTTTCCCTTGAAACAGAAATTCAAAAAGAACTTTCCAATGTGCAATTGGAATTAATTGAAAATGTGTATAAAGGACCTTAGCCTAAGGGTCTAGATTTTCAAAAAAATTTGGATTATGGTCCAATTAAGGTTCCTATGGGCCAATAGGATCAATCCAAGTGTGGGGAGGAGATAAATCCAATGAATAAAAGAAAATACCCAAAAATGAGTAAATGTCCACATAAGATGAAGAGTTGACTGAGTACAAGTAAAAGCTATGAGATATCACTAAAAATTTGAGATATTTTGGTATAATGATAAATTTTTAACACCTTGGTAATAAGGAGAAGGGGGGGACTTCAAGGAGGCACCTATTTCACACATGTGGTGGAGTTTTTAACTCAAAAAAATTGTGATATTTTTATCTCTCCTCTCTCCTCGATCAAACCAAATCAAAAGGGAGCCAAACTAGGTCCAAATCTTGTCCAAATTCAGCCAAATTGAACCTAGAAAATTCTAGAATCTAATTGGACTTGGTTAGAGGCCTCCCTCACCTATAAATAGTTCCTTAGTTTTTTGTAAAAAAATATGTGAACTATACCATGCCAGTATTATACTAAAATAATGATATTTTTTATCCCTTAAAAATCCTCTACTTTTGGAGAGAGTGGAGCCTCTCTCTCTCTTCAACCATCCTTGGAGCTTTCCTTTCAACACACAAACCAATTAATTGGTTGGGGGCTTCTTCTATGATAGAGAAGCAAGCAAAAACAAGAGGTAAAGTGTAATTTTATGGTTTTTCTCTACTATTCTCAATGTTTCACTTCTCAGCCCCTCCTCTCAAGCTTGAGAAGTTTCTTAATTAAGTGTTTATAATGCAAATCAAGCTTTTCTTAAGAGTTGTAATGAATAATTAAGAAAAGTTTACATTTATGCTTAAATTAGGATGCCTTTATGTTTATCTCTCTATCCCCCAAAGAATGGTCATTCCTATGACCAATTCTCTATTCAATTGCTTCTCATGGAGAAATTCTCAATTCACAAATCAAACTCTAGGCTTGTGAAGCTAGAGGTTAAGAAAATGGTTTTTTATACTTATATGCTTGTAAATTATGGTAATACTATGAGATAAATACATAAATTGGATTTAAGGTTAAAAGATAGTTATACTATCATAATTACATTACTAAGTCTTATTCTTTTCAAAAATATTAAAATTTGTCAGTAATAGCAGAGCGGAGCTATGGTAAAAATTTTAAGAAATTGGTACATAATTCATTCTTATGCATAATGTGAAAAGAGGATTCCCTACCATATTCTAGGATTGAATATCCTAGGCTAAAAGAATGATTTTCATCACATTCAAGGAAAAATTAATTTTTAAGGTTTATGTATAATTAAATAATTAAGAAAAGAGAAAATTATGATAATTTTATTTAAATGATAAAAGAGGAATTCCCATGACATTTGGAATTCAATCATTTAAATAGGAAAAGTGGAATTCCTAGCATATTGGAATTAATAGATATTTTACTTAAATTCAAAGATGAATTTTAGATAAATTTATTTTATGCATGAGAAATATTTAAATGATAAAAGAGGAATTCCCATGATATTTGTAATTCAATCATTTAAATAGGAAAAGTGGAATTCTTAGCATATTGAAATTAATGGGTATTTTATTTAAATTCAAAGATGAATTTTAGATAAATATATTTTATGTATGAGAAATATTTAAATGATAAAAGAGGAATTTCCATGACATTTGGAATTCAATCATTTAAATAGTAAAAGTGAAATTCTTAACATATTGAATTAATGGATATTTTATTAAAGAAAAGAAGAATTTTAGATAGATTTATTTTATGAAAAAAGAGGAATTCCCATGACATTGGAATGCAAATAATTAAATGCAAAAAGAGGAATTACCATGACATTGGAATGTAAATAATTAAATGCAAAAAGAGAAATTCCCATGATATTTGAGGTCCAAGAAATTAAATGAGAAAAAGATGAATTTTTAGTATAATTCAATTTATGATTATTTATCAAAAGTGGAAATATGGGTAGAATTGATTTTTGTAAATCCCATGAATTCTTTTATTAAAAAGAGGAATATTGAATATAATTCATTTGAGAAATTAAGAAAGAATATGGAAATAGTCGTCGAGAAAAAGAACCTTTATCTAGACCAAGCAATTGGCAGAAATTTAGAAAAAGTCCCATCATCAGTATCGAGGTAGAAAAAGCTACTAAATAGGAATAGGATGTGAATGGATGTGATAAGATGTAAATGGGATGTGATAGGATGTGAATGGATGTAAATGGGATGTGATAGGATGTGAATGAATGTGATAAGATGTAAATGGGATGTGATAGGATGTGAATGGGATGCGATAAGATGTGAATGGGATGTGATAGGATGTGGTGTGATGAAAATGAATGAGGATGAGATGTGAAGTAAATGGATGTGAATGTGAATAATGAGATGAGAATGAGATGAGAGGATATGTAAAAGGATGAGATATGAAGTAAATGGATGTGAATGTGAATGATGAGATGAGAATGAGATGAGAGGATATGTGAAAGGATGAGATGGAAAGTAAATGGATGTGGATGTGTATGTGAAAGAATATGATGTAAATGGATGTGGATGTGTATGTGAAAGAATGTGATGTAAATGAATGTGGATGTGTATGTGAAAGAATGTGATGTAAATGAATGTGGATGTGGATGTGAAAGGATGTAATATAATGTAAAGGGATGTGGATGTGAAAGTGCTACAGATGTGATGACATAAAAAGAGATGTGGATGTGAATGTGTTGTGGACGTGGATAAGATGTGATGTAATGTGAAGAGATGTGGATGTGAATGTGATGTGATGTAAAGAGATGAGATGTGATGTGAATATATGTGGATGTGAATGTATGGATTGATGTGGATAGTTGTGCGCATGTGAATGATTGGATGGATGTGGACGAATGAGATGGGATGTGTATGAAATGAGATATGATGTGGATGTAATGTAATGTGGATAGAATGTATGTGATGGAATGGGGATACGATGAATGTGATGAATGTGAATGGATGTGATGTGATGTGAGTCGGCTAAGTATGAATGGGTGAGATGTGATGTGAAATGGATGTGATGTAATATGATGTAAATTGGGACAGATGTGAATGAATGATATGTGATGTGAATGGATGAGATATGATGCGATGTGAATCGGGATGTGAATGAATGAGATGTGATGTGATATGATATCAATTGGGATAGATGTAAATGGATGATATGTGATGTGAATGGATGAGATGTGATGTGATGTGAATCGAAATGTGAATAAATGAGATGTGATGTGATATGATGTAAATTGGGATAGATGTGAATAGATGATATGTGATGTGAATGGATGAGATGTGATGTGATGTGATGTGATGTGATGTGGGATGTGAATGAATGAGATGTGATGTGAAATGGATGTGATGTGATATGATGTAAATGGGGATAGATATGAATGGATGATATATGATGTGAATGGATGTGATGTGATGGGATGTGAATCGGGATAGATGTGAATGAATAAGATGTGATGTGAATGGATGAGATGTGATGGGATGTGAATCGCGATAGATGTGAATGAATGGGATGTGAGGTGAAATGGATGTGACGTGATGTGATGTGATGTGATGTGGATCGGGGTAGATATGAATGGACGAGATGTGAATGAATGTGATGAGATGAGATGTGGATATGGATAGATGCGAGTGGATGAGATGTGATGAGCATAAATGTGGAAAGATTGATTGGATGAGAATGGATGAATGACGATGGGAATACAAATGATTGGACTTGGATTAAGTAATGTGGACTTGGATTAAGTAATGTGGATTGATATGGAACAATGTGGACAGACGAGAGTTCATTATAGAAACTGTATTTATGACCTGTTTTTAAATGATTGTTTTATGTCAAGAGTTCGTTATAGAAACTGTATTTATGACCTGTTTTTAAATGACTATTTTATGTCAAGAATGCTAGGGAAGCATTTTGACCATCTTGTGAATGAGGTCATGGTGGAGACCTAAGTGATAAAGTTGCAACAGCTGACGGAGAGTCAATGGAGGATGTCTCGTGTAGCAAGGTCCGGTCGAGGTCTTGACTAGCCTCCTCGGTTCGATTTAAATGGTGAGCTTCTGGTACGGTGGATGAGGGACCAAGGAAGTGGCCTATGAGTGAAGCGCTAGGTGACCTGGAAGGATCCTAGAGGGTGCTGACCATACGGTGCTTGGACTCTGGGTCACCGAAAATACCCATGCGTGCATCAAGGAAGATATTGGAACAAGGAGTAAGAGTTGTTTTCTGAATTCGAGCATGGATCTGGCTGATTGACCTTGCTGGTCCTAAAAACGGATGAGTCCATGGCTGTTTTATATGGATATGTTGGTTGGTCTTACTGATCTTCAATGGAGAGTCCATCTGGATTTTTATAAGTGAATATATTGCCGGGTACTATGAGCTAGGAACTATCGAAAAGTCCCCTGAGTGGACAAGTGGTGAGCGTTCTGGTTGCCAATGATGCCATAGGTACACCAATGAAGGAATGATTGGAAATTAGAATTCAACCGGATATTTTGGAGGATTATGATCAGTGATACTAGTATGGTTTCTTTAAAAGATTGTTTTAAAGTCAGCTGATTCTATGAAACATGCAATTTTCATATTGGGTGTGTAAGTGGTGTGACTATCTTGAAGTTGGCATGAAGCGCCCGGCTAGGGGACCTAGGAACTCTTTTCCCTAGTACCCAAGACAAAACCTAACCAAATTCGTAAATGGATCCCATCACTAGAGTGGGTGGGCAGTTGGCTAACCCATGGGACTAAATGGGGTTAAGCTAGACTGATGGATTCCTAAAATGAGACTCAATTCTATTATGGTACGATAGATGAAGTAAATCCTGGATAGTAATTGTTCTATCAACGGTTGTGCATCTCAATGAGGAAAAAAGCATTGGTCTCCATGATCCAAGTGCAAGTTTCTTCCTTGATCTGACCAAGTGACTTACAGGTTCGGTTGGATTAGTTTGGTCAGTGATGACCTTGACTACATTAGAGTAGAAATATCCTGGAGGAATGCCCGTGCTTTCTGGGCGATGGAAGTTTTTTTCGGGTTCGGTTTTGGAAGAACTAAGGGATTAGTCTCTTGTCTGGATATCCGTGGTGGGCAAGCCCCAAGTGAGAGGCTTTGCCCCATGGAAGAAGTGGTACTTCCGATGCTAGCACCCCCGAATTCATTGCGCGGAGGGGGAAGGGATCTTTCACACCACTATATATGTTGATATTTTAACATGCCTAACCAGGTCATCAGCTTCAAGATGCATCGGGATCATGTGCCAAGGCAAATTGAGGAAATCAGCAAGCCGGGTGATTCCCAGCCACCCCTACACATTAGCACTTTCTGTGGCTATGTTTTTGAATGGCTCAAAGGTCACCATGGCTGTGAGAGAAGACGGTGCTGTGCGAAAAGAGAGGGTAGTGAATGTTGCAGGTGGGGCGAAGGTTTGTGAAGAGCTAGGCAAAGGTGCAGGGTCGTAGCTTCGAGGGTTCTGTGCAAGAAGATGTGTTGTATGCAAAAAGATAGATAACACAAAAAAGTTAATGGCAGTGCACAATAATATAAAAATAGTTACCGTGCATTGTTGTGTGCATGATTGTCATGCAGCTGTTGAGTGACCATGATGAAGGGGTATCAAATCATTTGACTTCCCAGGCGAATCTGTGATGATGATTGTCCCTAGAAGCATGCTCGTATTAATTTGATGGATTCCGAGGTAGTGGATTAGTGGCTCCACCTCATAAATGAACGGATGAGGTGGCATTGGCCCATTGTACGGTTGTAGGTAGTAGCCATTCACCGGCTTCTGGAAGCTCTCCCCTATGAGCGTCCCGAGAAGGAATGTTCCATCGTAGAATTTTTGCACAATCCAAAAGGGTCCAATCCACCTTAGCTTTAGCTTCCCCGGATGTGGACCCATCTTTGTGACTGGAACAATAGTAGGACTAGATCATCTTCCTTAAACAACCAAAACTAGGAATGGCGGTCCACCCACTTCTTTCTCTGCTTCTAGATCACTGCAGTCTCACGAAGAAGCTCTTGAATCTATCTTTGTTTAGTTGGAGGAGCTTACCCAGGTGATGCTGTAGGGATTACTCGGGACTTAGCTTTTTGGTTATAGCGATCCAGAGGCTCAGCACCAAGAACTCCATTGGCACCATTTCTTCAGTGCCATATACCAGCTTGAATAGAGTTATCCCTGTGGAGACCTTATAGGCAGTGCGGAATGCCCGTAGTACTGGGTAGAACTTCTCATCCCAATCAGAGCAATTCTCATTGACCAGCTTATTAAGGATCCACTCTGCAGTATCTTGTTGATGGATTCTGCTTGTCTATTGGCATGTGGGTAATAGACTGTGGATCTCTTATGGATGATCAGGTGTTGAGTGACCAATTGCCAAATGACATCATTCACAGAGTTTGCCCTGATCACTGATCAGCTCTATAGGGCAACCAAACCTAATGATGATCATCATCTCATAGATAAATTTTGTGGTGGACTTGGTCGTATTATCCTTGAGGGCTGGCTTCCACCCACTTGGTACTATAGTCTGTGTTGCCACCAGAATGTATTTATTACCGGTGAATTGGGCTAGCAGATTGAATGGGCCCATGAAGTCAAGGCCCCATTTCTAGAATGGTTCCAGTGGGAGGATCGGATTGTGAGACATCTAGTCTCTATTAGTCGGCTGGCCGAGTCACTAGTGCACATTACATTGTTTGGCCTGTTTTTAGGCATCACAAGTACAAAACGGCCACTAGAGGCTGGCTTGGAGGATCTTCCTTCATGTTACTTCCCCTGCAAAGTGACTGATCCCCTGATGGGCTTCTCGAAGGACAGTTTCTTGTTCATGAGGTGGATTGCACCTCTGGACGATTTGATCAATGCCCTTCTTGTATAGCTATTTGGCTTTTACTTGGAAAGACCAGCTTCGAACGGCTATCTGCTTCCTCTTATCTTGAGAAAGGTTATCCTCCATCAGACTTGTGGCCACAAATGCCACATTTCATCGTACTAGGTTTGAGGTATTGGCATGACTATTTTTGTTATAAAAACAGCTCCGCATTGGGTAAATCATCCGCTACTTCGATCGGTGCTTCATCAACAGGACAGGTAGTTTGCCACTCTATGGCTGGTTCCTAGGCTATGCACAATGCTGAACTCAAATTCATGAAGGATCAGCATCCATCGAGCCATCTTACCTTCCAAGCTCTGCTTATCAACAAGATAAAGAAAGGCGAAATGATCCACATGGAATGTGAACTTGTTGCCCAACAAATAGTGGCAAAACTTGCCGACGACTGAGTAGATCATGTTGAGCGCCTCCGTATGGGTGGTGGAGTAATTCCACTTGGCATCTGATAATCTTCGGCTGCATAGTAGACGAGCCATGTTGAGAAATGTGGTGCCAACGAGCACAAGGAAAGTTTGGAGTGAGTGTGAGTAGGCACATCTACAAGTGAGAAATATTCCACATGCAAGAGAAAAGCTTAGGTGTACTCTCATATAAAAGGAGGACATTTCAAGCATTGGAATATAAGCAGCACATCTTAAGTCTTTTTATGAGTACATGTTTCCATCATGTAACCTAACTAAACTTGAGTCTAAACTTAATTAGCACACACTCATCACAATGAGTCTCTTTCATTTTTATCCACCTTAGATTAGTGTTGTCATTAGTTGTAGGATTAGTATATGATTAGATAAATGTCTTGTTATTAGGAAGTTATTTAGGAGAGCTCGATCCATGATTCTCAACATGGTATCAGAGCCTAGGTATAGCTCTCCTATAGCTAAGCTTAGTTGTAGTTTTCTAGCATTATCTTGTGTGATTAGTATTAAAAGTAAGCTCTAGAGATTTGAAAAACTCTTCATCCTTCTTTCCCTCATTTCGACATCACTTCCATTGCTTGCTAAGGATAGAGAGGCTATTGCAGAATAGTGTGGCCTCCACTGTCAGTAGAGGTGGCTCCATCATCAAGACCATAAGCTACAGCATAATGTTACAATAGAGGCAACGTAAGCAATAGTAGGCACACAAAAACGTACTTTATTCATGAGAGAGCCTGAATATATAGGCAAAAGATTTTTACAACTGACATCATTGATGATCCATGAGATGGAATCCAGATCTTATAATCTCTCCCCTGATTTCTCCACGATTCTCTCCACACCACATTTGTACTCTCCTAGATTCTAGCCTACACACACATGGGCATACTGCCTTACATCATACATTAGATCACTCACACTAGCACACTCTTACGCACACCTCTATTCCTATGTTCACCATGTGAACTGATGCTATCAACCCTATACATTTTAGTCCTCTTGAGTTTGATTTACCAACATACATTTTAGTCCTCTTGAGTTTGATTTACCAACACCCCCTCTCAAACTCAGAATGTACAATAGTTTAGGCATGACATGACTTGGTCATCCATGACCAACGCAGCGACATGGTTTTTCAGAGGTGTGGAAGGTGTAGGAGACTTGGGTCAGAGGTTTAGCCGTGACATACAAAGAGTTTACCTTTGGGATTGGTATACAATATCAAGATGAGGTTAATGTGCAGGGGTTACATCCTTATTCAAAACAGACGGTTATGAGGCGGAAACAAAGAAACAAACACAAGGCCTCTATAGCCTCCCGGCTCACAGACTTTGAATATAACAACAAAATGGGGGCACCAGAGACGATATCATACACGTCTCACCACATCTCTCTCTTATGTCACATCTCTCTCTTATGTCACACAAACCAAAGAAGAGACAACTTCAACGGCTCACACATCTCATTATTGAGGCCTTTTATCTGTCGCGGCAAGGCTAAGCCACTCAAATATCATCAACACAAACCCTATTTGTCCATTTACAAGGGGTCATCCATCCCACATAGTTTTTTATCAATTGACAAAGCTTCAACCCACTCTTCCCCGCACTCTCCTTTTATCACACACTCACACTGCAATAACACTTCACTCCCCAACACATACGCACGCACCCTATTTGCTCCACATGCACATATACTCTCGTGAGCTACTGCTGGCTATTCCAGACACACACCTGCACTCACCTCTTACTCAGGACCCACAACATCCCTTGTATGCCTACTACCCTTGTGGCTTAGCAAACAACTCACACACACTACTGCCCAAAGCTTCCTCTTGATCACACACCAGAGGCCTCAAAACAAGGCAACTACCACACCTTTTTGTCTACAGCAGCTGTGCTACCCGCCAGCCCTCCTCAGAGGCGGTAACCTTTTCACAAGTCCCTTGGCTGCAGTGCTTCGCCAGCTCTGGTTGCTCTTCCTGAAAAACCTGCCTTCTCTATTCTCCTCTGCTCTCTCCACAATCTTTCTTTTGGTCTCTAGATGGCAACTCTTCACACCTAACCCCCAGCGCTCGCCACCTTCTGACTCCTTCCTTTCACGATGGCGATCTTGCTGGTAGTAAGGCAAGCGGCCAGCTGGCTACCTAGTTGCTTGCCACTTTGGTGATGTTTTTATATATATATTTTTTATAAGGTGGTTCCCATGCCACACTGAAGTGCCTATATGGCCTTTATCAAGATCTTTTGAAACACCAGAATCCACACAAATACCACGTCTCATCACCATGGCTATCATGCCCAGACCCCCTGCGATGTGGAGACATACGGTCATTCCGAATCTGCATAGTACATCCAAACTCAAGCACAAGAGTAATTTATATTTAGCTGGCGTCCCTTGTAGATTTCAATATTTACAGTCTAGATTGGGTTCTCTCCACATAACCAGCATATGTACATCTATTTCCACCAGAGGCTCATCAAAACCCTATCATTGACACCCTCATGCTCTTCCACCTCTTATTTGCACCCATCCAAGACACCCTCTTCACAAATAGAAAGCTCATACAATAAAAACTTCAAGTCTCAAGCAGCTGCTTCAAAGAAAAATGCATGTACTAACTCACTGCAAATCCATTCAGTCTGTACATTTGCCAGGGCATTCAGGGCAAAGTTTTATTACATACCATGCATCCCATATGTACATGGACTCAAAACACCTTTACAGAATTTTGCCTGACATACTTTGCCCAACCCCCAGCCTGCTGAATCATTCATGATCAGCAGTAAAAAGCATTTCAAGACCTAAATCCATATCCAAAAATTGCCCTTCATTTGAAATCACATCCTCAAATACTGCATCCTGTACAATCACCATCAAACGTGCATAATACTTCTTCAGCCTATATCCATTTACCCTGGAAGCATGTAAAGTCCCATCTAAATCTGCCAATTAATAGGTACCATTTGCAAATCCTTGCATCAGGTCCCTCCCACTTAATTTGGAACTTCTTATAAAAGGAATTATCCAGCCTGCTATTATAACGTAATACCAAGTCATCCTTCATAATTCCTTTGCTTTTAATTTTCTTGTTGATCTTCTCCAATGTCCTTGTCTGCATATCTTCATAATGCTTCAAAGCATTATCCCTGTTCAGCTGTGCTTCTTGTAAATACAACAGCCGCTCTTTAAGGGCATCTTTAGGCTCTTCCAAAAGCTTTTCCAACATTTTAACAGCTGGTATCTCCACCTCAATAGGCAATAAAGCTTCTTTCCCATAAACAAGATGAAATGGAGTGAAACTAGTACCAGTCTTAATTGTTGTCATGTATGCCCAGGCAACTCCAGATCCCAATTCTTGCCTTGTCGCTCTATCACCTTAGATAAAATCTTGATCAATTCACCATTGAAACGCTCATTCAAGCCATTACACTGTGGATAGTAAGGTGTGGTAAAACTGTGACTGATCTTCATCTTTGTACACAAATAATCCATAAGCTCTGCTCTGAAACCTGGACCTTGATCAGAAAGCAATTCCAATGGCACACCAAACTTACAACAAATATCCTGATATACAAACTTTGCCACCTCCCTTAGCAGTAATTTGTTTCACTGCCTTTGCTTTCGCCCATCTAGAAAGGTAATCAATTGCAGTCAAGATGTAGCACTTCCCTCGGCCGGTATAATAGGCAACGATCCCACAGCATCAATTCCCCATTTTTTAAAAACATCATAAGCAAGAATTGTCTTCCTCATTTCAGGCCTTAATATCCATCTACTATGAGCTTGGCATTGTTTGCATGACCTGCACCAGTGATTAACATCCTTATGTACACTTGGCCATACATAACCTTCCTGCAACACTTTATGCAAAGTAATCTTCGAGGCAAAATGTCCATCGCATGCTCCTTCATGATTTTCCTTAAGAATTTTGTAGATTTCTTCCTTCCAAGGTACCCGTCGCATTATCAAGTCAATTCCCTTCAAATACAAAGCATCACCAACCATCACATACCTTGCAGCTTTCCTGATGAAACCATATTTTTTTTATTTTTCAATACCACTAGGAATCATCCCTGTTAACAAAAACTCCTCAACATCCTGTAAATTCTCCCTGCCACAATAAAATGATGCATGAGCTTTAAGAACAAAAACTTCACCAATCATTCCCTGGGCTGCTTCATGAATTATGGCCTCGATCCATATGCTTAAGACTCCAAGCTTCAAATTCCTTAAACAAACCTTTAATCTTGAAACACATCTCTTTGAGTGACATATTCTTTGACTTCCAAACTCCCAACACCTGTTTTACCACAAGCAATGCATCTCCTCCGAATGCGAATCTTGTGTATACCATGCTTTAAACATATTTGCAATCCAACTTCCAAAGTCAGATACTCCGCTTCATTGTTGCTATGTGCATCCACCTTAACACCCTTCTTAAAACAAGGCAACCCTGTGGATCATAAAGCACCAAACCTCCTGAGGCTGCATCATGGCTTTTCCTATAGGAACCATCAAAATATAATAATTGTGCATTCACCAACTCAGCCGCATCCTCAACTGGCTTCTTGATGGTCTCCTCCTTTATAAGAAGAGGACTCTCCTTATATGTCAATAGATCAGCTAAGGTAGCCCTGGTACTCTCTTCCACCAAGAATGAGAAAGTAAACTCCTGCAACTCAATCACCCACTTCATCATAGCCTTAGATAAATTTGTGCCATTTATCAACTGAGGCAAAAAAGTGTAGCTCGTCAAAAACACAAAGGGGCGAGGTAGCAAGTAATGGTAGAACCGCCTACATGCATACATCACAGTAACCATAACAAGTTCCACCTCTGATAACAACCTTTCTCTAGCAAGTTTTACCCTGCTAGCACAGTAGACTGGTTGCATATAATGTGATTCTTTCCCTTTCTGTAACAACATAGCTCCAATAGCATCTTCACCTACTGAAGGGTTGACATAAAATACCTGTTCCCAGTTAGGCGCCTGCATTGTAGGAATAGCACCCAACACCTCTTTCACTTTTTGGAAAACTACCTCACACTCCTCCGACCAATGTAAAGGATCATGCTTTGCTGCTTGCTGCAAAGGATATAACAACTGTGAAGATAGAGAGATGAATCGAGCCATATACTTCACCTTTTGCACAAAAATAGTCAATTGCTTTGTATTCATTGGTGTAGGAAGAAGAAGAAGAGACTTGACTTTATCAGGATCCGGATCAATACCATTCTCTGAAACAACATGGCCCAAGAGCTTCACCCTCGGTTGAGCCAAAAAGCACTTTTTTGGATTTAATTGACCTCCACACTCATCATAACGTTGAAAAACTATAGCCAGCCTATCACAATGCTCTTGCCTGGAGCTGTATATACAAAAATCATCAATAAAATCCTTGACAAACTTGTTCAAAAAAGGAGATAATACCCAATTTGCCCTTTTCTGATAGTAGGCTGGCCCATTCATCAATCCAAAAGGAAGAACTTTGTAGCAAAAACACCCCCTGAAAGTCATCTTGCACTGATCTTCTTCTGCAATCTTTAACTGAAAATAACCTGAAAACCTATCACAAACACTGTACCTTTCATATCCAGCTACAGTATCCAAGATTTCATCCAAAAAAGGTAGGGGATAAGGATCCTTTTTCGTAGCAGCATTCAAGGGCTTGAAATCTACACATATACGCCACCTGCCATCCTTCTTTGGACTCACCACTGTAGGACTTACCCACTCACCTGTGTCCACTTGTGTAATGAAACCTGCACTCAACAACTTATCAACTTCCTCTCTCAAGGCCTGCATTTGTTCTCGTCCCATCCTGCGAAGCTTCTGCCTAACTGTTTTTACACCTTCTTTCAATTCAATCCTCAAATCTGGCCCTTTAAATCCTCGAATCTCCTTATAAGAGGTGATGAACAATTCTGGAAAATGAGACAGCATATTAACATATCTAACCTTTTCTCCACTCGAGAGATCCGGACTTAGCATTCCTTCAATCAGCTCCTGCTTCTTCTTCACTTCTATCTTTGGCTGCAGTAATTCCTCGATCACTTCATACGACCCCAAGGTATCTTCTCCCTCAGCACCCACTTCATGCACTTCTTTATCTTCATTACCTTGTTGCTCTGATACTAGGAAAGCCACATCTACCTCTTCTTCACTAGAGGCAGTAGTCGATGAATCCATCTCCGATTCACAAGTACTGGTGGTAGTTTCCTCTTCACTCGAATCCTATGGCCTCTCCCACACATCATTCAAAGATCTCCTACTATGAATCTCAAAAGATTTTTTATTACCCTGCTTATTATGCAAAGAAATGGTCCCATACCTCCAGTCTTGTACTGCACCCACCACTTGCAAACCAGGGTCGTCCAAGAATAATTGGAAAAGCACCAAGACCCGCAGGCATCACATGAAAATCTACAGTAGCTTTGACATTAAAAGCTTCAATTTCCAACTCCTTTACCATACCAAGACATTTTACCTTTTGATGATTAGCCATCCTGATTCGAAAACCAGAAACCCCAGACACCCTCAGACCTGACTGCTCCACACATGATTGGGTAATCACATAGATTTGAGCTCCTCCATCTATATAGGCCTGACCAAGGTTCCTACCTTTACTCCACACCTCCACAATAGGGCAAGCTCTTCTAAAGATAGTACTTTGACTGACCTCTTCTCTGACTCCTTTTCCATTGGATTCACAAGTCCCTTCCATTTTCTCAATTTTGGCACCATCTCCACCAACTGCCCAAAGGTGATGTTGGCCTTCCTGTTCACCATCTCCACCAACTGCCCAAAGGTGATGTTGGCCTTCCTGTTCACCATATCAAATTTCAGGTTATAGCTGGTTTGCCCATCCCCCAGTGGGAAGTCTGACACCTGGAACCTTCTACGAGGTTTTCGTTTCCTTTTAGCTTTCACATCTTCTTCTTCCTGTTGCTTCCCCTTCTTACGGCTGGGTCCAGCCACCCCTTTTCCTTCTCTTTCATCCGTTGTGCACTTGCCAATGGGCATCACATCCCCTTCTTCTCTTACCTAAACATTCTCTAGAGTGACAACATTCATGACCTTTGCTTTCCCCTTCTCCTCAGCTGAGATTCCACTGGGACCTGCTTGATCCCTGATATCAATACCATAGTCGTTTGACCTGTCAGGTAACTGCTGTGAAGGTAGTGGCTACATATCACCACCCATTCGCTGAGGCTTATCACAATTTGTACTTAGATGACCAAGCTCACCACAATTCCAGCATGTAGGGATGAAACGACGGCCCCTACCGCAACCACGTCCATACCCTGCTTGTCCATCTCCCCCTTCTTGATTATTGCCTCTACCTCTACCACATCCACCACCTGCACTTCCCATTAAATGTAAGCTCAAATTCTTCATAAGATCAACCATCTGTTTTATATCCTGTCGCAATCCCTCATCAGAACCTACAGGAACCATAGGTACTCCTTGACTAGCTTGTGGTACCATCTGCATAGCCTGGGCTTCAGTGGACTTCATCCTCTCAATCACTGCATTCATGGGTGTAGCCTCCACTGTACGAATCTCCGGCTGTGCTACAACTGGAATCATCCCCAGCTGATTCATCCGTTGCAACTTCCAATCCTTTGATTTGGCAATCTCCACCGCATCCTCATAAGACCTAGGCTTCTTTAATTCCACCTTCCAGCGAATACTCCTCTTAAGCCCGGCTACAAACTTGTTTTTCTTCATCATGTCAGGGGGTACCTGGTCTTCCCCTAAAGCCCTGCATAAAGTCTCCCACAACAAAGAGAATTTCTTCACATAATCATCAATTGATTCCAACTCACCTTGTGTCAGAGCTTGCACCTCATGCCAAACCTTGTCGGGGTCTTCTACCTTCTTGAACTTGTTGCTAAGTGCTGTCTTTAATCCATTCTCAGTCATATCAATACATGGAATAGTAACCCTCAATGACTCCTCATAAGCTCTGTACCAGATCCTTGCATCCCCTTCAAGCAGATGCTCAGTAGCCGCAACACCTGTACCGACTCATTGATGTGGTTGCTTATGCATGCAACCTCCATTCTTTCAAGGAAGTCTGCTACATCTTCATTAGGACCACCAAAAAACTCTGGATAAGACATCATTTTAATCCCCAAACTTCACCTCGAAGCCCAAGAAAAACACCTTCCCTGAAACCCTCAACTCCTAGGGCATACACCCTTGTAAAACTGAAGAAAATACTAGAGCTATCCTCAGTGAAGGCGCCAAAAAGATGTGAGGCAAAAACAAGGAAACAAACACAAGGCCTCTATAGCCTCCTGGCTCACAGACTTTGAATATAACAACAAAATGGGGGCACCAGAGACGATATCATACACGTCTCACCACATCTCTCTCTTATCTCACACAAACCAAAGAAGAGACAACTTCAACGGCTCACACATCTCATTATTAAGGCCTTTTATCTGTCGGCAAGGCTAAGCCACTCAAATATCATCAACACAAACCCTATTTGTCCATTTACAAGGGTTCATCCATCCCACATAGCTTTTTATCAATTGACAAAGCTTCAACCCACTCTTCCCCGCACTCTCCTTTTATCACACACTCACACTGCAATAACACTTCACTCCCCAACACATACGCACGCACCCTATTTGCTCCACATGCACATATACTCTCGTGAGCTACTGTTGTGGCTGTTTTGGACACACACCCGCGCTCACCTCTTACTCAAGACCCACAACATCCCTTGTATGCCTACTGCCCTTATGGCTTAGCAAACAACTCACACAGACTGTTGCCCAAAGCTTCCTCTTGATCACACACCAGAGGCCTCGAAACAAGGCGGCTACCACACCTTTTTGTCTGCAGCTATGCTACCCGCCAGCCCTCCTCAGGCGGCAACCTTTTCACAAGTCCCTTGGCTGCAGTGCTTCGCCAGCTCTGGTTGCTCTTCCTGAAAAACCCGCCTTCTCTATTCTCCTCTGCACTCTCCGCAATCTTTCTTTTGGTCTCCAAACGGCAACTCTTCATACCCAACCCCCAGCGCTCGCCACCTTCTGGCTCCTTCCTTTCACAATGGCGATCCTGCTGGCAGCAAGGCAAGCGGCCAGCTGGCTACCTAGTTGCTTTGCCACTTGGTGATGTTTATATATATATATATATTTTTATAAGGTGGTTCCCATGCCACACTGCAGTGCCTATATGGCCTTTATCAAGATCTTTTGAAACACCGGAATCCACACAAATACCACGTCTCATCACCATGGCTATCATGCCCAGACCCTCTGCGATGTGGAGACATACGGCCATTCCAAATCTGCACAGTACATCCAAACTCAAGCACAAGAGCAATTTATATTTAGCTGGCGTCCCTTGTAGATTTCAATATTTACAGTCTAGATTGGGCTCTCTCCACATAACCAGCATATGTACATCTATTTCCACCAGAAGCTCATCAAAACCCTATCATTGACACCCTCATGCTCTTCCACCTCTTATTTGCACCCATCCAAGACACCCTCTTCACAAATAGAAAGCTCATATAATAAAAACTTCAAGTCTCAAGCAGCTGCTTCAAAGAAAAATGCATGTACTAACTCACTGCAAAGCCATTCAGTCTGTACATTTGCCAGGGCATTCACGGACTCAAAACACCTTTACAGAATTTTGCCTGACAACGGTCATCAAAAGAAGTTGAAGGAGTGTTGGAGGCCCCCTTCTTCTTCACTTCCATGCTGAGATTCTGGTGTACTTCCTCTTGATGCTCTTGTTCTTCTTCAGCATGTTCTTCATTGTCAGTGATGCACATGAGATAGGCCCTTTGAGCTTTCTTCCTTGAGAAACAGTCCTTCTCTTTGTGGCCTGGCTTGTGGCAGAAGTCACAAATGATAGTGTCATTATATTTGTATTTCCCTTTGCTAGAGAATCCCTTGTTGTGGTACAGTACATCTTCTCTTACAGATAATTTTGGAGATTCTTGCTTGAACTTATTCTTCTTCTCCTCCTCAAGCAAAGAAGCTTCAATTTCTACTAGTTTGGATCCAGCATATTGGTGAGGATTGTTACAACATTGTCATATTCAGGACTAGGAAGAGATTTGAGCAATACACCAATGGAGACATCCTCATCAATGCGTAAATCAATACTCGCAAGTTGAGTCACTCAGGAGACTTTTCATGTAATTTAAATGAGAAGCAAGTGAGGTTTGAGGCTTCATTTCAAGACGGAAAAATTCAACCAGAAGTCCAAACTTAGAACTCTTTGACTTGGATCCAAAGAGTGTATTCAGAACATCCCAGGTGTCCTTGGCATTATTGCATTCATCCACATGATGGATGTAAGTGTCATCCAATTCTAGCTTGATTATGGCTTGTGCTTTGTCGTCGTCTCGCGAACTTCCCATGCATTGGCTTCAGCAGGATCCTGAGGTTTCTTCTCCTTTCCATTTGCAATATTCCATAAACTTTTCTTCATGAACCAACTTGATCCTAGTTTGCCATGTATGAAATGAAGTTCCAGAGAACTTGAAGCTTAAATCATTATCCTTTGAAGGCATCTTGACCGAAAAAAAAACAAGAAAACAATGTCTAAAGCTCCTAACAAACACCCAAGAATTAACGGAAAGAACTAGTCTTCTTTGGGGCAGAAGAAGTCACCATCCTCATACAAATGCATGTTCATAGCAAGGAACTCTGAGAAACCAAGACTTTTGGCATAGTGATATCCGAATGGTTTTTTTTCCTTTGTCTGATACTCCCAGAGTCTTTTGGCTGGTGTCTTCTTGACTTGATACTTGGCTCGCCTTTTTGACTTGGTCTTCTTTACATATGCCTCATTAGATGAACAGCAGGAGCTTGTCATTTGAAAAAATATTTTCCAAATGCAATGACATACTCAAGAACAGCATTACTTCTCTCTTTTGAAGATCAGTCCACTGTTTGACTTCAAGGGCATGGATGGGCAGCAAATGAGGTCGCCCTGCTGGAGGGAAGAAGCAGGAACAGCAAACACTTTGAATAATGTCGATTTGAAGCAGCCTGGGTGTCTTGAAGTAGGAAAAAACAGCATTACGACTGGTTTTTCTCCATTTGCAGGCTGAATGCTCAGCTTTTGAAGTTCATACTTGCTAAATGCCTTTGTTTTGAAGTTGCCCAACTGCTCCTAGACGTCGCCCAGCTGTTTTGAAGTTGCCCAGCTGCTCCTAGACATCACCCAGCTGCTCCTAGACATTGCCCAGCTATTTTGAAGTCGCCCAGCTGCTCCTAGACATCGCCCAGCTGTTTTGAAGTCGCCCAGCTGCTCCTAGACATCGCCCAGCTGTTTTGATGCAAGTTGTAGACTAAAAAGAGGCAGCCAGAATGCGGGCAGCAGAGCAGTAGAATCAGAGTATTTGCTTCCATCATTGAAATCGCCCTGATGAAGGCTCTACCATTGTGGCTCCGATACCATGTTACAATAGAGGCAACGTAAGCAATAGTAGGCCCACAAAAATGTACAATCTTCATGAGAGAGCCTGAATATATAGGCAAGAGATTTTTACAACTGACATCATTGATGATCCATGAGATGGAATCCAAATCCTATAATCTCTCCCTACTCCACGATTCTCTCCACACCACACTTGGACTCTCCTAAATTCTAGCCTACACACACATGGGCATACTGCCTTACATCATAGATTAGATCACTCACACTAGCACACTCTTAAGCACACCTCTATTCCTATGTTCACCATGTGAACTGATGCTATCACCCCTATACATTTTAGTCCTCTTGAGTTTGATTTACCAACATACATTTTAGTCCTCTTGAGTTTGATTTACCAACACATAACAGCAAACTCAACATAGCAAAAGAAGAAGTAGAGGTTATAGCACAAAACCAGTGTGGGTGGCGCCAACCCCTTCTGCGGAAGAGCACTTGTTAAAGAAGGAGGCCAGAAATGCCAAGTGCTTATTATTCCTGTCGAGACGTCGCGTGCTAACAAATAAACCTATTGGCTGCGCTGTTGCTGTCGCACCATTAATGTCCCAAGGTTATTATTGTCGATGCACTAGACACCACATGCACACAAACCTGGCAGAGAGAAAGAGGAAAGGGCAGGATCTCGTCAAATTGGTGCGGCTAGCAGACGATGATGGCCATAAAACACTCGTCCCTCCTGGACAACCACACAACGAGGACAAAAGGTTAAAATCCTTGCTTTTTAAAAGCTCTGATACCAACTGTGGGATCCCAACTGCCCCCTCCGCTGTAAGATTCCTCCCCCAAACCCTTTTTGATGTCTAGTATCTTCTTCTATAATCAATCCCTCTTCAGAAATATAAAAGACTTGTTTCTAACTGTTTTAACCTAGAGAGAGAAAATATTCTAGAGAGAGAATATTCAGATTTTTAATATTTTTGGATAGAAAATTATCTCATCTTATTAAAATAAGTTTCCCTGAAACAGAAATTCAAAAAGAACTTTCCAATGTGCAATTGGAATTAATTGGAAATGTGTATAAAGGACCTTAGTCTAAGGGTCTAGATTTTCAGAAATTTTTGGATTATGGTCCAATTAAGGTTCCTATGGACCAATAGCATCAATCCATGTGTAGGGAGGAGATAAATCCAATTTGAAAAAGAAGATACCCAAAAATGAGTAAATACTCACATAAGATGAAGAGTTGAAAATGTACAAGGTTTATTAGTAAAAAATTATGAGCAATATTAAAAGTATGACATATGTAAGGAAGAGGAGTTCTTTAAAGGAGGTGCATATTTCACATAAGATGAAGAGTTGAAAATGTACAAGGTTTATTAGTAAAAAATTATGAGCAATATTAAAAGTATGACATATGTAAGGAAGGGGAGTTCTTTAAAGGAGGTGCATATTTCACATAAGATGAAGAGTTGAAAATGTACAAGGTTTATTAGTAAAAAATTATAAGCAATATTAAAAGTATGACATATGTAAGGAAGGGGAGTTCTTTAAAGGAGGTGCATATTTCACATAAGATGAAGAGTTGAAAATGTACAAGGTTTATTAGTAAAAAACTATGAGCAATATTAAAAATATGACATATGTAAGGAAGGGGAGTTCTTTAAAGGAGGTGCATATTTCACATGCTTGAATGAGTTTTAAACTCATAAAAATTGAGATATTTCATCTCTCCTCTCTCCTCATTCAAGTCTAGTTCCAAAAAGTTAGCTTAACTGACCTAAAAATGGTCAAATATTGACCAAACTGATTTAGAAAATTCTAGAATCAGTTTGTTTGGTTAGGAGCTCAATTTTTCCTATAAATAGAAGCCTCACCCTTGTTGAAAAATATATAGTGTTTATGCATCGTTACTCTACTCCACCTAAGCCAAGAACTGTGAATTCATTTAATAATTCACTAGTTTTTGGAGCTTCCCTCTTTCTTCAATCCCCATTAGTGGCTCCATCAACATACTTAACCAATTGATTGGTTGGGGGCCTCTACCGTGAACAAAGAATCAAGCAATTTGTAAGGTAATTAGTGAATATTGATCTTTTCTATAATTTCTCAATGTTTCTCTCTTCTCAACCCCTCTCAAGCTTGAGAAGCTTAATTGGTATGGTTTTTTAAATGCTATTAAAGTTAATTGGTGAATAGTAGTGAAGAGTTACATAATTTAATAAATGCTATTGAAGTTAATTTTTATTTATGTTTAAATTCTAATGGTTTTTATGTAATTTCTCTCTCTCACTCAAGAAATGGTCATACTCATGACCCATTCTCAATCCAAATGAAGCTTTTCATAAAGCTTTTCATTAATCCAAGATTAAGCTATGCTTGAGGCCAAATTAATGGCTTTTTTCTATGCTTTTAGTTTATGCATATTGATGATTCAATCCATTATAGATTAATGATCCAATTAGAGATCATTTTAATTATTTTCTTAATGATAAGCTTTATCCCTTAGAAAAAATTCATATTTATCAGTCATAGCAGCGGAGCTATGGCAAAATTTTTATAAAAATTATGCATAAAATAATTTCATTCAAAGCACAAAAAGAGGACTTCCTACCATATTCTAGGAATTATCATCCTAGATTAATTGAAAGAATTTCATTATAATCATGGAGAAATTGAATTTTAATATTATGCATAAAGGATAATTTTTTTTATATTAAAAGTGTTACTTTTATCATTTTTAATTTTCATGCATAGAAGTATGCATAAAGGATAAATTTTTTATATCAAAAGTGTTACTTTTATCATTTTTAATTTTCATGCATAGAAGTATGTATAAAGGATAAATTTTTTATATCAAAAGTGTTACTTTTATCATTTTTAATTTTCATGCATAGAAGTATGCATAAAGGAAAATTTTTATATCAAAAGTGTTACTTTTATCATATTGGATTTCATGCATATAGGTATGCATAAAAGATATTCTTTTTATACTAAAAGTATGATTTTCCTCATAAATGGATTTTATGCTTAACTTAGATGCATAAGAGAAATTCTTTTATTCTAAAAGTATAATTCCCTACCAAATTGAAATCATGCATAAGAAGATGCATAAAAGATTGATTTTAATTTCGAAAGTGTTAGTCTCCTTAAATGGAATTTATGTATAAATAAATGTGTAGAGAAATCTTATATCAAATAAAAGAATTCTCTTTTTTTTTTAAAAAAAGATATGAAATGTGATAAGATGTGATAAGAGGTGTATGAGATGTGATAAGAATTAATAAGATGCGTATGGAAAGTGATAGGATGTGATAAGAGGTGTGATAAGAGGTGATAAGATGCTTATGAAATAAGTTAGGATGTGATAAGATGAATTAAGATGTGTATGGGGGGATGAGGTAAGAAGTGTATGTGATAGGATAAGATGTATATGGGTTGTGATAGGGCGAGAATGGATGTGATGTAAAAGATTAGATGTGAAGGTATATGGGGTTATATAAATGGGAATGTGAAAATGGATGTATGTATGTGGATGTGTGGATATGGAGATGGGAGTGTGGATGTATGAACATGAAAATGGATATATGCATGAAGATGTATATGCATAGATGTAAATGTGGATGTAGATGTGGATGTATAGATGTGAATGGATGTGGATGTATAGATGTGAATGGAAATGTGGATGTGGATGTATGTGAATGTGAATGTAGATGTGGATGTATGTGAATGTGAATGTAGATGTGAATGTGGAATGTGGATGTATAGATGTGGATGTATGGGAATGTGGATGTGGATGTATGTGAATGTGAATGTAGATGTGGATGTATAGATGTGAATGTGGAGTGTGGATGTGGATGTATGTATGTATGTGGATGTAGATGTGGATGTATGGATGTGTATGTATGAATGTGGATATGGGATGTGGATGTATAAATGAGGATGTGAAAATGGAGGTAAGCATGTAGATGTGGATGCATGTATGTGAATGTGAATGTTATGTATGAATGTGGATATGGGATGTGGATGTATAAATGAGGATGTGAAAATGGAGATAAGCATGTAGATGTGGATGTATGGATGTGAATGTGGATGTGGATGTGGATGTATAGATGTGGATATGGATGTGAATATATGATATGTGATGTGAAGGAATCTGAAGTGAAGAGATGGAAAAGGAGGTGATTGGATGAGTACACATATACATGGAATGTGGAATAAGTAATGTGGATTAATGAGGGATAATGTGGAAAAATGAGAGTTAATATAGAAACTGTATTTGTAAACTGTTTGTAAATGCTGTTTGTAAATGGCTGTTTTATGTCAAGAATGCTGGGGAAGCATTTTGACCGTCTTGTGATTAAGGTCGTGGAGACCTAACTGATAAAGTTGCAACTGCTGACGGAGAGTCAATGGAGGACGTCTCGCGTAGCAAGGTCGACCGAGGTCTTGACCAGCCTCGGTTCGATTAAAATGGTGAGCTTCCGGTACGGTGGATGAGGGACCAAGGAAGCGGCCTATGAGTGAAGCGCTAGGTCACCTGCGAAGGATCCTAGAGGGTGCTGACCATACGGTGCTCGGGCTCTGGGTCGCCTAGGATACCCACGCGTGCGTCGAGGAAGATATTGGAACAAGGAGTAAGAGTTGTTTTGTGAAACCGGGCATGGATCTGGTTGATTGACCTTGCTGGTCTTCAATGGATGAGTCCATGGCTCTTTATATGGATCTGTTGGTTGATCTTGCTGATCTTCAACGAGAGTCCATCTTGATTTTTATAAGTGATTATATTGCCGAGTATTATGGGCTAGGAACTATTGAAAAGGCCCCTGTGTGGACAGGTGGTGAGCGTTCTAGTTGCCAATGATGCCATAGATACTCTGATGAAGGAATGATGGGAAATTATGAATCAACTGGATAAATTGGGAGATTGTGATCAGTGGTACTATGGTTTCATTAAAGGATTGTTTTAAAGTTAGCTGATGCTAAGAAAAAGGCAATTTTCATATTGGGTGTGTAAGTGGTGTGGCTAGTTTTATGTTTGCATGAAATTCCGGCTAGGGGGCCTTGGAACTCTTTTCCTTGGTACCCGGGACAAAACCTAACCAAATTCCAAATTGGATCCCATCACTACAGTGGTTGGGCGGTTGGCTAACCCATGGGACTGGATGGGGTTAGGCTGGACTGATGGATCCGTAAATCAAGACTCAATTTCTGTTATTACGATAGATAAAGTAAATCCCGGATAGTAATTGTTCTATGGATAGGAATCAACGGCTGTGCCTCCTTGGTGGGGAAAAAAGCGTTGATCCCAATGATCCAAGTGCAAGTTTCTTCCTTGATCTGACCAAGTATCTTTATAGATGCAGTCGGATCTGTTTGATCAGTAAGAGTTTTGACTACGTTAGAGTAAAAATTATCCTGGTGGAATCGCCCGTGCTTTCCGGATAAGGGAAGTTTTTCCGGGTCTGGTTTTGGAAAAACCGACGGATTAGTCTTTTGTCCGGATATCCGTGGACGAGGCCCCGAGTGTGGGACCCTGCCTCGCGCAAGAAGTGCTACTTCCGCTGCTAGTACCCCGAATCCGTTGCGCGGTGGGAACAGGGATCTCACATCCGCACACCGGTTTCTCGGTAGCTAGCAGAACGAAAGCAGCTCCCTCTTGCGCGGGGCAGGGTTTCCCACTCAGGGCCTCGCCCTCGAATGTCCAAGCACGAGACTAAGCTGGTGGTCATTCCGAAAATCGAAACTGGGAAAATTTCCCATGCCCAAAAAATGGGGACAATTCCACCATTTATTTTCTTAATGAATTCTTCTAACGAGGTCAAGATACTGAACTAACCTTCATCTGAATAAACCAGATAGAAGGGAAACTATTACAGACTTAACTTGAAGGGATCAACGCTTTCTTCCTAATTGAATCAGGCACAGCCGTTGATCTATTCGTTAGAGAAGTCTTCAGGCTTTTATTTAACTACTCGAGTTCTAAGTGTATTTCTATTAATCAATTTTATTATTAAAACTCTACTGATTCCAGCCATCCGCGGCCCATGGGATAGCCACCACCCACCCATTGGAATTAGTAGAACCAAACAAGTACTCACCCACCCATAATTGAATGCCTTTCTTAACTTTTTCTTTAGAATACAGATACGCACACACTCCTCTTTAAACTTTAACTTTTAAAAACAATCCATTGATAAACAATTATTGGTTACAGATGTCATATTTCAAAATTTCCATTCAATCCTTGTTTCTCACAAAACAGTATCACTCTGGACTCTCCGTTGAGACCAGTAGGCCAGCAACGAGATCCAGTTAATAGATTACAAGAATTTTCTCGTTATCATACATATATATATCTTCCACGACATACGCATGGGTGTCCTAAGCACCACAAGCCCATGCATCGCCTGGTCAGATCCCTCCAGGATCCTCCTTAGGTGTCCTGGCACTTCACTCAAGGACCGCTTCATCGGCCCTTGCTCATCATACTGGAAGCACACCATTTTTCACTCTACCCAGCTGGTCAAGACCTGGGCAGGTTTTTGCTGCGTGAGCTGTTCTTTGAACACTCCCCGCCAGCTGTTGCAACCGAATTTCCCTTAGAAAAACACATATACCAATGCTCCCTCCATCATTCTGGTGTAAGACAGTCCTTTAAGAAAACAGGGTTTCTATGCAAGTTTTCAGTTTTGATTTTCTTTTGAATACAATCAACATCCAGCCATTTGAAAGTACAACTAAACCATCAAAAATACAACCCATTTTTGAAAATGCTAAAATATCTCAAAAAACACTATTTTTTAAACTAAAAAGAGTACGAGCTCCTAAAAAGCTAAAAAAAAAACTGTTAAAAAGTACAAGTTTTACACTTCAATACTTTGAAAGATGATAGAGCTGCTCATAAAATCACACATTTTTTGAGAAAAAAATACTCAATTTGCAATAAAATAATAATGTCCACAAAATTGGTTACAATGAGAGGTCTTATGCCTCTCGTGTTAAATCTTTGACTTTCTCCAGAAGAATTTTTTTGGTTTGTTCTCGTAGATGACCCGACTTTTTCAAGGTAAAACCATAAACAAGAACTTCCACATCCTCCATGCTTAGGCTATCCACGCGACGTTGACTACGATTTGCTTTCTTTCCCTTTTTATTTACTCGAATCATCTCTGGATAATATTTTCCTGATAATGCATCATCTCCATTGACCTTGTACCAGTGGACCTCAATTGAGCTTACTTTTCCATTTTCCTCAAGGACTTTAAGTACCTTTGCCAACCAAAAAGGACATCCGCTTTCATCATCTGTTGCTAACACTGCAATCATTGCACCTACAGTGAGCTCCTCAATATTTCCTTCCCACATTTCCTTCTCTTGCAGTCGTCGTTGACTAGTCCTTCTAGCACCAACATACGCTTCGCGAGTCTCCCCATGCACCAATGTTTGTAATTCTTCAGGCAATTCTGTTTGTTGATTTGGCATTTGAATATTATCATCACGGTCTTCAAGTTCTTGTACTCTCCAAAGAAAGGGCTCCAGATTTATCAGTGATCTTGAATTGCTTTGAACTTTCTCAATCAAGATTTCTTGCTCATGAAAAAATGTATTCCACCATCCAAGTGAGCAAGCTGGAAAATACACATGTGCTGATTGTATGGTCTCTTTAATTTCTATCAAACATTGCTGATAATTGATGGCTCGCTTTTCTTTTTGAGCTTTTGCTGCTTCAATGCTTGATGCCAAAAGCATTTTTGCTGCCTGAAGAATTTGTCGTTCTGGGACACTGAGTAAAAACTTCAAACCATCCTGAGGATGCCATGCCTCTGAGTTAGAGTACTTCTTACACCACAAACGTGTTTCAGCTTCTTTTTCTTTTATTTTGAATTGATGTTGGAAACTATGGTCATTAAGCTGAGCGAATGCAGGGCTTGCAAAATCTCCACCTGTTTGCAAACTCTCTAAAATCATAGGTGCCTTTCAAAACATGAATTTCTGGCGTAGGATCATAAGCTTCTTTAAGAATTATGCACACCTCTGGAAGGTCAAATGCACTTCTCTTAGCAAGTTTGACTGAAAACCTACTAAACATCTGATCAATTTTATCATGAGTGTGACCCACCAACAAAAATCCAAGTTTGACCTTTTTGAAAACTTTCTGCTGCACCAACATACTCAATAAGCAAGCACTATTTGATTTTGTTTTCCCTTGCCGTATTATCTAGCTGCACATAAAGTGTGCTAGGTAATTCTCCTTGCCATTCACTTACTATTTTCTGAATTATGGTGATGGTCAAGTTAGGGTCGTTGTGTAAATTTAGAAAGTTTATAAAAACTTTTGACGTCATGATGCCATTAAAGATGAGGGCTCCAACAACGTGTAGTTGTATGAAATTCTCTTCCTTCAAATTCTTTGGAGCACGCATAAAATGGGGTATCAATGTCTTCTTTTGATCCATTCCATCTATGACTAATCCCAAATACATTTCTTTCTGCTCAAGGCACTTCTTTCGATGCTTTGCTAGCTTTTGACGCTCTGTACTTTGTTGTTCTCGATGAGCTTTAAGTGCTTGTAGAATAGGACCTGAAAACTCAAAACAATGTAAAGCTAGTTTAAATTATACCACTTGAAATTCTCATTCATAAATTAAAACTTACAAAAAACACAAATCAAACATACCTTTTTCTTCAAATGTCTTTGCAACATCTCTTTTGGCTTTGAGCTCTGCACAAATTTGACAAATCCCCATTCTAGTTTTCTTGGGAATTTTCACATCAGCAAAATATTGTTTCCAAACTCTAAGAAATGAAGTAAATGAAAGAGATGACATGTTTCTTCCTTTCAACGTTTCCACGTAGAGGTTGTAAACTTCTCCCTTTGTAAAATTATCAGGCAAATGGGTGAATTTTGAATTTGGCATGCGCTCACCATTGTAAGTGACAAATCGTTCCATCCAGCTCTTGAGAAAACACAGCTGAGGAATCTCACGTGTACTAAATGAGTACTGTGAATCTTCTTCCACCCGTTGCAACTGCTTTAAGATCTTTTGCATCCGCTGATTGCTTAAACAAAACACTTGAAAAAAACACTTTCGACACACAATCGTGCCAGAAACTGTATATTTTATCTTCTCTCCAGACCTTAATAAAAAACCATGTAATGCTGTATTTTGTTGAGCACGTTTTAAACCAAAGAAGTTTTCACGTTCCTGCTTAATTTTTCTGAATCCAAGTGTCCTCAAGCAGTTTTTTTTACAACAATACACCCTACATGCCTCTCTCAATGCATTGCGATGCAAAAACTTGTCTTTTCTTCTCAAGGGAGTGGTTGTCTCCACACGAATAGGCTGAACTAATGATGGAGAAACTGGAACATCGGTATCAGAATTTGATAAATTAGCAAATAGTGGGCTTGTAACATCATCATCACTGATAGATTGGCTCAGACTTTTAGGAGTGAGTACGGATACAGGCACTTGAAAAGAGCAAAATGAGCTTGAGAGAGACTTTTGTTGCCCTGCCATGACTAGGAACTTCAAACCTCTAAGTTTCTCTAAAAAACAATGGTCTAAGCTACAAAGTGGAGTGTAATCTCAAATCCAAATAACTTACTTTTAATGCTTAGATTCAAAAATAATAATATTAATATAAATATTAAAATTTATTAATTATTATAAAAGATGGGACTTAAAAGATGAGAGGAAGTCCTTTTTAGAGACACATTCCAAGGGTCTGCCGCTAAGAGAGCCACAAGAGCATTTTTTTTAATTTGGAGCATTTTTCTTGAGTTTAATTCTGTAAGGTATGCATTTTCTTGATTACTTTGTTATTTGTTACAATTTTGAATTTTTCTTTCATTGTCATTTGGTTCAAAGTTTGCTACGAGGAAATTATGGCTAGGAAGAAAAACAAAAATATTATCTAAGGAGGTAAGTGATTTCAAAAATAGACTTTTTTTAAAAAGGTATTTTTTTGAAAGAATTGTTTGTCTTTTAAATACACAAAAATACCAAAACGAAGATTTCATACGTAAATTAAGAAAAAAAGAGGTTGAAAAAACAATATTTTATAAAATAAAGATTTAATCAATAATTTTTAAAAATTATAATGACTTCATTTTTTAAAAAGCTAATTCTTGTGTTGTATTCTGGAATACAACACAAAAATCGATAAGTTGCCATGTTTCTTGTGTATTAAGTAGTTTGTATTCTAGAATACAAAGCTTGAAGTCACATTTTTAAAAATTCAACACTTATGCACTTTGAGATTGTATTCCAGAATCCATTGCTTGTACAAGTTGTATTTTGGAATACAGTTTCTCTCAACACTTGAGTTGTATTCCAAAATATGAAGCTTTTACAAGCTGTATTCAAAAATATATTTTTTCTCTGTACTTGAGATTGTATTCCAGAATACACAATTTCAACAAGTTGTATTCTAGAATACAACTTCTCTATACTTGAGACTGTATTCCAGAATACACAGTTTCAACAAGCTGTATTCTAGAATGCAACTTCTTTCTGCACTTGAGTTGTATTCCAGAATACACAGCTTCAGCAAGTTGTATACTGGAATACAACTTCTCTCTACACTTGAGTTGTATTCTAGAATACAAAGCTTCAATAAGCTGTATTCTGGAATACAACTTTTTTTTACACTTGAGTTGTATTCCAGAATACACATCTTCATCAAGTTGTATTCTGGAATACAACTTCTCTCTTCACTTGAGTTGTGTTCCAGAATACACGGCTTCGGCAAGCTGTGTTCTACTGTAAACCAAACTCAATGTAAACCATTAGAATAGACCTTCATGCAAAAAAGATTTGCTTTTTATCTAATTTTAGAAGACATGCAAAGAAAGCAAAAGCTCTCAAGTTCGCGTCGCGCGTGCGACTAAAAAACAGCAAACTGTAGTTCTCACATAAAAAACAGAGGAGGAGCAGCCCGGGAGTATTTCAACCAAGTGTCCTGGGGTTTTACCCCCCTTTTGAAGCCAACGGAACGATCAGAATCTCCATCAGAGCAACATAGCAGAAGATAGATTTTGGGATAAAGCAAAAGCTCTTGAGTTCGCATCGCGCGCGCGGCAAAAAAACAGCAAACTGTAGTTTTAATATAAAAAACGGAGGAGGAGCGACCTGCAAGTATTTCGGTCAGGTGTCCTGAAGTTTTACCCCCCTTTTGAAGCCAACGGAGTGGTCAGAATCTCCATCAGAGCAACGTAGCAGAAGATAGATTTTGGGGGTAAATTTTTCTCAAATTGTGTTCAAGAAAGAGGTTATGTAAGTACTTTGATGATACAAAGGATCCTAATTGTTTTGGGTTTGATCTATTCATCTCTTAGTGCTTTCTCTTCTCTTTTATATCTGTGTATTGTGGTTAGAAGCTTCTTGTGAGTTGTATTCTGGAATACACAGCTCTAGAAAGTCATTTATTGAAATTCAATTACAAAACACATCTTTGGAGGAAACAACCTATTGTATTCTAGAATACATCTCTCTCTCCCTCTTTTTCTCTAGTGTGCTAAGGAGCTCTCTCTCTTACATTCCTATCTCATGTTTGCTTACACATCTAGGTCCGTTCTTGCATGGAGGTTAACACACACTCTCTCTCTCTCTCTCTTTCTCTCTATGTCTATTTGTTCTCTTTCACTTTTTGTCTTTCTCGTTTGTTTGCCCTACATACACGTTTACTAATCTTAAATGTTGTTTCATTTAACAAATCATATTTTTGAAAAATATGATTTTATCTCTATTTGTTTATCTTAGCAATGAGATAATGATTTTTTATTGTCTTATTTAGGTTTAAGATGGCCTCACCAATACGTGATGCTCGAACTTCTAAGAAGCAAAAGAAAAGTAATCAAGCAACTGCATCTATCCCTGTGGGTGGCTCAGGACGTTCAGGAGTCTTGACACCTTCTCGATCTCAACCTGCTCTAGTTAGTCCTCACTTTCAAGCACCTCGAGTGACTGTGACTCTTCCAAACCCTGATAGACGTCCAAGTGAGCCAAGAAGACAACTTTTAGCAGCTCACCAGTTTCCAGAGTTACAAGATCAACCACCATCAAGCAGAATGGTTTTAGCTACTCATGGACTTCCTCCATCATCTCAAGAAACCACACCTTTAACTCAACATCAGCAGAAAAAGTCTTCAAGCATGGAAGCTACAACTCTTTGGAGTAGTGCAAGAGGTAAAGCACGAGAAGGATTTGCTTGGACAATTCAATTTGGCATGGTAGGTAAGCACAAGACAATCGTTGAGCCAAACACACCTTTCCTTTCTATTGCGGAAGAAAAAGGAGACTCTGAAAATACAAAGTATTTAACTTATGGTCGCATTGTTGAAGTCAAAGAAAGTATATCTCGTGGGATCATTCATCATCTGGTAGACAACAACAAAGGAAAGTTTCTTGCAGTTAGAGTTTTCTCTGCTAATTTTCGGCTTGAAGAGATGAATCCTATTTCTACCCAGCAAGAGTTTAGAGATGCAATGATTACTCACAAACGGGTATGGATATCTTTCTCTCGACCTTTTTTTCATTAGTGTTAAAAAAATTTCTTATCTTTGTGTATTCTAGAATATGTAGAGAACTGTTATTCTTTTTTAAGTTTGTTTGAGTCATGTCTTTCAAACTCATATATTGGAATATGTAGAGGTCAAGTCAACTCTAGTTTGCATGTATTCTATTAAACATGAAGTTTGTCTAGTCTAGTTTGTATGTATTCTAGTATACACGTAGTTTGTATGTATTCTAGTTTACACATAGTTCAAAAAACTTCTTATCTTTGTGTATTCTAGAATACATTGAGAACTATTCTTTGTTTTTTAGTCTATTTAATTCTTGTCTTTCTAGCTCATATCTTGAAACACTTAGAGGTCTAGTCAAGTCTAGTTTGTATGTATTCTAGTATACAAGAAGTTTGTCTGCTCTAGCATATGCTAGAATGCATTCTAGTTTACAAGAAGTTTGTTTTGTTTAGTTTGAATGAATTTTAGCAAGAAGGAAGTTTGGCTTACTTTTTATATCTGGTTTAATGAGTTTACCATATGTATTCTAGTATACAAAGAAATGGTTAAAGTGTTCTTACTTTTGCATAAGTTACTCTTTGGTTCTTACTTTTAAGTTCACTCTATCAAGTCTTAAAATCCTCTTCTACTTAGAATGACTTTTTCTTTTTCTTTTTTTGTAGTCTTTTTCTGAAGCATTTCAAGAGCATCATAATAATTTGTACAATTCCAACCACTCCACTGATGATTCTGATTATGAAGAGAATGAAGGTACAGACATAGATGACTCAGAAGAAGATGTTGAAGTTCTTGAAGAGACTTCTGGGTCAAAGTCTCAAGATGTGAGTGATACTTTGCTTTCTGGACCTGGAGCTCCAAAGTCTGATCCTTCAGAATCTTCTGGTCTTAATACCATAAGAAATAAAGCCAAAAAGTTTCATATGGTTGATGAGAGACCCTTAATTTTACTAGTGTCTAATATAGAACGTCCTCCATTAGATCATGTTTCAAATAAGAGACCACTAGAAGTTCAAACCATTGTCCCTGGACATGTGAGTAATCTTAAAGTAATGATGAAGGAGAAACCAACAACAAATGTTTTACCCCTTCTTGTTCTTGTGGATAAGTCTTCTTGTGTTAAGAAAGAGAGTTTTGAGAGATCAAAAATCAATCAATACAAATACTTTATCTTGGGGGGAACTCACTCTCTCATTGCTAAAAAAGAGTTATGTGCTGAGTATCCTCATGTAGAGAGCTATAAGACAGTCCTAGCATGGGTCTATGCTGGGTTAGGTGATGATGATGCAAAGCTACTTGCCCTTGATCACAACATTGATTCCGAGATGCGACTATCCATGTCTTTCTTACAAAAGATAAGATTTTTTCACAACGAGTGGATCAATCATATTCAGCAAGGTCATAAAGTTGATGAAGCTTTCAAAATCAAGCTTTGTGAGCAAGTTGGTCTTGTCACAAAGAAGTCAAGCAAAGCTGGACGCTCTGGAAAAACAAATGTTCGAGGTCATGACAATTTCTTTCAGTTAGCCTTTCGTGATGGAGAGATATGGGATCTACAAGAAGACATTTTCAAGCTTTGGGAGGAAGGTAAAATCAAAGGGCAAAAAGTAAAGCTCCCACCTGGAAGTCAAAAGGGCAAAGGAACAGGGAATGAGGACACTTTGAAGCCAATTCCTGAAGAAATGCGTATCACGAATTGGCGAGCAATGCAAGGAATACGCGAGAAAAATATTATCATACCCATCTTGGCACGAGTGAAAGGAGGTTCTTTGACACTCGATGAAATGGCAAAGGAATTAGAACAGTACGTTGCTAATTCTTCTTTTTAAATCTACTTATTTTATTTCATGTAAAGTTGTTTTTTTATTTTGTGTTTTTTTGAAACAGGCAAAAGACTTTCTTGTACATGCAAAGAATCATGATTGAAAAACTTAATTGCAAGGATTGGAACGAGGTTCAAATGTTTCATCCCATCACTAGTCAGCCAAGCTCCTTAGAGCGTTTCATTTATCTTTTCAAAAATGCAGTAAGTAAACTACATATTTGAATAGATTTTTTTTTATTTAAGTGTTTTTTAAGGTTTTGTAAAAATTTAGATCAAATATTTTAAAAATTTGATTTTGATTTTTGTATGTGTATTCTAGAATATATTTAATGTTTACTTATTTTCATTTCAACAAGTCTCGAGCACCTCGTGCTCCCATAAAGAGCATTCCTCAAGAGTTTGAGCAACATTTGAGTCGCGCAAGGGCAGAGCGGAAGAGATTAGAAGAGGCACAAACTTTGGAGACCATTCAAGAGGCAAATATTTTCATTTCTGATGATGTGTCTGCAGAACCAGTTCAATATTTTGTTCATGAAGGCAAAGTAGAGAACATGGAATCGCTTGTGACTGCACAACATTTTACTTTAGCCATTGCTGATGCTCCGTATGGATTTAAGGCACCACACTCAATACACGATGAGGTAAAGTATGGTGTAAGTGCATATAAAAGAGTCATCGACGCTTTCAAAAAGGTCACAACAACGGCTGAATCATGGGCACTGGTAATTTTTCATGCTCATGATCAAATCTCTGCTGCAGAGAAAGCATTCGTTGACAATCAAATGGTCCATCAGCTATGCATATGGTATGTTAAATTTCAAGCATTCTTTTGCAAGTTACAAAAGCTTAAGTTAAAGCCTAACTTTTTCTTTTGTAGGACAAAGCCTAACATCAAAGGCTAACTTTTTCTTTTGTAGGACAAAGCCTAACATCAAAGGCTATAAGCTTGACAGACTTTCTTTTGCTGCCGAGTTTGCTACCATTGGTTTCTGGTCTCCTGCGGGTCCGAACAGTAAAGGAAATTTTAATTTTGCTTCGAAACCTAACCGAACAAATATTTTTGATAGACCAGGCGTGTGTCGAAAGCTCAGGGATCTTTCTGGTGATTCAAATGAGATCATGAATCCTTATCAAAAACCACAACTTTTGATGATGGATTTAATTGAGCTTCTATCTTTAAAAGGAGAGTGGATCATGGATCTTTTTGCGGGGACAGGTAATCATGCAACCTTAACTTATTACATATTTTATATTGCTCATTTAAGTGAGCTTTACCATGTTGATTCTTTTTTTCTTAGGAACAACCACTATTAGTGCTCTTAAAAAAGGAAGGAATGTTGTTGCTATTGAGCTAGATCCAGTTCAAGTTCGTTTTATTCAACAACGAGTCACTGCAATGAAAGAATTACTGGACGAGTTTCAAGAGGTTGGAATGAAAGACATGGCAGCAAACCCAAGAGTGGTGGATGCATCTGGAGAACCTCAGCCTCCCTTTGGACCTGATGATGAAATGCAGTTTGCAGATCTTGAGCCTTATGAAGATCCACATACTGTGGATATTGATATTCCTCTTACGGAGTCAACACCACTCATTGTAGGACGCGAGCAAACTGATGAAGAAGTTAGTCATGAAGAGGAGGAATTTCCTATGCTAGAATAGATTTAGACACTTGTAGTTTCAAACAATTTTTGGTATTTAAATCCTCATTGGGGGTGTTCAAGGATTTCTAGGTTTTGAGAGTGTTTTGAACAACATTTGTTTGTATTCAAAACTAGCATTACAAATCTTTTTGAGGAGCTTGCGTTTTGAGATTGGTTCAAAAAATTAGTCAAATGTTGTCTCTATTGAAGCATTTATAGGAATTGTCTTATAATAAGACTTGTTTTTTTAATCAATGAAGATTAATTTAATCATGACATTGAAGTTGTGCGATAAAAGTAGTTATATTTTGCTTTCTAGTAACGACAGCAATAATTTTGTATTCAAAGTGAAGCTCTTTGTTGTGAGTCTCTAATGCAACTTTTGTGTCATGTTTTTTTGTTTGAAATATTCTAAGATTTTGTAGGGATAGGCTTGTACTTAGACATCAAATAGTGGAAAATTTGACAAATTTTTAATTTAGCGAATGAATCACTTGCAAGTATGTTTTAAGTTAAGCAAAAAAGTCTCTTTTTAAAGTTCTACTTTATTGGGCACGTCAAAGATTCTTTTGGTGCTAGATTTGGATTGTTTTTAAAGGATTTTTTTGGTCTCTCAAAACTACAACTCACGATCGGTTGTATTTTCAAATGGCTAGGTGTTAATGGGTATATCTTAAATCCGTATCCCAATGCTTCTAGATCACAGGTCTAAAATTCCAACAAAATTTCCTGAATTCTGTAACCTTGATCCTCAAATCAGAATCAACTTGATTTCAGATTCGGTGGGTGATTTGAGAATTTCTTAAATTCTGTAACCTTGATCCTCAAATCAGAATCAAGGGTCTTAACTTGATTTCAGATTCGGTGGGTGATTTGAGTGAATTTTTCTGAACGGGTCACATAGTCTTCTTGAAACTGACGAAGGAGTTATGTCTAAGTCATAGTCTGATTCAGGGTTTGAGTCTAGAAAGGTTCTCCTGAACTATCTTTCTCGAAGGATAATATTTCAATTACTACTTTACTGAATATCATTCATTGAGTATTTGCTTAACTGAATTCAAAACTAATCTCACGAATTCCTATGAGGAATAAATTAATCATTTATCTAAAATTTTGACTTCAATAGTTTTTCTGAGTTTTCTCATTACCATCCTAGAGAATATAAAACGGTAAAATTTTCTCTCATAGAGTATTTACTTATTCATTTACCAATATTCATGGGATTTAAACATAGGATTAAAGAGAACTCTTATTTTGATATAAAAAATCTATATGCATCTATTTATTCATAAAATCCAACTTCTATGGGAATAACACTTTTATATTAAAGAAAATCCTTTTATGCATCTATTTATGCATAAAAATCAATTTTGATGAAAGTAACACTTTTATAATAAAAAAATCTTTTATGCATCTATTTATGCATAAAAATCAATTTTGATGAAAGTAACACTTTTATAATTAAAAAATCTTTTATGCATCAAAATATTTATGCATAAAAATCAATTTTGATAAAAGTAACACTTTTATAATTAAAAAAATCTTTTATGCATAAAAATCAATATTGGTGAAAGTAACACTTTTATAATAAAAAAATTCTTTTATGCATCTATTTATGCATAAAAATCAATTTTGATGAAAGTGACACTTTTATAATAAAAAAATTTCTTTTACGCATCTATTTATGCATAAAAATCAATATTGGTGAAAGTAACACTTTTATAATAAAAAATTTCTTTTATGCATCTATTTATGCATAAAAATCAATTTTGATGAAAGTAACACTTTTATAATAAAAAAATTCTTTCATACATCTATTTATGCATAAAAATCAATATTGGTGAAAGTAACACTTTTATAATAAAAAAATATTTCCAATATGCATCTTTCTATGCATAGAATTTAATCCTAATGAAAATCACACTTTTATAATAAAAAAAAGTATCCAATATGCATCTTTCTATGCATAGAATTTAAATCTAATAAAAATCACTCTTTTATAATAAAAACATAACCAATATGTATCTTTCTATGCATAGAATTTAAATTTTAATGGAAATAACACTTTTATAATAAAAATATTTCTACTATGCATTTTTTTATGCCTAGAATGAAAATAACACTTTTAGAATACACAATTGGTGGTGGGGATTACTCTTTTTGAATAATAAAAGATAAAACTTATTTCACAAAATTTTAGAAAATTTTGCCATAACCTCCTTTGTATGGCTGACCATTTTTCAATTTTTTCTATCCTCAAGTTACTTAAAAATTATCCCAAATGGTTTAAAGCATTCTAAACTAATC
The DNA here is from genome assembly GCF_041138505.1 of Cibotium barometz. Taxonomy (NCBI): domain Eukaryota; kingdom Viridiplantae; phylum Streptophyta; class Polypodiopsida; order Cyatheales; family Cibotiaceae; genus Cibotium; species Cibotium barometz. The sequence continues at coordinate 29,895,889 of NC_141109.1, forward strand.
AAATTTCACTTTTAAAAGAGAAACAATATGAAAAGTTTAATTCTAACAATTTGATTACTTATCTAGGATAAAGAAAGGCTGAATTTAAGAATGAAGAGAGGGGGAAAGCCTTTCCAACAAGGCATAACATCGTTTTTTCAGTTTAAAGAAAACAAAAATTAGAAAACCATTAAAAGGAATAAAGAAAAAGTAGGATTTCTAGCTTACTTGAATTTCTGTGGAGCTTTCCTTTGGCTTGATAGTTTGATCTACTCTTGGCCAGCCCCCAACGATTCGAAACAAAAGTTGCCAACTGCACTTTGGGCTTATCGAATTTCCTATAAGACATCAACCAATGCCACCCTCTTCAGTTTAACCTATGGCACTGAAGTAGTCATGCCCATGGAGTTCTTAGTCCCTAGTTTGCGTGTCGCAATACAGCTCACTAGAAATTTAGGTTGTCACCTATATGACCTTGAAAAGCTCAACAAAACATGCCTCTTATAGCAGTATACAGTATGATTGTTGAGAAGCTAAGGCGCAAATAATGGTTTGACGACAAACTTAAGGATAAAAAATGAACGAGGCTGATATGGTCCTCTTATTTAGTACCAAGACACATAAAAAGAAGCTCAAGCGCTCAGAGGCTTAGGACCTTTCCTAGTCAATGAGATAACACCACAAGGCGCAGTACGCATCGAAATGCTTGATGATGGTGTAGAAATGGTTGGCTATTTCAATGGTACCAAACTTAAACGCCACTATGGCCCTCTCATTGAGGCTACCTTAAGAGCCATCCATGATATAAAAAAAATAGTGTAAGAAAGACCATAAGGATATGAAAAAAGCTACACAACAAGAGGCCAAAGCAAGGCAAGCCAAGCTTTAGCGAGACACATCATGGTCAATATGACCCAAGTGATAGACCTTGAAGAAGAAGAATGGGAGGTGAAGCCAACTTGGTTGTGGTTAAGAATTACCACCCCGACGAGCCTTGTCCAACAATTAGCTCTTGTTGATATAGGGACTAGTTATAATTTGATGGCCCATGAAACATGGTGTTCCCTAGGGGGGCCCTCGCTAAAAGAAACCCCTGCCATTGTTTACCAATGTAAAATCACACCATGTTCATTGCTTAGGCATAGCCACGCTTTTATTCCACATTGGAAATATCCCCTTGGAAGGGAAGTTCTACGTGATGCCTGAAGGAACCATGCGTGAGGAAATACTCCTTGGAAGGAGCTGGATGGGACATAATAGGTGCAACATCGACTGGGACAAACGGATGGCGACCTTACACAGCTGGCCTTTGGCCAGATGAAGAGCTAGTACCTGCTACTCCCCTATGCCAAGTACTTCCTTCACCACCCCCCACCTCACCCCTATCAATCCATCCCCCCAAAAAAGAGGTCGCTCATCATTCCAACCACATCAATGCCTCTCACACCCTCCCCACCACCACGCTTGGTAGCAACCCACTCTTGCATTGCCACCTCACAAGCTGCTGCCCCACAAACCCAAACTAACATTGCTAACATCACTAACAAAACACCACAAGTCTTGATCTCTCCCCGTTGGGTACCAAAAAAGCTTCTTACAGCACAGGTTATTATGATGGTGAATCTACATTATGGATCCCCCGATGATCCAACCCTCCCTTTCAACCACAAGCACCCAAAGCTCCTCGTCCCCTATATCAGCAATGAATTCGCCAACCAACCACAAGCCTACACGGTAGCATAAGAGCAAGACTCCATTGCACAATAGGAGAGTATATTACATTATGAGAGTAAAATTACTTATATAAAAGGCTATAAATATTCACACACACTTAAATTATAGCCGATTGAGTATCCAAGGCTCATAAGTGGCCTATTTCTTATACAATGCTTAAATCTCATAATACATGCGTGAAGTAAACTCATAGCGAATCCATTTTAGCTTGTTGCCACACGCTTTTGGATCTGGAAATTGCTATAAGTGTTCCATCATACTATTTTTGGGCGCCTATCCCAAGGTGTAAATTTGGGCATCATTGCTTTATAGTTTCATCATACATACTTGTGGTGTATCAATCTTTGCTATTTGATGTAGAATTATAGTGGCAACTCTTGTTAAGCCCAAAATGGGTTAATACCATGCGAGGTAGCTCGGTTGGAGAAAATCTAGTGGCAAATATGTGTGATCACATAGATAAGGCTATTGTCATTTATTGCAACAATATGAGCAGGATACAGTTGGCGTGAGTTACATGCTAGAACAAAGAAAATTGAAGTGTATTATCACTTTGTGAGGGAGTAGGTGATGTGGATTTAGTGCATATCACCCACTGAGGATCAAGCAACTGACATCTTCAAAAAGGCATAGGGGAGAAGCTCCACGGTTTTAGGAGCTTACTTGGATTGTTCTGTAGTATGGAGTTGTCTCAAAGGGGAATTTTGAGATAGCGATCTCAACTAGTACGGATATGGGTGGGACACTAGGATAACAACACTGCACTTACACCATTGGCATGGTTGGTGAGATTCTGGGTAATATACCACCATCATTGATTTATAGGCTACGTGATAGCCATTTTGGTTTCCTAGCGTTATGGCATAGTTATAGTGTCAAATCATGTAGTTGGGTTCATATATGGACTGACCTTTGTATATTATAGTAGGAGAATACTTTCCATTATAGTATATACTCTTATCTTTATATTATGGTTTTAGAGAAAAGAGAATAGAAGAAAATTCAGCCATCAATCTCTGTTATCTTTTTGTCTACTCTCTTGTGTGTATGTGTGTGTTTGCTTGTAAGGAGCTCAAGCTCACCCTCTCCTCTACATTTTTCTCACTACTGGCCCTTCTTGATGATTTACATATGAATACCTAGTGCTCACTAGGCTCCATTCTCACTTAAGAAAGCTCTACAGGGTTTATATCATCCCACAATACTTATCTAGACTCCTCCATTGTGAAGCACTCTTGGTTTGCTTCCAAATTCATGTCTAGCAAAATTAGGGAGGTCAACTCTACGCACGACCTAGTACCACTCCCTAGTGTTGAAGCATGAGATTAAAGTCTTGTATTTAATAGTCATATTAGAATAGGACTCAAAAATGATTCTACCTGACAGTAATTGCATAAACACCTGATCCAATGCTAGAATTGTTTGTTAAAGTTCTTTTTATCAATATTTTATGTTTTTTTAGAGTTTTTATGATTAGGATAAGACTGAGAAATGATTCTTTTTAACCATAAATGCATAAGAACCTGATCTAATGCCAGAATCGCTTGTTGTTAAGGTTCTTTTATGGGTATTTTATGATTTTCTATAGTTTTATAGGGGTTTTAGTATTTTATTATTTTTTAGTTTTTTTGATAGTGAATTGACAAGAAAAAGAATGAAAATGTGCAAGATGCATATTAACAATGCAAACATTAATTTTTTATATTTTCTTTTTTTTTTCTTCTAGAAATCCATTCAGATTTGCAATCTCAAAATTAAAGGTTTTTTAGTCAACAATCTGGATCTCAGACCAACGATTCGAGTCACATATGATCTGAATATGGGGAATATTTTTGATAGTGAGCTTGGGGTTACGAGCATTGTGACTTTTTAGTGAGCTTTTTTACACATTCAGATAAATGTTTAGGTAAAATACTCACTTTAACCAACCAAATTTTTAGGTAAAAGACACATTTAACCAACCAAATCCAATTAGACTTTAAATATGCATGTTAGCTCTAAATAAAAGAGACACCACACCTGTATTTATCCAACCATCATGGTTCAATCATGTATATAATAGAGACACATCTTAGATTGGTCCAAACATTAATTACATATACAAACTGAAGGTGGTTTCTTGAACCACAACACATAAAGCTAAAACATAATTGAGCATGTCCAAAAAAGCCTTGGGTGTCCAAAAACTCAAGCGAGCATACCTCTCATCTTTGAGAAGATGAGTGGGGTATATAGCCTCAAGGGCAAGTTCTAGTTTTTCTGATAGATTTAGAAATATCTACACTAGAAATGGTTGCAAAAAATAAATAGATATGCTTATAAGCAAGGTATGACTTATTTCCCATCCCTCTCTTTTGAAAATCTAGGCATGTGCAGTAAAGGCTTTATGTGCACATCTTTAGAGCTCATAGATTTGACGATCATATTCTTCATGGGTTCTACAATTGTCTCACCCATGTGACAACAAGATCCATGGATAGTGCATTGCTAATTCTCTTTCCTTCCTCTTTGGATATACCATGTTGCCATTTAGATCTTCGTTGCACACATGACGTGGCTCCAATATATTCTTATTGAATAGTTGGACCTACATGTGGGGTTGAGTCTGTCAACTCCTCATTATCTTGTTGAACAGTTTGTAGTCTAAACCCTCCCACTGTAAGAAATTTAACCTCCTATCTGGTAAAGTTGGTGTTATCATCTACAATCCAAGTTCTTGTGGGAGTTTTGGGACATATGTGATGTTGGAATTTGGATGCCAAGTGTGTGTGATGTTTTCATTGCCAAACCACATCATTTGAGCGCTTTCTGTCATCTAATCCAGTATGTGTTCTCTTAAAGTAGAAACATGGAGTCACTACACCTATTTGATGACATTTGAATATAACGGTTACATTTCATGTCTTATCCTCTATCCATCCAAGGTATCTGACTTTTGAGTTGATTGGAGTTCTTCATATAGCCCAAAAGGTCTTGTGGATAGGTTTCTCATGCACATAAGAACTAGCTCTTATAGTGAGTGCATGCTCTTTACCTACTCCATGATTCAGTTCAACTCTTTGAGGTGTTTCTCTTGGAGGATTATAATCAAAGCTTATATGCCTTGGTTGCCCCATTGGTTTCTATCTCTATTTTCTATCACATATCCTAGCCTATGTGAACTACTATGTTTGAGTTCAATATTTTGTGATATAAGATATAAAGATAAACACACCCCATGTGTAGGCTATAGCCCGACCGATGAGAACTTGAAGAGAAGTCTCGAGTTCAACCTTATGATTTAAAAAAAGCCTATTCTGAGAAGTTCTGTTGAGAATTATCTCTACTCGAAACCTGGTAATTGAAATGTAATAGTGCATTTTGGGAGTGCAAATAGTGTTTGTACATGTATGTCTGATCTTGGCTATATGTACATATACTCTGGTCACATCTGGTGACATACAAGTTATGCAGAAGTATTGTTGTGCGCGACAATCATAAAAGAAACTATTGTGTTACAGAAATTGTATGTTTGCAGGGTTCTGGTTATTGTAGGCAAACATGTATGACGAACTCAATTAGATTATTAGTGAGAAGCTGGACAAAACAATTAGATTCTTAGTGAGAAGCTAGACAATAACAATTAGATTGTTAGTTGACAAGCTCGACAAGAATAGCTTCTATGCTTGGAAGTTCAAAATGATCAATTTCTTGATGGATGAAGGATTTTGGGACCATGCCAAAGGAGTTAATGAGGAGCCTCTGAAGAGAATATTTTCTCTTTTTCGACAAGCCTCGGCATTTTCTGCTCTTATCCCTCAGGAGTACTCCATGGCAGCTACTCTATCAACCCCAAGCAAGGCTGTCATTGCTTGTTTATCCTTTTTCATTGTAGCGGACCTTCAGATCCTTGCCAATGATTGTTGTAGCACTAGAGGCCTTCACCCTGGTTTGCAAACCTATTAATTATCCCGCGCACGAATAACTCAGGGATCTTTTACAAGTGAGCCTCATTGGCAAGCATGCAAAGATCAGAGGCATTCACCCTTTGGGATGTGGTTACTACCACGTAGAGTTTGACTCATTAGATGCGTCAAACTGAGTCATGCAGCTGAGTCCCCTTGCATTGTGTATGGTGTAGGCCTTCTTTGCGTGATGGTAGCATGGATTTGACCCTGCGTCTTGTTGAGATATCGAGCTCGTCTAGTGAGGCGATGGCCACTGATGACCCGCCTGGGGGATAGGCCCCACACTTACACCACTGGCATGGTTGGTGAGATCTTGGGTGATATGCGGCCAGTGGGATGACAGGCTGTGTGACAGCCATTCTAGAGACTGGCATAGTTATAATGCCAACTCATTTAGTCGGGTTCACACTATAGAGAACCCGTGTATGTATTTGGTTGAGTACCTTTCATATTGTGTGTACTCTTATTCTTGTATATGGTGTGTTGAGTGTTGAGTAGAGAAGAAGAAGATTTCAGCCTCTCACCTTGTGTGTTCTCTATTAGGGTTTACGGTGAGTGTGTGTGTGTGTACTTGCAAGAGCTCAAGCTCTCTTCCCCCCTACATCTTTTCATGGTATCGAAGCCTGGTTCGTGCTAAGGGCTGAGCTGCAAGCAAGAGAACCACAGGAAGCAGTACAAGGGTAAGAGCTGTAACTAATCTTCCCTATTTGTGTTGGTGAGACTACACCCTTGTCGGGAGCTCTACGGGAGGCACCGGCAACGATCTCTGATTGAGGAGCTTTCTTCGTGGGAGTAAAGCTATAGGGCAACTATTCTATCCTATCGGACTCCATTTTCTGGGCCGAAAACGCGTTTCAGGCGCGTCTGGACCTCCGTTTTTCAGAAAGCAGGCGATTTCGAGCACTGCGGGTAAGTCATTGATTTCGAGCACTGCGGGTAAGTCATCGATTCTCTCCAGAACTCTGTTTTAAGAACTGCAGGAAGACAGATTGACTGTGCAGACACTGTGGGTGCTGCAAAGAGGTCTACAGTTGCCATTGGGTGTATGTATGCACATTGAGGTCACTGGTTGTGACATTTGAGTGGACTGCGGTACCGCTGTGCAGAAAATACAGCAGTTGTGCAGGAAAAACCAGAGTGCAGTTTCTGGTAAAATTGTGTGTTTGGCAAGATGTTTAATGATGGCATAACATAGATTGTGGCTAAGAAGCTCTGGATAAGAATAACTTCCATGCTTGGAGGTTTAGGTTGATGAATTTCCTGATGGGAAAAGGCTATTGGGACTACATAGAAGGTGAGCATGAAGAGGCACCGGAGATACTGGTATATCCGACTGCTGTGCAGATGTGAAAGAATTTAAAGACTGGAACCAAGGAGCCAGGAAAGTAATGTATTGGCTTTCCATTAGTATACAGGACACCATGATTGGGCACATTCAGGATGCCAAGTCCCCCAAGGAGGCATGGGACACCTTGGTAAAGCTCTATGAAACAAATACCAAGGCACGTAAGATATAGTTGAAGAATGAACTTCATACTGTGGAGAAAAAGAGCATGTCTGTAAATGACTATGCATTGAAGATAAAGGGTATTGTGGAATCCCTTGCATCTATTGGTGTGTCAGTAGATGATGATGACAAGGTGGAAGTCTGCTGTCTACGTGGGCCACAATACAAGGCGTTCACAAGACGTCTATTCAGACTCGGGAAAACATTCCCAACTTTACAGATTTGGTGTCTATGCTGATTATCGAAGAGAAGAACTTGGGTGAAGACCAATAGTCTTCACAAAGCAAAAACAGTTCAGAGCAACAGGCCTTCTACACGAGTTCAGGAAGAGGATGAGGTAGAGGAGGCCGTGGACGCAGTCAAGGAGGTGGCCGAACAGATAATCAGAATTATGGCCAGCAGCAACAACAACAACAACAGTCCCAGAATCAACAACAACAACAACACACAGGTGGAAGAGGCAAATTCAGAGGCAGGGGGAGTCAAAGAGACCGTGGAAATTGGCAAAGGCAATATAATGATGCACGTGAATGCTATTATTGTGGTAAGCCTGGACATGTGCAGGCAGAATGTTATAAGAAGCAGGCTGACATGCAAAATGGGAAAGTGCAGCAAAACAACTATGCATCCTCAAGCAGAAAGAATGAGGATAATGAAAGGTTGTTTATTATGCAGCATGTCGTGAATGCCATGTCTGAAAATGTTGATGCAGCACAAAAAGATAATGTATGGTATGTGGATTCAGGCGCTTCGAACCACATGACAAGTCATGGGGAGTGGTTCAAGGAGATGAAAAACTCGAAAAGATCAGGTTTTGTGGAAACAGGGGATGACACTGCTCATCCAATTGCCCATGTTGGAGATGTGCCATTGTCTATGCAGGATGGAAAAGTGAAGTACCTTGCAGATGTACTTCATGTACCAAACATAATAAAGAATCTGGTTTCAGTTGGCCAGATGATTGAGCAAGGTTTACAGGTTCGGTTTAACCCTGATGGGTGTTATGTTGAAGATTTTAAAGACAAGTGCAGGTTGGTTGTAAAAGGCAACAGAGTGGGCAGAATGTTTACATTGAATGTAGACATGCCTGAAATGAGTGCTGCAATGTTTGCAAATGGTTCAGGAGTTGTTGCAGACACAGACATATGGCATAAAAGAATTAGACATGTAAATGTGCAGAGATTGAAGTCTATGCAGACAAAAGGAATTGTGACATGGCTGCCAAAATTTAAAGTTGTAAGGTTCCCCCCTTCCACAAATAGGGGAAACACTTAAGATAGTCCACTAAGTCTTATCTTAGAGAAAATTTCCTATTCATCGACACCTTGACCATACAAAGATTCAAGGATACGATTCATAGGTAAGACCTAGTTCTACCCCGTAGGGGAAGCGTGGTCTTCTAAAATCAAATCACCCATAGGGTAATTGATCACATAAATTGGGCAACTACAAGACTTGATTTCTAGGGGCAACGCTTTTTTCCTCATCCATGCAAGGCACAGTCGCTGGCCTAGTCTTCTAGAATAGAGTTGCCCGAGAACCTATTTATCTAGCGTAGGGCTTTCACTTAATCTATTGGAAAGCTACCCGACTAATCGGGTCCACCCGTCCGTAGGATGGTGCCGTCGGGGCATTCCATCCTCCCACTTTCCACCCTACTCATGCGTCAATTTGTTTTCTAATTAATCCTACCACACTGTTTGACATAAATAAACATGTTCCTTAATTAAGGCCCTTTTCACAAGGTTTGTTAAAATAGCCTTTTTCTACAATACAATCATACCAAAGACAAGATTTATAAAAACAAAGTTTAAACATGAATCAATTTCATACAAGCCAAACCGGCTCTCTTATTCTTTTCCTTTATACCGCCGATGATCTAGAATTCGGCCTTCCAGCCTCTACATGCTGGGCAAAACCCTACGGGACCATACACCTCATCGTCGGCCGCTGGCAAGGACTCAAGCCGGCCTGTCGCCCTCTCAGGCTCCATCGCTCGATCCTCCCGCCCCTCAGAGGGATGTCTGCACACTAGGATGGGCTAATTCACCGCACTAGCCTGGGCCCTCAGAACTAGGCAGCATCATAATCACTCGCCTCAATCGGCAAACCTCATTATCCCAATGGTATAAGGGATACCATGGGCCAACTCTGGGCCTTACTAACGTCTCCGCCGTCCGACTATACAAGCACAAGAACAGGGCAGCGTCAAGGCAGGGAGAAGTTGTACCTGTACCTTAATTTAACCAAGATAACAATCCATTTACTTACTAAACCATAGGCATGTTACCTTCTTAAGAAAACAATCCTTTTCTCACACAGATTTTAGCATTTCAACTTGAGATTGCATAAGACATTCTTTATTAAGGCATATGCTATTACTTAAAAGAATACAAACTTTAAATAGTAAATCAATCAAATAGATTATTATTAACAACTAATAGAGTAATTGAAAAACAAAATATGTATATACCTTATAGAAATTTGTCGTTTATCGTTGCCTTTGCTCGTTAACAAGAGCTTTAGAACTTGACATATGAGAATAGAGTCTTCTAATACCTTGTCTTACGATTGAAATCATCCAATCATCCCCAAGCTTTATCTCTTCTTACTCATACTGTGACTCTTCTCTCTAAGGTCTATGGCAAAATAGCCTTCTCTTACAAGGCTACGACATACTATTCTTTCTCTAAAAGAAAAGCTATGGAGTTTTGGTCTCTTCCTCCGAAAGACCATAGAAATCTAAGCTTATTTTCTGAGATATTAGATAAGAATGAAGGGATATATGCATCTCAAGCTCTAGGATTACCTTGAGACTACTTGCTGCCTTCTCCCACTTTTTCTCTGTGTAGAGACCCTGTCAGAAACAGAAAATTGTTTCGGCCATAACTCTCTGATAGAAACTCAGAATATGGTCATATAACCAGTCAAAAGAACGGGAAGGCTTCTAGTCTACAAGCTAATGTGGGCAAAATAGGCAAAACCGTCTGTATATAGCCACAAACGCACCATCTTTAGAAACGCGTTGTTTTTCCACATTTTTAGTATGCATGGACTCTAAATGTGTAAAGGTACTCTAAATATGACCTCTTATCACCTAAAATCGAAATTCTATTTTTGGGGATACTTATCTCTTAATAGAACTATTCTTATGTTCTTATTTCTTTTAGGATTTTTGGAGCTAATATTTTTATTCTAACACTTTTCTAATGTTTCTAACCTTATTGTCTCACTCTTTCGAATTACACTCTCTTTTCTTATTGAAATCTATAGTAAAAGAGACACATACATACATGGCTTGGGAGGGACCTTACAAAAGTGGAAGGTATGCAGAAAATATGTGAAGCATGTCAATTTGGGAAGCAAACAAAGCATGTGTTTCCACGTAACAGATATGTGAGCAGAAATGCACTAGATGTTGTGCATTCAGATGTATGGGGTCCTACGAAGACCATATCTACAGGTATTATGTGACTTTCATTGATGACCACACAAGGAAAGTGTGGGTATATTTCATGAAAGAGAAGAGTGAGGTGTTCACTCACTTTCAGAATTTCAAAGTTTTGGTTGAAAAGCAAACAGGGAAATATGTAAAGTGCCTAAGGTCAGATGGAGGGGGAGAGTACTTCTCCAATGAGTTCTCTGAATTTTTGAAGAAGAATGGTATTCGGAGACAGTTTACATGCAGATACACTCCGCAACAAAATGGAGTTGTTGAGCGGAAAAACAGGCACATTGCTGAGATTGCACGAGCATTGATGGAAGAGAAGAATATGCCGCATTGCTATTGGGCTAAGGCTGTTTCTACAGCAGTATACATCATGAACAGGACTCCAACTGCAACCATACATGATGTAACTCCAGAGGAGAGGTTTACTGGTAGAAAACCAGATTTGTCTCATCTGAAAGTTTTTGGATGCATTGCATATGTGCATGTACCAGATGAGCTGAGAACTAAGCTGGATCTGAAAGCTAAAAAATGTGTGTTTATTGGATATTCCCTTGAGCAAAAGGGATACAAGTGTTATAGCCCTGCTACACGTGAGTTGAGGGTAAGCAAGGATGTTGTCTTTGATGAGATGAGCAGCTGGTATGCTGCTAAAAAAGAAGCTGTTGGGGCTTATGTAAGTAGAAGTGTGGTTGCACAGAATGCAGGTCGGCAATCACAGTCTTTGAGTGGACCAGGAGAGTCCTCATCTAGTGGGTCTGTTGATAGACCATGGAGTGGCAGGCTGCGTCATAATACCAGTCCTGCAAATGTGATTAGTACATCACATAAAGGAAAAGAGAAAGTGGTTGAGCCCCTTGGTATGCCTGACATTTCTGCAGGGCATTCTCATGTTGATGGAGAGTCTCTAGTGGCTCAGATATGAGCCTTGATGAGGAGCTTGGGATCCCAGCTATGAGAACACCTGGTGTAAAGAAGGCTATGGAAGCCATGAATGAAAAGCTGTGAAGATCAAGGAGAGTGAAGAACCCTGTGCAGAGATTTACATATGATGGTTATGTGGCACATCACTATGCATATATGGCAAAGAAGGCTATGGAAGCCATGAATGAAAAGCTACGAAGATCAGGGAGAGTGAAGAACCATGTGCAGAGATTTACATATGATGGTTATGTGGCACATCACTATGCATATATGGCAAAGGTTATGCAGGTTGTTGAGCCCACATGCATTGATGAGGCTGTTGGAAATGTGTATTGGGAGAAAGCCATGGATGAGGAGATGGATGCACTATATGGAAATGAAACTTGGGATTTAGTGCAATTGCCTAAAGGCAAGAAAGCCATTGGATGCAAGTGGGTGTACAAAGTTAAACATAACAGTGATGGAAGCATAAACAGGTACAAGGCTAGATTGGTAGCCAAAGGATATGCACAGACATATGGCATTGATTATGAGGAAACTTTCAGCCCAGTTGCCAAGATGGCAACGGTGAGAGCTGTAATAGCAGTGGCTGCGTCAAAGCAATGGTCTTTGGATGTAAAGAATGCATTCTTGCATGGGGATTTGCAAGAAGAGGTGTATATGTTGCAGCCACCTGGTTATGAGGATGTGAGTCATCCCGAGCATGTTTGCAGGTTGATTGAAAGCCTTGTATGGCTTAGAACAAGCACCAAGAGAATGGTCTGACAAGATTTCTGAATATCTTGTCACTATTGGCTTTCATGTAGCCAATGCAGATTTCTCGCTGTATGTGAGACATGGTGATAGAGGAGTTGTGCTTGTTGTCATCTATGTAGATGACTTGATCATTAGGGGGACCATGATGCAGAGATCTTTGATGTAAAGATCTTGCTTAAATAGAAGTTTGAGATGAAGGATCTGGGGGAGCTCAGATATTTCTTGGGCATTGAAGTGATTAGGTCACCACACATAGTATTGGATTACTGCAGAGACAGAATGGCTTGGACATGTTGTCCAAGTATGGTATGACAGGCTGTAAGCCTATTTCTGTGCCATTGGATCAGAATGGCAAGTTGAGTGCAGATTCTGGAGAGATTCTGGAGGACCCTACTATGTATAGGCGCATAGTAGGAAGTTTGACCTACATGACGATCACCAGACCAGATTTGAGCTATGCTGTTGGGTTGGTGATGAGTCAATTTATGCAGGTTCCACGGAAACCACACTTGGATGCAGTGAGATGCATACTGAGGTATGTGAGGTCTACTTTGCATTGTGGACTATTCTATGAGACTGGGACAGAGATATGTGTACATGGGTACACGGATGCTGATTGGGCTGGTAGTATCTCAGATAGAAGATCTACCAGTGGATTCATGTTTTCTTTGGGGAGTGCTGCTGTGACTTGGAGCAGCAAGAAGCAGCCTACGGTTGCTCTATCGAGTACAGAGGCCGAGTACAAAGGAGCTGCTATGGCAGCATGTGAGGTAGCTTGATTGAGAAAGCTACTTGCAGATTTGGGTCTATCAGTGTGGATAGACAAGTTGTCATTTTTTGTGACAACATTAGCAGTATACAGTTGGCCAGGAACCCAGTCTTTCATGCTCGTACAAAGCACATAGAGGTCCACTACCACTTCGTCAGAGAGAAGGTCTTGGCAGGAGATCTTGACCTTGTTTATGTCAGCACAGAGGATCAGGTAGCTGACATCTTCACCAAAGCATTGGGTACAGAGAAGCTCCGCAGATTCAGGGCTTCGCTTGGTGTACATAAGATGGAGTTGAGCTCGAGGGGGAGTGTTGAGATATCGAGCTCGTCTAGTGAGGCGGTGGCCACTGATGACCCGCCTGGGGGATAGGCCCCACACTTACACCACTGGCATGGTTGGTGAGATCTTGGGTGATATGCGGCTAGTGGGATGATAGGCTGTGTGACAGCCATTCTGGCATAGTTATAGTGCCAGCTCATTTAGTCGGGTTCACACTATAGAGAACCCGTGTATGTATTTGGTTGAGTACCTTTCATATTGTGTGTACTCTTATTCTTGTATATGGTGTGTTGAATGTTGAGTAGAGAAGAAGAAGATTTCAGCCTCTCACCTTGTGTATTCTCTATTAGGGTTTTGTGAGTGTGTGTGTGTGTGCTTGCAAGAGCTCAACCTCTCTTCCCCCCTGCATCTTTTCACGTCTGACCCACTTGCTAGCGTGTCAGGCTTCCTAGTAGTGACAGTTTGCTTCCCAAGCCTTCAGAAGGAATACCTTTCGCTTTTCCCAGTGATTGGTGGTGCCATTGGGAGAGTGATGGAATCCCCCCCATAGTTGCCTCATCCCTTGCACGGGTAGCTAGGACTCCGTCCCTCCACATCTGTGTTGCCTCATTGAATTCCATGCCTCATGTTATATCTATCCCATGCCTCTGCGGGCGGAAGAGACCCCATCCTTCAACGCAAGTGGAATATTGACGCCTTCTAGGCCAATGTTTCATTTTCAAGCAGATGGGCCATCTACCTAGAGCTTGCCCTCGACATCAATCCAGGAGAATTCTACGAGTGGTTCCCCACCCCCCCCCCCCCCGTTAAAATCCTCACCCAACTAGAGAGAGCAACAGATTCTTAGACATCGAGCACTAGGTTTCATCCCACGATGACATAGCTACTACTGCCGGAGAGTGGCGGGGCTGTTGACCCACACCCAGGCAATCAGCCGACCACCAAGGCTGAGGGCCATTGGCATGCACGCTAGGCTGGCAGAGCACAGGAAGATTTGGTTCTATCAGAGAATCATTTTTATGAGCATTTATCATAGCACCTACCGACAATGATGGGCCCCCTCCTGCCACTGAGCGGGTCCCTCCGGCCCCTCCAATTTAGCGATGATTCCCCATCTCGAGAGCCCTCCCCTAACGCTCAGCGCCTAGTGAGGCCGATAGACCCCACTAAGCCCCTGGTGAGCCTCTCCCATTAGCCTTCATCTTTGATGGTTGTCTCCCACACCAGCACGCTCCCTGGCCTCTCCGCCCCCCTCTACCTCCTCACCCCTATCCCCCTCCTCCTTCCTCGTCCCTTCCCAAAGCGGTTTCTTCAGCCCTGTCCTTTGCATTGGAGCCAACCCTCCCCCCTCTCCCTTTGCATCGGATCCCACCCTCTCCCCTCCCTACACCTCACCACCACCAGAGCACTCCCTTTACCCCCAACAGCCCCCGCAGTCAACGAGTTCTGTTAGGCCGATTGCTTCATCGTTTCTCTATGCTGGTTGAGATGACCATTTTTGCCCCGAGTGAAGGCTCTCCCACTAGCGTCCCTAGGTGGGGCCTAGGGTCTTAGGGCAACCGGTGGATTATGGTTTCTTCCATTGTCTTTTGGCGGAAGAGACAGATATGTTTGAGGAGACAGTAGCACCTCTTCGGATATGTGTGGCTTTCCCCCACTCCATACACTCTATGCCAAAGAATGGCATGGTGATCTTCTCTTTCCCTTTGAGAGTGTGGCTCCAAGGATTGAGTGGGACTCAGAGTCGGTGACTACTACCATCTAGGGTCACGAAGTTGAGCTATCTCATCATCTTCATGATCTTTGCATCACTAACATACTCACCCATCTATGACCATTGGCTAGGATGGAACTTGGAGGCTCAACCCATAGAGACCAGAACAGGGAGATGGTGGCCTCCAGTGGTGCTGCTCTTTTTTTTCATGCATACTTCTATCCAGTACCTCTCCCCCCCTCCTACAGGTACCTCCATTGTGATCGATGGAGTCTGGAGTATGCATACTCTCGTGCTCGGAGGAGTGGCATCACATGGAGGATAGGATCCATACCCACTTGGCGTGACTTCACCGTAGGACAGATTGTGATTATTCCTCATCTAAATCCTTGCCCAAGACTCTTCGAGTGGAGGAGGGTAGTTCCGCTAGTTCTGCCTCACATAGAGATTGATATGTGGATAGTCTCTCATCATGGAACATACAAGGTTTAGGGGGGGCAGAATTCTTTCACAAATGAGGCGTCCTCAAAGGAGAGCTTCAAAGAGCCCTAGTGGGGGGACCTATTGACATTCTTTTCTTTTAGGAGCATCATCTCTCAGAGGGGCGTACCCGCCCATATGCGGGAAGATTTTACTAGGCAAGAGTTGTACTTTTTGGTCTCCATTCTTTGGCCCTTTAGGGACATAGGGAGGAGTTTGTATCTCTGCAAGTGAGTAGCTTCTGCTAGCCATGAGATAGGCTCGGGAGTCATTATCTCAGGGTGTGCACAGTGGGTCACCATTTTGATTAGAGAGAATAGCATTGGGTTCCTCAATGTTTATGCCCCAAATGCCACTATTGGTAGAGCCCTCTTTTGGAGCACAGTTTGGCAAGCCCTTCCCCAAGCTGACTTTTGGTGCATGGGTGGCGACTTCAACATGATAGAGGTAGCAAAGGACAGACTTGGAGGAAGTACGACTACAGTCTCCGGAGCAGAGTACTCTGCCTAGGAGGAGCTGATACTAGTACTTAGAGGACATGACCCTTAGCATCTATCAGTGTGGACAGGAAGCCAGGTCCTCCACACTCCACCAAGAGCCTCACAGTATCCCCTCAAACCGCTCCAACCACCGTCACCGCCAGTGCCCTCTGACCTCTCTAACTATCATCATCACCGGTGCCCTCTGACCTCTCTAACTATCATCACCGCCAGTGCCCTCTGCTGCTCCAACTATCATCACCACAATCGGTGCCCCCTTCGACCGCTCCAACCGCCATCACCGCCAGTGCCCTCCGACATCTCCAACCCATCGGGTCCTCCGACTACCAGTGGCACTTATGATGTGCATGTCCAACTCCGATGGTACTCATAGAGGCAACACCCCTCTCCCTTTCCCAAGGTAAGGGGAGATCCTCTTCGAGATCCTCTTGAGCACCATCTCCCTTTTCCCGATGGAAGATCTTCCCTCCACACAACATGATGAGAGTTGGGACTTGGAGGAGGAGGACACCCAAGGAGGAGTTAAGGGGAGCACTCTCTCTCTGCTATGTACCACATTCTCTCAAAGAAGAGGACATTCTCTTGTAGCACATTCTTTCGTGTATGACATTCTCTATGTTGGAGCACAGTCTCTCTTGTATCATTCTTTTTGGCAATTTAGTATACAGTGTTATGCTCTTGTGGTGTTTTGACTATCTCTCTATGTGAGTGAGGTGAGTGAGTGATTAGTGGTGGGTGTGGTGTGAGTGAAAGACCCATAGGGATATTTCGGTGCTGCTAGGTGGTGGTCGGAGAGCATAGTAAACAATGTAGAGCATAGGTAGGTCTTGCATGTCTAGGAAATGAGGTCGACTCATCCTTGGTGGGTATACTTCCCTGAGATGATTTACGCTCCCTTTCCCCCAATCCTAGTGTTTGTATCAGTAGTCCGTGAGCTCCCTAGCGAACGAGGACCGGCAGTGTCATCCATAGCTAAGACAAAACTTGGTGATCACAATGGGACTCTCCTAAAGGTCAAGGATAGTCTCAAAAAAAATTCTTTTTCTTTTATGGGTGATTGTTAATCATGCTGAGAGGAGTGTTATGTATGCCCTCAAAGATTAGATCTGAGAGGAGTGTTATGTATGCCCTCAAAGATTAGATCTTCTAGAGGTAGTTCACCCCTTTGTTCTCCTCTTTGAACTAGTCATCGTAGGGTTCTTCTTCGTTCCCTTGCTTTTCCCTCAGCATGTTCCTCTTCTAACTCTATGGCAGCTCCACCAGGACCAGAGCCATTGGCTACTATCCTTAACTGTGCGCAAGTTAAACTACCAACCTTCAAAGGTACCATCACTGAAGATGCGGAAGACCATGTGTGGCGGTTCCTCTCACTATGTGCGACTCAAAAGGGCTCACCAAGATGATGCATGCTTGTTCTTGTTCCCAACAACGCTGGAAGAAAGTGCAAACTAGTGGTATAGTCTTCCAACCACTTCCCGGATTGGGCCACCCTCAGACTGCAATTCTTAACTACCTTTCAGCCTAGGAAATACTTCGACCTCATTACCCAAGAGTTCAACCAACTATCCATGAAGGCGGGGGAATCAGTGAGGACCAACTTGTCACTCACAAGAGCTAAAGCTTTGGTCGCTCAGCTACCCCCAAGATCCTGGAAACTACATGCTATAAACAGTGGGTGCTTTGCGCACTCCCTACTCAAATGGCAATGAAGATGCGAGAGACCTTTCCACCCCAAGGCACCCTGCAAGATTTCCAAGACAGAGCTACACAACTAGAGAATGCTCGCCTCATGGCGGCAGAGCGCAGTACCTCTTGGTCCCCACTTATCCTTGGCATGTCTTCGGCTCCTCCAACTGTTCCTCTAGCTCCGGCGATAGCTTCTTCATCTACTTCCCTGGACACGCTAGCCAAGCTCAAGAAGAAGCTTGAAGATTTCAAAAGGTCACAACAAGAGGACATGGACATGGCAGTGTTGAGGAAGGAGATCGAGATCAGCTCAAGGCCAAAGATCCCAAGACGAGTCCATGGTGCCCGGTATGTAGTTCACAAGGCCATCTCCCAAGTGATTTTCCCACCAAGAAATATTGCTCAATTTGGCCATGATGACAAGGAGTGTTACTACCTCAAGGGACTTCGACTTATGCAACAACTTAAGCAAGGTGCCACCCTACTTAATCCCTTTGCCGAAGACTACACGGTGACCCCAACCAGTAGTGCTTCTTCTTCCCAGGTCCCTGACCACAACCAAACCCTACACCCTTCTTCCCAGGTCCCTGACCACAACCAAACCCTACACCCTTCTTGAACCATCAATCAGCAGGAATAGCTACCCCCAAATCCCAAGCTTATATTAACCCTATCAGCTTCCCCACATACACTCCCCTCCCCCATGGCTACTTATGTGCAAAATTCTCCACCACCCTAGGCCACATCATCTCACAGAGCTCAACTAGCCAGGTAGCATACACAAATACAACCCCCTTGCCTATGCAAATCCCATATCAAGCAGGGACTCTCTCATCCTATCAGCCATACCTCCCACCCATGCCAATCCTAGAAACACCCCAAGCCTATCAAAACCCACCCTTGGTGGTCTATGTAGCAGCTCCTCTAGTACCTCAGGCCGCTAACAACATGTATGGGGCCCCGGCCTAACCAAAGGTTCCCCAATCGCCATCCTACCAATAACCCCGCCCGACCCCTTATATGCTATCATTGTGTGGGGAGCAGCCACATGCAAGCTCAATGCACAGTACCAAAGGGCTCACCCCCATGCCTCCATTGCTCGGAGAGCCAAGACCACTACACCCAAGATTGTTCTAGAACCCCACTAGTTAATATGGTGGAAGCAGTGGTGCCATCTCCCAAGGCTGACAATCCAATAGTGGCGGCCATCACTCAGTCCCAAGTAGCCCCAAAGACACCAACTCCTCCTCTTGATGGTGCAGTCTACCCATCCATTATGGAACAAGCTTAGAAGGAGGTCATTGAGGAATTCATTCAAACACCACCCACCATGGAGAAGGAAGCGGCACCTACCTGGGTCATTCCCCCAACTACCACACCTTCAAAGGCAGATGAGGAGTCTACCAAACCCAAGGTTAGTAATTTATATTGCGCGGCATTGTTGGTAGGGGGAAAAGGTGGAAATCACCCTCAATTATGTGGTTTGAGCTAGGAAATGGGAGAGAAACTGCTAGGCTTGGTCAACCATTGGGTGGATTAAAAGGCAACTGGTGAAGCCACATCTAGTAGTAGTGGGTGACATCCCACGCAGCAACAAGCAAGGGTATGCCTCACCAACCTAGGAGTGGTTGATCACCAAAGCCTGAGGGTGATAGTCTATGTGGGAGGAACTCGAATTACAAGGGCCATTGTGGATGGTGGTTCTTGTGTTAACATCACGTGCCAGAAGCTACTAGGAAAAATCCTTAAGTCTCCGAATTACCAAGCTAGCTCCCTTCACCATCAGAGTGGCTCACCAGAGGGAAGTGATGCCCTTGGGACTAGTCTCAGGAAAGTTTTGATCATTTTTGAGGGATTTAGTATTTGAAATGAATTTTGTGGTGTAAGACCTCCCACCAGCTACTAGAGGGGCCTACAGCTTGCTCATTGGAAGGCCTTGGGTGGTTGAGGGCACCTTGGGTAATCCATGATTGGGGCAACTTGCATATCCATAACCCGGAGGGAACGGTGACCTTGCCCTTGGAAAAAAGCCTTGATGAGAGTGCAAGGGGCACTGCCCCACATGACATGGTTCCCATTTGGAAGGGAGGAACCAATGATGAGGAAGAGCAGCACAAATGGCAAGGATTACCATTGGATGAGGCCTAGGATCCATTCGGCTCAGAAGCAGAGGCGGCATAACCTCTGTGGAATTGGTTAAATTCCTATGAGGGGTTGTAGTGCAATATGGTGGACATAGTGGAGTTGGGGACCCAGACCCCATTCAAGAGGTGTCCCAAGAAGAATTCTCAGAAGAAGTAGTAGCAGTACGGGATTGGACGGCATTCTTACTCACTATGGCCTCCTCCTCTGCACCAGTATTTTAGCAGGAGGCGATAGAGTTCATAGGTTTAGGGAAACCAGAGTTTTCTCAACAACCTATCTCAAGAGGAGTCATCAAAGGTGCCTATAACCCCTCCTAGATGCACTCGCAAGGAGCAGCGGGTAGTACACCTCAATACTAGGGAGGAAGCCTTGCCAGTAGAGTAGAAGAGATACATGTTGGTTGGATGGAGGAACACATTGGTGATTTCCCTTTGGACATCACACTAGCCCATGACCCCTTATCTCTCCCATCAAGCAGCAGCACTCGGCACCACTCCTCTTCCACCCACCACTTACCCCATGAGGAAGTGAGAGAGTTGAACCTGGGCACAGCAGAGGAGCCACACCCTACCTTAGTGGGGCAGCTTGGGTCTAGGAGGACCCTTCCACTCTTCAGAGAATCACCAACTTTTTCAAAGAACACCAAGGTGTGTTTTCATGGACCTATAAGGAGCTCCTAGAGAGATAGACTCAGTCATTTGCCCCCACCCGCACTCGGGAAAGGCCTACGTGCCTACCCGATGTGTGAGTACGTTTCTAGGGTCCCTACCATGGGTCCATGCCTTGCCTCTCCTAGCACTTCCTCCCCATATAGATGTAATATATTCGGGGCGGGCTAGCATACCCCTCGGGCACCAAGTCCCTCTGGATAGAAATCCGACCTCACATACACCCCCCCTTTATAGAATTGATGCCCTCGTCAATTACTTTTGAAACCAAAGGTTGAGTGCATGCCCCTCATATAAAGCATCTATGTGCATAGTGATAGATAATATTTAACCGCAGGAGGTCTTTACCCTACTTTATAGCTAGCAGGGTCAATGTCTAACCCGTTACAAAGCAAATGTGCATATTTTTGTATTTTTTTGACTTTTTTCCATCTAAAAGGCCTGGACTTCAAGCCCCTGCTTGAGAGTCCCCCAATCCCCCACAAAATTGGCGAGGTGACTGCGTGGTCTCGCCGAGGTTCCTCTCTGAGGAGCTGAGTAAGAGTGATTACCTGACGCAATGCAATGTTGCCCGGAATGCATAAGCCTTCAAGGAAGTCGAGACTTGTCTGCCGAGTTGACGCCAACTTGGTTGCAACATCTTTACTTCAAATCTGACTTCACATTCCTCTTTGTTGGAGCATTGTCTTGAGCCTCTTGTTGCTCGGCCGCCCGCCGATGCCCCTTGAGCTCTTTGTGCAAAATCTTTATGGATAAGAGTTGCCCACCTCACTGACTCTAACTTGGTTTGCCTCTTCTTGTGCCACTTCAAACTCTGCACTTGGTTGTCGTGGACCTTGATGCCCTGCTTCAACCTATTCGGTACATAAGTGCATTGATTCTTTGTGACAAAGTGCCTTTGGCCCACCTGACACCAACTGAAACCACCGCGAACCTTTGGCATTCAAACCTTTGCACTTCTTCGGCTTTGATTCACTTGGCTTAACTGCTCTAGCTTGCCTTGACACCAAGACTTGCTTTGCCATGCTCTAGCCAACAAACTGTTCCGCAACCTGTTCAGGCAGTCTTGACCTTTACGCCAGCATCTGCCTGTTCCTGTCCAAGGTGCAAAGTCTCTCCACTTGGTCCTGCTTAGGCCCCCATGACACCATGACGAAGGACCTCACAATGGCTTCGTTTCCTGACTCTGCACCATCACCTTGAACCTTGACGTTCATAATGTGTCTTGCCGTACTGCAAAGAGTCAGTCTTCTTAGACGTCACCCCAACAAGCTCTACTTGGACGGCTAGGTGCCAAGTTTTACCTGCTTGAACTTCGTCTCAGGCCGAATCTTCTATTTTGCACCCGCTTTGCCTTTTGGCTAGATTTGAGTGCTTTCCACATCCAAGTTGCTTTCGAACTTCAGAGAGCCAGCTGCCACTCTGCCCCACCCAACTACATGCACACTGCCACCTGCACATCCAGCTGTTTCCATCTTCTGGTAAACTGGTCTTCGAACTTCAGTGAGCCAGCTGCCACTCTGTCCCACCCAATTGCATGCACACTTCCACTTGCACATCCAGCTGTTTCCATCTTCGCGTGATCTTGGAGAGCCAAACGACTCGGTCCACTTGCCCAATTCT
The DNA here is from genome assembly GCF_041138505.1 of Cibotium barometz. Lineage (NCBI taxonomy): Eukaryota > Viridiplantae > Streptophyta > Polypodiopsida > Cyatheales > Cibotiaceae > Cibotium > Cibotium barometz. The sequence continues at coordinate 29,918,051 of NC_141109.1, forward strand.
AGTTGTAAAAGGTCACACCCTCACCCAGAGTGCTATGTGCCTGGCACTACGGTTCCATGTCCTATGCTTGAGTGCTCGCAAAGTAGTCCCCTTCATCAAACTTGCTTTCCAAAGACCTTCAAATCGTGAGCCGTACAACTCGAGTCCACCTGAATGAGTCTAGCTATACCTGTTTGCTCCTTCATATAGAGTGCTATCTGCCCGACACCATGGTCCTTAGGCTGCAATCAAGAGCTCTCCCAAGTAGTCCCCTTCTTCAAACCTGCTTTCCCAAGTCACACAACTCTGTGCCGCTTACAGCCCTTGCTGGCCTGATTTGGCACGTTCCCGCAGCTTGGCCCTCCTCGGATTGCTCCAGTTCAGGCCGTCTCATGGGCCCCAAAGCGCTTGTGGCACCTTAGAACCCATGGCAAAAACTTCTTTGGACCTTTGGGGGGCCTGCTTTGCTTCGGTTGCCTAGGGCTCTTGGTGCAGTCACGCGGCCTTACCCTCACCTAGGCAAGTCTTTAGAGGAGAGGTGACGCGTGCACCACGACGGGCTACACGGCCACAAGGGAATCCCAGGGGTCTTGGTGCCCTTCTTAGGATTTACCCTCACCCAGACGGTAGAGACTTCGGAAGGAGAAGTGATGCGTGTACTACAGCGGGCTACACGGCCACAAGGAAAGCCTAGGGCTCTTGGTGCCTCTTCTTAGGACTTACCCTCACCTAGGCGGAGTCTTTGCTGGAGAGGTGATGCGTGCACCTCGGCGGGCTACATGGCCACAAGGGGGAAGCCCACCCAGGGCTCTTGGTGCCTCTTCTTAGGACTTACCCTCACCCAGGCGGAGACTTCGGTGTTGCCTTTGGGGGTCATGGGTCTGTTGGTGCCGTCGCGCGGCCTTACCCTCACCCGCATGCCCGATGAGTGCCACCATCATTAGATCTTCCGGGTTGGTTACCATACTGTAGCTCGATGGTCTTTGTGAAGGTTCATTGTTTGGCTCTTGGAAGCCTGAAAGGGGTATTGATGCCTTCTGTCTCACCCTGCTTTGGCACTGCGAAGGAGTGCACGAGCTCGGCTTTGCTGCCTCGCCCCAGTTAATCCTGGGATGATCTGGAAAAGGCTTCGGCTCCTTCAGCCTAGACCTTGCTCTCTACACTTTGGAGAAGTTGGGGCTTCAGCTTTGCTGCATCCGCCCAAGGCGTAATCCTTTTTGATCTGGAAACTCCTCCTGCCTAGCCCGTTTTCTTCGTGATGTGATGAGAGGGAGTGGCTCCATTGCCACAAGGCACACCATGACCTTAACGAACGCCTTTGTCGCTTGCATTTTCCCAAAAGATTGGCTCAGTGGCTTGCTTTCTGCTCTGTCTTCCTGGGCACCACACCAACACGACGTCCCATTCTGCCGCATCCAGTTTCTTAGCATAAGTAGACCCGGTCCCATTCTCGGTGCTATCTCTGCATGTGTGGGCCCCTTTGCTTTCTTCCTTTGCTTGACCTTTGAGTGGCTACCAGCCCACGGTCCCCACCTTGAGGCGCTGCCGGTCCATGAAGTGCCACCCTGACGTATCGCCAGCCTCGCCGTTTTCTTCAAAGCATCACCTTCCCTTGGTGGTAACTCTGAAAGATCCCCAAGCCCACTGTTCTTCTTTTGGAAGTACTGACACGGCCCCACAAGGATCCAGTTTGCTTGATTCTCTACTCAGCTTATATGCCAACGTCGTATGTTGGACTTGCACTCAGGACCTCACCTTGCTTGGAACCCAACTGTCCAACTGGCCCCCAGGCATGTCGGCCAACTTTGGAATTTCTTCAAACGGACCACGCGGTTACGATCCCCTCGGAAAATTGATCATTTTTCATATATAGCATGTCCCCAAATTCCATCGTTCAGGCCCCCGTCGGGAGCTGCATTGTTTTGGGGCGCCTCACGTCGGGGCAGCTCGGGGTCCCGCCCGGGGTCGATCGACCACGCCATGCCCTGCCTTGCATCCCGTTACTCTAGATAGGTAAAGGTCACCACACGGGCAAATTCCTTCATCTTTGAGGCTCAAATCTCAGTCGGTATCTTTTGTGCCGTTTTCGACTCGTGGCCGTCACTTGGACTCAACCCGACTTGCCGTTTTTGCCGTTTTTGATGTTTTTGCCATTTCTTCCAACCTGGCATCACACACCCCTCACGGGCTTCCAAAATGCACCATGCTCTCATACCAAGTGTCACGGGGCCGGCAGAAACGGTCCCGCGACGCCTTTGCCGCACGACGCGGCTTTCCATGATCCATGCTTCATGACTCGGCTCCATCGGCCCGTCGAGCGCGTCTCGTGCATTTTCCTTGCGGGTCTCACCGATCACTTGTGTTCATGCCTGGCTCATCTCCCTCGGCCTCGTCTCGGGTCTTGCCTTCCATCCATGATCCGCCGGCCCGGTCGCATCTCGGCCCATCGGCACGGCACGGCTCGTTGGTTGGCCATTTTTCCACCGTTTTCGGTCCCGTCGGCGCACGGCATGGCTCGCCAATCGGTTGGTCAGCCGTTTTTCCACCGTTTTTGGTCCCGTCGGCATTTTCGGTCCCGACTCCGTCAAGGTGGGGAGGGCAACCCCCGAGGCACTCGGCACCACCCACGCAACCCCACCCGCACCCGGGAAAGGCCTACGTGCCTACCCGGTGCATGAGTGCGTTTAGGGTGCCTACCATGGGTCCATGCCTTGCCTCTCCTAGCACTTCCTCCCCATATAGATGCAATATATTCGGGGCAGGCTAGCATACCCCTCGGGCACCAAGTCCCTCTGGATAGAAATCCCACCTCACAACACCCACCCCTCTCTCTCTCTCTCTCTCTCTCTCTCTCTCTCTCTCTCTCTCTCTCTCTCTCTCTCTCTCTCTCTCTCTCTCTCTCTCTCTCTCTCTCTCTCTTGCGGCCAATTCACCGCCCCCTCTCACCCGACCCCACCCTCTCCCTTTCACCATCGCTCCACTGACCACCCCTCCCCTTTCCTTCTCTCTATCGTGTGGCCAACTCACCGGCCCCCCTCTCCCTCTCACCGTCACCCCCCCTCCTTCTCTCTCGTCCACAGCAAGCACCATGATTATTTGCAACTTTTCCCTCCTCCCTTCATCTTTGCCCAGCAGCTGAGACTATGGCACAGACGAGGAGGAGCTACACATTAAATGTTGAATTACTATATGTCTTTGTTGAGAGCATCTCTCTCTCTCTCTCCGGGCGCCACCACCCACCATAGCCTGCACATACCTGACCAGAACACAGAACGTCCGATAGCTCACCGACCCCCCCCTCCTCATCGTTTGCCACCCTAACCGTCCCCCACTTCCCCTCTCACCTGACCCCACCCTCTCTCCCTCTCACCCAACCCCCCCTCGTGTCACTCCCCAACCACCGACCCCCCCATCGACCAAGCCCCACACTGTCCCTCTCACCCGACTCCCCCTCTCCTCTCTCTGGTGCAAACCCACTCTCTCCCCCTCTCACCCGGCCCTCTTGTGTTACTCCCCACCAACCCCCACACTCCCCCTCTCACCCAACCCACCCTCTCCCTCTCCTGCTCTCTCTTGTGCAAACCCTCCCCACCCAATCTCTCTCACTCGCTTCCCCTCTCATTCAACCCCCTGACCTCACCCGAACCCCCTCTCCCTCTCTCTCTCTTGCACAACTGTGGTGCAACCAACCCCCCCAGCTCAAGTCCTAAATTTGGAGCTCCCGCTATGGCCGAACAGCTCACAGGAGAGCAGATAGCCGAGTTCAAGGGAGCCTTCAATCTCTTTGACAAGGATGGTGATTGTTGCATCACCACAAAAGAACTAGAAATTGTGATGCACTTGCTTGGCCAGAACCCCACAAAGGCTGAGTTCCAAGAAATGATCAAAACGAGGTGGATGTAGATGGAAATGGGACCATCGACTTTCTTGCGTTTCTCAATCTCATGGCCCAAAAGATGGACACTAATTCTGAAGAGGAACTTAATGAGAATGGCTCCATTTATGCACAGTAGAGCTTAGTCACTTAATGACAAATCTTGGTGAGAAGCTGACTCATAAAGAGGTGGATGAGATGTGCCTTTGTTGCTTTTGGAGAATGGGGCTATGGTGGATGCCTTGATTCATCACAACCAGACACCATTGATGTTTTCTTACAAGCATGGAAGAGTTGCATTGAGCTGTGGTGGAAGGGGGAGCTAATGTCCTCATGTATGATTCATCCCGTGTGGGAGGACTTGCATGCACTACATTGCAAACAATGGGAACCTCCACTGCCTTAGATAATCTTGAAGTAGCCTTGGATTTGGGAGCACGCATTTGCATTTCCCGGTCCAAGGTGGGTCAACTGAATGTGTAACAGAGCTTCTAGCATGGGGCACAAATATGTTACAGAGAAACTCTCAAGGGCACACTCCTTTTTTCATCGCTATGAAGTACCACCATAACACAGCATGTGCAAATCTTCTCAACCCTTTGATTGCAAAGCCCTTGTATGGCCACCTTTGTGGAAGTTTATGAGCAATCTTGACCCTAAAGCAAAAGTTTTGTTGAAGTCTTCCTTGGCACATGCTAATGATGCTTAGGAGCTATGAAGTACCATAACACAGCATGTGCAGCTCTTCTCAACCCTTTGATTGCAAATCCCTTGGTATGGCCACCTCCGTAGGCAGTTTATAAGCACAGTCTTGACCCTGAAGTAAATGTTATATTGGAGGCTACCTTGGCACATGTTAATGATGCTTGGGAGAAGCAAACCTTTTATGTTAATGAGAAGCAAATCTTTTCTGTTAATGAGAAAGTGAATCTTTTATGTACTGGCCATGGCCATGTTTCATTTTATATCTTTGTATGCCTGGATTTTGTGCCAGAAGTTTTGCTCGGACGAAGTGGCTCTAGTGATTATTGTTTACATTGGTTTGGTGCTTTTATTGGTGTAAGAGTAACGTTTCTGCTTGATTCTTTGCTCGGGGGATAATACACAGAAATGGCTTTTTGGATGAAGTGCCCAAGGAGTTCTTAGTTCAATCATTTTTTCCACAACTAGCTTTCTGGATGAAGTTGCCCAAGAGCCCAGTGTAATCATTTTTATTATTTGCATATTTGCCTAGAAAGATCATTGCATGAGGTATACCTGGGAGCCCACCTGCTAGATGTTTTGCTCAAAGTCTAGCTTGCCAGAGAACCACATGTTTTTTCTGTGGCATTCACCGAGGACGATGAATTGAGTAGTAGTGGGTGACCTGTGGACAGGAAGCCAGGTCCTCCACACTCCACCAAGGACGATGAATTGAGTAGTAGTGGGTGACCTGTGGACAGGAAGCCAGGTCCTCCACACTCCACCAAGAGCCTCCCACTATCCCCTCCCACTATCCCCTCCCCGATGTGCCCTTCATCTCCAACCCATTGGGTCCTCCAACTACCAATGGCACTTATGATGTGCATGGCCAACTCCGATGGTACTCATGGAGGTAACAACCCTCTGCCTTTCCCAAGGCACGGTGAGATACTCTTCAAGATCCTCTTGAGCACCATCCCCATTTTCTCGATGGAAGATCTTCTCTCCACACACAACATGATGAGAGTTGTGACTTGGAGGAGGAGGACACCCAAGGAGGAGTTAAGGGGAGCACTCTCTCCACTATGTACCACATTCTCTCGGAGAGGACATTCTCTTGTAGCACATTCTTTGGTGTATGACATTCCCTCTATTGGGGCACAGTCTCTCTTGTATCATTCTTTTCGGCATTTTGGTGTACAGTGTTACGCTCTTGTGATGTTTTGACTATCTCTCTATATGAGTGAGGTGAGTGAGTGGTCAGTGGTAGGTTTGGTGTGAGTGAGAGGCCTGTAGGGATACTACAGTGCTAGGTGGTGGTCGGAGAGCATGGTAGACAGTGTAAAGCATAGGTCTTGCATGTCTAGCCAGTGAGGTCGACTTATCCTTGGCGGGTGTACTTCCCTGAGAGGATGAGTCAACCTCACTGGCTAGACATGCAAGACCTATGCTCTACACTGTCTACCGTACTCTCCGACCACCACCACCTAGCACCACTGTATCCCTACAAGCCTCTCACTGAGACCACACCCACCACTGACCACTCACTCACACATAGAGATAGACAAAACACCACAAGAGCGTAACACTGTATACCAAAATGCCAAAAAGAATGATACAAGAGAGACTATGCTCCAACAAAAAATGCTCTACAAGAGAGAATGTGCTACACCAACGAATGTGCTACCACAGCCAGATTTTGTCTTAGCTGTGGATGGCTCCTATGGACAGGAAGCTAGATCCTCCACACTCCACTAAGAGCCTCCCACTATCCCTTCTGCGACCACTGTGATCGCCATTAGCACACCGGTGCCCTCCAAACACTCCGACTGCCGTCATCGCCAGTGCCCTCCAATCGTCGTCACCACTGGTACCCTTGGATCGCTCCAACCCGCCATCACACCGATGCCCTCCAACATCTCCAACCCATTGGGTCCTCTGACTACCACTGGCACTTATTTACGGGCCAACTCTGATGGTACTCATGGGAGGCAACACCCCTCTCCCTTTCCCAAGGGCAAGGCAAGATCCTCTTGAGCACCATCTTCCGTTTCCCGATGGAAGATTTTCCCTCCACACATGATGAGGGTTGTGACTTGGAGGAGGTCACCCAAGGAGGAGTTAAGGGGAGCTCTCTCTCAACCGTGTACCACATTCTCTCGAAAAGGACATTCTCTTGTAGCACATTCTTTGGTGTATGACATTCTCTCTATTGGAGCACAGTCTCCCTTGTATCATTCTTTTCGTCGGTATTTTGGGGTACAGTGTTATGCTCTTGTGGTGTTTTGACTCTCTCTATATGAGTGAGGTGAGTGAGTGGTCAATGGTGGTGTGTGGTGTGAGTGAGAAGCTTGTAGGGATACTGTGGTGCTAGGTGGTGGTCGGAGAGCATAGTCGATAGTGTAGAGCATAGGTCTTGCATGTCTAGCCAGTGAGGTCGACTCATCCTATGCTCTGTTTCCCCCAATCCTAGTGTTTGTGTCAGTAGTCCGTGAGTTCCCTCTAGTGAGGACCGACGGAGTCATCCATGGCTAGAGTTTGGGCACAACCCTGGGAGCCTCAACTTCTCGAGATTGGATAGGAGGAGCACCGGCCCCAACCTTTCTAGACTTGATAGTTTCTACGTTGATGAGTGGGCTTATAGACATGGAGGCATTATTGGTATCTCGGGAGGCACTTCTTTTTCAGATCACCCCCCATTTATTATGTCCCTAGGAGGCATGACAAGCATGCGAACTCTAGGATTTCAGACAACTTCATTCAGGACTCTGAGATCTGCAGTAGGATAGAGTAGATTTGGGTGGGACTCGACTTTACCTCAGGTTCTGCTATGTGCACACTAGATGTTGGCCTAGGGGAGATCAGCAATTTCTTGAAGGAGGCAGCTCAAAGTAGATTGGAGGGATTTCAGGAACATGAGTGGAGTGTGAGGAGGGGCCTATCCTCTACAGCAACTTTAGGAGTGTTCCCCAGATAGTTCATGGATTGAGAGTCAGCTTGCTACTGCCCGCATGGAGATTAGATCCATTGAGGAAAGGAGGGTGGAGTACAGATACCATGCCAGAGCTTCATTCTGGACCCAAGCTGGAGACAGAGTCATAGGAGATTTCTTTGAGACAGCTGGCCCCCATAGGAGGAGAGATGGTATTCGTAGGCTGCATGGCTAGGATGGAGCTATTGTTTTTGACCCCCCCATGTGAAAGCCATCACCACTAATTTCTTTTGCTCTCGTCTCACAAGTGCCCCATTGGGTCTGGTGACAAAAAAGAGAGGTGGTTCCCCCCTCTCTTATGTCCCTCTTACTAACTCCATTCACAACAGAGGAGTTGGCAGAGGCAATACGGAACTACCCAAGGGAAAATGCCTGGGAGCAAACAGGCTTCTAGTCTCTTTCTTTCTTCAATCACTAGGACCTCATGGAAGGCGGGCTTTGAGCTACCTTCAATGAGATTATGCTCACAGATGCCATGCCAGAGAGGCTCTCAGAGGGCTTGATTCACTTGATTCCCAAGGAGGGTGTTAGAGATCTAGTACTGGTGGAGACCCATCACTCTTCTAGGGACCGCCTAAAAGATCTTGGCCAAGGCCATCAACAAGAGACTGCAGCCCTTTCTCCCGGACTTGATTCATGACACTCAGACCGACTTTGTTCAAGATCAAGGCTTTTGGACAACATTTCACCTTCAGGGAGGTGACAGCTTTGGCAAGGATGCGGCAATAAGACCTCATAGGACTGCTCCTAGACTTTGAGAAAGCTTATGATAGGGTGGATTGGAGCTTTTTGGAGGGCACAATGAGAGGATGGGTGTTATGTGCATATACTAGGAGGCTAACCAACCCTAGGCATGTTAACATGGGAGCATGGGAACATGCTCTAGTGGGGCAAGGGTTAGCTCTAACCTTGGGTTGAGAATAGGGTCAGGCAACCAAGGGTCACACATGGAAATGGAGAGTCAAGAGTCACTTGAGGGCCCTCTTATATAATAGGGGCATGGGGCATTCTCAAGGGATGTTCTCTTATGTAGAGCATTGTGTCTACTCTCTTGCCATTTCAAGCTAGAGGCAAGTGCTACTGGAGTGAAGTCATATCTCTTGGTAGTATGGGACACTAAGGTAAGATATGTGATACTTCATTGTATTTATGTGTGCACCCTTGGGCTTTGGGGTGGTTGGGTGGATGAGTATGTGCCTGCTTCACACATGTTTATGCATGGTTATTAGCTAGAGAGATATTTAGGGTTTTAATAGTGGTATCAAAGCGGTCTCTAAATAATTTTGATGTTTTTCTCCTCTTATTTTTCTCTCATTATTCCAAAAAAAATTAGCATTTTTTAAGTAAATTTTAAACATTTACTAAGCAAAAAAATATAATTTTTTGGTTTGTTTTGGTGGTCTATGCATTTGGAACGTCAATATGGTGGTTGGAACGCGGTGCTTCTCAACTTGGATGATGTATTGACGTTGCGGGGAAACTCCGTGAGTGGAAATGCTATTTTTCTTTATTTTTATGGTTAAAATAAGCATTTATGGATTTTTTAACCAAAATACCACACATGATAATGTGGGTATTTTGTTAAAAAAAAGGATTCCCCTACATCTCAAATAAATTTAGGAATTTTTTTCTAATTTTAAGGACATTGTTTGAGCATTTTATGGTAAAAAAAACATTTTTTATGCATTTTTTACGGGTTTCCCACGCGAGCATGCTATCAAATTTCTGCCAATTTTTTGCTGAAATGCAATAGGGGATAGTATGTCGGTACATCGGGTTCCCTACTGTGTGCGTGGAAATTTTTCCATCTCTCAAATCCGAAATTTTCTTCATATTCTTTTCCCTCGTGTGAACACCTCTTAGGTGGGGTTGATTAATACTAAACATGATTAAACTTTAATCATGATTATTAAATATAATTACGATTAAAAACTTTAATCACGCACAGATTCTAGAGTGGAGAAGAAGGGTGGAAGGAAGAGAGGGTGGAGATAGAGGATGAAGTGGGGAATAGAAGCAAGGTTCTCTCCCCTCTATCTCTCAATCACGCGTTTGGGGGGGGGGAGGGGGTTCTGCCCACCGGTGCACAAGTCCCCCTGTTTTTCTTCAAAAAAAAACTTAAAAAGCTTTAATAAAGCTTTTAATTAAAGTTAATTAAAATTAGCTTAAAGCTTCAAAAAAGAGAAAAAAAACTTCTTATTTCATAGTTTTTTTTTACAAAAAATTCATGATGAGCCCTTTTGACCTTTGGGGTCCATTTTTTGGCCTTTCAAATTCTGGTATTTTTGGTCTTTTCATTTTCCATTCCAGGATGACCTTTCTGTTTTTGAATTTTTTGACCGTTCATATTCCAATGTGTTCGGGGTGCATTAAAAATTTTAAAATTTTTTGAAAATTCATGGAAAATTAGAGAAAGGTTATTTCAAATTTTTACAATCTTCGAGTTTGGTGACGGGCATGTGGTGTGTCCGTTTGGATGCCCGTGATCGTTCAAATTCCTTTTAAAAAGTCTTTTTTTCTTAAAAAAATAGTAAATTCATTAAAATTGTAAATTTTAATTGGATTTGAGAATTATCGAGTAGAATTGAAAATTTTCGTATTCAATGGGATTCTCAAGGTAATTTTTTTAAACCAAAAAATAAAAAATTTCTAGAAATTATTTTCAAAATCCTAGAAATTGGTATTTTTGAAATACCAATTGTATTTTGGTAAATTTTATTGCTAATATTTTCTGGAAAATTTTAGATTTGAAGTGCCATTAGATAGAATTTGGTGGATTTCAAAATTAGTAAACTTTGGGACCCTAGAAAAATAGGAAAAATCATGATAATTCTTTTTTCTCTCAAGAATTTAATATTTTCAAGGGTTATCTAGTGTTGTAGTACATTTTTTACGTGGTGGCATTAGATAGATGCAGATTATTCGCATATAATTAATGCGAGTATGCCTCGTATTTATAGTTCTTTCTGTTTGGTTAACTCTAGATGGTGTTTTCATGATTTTTTACCATTGTTTAGCCACCAAAATGCTAATTAAAGCATTTTTTCTTATGTGCAGTCATTTCTAGCGAGTTCATTTGCTATATCATTTTGTTCTAAAGAGGGCAAGTGAAGTTGAATTCGAGTGAATCGCGATTTTTGAAGAATTTTATTACAATGGCTCATATTATTGACGTTTCAGCAGTTAATGACAATGTTGATGAGATGAGTGATCATCTCAACTTGGTTGGAGAAGATCTAAAATTTCACGTTGAAGAAGAGGAGGCTGTTGGAAAGAGTGAATTTTTAGAAGTGACAGAGCATCTTGAGGCAACGATTGCCAGATGTCATGATGAGATGGAGTCACTAAAGATGCAAATTTTGACTTTGCAAAAAGCTCTTTTGGCGGCACCTCCTTCTCCTACCAAAGCGATTTCTCCATCGTTTGTACCAAAAGTGTACGGTGCTAAGAAAAAGGAGAAGACTCAAGAATGTGTAGATACCATGCTCAATAGGTGGACTACACATTTTGCCTTTCATCCATTCCATATGCTCAAAAGCTATAAATGGCGCAAGGTTTATTGAAAGGAAAGGCATTAACTTGGTGGAAGGATCTCAATGATGATTCCATTCCCACTACTTGGCAAAGTTTTGAGGAAGATTTTAAGAAAGAGTTTGTCCAACCAAAGGATGAATTTGAAATAATTGCCAAGATTGTTAAAAATAGCATGGTAAATCAGTCTTTTGATAATTTTGTGCAAAAATTTAGACAATTGGATACTAAAGCCAAATCTAATGATCATACCTTGTGTGGGATTTTCATCAATGGTCTAGCTCGTGATTATCAGTACAAGGTAAATAAATACAAGGTCAAAACTGCTGAGAGGATGCTATTGAGGTAGCTCAGGTTTTTCATAAAACTATGGTCGACGCCAACACTTCAAAACCATCGTCTAATGAAAAGAAATCCACGTTCACTTTTCAAATAGTGCACAAAAAAGAAAGTTTTCACACCAAAACAAAAAAATTCTGACAATGCCAACAAGAAGCAGAAATTTATGTGAGCAAGGATAATATCACATGTTTCAAATGCAAGGAAAAGGGACACACGAAGAAATTATGTCCTTTGAATGGAGCTACAGCACCTTCGGCACACCTGGACAAAAGGTGGCACTGAAGAAGTTCATACCAAAGAAATCTTTACACATTACAGAACTTCAAGGTAAATTTTCTGAAGTCAATATTACGCATCTTGAAGAAGGAAGCCAATGTTCATATTGTACTTTCAGTAAAGACGTTTTTGGTCCAAATGAATTATTTTGTATCTATGGATCAATAAATGGACATTAGGTTCATATTTTGTTTGATCCTGGTAGTACTCACAATTTTACTGGCAACATTGTTGAACAGAGGATGAAGCTGGAAACCACACAGAATCACATGTACAAGGTCAGGATGGCTGGAGAACAAGTCCAATTCTGGGATAAGAAGGTGTCAAAATTACCATTAGATATCCAATTGTACTCAGATAGACTTGATTTTCATGTCATGAGCTTGGGTCATGTAGACATAATTCTAGGAATGGAATGGTTTCATCAAAAAAAATAAGGATTTTTCTGTTGATTGGGTCAAGCATATAATGTCTTTCCATCACAATGGAAACCTTGTTACTCTTAAGGGAAACATTGTTGTACCCAAGGAAACTTTTATTAATGAGCTTGAGTTAATGGGAAAAAAAATTAACTATGAACTTTTTCAATTGGTTATGGATCCATTGTCTTCATGTGTTCATTTTGATGTCTTCATGTGTTCATTTTGATGTAAACATTGTTTCTATGGATGTTTGGGTCAAGCATATAATGTCTTTCCATCACAATGGAAACCTTGTTACTCTTAAGGGAAACATTGTTGTACCCAAGGAAACTTTTATTAATGAGCTTGAGTTAATGGAAAAAAATTAACTATGAACTTTTTCAATTGGTTATGGATCCATTTCTTCATGTGTTCATTTTGATGTCTTCATGTGTTCATTTTGATGTAAACATTGTTTCTATGGATGTTTGGGAAAGTAAAGTGTTAAATTCCATTAAGAGAAAATTTCAGGATGTATTTCCTGATGAATTACCTCATGGACTACCTCCTAAACGAGAGGTGGATCATAAGATTAAGCTCATACCGGGTGCAGAACCTGTTAGTATTCCTCCATATAGGCTTAGCCAGACTAAGGAAGAAGAGGTAGCAAAGCAACTAGCTGAATACTTGAGGATGGGTCAAATTAGACCAAGTAAGTTTCCTTGGGGTATACCAGTTCTCCTAGTTAAGAAAAAAGATCAAGGTACCTGGCGGATGTGTATTGATTACAAACGTCTTAACAAAGTTACAATTAAAAACAAATACCAATTGCCTAGATCAGACGATCTTATTGATAGACTGCAAGGAGCTAAGTATTTCACAAAGCTTGATTTGCGAACCGGTTATCATCAGATCCGTATTGCAGAGGAAGATGTTCCTAAAACTGCTTTGAGGACATGTTATGGCCATTACGAATTTTTAGTGTTACCCTTTGGTCTCACTAATGCACCAGCAACTTTCCAACAGATGATGAATGATATATTTCAGGATCTGTTAGGAAAATGTGTGGTGGTTTTCTTAGATGATATTTTGATATATAGTAAAACATTGGCTGAGCAGCATGAGAATCATCTTAAAGAGGTTCTAGGAAGGCTCATGAAGGAGAAACTGTATTGTAAATTATCTAAGTGTGATTTCTTTAAAAAGGAATTGTTATACTTGGGTCATAAGATCTCTCGAGATGATGGCTTAAGTATAGATTTGGATCGCATCCAAAAGGTTTTGGAATGGCCAATTCTGTGAACAGTCAAGCAGTTAAGATCTTTCTTAGCTTTCGTGGTATTTCTTCGAAAATTTGTCAAGGATTATTCGAAGGTGACAGAGCCTTTTACCAACCTTCTTAAGGGTTTTTTTTTAAGTCTAATTCTCCGATTAAGTGGAATGAGAAGATACAAGAAACTTTAAAAAACTTTAAAATATAAAGTTCAAGATGGTCCTGTGTTAACCTTACCAGATCCTAGTAGGCCTTGCACTGATGCTAGTGATTTTGCGGTAGGCACAACTTTGTTCCAAGATGGGAAGCATGTGGCCTTTGAGAGTAAGAAACTCAATGATGCACAAACTAGATACCTTGTTTAGGAGAAAGAGTTGTATGCAATTATTCATTCTTTAAAGGCATGGAGACAGTATCTCTACAGGTCTCAATTTATGGACTTGACAGATCATCAGTCTTTACAATTCATTTGTGATCAATCAGACTTGAAAGGTAGAAAGGCCAGATGGGTTGAATTGATGCAGGGCTTTGATTTCATGATTAAATACAAAAAGGTAGCTTGAATAGCATTGATGATGTATTAAGCCGAATTGGTGAAGTTAATGAACTTAGCTTCACAAAAATTACTTCCAACTGGTATGATTCACTCAAGGGAAAATGCAGTACAGATATTTTCTTTGGAAAATATTAGAATTTGGTAAAATCGGGGTCCAACTCTCTAAGGTAGATCAAAACCTGGTGAGTCAAGGAAAAGCCAACCAATTTTTTATTCTTTTATTCCGAAATGATAAGGTTTGCGTACCGAATGTGCCAAAAATTAAACTGAGGATCCTATTCGAGTGTCATGATGCATCATCGAGACAGGACATCTGGGCATATAGCGTACTTAGCTTTGGTTAGGATATTTTATTGGCCAAAAATGAAGGATTTTGTTCAGAATTATGTGGTCAAATGTCATCAATGTTAGATTAGTAAGGTAGAGTGCCTTAAATCTACTGGGTTCTTGCATCCTTTGGATATTCCATCTCGAAAGTGGGAAAGTATTTCCATGGATTTCATTATGGGACTTCCATGTACCAGCAGGGGTCACGATGCCATTTGGGTAGTCGTTGATAGATTGACAAAGATAGCTAGATTTTTACCCACAAAGACAACAGTTAAAGCTTTAGAATTGGTTTACCAATTTGTCATGCAATTGTTTAGATTGTATGGTCTACCTTTTAATATTATGAGTGATCGGGACTCTAAGTTCACGGCTCATTTTTGGCAGGAAGTTTTCAAGAAATTGGAAACTACTTTGAGTATGAGCTCCTCTGATCACCCGCAGTCTGATGGGAAAATAGAGCGTGTGAATCAGATTGTAGAGGGATATGCTTCGTGCATATATCTTTGGAAAACCATCGAGTTGGGAAAAATATCTTCCAATGATGGAATTTGCCTATAATAGTTCTAAGCATTCAGCTACTGGTTATAGTCCGTTCACGCTTATGTATGGATATCAACCCAGGGTACCTATTGATGTCGGTCTTAAGGACATTAAGTATATTTCGTTCATGCTTATGTATGGGTATCAACCAGGGTACCTATTGATGTCGGTCTTAAGGACATTAAGTATATTCCGTTCATGCTTATGCATGGGTATCAACCCAGGGTACCTATTGATGTCGGTCTTAAGGACATTAAGTATATTCCGTTCATGCTTATGTATGGGTATCAACCCAGGGTACCTGTTGATGTCAGTCTTAAGGACATTCAGCTTGATGAATTGAGGGATTTCTTGCGAGATATGCAGGAAATACTGACCCAGGCTCAGGATTCTATTAGGAGAGCTCAGGATAGAGCACAGTTTTATGCTAATAGGGGATGCTCACCTCGGTCTTTTGAGCCAGGAGTGTTGGTTTATTTGAAAGTTCCTAAAGATTCTCAGACCTTGTCACACAGAAAAGTGCTCAAAATTATCTCCTAGATATTGTGGTCCATTTCAAGTTATACGTTGGATTGGTATGGTTGCGTATGAATTAAAACTACCTCCACATGTCAAACTTCATCCAGTCTTTCATGTCAATAGACTGAAAGAGAAGCTGGGAGGTGAGGATAACACAGTTACTCCTCATGAACTCATTAAAGTCAAAGATTTGTCTTATGTTCCACATGAACCTGAAAAGGTACTTGAATTCAGGGAAAGGAAACTTTGTAGTTACCTAATCCCTGAGGTTAAAATTAGGTGGAAAGACAAGAAAATTAAGGATTCGACTTCTTGGGAGTCAGTTGAGAACATTCAGCGTAGTTTTCCTTCTTTTCATTGCATTGCAAGAGTGCAATGTTTTGAGAGAGGGGAAGTATGTTATGTGCATATACTAGGAGGCTAACCCACCCTAGGCATGTGAACATGGGATCATGGGAAAATGCTCTAGTGGGGCAAGGGTTAGGTCTAACCTTGGGTTGAGGTTAGGGTCAGACAACCAAGGGTTAGGTCTAACCTTGGGTTGAGGTTAGGGTCAGGCAACCAAGGGTCACACATGGAAATGGAGAGTCAAGAGTCACTTGAGGGCCCTCTTATATAATAGGGGCATGGGGCATTCTCAAGGGATGTTCTCTTGTGTAGAGCATTGTGTCTACTCTCTTGCCATTTCATGCTAGAGCCAAGTGCTACTGGAGTGAAGTCATATCTCTTGGCGGTATGGGACACTAAGGTAAGATATGTGATACTTCATTGTATTTATGTGTGGACCCTTAAGGTCGGGGGTGGTTGGGTGGATGAGTATATGCCTGGTTCATACATGTTTATGCATGGTTATTAACTAGAGAGATATTTAGGGTTTTAACAATGGGACTCCACATGGAGTGGATTTGTGGAGTCTCAGGACTTTACTCAGCATCACATAGCCCAGTGCTCATTCAAGGAGCTTGTGGGAAACAGATTCCCCCTTTCCCACTCCGTTCAGCGAGGCTGTCCTTTGGAACCTTACCTCTTCCTATTCGTCGGCCAAGGCCATGAGCAGTTTTCTCTCAACCCAAGAGACGACCGGGCTTCAAGAATTGTGTCTTCCCCTCCTCACACAAGAGGAGTTGCTTGGCTCAAAGTTTGCAGACAACACATCAGTCTTCCTTTTAGGAGCTGTGGGGAATCTTCAAAGATTCGTGGGAACCCCCTAATCCATTTACCCAATGGCCACATGTTGAGAGCCCGCCTGCATGTATCATGGGGCACCTTGAGTATGGGACCAGCCAGGTTTCTTAGAGATTGGATCGTACATAGGCAGTTTCCCCAAGAGGTGCAAGAGAGAGGCTTGATAGGAATCCTGGGTAGAGACACGCTCATCATTGACATCGACTCAACTATCCATCAGGATTGGCTGACTCCTATCCCTGACCCAAACCCCCTAGTGTGGCTAGGTGTGTTTACCTAACATGATATTCTCATGGTAGTCCACGGAGGAGATGAGGAGAGTGGTCTGCTCACTTTTTCTATTAGATTCCGTAGTAGAATTGAGAGATCCGAGCTTCCCATAGAGTACTTCAAGGGCTTGCAGAGAGTGAGAGGGTGATTGGCTTTTGGGCATGGGAGTGGCACATAGACCCACGTCGGCCAAGGTGGCCAAGGAGAGATTACGGCGGGACTATGGATATGGGAGTGCCAACCTCTCACATGCCTATAGTGGAACCCATGAAAGTGGACTCGGCATGACCTCACTGATTGAGAGGATACTCTGGATACCCCCTTCTTTGCATATACTACGCAGCTAGGCCACAAGATCCAGATGCCAAGATTGATGCCAAGATTGATGACACCCACCCCGACAGTAGCACATTGGCATAGGGCCTCTCATTGCATTTCCTTTCAGATTTATGGCAGAGGCTATGGGATAGTTTTTACGTGGAAAGATCACTCTCTTTCTTTGGTTGATGGCACACAGGAGCTTGGCGGTTGGCACTTGGCTAGCGGTTGGAGGTAGGCTAGCAGCATGACTATAGGAGTGTGCGACACTATCTTTGGGATTGCCTAAAGGCTCAGTAGGTCTAGCACAACGGATTTTTTTCATCTTCACTATGGACAAGGCCTCAGCCCTCTGTGGTCAGTGGTGGGGAGAAGTTATAGGGAGGTTCTGATGATAGCATGCAAAAGCAGCGGGAAGCTTTCTTAAGACTCTGGAGGCTTGGCCCTTTCCTTATAGATCAAGGTGGTGACCCCACTTGGAATTATAGACCACCCCCCTGTATAAGATATCCTTCTCCTCACAAAGCGGCCAGCCAAAGGAGAAGTGTCTCTTCCCTTATGATCATTTGATTCCCACCCCATACATGAGGCGAGTTTGTATCTCGCCCTATAGGGTTATATCTAGCCCATTGTGGCTATTTCTTTCATTAACTAATAGAAGGATCTTTTTCTCAAAAAAAAAGATTATGTTATTGGTGATTGGAGAGATCATGAAGTTGCCTACAAAGTTGAAAATGGAGATTGCAAAACAATATGAAGACCTTTGGAGTCTACATCGTCAACAACAAGGAAGTTTCCAAGGAGACAATAGTGTCTCAAGATGAGGTTAGTTTTGCACTCTTACCTCAAAGTTTTTGGTTTGAGCATGAGATAATGCTCAATGTAAAGAACAGTTACTGATTTATGGGATGAAAGGATCCCATGGTTCTTTGCAAATGGACAAACAACATGTGAAGGGTGCACATACTTGTTCAAGTGGTGGTTAAGGGTTGAGAATGCAATCCATAAAGCTCACCAAAAGAGGTAGAGTTTGGTCCCTTACTCATGGGAGATAGGTGAATTTCAGTGGAGGCCATTAAAGGCTTTCATAATTGATTTCGCTCCTTGGTTTTGTGAGAAGAACTTGTGAAGAATTACCCTTAAAGTTTTGTATGCAAGGAGAAGCATGAAGAGTTACAAGTTAATTTGGGAGCTTGCAAGACCATGTTAATGGCTAGTTATGGGAGATGCAATGGAGTTTTGAATCTCATATGAGAGCTAAAGGCAAGTATGAACATTGCTCAAACATTGAAAGTTCAGCAAGGCAAGAGAGTAGAGTAAAAGAACCTACAGACAGAGGTGCAGTTAAGTATAGAAGAGAAGCCTTTGAGAAAAGGTATGAGAGCATAGCTATTCAAAAAATCAATAGCAACATACGGCCAGTTGTATAGCACAATTTTATGTGTTGAAGCTCCAACTTGGCAAGCTCAAGAACCAATAATAGGCGTAGCATGGAGTGGATAATTAAAGGCAATAGCAGGAAGTGGTGGTCGCGGAAGGCATCTCTTGCTATTGAACATGGAGACTTTGTATTGTTGTATCAAGCACAGAGCAAGGTTGGTGTGAAGAAGTGCATAATCATTATTGTTGGGTTGGCGAAGAAACGCATAATCATTATTGTTGGGTTGGCAAAGAAACGCACGCCACTAACAAATTAGGGGACTTAAGCTATGTAAAAGGGGAGAAAAAGCAAACAAGCATAGTGAGAAGATTGTGTAAACAAGAAGCAATCATAAAAACTACAAGATATAATAGTGGCTTGCTCAAAGAGACAAGAGAAGGGGCCTTGAGGTATGGCAAAGGGGAGAAAAAGTAAACAAGCATAGTGAGAAGATTGTGCAAACAAGAAGCAATCACAAAAACTACCACATATAATAGTGGCATGCTCAAAGAGACAAGAGCATGGCCATGGATGCTTGGACGTAGCATAGACGGCGGTTGAGAGCTACAATGTAGTTGAGAGCTACAATGTAGTTGAGAAGTAGGAGTTCAATGTAGCTATGGTAGCAAGAAGAAGCAAAAGAGGCCACTAGTCATAAGGCATGTGCAAGAAGACCTCACAATAGAGGTTGAAGTGGCAATATAGTGGCAAAAGGTCATGGTGGTTGGTTGTTATCAGTGCCATGTCACTCGTGAAGAAGAGAAAATTATAGCTAGTAAAGCAACAAAGGTAGCCCATTGAGGATGCAGTGTAGATACACCAGCTTTGGTGATGCTAGATTCCAAGCAGCTCTAGCGATGGTGGCAGACAAGTAAAGTACACCTTGTGGTGTAGAGAATAGTGCACCATAGTGAAGGTAGAGAGAAAGAGAAAGAAAGATTGGATAGAGTGTAGAAAGTAGCCAGCCACAAGTTCAATTTTTTAAAAGATACGTTTTTGGGATAACCTTAGGGTTTCAAGATCTCCTATGTAAAATCCCACTCACACCACTTGCTTGTTAAGCCCCTCTTAACATGCTTTAAAGCATTTATTTATACATTTATGTACATCACTCATCCGCATATGGGTCCTCTACCCAGTTTTGGCCAACGTTCTTTGTAAACTTTCACCCAAGATATGAGGGTCCGCTGTTCAAGCTACACGGGAGCTCAGAAGGCATACATTGTGGTGTAAACCTCGACATTTATAATTTAAGATGGTGTGAGAGCAATTGGGCTCATCACATGGGTGCATTGCCAAGCATTATGACACTCAAAGTGATGTCTAGTGGATTCTAAACATGTATTGACACATGCATAAGCAGCCTAGGAAAATCTAGGCACATTTGGGGACACTTCTCATTTTAGCATTGAGGGGGGGTGTTGCGAGATAGCATTTAAAAATGTTACAGTGCTAAATTTGTGTATGGGTGAGTGATCACACCTCGCTTAAGAGGGGATGTTGAAATATGTAAGCTCAATTTATGTGTGTGTGGTGAAAGCATTCTAAAAGTGCTAGATATTGTGAATGGTGAGAGCCACATAATAGAATGTGAAAAAGGATTTCCACATGGTATGATGATGTATAAAGGCAATTGGGCTTGAGGCTATCTATATTAGAAGCCTTTCATTGTATGGTGTAATAAGATGCATATGCAATAGAGTATTGTTGAGTGTGCTACTTTCTCTCTCTCTCTCTAGCTATGGAGTTCTTGATGCGGTTCAACCCACCTTAGTTATCATGGTTAATAGATGCACTCCACCATGATCAATCCCATATTAGGATTCTTTACATTATTACATTTCTTTAAGAATCATTCTTATGAGAGTAGAGACCAAATCTCTTACTTATGAACCTTGGTTTCACCCAAGCCTTCTTGCACCTCATTAGTTAGATCAATCTTTGTCTCTTTGATGGAGTTTGAAATTTTTTTCCAACTTGACTCCCAAGAGGCACATAACGCATAAGCATAGGCACTAGATGGAGCCACTAATAGCTAGGATCCCCACTCCCAAGTTGTACCCCCCAGGAGGTAAACGCTGGGAGTGATAATGACAAGGTGCCACTCTATTCTACTAGCTAGGGTCCCAACTCCAAGCCTTCACTTCCCCTAAGGGTCCGAAGTGACTATGAGACAAAAAGCCACTCTAGTCTACATATGACTCTTGACCTTCCCTTGTTTCTTCTTATGAGACAATCCAAGGCACCCTCCAACCATGTGCCCACACCCCTCTCCAACCTTACAAGAATTTCACCCCCAATCCCCTTCCATTCAAGTAAGGGCCAGCCTAATATCACCAATAAACTCCAATACCATCTTTGACACCATGCTAGAGCCTAATTGTTCTTCAAGCCCACGCACCACCAGCATGGCTAGCTTGATAAGAGAAACACAACCCACAAGCATCATGGGTACTAGATGGATTTGCTAGCTAGGGTCCTCCATCCCCCCATAAGTATGAGGCTAGTAGAAAACGTGACTATGATAAGAAGGTATCACCCTAACCTAGTATACAACTCTTGACCTTTCCATATTTTTTCTTATGGGACAATCCAAAGCACCTTCTAGCTATGTGTCTATAGCCCCCTTCAACCTTGCAAGAATTGTAGCTCTCTCTCTCTCTCTCTCTCTCTCTCTCTCTCTCTCTCTCTCTCTCTCTCTCTCTCTCTCTCTCTCTCTCTCTCTCTCTCTCTCTCACTAGAGTGTGTGTGTGTGTGTGTGTGTGTGTGTGTGTGCGTGCATTCATGAGAGAGAGAGAGAGAGAGAGAGAGAGAGAGAGAGAGAGAGAGAGAGAGGGAGATACATGATGTTAGAGATATATGGAGAGAAAGGGAGAGGTAAATACATGCTAGAGAAAAAATGATAGAGAGAAAGTAGAGGGAGGGAGAGAGGAGAAAATTTTATAAAGATAAAGCAACAAAGAAAAAATTGATAGAGAGAAAGGAGAGAAGGAGTGACAAATAAATAAACAAAATTATGTTAATGTCTTAGAAAGGTCGAAATATCCCATGAGACCAAAGTCACAATACAAACACCATAAAGGTATGTAGTCAACTATATAGTCCAATAAAAGGAAAAATTCAAACAAAAGATATGTCCTATTGATGTAATCCTCTATAGTCCAACAAAATTATAGGAACATCTTTAAAAGGTCAAAATATCCCATGAAACTAAAGTCACAATACAAATACCATAAAGGCATGTAGCCAATTAACTATATAGTCCAATAAAAGGAAAACTTCAAACAAAAGATATGTTCTATTGATCTAATCCTCTAGTAGATCTACAATGCCATGCATCAGATAGAGTCACCTCCACTACTCATCTCTAAGAATCATCTCTAGAATGGGGTAGGGGTTTTGATTAGAAGTCTGGTATGGATTTGAGTCTGGTTTAGGTTGGGGTAGGGGTTTTGATTAGAAGTCTTCAACAATGACTTTACCCTTGTGGTAGACTGCCCACTTTCCTTCTCTTCATGGACTTCTTGAACTTTGGCTAGTTCTATAAGTTTCCACTTTGATTTGCATCAGGTTTAGTTCTTTTTCAAGTTTCCAATTAAGTTACATCGAGTTTAGTTCTTCTGCTCTGCCTGCTGCAAGTTTCCAATGGAGTTACATCGGTTTTAGTTCTTCTATAATCCCCATCTTGATGTCTTTGCGTACCTTTGAATGTTTGATAAGCTCAATCTTCTCAACTTGGTTTGGTGAGATATTATTACATAATTGCCTTGTCATGAACCTCTAGAGTAGATGTTGTGTCATTATTATCATAATTGCCTTATCATGAACCTCTACATGCTTTATCATAAACCTCTAGAGTAGATGCCTTATCATAAACCTCTAGAGTAGATGCCTTATCATAAACCTCTAAGAAGTAGATGCCTTCTCATAAACCTCTATAGTAGATGCCTTTTCATGACCCTCTAGAGTATATGCCTTGTCAAACCTTTGGAATAGATGCCTTATCGTCGTTATTGCATAATTGCCTTGTC